>NC_092334.1:313507500-314900000 GCF_046630445.1 Rutidosis leptorrhynchoides | reverse complement strand
CGAGTTGCTTGAATTTTTGAAGAAAAATGTAGTGTTTGAACCTACATGCGTGTTATATTTTGATGACGACTGTGTTCTGGAATTGTCTGCTCTCTACCTTCGGACCGAGGAACAATGGAACAGTATAAAAGAAACTCTCCTCTTCCGTTCAAATCGAATTTCTCTGTATTTGGAATTTGATGATGATGATGATGATCATTTGACCCATGTGAAAATGATCCATCTCATCCAGATTCTCGTTGGAAATAAATCGTATGTTTTAAGTTTTATAACTTTAAATAAAGTAGTAATTGTATTAGGACTTTTTAATTATTGTAATTTTTAAGATTCTAGGACTTGCTAATTATTGTAATTTTTAATTTTTAGGACTTCTAATAAATTGTACTCCCTAATCGTTTTTTTATATCAATTTAAGAGTGTTTTTATTTTAAAAATAGTATTACAATGGTGTGTCATAGTTGACAATGACGTGTTATGGGAGGTGGGACCTACAAGTCCAATAAAAAATAACATCACAAACCATAAATTGGAAGCAATAAACTGATACTACTATGAAACCATAAAATACTAGCATAAAAAATAATATTTACTCTTGCAAAAATAAAACATAAAAAAATAATAACATAACTAAACATTATGCATTGTTTGTTGTACAATACAACCTGTTAATGCGTAGAATGAGTGGCTTTATCAAGAAGCTTGTTGGATACTTACATAACCATCAAAATACAAAAGATACCAAATCTAAATAAATCATTCAAGGTGAGTTCCATCTAGGTCATGAAAAACCTCAGATCGTCGCGGCCGAATCCAATCAGACACCGGTCTTTTGGATCATTGACCCTCATGGTGTTAGTAATGCATTGAGTCACAATTTTATAATCAGACCATAGAGATCATAGTTATTTCTCTCAGGAGCAAGGAGAGTAAAAACATTTGTCGCTTTCATAGACCTGCTTGTTGCCTGAGAGAAATAACTCTGATGTCTAAGTCACCCAAACATTAGTGAGCCTCTAGAATGTTTTGATTAAAAGATAAAAGATAAAAAAATGTAGAAAATTGAAATTGTATTTTGTTTGTAGGAGTAGATGATCAGATGATGGGAAATTGAAATGCTACAACAACAAAGAGGACAGAAAATGCAACTTGCCTTCTGTTCATGTCCTTTTAAATTGGGAGATCGATGATCCTTCCACACTAAATTTGACCCATCCACACCAAACAAACACAAACTTCCTATTTTATCCTTAAACTACTCAAGTAAATTTACCATTTATAAGGGTAAAATAGGCAATTTAGATGATTTTTGGTGTGGCAAATTTGATTTTTGGTATACTCAATTGACGTCAAAGTTTGCACTTAATGATGACTTTTTGAGTATAAATAAAATATACGGAGTATATATGTGATGAATGATTTTAGCAGTCCATATTAACTAAAGGTTTACATGGCAAATAATTAACCCTTAGATTAAAAGTAACTTTGGATGAGGCCCAGTAGATCAACAAGATGGAAGGACATTATTATTGGTTACAACAAGATGGAAGCAATAAACTGATACTATGAAACCACAAAATACTAACATAAAAAAAATAATATTTACATTAAAGAAGTAAAATTTATTACAAAATCTAAAATAAAACATTAATCTTATAGATATAGATGTCGTCTTGCAAGAAAGCGCAACTCAAATGACCAAAAACAAGACATGCATTCTGGTACGGTCCAATCAATTTCCCACCCAAACTTTGGAGAATAACCATTGTGACCGTTGACAAGGCAGCATGTTGCCTAGTCATCAAAAGGATGACGGTTCAGTCTCCACATCAGCGCATCGAACATATCAAATACCTTTGTTCTGGTTCCAACCAACAAATCTGGAACTGACCATGGTAGGAATGTTTGATTAAGAATTTGTAATTCGATGTTCTTTTCCTCTATATGGTGAGAGGCAAACATGACCAAATCATAAACATAACATGTCTCTTTAAGTTGCATGTTCGAAGCTTTTTCTAGAAAACGAAGCCCTATATTTATGTATTTACCATTAAAATAACCTCTAAAACCATAGCGAAAAATCTCATTAGGGTTTCCTAAAAGATAACAACGAAGGAAAATACGAACCAACTTAGGGTTATCCCAAGGTGAGATAGGCCACCTATCAAAGGAAATCCTTTTAAAAATCGAAGGATCCTCTGAATGCTTCGAAAAGGCTTTGCAAACCAACTTGCATAAAAATAACTTGTTCGATGAATCTTGACCAACTCTAGATAAGATTTCCATAAGCGTATCTTGTGGAAGATCTCGAATGTTCGGTTGACGAACGTTAACATCGATTTTTTGTTTTTTTTGCGATATGCATAACATCCATATATGTCTTTTGTTTAAAAAGTACTAAAAAGGATGAAAATTTTCTAGTTTTGTGTTTAAAAAAGGTGTATGTGTACTTGAGAGGTTTCGTTTAGAAGAAGATGATGGGAAAATACAACAGATGTCCCACCTTATAGTTTGTAAAGTAGATTTTTGGTGATACGAATCAATGTCAATCCAAATCCAAATCCAAATTACTTACTAATATTACTCCGTAACTGAGATTATATCGTGAAAAACTTAATCCACACCAAAATAATACAAGTTTCCTATTTTAGCCTTAAATTGTTATTAGGTCAATATACCATTTAAGGGTAAGATAGACAATTTATATCCTATTTTACTCTACAAAAAATAAATCAAAACTAAATAAAAAGGTGGGACCTACAAGTCCATCACATCACACACTCCATTAATTACCTACATAATAGGGATGCATGTACCTTACTTTACCGATCAAGTAAGTTACAAGTTACTGTACAACACAAGCAAAACATTTCCTTTTTGTACTACGGTATTTTTTTTTATCTGTTGGATATAGAAATTACAACACAAATAAATTAAGTACAAGTTACTGGTACAACACTAACCATATATGCTCTCTATTTGAAATTTGAGATTATATTATATGTATCATAAGAAATATAAAATCTGTCATCATCTTTAAAAACTATAGTTTTGGGATATTTTTGATAAATACAAAAGAACTAAATGACACACACTCTTTTGCAAAATATCTTTAATATTTCATCAGGAAGCATCTTGATTAATTTGATTTTTATCTGTAGCAGCAACTAAAGTATCATCATCAACAATAGCCCCATTCAAATCGTCTCTAACCATATCAATAGTCTCATTTTCTACAAGTTGAGGACCCATCGGTGTGTCACTCTGCAAATGTGTTTCTACATCATCGATACAAATTTGTTCATCCATGTCAAAATTATCTCTAGGTGTTGTCTTGATCAAAACTTTCCAATCTTTACGAACTGGATCTGCAACATAGGATACTTGTTGTGCTTGCGAAGCTAGGATATAAGGCTCTTTAGTTTGATTCAGACCTCTAAAATCGAGTGTCGTAAACCCATTCTCATCAAATTTTATCCAGGAACCACTTGATATCCAATCACAATGGAACAGTACTACTTTCTTGTCATCACCATACTGCAACTCGATTATATCATTTAAATCACCGTAATAAGTTACATCTCCCACAACATGATCGTTATCTCTAGCACTCGAGAAGATACTTCTTAGAGCCTGTAGTATAACTCTGCTATTTTGTGTTGTCCGATTCTTCTCTACATCTTTAATGTGAAATTGGAAACCATTTATGATATATCCCTTATATTTCTTTACAACCTCATTTGGACCAATTGCCAATATCTTTATATCACTTGTGATTCTGTTATCCCCACAACTAGCCATGTCCTCATCAACCTAATTTGAGGCAATTTGTTTATAATAAGTTTCGCTCAGTTATATCATCACTACATTATCGTAATAAAATTAGCAAAAATAATTTACGTAATCAAACAGTCACTCCTCAAACTCCTGACTATGTAAACGTTGAATGTCACGCTTACGTTTATTCCGATTCTGTAATCAAAGTAACAAAAAGAGAATAATGTACATTATCGTCAAAATTACACAATGTCATATAAAAAAATAATCTCATAACATAGTAAATTTAAATAACTTACGTTCGTAAGAAATCTATTTCACTACAATTGAACAACACATGTGAGTGTGCAATAGCCAAAGTGTCATAGCCGAGTTTTACTATGTTTGTTGCACCAATTGGTCGACCAGCCATACAAAATATTGGTAAAACAGTCTAATCACCACCATCATCTTTCATTTTAGCTAGTCTTATTATGTATGGTCTTGACATCACTGGCTAAATACAGAGAACAAAATGACAAACACTCTTTCGCTAAATATCCTTCTGCAATTGAACCCTCGGGTTTACTCTTGTTTCGTACATAAGATTTTAATGTACCTAAATACCCGAGTGGTCAAAAAATGTTTATATCATATTCAAAAATAGTTGTATTCAAACGAGTATAATTTAATACAGCATAAATGGTCACCTCTCAATTGGATACATCCAACGGTAATGAAGAGGTCACCCTAATCTGGCCTCTGAAGCTAGATGAACCGATAGATGAATCATGACATCAAAAAATGATGGTGGAAAAATCCTTTCTAAATCACAAAGTATTTTTCCAATATCTTTTTCCATCTTAAATAAATCAGTAGGTTTAAGAACTTTTGAGCATAATTGTCTGTAGTACAGACATAACTTCATGATAACAGAACGCACATGCTTAGGTAAAATATTTCTTATGGCCACGGAAAGTAACTTATGATGCCCCGTACAAAACCATCGTGTACGGTTCATCAACAACAGGATCATTACAAGGTCAAACACTATATGCTGTTTGAAAACCAGTTTTGCATTCATAAAAGATAGCGTTTTACAAAAGATAACGTGCTTCTTATGAATAGAAGCATTAACATAAGTATGTGACACAAAGGTCGTTACAAAGCCATTGTTTGAAAATAACGTAAGTTGCAAATGCACAATAAAAGTTTCATGATTGAGACATCTCTAAGTAATGCAGCGGAAATCTAACACAGCAGGTCCATAACAGCAAGTCTATAACACCAAGACAGCAGGTCCACAATACCTAAGTCAAAGGTCACTAGGTCAGTATGTTATCCCAAAAGGTTAAAAGTGAATAAATTAAGTTTAAGTGTCATCATCGACATCATCATTATCATCATCATTCATTAATACTAAGGTAAGTTTAACAAGAATAGAGATCGAAACAAAAGGCTGACTTCGGACAGCTGTTACGACCTCTATACAAATCGAAAAGACGCGTAGTTAGTGGCTATGGCTACGTATGTGAGTCCTCTAATGGCTGACAAATTTTCAGAACCTAACTCGTCTTCATTTGACCGTGGCGACGGTTTAAGTGCGAGTAGGTAAGAAATTTTAGCACAACGTTACAAGGGCGTAGTGACTTTCAGAAGGCTATAAATCCTAATCCGTATATCGGATTAAGTCGAGGCCTAAATGAAAAGTCATCTACTCGAAATTAAATATCTGAAAATCAATTTTATAGAAGCCCAGGAGTCTGATCAGACCCTGAAAAACAGCAAACAAGTGCTCCGGTGAGGTTCTTGGTGCTTGATGCTCATCACGGTTCTCATCCTTGATGCTTGTAAGCTTCAAGTGTACAACTCTTTGATGTTTTAGCATCATTTTGACCAAGGTTCAACCATTAACACACAACTAAGAGTAAAATATATCATTCTACAAGTTTTGAAAATCAAGATTGCCTCTTTATTGCATAAATCCAATAAAGCTTCAACCTTTGTCCATTTTACACAAGTTCATGCATCTATATCATATGTGATGATGAAGATTTGATCTTTATCATCACAACAAACACAAAAAGGTTCCAAGTAAGTGAGATCTATAATAATAACTTAAATCTCAAGTATTAAGAAAACCCTAAGCTAGAAAGCTTGGATCTTTACAAGATTAATGAGACCATAAGCTAGAAAGCTAAGATCTTTAACATAATAATGAAAGTAATGAGACCATAAGCTAAAAAGCTAAGATCTTTAACATAATAATGAAACCCTAAGCTAAAAAGCTTGGATCTTTAGTTTTCTTGAAGATCTTGAAACATAAAGCTTGGATCTTTAAGATACATGAAGATTACAAACACAAGTTTGAATCTTTATAACAAAATAACAAGATTAAAGCTAAAAGATTTAGATCTACAAAATAGGTGAAGATTCAAAGCTAGAAAGCTTGAATCTTCCATGTTCTTAAAGGATTCAAATCCATGTTTGAATCTACAAGATGTAATCAAGATCAAAAGCTAATAGCTAGATCTATAAAATGATGATGATGATGTTGAAAATGATAAGAGAAGAAGAAGAAGAAAGTTTAAAACTTACACTTTTTAGAGTGAGAAAGACTAGAGAGAGAATTAGAGAGTAAGTGTTTGTAAATTGTGAATGAGATCAAGTGTAAAATAGGTGAGGTTGTCTTGGTATTTATAGTGGGATGGTGGTGGTGTGGCCGTGATTTTCAAGGGGGACAAGGGGGGACAAACTTTTGCTTTTTGATTAATGGTTGTCTAAAGTTGGTACTTATGTTAGGATCCCATGCAACATTAAGGATAATGCTTGACAAAAATGCTAGTATGTTCCCTCTAATAAATGGGCATTTATCTTTCATTAAAATGGGTCACTAACTTATTTAAATTGGGCTAATTAAATAGTCCAGTAACTAGTGTAGGGTGGGCTAAAGTCCAACAAGGTAGAAAGTCCAACAAGACTAACTAGTAAGCATAAGTAAATTACTAAGCGTAATTAAGAAACCAATAACTCAAGTAATTGTCATTATAAATTAACAATTAATATTTCATAGTCATAATATTTCGATTATGACCAAAGTTAAATGTGTACCGAAATACATAGCTCGTTTCAAACGTCAAGTGACACCAACGGCCGTAAAAGCTTTCGGGGATCAAGTTAAGTGATTACACACTTAATAGCACGTTGTAAGATATTAATGAAAGTAATTAATCATTAAATAAGATCTCAGAGCACAAACTAGCTCAGTACGCACATATACGCAGTTTTGTGAAAACACAAAGCACAAAGCAAGTCAAAAAAGTCGGGTTGTTACATTACCCACCTGTCAAAGAAAATTTCGCCCCAAAACTTTAAGGAGTGACCAACAATGGTACCATATTCGAATAAGAAGGAGCGTATCAAAGTTCCGAGAGTCTCGTGGGCTCAGAAGTGAGCTATTTACCTTGAAAGGTACTTGGGCGTATGAAATTAAGAATAGGTATATGCCATTAATTAAGTCTCTTGTCCTAAGAGATCAATAAATTGATTTTGTTTCTGGTTAACATGAGTATGTCATCTGAATATATATCCACAAAAGGAAAGATGACATTTTTAGCCCTACATGCATCTTCAGTAAGCTAGATGCATGAAATGCATCATGAATGTTACCAAACTCATCTAAAACATTGGGCGCTTATGTCGCAATATAAAGCTGACAGATAGAATGGAGAGCATGGTGATCACAACCATGCGATTTGATGTCTGGATAGTGTTAGCCACGGATTTTACTAATCCCTTAATTTTGAAAGGAGACCATAGGTATAAGGAACCCGGTATCTAAGAAACTTTTGTATGCAATACCAGTCATAATTATTTATAGTATCTTCTGTCGTGACCCGTCCTAATCCATAAGAACGAATACAATAACATTTGGTTACATCGCGAGGTACTTGACCTCTATATGATACATTTTACAAACATTGCATTCGTTTTTAAAATACAAACTTTCATTACATCGAATGTTGATGGAATGCATACCATTTCATAATATATCCAACTATAATTGACTTAATAATAATCTTGATGAACTCAACGACTCGAATGCAACGTCTTTCGAAATATATCATGAATGACTCCAAGTAATATCTCTAAAATGAGCAAATGCACAGCGGAAGATTTCTTTCATACCTGAGAATAAACATGCTTTAAAGTGTCAACCAAAAGGTTGGTGAGTTCATTAATTTAACATAAATAATCATTTCTATCATTTTAATAGACCACAAGAATTTCATTTCCAGTTCTCATAAATATACGTCCCATGCATAGAGACAAAAATCATTCATATGGTGAACACCTGGTAACCGACATTAACAAGATGCATATAACAATATTCCCTATCATTCCAGGAAATCCTTCGGACATGATAAAAACGAATTCGAAGTACTAAAGCATCCGGTACTTTGGATGGGGTTCGTTAGGCCCAATAGATCTATCTTTAGGATTCACGTCAATTAGTAGATCGGTTTACTAATTCTTAGGTTACCAAGCAAAAGGGGCATATTCGGCTTCGATCATTCACCCATATAATGTAGTTTCAATTACTTGTGTCTATTTCATAAAATATTTATAAAAATTATGCATGTATTCTCAGCCCAAAAATATAAAGGGTAAAAAGGCAAATGAAACTCACCATCCAATATTTTGTTGTAAAAATATTCATAGGACGATACTGAATAATGCAAGGTTAGCCTCGGATTCACAAACTTATATCATTTGTATATCTATTAATATACATAATCGTAATCGATCAAATTATATATATATATATATATATATATATATATATATATATATATATATATATATATATATATATATATATATATATATATATATAACTTTATTAGTTATATTATTTTTATGTTGAATATATATATATATACATATATATATATATATATATATATATATATATATATATATATGTTTCATTTATTCATTTTGTATATAAAAATATTAATTTTTGTTATGTTATAAGTATTAAATATATGAATTATATATATATATATATATATATATATATATATATATATATATATATATATATATATATATATTAAAAAATATACTCGTAATCGAATAAATCTGTTTATTATTAGAAATGTATTTGTTACATCTATAATTTATAAATTTTTATTATTTATTTATATATTTTCATTTTCTACATAATAACATTAATTTAGCTAAGTTATGTTATATATTATTGTATGTATAATCTTTATTTATATACTTATAATCTTAACAACGTCATTAAAACTTTAATAATAATGATATAGATAATACTGATAATAATAATAATGTTAAAATAATAGAAATGATAGTTTTTATAGAATCTTAATACTTATATGATAATACTAATATTTAATATCAAATATTCATTCTAATACTAACAATAATGATACTTAATAATGTTAATAATAATAATGATAATATTTATAATGATAATTATGTTAATAATAATAATACTAACAATCCTAAAATAATACTAATACTAATATTAATGAAAATAATAATAATTTTTATTATTTTCTTAATAATAATAATAATAATATATTCATAATTGTATCTAATGTTATAATAATGATAATAAATGATAACTTTTATAAATACTCTTATATTAGTAATAATAATAATAATAATAATAACAATAATTATAATAATAAAAATAAAAAGAAATAAATAAGTATACCCTTAGAAATCTCTTCTAAAAAAAAGAATCGCCCATGACGGGGCTCGAACCCGGGACCTCTCGCATACCCGCTAAAACCTCAGACCATACCTCCATTACTGCTTTTCTGAATTATCTCCACTCCTAATCTTTATAACCCGTAAAAAAAAATGTGTTCCTGATTTCATCTTCCATTTCAAAATCGACCAAAACTCACACTTAACTCAATTCATACTCATGATTTATAATTGGTTTTAGAACTTGTAAGTGGCACAGAACATTTAGGAGCTGTGTAAATTAATTAAAACAGAATTCAATTAAAAAAATTCGCTGAAATAGAAAAGGAGAACACTTTGAAGAACATTAACAACCCAATTCCCATTTTTGATTTTAAGGTAGTTTTAGACAAAGCTTACAACACGAAATAGGTTAGAAAATTCATTTAGAAACTAACAGCACCTTTAATTGAACGTAAAGCATAACAACAATTTCGAATTTTTGGGTTGAACACATCGATTGACTTTTTAAACTTGAACTTTGACTCGACAATTAACAATTAATACGTTAAATTGAAGCTTGTAAATTTCTAGATAGTATGAATAATAGATCCCAAACACAACTGCAATTCTACATTTTTAAAATTTATTCAAATTCCTGATATTGAATATCACGGTTTATAAGACTATGAACTTCAAATCAAATCTCAAAATTTAGATAGTTTTAGATCACGATTGTTAAATGAAACAAGTTGTAAATGGCTCCTACAAACTTTTTGGATACTTAATTTTATCAGAAACATAATAACAAATCCAAATTTCGCGAATAACAAAACGTTTGACTTTTGAATTCCTAACTTTGACCTCAAAATTAAAGCTCGATAGATGAAAATAGAATTTGAAACTTTACCAGAAGTTCATTTAGATGCTTCCTTACAACTCTGATCATGCATATTTTTACCATAGGGTTTAACATGCCTGTCAATGTGTTAGTGGGGTTTAAGGATCTTAGAACAAGGCTCTCCGGTCTGGCTACCGTGAATAACCCTGGCCGACATGATGATGTCGGCGGGGTGGAAAGTGATTAAGTCCACCTTTGATAGCGATCGCTGATCAGAAGGCCCCAAATAAGGTTGTAGGTGCTAGTTTAATGAAGAACTAACCTGTTAACCTTGAAAAGATGAAGAATGATGCTTAATTACGTAAGGCGTGTGGCAGATGACAGTTAAGTAATGTGATGATGCTTAGAATGATAGTTAGGGTTTGTATATATAGGCAAACCCTAATTCTAGAACCATCCGAGATATTGGCAATCCTTTCCATAACAAACTCCCCCGAATCACGGATGTGATTATGGAAAAGATATTTACTTGTTAGCCAAGTAATCGCTGTACCGAGAACAAAGGCATCAGATACGAATCCGCATACCGCATAACGCACACAAGCACACGCATACGCACACTAGTAAGCGCCCGCATACATATGAGGTGCGCATGCGGGTTGCGGTATCATTATGTCCCCCCAGTTTGATGTTATATGACGCAAGACATATGACATCAAACTATTAAGCGGAAAAAAAAGAAAACGGCTAGCATTCAATGTTCTGCGTGCGTTTCGAGGTAATTTAATGCCTGTCACTGTCGCAGAAGACCATTCAGCTGACAAGACGTAAAGTGGTAGTTGGCAGGCGCGTGTCAGCCACGCGCTCATAGGTAACCATACCCAACTGACATCCACACGCGCACTCAAAATGCTACCCGTTGATCGCTGAACACGTGTACAGCCACGATAAACCCATTCCAACCCATGGCTCCAAATCGTCACTATAAATAGCCCCAATTCACACACATTTCCATTTTTCTGCTCCAAGCTTCCCCAATACGCTGCTACATTCAATTCCGATCAAATCCTAAATACTCCGGCCACCGTCTAAAGGTTAGTAATTCTCCAACCACTCTATAGAAAATGACTAAGGCTAACGAAACCTATGTAGATAGTGTCAGATCTATTATAGAGCAGAAACACATTGATCACTTAGTTAAACAATACCCGCCATTAGCAAAGTACAATCCGGTGCCACCCTTGCCCAATCAGCGTACTCACGAGCCACCGGAGAAGAAGGTGGTCATCTACGAACATGCGTTCAAGCATGGTAACTTTAAGGTTCCCCCATCCGACTTCTTCCTAGGCGTATTAGATCACTTCAGAGTGGGATTCGGGCAACTACACCCTTATGCCATAGGCAAAATAGTTCTGTTTGAAATGTGGTGCGCCGCACTCGATAGGGTACCGTTGGTTAAAGTTTTCTATCATCTATACCGCTTAGCCAATCACCACAAATCCTGGTTCACCTTCTTTGCCAGACAAAATTTCACCAAAACCCCAAAGTCGAATACGGGTAACTGGAAAGAAACTTTCTTTTTCATTCACCAAACTGTAGTTGGTACCACTTTTCCGCAAACGCTTATATGGTGCGAGAAGATGGAAAAGGATGTGAACAAAACCCCAGTCCTTGATGACGAGGAAACAAAGCTGTTAGCGGAGTGCGCTAACGCACAGCTGGTGCACCGGTCATACGGGAACGTGATGTTGCGGCTAGGGAAGATATCCGCACACTGGCCATGGGAGGATGTGCGTCCAGCCATAGTCGGTCCGGATGGAAAGGGTAGGAATAGTATAATCACGTACTAACAACAGTTTACTATTTATGTGTTCTAACGCATGCGTGCATGTTTGCAGAGATGAAGAAGAAAGTACTGACTGCGGAGGAGATTGCGGGCATCACCTTCCGCAAGCAGAATGTGAACCAGCAGTTAGAGCAGGAGAAAACTGGCGAGAATGCACCTGCCACCTCCGGCAATAAGTGCAAGGCCGTCGAAGCCTCCCAATCCCAACAGAAGAAGAAGAAACTCACTCCCAAACAGAGGGAGGACAAGCGGAACGACAACTTCGTTCCCATCGAACCCCGCTCTGCGGATCTACCTCCCCCATCTTCTGGTAAGAGTTCTGCTTTCGCGCATACCGCACATTTAAGTTTGCATTTATTTAACCATTTATGAATACGCAGGGCATGCTGAAGAGACTCATCACACCCCACCGCGGGTCAATCCGGACCTCGAAGCTACCGCCGAGTTAAAGGACAAGACGATACACCTTGACTCCGAGTCTACACCAACCCCGCCACACGGTAGCTTCCGATTGGCGAACCTGGCGCAGCTCACCCAGTCATCGGCGGAAAATGCCGCAGAGCAATCCGCCTTCCTCCAACAAATCTTCCCGGCTGAGTTCCGCAACCAACTAGCCGCACTGCCTTTTAATCAGGCGTTCAACGCCTTCGTCCAAAACGGCCTCGTCTTTTTTGGCATGGTTGCGGATCAAGCCCGCCATTCCACTAACTTGTATCAAGTGGCCGTGTGGAAAGAAATAGAACTAGGGCTGCTGCAAGCGGGGGTTGATCAGGTGAAGAAAGACAGGGACGCCGCGAAAGAAGCGCGCAAGGCGGTAGAGTTAACTGCGGCGGAAACCAAAACTGCACTGATTGAAGAGAGAAAGAAAAACCGCGAGCTGGTTGGGGCGGTTGACCAGTCCAAGGGGGAGGCGGAGCGCCTGCGGATGGAGCTGGAAAGGGTGATGAGGGAAAATGATGACGCGGTTACAGGTCGCGAGCTAGCGGAGGCGGACTTGACAAAACTCCCCACCGCTCTTCCTACCATTGCGCAGAAGGTAATGGATTTCAGGCCTGTGTCCGACAAGTTCAACGCCTATGTTGATGCGGTTAAAGACCACGAAATCAACAAGGCAGTGCTAGAGGTGATCCAAGCCTGCGGGCTCACACCGCCGTACCCCAACGTCGTGCAGAAAAAATTGAAGGAGGGTACGGCTGCGGTGCTCATGGAAGCAGAAGAAGCCATCACTGCCATCCCGATCCCCCTAATTAATGCGTTTTCCGCGAACCCTAATATGTCGATTGATGGGTTCCTCAAGGAGGAGTTTTAGTTTGTTGTAATAGTTTGCGCCGTAAGTCCTATGCTTGGGCAGGCAATTGTAAATACAATTTTTGCGCCATAAGTCCCGTGATGGGCAGGCGTTTAAAACAATTACCATTTGTAATAACTTCATGTATATATTATCGTGTTATGCATGCGTAGTGTATTAATTTGTTTATATATCGCGAATCAAAACAAAGAAGTAACCGCATGCCCATGCGCATAGTTAACCAAAACTTATGCGTATACGCAGGTACTGCGTAAAATAAACCAATACTTTAGCAAGTTACCTTGAACAACTTAGACTCAAAAGCTACTGCGTTATTGCTTTATCATGTACTAGGGGTGCACTTTAGTTGTATGGTAAGCAACGCAACTAAAAACAAACCAATGTTTTTATGCTTAAGAGTTCCTCACGCAAATCAATGCGAGAGTAATTACGCACAAGCAAACCAATGCTTGTATTTTTAAGTCGACTTGGTAGCCATCTAGTCTGCGTGGCGCTTGGCTGGGGGAAAAGCAATTCCCTTCGCCTGCCGTTAATTTCTAGCCTTGTAACCAAACAGGTTTCTGCCGCACAGGGGCTAGAGGACACCCCTTAAGTAGGCAGGAACCGCATACAAAAAGAAATAAACAATAAAAGTATGTGCGAGTAAATATTCAATTGGCATTAATCATGATTACAACCGCGACACATCCAAACGGACGGAAAATACATAGAAAAAATAATGCGCAAAAATAGATTGGAGTGATCAAGTCCATCCAGCTACATATAACATTTTTTCAATAATGTCGCGTGCCAAGTGCGTTTCACCGGTTTTCCATCTAATGTCTCGAGATGGTAGGCCCCGGTGTTGCTTGCTTTTGCTACCCTATACGGACCTTCCCAGCGGGGGCCCAATTTTCCAGTATCCTCCGCATGACTTGCGTCATTCTGACACTAAACTAAGTCCCTGCACTTATAAGAGCACGAACACACACGTTGATTGTAGTACTTTGCAATTTTCTGCTTGTTATTAGCTTCGTTTACCGCCGCAGAGAGTCTGCGTTCTTCAAGCAGATTAAGATTTTCCCCCAAAGCTTCTGAATTATTTTGTTCGTCAAAATTCTGTATGCGGAACATTGGTACCCCAATCTCTGCGGGCACAACAGCTTCTGACCCGTAAACCAAACTGAACGGAGTTTCGCCAGTGCTTGCTTTCGGCGTTGTTCTATGTGCCCACAAAACTTTTGGTAGTTCATCCACCCAACCAACTCTGCCATGGCCCAATCTAGCTTTGATTCCGGCCACTATATCCTGGTTGGTGACTTCGTACTGGCCATTCGCCTGCGGATGCACAACGGAAGTAAAAGTTTGCTTAATATTAAGCTCTGCGCACCAACTACGAAAAGGATCCCCCGCAAACTGTAGTGACCCGAACTTTTCCATGTTTATATATATATATTAAATGAAATTGTTATTTATATGATTAAGTGTTTCCAACATGTTAAGCAATCAAACTTGTTAAGACTTGATTAATTGAAATAGGTTTCATATAGACAATTAACCACCCAAGTTGACCGGTGATTCACGAACGTTAAAACTTGTAAAAACTATACGATGACATATATATGGTTATATATATAGTTAACATGATTTTATTATAAGTATGTATCTCATTAGGTATTTTAACAATGAGTTATATACATAAAAATGAGACTATTAATTTAAGAAACTCGAAAACGATATATTATTAAGTGTATTATTAAGTGAAATACATATGTAAAAATAAGACTATTAACTTAATGATTTCGAAACGAGACATATATGTAACGATTATCGTTGTAACGACATTTAACTGTATATATATCATACTAAGATATATTATATATCATAATATCATGATAATATAACAATTTAACATCTCATTTGTTATAATAAACAATGGGTTAATAACATTCAACAAGATCATTAACCTAAAGGTTTCAAAACAACATTTACATGTAACGACTAACGATGACTTAACGACTCAGTTAAAATGTATATACATGTAGTGTTTTAATATGTATTCATACACTTTTGAAAGACTTAAAGACACTTATCAAAATACTTCTACTAAACAAAAATGCTTACAATTACATCCTCGTTCAGTTTCATCAACAATTCTACTCGTATGCACCCGTATTCGTACTCGTACAATACACAGCTTTTAGATGTATGTACTATTGGTATATACACTCCAATGATCAGCTCTTAGCAGCCCATGTGAGTCACCTAACACATGTGGGAACCATCATTTGGCAACTAGCATGAAATATCTCATAAAATTACAAAAAGTGAGTAATCATTCATGACTTATTTACATGAAAACAAAATTACATATCCTTTATATCTAATCCATACACCAACGACCAAAAAAACCTACAAACACTTTCATTCTTCATTTTTATACATCTAATTGATCTCTCTCAAGTTCTATCTTCAAGTTCTAAGTGTTCTTCATAAATTCCAAAAGTTCTAGTTTCATAAAATCAAGAATACTTCCAAGATTGCAAGTTTACTTCTAAGTTTTCTAAATCCATTCCAAGTAATCATCCAAGATCAAGAAACCTTTGTTAATTACAGTAGGTTATCTTTCTAATACAAGGTAATAATCATATTCAAACTTTAATTCAATTTCTATAACTATAACAATCTTATTTCGAGTGGAAATCTTACTTGAAATTGTTTTCGTGTCATGATTATGTCTTCAAGAACTTTCAAGCCATCCAAGGATCCTTTGAAGCTAGATCTATTTTTCTAATTTCCAGTAGGTTTATCCAAGGAACTTGAGGTAGTAATGATGTTCATAACATCATTCGATTCATACATATAAAGCTATCTTATTCGAAGGTTTAAACTTGTAATCACTAGAACATAGTTTAGTTAATTCTAAACTTGTTCGCAAATAAAAGTTAATCCTTCTAACTTGACTTTTAAAATCAACTAAACACATGTTCTATATCTATATGATATGCTAACTTAATGATTTAAAACCTGGAAACACGAAAAACACCGTAAAACCGGATTTACGCTGTCGTAGTAACACAGCGGGCTGTTTTGGGTTAGTTAATTAAAAACTATGATAAACTTTGATTTAAAAGTTGTTATTCTGGGAAAATAATTTTTATTATGAACATGAAACTATATCCAAAAATTATGGTTAAACTCAAAGTGGAAGTATGTTTTCTAAAATGGTCATCTAGACGTCGTTCTTTCGACTGAAATGACTACCTTTACAAAAATGACTTGTAACTTATTTTTCCGACTATAAACCTATACTTTTTCTGTTTAGATTCATAAAATTGAGTTCAATATGAAACCATAGCAATTTGATTAACTCAAAACGGATTTAAAATGAAGAAGTTATGGGTAAAACAAGATTGGATAATTTTTCTCATTTTAGCTACGTGAAAATTGGTAACAAATCTATTCCAACCATAACTTAATCAACTTGTATTGTATATTATGTAATCTTGAGATACCATAGACACGTATACAATGTTTCGACCTATCATGTCGACACATCTATATATATTTCGGAACAACCATAGACACTCTATATGTGAATGTTGGAGTTAGCTATACAGGGTTGAGGTTGATTCCAAAATATATATAGTTTGAGTTGTGATCAATACTGAGATACGTATACACTGGGTCGTAGATTGATTCAAGATAATATTTATCGATTTATTTCTGTACATCTAACTGTGGACAACTAGTTGTACGTTACTAACGAGGACAGCTGACTTAATAAACTTAAAACATCAAAATGTATTAAAAGTGTTGTAAATATATTTTGAACATACTTTGATATATATGTACATATTTGTTATAGGTTTGTGAATTGACCAGTGGCCAAGTCTTACTTCCCGACGAAGTAAAAATCTGTGAAAGTGAGTTATAGTCCCACTTTTAAAATCTAATATTTTTGGGATGAGAATACATGCAGGTTTTATAAATGATTTACAAAATAGACACAAGTACGTGAAACTACATTCTATGGTTGAATTATCGAATTCGAATATGCCCCTTTTTATTAAGTCTGGTAATCTAAGAATTAGGGAACAGACACCCTAATTGACGCGAATCCTAAAGAAAGATCTATTGGGCCTAACAAACCCCATCCAAAGTACCGGATGCATTAGTACTTCGAAATTTATATCATATCCGAAGGGTGTCCCGGAATGATGGGGATATTCTTATATATGCATCTTGTTAATGTCGGTTACCAGGTGTTCACCATATGAATGATTTTTATCTCTATGTATGGGATGTGTATTGAAATATGAAATCTTGTGGTCTATTGTTACGATTTGATATATATAGGTTAAACCTATAACTCACCAACATTTTTGTTGACGTTTAAAGCATGTTTATTCTCAGGTGAATACTAAGAGCTTCCGCTGTTGCATACTAAAATAAGGACAAGATTTGGAGTCCATGTTTGTATGATATTGTGTAAAAACTGCATTCAAGAAACTGATTTCGATGTAACATATTTGTATTGTAAACCATTATGTAATGGTCGTGTGTAAACCGGATATTTTAGATTATCATTATTTTATAATCTACGTAAAGCTTTTTAAACCTTTATTTATGAAATAAAGGTTATGGTTTGTTTTAAAAATGAATGCAGTCTTTGAAAAACGTCTCATATAGAGGTTAAAACCTCGCAACGAAATCAATTAATATGGAACGTTTTTAATCAATAAGAACGAGACATTTCAGTTGGTATCCGAGCGTTGGTCTTAGAGAACCAGAAAATTTGCATTAGTGTGTCTTATCGAGTTTGTTAGGATGCATTAGTGAGTCTGGACTTCGACCGTGTTTTCTTTAAAAATGATTGCTTAACATTTTTGTTGGAAACTATATATTATTAACATGTATATATTATGTGATATATTAATCTCTTAACATGTTTGATATTGTGTGATAGATGTCTACCTCTAGCACAAATCCCATTGACTCACCTAATAATAATGAAGAGTCGAATATATATTGGACTGATTCACAAGTTCCCGAAAAGGAACCGGAAGAAGAATCAGAACCGGAAGAAGAATCAGAACCGGAAGAGGAGGAACCGGAGGAGGAAATAGAATCGGTTGGGGAAATAATAAAAAGGTTAAGTAAAAGAAAATCCTCAACCAACCGACCAAGGTTAATTATGGTCAATGGTGTTTCCTCCAAGGAAGCAAAATATTGGGAGGATTACCAATTCTCCGATGAATCGGATTCCGACGAGAATTCCGATGATGTTATAGAAATTACCCCAACTGAATTTAAAAAGGCAAAAGAAAATAATAAGGGAAAGGGCATAAAAATAGAGAAATCTAATTCCAACCCCGATGAACTTATATGTATCGTCAACCCCCGAAGTCCTTAAGTTGTAACAATGACCCGGAAACCTCTAAACCACCAGGTTTTTCTAAACCGTTGTGGAAAACGACAGCTAGTATTAGGGGAACATCATATATCCCTAGAAACTTGGCAAAACGAACCAAAACTGAAGAAAAAGAAACGAGCGAGTCGGAATAAGATAGTTGTATTCGTGTGGTGTAATATATGTAATATAGTGTGCTTATGCTTTATGATATATATAAAAATTGCTTGTATTAATAAGTATTTTTTATGAATCTAACTCTTGTCTATTTTACAGTTTAAAAACACAAAATGGATAGACAACCCAATATTTTAAGAGACCTACCCGGAGACATGATTGATGAAATCTTGTCTAGAGTCGGTCAGAATTCCTCAGCACAACTATTTAAGGCGAGATCAGTTTGTAAGACATTCGAAGAACGTTCCAAGAATTCCTTGGTTTATAAAAGGCTTTCGTTCGAAAGATGGGGGATATCACATTGGGAAATCCATAAGTTACGATGTGTTTACTTTGACGCATATATTGCGGGGAACCCAAATGCTATTTTACGCAACGGGTTAAGAAATTATTTTGACTCAATATATCCAAATATAGGACTTCGTGATTTAGAGAAAGTGGCTAACATGCAACATAAAGAAGCATGTTATGCTTACAGGTTAGTAATGTTCGCTTCTCACCAAAGTGATAACAAGAACTTCGGGCTACAACTATTAAAGAAAACGTTCCCACAAGTGACGGAGTCGGTAATTGGGGTAAGAAATGAGATTTTTAGATTGTTACGGGACTGTTGGACATTACGTAACCCTCGTCCCTTTGACGACGTTACAACACGCTGTCTTATCAATGGCCATAACGGTTATGTTCCACAAGACTAAGGATGGGAAGTAGTCCTAGTAAAACCAGAATGCATGACTTGTTTCTGGACGTATGAATTACGTGTCTTTATTGCCTTTGCTGAACGACTTGTGTACTAGCTAGAATTATCTTCACAACTATCTTGTATCAAAGTTATTGTGTGCTATATTTCATGCTTTATGTAAAATAAGCGGTATTGTAAGTTTGTAAAATATTATATAAAAGTTTGAATGCGAAATATTATTATAATCAGTTTTTCATATAGAATTGTAGTAGTTGAATTGTATATTAGCTACTAAGTATGAACTTAACGGGTAGGTACTACCCGAATTTAAATTTATAAAACGCTAATATGAAGAAAAAGCTTTTATAAATGAGTTCATATTATGCTACGAAATACTATTAACTACTCTTAATA
Organism: Rutidosis leptorrhynchoides; assembly: GCF_046630445.1. Taxonomy (NCBI): domain Eukaryota; kingdom Viridiplantae; phylum Streptophyta; class Magnoliopsida; order Asterales; family Asteraceae; genus Rutidosis; species Rutidosis leptorrhynchoides. The sequence goes on along the minus strand of NC_092334.1, from coordinate 314,879,862 downwards.
TTCTGTATGATTAACTTGTTCCATTTGACTATTTTGAAGGAAATGGCACCGACTACTCGACACACCGTGAATATGAATGAAGAGGAATTCCGTACTTTTCTAGCTTCAAACATAGCCGCAGTACAGGCTGCGCTACATACCAACAATAACCTTGGATCTAGCAGTACAGGAAATCGTGTAGGATGCACCTACAAAGAATTCACTGCCTACAAACCTTTAAAATTTGATGGAACCGAAGGACCGATCGGATTGAAACGGTGGACCTAGAAGGTCGAATCGGTGTTTGCCATAAGTAAGTGTACTGAAGAGGACAAAGTGAAGTACGCTACGCATACCTTCACAGGTTCTGCGTTAACATGGTGGAATACCTATCTAGAGCAAGTGGGACAAGATGATGCGTACGCACTACCGTGGTTAGCATTCAAGCACTTGATGAACGAGAAGTACCGTCCCAGAACCGAGGTCAATAAGCTCAACATAGAACTTAGAGGGTTACGAACCCAAGGATTTGATATTACCACGTACGAAAGATGATTCACAGAATTGTGCCTATTGTGTCCGGGAGCATTCAAATATGAGGAAGAGAAGATCGACGCGTTTGTGAAAGGATTACCGGAAAGAATCCAAGAAGATATAAGTTCACACGAGCCCATCTCCATACAACAGGCATGTAGAATGGCTCACAAACTAGTGAACCAGATTGAAGAAAGAATTAATGAACAGACTGCTGAAGAGGCCAATGTGAAGCAAGTCAAAAGAAAGTGGGAGGAAAACGGTGATAAGAATCACCAATACAACAACAACAGTAATTACAACAATAATCGCAATAACTATCCCAACAATCGCAACATCAATCGCAACTACAACAAACGGCCCAACAACAACAACAACAACAACAACAACAACAACAACAACAACAACAACAACAACAACAACAACAACAACAACAACAACAACTACAACAATCATCCCAACAACAATAATAACCGTAACAACAACAACAACAATCAAAAGCAGCTATGCCAAAGGTGTGAAAAGTATCACTCAGGGTTCTGCACCAAATTTTGCAACAAGTGTAAAAGAAATGGTCATAGCGTGGCGAAGTGTGAGGTCTACGGACCAGGGGTTAACAGAACGAAAGGAACAAATGGTGTCGGAACGAGTAATGGCGGAGCAAGTAGTGTCGGAGCAAGTTATGCCAATGTAGTTTGTTATAAATGTGGAAAATCAGGCCACATTATTAGAAATTGCCCGAACCAGGAGAACACGAATGGACAAGGTCGTGGAAGAGTTTTCAATATTAATGCGGCAGAGGCACAGGAAGACCCGGAGCTTGTTACGGGTACGTTTCTTATTGACAATAAATCTGCTTACGTTTTATTTGATTCGGGTGCGGATAGAAGCTATATGAGTAGAGATTTTTGTGCTAAATTAAGTTGTCCATTGACGCTGTTGGATAGTAAGTTTTTACTCAAATTAGCAAACGGTAAATTAATTTCAGCAGATAATATATGCCGGAATCGAGAAATTAAACTGGGCAGCGAAATATTTAAGATTGATTTGATACCAGTAGAGTTAGGGAGTTTTGATGTGATAATCGGTATGGACTGGTTGAGAGAAGTGAAAGCAGAGATCGTTTGTTACAAAAATGCAATTCGCATTATACGAGAAAAAGGAAAACCCTTAATGGTGTACGAAGAAAAGAGCAACGCAAAGTTAAATCTTATTAGTAACCTGAAGGCACAAAAACTAATAAGAAAAGGTTGATATGCTGTTCTAGCACACGTCGAGAAAGTACAAACTGAAGAAAAGAGCATCAATGATGTTCCCGTCGCAAAAGAATTTCCCGATGTATTTCCGAAAGAATTACCGGGATTACCCCCACATCGATCTGTTGAATTTCAAATAGATCTTGTACCAGGAGCTGCACCAATAGCTCGTGCTCCTTACAGACTCGCACCCAGCGAGATGAAAGAACTGCAAAGCTAATTACAAGAACTTTTAGAGCATGGTTTCATTCGACCAAGCACATCACCGTGGGGAGCTCCTGTTTTGTTTGTCAAGAAGAAAGATGGTACATTCAGGTTGTGTATCGATTACCGAGAGTTGAACAAACTTACCATTAAGAACCGCTACCCACTACCGAGAATTGACGACTTATTTGATCAATTACAAGGCTCGTCGGTTTATTCGAAGATCGATTTACGTTCTGGATATCATCAAATGCGAGTAAAGGAGGATGATATTCCAAAAACTGCTTTTAGGACGCGTTATGGTCATTACGAGTTTATGGTTATGCCGTTTGGATTGACTAACGCACCAGCTGTGTTCATGGACCTTATGAACCGAGTGTGTAGGCCATATCTTGACAAGTTTGTCATTGTTTTCATCGATGACATACTTATTTACTCAAAGAATGATCAAGAGCACGAAGAACATTTGAGAAAAGTGCTAGAAGTATTGAGGAAAGAAAAACTGTACGCTAATTTTTCAAAGTGTGTATTTTGGTTGGAAGAAGTTCAATTCCTCGGTCACATAGTGAACAAAGAAGGTATCCAGGTGGACCCAGCAAAGATCGAAACCGTTAAAAAGTGGGAAACCCCAAAAACTCCGAAGCATATACGTCAATTTTTAGGATTGGCTGGTTACTACAGAAGATTCATCCAAGATTTCTCCAAAATAGCAAAACCCTTGACTGCATTAACGCATAAAGGGAAGAAATTTGAATGGAAGGATGAACAAGAGAAGGTGTTTCAATTATTGAAGAAAAAGCTAACTACGGCACCTATATTGTCATTGCCTGAAAGGAATGATGATTTTGTGATTTATTGTGACGCATCAAAGCAAGGTCTCGGTTATGTATTAATGCAACGGACGAAGGTGATTGCTTATGCGTCTACACAATTGAAGATTCACGAGCAAAATTATACGACGCATGATTTGGAATTAGGCACGGTTGTTTTTGCATTAAAGACTTGGAGGCACTACTTATATGGGGTCAAAAGTATTATATATACCGACCACAAAAGCCTTCAACACATATTTAATCAGAAACAACTGAATATGAGGCAGCGTAGGTGGATTGAATTGTTGAATGATTACGACTTTGAGATTTGTTACCACCCGGGGAAGGCAAATGTGGTAGCCGACGCCTTGAGCAGAAAGGACAGAGAACCCATTCGAGTAAAATCCATGAATATAATGATTCACAATAACCTTACTACTCAAATAAAGGAGGCGCAACAAGGAGTTTTAAAAGAGGGAAATTTAAAGGATGAAATACCCAAAAGATCGGAGAAGCATCTTAATATTCGGGAAGACGGAACCCGGTATAGGGCTGAAAGGATTTGGGTACCAAAATTTGGAGATATGAGAGAAATGGTACTTAGAGAAGCTCATAAAACCAGATACTCAATACATCCTGGAACGGGGAAGATATACAAGGATCTCAAGAAACATTTTTGGTGGCCGGGTATGAAAGCCGATGTTGCTAAATACGTAGGAGAATGTTTGACGTGTTCTAAGGTCAAAGCTGAGCATCAGAAACCATCAGGTCTACTTCAACAACCCGAAATCCCGAAATGGAAATGGGAAAACATTACCATGGATTTCATTACTAAATTGCCAAGGACTACAAGTGGTTATGATACTATTTGGGTAATAGTTGATCGTCTCACCAAGTCAGCACACTTCCTGCCAATAAGAGAAGATGACAAGATGGAGAAGTTAGCACGACTGTATTTGAAGGAAGTCGTTTCTAGACATGGAATACCAATCTCTATTATCTCTGATAGGGATGGCAGATTTATTTCAAGATTCTGGCAGACATTACAGCAAGCATTAGGAACTCGTCTAGACATGAGTACTGCCTATCATCCACAAAATGATGGGCAGAGCGAAAGGACGATACAAACGCTTGAATACATGCTACGAGCATGTGTTATTGATTTCGAAAACAGTTAGGATCGACATCTACCGTTAGCAGAATTTTCCTACAACAACAGCTACCATTCAAGTATTGAGATGGCGCCGTTTGAAGCACTTTATGGTAGAAAGTGCAGGTCTCCGATTTGTTGGAGTGAAGTGGGGGATAGACAGATTACGGGTCTGGAGATAATACAAGAAACTACCGAGAAGATCATCCAAATTCAACAACGGTTGAAAACCACCCAAAGTCGACAAAAGAGCTACGCTGACATTAAAAGAAAAGATATAGAATTTGAAATTGGAGAGATGGTCATGCTTAAAGTTGCACCTTGGAAAGGCGTTGTTCGATTTGGTAAACGAGGGAAATTAAATCCAAGGTATATTGGACCATTCAAGATTATTGATCGTGTCGGACCAGTAGCTTACCGACTTGAGTTACCTCAACAACTCGCGGCTGTACATGACACTTTCTACGTCTCGAATTTGAAGAAATGTTTTGCTAAAGAAGATCTCACTATTCCATTAGATGAAATCCAAATCAACGAAAAACTTCAATTTATCGAAAAACCCGTCGAAATAATGAATCGTGAGGTTAAAAGACTTAAGCAAAACAAGATACCAATTGTTAAGGTTCGATGGAATGCCCGTAGAGGACCCGAGTTCACCTGGGAGCGTGAATATCAGATGAAAAAGAAATACCCGCATTTATTTCCAGAAGATACGTCAACACCTCCAACTGCTTAAAATTTCAGGACGAAATTTATTTAACGGGTAGGTACTGTAGTGACCCGAACTTTTCCATGTTTATATATATATTAAATGAAATTGTTATTTACATGATTAAGTGTTTCCAACATGTTAAGCAATCAAACTTGTTAAGACTTGATTAATTGAAATAGGTTTCATATAGACAATTGACCACCCAAGTTGACCGGTGATTCACGAACGTTAAAACTTGTAAAAACTATACGATGACATATATATGGTTATATATATATAGTTAACATGATTTTATTATAAGTATGTATCTCATTAGGTATTTTAACAATGAGTTATATACATAAAAATGAGACTATTAATTTAAGAAACTCGAAAACGATATATATAACGATTATCGTTATAACAACGTCTTACTAGGTACATATGAATCATATTAAGATATTGATACACTTGGTTAATTATGTTAAATGATAAGTAAATATATTATTAAGTGTATTAACAATGAAATACATATGTAAAAATAAGACTATTAACTTAATGATTTCGAAACGAGACATATATGTTACGATTATCGTTGTAACGACATTTAACTGTATATATATCATACTAAGATATATTATATATCATAATATCATGATAATATAACAATTTAACATCTCATTTGTTATAATAAACAATGGGTTAACAACATTCAACAAGATCATTAACCTAAAGGTTTCAAAACAACATTTACATGTAACGACTAACGATGACTTAACGACTCAGTTAAAATGTATATACATGTAGTGTTTTAATATGTATTCATACACTTTTGAAAGACTTCAAGACACTTATCAAAATACTTCTACTTAACAAAAATGCTTACAATTACATCCTCGTTCAGTTTCATCAACAATTCTACTCGTATGCACCCGTATTCGTACTCGTACAATACACAGCTTTTAGATGTATGTACTATTGGTATATACACTCCAATGATCAGCTCTTAGCAGCCCATGTGAGTCACCTAACATATGTGGGAACCATCATTTGGCAACTAGCATGAAATATCTCATAAAATTACAAAAAGTGAGTAATCATTCATGACTTATTTACATGAAAACAAAATTACATATCCTTTATATCTAATCCATACACCAACGACCAAAAACACCTACAAACACTTTCATTCTTCATTTTTCTTCATCTAATTGATCTCTCTCAAGTTCTATCTTCAAGTTCTAAGTGTTCTTCATAAATTCCAAAAGTTCTAGTTTCATAAAATCAAGAATACTTCCAAGATTGCAAGTTTACTTCCAAGTTTTCTAAATCCATTCCAAGTAATCATCCAAGATCAAGAAACCTTTGTTACTTACAGTAGGTTATCTTTCTAATACAAGGTAATAATCATATTCAAACTTTAATTCAATTTCTATAACTATAACAATCTTATTTCGAGTGGAAATCTTACTTGAAATTGTTTTCGTGTCATGATTCTGCTTCAAGAACTTTCAAGCCATCCAAGGATCCTTTGAAGCTAGATCTATTTTTCTCATTTATAGTAGGTTTATCCAAGGAACTTGAGGTAGTAATGATGTTCATAACATCATTCAATTCAAACATATAAAGCTATCTTATTCGAAGGTTTAAACTTGTAATAACTAGAACATAGTTTAGTTAATTCTAAACTTGTTCGCAAATAAAAGTTAATCCTTCTAACTTGACTTTTAAAATTAACTAAACACATGTTCTATATCTATATGATATGCTAACTTAATGATTTAAAACTTGGAAACACGAAAAACACCGTAAAACCGGATTTACGCTGTCGTAGTAACACAGCGGGCTGTTTTGGGTTAGTTAATTAAAAACTATGATAAACTTTGATTTAAAAGTTGTTATTCTGGGAAAATGATTTTTATTATGAACATGAAACTATATCCAAAAATTATGGTTAAACTCAAAGTGGAAGTATGTTTTCTAAAATGGTCATCTAGACGTCGTTCTTTCGACTGAAATGACTACCTTTACAAAAATGACTTGTAACTTATTTTTCCGACTATAAACCTATACTATTTCTGTTTAGATTCATAAAATTGAGTTCAATATGAAACCATAGCAATTTGATTCACTCAAAACGGATTTAAAATGAAGAAGTTATGGGTAAAACAAGATTGGATAATTTTTCTCATTTTAGCTACGTGAAAATTGGTAACAAATCTATTCCAACCATAACTTAATCAACTTGTATTGTATATTATGTAATCTTGAGATACCATAGACACGTATACAATGTTTCGACATATCATGTCGACACATCTATATATATTTCGGAACAACCATAGACACTCTATATGTGAATGTTGGAGTTAGCTATACAGGGTTGAGGTTGATTCCAAAATATATATAGTTTGAGTTGTGATCAATACTGAGATACGTATACACTGGGTCGTGGATTGATTCAAGATAATATTTATTGATTTATTTCTGTACATCTAACTGTGGACAACTAGTTGTACGTTACTAACGAGGACAGCTGACTTAATAAACTTAAAACATCAAAATGTATTAAAAGTGTTGTAAATATATTTTGAACATACTTTGATATATATGTACATATTTGTTATAGGTTCATGAATCGACCAGTGGCCAAGTCTTACTTCCCGACGAAGTAAAAATCTGTGAAAGTGAGTTATAGTCCCACTTTTAAAATCTAATATTTTTGGGATGAGAGTACATGCAGGTTTTATAAATGATTTACAAAATAGACACAAGTACGTGAAACTACATTCTATGGTTGAATTATCGAAATCGAATATGCCCCTTTTTATTAAGTCTGGTAATCTAAGAATTAGGGAACAGACACCCTAATTGACGTGAATCCTAAAGATAGATCTATTGGGCCTAACAAACCCCATCCAAAGTACTGGATGCTTTAGTACTTCGAAATTTATATCATATCCGAAGGGTGTCCGGGAATGATGGGGATATTCTTATATTTGCATCTTGTTAATGTCGGTTACCAAGTGTTCACCATATGAATGATTTTTATCTCTATGTATGGGATGTGTATTGAAATATGAAATCTTGTGGTCTATTGTTACGATTTGATATATATAGGTTAAACCTATAACTCACCAACATTTTTGTTGACGTTTAAAGCATGTTTATTCTCAGGTGAATACTAAGAGCTTCCGCTATTGCATACTAAAATAAGGACAAGATTTGGAGTCCATGTTTGTATGATATTGTGTAAAAACTGCATTCAAGAAACTGATTTCGATGTAACATATTTGTATTGTAAACCATTATGTAATGGTCGTGTGTAAACAGGATATTTTAGATTATCATTATTTGATAATCTACGTAAATCTTTTTAAACCTTTATTTATGAAATAAAGGTTATGGTTTGTTTTAAAAATGAATGCAGTCTTTGAAAAACGTCTCATATAGAGGTCAAAACCTCGCTACGAAATCAATTAATATGGAACGTTTTTAATCAATAAGAACGGGACATTTCACAAACTGTGTACCGTTATCACTAACGATTTCGTTTGGTACGCCGAATCGACAAACAATGTCTTCCCATACAAAGTTTCGCACCCTTTTTCCCGAAATTGTTGCCAGCGGTCGCGCTTCAACCCACTTCGTGAAATAATCGATTGCAACAATCAAGAATTTGATGTTTCCTGCGTGTGCAGAGTATGCGTAAGATACTGACGTAAATAGCATATGGTATAAAATAAATGATAATATTACCTCGGCCTTTTGGAAATGGTCCGACTATGTCAATTGCCCATTTGTAGAATGGCCATGGTGAGGAGACTTGTAACATTGGATACACAGGTGCCCTGCTGATAGGTGCATGTATTTGGCAGGATTCGCATTGCTTAACTATTCGCGCAGTATCTGCCTACATTGTGGGCCAATAATAACCTAGCCGCATAATTTTTGACACTATAGACCTGTACCCCGAATGAAGAGCACATGCACCCTCATGCACCTCGCGTATAACCTCCTCTGCCTATTTCGGACCAATACATCTTAAGTGCGGCCCTAAATAATTTTTTTGATATAGGACATCACCCTCAAGAGCATACAGTGGTGCCTTGATGTGGACCTTCTTCGCATCAACGGAATCCGCAGGTGATGTGCCGTCCCGCCGGAAAGCAATAATAGGTGTCATCCATGTTGAGCTGGATTCCTCAATAGGTGCTACCAAAGGCATCATAACAATGGATTTCGCATGCAGTTCTTCTATAAGAACTTTCTTCCCCAGATGATCAAAAGCCAAAGCAGCCAATTTGCTAAGCGCATCCGCTTTCTTATTTTATCCCCGCATCACGTGGGAGATTTGAAAAGCTTCGAATTGGTCAGCGAGGTTATGAACAAGCGATAAATATTGCTGCATGGCAATGTCGTGCGCTTCAAAGTCCCCGCTGACTTGACTACATATCAGCTTTGAATCCACATAAGCGTGCAGGATTTTAACATTCAAATTATGCGCAATGCGCATACCCGCTAACAGAGCCTCATATTCTGCTTCGTTGTTCGTAATGGCGAAATTAAACCTTAGCGCATATGTACGCTATTCGCCTTCCGGACCAGTTAAAATTACACCCGCACCCGCGCTAGCTGCACTGCAGGCACCATCGGTATATAACTCCCATGGTGACAGAGTTGGTGCATGCGTATCTTGATGTTTTGCTGATGCCTCAACATCCGCAGGTAACTCTACGAGGTAATCCGCAAGTATTTGACCCTTAACCGCGCTTCGCGAAGAAAAATTTATTTCATGCTCCCCTAACTCAACAGCCCATTTAGCCATTCGGCCAGAGATTTTAGGTTTATAAAGTACCTGCTTGATTGGCTGATCAGTTAGAACCACAACTGGGTGTGCTTGAAAATATCGGCGCAAACGCCTCGCCGTGTGGACTAGCGCATACACTAGCTTTTCTATTGGTGCATAGTTTACTTCGCTTGCTGTCAGCGTCTTACTTATAAAGTAGACCGGCATTTGCGTCTTTCTGCGATCTGCGATAAGAACCGAGCTGATTGCTTCTTTTGATGCCGCAAGGTACAGCGTAAGCGTTTCTCCTGTTACTGGCGCGGTGAGTGTTGGTAATTCAGCGAGCACCTTCTTCATCTCCTGAAAGGCTGATTCCGCCTCCTGAGTCCATACAAAGTCTTATTTCTTTAAGCAATTCTTCAAAGTATTGAAGAATGGCAATTGTCGCTCTGCGGCCTTCGACAAAAACCGCGTGATCGCCGCAAGCTTCCCGGTTAGACTCTGCATGTCTTTCTTTGTTTTCGAAGATGGAAAACTATCAATGGCTTCAATCTTTTTGGGATTTGCCTTGATTCCCCGCGCTGTCACCACATGACCTAGAAACTTGCCTTCCTCTTCTCCAAAACTACACTTGAGCGGGTTAAGCTTCATGTTTATTCTGCGTAGAGACGCAAACGTTTCTAGGATGTCCGCGAGCATTTCTTCTTCAGTGTTGCTCTTAATTACCAAGTCGTCAACGTACGCTTCAAGATTCCTGCCAATTTGGTGTTTGAATGCCGCATCAATTACGCGATGATAGGTTGCGCCTGCATTTTTTAATCCGAAGGGCATATTCTTATAATAGTAGATACCTTGCGGCGTATGAAAAGCAGTTTTGTCCTCATCTTCTGCAGCCATTAAGATTTGGTGATAACCTTTGTATGCATTTAGAAAACACTTGTACCGAAAACCTGATAGTGATTCCACCTTCCAATCTATCTCCGGGAGAGGATAGTTGTCCTTGGGACATGCTTTATTAATATCCTTAAAATCAACACACATCCGCCAGTTACCATCAGCCTTTTTCACCAACACATGATTAGCAACCCATGTCTGATAGTGCACTTCCCGTAGAATGTTTGCTTTGACTAGGTTATCTACTTCTGCGCACAACCAATCACTACGTTCAAGAGCCATATGCCGCTTCTTTTGCCTAACGGGTGTGAGTGATGGATTAACATTCAATTTATGTTCCGCAATATCTCGCGGAACCCCAGTCATGTCTGATTCGCGCCACGCGAAAACATCTGCGTTTGCGGATAATATTCCATGTAGCTTAGCCTTGGTTTCAGCTGACAAACCTGCGCCGATTTTAATTCGCTTATCCGGATGTAAACGATTCGTTATGACCGCACAGTTTGTGAGTTGTTCCCCTACGCTGGGAGTGCTGATAGGCAAAACTGAGCCACACAACTCGGTTATTTGATGTGACGCAATCGTGGTAATGCCTCCCACGGTAGGAAACTTAATCAAGCCATGCACCACTAATGGTATAATGTTAAAACGCCGTATGAAGTTTCTTCCTAGCAGCGCATTATAACGCGAAGTCGATCGGACCACATAAAAATCAACCAACTCATGTCTGACCATCTGTGGATTCCTGTCATCCGCAAGCTCTACCATCAGCTCTATACGCCCTATCGGCCATGAGCTTTCTCTGGAGAACCCAGATAACATAATATCAGACTGGCGTAGCTGCGTCTTAACTTCTGCAGGAAGGAAGCGATAGCAATGCTCGTACATAATGTCAACGCCACTCCCAGTGTCAACATGCATGCGTTTAATTTGTACTCCGCAAGTAGGGATGTGACACTTGATGATAATCGGCTCATTAATTGTGTCGACTGACATGACAGGAGGGAAAGTAATTGGAAGAAGTTCCCAATCCTACTGATCATTGTACTTTCTTGGCTAACTTTCTCTACGTCGACCATATTGATGGTTAAGTCAGCGCATTTTGTTTTATCAACTTTTTTCCATGCGAAAGTTTTAGCCTTTGAACCTTCCTCCGCAGTTTTTCCCTTATCCTTCTTAGGTGGTTTCAGGTGATCCAACTTGCCTGCACGCAGTTCTTCGAGCACTCGTTCCATTAAGTTTTTACACCGATTAGTATCATGACCGTAGTCGCCATGGAATTCACAATACTTTGTTTTATCCCGCTTACCAAATTCTGTAAGCGGAGTTGGGACCGCAAAGGTCGCGCACACTGGTTCGGTTTCCAAAATTTCTTTTGGCGTTTTGGACAAACTTTTAAGCAGCGCATAGTTCTGATTGTTGATGCCGCGCTGATTATTGTTTCGATAATTACCACTTGAATTCCCTTTATCATTCCTGATAGGACCACCGCTAGGATACCTTCCGCGAGAGTTATTGCCACAATTTTGATCACGCGAACGATCATCATCGTCTTTCCTCTCATTGCGTGAACTAGCTGTTGGAATATCATTATCTTCGCCACTCCGCATATAGTCATGGCATTCATTAAGCGCTTTAGCATAAGTTGTTGGGACCGTATGGCGCAGACGCCTTACCAGCGTTGGATGATGTTCTGAGTTTATACCATGTATGAGTCCGGAAATCTGTTGCTCTGGCTTGAGATCTGGTATGCGCAGACACTCATTAGTATATCTTGTGAGAAATTCACCCAAAGATTCCTTGGACTTCTGCGCAATATCATGACACTCGATATGAGTGCGCTTGCGTGGCCTCTGATTCTGATATTGCAGCAAGAATTTCGTTCGCAGATCCATAAACCCGGCTATACTACCCGCCGGCAGTTTATTAAACCATTCACGAGCAATACCCTGCAGTGTCATTGGAAATATATGACACGCAACCGGATCCACCCAACCTTAAGTGCGCATTGCACCTTCAAAACACTGTAAGAAGTCATCCGGATCAGTTAAGCCATTGTAAGTACCCAACGTATGAGGTATCTTTGGCGCAGATGGAAATGGATATGTAGTTATATGCGGAGGAAACTTATCAAAAGTAGTTGGTAGCTCAAAAGGTGGTTTAACAGGGTCACCTTTGAGCCCTGCGAAGAAATGCCTCATCATATCCTGAACAAAATCAGGTTGTGAAAATAGGTGGACCATGTCAGGAGGTGCCGCCTGCATAAATTGGCTTGCGAGATTCGCCTGCCCCTAAATATTTTGCCATGGCTGCCCTGGCATCTGTGGATACAGCCAAGGCTAATTTGGGAAAGAAGGAAGGCTTGCAGACGCAGAGTATACGGGTATCTGAAAAGGTGCCAAAACCTGTGGCGCAGATGCCTGCGAGACCTGAGGATATGCCGCTATAAGCCCAACCGTATGCGCAGTGCTTTACTGTTCTGCGGTTATCGGCGTCCAATGAGAATTGGCATCCGGAATGACACCGAACCCCCAACTATTAAGTAATGCCTGCGCATCCGTAGGAGTTAAAAATTGCGAAATTGGACGCGATGGTTGCCAAGGTTGCAATGGTGTAAACGATGAATTCTACTGAACACTCTGCGTGTGCAGAGGGATTGAAACCGTGGTACTATAAATAGGTACCTGGTCGCAGCATACTACGTATGGGCCTACTGTTTCACCGCCAGTGCCTACCAAGATGACCTTTGGATCCACTGCAGAAAAATCCAACCGTGTGGTGGTAACCGACGAGTTTGCCCTTGGCGGTGTAATCTCATCTGGATATATCGGCTTATACCTTTGAAAAGGCTCGCCAGATACAGGTGGAAGATATGGCGCGTACCCCGCCCCCGTAGTCATAGCCTGCGTATGCTGACTGCCAGATGGTGTGTTTTGATTATCCGTGTGAGTACGTTCCGACGAGTCCCCGGAAGTCATGATACTGTTAAAAGAAAAAATTCAAAAATTTTCGTGAACAATAAGCCATAATTCAAAACCTTTTAAAAGAGAAAGCAATTAAACAGTCTTGAACTAATTCGACTCTCAATGAAAGCACCACTTGATCATGCATATTTTTACCATAGGGTTTAACATGCCTGCTCAATGTGTTAGTGGGGTTTAAGGATCTTAGAACAAGGCTCTCTGGTCCGGCTACCGTGAATAACCCTGGCCGACATGATGATGTCGGCGGGGTGGCCAAGTGATTAAGTCCACCTTTGATAGCGATCGCTGATCAGAAGGCCCCAAATAAGGTTGTAGGTGCTAGTTTAATGAAGAACTAACCTGTTAACCTTGAAAAGACGAAGAATGATGCTTAATTACGTAAGGCGTGTGGCAGATGATAGTTACGTAATGTGATAATGCTTAGAATGATAGTTAGGGTTTGTATATATAGGCAAACCCTAATTCTAGAACCATCCGAGATATTGGCAATCCTTTCCATAACAAACTCCCCCGAATCACGGAGGTGATTATGGAAAAGATATTTACTTGTTAGCCAAGTAATCGCTGTACCGAGAACAAAGGCATCAGATACGAATCCGCATACCGCATAACGCACACAAGCACACGCATACGCACACTAGTAAGCGCCCGCATACATATGAGGTGCGCATGCGGGTTGTGGTATCATTAAACTCTGTATTTTTAGATTTTTAAAATTGGTTCGAAATCGAATTATGATGATTTGAGTTGAATAACAGAGGGAATGGTTTATTTAATTAAATTTTTGGTTTCATACTTTTGAATACAGCAACCCGATAATATATCTCAGTGATTGGAGGATCAGAATGTTTAGTGCCAATAATATGAGGTGATCGATTTCTGTATTGGTAGGGTTAGTGCGTGTGTCGATTAGTTTGAGTCACGGGCCAAGGAATTAAATAAATGAAAAAATGGAGATGACAAATATTTGGTACGCCTATTAATCTGTTTATATATATAATATTTATTAATTAATAAACATATTAATTAAACATAATAATATGATAATATTAATAATACTATTAATCTTATTATTAACAATAATATGAATACTAATAATAATAGTAACATAAACAATAACAATATTAATGATAACTAAATTTAATAATTTAAAATAATAATAATAATATGATTCATGATAATAATACTAATTTGTATTATTTATAATAACTATAATAATAACAATTTTTAATGATAATGGTATTAAATATAATAATAATAATAATAATAATATATAATCTTAATACTAGTAATAATAAAAATGATATCAATCCTATTAACAATGTAAATAATAATAAAATGTATTGTTTTCTATTAAATATTAATTATAATAACACTAATAATAATTATATTAGTTATAATAATATTAGATATTAATAATGATATTAACTCTAAAATGGTAGTAATATTATAATACTGATAATACTACTAATTATAATAATATTAATATTATTGATGATAATAATAATATTGGTAATAATAATATTGCAACAATTTCCATATATCAGATTCGTATCTAAAGATTATACATTTAAAGTAATAATATTAATAACACTAGTATTGATATTACTATTAGAATTAGTGACACTATTATTATAACAACTATTTTTAATTTAGGGTTAAAGCCAAAAATAGGTTACAAACTTACAAAAATGTACCGACGTCGCCCACAAACTCCTTTCCGTCCTACTATCGCCTACAAACTTATAAAAAATGTGCTAATATAAACAAAATACTTTTTTTAACCGTCAACCAAAATGGTTGATTACGTGGCTTCTAAGTAGCCATGACACGTCAGTGCAACATCGAAACAGAACTGAAAGTACATGGGTGACATCGGGACACAACTGAAAGTATATGGGCGACATCGGGACACAACTGAAAGTATATAGGCGACATCGGGACATATAAAATGAATAAAAAGTTAAATAATTAACTTTACCGGTTCAGCAGGTACCCGGTAACAAAATGTTAACATCAGCACATTTTTTATAAGTTTGTAGGCGACAGTAGGACGAAAATGAGTTTGTGAGCGACATCGGTACATTTGTGTAAGTTTGTAGCCTATTTTTTCCTTTAACCCTTTAATTTATAATTAAACTTAGTAGATTAGATACTAATTTTACATATTATTAATTATGCAATACATAAAATGACATTCCTGAAATATTTAATATTCAAACATCAGAATATATGGAACTCGTATATATATATATATATATATATATATATATATATATATATATATATATATATATATATATATATATATATATATATATATATATATATATATATATATCAATAACAACTTAACTATCCTATTTATTATTTTATACTTTAATTCAAATATTTAAAATGTGCTTTATTAAATTAAAATATTATATATATACTTATATTTATATACACATAATTCTTTATAATTTATTGTTCATGAATCGTCGAAATTAGCCAAAGGGTAATTGCATTCATGATAATAATTCAAAAGTTTTAAAATTTAACATTACAGACTTTGCTTATCGTGACGGAATAATATAAAGATAATGTTTAAATTTGGTCAAAAATTTTCGGGTCGTCACATCTTCAGGGCGGACTGAACGAACAATGAAAGATATCACCCAATTTTCCATGATGCATGTGATCTTATCCTTGAATGGAATGAAAGCACAGTTCCATAATGTAACTTTATCCTTTCAGTTACATGTTGAAGTTAGGGTTAACATTAACTAGAATAACATATAGTTGCAACCAACGAAGGAAGGAACATGTAGAATATCCACATCAGTGTCGTAAATGTTTTAAGTAGTCCCCTTCCAAGAGGATAGCAAGATTCATAGTGTGATGACCCGGAAATATTCGACCAAATTTAAACTTAATCTTTAATGTGATTTTGACACGATAAGCAAAGTCTGTGATGTTGAGCCT
This sequence comes from Rutidosis leptorrhynchoides, assembly GCF_046630445.1. NCBI lineage: Eukaryota > Viridiplantae > Streptophyta > Magnoliopsida > Asterales > Asteraceae > Rutidosis > Rutidosis leptorrhynchoides. The sequence goes on along the minus strand of NC_092334.1, from coordinate 314,863,605 downwards.
CAAAATCTATGAACTGTTTTATGAAATCATTTGACCTTGACTACTCCCGACGATTCACGAACATTAAATGTAAATAAATATGTATATATTATATAAATATAAATATAAGAATATATAATATGTTGATTTAATAAAGTATACTTTAAATAATTTGGAATTTAAAATGTAATATAACAATTAGAATAATTAAGTATTGTTAATATATATAATTATGTATATGTTATTATTATTTCTGTTAAATATATATAAAATATATATTAACTATTCATTAAATGTCATCATATAATATAATATTACATAAATAATAAATGAAATTACATTAAATTACAAGGTTGAATATAATTGATATATTAATATTATTAACAATACTTACATTATTATTATTGCTATTAATATATGTATTAGTAATATTATTATGTATAAAATCTGATATGTATAAGTTGTTATATTATTATTATTATTATTATTATTATTATTATTATTATTATTATTATTATTATTATTATTATTATTATTATTATTATTATTATTATAACTAGTAATAATGTTATTATCATTTATAAGATTATTATTATCATTGGTATTAATTAAATTATTACAAATATCATTTATCATATTATTTATTATTACTAGTCTTTTATCAATAATATTATTATAGGTAATATTAGTAATAGTATTAACATTTAGTAGAGACACTTTGTGATAAATGTTTTTATTTTGGCGGGAAAACGCTCGAAGAAGTAATATATAACAATTATCGTGTTTTTCGAGCGTATTTTGAGGTTTTAGCTATTGGGGTTTAGATACTAGGGTTTATAGGGTTTAGATATTAGGGTTTAGAAATTTAGGGTTTAGGTTTAGATTTAGGGTTTAGATTTAGGATTTAGATAGAGTTTTTAACACGAACGGTTTAGAGTTTAGGGTTTAGGGTTTGGTGTTTTGGGTTTATGGAATAAACCCAAAACACCAAACCCTAAACCCTAAACCCTAAACTCTAAACCCTAAACTCTAAATCGGACTATATTTTACTTCACAAAACATGAAGAAAAAAAACGTTCATATTCTTCACGAACAATATTATCTTGAATGTTATTTTTGTCGATCGTTTTCCCGCCTAAATAATAACATTCTTCACGAAGTGTCTCTTCTAAATGTTCATATTTTCGTGTGATCTTGATGCCGGAAAAAAATCAAAAAAAAAATAAAAATATTTGCTTCCCCCGATTGGTTACTTCCCCATTGATCCTGCCCCTATATATATATATATATATATATATATATATATATATATATATATATATATATATATATATATATATATATATATATATATATATATATATACAAGTATATTAACAGATGTAGAAAATCATATATATATAAATACTTATATATATAAAATTTAGTTACAGATTTATATATAAAAATAGATATATAGATAAATATATATATATATATATATATATATATATATATACGGTTATATACAATTATTATTATTAATAAATTTATTTGCTATTAATATTAACTTATACAAAATATAAATACAGATATGTAATATGCTTTCTGTTTCCATCACCATTGACGATTTTGTTTCTGGCCTGCTAAACAAATATGTCGACTTCAAGCAACATCCCATATCCAAATTATGTTAGCCATCAAAGTTTTCTTTTATTTTTTTTATTTTCCTTCGTACCTGATAGAATATTTGTTGTCGACATATCTTAACTACAAAACAAATAATAATTAAGTCAATTAGCTGTAAGAATATCTGATAACCTTTATGTATTTATCTACCAGTACAATTAATGCAAAAAGAACAGAATCAAAAGGTTTATTTGAAGAACACAGAACTCAAACTCTGTTCTTGAGTTAATTTATGAAAACCTTGAATTTGAATCAAATTTGAAAATGTAATAATGTAGTCCTATTAGGAATCGTCCATTTAATCTATCTGAAGGTTTTCAAAACCCAGTTATTCCTATCGTGTTCCAATTTGTGAGTCAAAGTTAATTTTTACAAAAGTCAAACAATATTCTACAATCGAATTAGAGTTGTAGGTGTTTCTTCTGTCAAAATGGATGATGGAGAAAGTTTCAAGGAGTGGAATGAAAACTTTTTCATGTTGTATGTTAGATCTCAAACGCTTTTAATCTCAAAATCACCATTCATGTTCTTCGTATTTATCAGAAACTGATACAGCGTTTTATTTTTTATTTATTTTCTGTTAATCAAACCTCAATCACACAAGTCATTTTTGCTTTAATTGAAAGCCCTTAATTGAACTAGTGAGTCGTTGATATGTTTGATTAATATTATGGTTGATCGAATCTGAGTGAGAAGAGGAAGATGGAAAGAAACAGATAAAATACGGGGTTTATACTTATATAAGGAGGGATTAAATCAGAAAAGGAAGAACAGACGAGTGGTTTGTGGGTGTTCGGGTTATCGAGAGGTCGAGGGTTCGATCCTAGGCTGAGGCATATTATTTTTGAACAAGGTTTTAAGGTAGTTTTATTTTCAAATTTATTATTATTATTATTATTATTATTATTATTATTATTATTATTATTATTATTATTATTATTATTATTATTATTATTATTATTATTATTATTATTATTACAAATTTTATTGTTATTATAAAGATTATTATTAATATTGTTATAATTGGTATTATAATTATTATTTCTAGTATTATCATAATTATAAGTATTATAATTATTATTATTATTATTATTAGTCTTATAAGTATTATTAATATAGTTATTATTGTTAATTTTATCATTTAAGTATTATTACTATTATTATCATGATTACTATTATTATTATTATTATTATTATTATTATTATTATTATTATTATTGTTATTAGTACACTTATCATTTTTGTTATTATTATTATTATCATTAAGTATTAGAATTATTACTAGTATTAGTATTATTAATAAGTATTATGAATATTAGTTATTACTGTTATTATCGCTAATATAAGTAGTAGTTACCAATTATTATTATTGTTATCATAACCCTAGTTACAATTATAATTATTATTATTATTATTGTTATTAATAATATTAGTATCCAAATAAGTATTATTATTAAGTAATATGATTTTTAATATTATCATTATTAATATCAAAAACTACCTTTAAAACAGATAAATATTTTGTACATAAAATATACTTATTACATATACTATAATTATATTAAAATTGCACATAACTATATATATATATATATATATATATATATATATATATATATATATATATATATATATATATATATATATATATATATATATATATATATATATATATATATATATATATATATATATATATATATATATATATATATATATATATATATCGAACCTATTAATATTATTCATATAAATACATACAAATAACAAAACTCTCGATTTTTAAATATAACATTAAACAATTATGTATATAAATATGGATATATTAATATAACTATATAAATATTAACCATTTTAAATATATACACAAATTAGGTATACATAATATATAAATTAAAGATATATATATATATATATATATATATATATATATATATATATATATATATATATATATATATATATATGTATATATATATATATATATGTATATATATATATATATGTATATATATATATATATGTATATATATATATATATATATATATATATATATATTTATTACATACAGTATACTAATATTACATAAAATTATATTTTAACTAATATTATTGATATAACATTAATTAAATATCAAATAAGTATTATAATGTAAAATAAATATTGATAAAATTATATATATAAGAATATTAATCTTAATACATAAAATAATATGTATACACTTGTTTGATTACGATTATTTGTTTTAATATATATATATACAAATGATATAGGTTCATGAATCCAAGGCTAACCCTGCATTGTTCAGTATCGTCGTATGAATATTTTTACGACAAAATATTGTATTGTGAGTTTCATTTGCTCCCTTTTAAATGCTTTTGCAATATATATTTTTGGAACTGAAAATACATGCGCTACTTTTATAACTGTTTTATAAAATAGACACAAGTAATCAAAACTACATTCTATGGTTAAATTATATAAATCGAATATGCCCTTTTTATCATGTCCGAAGTTGTCCCGGAATGATGGCGAATTTATCATGTCCGAAGTTGTCCCAGAATGATGGCGAATTTATCATGTCCAAAGTTGTCCCGGAATGATGGCAAATTTATCATGTCCGAAGTTGTCCCAGAATGATGGGAATATTCTATATGCATCTTGTTAAGGTCGATTACCAGGTGTTCAATCCATATGAATGATTTTGTCTCTATGTACGGGACGTATATTTATGAGAAATGAAAATGAAAATCTTGTGGTCTATTAAAATATTGGAAATGATTATTTATGATAAACTAATGAACTCACCAACCTTTTGGTTGACACTTTAAAGCATGTTTATTCTCAGGTATTAAAGAAAACTTCCGCTGTGCATTAGCTCATTTTAAGGATATTACTTGGAGTCATTCATGGCATATTTCGAAAGACGTTGCATTCGAGTCATTGAGTTCATCAAGATTATTATTAAGTAAATTATAGTTGGATGTATTTTGAAATGGAATGCATGCCGTCAACTTTCGATGTAAAGAAAGTTTGACTTTTAAAAACGAATGCAATGTTTGTAAAATGTATCATATAGAGGTCAAATACCTCGCAATGTAATCATATGTTATTGTATTCGTCCTTATGGATTAGGACGGGTTATGACATGTTGTATCAGAGATGGTTTAAGCTGTTTCGTCAGCTTAATCGTAGAGGGGGTTCTCACAGTGTTACCTGTGATGAAGCATTGCCTCAACTCCTCGCGGTCCGAATATGGTTGGTTTTGCTGAGAGGCAGGGCCGTAAAATCAGTGTCTGAGGTACGCTCAGTGGTCACCAGGCGGTTAGCTGGGAAGGCACTGAGTGGGATGCATCCCCACTAATTACAGGTGGTATCAGAGCGGTGGTCTTAGCAAACCAGGTCTTGCATTAGTGTGTCTAACTAGTAGTTGTTAGGATGCATTAATGAGTCTGGACTTCGACAGTGTCTGCATGTCAAAAGTTTTGCTTATCATTTCTAGTCGGAAATCATCTGCTTATCATTCTTAGTCTAGACACATCTTATTGCATTGATTGCATGAATAGTGTATAGACAAAATTCATATCTTAGCGTATCTGCTAATCCATATCTTAGCGTATCTGTTACTGTAGACTGCCTGACATATGCCGTAAATTCCTCTGTAGTCTACGAAATCTTTAGTACTATATATATAGATATTCTATATAATTAGAATATCATATAATATTCGAAAATCATTTCATATCGAAAAATCCTTCATTCAATCGAACTAAATAGAACTCGTCACTAATTCAAGTTCCTCGGATTCCAATAGCTATTCCGATATGGAAACACACTAGAGCTCTTTAAGTAGTGTGACCAGAATGGATCAACCAATCAGTCATCACCAATTCATCTGATGGATTTGTAGTCGACTTAATCAATGGAGATGCGAAGAAGGCGATCCCTTTCACTAACCGAATTCACCTCTTGACGATGAACCTGAAGCTCTTACCGGCGAACCTATTTGAGACACCATTTTCTCTCTCATATTCAGAGTATCTCGTCACGATTATATTCTATCCATAATTCTAGACCTTATTCATCCGCTCGTTCCTACTGACAATCATTCCGGAGTAATAAGTCAACGACCTTCGCGCCCGAGTTGTAGCCTTGGAAAATATGGTGCAAAACGTACCAGCTTCACCAACATCACCGGCACCAACAGTACCACCAACATCAATACCAGTACCACCAACAACCCAAGTTTCAACATCACACACCTCAACATCTCATTATGTACCTCGAGCATAATCATCGTTCTACGAATCGTTCTACATCATTTATATTCGTTTGACATAGCGATTATGTAATCTCTAATTCTTAGAGATTATATATTCTTGTTCTAATGGTAAATCAAATGAGTCTAATATCATATTAACTCATAAATCCATGATTACATCTGCAGAAAATATATATGTATATATGTTTTCATAAAGATTGTGATAAAAAATTTTTTGTATAAACTGTTAATGGTGAAGATATTTTAACGGGTAGATAATACCCGAGGAATATTTAGATCTCACATTAATAAGTTACACTGTACATTCTTCGAAGCTGAATCAACAGTCATTTACTATCCTACTTACAACCACCGATATACATATCTGTTCACCGCAGAATAACCATTTTCATTCAATTTCATATTTGGATTTTGACCTATCAGAATCCAACAAGTGGCATAATGAAGAAAACATTGGACAAAAATAAAATTTGTTAGAAACAAACAAATTAACTATGAGGAATTTTGTTAAGAATCCACGCTAACAAAATTCTAGCTAACTGTTTCTAGCTAACTATTAATTCTGTATCGCAATTTATTTATCGCAATTTTAATTCTCGCAATTTTATTTATCGTCATTTAATTTCTGTTATTTATTTTACACACTTTAAATATCGTCGTATAAATCGGGACACATATACAATGTTTTGACATATCATATTGACGTCATCTATATATATTATTTAGAATAACCATAGACACTCTATATGCTGTAATGCTCGAGTTCGCTATACAGGGTTGAGGTTGATTCTTAAATAATATATATACTTTGAGTTGTGATCGAGTCTGAGACATGTATATTAAACTACATATGAATTATTGAATTACTAACCGTGGACTATTAACAGTGGGCTGTTAACCTTGGACAATTAAAATGAATTAAAATATTGATTATAACATATGAAACTAAATAATTCTTCAAGTTGCCACTTGATTTCATCTTAAACTTCATTTGTATCTTGAGGATTACAATCTGTGTTCAAACATTTCATGATTCTTGAAAACACCTCAATCGAAAGGATGATCCAACCACACGTTATCTACAAAAGGAAGAACTTATACATATGGGCATGCACCTGGAAAACTTTTGGAACCTAAGTAGAAGTTTAACACAAACCCGCGATCCATTGGCGTTGTTATTACCGAAAATAACTTTGAAATCCCATTCCAAAGTAGTCACTTTTGTCACAGCTTCAACATATCAATTTCGATTTTTCATTCAAATAAATCTTATTATAAAGATTACCCCTTCATTATCGATACCGGAGAACCGTTTATATTCCACCATATTAGTAGTAAACTTACCAGCAGACGTACCAGCAACCTCGCTGCTCTTTGGCTTAAATCCCTCCGGCAAATCACTATATTTATCTATTGAAGTCTTATCACGAACTCATCGGCATCTTGTAACGATAATTACCATACCAAATACCGGGAGGCATCAATCGATAATCTCGAATTTATCAACGATTCTACGACAACAATTATATATATATATATATATATATATATATATATATATATATATATATATATATATATATATATATATATATATATATATATATATATATATAATTTCTATCTCCTGGATTTACTAACTTCAATTCTGAATTTCCGAAAAGCGCTTTAGCCTATGAATCAGTTTTCTGAGCTTTGAAAAAGCTGAGGAAGCAATGAAAACTGAAGACTGCCTTAACAGTCAAAAGTTTGAAAATAAAGAGCGACATACTGAAAAAGCTCAAAAGTTTTGATACTAAAAAACGAATTGAGCAATCCATAAAGGAGGCTATGGACAAATCACAAAGGCTAAATCTGCTTTCAAAGAATCTAATGATTCAGTAACCGCTGAAGTCATTAACGAATACCTTGCTCCTGACCCTTCACTCTTAAGGACAAAATCTTCACCATCATCCATCGATATTAGAAAATATTAAGATATCATCGTACCTTTCATTATAAATATCCTCAATATTTTTGAAGATATTTTCATAACTATTCCTAGCTGAAATCATTTATCTTTTCGCGATATCAATGTTACATCAGAAGGGAAACTATTTTAGTTTCTAAATTCTGAAAAATTCGAATTTAAAATATGAATGATTTTGAAGTAGTGTTGGAAACTGAAGCATGAGTTAGTATAATATAATGACACTTGATCAACGTGATTATATTAAAGTAACTCATGTTGAGTTTCTAAATAGAACATGATGATTCACAGATTATAACGTCATTATGGGCCATGTTACACGATTCTTACATTCTATCTAATCTATAAACATATCAAGAACATATGTTCTTGATAGTTCTATCTTTTCTCTTGAATTCCGATAATTTAACCAATCAAGATTGTGCTATTACCAATTCTCTCTTAGAACGTTAGTCATGTTCATTCGAAACTTCATACCTACGAATTCTGGACCATTATTTACTCTATTTAAAGTCGAGAAGAGAAAACAAAAGCATAGAGCTCCGAAATATAAGGGAGAATATAAAGCCCGATAACAACACATAAATTACAAACCGTATATATTAATGTTGATCGCAACATAAAGACACGAGAAAATTAAAAACACTATAACCCCAAGGGCGAAGTAGAAGTAAACAGATTCCTCTAGTGGAAGTTAGAAAAGAAGGATAATTGTTGCGACAGTTAGGAACATATCAAGGATCAGAACTAGATCAAGCATATTGACAAATGTTTTAGAAGTAAGAATTGGGGAAGAAAGTATAGAAGATGGGAGAGGTGGAAGTAAGGAAATAAAGAGGATGGATTTATAGTGAAACATTCGACAAATCAATCGAAACAGATCATCGCATTTAATTATAGAGATCTTAATTTCCTTAATCACCAAAGAATCAAATCTTATTCAGATTACGAAGGTTTTCTTTAAATCCCTTGAATTCCCGAAATCCACCGTGACTACGTCAAAAGTTAAGACGAAACTTTATTCTTCAATTCACTCATTTGTGATAACTTCAATCATACATTTCGAATAATCGAATTGTTTCATCTGTATTACTCAATAATGATAAAACTCTATTTATCAACTCATATTCGTCATAAAAACATTTTTATTGTTAGCCATGACGACCTCGATCAAATTTCGGGGACGAAATTTCTTTAACGGGTAGGTACTGTGACGACCCGGAAATATCCGACCAAATTTAAACTTAATCTTTAATGTAATTTTGACACGATAAGCAAATTATGTGATGTTGAGCCTCAAAATCTATGAACTGTTTTATGAAATCATTTGACCTTAACTACTCCTGACGATTCACGAACATTAAATGTAAATAAATATGTATATGTTATATAAATATAAATATAAGAATATATAATATGTTGATTTAATAAAGTATACTTTAAATAATTTGGAATTTAAAATGTAATATAATATTAGAATAATTATGTATATGTTATTATTATTTTTATTAAATTTATATAAAATATATATTAACTATTCATTAAATGTCATCATATAATATAATATTACATAAATAATAAATGAAATTACATTAAATTACAAGGTTGAATATAATTGATATATTAATATTATTAACAATACTTACATTAATATTATTGCTATTAATATATGTATTAGTAATATTATTAAGTAAAAAATCTGATATGTATAAGTTGTTATATTATTATTATTAATATTATTATAACTAGTAATATTGTTAGTATCATTTATAAGATTATTATTATTATTGGTATTAATTAAATTATTACAAATATCATTTATCATAGTATTTATTATTACTAGTCTTTTATCAATAATATTATTATAGGTAATATTAGTAATAGTATTATTAATAATACTAATATAATTATTAATTATAAAAATTTATTAATTTTATATACATATATATATAAGTATATATATATAAGTATATTAACAGATGAAGAAAATCAGATATATATAAATACTTATATATATAAAATTCAATTACAGATTTATATATAAAAATAGATATACAGATAAATATATATATACGGTTATATACAATTATTATTATTAATAAATTTATTTGCTACTAATTTATATATATACAGATAAATTTATTTGCTATTAATTTATTTGTATTTGTATATATATATACGATTATATACAATTATTATTATTAATAAATTTATTTTCTATTAATATTAACTTATACAAAATATAAATACAGATATGTAATACGCTTTCTGTTTCCATCACCATTGACGATTTTGTATCTGGCCTGCTAAACAAATCTGTCGACTTCAAGCAACATCCCATATCCAAATTCTGTTAGCCATCAAAGTCTTCTTTTATTTTTTTTTATTTTCCTTCGTACCTGATAGAATATTTGTTGTCGACATATCTTAACTACAAAACAAATAATAATTGAGTCAATTAGCTGTAAGAATATTTGATAACCTCTATGTATTTATCTACCAGTAAAATTCGAGCAAAAAGAATAGAATCAAAAGGTTAATTTGAAGAACACAGAACTCAAACTCTGTTCTTGAGTCAATTTATGAAAACCTTGAATTTGAATCAAATTCAAAAATGTAATAATGCAGTCCTATTAGGAATCGTCCATTTAATCTATCTGAAAGTTTTCAAAACCTAATTATTCCAATCGTGTTCTAATTTGTGAGTCAAAGTTAATTTTTACAAAAGTCAAACAATATTCTACAATCGAATTAGAGCTGTAGGTGTTTCTTCTGTCAAAATTGATGGTGGAGAAAGTTTCAAGGAGTGGAATGCAAACTTTTTCATGTTGTATGTTAGATCTCAAATGCTTTTAATCTCAAAATCACCATCCATGTTCTTCGTATATATCAGAAACTGATACAACGTTTTATTTTTTTTATTTATTTTCTGTTAATAAAACCTCAATCACACAAGTCGTTTTTACTTTAATTGAAAGCCCTTAATTGAACTAGTGAGTCGTTGATATGTTTGATTAATATTATGGTTGATCGAATCGGAGTGAGAAGAGGAAGATGGAACGAAACAGATAAAATACGGGGTTTATACTTATATAATGAGGGATTAAATTAGAAAAGGAAGAACAGACGAGTGGTTTGTGGGTGTTCGGGTTATAAAGAGGTCGAGGGTTCGATCCTAGGCTGAGGCATATTATTTTTGAACAAGGTTTTAAGGTAGTTTTATTTTCAAATTTATTATTATTATTTTTATTATTATTATTATTATGATTACAAATATTATTGTTATTATTAAGATTATTATTAATATTGTTATAATTGGTATTATAATTATTATTTCTAGTATTATCATAATTATAAGTATTATAACTATTATTATTATTATTAGTCTTATAAGTATTATTAATATAGTTATTATTGTTAATTTTATCATTTAAGTATTATTACTATTATTATCATGATTACTATTATTATTATTATTGTTATTAGTACACTTATTATTTTTGTTTTTATTATTATTATCATTAAGTATTAGAATTATTACTAGTATTAGTATTATTAATAAGTATTATGAATATTAGTTATTACTGCTATTATCGCTAATATAAGTAGTAGTTACCAATTATTATTATTGTTATCATAACCCTAGTTACAATTATAATTATTATTATTATTATTGTTATTAATAATATTAGTATCCAAATAAGTATTATTATTAAGTAATATGATTATTAATATTATCATTATTAATATCAAAAAGTACCTTTTAAACAGATAAATATTTTGTACATAAAATATACTTATTACATATACTATAATTATATTAAAATTGCACATAACTATATATATATCGAACCTATTAATATTATTCATATAAATACATACAAATAACAAAACTATCGATTTTTAAATATAACATTAAATAATTATGTATATAAATATGAATATATTAATATAACTTTATAAATATTAACCATTTTAAATATATACACAAATTAGGTATACATAATATATAACTTTATTACATACAGTATACTAATATTACATAAAATTATATTTTAACTAATATTATTGATATAACATTAATTAAATATAAAATAAGTATTATAATGTAAAATAAATATTAATAAAATTATATATATAAGAATATTAATCTTAATACATAAAATAATATGTATACACTTGTTTGATTACGATTATTTGTTTTAATATATATATACAAATGATATAGGTTCGTGAATCCAAGGCCAACCCTGCATTGTTCAGTATCGTCGTATGAATATTTTTACGACAAAATATTGTATTGTGAGTTTCATTTGCTCCATTTTTAAATGCTTTTGCAATATATATTTTTGGGACTGAGAATACATGCGCTACTTTTATAACTGTTTTACAAAATCGACACAAGTAATCAAAACTACATTCTATGGTTGAATTATCGAAATCAAATATGCCCTTTTTATCATGTCTGAAGTTATCCCGGAATTATGGCGAATTTATCATGTCCGAAGTTTTCCCGGAATGATGGCGAAATTATCATGTCCGAAGTTGTCCCGGAATGATGGTAAATTTATCATGTCCGAAGTTGTCCCGGAATGATGGGAAAATTCTATATGTATCTTGTTAAGGTCGATTACCAGGTGTCCAATCCATATGAATGATTTTTGTCTCTATGTATGGGACGTATATTTATGAGAAATGGAAATGAAAATCTTGTGGTCTATTAAAATATTGGAAATGATTATTTATGATAAACTAATGAACTCACGAACCTTTTGGTTGACACTTTAAAGCATGTTTATTCTCAGTTATTTAAGAAAACTTCCGCTGTGCATTAGCCCATTTTAAGGATATTACTTGGAGTCATTCATGGCATATTTTGAAAGACGTTGCATTCGAGTCGTTGAGTTTATCAAGATTATTATTAAGTAAATTATAGTTGGATGTATTATGAAATGGAATGCATGCCGTCAACTTTCGATGTAAAGAAAGTTTGTCTTTTAAAAACGAATGCAATGTTTGTAAAATGTATCATATAAAGGTCAAATAGCTCGCAATGTAATCATATGTTATTGTATTCGTCCTTATGGATTAGGACGGGTTATGACACATAGATTCCTAAAGTATTTTACAATTCCGAAATAAAATTGCACGAAAGGTGTGATCTTTGAACGAGAGTGAACTCTCCGAGCGATTCGTTCTGAATTTTTCCTTATACTTAAGGGGATGCGCGGGTGAGAAGATATGTGAACCCTAGGTTATAAAGAATGGTTTTCTCCGAGTGAAAAGAATCTCCAAAAATGATTCCTTGTACCTCAATCTATTGTTTGATAGAGATGATATTTAGGAGGGTGTTGCGATTAGCCGTGAAACATTGAGAGTAGAGACCCGCCTAGTGCCTTTCCTACGATAGGGTGACCACTAAGTGTGCCTCAGAAAACTGATTTATCGGCCCGCGTTTTTGCCATGTCTATCCTTAAAGGAACATTTTATGAGCTCAAAGACTTCCTAACAAATTTTATAAAACGGCAATCCAAAGTGGCTCCAGAGTTTTTAACAAAGATCTTAATAGTAAGCTTCATCCTTAACGGAGGGCGAGAAGAAGTGTGATCCATACATGGTGTAGTCTAATACGAAAACCCTTGATAAAATCAACCAAGGAAGTTTTGAAAATCCTTTAAACGTTTGTTGTGACAACATAAACGGAACGAAGTCCCTAGTAATTTAGAAGTATGTACAACGTGTACCATTTTGCACAAAACCATATGACTTAAGTTAAACGGCTCAATAAAGGAGCGATTTTTAAATAATTTGAAGGTATAACTTAGTATGTACTAACCAAAATAAGTAAAGGTGAATTTATTAACTTAATCATATACATACATATATGATTTTATAAATCTTATCAGTGACAAAAAAATTTTATGACTTTCATTTGTCCATAAATCTACAGGGGACCGCACAAATAAACAACGTGTAAAAATCAACGCATCAAAATTTTGATAAACATAATTTTTTGCATTTCAGATGTTACGAGTTGAAAAAGATTGAGTGAAAAATCTTTGGGTCATCAGGTTACATGTTACTAGGAAATGAAAACTTATGAATTAAATGTAGTTTTGATAATTATCATGACACAAATCCTTGGGCCAAAAATGTTCACGCGCGAATCCGTTGCTAAAAGGTGAGGTATGAAGGATAGAGCACGAGGATGAGAAGTTAATGGCTTATTGACTTTGCAAATTTCCAAACAGGTTATGACTAATAATAAAGTCGGAATACTGATGGTGTTAATATCGCTAGATGAGAATCTCCTGAAATAAGTCAGGACCTCGAGTTATGTAAGAAAGAGCATCGTTCCAACAGGCGTGGCAAATAAGATCCTTGGGGTAACGCAATAGCTTTGAATGGTTTAAGTGTTAGCGGATGCCCGAAGGCTTTGCAAGACGTGGTAGTAAGTGACTTCATCACATACACACACATGAATCTCTCAGTTTCGACGGTTGTAAGGTCTTCATGATGACTTAGATACGAATGGGCAACGAAAATTTTATATGACGAGCAACGAAAATTTTATAGGAATCGTTTAAGGTGACAATGTAAGAAAAGAAACGAAGTTCTTAGTAAACTAGGGTTATGTACATCACGTACCATTCAAAGTAAAATATCTTTTGAATAAAGGGATTTTATCATATATATATATATACCCATCTTAACATTCAAAATCATATATTTACCCACTTAAAGTGAATAATATCATATTTGTCCATGCTAAACACTTAAATACATCATATATACCCACTTAAAATTAATAATATTATATGTGCCCATCATAAACACTTAAAATAATCATACATACCCACTTAAACATGATAATATCATATATGCCTATCATAAACACTTAAACTAATCATATATACCTATTCAAAGATGATAATATGATATATGCACGTTAGTAATTTGCTTTTATTATGCAAATTGAATGGTTGTCAAAAGCCACGAAATATAATATGACGTACCCAAATGTAATCCAGACTACAAAGGTCCCGACTATTAGTCGAGATGTATAAGTGACCGGTTATATAGATCCATTTGGTGCAAATTTAACCCGATGATACACCATTAGACCATTCAGCATGTAAATATCAACTTATCATTATCAATATTTTTCATGTTGGTATATGTAATATAACATTTAAAACAAATTCAGTTTTCATATTTGCATATTACGGTATGTAATAGCAGCTACCTAATTATCATTTGATCAAGTTTCACAACTAAGAGTTGCATTTGGCTTAATATCATATTTCTGTACTTCGAGTTATTTCCTGTTTATAGCGATGAACGCTAGTTTTGAAAATGATACAATTGGCATATGGATTTTCTAATTGTGCCGTCCTTGTCACTTATACATTAATTGGAACACATTTTGGTACGTCATATTTTTTTTTTTTTAAAACCATTCAATTTGCATGCTAAAAGTAAATTACATTAGATTAATTGGTAATTTGATGAATGTGAATATATGATGGTTTTATATGTTTAAAATAAACATATATGGTATATGGTGTTATCATCTTTAAATGGATATATATATGATGGATTAAGTGTTTATAATAGGTATATATGATATTAATCTATTTATGTGGGTATATGTGAAGTGTTTAAGTGTTTAACATGGGTATATGTGATATTATCCATTTTAAGTGGGTAAATATGTGATTTTAAATGTTAAGAAGAGTATATATGATAAAACCCCTTGAATAAAAGATTGGATTTGTAAAAGTTAAAGTAAAATTTCACATATACTAGTCAAAAATAAGTAATTATTTACTTCATTATATATAACATATACGATTTCAAAAATTTTCACGAATGGCAAATAAAATAAATTTTACTTTTATAAAACTTTGAGGGGTTCGTACCGTAAAATAGTGTGTGAAAAATTTTGGCAAACAAAATTTTCATATTTCGGAGGTTACAAGCTGGAAAAAGATTGATGAGGATTGAGTAAAAGATTTTGAAAATTTCGGGTGATCTTAGAGGCAATAAAAACCACTGAGTTTAAATATGGTTGATGACTATTGGTAGGGTATAAGTCTTTCGACCAAAAATGCTTAAGTGTAAAGTTGTTGCTTATAAGTGAGATACGAAAGGGAGAGTATGAGGATGAGAATTAACCTCCTATTGATTCGAAAATTTTTTGAACTGGTATGACTAATATCAAAGTAAGAAGGATGATGGTGTGATTATCATCAAACAAAGAATCTCTCGGAATAATTTAGGATTTAGAGTCGCGTAAGAATGAGTATCAAATAAGATTCCTGGCTAGTCCTTAAGACAGAATCTGAATTCCTGAAGTGATGGGATACAATTTCCTTTATGTATCATTATGCAGGTTTGTCTGTTGTATCGGTTTCTTTCATGGCTAGAAGGTGAGCAGATTTGGTGAGGCGGTCAATCAATAACCCAGGTAGTGTCATAACCGCCTACCATTTTCGGTAGCTTCGTGATGAAATCCATTATTATTCCTTCCCATTTCCATTGTGGGATTTCGGGTTGTTGTCATGCAACTAATAAGGTTCAGCTTCGGGCTACTTCTCTCCCCATAAACTATTAATGACTCACCATTCTCGTGGGGTATACGAAAAATCTTCTCACTATAAATAACTTTCGCTCTCATCCTTGAAAGCCAGTCCGTTCCAACTATTCCATCAAAGCTTCCTAACTTGATGAGTATTAGGTCAATCCTAAAGTCCATTCCAAATTTTACATCAAGCTTCCTAACTTGATGAGTGTTAGGTAAATCTTAAGGTTCTTTCCAACCAAATCTTATTATACTGCCGTGAAAAATTCTATCAATCTTCTCAAATAACATCTGCTTGTGCGTGGGTAACTAATCCTTTCCAATAACTACTTTAAAACTTCCAAGTTTTGTTGTCATGAGGTCATCTCCAAATGACCCACCTGTTAATTTTAAGGTACTACCTTAAATTATTCCTCTATCTCTGCCAGCTTACCATTAGGTTGTCCTATAGAATACTTAACTCTCATGGTTGTTAATGGCTTATTAGTCATAACACTAAGGTTCTTAGATATAAGGTTTCTATTACTCTAGTATTAAACAAATTCGAGACAATAAAACGTTTTGTCAAATTGTACCCTAACTATAATCAGGATCCATAGCTGAGATAACGATTGCTCTACTGCAAGTAAGTCCAAAGTTTTTCCTATTTGAGAACTTCTTCCTTAAGTATCCAGGGTGTCCATATCTATAACAGATTTTCGGGTTATCAATTCTGTAATCAAGGCTCTTCTTGTACAGTATCTGGGCTACGTGGTTATTTTTTCCCTACCTCTAACAGACCATAATGCGTATACTCAAGTGGTTCCTACCAAAATTTTCTTTGAATCACTTCATATTCCTTATTTAGCAACATTAGGACTTCTGCATGATTCATTTCAATATAATCACGCAAGCCTGGCGTCATTATATTGTACTAAATCGTACGTTCATTCCAATATCACTCCATATGGTCAAGGTAACGTGATCACTTCAAGTTCTACTCAATTACATCTAACGGTGCTTTATCTATGCTATCTCAAAACAAAATCTACATAATTAATTCACAGTTTCTCGGTGTGGGTGCATAGGTTCCGTATGTCATGCATCAATGCCTAAATGTCCCAAAATTTCTTCAAAATGTTCAGGTTCAGGTAACGTCATTAGGTTCCTTTCTAGAAATTTAATTTGGGTCTCGCGTCGAGTTGTACGTGTAGCAAGTAGTAATACGATATGTTTTGAGGCGACTCCCAAGTCTTTAGGTATGGCTGAGAATCAGTGGAAAACACTATGACCTTGTGAAAGGAGATGCCTTCCTGACTTCTCCAATGCCTAAGAGTGTTAGGGACCTAAGTCCAGAAGTGTCGTTAGATCATTGAGTAGTGGTGAAGAATGAAAGAGATAAGTGACGGTCATGAAAGCGTACGGGATACGAGTCAGCTTGTGGGAACTGAACAACCTTCTAATGTTCATACATTGTACGTGGCTAATTAGGGTGAGCTCAGGGTGCGGTTACTCCAATAAGTCCTCACATATCTCCTCCTCCTCCGAGGATTAAATTTAACGGGCGTGTAATCTGAGGGGTACTCCTTCTAGATTGCATGAAGTAATGTTTCGATATCTGGAACGATGGATTAGTAGTAACAGGTGGATTACAATACTAATCCTTAGGGTTAGACGAGTGAGAAAGTAGTTTAGAAAAACATCTGAACTGGGAAGGATAAGTTCTCCAAGTTGGTACAGCGAAAAGCAGACGGGCAGCAAGCACGTAATCAGGCATAGTAACTACAGCAGCCTAGGTCGTCTACAGCAGTACATAGCATGGCAATAGTAACAGTATCATACTGAAGTACCATGCTAAAAGCAGATAGTAGCATGCATTAGCGAGAATACGCAAAAGCATTCAGCGAGTTTACATAGCAGTAAAAGGAAACGGTAGCATGCAGCAAGTTCATACGGCAGTATAAGTAAGCAGTAACATGCAGCAGTAGTAAGCAGTAACATGCAGTAATATAATACAGTAGCATGCAGTAGTTCCACAGAAATAGGTAAACAAGCAAGTTGTAGATTAGTCCTATTAGTGAATCCTACTCAGCCTGGTCTAGACTCACTAATGCAACCTAATTCCCTACAACCAATGCTCTGATACCAAATGTGATGCCCCGTACAAAACCATCGCGTACGGTTCATCAACAACAGGATCATTACAAGGTCAAACACTATATGCTGTTTTAAAACCAGTTTTGCATTCATAAAAGATAGCGTTTTACAAAAGATAACGTGCTTTTTATGAATAGAAGCATTAACATAAGTATGTGACACAAAGGTCGTTACAAATCCATTGTTTGAAAATAACGTAAGTTGCGAATGCACAATAAAAGTTTCATGATTGAGACATCTCTAAGTAATGCAGCGGAAATCTAACACAGCAGGTCCATAACAGCAAGTCTATAACACCAAGACAGCAAGTCTAACAGTGGAAGCAACAACGCCTAAGCACCTGAGAAATACACGCTTAAAGAGTCAACACGAATGTTGGTGAGCTATAGTTTGTTTGTAATCGGTAAAGTAATGTAGACCACGAGATTTCAGTGCTTCAAACAGCGTTTCAAAACAGTATGATAAAGTATATGCTTATCCGTGGGCACCCGGTAACTAACTTAACGTAATAATAATACCCCTAAAAGTACACTAGGCGAGTGCGTATGTTCTCGAAGTATCAAACACCCGTTAAATGCTAACGCGACTAGCCCGAGTGGGGATGTCAAACCCTATGGATCCATATCTGATATTCGCGTTCACCGGTTCAAAACCAATGATTAAACGTTACCGTGCTAAGGGGAATCTTTATGGTGTTATATAACCCACACATATGTAAAGTTTAAGTACTCGTGTCAAGTAAGTAAAACATAAAAAGCGCATGTATTCTCAGTCCCAAAAATAGTATAAGTAAAAAGGAAAGCTATAACTCACAGTGAATAAGCAGTAAAAGTCGATATGAAACGTATGCAGGTAGTAAGTTGGTTCGAAAGTTCGTCAACCTAAGTCAAAGGTCACTAGGTCAGTATGTTGTCCCAAAAGGTTAAAAGTGAATAAATTAATTTTAAGTGTCATCATCGACATCATCATTATCATCATCATTCATCAATACTAAGGTAAGTTTAACAAGAATAGAGATCGAAACAAAAGGTTGACTTCGGACAACTGTTACGACCTCTATACAAATCGAAAAGACGTGTAGTCAGTGGCTATGGCTCCGTATATGAGTCCTCCAACCTCTGACCAATATTTAGAACCTAAATCATCTTCGTTTGACCGTGGCGACGGTTTAAGTGCGAGTAGGTCAGAAATTTCAGCACAACGTTACAAGGGCGTAATGAATTTCGGAAGGCTATAAATCCTAATCCGTATATCGGATTAAGTCGAGACCTAAATGAAAAGTCATATACTGAAACGAACTATCTGAAAATCAATTTTCAGAAGCCCAGGAGTCTGATCAGACCCCAAAAAATAGCAAACAAGTGCTCCGGTGAGGTTCTTGGTGCTTGATGCTCATCACGGTTCTCATCCTTGATGCTTGTAAGCTTCAAATATACAACTCTTTGATGTTTCAGCATCACTTTGACCAAGGTTCAACCATCAACACACAACTAAGAGTAAAATCTATCATTCTACAAGTTTTGAACATCAAGATTGCCTCTTTATTGCATAAATGCAATAAAGCTTCAACCTTTGTCCATTTTACACAAGTTCATGCATCTATATCATATGTGATGATGAAGACTTGATCTTTATCATCACCACAAACACAAAAAGGTTCCAAGTAAGTGAGATCTACAATAATAACTTAGATCTCAAGTATTAAGAAAACCCTAAGCTAAAAAGCTTGGATCTTTACAAGATTAATGAGACCATAAGCTAGAAAGCTAAGATCTTTAACATAATAATGAAAGTAATGGGACCATAAGCTTAAAAGCTAAGATCTTTAACATAATAATGAAACTCTAAGCTAAAAAGCTTGGATCTTTAGTGTTCTTGAAGATCTTGAAGCATAAAGCTTGGATCTTTAAGATACATGATGATTACAAACACAAGTTTGAATCTTTATAACAAAATAACAAGATTAAAGCTTAAAGATTTAGATCTACAAAATAGGTGAAGATTCAAAGCTAGAAAGCTTGAATCTTCCATGTTCTTGAAGGATTCAAATCCATGTTTGAATCTACAAGATGTAATCAAGATCAAAAGCTAAAAGCTAGATCCATAAATGATGATGATGATGATGTCGAAAATGATAAGAGAAGAAGAAGAAGAAGAAGAAGAAGAAGAAAGTTTAAAACTTACACTTTTTAGAGTGAGAAAGACTAGAGAGAATTAGAGAGTAAGTGTGTGTAAATTGTGAATGAGATCAAGTGTAAAATAGGTGAGGTTGGCTTGGTATTTATAGTGGGATGGTGGTGGTGTGGCCATGATTTTCAAGGGGGACAAGGGGAGACAAACTTTTGCTTTTTGGTTAATGGTTGTCTAAAGTTGGTGCTTATGTTAGGATCCCATGCAACATTAAGGACAATGCTTGACAAAAACGCTAGTATGTTCCCTCTAATAAATGGGCATTTGTCTTTCATTAATATGGGTCACTAACTTATTTAAATTGGACTAATTAAATAGTCCACTAACTAGTGTAGGGTGGGCTAAAGTCCAACAAGCTAGGTAGAAATTCCAACAAGACTAACTAGTAACCGTATGTAAATTACTAAGCATAATTAAGTAACCAATAACTCAAGTAATTGTCATTATAAAATAACAATTAATGTTTCGTAGTCATAATATTCCGATTAGGACCAAAGTTAAACGTGTACCGAAATACATAGCTCGTTTCAAACGTCAAATGACACCAACGGTCGTAAAAGCTTTCGGGGATCAAGTTAAGTGATTACACACTTAATAGCACGTTGTAAGATATTAATGAAAGTAATTAATCATTAAATAAGATCCCAGAGCATAAACTAGCTCAGTACGCACATATACGCAGTTTTGTGAAAACACAAAGCACAAAAGCAAGTCGAAAAAGCCGGGTCGTTATACAACTGCTGCATCAAAATATGATTATCGTGACTTTTTAGGCCTGTAATTTTTGGAGGTTTTCCCTGAATGCACCTAGAAATATTAGCTGCATAACCATCTCGCACTTTCACACCTTTAAGCACATTACAAAATGTTTCTTTCTCTTTTTTATCCATTAAGAAACATGCAGGAGGCAAATACACTTGGCCATTTGATAAAGGTTGTGGATGAAGTTCATGTCTAATACCCATTTCTTCCAAATCACGACGTCCTTTTAAATGATCATTGGTCTTTCCATCTATATTCATTAACGTTCTAATGAGACGGTCACATACATTCTTTTCAGTATGCATTACGTCTATATTATGACGTATTAAATTATTTTTCCAACATGGTAACTCAAAAAAATACTTCTCTTCTTCCAGTTATATGGTAAGGATGGGTTATCCTTCACAAGTTTTCCAAATATTATTTCAAAACCTTTCAGCTCCGCAAGCACTTGTTCCCCTGTTAAACAACGCGGTAGCCCTTCATATTCTTTCGTGCCATCAAAAGAATCTTTATCCGTACGGAAAGCATGCAACAATTCCAACCAGCGACGATGTGCCATGAAGATATCTTTGTAGGAGTTTGATAACCGTATTGACCTGGTTTCCTTATGGCATGAAGGACAAGCTAATTTACCTTTAGTGCTCCATGTAACAACCCAACCCAAATTACAAACGACCACGCGAAAAATTGAAATAAAAAAAAAATTCTTTGTGCAGCTGGTGGCGCGGCACGCCATTCCCATGCGCGGCGCGCAGAATGGGTCTGGCAGCCCGCTGTCCAAAAAGTCCCCAAATACGAAAATGTTCGGCCACTTCCCAACGTATTTAGACAAAACGCTTTTCACAACACAAACATATAAGTAAAACTAACATGGTCCATTAATAAAATAAGTTTTACGAACCCGGGCCCACATATGCCCAAATTGCCCCTTAAGTACAAAATACAAGTTCGACCACAAGAGTTTAAGTTCCAACAAGACCACGAGCATGATGTTGGGGATTAACTACCCAAATCCTAGGTCGAATCCAAAAGTAATCCATGTAAGCATCAAAAAGGGAAAATCATCTAAATCCCGAGCATACCCTTGCCAAATCCGCTTCCGTACCTAAAAATGTAAACAACGAGAGGGTAAGCTAATGCTTAGTGAATGCAATACTTATATATATACATATGTAATTTACCTACACGCATCCACTTACAATACCATGCAAACAAAATGCATAAATGAGCTAGCAACACCTAACATACGACTAGCAACAACGTTAGTATATAAACCGTCACAATAATATACTAAAATCACAACAATGCATAAATATAACAAACCGTTCCCCGCTATGGCACTACCGACTTGTAGACGACCAATAACATCGAGTCTCACTCGTAAGATGCCACCGACTTGTGACTCATCATAAGGTGTCACCGACTTGTGAATCACCAAAGGGTGTCACCGACTTGTGAACTACCCACCAATATCTATGGGTCACCGACTTGTGAACGCCATGTGACATTACCGACTTATGAAGCGCCACCAATAACTGTCACTGACTCGTGAAGCACTATAGGGTGTCACCGACTTGTGAATCACCCGCCAATACATACGAGGTCACCGACTTGTGAACCTCCAAGAGGTTCACCGGCTTGTGAATCTCCTAACGAGACACTACCGACTCGTAGTTCTCTTCACCCATAGCCTCAATAAGTCACCAACTTGTGACATAACGCCCAATACTCACGATGTGGCGCCTAAGGCCCACATCGCGTACGAGTAAATAAACCACATACATACATGTATAAATATTTCACTCACCTCGATTACTTGAAGAAGTGCAACTCGCAAACTTGAACTTCTTCCACCGACTTCACGTATATCACCTACGCAAATCATACATGCAAATAAGCTACAACTTAAGCCTATTCGACTTAAAACATCACAAGTGTAATTTCGACTATTTACACTTGACCAACTTTGACTAAGTCAAATCTCACCCGAACCACTCATAATCACAATCGAATAGTGATTATGTCCCACTAATACATTTTGCACAAGGTTTGGTCAACCAATCCCCCATTTGGACTCACGACCCGCCCAAATTGACATAAAGTGCAATCTACGCCTTTTTGCACTTTTAACGATACTCGAAAGTCCAAGACTAACGAGACCACTTCCCGCGTTCCTGAAATACCTAAATACACCCATTTTAGCCTTTAAACGCATTTTAGATCGACATTTTCACAAAACCCCGTTTTGACCTAAAATCAAGTCAAAACGCCAATTTGCATACTTACACTTCCAATCACATTTAACACAAGTTAACTAGTGATTTAAACACTTGAACATGCTTATGAACTAACCAATTTCATCATTCAACCCTAAACCCATCAAAATGGTCTTCCTTACCAATTACTAGTTTAAATTTCCCATTTAACAACTAGTGGGGTTTTATTCAACAACATACAATCAAAAGCCCTAATTATGAACATAAACTTGAAAACGAATTTCGGATTTAGGACTTACCACTACTATCTACTCGTAGTCGTGAACGAGGTGAATAACTTTGCTTCCTATGCCTTGACCCGAATCCTTCTTCTTCCTCTTCAATGGAGCTTTATCTCACTAGAACTTGTTTCTCTCTCAAGGGTTTGAAGTGTGTGGGTGAAGGAGAAGGAAGAAAATGAGTTAGGACAAGGGTTTGGATCAGTCTTGAAGTCCCCAAACCGACCCCAAGTGAAAAGACCATAATACTCCTCATTTAAACTCTTTAAAAATGCTGAAAAATGCATCAGACGCAATCGGAGCGCCTCTCCAAAGGGTGGAGCGCCGCTCCAACCTACAGATCAGTTTTCAGTAACTTGTTTTGGCCATAACTTTTTGACCGTAGCTCCGTTTTCGATGAATCAAATATCGTTGGAAACGTAATAAGATCTTCTTTCCAATGGTAAGGCTTTGAAACATCAACACAAACTTTATTTGGAGTTGAAAAGATACGTACACCCCTTGTCACTTCAGACAACGTCCAGTTTCCTTCGACGTTCGAGCAAGCAAAATGTACATGATTCGTACACTCCATACACGCATCGTACACCATAAATACATTATGTACAATAAATATTTGGGTCTTATACTCCAACCCGATAAATTCGCATAAGCAGGAAACTCACTTATCGTCCATATCAAACCAACACGCAGTGTGAAGTTACTCTTAGTTGATGTGTCATAAGTATTAACTCCAGTATCCCACAACTCTTTCAACTCATTAACTAGTGTGACGACCCGGAAATTTTCGACCAAATTTAAACTTAACCTTTATATGATTTAATGTTTCCGACACGATAAGCAAAGTTTGTAATGTTGATGTTTCAAAAACTTTGAACTGTGTTCATGTAATCAATTACCCTTCGAATATTCTCGACGATTCACGAACCATTATGTGTGTGTATATATATATATATATATATATATATATATATATATATATATATATATATATATATATATATATATATATACATTAATTATTATAAATTAAAATATTATATGAGTTAATTAACTATGCAAATAAAATGATATATGATATTAAAATAAATCTAGATATATATGTAAGGTATATTGAATGTATATTTATATGGTTTCGAATTTATTTAGTAAACGATAATAGCACTCGTTCGTCAGTTGATTAATATTAAGTAAGTTAAATTCAAACTTATATATTTTAAAATAAACGGTGATCCAAAAATGAGTTCTATAAATTTTAGACTTATTAAAAATGTATTTAGGAACTATTTGTTAGGTTTTAACACTTTTTATATTTTACCCAGAATTGAGAGGGACAGTTGATGTAATTTTTATTTAACAAATTAAGGATCAAATTTTATACCATAATGACTAAAATAAATAAATATAGTTAATATGAAAATTTGGAATTTTTCTGTAGACTTTTATCCGCCACTGAATTAACAATGGTGCGCGATATAGCACTCCGTGTAAACTGTCGGTACAAAAAGATATATGGGGCGGCTATACTATTCATTTAACACGTCTATATTCCAAATCATTGCCAACTGATTTGTTGATATTGATATTATTATTATATTATTATTATTTTAATTTTATTAATATATTACTTATATATTATTATATGTAAAATGTAAAATCGATGTACACGGTTACATTCAATAGAAATTCGAACCACTTGTTGCTTGCATGAGTAAAAACCAACTCATCACTCAATTAAGTTTTCACTTTCTGTTATACTGATCCATCCATCTATCTAATCACTATTTGAAAAGTTAATTGATTAATGAATGTTGGAATTCTGTTTCTCTGCTTCTTATCTATCTATTATATCTAACTCTATAAATATACATAAGTATATAGAGACTACAACTTCATCTCTTGATTACCCATCTTCGATGTCATACAAACCATCACCAAGAAGAAACACCACAACCCAAACAATCAGCTACGTCTCAATTTTTTTTTTTTTTTTTGTTGCTTCTGTCCGACGAATAAACTACCCAAACCATATGTTTTCATTTGAGGACCACCATAATAACCACTATCAACTTCAACCGTATATAACCACTACAATACCTAAGCTGCTACTATCGATTGATCACCCACCTCCCGCTACTCACCATCCCAACCATCGCCATCATCTTCATCCGTGAACCACCACTTCACCACCAAGAATCACAACCCCTCACCCTTTTAAAACTTAGTAAACCACCTATTTGTATTCGTTGAAAACCGCCACTCGCCATTTTGTTTTTTCTTATTTTCGTTCTTCTCTTACCTTCTAAATCTGTTTTCCTGTTTTAAGAGTCACCATCCTCCACTCCCTGCACTACCACCCTCCATCACCTTCCACCATCGAACGCGTTTGCCACACAAATGATTATTGTCTCTGTTACAAGCCAAGAACAAAACGTGTACATAAAACCCATACCCACTTACATTATCACCTTTCACAAACCACAACCACCCTCAACCGTTGAATTCCATCGCCACCTCCACTCTATCATCTTCATATCACCATTAAATCGAACGAAAAACTTCTATTTTTGTTGTTGTTTTCATTGAATCACAAAGTAATCTCAAACCACATCACCACCTCACTTTCTCTCTCCCTCTCTACAATTCTTTTTCGTGAATCATCAAAACGCTACCGTTGCTGTTCAATTAAATATTTCTGTTTTGAGCACCCATAAACAATAACCCAAGAACCTACAACCCTACAACGCTTCCTTGCTATAGTGATCAAACCCAAAAGATTTACTGTCAATGTTTTCTGCTTCATTCGAATACAATCACAAAAACGCCATCACTCGTTATGATTGTTGATCGCTGCTACTGCCATTCGATTCTGCTTCCATTTTTTTTAGCTGTGAACAAGTATGATTAAAATTAATGATAATGGTTGAATAATGATGGTGACACAATGAGTGGATGATGAGTCAATGATGATGTAATATTAGTAAGTGCATGCGTTTTTTTTTATTTCCTGACAGTTCGGTAACCACCTTGCAAATAAAGTTAACCGGCTAAAACAATCCAGAAGTTTATCGGGCTTTATATTTAATAAATGGGCTGTGGTTATTAGTTTGTTGGGCCGAAGGTTTGGCTAGGCTATAGAAGAAATGACGTTGGAAGGGTGGTGATGATACATAGAGGTATTAACTATGATGATGATGATTTCCAGAGGGTATGATGAGGATTATGATGGTAATATAATTATGTTATGATGTTGATCATGAATCATGATAATATTGTAATATGATGAAGATGGCGATCATGATTATAATGATGATGGTTAGGATATGATGGAATGATTATGATGAAGATGATATTATGATGTAGTGATGTTAAAATATGAAGAAAATAACCTGAATCATACATGCTAATTGAATAATAATGCGAAATATTTCAAGAATGAGAAAAGCAAAATTGGTGGAGTGGTCTTGGGTGTTTGCGGGTAAGCGAGATGTCTCGGGTTCGAACCCGAGCTGTAACATTTTTTTTTTTTTTGAAAAAGAAGAAGAAGATAGACAATTATATTGGGTTAAATATATATGGGTTAGTTGCAATTTCAGAAAAGTTGAACCAAAAGAGTGGTTTGGAGTGATATCGGGTTAGCGGGATGTCGCGGGTTCAAACCCGGACTTGAGCATTTTTTTTAGGAATACTTCTTGAGGTAGTTTACTTATTACTTATTATTATTATTATTATTATTATTATTATTATTATTATTATTATTATTGTTGTTGTTGTTGTTATTATTATCATTATTTACATTAATTACTATCAAATACTATTAATAAGTATTATTAGTATTAAGAATTAGGATCAAAATTATATAATAACAGTCTTTAGTATTTATTATCATTATTATTAAAATTAATATTTTTATTATCATTATTATTATTTTTATCATTATTATTAGTATTAACATTATTAATAATATTTTTTTATCATTTTTAATATTATTACTATCATTATTATTACTTTTACTATTATTATTATTACAACTATATTATTATTATTATCAATATTAATATTATTATTATTATTACAATAAAAGTTAATTATATAAAAAAAATACTTAAGAAAACTACATTTTATAAATTATTTATTTAAAGTATATGAAGTAAATATGTTTAAGTTAATAATGAAACAGATGAATTACTAAAAATAACAGTTATATTAATAATAATACATAAATTTATTTGACTTCAATTATATGTGTTAATATATATATATATATATATATATATATATATATATATATATATATATATATATATATATATATATATATATATATATATATATACATGAATCCGAGGCCAACCCTACACTTGTTCAATGTCGCCATATGTATTTTTACTACAAAATACAGTATAGTGAGTTTCATTTGCTCCCTTTTTAAATGCTTTTGCAATATATATTTTTGGGACTGAGAATACATGCGCTATTTTTATAACTGTTTTACGAAATAGACACAAGTAATTGAAACTACATTATATGGTTGAATGGATCGAAGCCGAATATGCCCCTTTTAGCTTGGTAACCTAAGAATTAGGGAACATCACTAATTTTGAGAATTAGTGCACCCCTAATTGACGCGAATCCTAAAAGTAGATCTACGGGAACTAACAACCCCCATTCTGGAATTTGGAATGCTTTAGTACTTCGAGTTTATCATGTCCGATGGGTGTCCCGAAATGATGGGGATCTATATGCATCTTGTTAATGTCGGTTACCAGGTGTTCACCATATGAATGATTTTTATCTCTATGCAGTTTGCGAAATGCCTGATATGAGATGGATGTTTATGAAAAATGAAAATCTTGTGGTCTATTAAAATAATGGAAATGATTGTTTATGATAAACTAATAAACTCACCAACCTTTTGGTTGACACTTGAAAGCATGTTTATTCTCAGATTTGAAAGAAATCTTTCGTTGTGCATTTGCTCATATTAGAGATATTACTTGGAGTCATTCATGACATATTTCAAAAGACGTTGCATTCGAGTCGTCGAGTTCATCAAGATTATTACTAAGTCAATTATAGTTGGATATATTATGAAATGGTAGGCATGCCTTCAACTTTCGATGAAATGAAAGTTTGTCTTTTAAAAACGAATGCAATGTTGTAAAACGTATCATATAGAGGTCAAGTACCTCGCATTGTTACCAAATTCAATGTATTCGTCCTTATGGATTAGGACGGGGTATGACAACTAGAGGTTGCATATAGACGTCTATATTATTACCTGGAGCAGATGGACCGGGTATAAGTAAAGTTAGGAATAAAAAATGTTTTTTCATGCACAACCATGGAGGTAGATTATATGGCATCAAAACAACAGGCTATGTACTATGTGAAACACTCATGTTTTCAAAAGTGTTAAACCCATCACTCGCCAAACCAAGCCTCACATTATGAGGTTCTTTAGCAAATTCACTATTCTGATAATCGACTGTTTTCCAGGCTGGTGAATCTGCGAGATGTCTTAATATACCATCTTTCGTACGACTCTCTTCATGCCATCTCATAGACTCGACCATTTTAGACGACATAAACAATCTTTACAAGCGTGGTATGAGTGGAAAATAACGCAACACTTTTGCTCCAACCTTCTTACCTTCATAATTACCATCATTATCAGCTTGTGTGGTTGACTCATCTTCAAAATCATTATTAATTTGTTTATATCTTGAGGTCTGACATACATTACACTTAATTTTGTCCTTGTTTTCTTTCCATTACAACATACAATCATTTGGACAAGCATCAATTTTCTCATAACCAAGACCCAAATCTCTTATTATCTTCCTTAATTCATACAATGAATTCGGTATGGAAGCATGAGGGAAGGCTTCCCTAATTGTGTCAAGAATCATGCCGAATCCTTTTTCATTACATTTTCCAACACACTTTGAATGGAAGATTCTAACAATGAACGAAAGAACAGAGAACGTACAGCCGGGATATAATTCTTTCTTTGCATCTTCCAATACTTTATAAAACTTTTCAACATTTAAGTTTGGTACAGTCTGATTTTTAGTTTGTTGGATATCATCATCTTCATCTTCATCTTCAAACATATGGAAGACGCATTAGGCCAATACTTGCATATCATCTTCAGCATCCCACATTGGTGTATCATCTGGTTCGAAAAACATAGTTGGAATTTTATAACCTTCGAAAAACCCGTCACATAGAAAATGTGTTTTAGCCTGGACCTGATCAACCCGTTTGTGATTACCTCAATGTATGCACGGACAATATATATGACCATCATTTCCATTTTTAGAGAAGCTACGTTCTATAAATTTGTCAAGTCCTTTTTCGTATGCAGGGCAAGATCTACATAAGGACATCTAAGTCGAGTCCATCATAGACCTATATTCTACAAACACATTTAATTGGACATAAATTAACGTGGTTCAGAATCAAAGATTGTAAGAATTAAGGGGTATGGAAAAAGCGTATGAAACAAAAGAAATTAACCTGGTTTAAAATCAAAGATTCAATATTAAGGGGTATGGACAAAGCGTATGAAACAAGCTAACCCAATTTTTCGATGATTGCAACTTATATCTTCAATTACATATTAACTTATTAATAATTGATGATTGCAACTAACTTATATCTGCAAACACATCTTCAATAACTAATGATGATTGCAATTAGATACGTACGATGTTATTATAAATTGTTAATAGTAATAATAATAATAATTATTATAATAATAATAATAATAATAATAATAATAATAATAATAATAATAATAATAATAATAATAATAATAATAATAATAATAATAATAATAATGAAATATGATGATTTTGATACATCTAATAAGATCTAATACGAGTATAAGTTTAAGATAAGAATTCAAATAATTAATAAAATATAAAATAATATAAATAATGTAGGTTGAGGTTGTCCAAATAGATCGATATTATGAATTAAAGGTGTAATACTATACGATCGAGTGACTTGGACAAGCTTTCGTTGAACATACCTTTAATTCAAGCATAAGGTTTAATTGGGGTTTAGGTCTTTTCCAAGATCAGTCGCGATATTGGCGTACCACTGCACGTACACCGAGATTTAATTCAAACATATATAAGGCTTATCCAACAAACTGTTAAAATATATAACAGAAGATCTTAAGAGTGTCGTCGTATAATCCATCATCATAAGATCAACTTGGTCGGACAAGCTTAAGCTAGACGACTAATGATTCAGGGTTTATATATGGTTTAATATAAAGTTTGGGTACGTGTATATGCATATATATAATGTTCAGGATTTAGGGTAATTATATAAGGTTTATGCATGGTTAGGATTTAGGGTACAGGGTTTATGCATGCATGGTTTAGGCTTTAGGGTTTAGGGTTTAATGTTAAGGGTTCATGCATATGGAATAATGTTCAGGGTATATGGTTTATGGTTTAGGGTTTTGGGTATAAGAGAGGGTTACGTTTATGGTATAGGGTAGGGTTTAGGGTTGGTTTAGGGTTTATGGTTTAGGGTTTATGGTTTAATGTATATGGTTTGGTTTATGGTGGGTTTTGAGTATAAGGTTTGTTTATGGTTTATATATGGTATAGGGTTTTGGGTATAGGGGGTTTATGGTTTGGGAGTGATCCGTACACCACCAAGTTGTATCCGTACACCTCCAAAAGTGCATTATGGAGTTGTACATTACAAAACTGTAAAGCATGTTAATTTGGTGGTGTGGTTAAACGTTGGTGGTGTACGGATCATCACCCTTATTGTTTAGGGTATAGGGTTAGGGTATAGGGTTTAGGGCACATGGTTTAGTGTTTATAGTATAGGATTTAGGGTATAGGGTTTAGAGTTTTTGGTTTAGGGTTAGGGTTTAGGGTTTATGATTTAACGTTTGAGGTTTAGAGTATAGGGTTTTGGGTTTAGGGTTTAGGGTTTATCGTTTAGGGTTTAGGGTTCAGGGTTAAGTGTTTATGATTTAATGTTTGGGGTTTAGGGTGTAGGGTTTAGGGTTTTGGATTTAGGGTGTAGGGTTTAGTGTTTAGGGTTCATGGTTTATCGTTTAGAGTTTAGGGTTTAGGATTAAGTGTTTATGATTTAATTTTTAGGGTTTAGGGTTTATGGTTAAGTGTTTATGATTTAATGTTTAGGGTTTAGGGTTTATCGTTTAGGGTTTAGGGTTTATCGTTTAGGGTTTAGGGTTTAGGTTTTAATGCACAGTACGTACGTTAAATAGATCAACAAATATGATAAACGATGTTAAATTACGATCAATTATGATATATATATTTTTTTAAATACATTTTATGACTAATTAAATTAATTTCGTGTACATTTATTCTATAAAGTTTATAAATTAATTACCAGTAATAGCTAGATAGAGAAGTTATCCTCAATTAATTTTCACCAAAACTTTCTCTCTCAAAAGATACCGCCAAATATCACGGATTTTGGACCCAAATGTTGAACCTGATCCAATTTTTTTCATTCAAAAAATTTGAGTAAATTCAAATTTCACCTCCCAAATTTTGGGTAAATTCAAATCTCACCTCCAAAATTTGGGAGGTGATCTTTCCACACTAGCATTTGATCCATCCACTCTAAAATAGTACAAACTTCGTATTTTATCCTTAAACTACTATTAAGTCAATATACTATTTACAAGGGTAAAATAGGTAATTTAGATTTTTTTGGTGTGAATGGATTAAAACTAGTGTGTGCGCCAAATCAAATTGGGTTAGTTAAAAGGTTTCTGAACAACTCACGTATCTCTTTTTTCACCAATTCAAAGAACTTCGCTGGTATATCTTTTTTCACAAGAACACAGTTATCTCTCTTTTTCACAAAAATGGATTATTCGTATTTGAATTTTGTATGTTATTAACGATTCCGTTCCTAACTACTCCGTATATAAAATTGTTTATAACTCTGTTGCGTTAATTGATATAGTTGTTCATTATTGTTCTTTACATTCTTGTAGATTATGAAAATTGAAGGAATCAAAAAGACTTCCCTTAGATCCTCTCAACAGGTTGAGGCTACTACTACGAGTCAAACAACCAATAATAAAAGTAATAACAAACGACGGTTTGTTGCACCCAATACCATGAGAAAACGAGTTAGTGTTAATTCTCATGTCTCCAAAGAATTATCCTCAAAATCCAAGCTGCAAAAGGGCCATGTAAGTGATACGAGGCCGAGGGAAAATAAAAGTAAAGTTTAACGAGTTAGTGTCAGCCATGAAGAAGGTATAGGTGCGGGTCTTAGAGATGAAGATACGGAGCCCGGGGATGAAGCACAATGTATGGACTTGGTGTTCGTGCCAATCATTTGTGGGGTGCAGGACCTAGTCGATTAGCTGTTAACAAAGAAAATGCTCAGCTAATGCCTAAAAATGCAAAACTTGAAGATGAAAATGCAAGGTTAAAAGCCCTAGTGGAGAAGAATAATGGTCCGGGTGTTCAGAATGATGGTTCGCGTGTGCATGGTAATGGTTCGGGTGTTCAACGTTTAAGGGTATATTTCAATTTAATAGCTTACTGTTTTTTCTACCCTTTCAGCGTTCATAAATGTTTTTTTGACAACTTAATTTTAGCTCGGAAAGGAAGTTTATATAAAAAGCTTTAACTTCGAGAACGTAGCAAGAGGATGGTTGAAGAGCATGGATCCAAGTATGGTTGTTTTGGGGACAGAAATTGGACATGATTGGTGTGAGGTCGAGGTTCAAGTGGCCATAAAAAAAGATGAAGCTTTGTTTAGGCCATTTGATCATTTGAAATACATTCAGGACGTCACTGGTACATCTATTGCTTGGCCTGCTAAGTTAATCGAGGTATGTTTTAACGACCCATCAAGTATACTTGACGACCATCGTTATCTTGGTCCCACAGCTTGATTATAACTCTAAATGAATTTGATAAATAACCTTGCATTCTTTATTTAAAAATGATTTCCTATAAAGGAAACCTACCAAAATATGTAAGTTTAGAAAAACCATACATAAATACTTAACCAAAAGTTGACCGAAATAAAGTCAACAAACACCCACAATTTAATGTATCAAAATAGAATGCAAGTTAATGTCTAACAAAAGCTGCCATCATAAATATGCAGACTCTCTAAGCACAGCAGAAGCAATCAATCATGAACCTGAGAAAAAAAAAATGTGAGTAACTGTCAACAAATATGTTGAGTGAATTATAGGTTTAATCATTGCAAACAATATTTGATTTAAACCATAAAGATTTATGTTTGAAAACATAAAGACTCATTTTGGACCACAAAAATTATATGCTCGAAAACATATACAACATTATTCCATTAACCCGTGAGCCACCTGGTAATCACTTAACGATTCCATACCCTTAACAAAACCATAAATATACACTGAACAGATGTATCTTCCAAAATACGAACTACTAATACATTCCGCCTGTAACTGCTAGCGCGACTAGCACGAAATGGGGCTGTCAGGCCCGATAGATCTATCCATAGGATTCGCGTTCACCAGTAGAAATCAGTGATTAAAATTACCAGATTAGGAAATATTTTCGTTCGACTCACAATGAATAATTTAAACCAATTTTTACTTGTGTCCAAAATATAAAATAAATTGCATGTATTCTCATCCCAAAAGATTTAAAATAGAAAAATGGGACTATAACTCACCTTAACGTAAACGAAGTAACCACACAAAAAGCGAACAGCAAACGAAGTAAAGTGATCAAGTATGATCACAAAGCCGACCTATAAATAAAGCAGGTCGATATAAATAACTAACTTAGGTCAAGTCTTAGTATGATAGCTATAGTACTTGTTACAAATAAACATAGAACAACACTCGGTATGTTTCGGTATGATCAAGACAGCGTATA
Source organism: Rutidosis leptorrhynchoides (assembly GCF_046630445.1). Classification (NCBI taxonomy): domain Eukaryota; kingdom Viridiplantae; phylum Streptophyta; class Magnoliopsida; order Asterales; family Asteraceae; genus Rutidosis; species Rutidosis leptorrhynchoides. The sequence continues at coordinate 314,828,633 of NC_092334.1, read as the reverse complement.
ACCCGTACTTTCTATTTTTAGGAAGTTTCTATTTTTGAAAAGTTTCTATTTTAGGAAAGTTTCTATTTTAGGAAAGTTTCTATTTTTGGAAAGTTTCCATATTTAGAAAGTTGCTATTTTTGGAAAGTATATAACTTAAGAAAGTCTCCTTAATTAGAAAAGTCAACAAAAGTCAACTGAAAGTCAAAGTCAATCGAAAGTCAACTCAAAAGTCAACCTTAGTCAAACTTAGTCAACATTGAGGTTAAAGTGTAAATTACATTAATAATATAAGTTATAATGTTATTTAAAGTCATAAATGTATAATCATGTCATAACATAAGTTTAATTAAATTAAAATAAATTATTAAAGTTAACATAAGTTTAAATGACATAATTAATATATCATAAGTATTTAATTAAGTAATTAAATATTAATCATAATATAAGTATTATTAATTAAAAATAAATTTTAAGTATTATTAATTAATAATAAATTTTAATCATATCATAAGTATTATTAATTAATAATGAATTATTAATCATATCATAAGTTTTAATTATAATTAATAAATCATAAGTATTTAATAATTAAATTATAATTAAATAATAACTAAGCCTTATAATAATTAAATAATTAATTAATCTTTATTATAAGTCTTACTAGTGGAGGACTCGCGAATTCGCGGGGCTATGTGAGTATTTAATGAAAAGTAATATTTAAAATGATTGTATTACAGTAAGGTATTAGCGTTAGCTTTCACCAATATATATATATATATATATATATATATATATATATATATATATATATATATATATATATATATATATATATATATATATATAGAAACTAATGTTAAAAATTTAACAGTAAGGTACATCAGGAATGCATTTTTCACCCGAATCACCCGATAAGTGAAGTCAACTAATAACACAACTGATCAAATGACAGGGCACCAAAAGCCTACCTTCACATCAACATTATCTTAATCTCAGCGTTTAATATAAAAGTAAAATCTACTATGAACTCAGCAATATTTACCTTTTCTAATGGAACGGTAAAATAGTATGCACCTACATAAACAGAACAGCCCATTTGGATAGCAGATGAGAATTCAACTGCAAAAAGTAAGACGTTAACCAATCGGGCGCCATAGAAAATTCAAAATGAAGGCAAGAAAGCAAAGATAAATGAGTCAAATTTTCAATATTACAGAAACCTAAAAGATATGCAGCCTGGTTCGCAACCGAACCTAGTACGATAATATAGTATATAGTATATAATAATCAAAACAAAAGTGGTTAGCCATTCCACTATGATAGTATACTAAACTACGCAACTAACCGTGTTTGTCATACGAAAAAAAATATGTAATACAAATTAAGGTATTGATATCATTTCCATTTTATTGGCAATAAATGGGGTTTAACGGTATCGTGTAAAAATGATAAATCATTCAAATAATGAAGATAGCATACAACAACAACAACGACAACAACTACATATAATTTGTTCCGATTTTTGTATGGTTAGACTTGCTACTATTTTACCCCCACTAACTTACCTATCTTGACCAATCCCAATTGATTACCTATTTTGACCCTAACTAACATACCCATTTTGATCCCAACTAACCTACCTATTTTGCTACCTCAAGTCTAAAAAATTAAGAAAACAAATCAATCACTTACCTGACAATCGCATCTAATTTACATGTATGTTGTGCATGTTTTTTTATTGTATTTTTGGTATTAGTAGGAGGCGGGTTTCAAATATGATAATCATAAAGTATACCTTATCTATCAACCCATTAACGATAATCGAAGAACTCTTAACTCACGTCATTGGCACTAAGTGCGTATGAAAATAAATATTGCTTAAAAGTATTTCATTTTTTACCCTACCATTGAGCTTCTACACTTCATAACATGGACTCATAAATGTAAGAAAATAAAGTGAATCTGCCACTTTAACATATCACTAAAATCACTAAAACACATATCCTACTATTTTTAATACATAACACCTATCTTATCTTAGTAACGGAACTAAAAGTTTGTAAAATAACTATAATTAAGAACGGGGTACCTGGAAAGGACACTCTTATGATTGACATAGGTACACTCCACACCTAATAAGGATCACAAATAAAATGATCAAAAGTATTACCGAGGTTTAGCCAGTTACACGTTTGAACTGTGATTCTGGTTTTGTGTAGCAAAGTTAAAACCATGGGTGATCCAACCTTTGAGCCATTTAAAAATGATGTTGACTTTTCTCCACTTCAAAGATTAATATTAGTGTTGTAAAATAGAATGCCTAACCTACAATTAGTGTTGTAAAAAATCATATTATCAAGTTTATGTCAGACCACCTATAACCCTCTTATGAATAGACAACATTCACATATATGATATATCACATATACTCCGTAAGTAATAATCTCAAATGTAATTGTAGAATCTTAAAGGTAAATGGGTAAAAAAAAGAAACATGTTCAAACATATAACATTAGAACGATATTAATAAGATTAGCATGATGTGGGATTACACGACAAAATTGAGAAATGGTCCAAAAAAATTAATTCTGGACATTTTTAAATTTAAAGGTTGAGAGAATTCATTTTCAGTCAATTTCATGTATAACAAAAATAACCCATTTTATCCAAACATGACTTACCCATTTTCCACCGTTACGGGGATATCTACTCATTTTCCGAATTATATGATTCTTTAATTAATTAAACGTGTTTTCTTTGCTAGTGAAGAATATAATATGCTTAACTTCTTACCTTTTATGTCCCATTATCATTCTTAGGAGCAGTTGCACCTTCTTAAACAACTTGTTCCTGCAAAATCATACATAAGAGCCTTCTTGCCAATAAAACAATAACATCATAAATCAATTCAGATTTTCATATGCGGCTCAAATGGCCGAACCATAATGCTTTATTCAAAGAACTTATTATTATTATTTATTAAGAAAGATAAATTCCATGTTCGACCCATTCAAGCTAAATACATAATTTTATGCATCGGATCAACCATTCAATCACAATTAGATCTTTAAAATATGCCTTTATATATGTAGCTAAATGATTGATGTCTCTAACATACAGTTTTTATATCACCGTCATTAAAATTTAATTCCATTCAAGTTACTCAAGCTCACCTCAAACGAACTCTAGAAAAGATATGAAGTGAAGTTAATAAAACAATGATGATAGAAGCCTAAGCCTTTTAGAGTCACTTTTTAATTTGCATGGGAGTTTAAAATCAAATTAGATCAAAGAAAAATACATGAACCCATCAAAAGGGACATAGATATAGGAATACAACACGGACCTCCTTATGTCTTACCAGCAACCTTAAACCCATAATCCGATTGAATTTGTAGACTGCACTTACATTGATTTATCAAACATTGGCATGAACAATCTGACCCAAACAAACTATGTAGTGACAAACTTGACCCATTTAATGAAGAGTGTAATCATGTCTAACCAAATCCCTGATATAACATCAAACTTCACCCAAGCCAATTTTGCAGTACTAATCTTGACCCAAATCATAGATAAACTTGCAAATCTGACCCAAGCAACCAGAATAAAACCAAGCAATTCAATATTTATCTAACATCAAGCACTAACAATATAGTATAAAAAGATATTTGTTTCTTTTAAAAAAAAAGCATTTGAAGTGACTTTGTGTATGAGTGTTTACATGGTCCTCAATGAAAAAAGCAATAACCTTTTTGTGAAAGTGGTCATTAATACGGATTTTTACTTCACTTCACAAACAAAAACATAACACACAAAGATAATGTATAACTTTGGATTTAACATATAAATTTTAATATTTTAAAAGCAAAAAAGAAAGAACGAAAGCAAAAAAAGTGCATGCTAAAATCATTAACCTGCTGTCACACACTGTGGAATTAGAAGCATTAAAATCAACTTTTATAAACTCTCAACCCATTTTGACATGTTTCAGATTCAACTAACTTTTAAACATTACTCGTTTGACTTGATTAACCAAACCAAATCAGCACCCTTAAAGTGAATGGGTTGTAAGGGATTTCAGTACCTTGCTATCATATGAGCATAATTTCTTGATGTAACACCCGTTTTTCAGTTACGCGTTATTTCGAACGTCATTCGAAATACGAGGCATGTAAGCATATATTTTGATCCCAAATAAAGTTGTAATTGAGGTTCTAAAACCTTACCATTAGATAGTAAATCTCATTACGTTTCCAACGATATTTGATTCGTCAAAAACGGAGTTACGGTTTGAAAGTTATGACCAAAACAAGTTTCAGTTTCAGACGCAGTTCATTGGGACGCCGTCCAACCTTTTTGGACGCCGTCCAAGAGGCCTGACGGGCCAGCACCTGTATTTTTCTCAAATTAAAAGGGGTACTTTGGTCTTTTCACTTAGGGTCGGTTTGGGATCATCAAAACTGATCTAGAACTCATTTGGAGCTCATTCTCACCCACACAAAACACTCCCATTCATTTTAGAGAGAGAGAGAGATAGAGTGTTAGTGAGAGAAAGCTCACTTTGGGGAATAGGAAGAAGGAATCTTGACCGATCCTGAGTTTTAAAGTTGTTCATCTCGTTAACGGCTACGTTTTGGTAGTGTTGGTAAGTTCTAACTCCGATTTTTCATTATTTGATTTTGATATTCAAATTAGGGTTTGAGCTTGATTTTGTTAGAAACCCTTTAATGGTTGTGAAATGGATTTGTTGTGGTTAGTAGATGGGTTTTGACCCGTTATTGGTGGGTTAGGGCTTGATGACGATTTTGGTCATGGTTTTGGGTGTAAATCACTAGTTTATAAATGTGTTAGTGTATAGATGTTCATAAGAACATGTTAGTTGGTCAAAAATGGGTATTGACTTTGAATTGTGTCAAATTATATTTTGGGTCAATATTGGAGGAATCAAGTATATAAGTGGTTGATTCAAGTATCAAATGATGATTTGTTAAGTTAATCATTAGCCGTTAGTGATTTTGGGCATTTGTGGGGACTTATGTCATAATGGGTGAATTGAATTGGGTCGAATTTAGTAATGACACTAATTTGGATTAAATGGATGTTAAACGCTTTTGTTAGTGTTAAATGACGTTTTTGAATGGGTCAGAAATACCACCCGTAGTGGTAATTGGTGAAGTTCCCCTTTAGGTGTCTAAATGAGCGGTTTGTGGAGGTCGGTATAAACCCTTGGTTAAGGGTGTTGGAGCCGAATTCTCTTGTAGAGAATGTATGTTGATTGTGTGTATATCTATATGCATATTATAGGTAAAAGCTTGCTCGGTTGCGTTTGGAGGCGATTTACATATATGACTTGTGCGGGTATTTCGAGGTGAGTGGAATAATTATATGCGTATGTATATAATGTATTTATTTGTATGCTATGGTATGAACCAAAGAGCCGGTAGTGCCATAGTATGTGCGATTGTGCTATGATGTGAACCAAAGAGCCGGTAGCGTCATAGTACGTGTGTTGTAGTGTGAACCAAAGAGCCGGTAGCACTACGGTACGAGTTGTTAGAGTGTGAACCAAAGAGCCGGTAGCACTTTAACGCGAGTATGACTCGGGTTATGATGTGAACCAAAGAGCCTGTAGCATCATAACCAATGCGTATGGTGTGAACCAAAGAGCCGGTAACACCATGACGCGAAAATGGTTAACCATGGTTATGTGTTGTAGTGTAGCATATTATATTGTTCGAGTTATATGCTATTGTTTGTGCTAGCTTGCGTATTGGAGATGTAGGGTTATACTTTGCGATGGTATGCTAATTATATTGCTAGCGTTTATGCGGAAATTGTATAAGTGATTGCAAGTAAGTAGGTTATATATGTATGTGTATAATTATTGCATTCACTAAGCTTTATGCTTACCCCTCTCGTTGTTTACCTTTTTACAGGTATCGTGTTTTGAAGCTAACTAGTTGTTAGACTAGATGCTTAGGAGCGCTTGGGCTCGACGGGGTAGCTTTTGGATATGTTAATGCAGATTGGGGGTTTGATAGCCCTCGGGATTATGCTCTTGGTATCGGGTTGGGTTGTAGAGTCCTAATCCGTCTAAAGATATAAATGGGTCAAAATCGCTATATTATTGTAAGATGGGTCGTTGTGGGCCAGGTGTAGTAAAACATGTTTTTATTGTGAAAATATCTTAGTTTTACTTAATATGATGTGTTGTGAAAGTCATTTCGTTTAAAAGTGTCGGGAAGCGGGTTTTCCGTTCGCGTAAGTTGGACCTCGGGGATAGAATTTTACAGTTCATTTGGAAGCCGTCCCAATTGATTGGACGCCGTCCTGGTCTTCACTACTGGACGCCGTCCAGATAACTGGACGCCGTCTAGATGTACTGAATCAGGAATTTTTTTTTAAGTCGTGTTTTTGGTAAAATGAAGTTGGGTCGTTACAAGTGGTATCAGAGCATAGTCTAAGGGAATTAGGTAACCCTGGAATAGGTGCCTAGTCTTAGACTTATTGGAGGTTATGCATTATTTGCGGGACTTGTAGGAATACGGGTCGGATTGAGATTTGTTAGTGCCTTAGAGTAGATGACTAACTAGGACTTGTGTTTGTCCAAAGTGTGATTATGTGGGGCCTTATTTCGTGTGTAAATTAGTGCCTTAGCTAGCTAGTGCCTAATGTAAGTAGGCGAGCTTGGACATTGTTTTAGTGATAGTCACCTAGGATGTAGGTTGACTTGTTGTTGCGGTGTACTTGTGTACATTTATTATTATATTGTATATAGGTGTATATATACAGGTATCTTTTGTGCGGTAACCTAGGAATGAATCTATTGGAGAGATTCGCATGTTTGTCGGTTTGAGTGATCAAGTTCGCGGTAAGGACTTTGGTCATTCGGGTACTAGGAGTTATCGTGTGTTATTTTGTGTGTATGTTGCGTCAGTCCGGGTAAAGTACTTTGCGTGACCATGCGAAAATGGTAAGGTACGCAATTGTAATAGTGACCGATCACCATTATTACAACCGTGTATCTTGGCACCAAGCATGACATGACAAGTACCGAATGGAGGAAACGTGGCATGGTTCGGGTAGAACGGGACGAATTAGGAATCTTTTATTGGTTCCTAGTTTATAGTAGTCTCGAGTGATGTGCTTGTTATCACATAAGGTTCTTTGTGAGTCGGGAAGTGTACGATGGATTCGGTGTTAAGTGAGCAAGCCAACTCACGAGTTTGGTGCATGCTTAGTCACCCCACGTGGTGGGTGCATTATTGAGATTGTCATTGGTTGTAGTTACCCATCGTAACTAGGATAACCGATTAGTGTGTATGTGTGTGCGACGAGGACTTGAATCCCGTAATGGGATGTAGCAAGTCTAATGATTGTAGAATTGGGTTACACTTCGTAGAGTGTGTGGTTAGAGGATCATGTAAGGATTCTAGTTGTGAGTCACCTTGGAATCGGTAAACCGAGGAATCTTTGGGTCATTAAACTCATGGGAGTGGGACCCGTATGACGATGATTGCGTTAGTGTGTTAGCATGTTGTGGATTATAGGGTGCCATTCCTAACGGAATACCCCTGTTGATGTGGTTGTGTCGTTGTGCGAAAGAGTGTAAGACTTGGCGTTTCCAAGCATCTCTTTAGTGTTAGATGAAAGGTTTCTTTAGGCTATATCATTCGGCCTTGTGGAAATTGTGGGTAGTGTGTGATCGCTTGGAACTTTCGATAAGACAATAAACCGTAAGGTTGACTGGTAGGTATGACTTCGGGTCATTATTATAGAGAGATGGGTGACATCGGGTGTATGGAACCTAAAGATCAATTTTCTAAAATTTGATTGATTGTGGTGGGAGTCTGCATGACACTGCGTCAGGTGCCCTTTTATACCTTCTAGTTTAATGTTCAACTCCGGTAGTGGTGTGATCACTTTGTGCTTATGGTGCCCGTGAAATACCCTTGGAAGCATCAGAGATTATAATAGTGATCGACGGGTGATAGTAATTCGACGGTTGTGAAAGTTGAAGTTTAAGAGCATTGTGATGAATACTTCTTATGAAGTCACGGATGAGTGAATCTTGTTGCTCTTAAGTGATGGATGGGTAAAGATGACCGGTGAGCTGGTGATGTACTTAATCTTCGGTTAGGCCGAAGATTTCGATGAATTGTTGATATTGCGATCGACGCAATTATCGTGTCGGATTGGTCACTCTTCATCATGAGAGCGAGCGATTGTTGATAAAGGTTCGTTGAGTGGAAGTTCGGGTGATCTCAACTGAGATGCACGACTGATTAAGCGGAGTGGCATATGCCTAGGCTTAGAGGCGTATGTGGGACTTTGGTGGAGTTCGCTTTGCGAGCAATTAAGGCAGTTGACTGTGAATTGTGGTAAGAATGTGTGATGTCGTCGCGTGTACGACATTCCAAGTGAATGTGGATGTCGGCTCTAAGAGCCTGAAGTGAATTTGGAGTAATGTGGAGTATGTGACCAACGATGAGAATGGTCATGTGTTCCGTGGAACGACAATTTCGCAGGATGTTATCATCTTGGCGGTGTGAATGTAGAGCTGAATCCTTAGTGGGGGAATTTTTACTGCCGTCCGAGGAAGCTTCGGTGGTGTTTGTATAATGAAATGGCGGGGTGTACCGTGTGAAATGTCCCGTTCTTATTGATTAAAAACGTTCCATATTAATTGATTTCGTTGCGAGGTTTTGACCTCTATATGAGACGTTTTTCAAAGACTGCATTCATTTTTAAAACAAACCATAACCTTTATTTCATAGATAAAGGTTTAAAAAGCTTTACGTAGATTATCAAATAATGATAATCTAAAATATCCTGTTTACACACGACCATTACATAATGGTTTACAATACAAATATGTTACATCGAAATCAGTTTCTTGAATGCAGTTTTTACACAATATCATACAAACATGGACTCCAAATCTTGTCCTTATTTTAGTATGCAACAGCGGAAGCTCTTAGTATTCACCTGAGAATAAGCATGCTTTAAACGTCAACAAAAATGTTGGTGAGTTATAGGTTTAACCTATATATATCAAATCGTAACAATAGACCACAAGATTTCATATTTCAATACACATCCCATACATAGAGATAAAAATCATTCATATGGTGAACACCTGGTAACCGACATTAACAAGATGCATGTATAAGAATATCCCCATCATTCCGGGACACCCTTCGGATATGATATAAATTTCGAAGTACTAAAGCATCTGGTACTTTGGATGGGGTTTGTTAGGCCCAATAGATCTATCTTTAGGATTCGCGTCAATTAGGGTGTCTGTTCCCTAATTCTTAGATTACCAGACTTAATAAAAAGGGGCATATTCGATTTTGATAATTCAACGATAGAATGTAGTTTCACGTACTTGTGTCTATTTTGTAAATCATTTATAAAACCTGCATGTATTCTCATCCCAAAAATATTAGATTTTAAAAGTGGGACTATAACTCACTTTCACAGATTTTTACTTCGTCGGGAAGTAAGACTTGGCCACTGGTTGATTCACGAACCTATAACAATATATACATATATATCAAAGTATGTTCAAAATATATTTACAACACTTTTAATATATTTTGATGTTTTAAGTTTATTAAGTCAGCTGTCCTCGTTAGTAACCTACAACTAGTTGTCCACAGTTAGATGTACAGAAATAAATCGATAAATATTATCTTGAATCAATCCATGACCCAGTGTATACGTATCTCAGTATTGATCACAACTCAAACTATATATATTTTGGAATCAACCTCAACCCTGTATAGCTAACTCCAACATTCACATATAGAGTGTCTATGGTTCTTCCGAAATATATATAGATGTGTCGACATGATAGGTCGAAACATTTTATACGTGTCTATGGTATCTCTAGATTACATAATATACAATACAAGTTGATTAAGTTATGGTTGGAATAGATTTGTTACCAATTTTCACGTAGCTAAAATGAGAAAAATTATCCAATCTTGTTTTACCCATAACTTCTTCATTTTAAATCCGTTTTGAGTGAATCAAATTGCTATGGTTTCATATTGAACTCTATTTTATGAATCTAAACAGAAAAAGTATAGGTTTATAGTCAGAAAAAATAAGTTACAAGTCGTTTTTGTAAAGGTAGTCATTTCAGTCGAAAGAACGACGTCTAGATGACCATTTTAGAAAACATACTTCCACTTTGAGTTTAACCATAATTTTTGGATATAGTTTCATGTTCATAATAAAAAACATTTTCTCAGAATAACAACTTTTAAATCAAAGTTTATCATAGTTTTTAATTAACTAACCCAAAACAGCCCGCGGTGTTACTACGACGGCGTAAATCCGGTTTTACGGTGTTTTTCGTGTTTCCAGGTTTTAAATCATTAAGTTAGCATATCATATAGATATAGAAAATGTGTTTAGTTGATTTTAAAAGTCAAGTTAGAAGGATTAATTTTTGTTTGCGAACAAGTTTAGAATTAACTAAACTATGTTCTAGTGATTACAAGTTTAAACCTTCGAATAAGATAGCTTTATATGTATGAATCGAATGATGTTATGAACATCATTGCTACCTTAAGTTCCTTGGATAAACCTACTGGAAAAGAGAAAAATGGATCTAGCTTCAACGGATCCTTGGATGGCTCGAAGTTCTTGAAGCAGAATCATGACACGAAAACAAGTTCAAGTAAGATCATCACTTGAAATAAGATTGTTATAGTTATAGAAATTGAACCAAAGTTTGAATATGATTATTACCTTGTATTAGAATGATAACCTACTGTAAGAAACAAAGATTTCTTGAGGTTGGATGATCACCTTACAAGATTGGAAGTGGGCTAGCAAACTTGAAAGTATTCTTGATTTTATGTAACTAGAACTTGTAGAATTTATGAAGAACACTTAGAACTTGAAGATAGAACTTGAGAGAGATAAATTAGATGAAGAAAATTGAAGAATGAAAGTGTTTGTAGGTGTTTTTGGTCATTGGTGTATGGATTAGATATAAAGGATATGTAATTTTGTTTTCATGTAAATAAGTCATGAATGATTACTCATATTTTTGTAATTTTATGAGATATTTCATGCTAGTTGCCAAATGATGGTTCCCACATGTGTTAGGTGACTCACATGGGCTGCTAAGAGCTGATCATTGGAGTGTATATACCAATAGCACATACATCTAAAAGCTGTGTATTGTACGAGTACGAATACGGGTGCATACGAGTAGAATTGTTGATGAAACTGAACGAGGATGTAATTGTAAGCATTTTTGTTAAGTAGAAGTATTTTGATAAGTGTATTGAAGTCTTTCAAAAGTGTATAAATACATATTAAAACACTACATATATATACATTTTAACTGAGTCGTTAAGTCATCGTTAGTCGTTACATGTAAGTGTTGTTTTGAAAACTTTAGGTTAACGATCTTGTTAAATGTTGTTAACCCAATGTTTATAATATCAAATGAGATTTTAAATTATTATATTATCATGATATTATCATGTATGAATGTCTCTTAATATGATATATATACATTAAATGTCTTTACAACGATAATCGTTACATATATGTCTCGTTTAAAAATCATTAAGTTAGTAGTCTTGTTTTTACATATGTAGTTCATTGTTAATATACTTAATGATATGTTTACTTATCATAGTATCATGTTAACTATATATATATATATCCATATATATGTCATCATATAGTTTTTACAAGTTTTAACGTTCGTGAATCACCGGTCAACTTGGGTGGTCAATTGTCTATATGAAACATATTTCAATTAATCAGGTCTTAACAAGTTTGATTGCTTAACATGTTGGAAACATTTAATAATGTAAATATCAATCTCAATTAATATATATAAACATGGAAAAGTTCGGGTCACTACAGTACCTACCCGTTAAATAAATTTCGTCCCGAAATTTTCAGCTGTTGAAGGTGTTGACGAATCTTCTGGAAATAGATGCGGGTATTTCTTCTTCATCTGATCTTCATGCTCCCAGGTGAACTCGGGTCCTCTACGAGCATTTCATCAAACCTTAACAATTGGTATCTTGTTTTACTCAAGTCTTTTAACCTCACGATCCATTATTTCGACGGGTTCTTCGATGAATTGAAGTTTTTCGTTGATTTGGATTTCATCTAACGTAATAGTGAGATCTTCTTTAGCAAAACATTTCTTCAAATTCGAGACGTGGAAAGTATTATGTACAGCCGCGAGTTGTTGAGGTAACTCAAGTCGGTAAGCTACTGGTCCGACACGATCAATAATCTTGAATGGTCCAATATACCTTGGATTTAATTTCCCTCGTTTACCAAATCGAACAACGCCTTTCCAAGGTGCAACTTTAAGCATGACCATCTCTCCAATTTCAAATTCTATATCTTTTCTTTTAATGTCAGCGTAGCTCTTTTGTCGACTTTGGGCGGTTTTCAACCGTTGTTGAATTTGGATGATCTTCTCGGTAGTTTCTTGTATAATATCCGGACCCGTAATCTGTCTATCCCCCACTTCACTCCAACAAATCGGAGACCTGCACTTTCTACCATAAAGTGCTTCAAACGGCGCCATCTCAATGCTTGAATGGTAGCTGTTGTTGTAGGAAAATTCTGCTAACGGTAGATGTCGATCCCAACTGTTTCCGAAATCAATAACACAAGCTCGTAGCATGTCTTCAAGCATTTGTATCGTCCTTTCGCTCTGTCCATCAGTTTGTGGATGATAGGCAGTACTCATGTCTAGATGAATTCCCAATGCTTGCTGTAATGTCTGCCAGAATCTTGAAATAAATCTGCCATCCCTATCAGAAATAATAGAGATTGGTATTCCATGTCTGTAGACGACTTCCTTCAAATACAGTCGTGCTAACTTCTCCATCTTCTCATCTTCTCTTATTAGCAGGAAGTGTGCTAATTTGGTGAGACGATCAACTATTACCTAAATAGTATCAAAACCACTTGCAGTCCTTGGCAATTTAGTGATGAAATCCATGGTAATGTTTTCCCATTTCCATTCCGGGATTTCTGGTTGTTGAAGTAGACCTGATGGTTTCTGATGCTCAGCTTTGACCTTAGAACACGTCAAACATTCTCCTACGTATTTAGCAACATCGGCTTTCATACCCGGCCACCAAAAATGTTTCTTGAGATCCTTGTACATCTTCCCCGTTCCAGGATGTATTGAGTATCTGGTTTTATGAGCTTCTCTAAGTACCATTTCTCTCATATCTCCAAATTTTGGTACCCAAATCCTTTCAGCCCTATACCGGGTTCCATCTTCCCGAATATTAAGATGCTTCTCCGATCCTTTGGGTATTTCATCCTTTAAATTTCCCTCTTTTAAAACTCCTTGTTGCGCCTCCTTTATTTGAGTAGTAAGGTTATTATGAATCATTATATTCATAGATTTTACTCGAATGGGTTCTCTGTCCTTCCTGCTCAAGGCATCGGCTACCACATTTGCCTTCCCCGGGTGGTAACGAATCTCAAAGTCGTAATCATTCAACAATTCAATCCACCTACGCTGCCTCATATTCAGTTGTTTCTGATTAAATATGTGTTGAAGACTTTTGTGGTCGGTATATATAATACTTTTGACCCCATATAAGTAGTGCCTCCAAGTCTTTAATGCAAAAACAACCGCGCCTAATTCCAAATAATGCGTCGTATAATTTTGTTCGTGAATCTTCAATTGTCTAGACACATAAGCAATCACCTTCGTTCGTTGCATTAATACACAACCGAGACCTTGCTTTGATGCGTCACAATAAATCACAAAATCATCATTCCCTTCAGGCAATGACAATATAGGTGCCGTAGTTAGCTTTTTCTTCAATAACTGAAACGCTTTCTCTTGTTCATCATTCCATTCAAATTTCTTCCCTTTATGCGTTAATGCAGTCAAGGGTTTTGCTATTCTGGAAAAGTCTTGGATGAACCTTCTGTAGTAACCAGCTAGTCCTAAAAACTGGCGTATGTATTTCGGAGTTTTCGGGGTTTCCCACTTTTCAACAGTTTCTATCTTTACCGGATCCACCTTAATACCTTCTTTGTTTACTATGTGACCGAGGAATTGAACTTCTTCCAACCAAAATGCACACTTTGAAAACTTAGCGTACAATTCTTCCTTCTTCAATACTTCTAACACCTTTCTCAAATGTTCACCGTGTACTTGGTCATTCTTTGAGTAAATAAGTATGTCATCAATGAAAACAATGACAAACTTGTCAAGGTATGGTCCACACACTCGGTTCATAAGGTTTATGAACACAGCTGGTGCATTAGTTAAACCAAATGGCATGACCATAAACTCGTAATGACCGTAACGTGTTCTAAAAGCAGTCTTTGGAATATCATCTTCTTTCACCCACATTTGATGATACCCGGAACGTAAGTCAATCTTTGAATAAACAGACGAGCCTTGTAGTTGATCAAATAAGTCGTCGATTCTCGGTAGTGGATAACGGTTTTTGATGGTAAGTTTGTTCAACTCTCTGTAGTCAATACATAACCTAAATGTACCATCCTTCTTCTTGACAAACAAAACAGGAGCTCCCCATGGTGATGTGCTTGGTCGAATGAAACCACGTTCTAATAGTTCTTGCAGTTGGCTTTGCAGTTCTTTCATCTCGCTGGGTGCGAGTCTATAAGGAGCACGAGCTATTGGTGCAGCTCCTGGTACAAGATCTATTTGAAATTCAACAGATCGATGTGGAGGTAGTCCCGGTAATTCTTTCGAAAATAAATCGGGAAATTCTTTTGCGACGGGAACATCATTGATGCTCTTTTCTTCAGTTTGTACTTTCTCGACGTGTGCTAGAACAACATAGCAACCTTTTCTTATTAGTTTTTGTGCCTTCAAATTACTAATAAGATGTAGCTTCATGTTGCCCTTTTCTCCGTACACCATTAAGGGTTCTCCTTCTTCTCGTACAATGCGAATTTCATTTTTATAACATACGATCTCTGCTTTCACCTTCTTCAGCCAGTCCATGCCAACTATTACATCAAAACTCCCTAACTCTACTGGTATCAAATCAATCTTAAATATTTCGCTACCCAGTTTAATTTCTCGATTCCGGCATATATTATCTGCTGAAATTAATTTACCGTTTGATAATTCGAGTAAAAATTTACTATCCAACGGCGTCAATGGACAACTTAATTTAGCACAAAAATCTCTACTCATATAGCTTCTATCCGCACCCGAATCAAATAAAACGTAAGCAGATTTATTGTCAATAAGAAACGTACCCGTAACAAGCTCCGGGTCTTCCTGTGTCTCTGCCGCATTAATATTGAAAACTCTTCTGCGGCCTTGTCCATTCGTGTTCTCCTGGTTCGGGCAATTTCTAATAATGTGGCCCGATTTTCCACATTTATAACAAACTACATTGGCATAACTTGCTCCGACACTACTTGCTCCGCCATTACTCATTCCGACACCATTTGTTCCTTTCGTTCTGTTAACTCCTGGTCCGTAGACCTCACACTTCGCCGCGCTATGACCATTTCTTTTACACTTGTTGCAAAATTTGGTGCAGAACCCCGAGTGATACTTTTCACACCTTTGGCATAGCTGCTTCTGATTGTTGTTGTTGTTGCGGTTGTTATTGTTGTTGGGATGATTGTTATAGTTGCTGTTGTTGTTGTTGTTGTTGTTGTTGGGCCGTTTGTTGTAGTTGCGATTGATGTTGCGATTGTTGGGATAATTGTTGCGATTATTATTGTAATTGCTGTTGTTGTTGTATTGGTGATTCTTATCACCGTTTTCCTCCCACTTTCTTTTGACTTGCTTCACATTGGCCTCTTCAGCCGTCTGTTCTTTAATTCTTTCCTCAATCTGGTTCACTAGTTTGTGAGCCATTCTACATGCCTGTTGTATGGAGGCGGGCTCGTGTGAACTTATATCTTCTTGGATTCTTTCCGGTAATCCTTTCACAAATGCGTCGATCTTCTCTTCCTCATCTTCGAACGCTCCCGGACACAATAGGCACAATTCTTTGAATCGTCTTTCGTACGTGGTAATATCAAATCCTTGGGTTCGTAACCCTCTAAGTTCTGTCTTGAGCTTATTGACCTCGGTTCTGGGACGGTACTTCTCGTTCATCAAGTGCTTGAATGCTGACCACGGTAGTGCGTACGCATCATCTTGTCCCACTTGCTCTAGATAGGTATTCCACCATGTTAACGCAGAACCTGTGAAGGTATGCGTAGCGTACTTCACTTTGTCCTCTTCAGTACACTTACTTATGGCAAACACTGATTCGACCTTCTCGATCCACCGTTTCAATCCGATCGGTCCTTCGGTTCCATCAAATTCCAAAGGTTTGCAGGCAGTGAATTCTTTGTAGGTGCATCCTACACGATTTCCTGTACTGCTAGATCCAAGGTTATTGTTGGTATGTAGCGCAGCCTGTACTGCGGCTATGTTTGAAGCTAGAAAAGTACGGAATTCCTCTTCATTCATATTCACGGTGTGTCGAGTAGTCGGTGCCATTTCCTTCAAAATAGTCAAATGGAACAAGTTAATCATACAGAATATTAAGAGTAGTTAATAGTATTTCGTAGCATAATATGAACTCATTTATAAAAGATTTTTCTTCATATTAGCGTTTTATAAGTTTAAATTCGGGTAGTACCTACCCGTTAAGTTCATACTTAGTAGCTAATATACAATTCAACTACTACAATTCTATATGAAAAACTGATTATAATAATATTTCGCGTTCAAACTTTTATACAATATTTTACAAACTTACAATACCGCTTATTTTACATAAAGCATGAAATATAGCACACAATAACTTTGATACAAGATAGTTGTGAAGATAATTCTAGCTAGTTCACAAGTCGTTCAGCAGAGGCAATAAAGACACGTAATTCATACGTCCAGAAACAAGTCATGCATTCTGGTTTTACTAGGACTACTTCCCATCCTTGGTCTTGTGGAACATAACCGTTATGGCCGTTGATAAGACAGCATGTTGTAACGTCGTCAAAGGGACGAGGGTTACGTAATGACCAACAGTCTCGTAATAACCTAAAAACCTCATTTCTTACCCCAATTACCGACTCCGTCACTTGTGGGAACATTTTGTTTAATAGTTGTAGCCCGATGTTCTTGTTCTCACTTTGGTGAGAAGCGAACATTACTAATCCGTAAGCATAACATGCTTCTTTATGTTGCATGTTAGCCGCTTTTTCTAAATCACGAAGTCCAATATTCGGATATATTGAGTCAAAATAATTTCTTAACCCATTGCGTAAAATAGCATTTGGGTTCCCCGCAATATATGCGTCAAAGTAAACACATCATAACTTATGGGTTTCCCAATGTGATATCCCCCATCTTTCAAACGAAAGTCTCTTATAAACCAAGACATTCTTGGAACGTTCTTCGAATTTCTTACAAACTGATTTCGCCGTAAATAGTTGTGCCGAAGAATTCTGACCGACTCTAGACAAGATTTCATCAATCATGTCTCCGGGTAGGTCTCTTAAAATATTGGGTTGTCTATCCATTTTGTGTTTTTATACTGTAAAATAGACAAGAGTTAGATTCATAAAAAAAAAACTTATTAATACAAGCAATTTTTATATATATCATAAAGCATAAGCACACTATATTACATATATTATACCACACGAATACAACTATCTTATTCCAACTCGCTCGTTTCTTCTTCTTCGATTTTGGTTCGTTTTACCAATTTTCTAGGGATATATGATGTTCCCCTAATACGAGCTGTCGTTTTCCACAACGGTTTAGAAAAACCTAGTGGTTTAGAGGTTCCCGGGTCATTGTTACAACTTAAGGGCTTCGGGGGTTGACTATACATATAAAGTTCATCGAGGTTGGAATTAGATTTCTCTATTTTTATGCCCTTTCCCTTATTATTTTCTTTTACCTTTTTAAATTCAGTTGGGGTAATTTCTATAACATCATCGGAATTCTCGTCGGAATCCGATTCATCGGAGAATTGGTAATCCTCCCAATATTTTGATTCCTTGGCGGAAACACCATTGACCATAATTAACCTTGGTCAGTTGGTTGAGGATTTTCTTTTACTTAACCGTTTTATTATTTCCCCCACTGGTTCTATTTCCTCCTCCGGTTCCTCCTCTTCCGGTTCTGATTCTTCTTCCGGTTCTGATTCTTCTTCCGGTTCTTCTTCGGGAACTTGTGAATCAGTCCAATATATATTCGACTCTTCGTTATTATTAGGTGAGTCAATGGGATTTTTGCTAGAGGTAGACATCTATCACACAATATCAAACATGTTAAGAGATTAATATATCACATAATATATACATGTTAATAATATATAGTTTCCAACAAAAATGTTAAGCAATCATTTTTAAAGAAAACACGGTCGAAGTCCAGACTCACTAATGCATCCTAACAAACTCGATAAGACACACTAATGCAAATTTCTGGTTCTCTAAGATCAACGCTCGGATACCAACTGAAATGTCCCGTTCTTATTGATTAAAAACGTTCCATATTAATTGATTTCGTTGCGAGGTTTTGACCTCTATATGAGACGTTTTTCAAAGACTGCATTCATTTTTAAAACAAACCATAACCTTTATTTCATAGATAAAGGTTTAAAAAGCTTTACGTAGATTATCAAATAATGATAATCTAAAATATCCTGTTTACACACGACCATTACATAATGGTTTACAATACAAATATGTAACATCGAAATCTGTTTCTTGAATGCAGTTCTTACACAATATCATACAAACATGGACTCCAAATCTTGTCCTTATTTTAGTATGCAACAGCAGAAGCTCTTAGTATTCACCTGAGAATAAACATGCTTTAAAGTCAACAAAAATGTTGGTGAGTTATAGGTTTAACCTATATATATCAAATCGTAACAATAGACCACAAGATTTCATATTTCAATACACATCCCATACATAGAGATAAAAATCATTCATATGGTGAACACCTGGTAACCGACATTAACAAGATGCATGTATAAGAATATCCCCATCATTCCGGGACACCCTTCGGATATGATATAAATTTCGAAGTACTAAAGCATCCGGTACTTTGGATGGGGTTTGTTAGGCCCAATAGATCTATCTTTAGGATTCGCGTCAATTAGGGTGTTTGTTCCCTAATTCTTAGATTACCAGAATTAATAAAAAGGGGCATATTCGATTTCGATAATTCAACGATAGAATGTAGTTTCACGTACTTGTGTCTATTTTGTAAATCATTTATAAAACCTGCATGTATTCTCATCCCAAAAATATTATATTTTAAAAGTGGGACTATAACTCACTTTCACAGATTTTTACTTCGTCGGGAAGTAAGACTTGGCCACTGGTTGATTCACGAACCTATAACAATATATACATATATATCAAAGTATGTTCAAAATATATTTACAACACTTTTAATATATTTTGATGTTTTAAGTTTATTAAATCAGCTGTCCTCGTTAGTAACCTACAACTAGTTGTCCACAGTTAGATGTACAGAAATAAATCGATAAATATTATCTTGAATCAATCCACGACCCAGTGTATACGTATCTCAGTATTGATCACAACTCAAACTATATATATTTTGGAATCAACCTCAACCCTGTATAGCTAACTCCAATATTCACATATAGAGTGTCTATGGTTGTTCCGAAATATATATAGATGTGTCGACATGATAGGTCGAAACATTTTATACGTGTCTATGGTATCTCAAGATTACATAATATACAATACAAGTTGATTAAGTTATGGTTGGAATAGATTTGTTACCAATTTTCACGTAGCTAAAATGAGAAAAATTATCCAATCTTGTTTTACCCATAACTTCTTCATTTTAAATCCGTTTTGAGTGAATCAAATTGCTATGGTTTCATATTGAACTCTATTTTATGAATATAAACAGTAAAAGTATAGGTTTATAGTCGGAAAAAATAAGTTACAAGTCGTTTTTGTAAAGGTAGTCATTTCAGTCGAAAGAACGACGTCTAGATGACCATTTTAGAAAACATACTTCCACTTTGAGTTTAACCATAATTTTTGGATATAGTTTCATGTTCATAATAAAAATCATTTTCTCAGAATAACAACTTTTAAATCAAAGTTTATCATAGTTTTTAATTAACTAACCCAAAACAGCCCGCGGTGTTACTACGACGGCGTAAATCTGGTTTTACGATGTTTTTCGTGTTTCCAGGTTTTAAATCATTAAGTTAGCATATCATATAGATATAGAAAATGTATTTAGTTGATTTTAAAAGTCAAGTTAGAAGGATTAACTTTTGTTTGCGAACAAGTTTAGAATTAACTAAACTATGTTCTAGTGATTACAAGTTTAAACCTTCGAATAAGATAGCTTTATATGTATGAATCGAATGATGTTATGAACATCATTACTACCTTAAGTTCCTTGGATAAACCTACTGGAAAAGGGAAAAATGGATCTAGCTTCAACGGATCCTTGGATGGCTCGAAGTTCTTGAAGCAGAATCATGACACGAAAACAAGTTCAAGTAAGATCATCACTTGAAATAAGATTGTTATAGTTTTATAAATTGAATCAAAGTTTGAATATGATTATTACCTTGTATTAGAATGATAACCTACTGTAAGAAACAAAGATTTTTTGAGGTTGGATGATCACCTTACAAGATTGGAAGTGAGCTAGCAAACTTGAAAGTATTCTTGATTTTATGTAACTAGAACTTGTAGAATTTATGAAGAACACTTAGAACTTGAAGATAGAACTTGAGAGAGATCAATTAGATGAAGAAAATTGAAGAATGAAAGTGTTTGTAGGTGTTTTTGGT
The DNA here is from genome assembly GCF_046630445.1 of Rutidosis leptorrhynchoides. NCBI lineage: Eukaryota > Viridiplantae > Streptophyta > Magnoliopsida > Asterales > Asteraceae > Rutidosis > Rutidosis leptorrhynchoides. The sequence continues at coordinate 314,807,823 of NC_092334.1, read as the reverse complement.
CGTTGGTGTATGGATTAGATATAAAGGATATATAATTTTGTTTTCATGTAAATAAGTCATGAATGATTACTCATATTTTTGTAATTTTATGAGATATTTCATGCTAGTTGCCAAATGATGGTTCCCACATATGTTAGGTGACTCACATGGGCTGCTAAGAGCTGATCATTGGAGTATATATACCAATAGTACATACATCTAAAAGCTGTGTATTGTACGAGTACGAATACGGGTGCATACGAGTAGAATTGTTGATGAAACTGAACGAGGATGTAATTGTAAGCATTTTTGTTAAGTAGAAGTATTTTGATAAGTGTATTGAAGTCTTTCAAAAGTGTATAAATACATATTAAAACACTACATGTATATACATTTTAACTGAGTCGTTAAGTCATCGTTAGTCGTTACATGTAAGTGTTGTTTTGAAACCTTTAGGTTAACGATCTTGTTAAATGTTGTTAACCCAATGTTTATAATATCAAATGAGATTTTAAATTATTATATTATCATGATATTATCATGTATGAATATCTCTTAATATGATATATATACATTAAATGTCTTTACAACGATAATCGTTACATATATGTCTCGTTTAAAAATCATTAAGTTAGTAGTCTTGTTTTTACATATGTAGTTCATTGTTAATATACTTAATGATATGTTTACTTATCATAATATCATGTTAACTATATATATATATCCATATATATGTCATCATATAGTTTTTACAAGTTTTAACGTTCGTGAATCACCGGTCAACTTGGGTGGTCAATTGTCTATATGAAACATATTTCAATTAATCAAGTCTTAACAAGTTTGATTGCTTAACATGTTGGAAACATTTAATCATGTAAATATCACTCTCAATTAATATATATAAACATGGAAAAGTTCGGGTCACTACACCGTGCTAGGCCTCAGCAGGAATTCAAATTTCCTAACGAGGAAGAGTGACAGGTTGGTGATGTCGACTTGAGATCATGCATTTACGATTGTGAGTTACGATTCTGGAATGATATGTGTGGAGATTGGGATGTCAGAATCGAGTTTGGTGTAAGATTTCTTACGTAAGGTGGTCGTGTGGTACCAAAGGGTGGTATGAGACCAAGTATGCAGTTGGAGACCACGGAAGTGAGAAAAGGAAGCTGTCATTGCTGGTGCTCTCGTAGTAAAAAATCTGGGTTGTCATGAAACCCGGATAGGATTAGTGGATGGGAACGAGTTCGATATCGTGGCGAATGCTGTATTTTCCCTGTCGGGAAAAGTGATCTTAGAAATTGTCAGTGGATCATTCCACTTTATGGACGATTGTGAGGCGGAGAGTGTCGGTTCTGACTGTCTCCCGTAGAGACACGCGGATGTTGTTTGTTTGCGAGAGTGTGTACCCTAGTGATGTGACCTGTAGGTTGCATTAAAATGTCGAGGCCATCCTTAACGAACGGTCTAGGTAGGAAGGTTCACCCGGCGTTGGTAAATATTCTGTGAGTCGTGTGGCAAAATTGCAGAAATTACGTGATGATAATTCGCCATTGACGGGATTCTAGTATACGATTAGTCTCCATGCTAGTACTAGGAAGCCGTCTTGTGTGGTTGTGTGGTATGGTTTAGAGGAGGAACCCTGCGTCGAGTGTTGATGTTTTGCTCAACACGTGGTGTATTATTGTCGTCCCGGATTAATCCAGTGACAGATGGTTGTGTGCAGATCGATTGATTGAGTGATATGGTTACGAATGTAGCTTGTTGCGAGTTGTAGCGAGAACCTGAAGGGATATGTGGTATTTTTTGTATTTTCCTAAATGGAAATTCTGGACTTTGAGTGTGTGAGATATCACTTGTTGCGGTAGTGCACGCTAGTGATTATTAGCGTGTGGGGAGATCTTAGAATTCACGAAAAATGTTATGGATGTCGCGCTTGGTTGTGTTTCGTAGGATTGAAAGGCACGACGACGATGGTTGTCGGTAAAATGCTCTACTTTTTAGACGATTGTGAAGTATATAGTACGAGTTTGGATACTCGGCGTAGGAGCAAACGGTTGCAGTTGTTTTGACTCGAGGGTTGATTACCCGATATTGTTGTTAAATGTTGAGTCAGTGCACGAACGAGAATTCGGGTGCGTGATTACTACATGTGTGACTTCACGTTGGAAGCGGAAATGTTCGAGGGAGAAGTGCTTAACTACTAGTGTTGGTGCGGATCACGAGGATGTGATCCAATTTAAGTGGAGGAGAGTTGTAACACCCCGTTTTTCAGTTACGCGTTATTTTGAACGTCATTCGAAATACGAGGCATGTAAGCATATATTTGGATTCCAAATAAAGTTAGAGTTGAGGTTCTAAAACCTTACTATTGGATAGTAAATCTCATTATGTTTCCAACGATATTTGATTCGTCGAAAACGGAGTTACGGTTTGAAAGTTATGACCAAAACAAGTTTCAGTTTCAGACGCAGTTCATTGGGACGCCGTCCAACCTTTTTGGACGCCGTCCAAGAGGCCTGGCGGGCCAGCAGCTGTATTTTTCTCAAAGTAAAAGGGGTACTTTGGTCTTTTCACTTAGGGTCAGTTTGAGATCATAAAAACTGATCTAGGACTCATTTGGAGCTCATTCTCACCCACACAAAACACTCCCATTCATTTTAGAGAGAGAGATAGAGTGTTAGTGAGAGAAATCTCACTTTGGGGAAGAAGAAGAAGGAATCTTGACCGAGCCCGAGTTTTAAATTTGTTCATCTCGTTAACGGCTACGTTTTGGTAGTGTTGGTAAGTTCTAACTCCGATTTTTCATTATTTGATTTTGATACTCAAATTAGGGTTTGAGCTTGATTTTGTTAGAAACCCTTTAATGGTTGTGAAATGGGTTTGTTGTGGTTAGTAGATGGGTTTTGACCCGTTATTGGTGGGTTATGGTTTGATGACGATTTTCGTCATGGTTTTGGGTGTAAATCACTAGTTTATAAATGTGTTAGTGTATAGATGTTCATAAGAACATGTTAGTTGGTCAAAAATGGGTATTGACTTTGAATTGTGTCAAATTATGTTTTGGGTCAAGATTGGAGGAATCAAGTATATAAGTGGTTGATTCAAGTATCAAATGATGATTTGTTAAGTTAATCATTAGCCGTTAGTGATTTTGGGCGTTTGTGGGGACTTATGTCATAATGGGTGAATTGAATTGGGTCGAATTTAGTAATGACACTAATTTGGATTAAATGGATGTTAAACGCTTTTGTTAGTGTTAAATGACGTTTTTGAATGGGTCGGAAATACCACCCGTAGTGGTAATTGGTGAAGTTCCCCTTTAGGTGTCTAAATGGGCGGTTTGTGGAGGTCGGTATAAACCCTTGGTTAAGGGTGTTGGAGCCGAATTCTCTTGTAGATAATGTATGTTGATTGTGTGTATATATATATGCGCATTATAGGTAAAAGCTTGCTCGGTTGCGTTTGAAGGCGATTTACATATATGACTTGTGCTGGCATTTCGAGGTGAGTGGAATAATTATATGCGTATGTATATAATGTATTTATTTGTATACTATGGTATGAACCAAAGAGCTGGTAGTGCCATAGTATGTGCGATTGTGCTATGATGTGGACCAAAGAGCCGGTAGCGTCATAGTACGTGTGTTGTAGTGTGAACCAAAGAGCCGGTAGCACTACGGCACGAGTTGTTAGAGTGTGAACCAAAGAGCCGGTAGCACTTTAACGCGAGTATGACTCGGGTTGTGATGTGAACCAAAGAGCTGGTAGCATCATAACCAATGCGTATGGTGTGAACCAAAGAGCCGGTAGCACCACGACGCGAAAATGGTTAACCATGGTTATGTGTTGTAGTGTAGCATATTATATTGTTCGAGTTATATGCTATTGTTTGTGCTAGCTTGCGTATTGGAGATGTAGCGTTATACTTTGCGATGGTATGCTAATTATAATGCTAGCGTTTATGCGAAAATTGTAGAAGTGATTGCAAGTAAGTAGGTTATATATGTATGTGTATAATTATTGCATTCACTAAGCTTTATGCTTACCCCTCTCGTTGTTTACCTTTTTACAGGTAACGTGTTTTGAAGCTAACTAGTTGTTAGACTAGATGCTTAGGAGCGCTTGGGATCGACGGGGTAGCTTTTGGATATGTTAATGCGGATTGGGGGTTTGGTAGCCCTCGGGATTATGCTCTTGGTATCGGGTTGGGTTGTAGAGTCCTAATCCGTCTAAAGATATAAATGGGTCGAAATCGCTATATTATTGTAAGACGGGTCATTGTGAGCCCGGTGTAGTAAAACATGTTTTTATTGTGAAAATATCTTAGTTTTACTTAATATGATGTGTTGTGAAAGTCATTTTGTTTAAAAGTGTCGGGAAGTGTAACACCGTTTTTTTTTATAACACATTGGAAGTCTTGTTTACAAAACATGCCCTTACGTACAAACATAAACATAATTATTACACTTCATACATAAATACATTTTTATCAAAAGCCGGTGTTACGTTAATATCCAATTTCATATAAACAACATCAGAGTTCTATACTTGTCGAACACAACCCAACACGCCCCTCTTCTCCCATGTCCACAAAAGCAAAAGACCTATAACCTGCAAGGGGGAAGGTGGAGGGGTTAGCACGAAGCTAAGTGAATGGACTAATCTAACAGCTAAAACACACAGGTACAATTACTAGAGCATGCATCATTAAGTTAATCAGATAGTTAATCACGTATCCACTAGAATCATGCAGAAACATAGCAATACAAATACAATATCATACAATAACCAACAATCAACCAAATCCAAAGTCCATCAAAATCATCTACAGCAACGGTCAATCCAAACCAACCGTGATGACTACAAGCAATGGTCAATCAGAAGCAACCATCTAGGTAATCCGAAGCAACCCATTGAGAGACTCGGTGGCCTGGCCGGGCCAACGACCCCAGTTGATCAGTCTAGAGTCTACCGAAAACTCATAACTCTGTATCACTAGTATAAGTCTTCCACATGCGATGGACGCGTGATTTTGACTTATATTAATCATACAACATCAATGAGCCCAGCCTGATCAGAAGCAAGGTTGATCTCTCCCGACCTGATCAGAAGCAAGGTCGGTCCAATAAACGCGCGAGGTCATAGTCCACATCACACAACAACAAAGGTTCGAAGCATAGCAAATAGGTCAATGGTCTAGGTCATGTCACTATATGCCTTAACGGCTAGATTAACCCACTCACCAAAAACCATCACAAGAAGAACTCAGAGGTCTTATATTTCTGAGTCTTCACTTCTCCTGATCACCTGGAAACATCATAAACAAAGTCAGTATAGTGTTCTAATTAATAATATAATTGATAAATACTATAAACTAGGTAATATTATCATATATTCTTCATATTATAAGTCTACAACATAAACTCAATCAATAACGACCCTAAACGAGTATAAAACAAGACATACATAACAAAATCCCTTCTTCTGACCAAAATAAAGTTTGATCTAGATTTTTAAAACCTTATAATTGTAAAGTAAACTTCAAGACGAGTCCAACGATAGTTTATTCATCAAAAATGGAGTTACGGTTGGAAAGTTACAGCCTTTTCAATTTTACCAAAAACTGACCAGTGGTCACTCGCGCGGACGAGACCTCACTCGTGCGAGTGAGTCCTCAACCACGTGGTTGAGCCTCAATTGCATGGTCATACGTACGGTTGACCTGTCAGAAGTGTGGGAGCTGTTAGAACATTCCAGCTCGCTGATTTTTGCCATTTTGGCCCAAAAACTCGATTTTTGCAAGATCTAACACCAAAACCACTCCCAAAATATCATATAAACTATATAAAATATTTTTCTAACATTAATTGAACATATCAAACACATTTAGATCAAAAATTAAGTAAAATCTAATCAAAACCCATAAGAACACAAAAACCCAATTTGCAACAAGATTAATACATGAATCTGTGAATTACTTACCTTGTGTTGATCACGAAATCACTAGGAATCTGAATCTCCAACTTATTTAAATTAATTTTAACAAGATCAAAAGCTAAGGTTTATGAGCTCAATGTGTGTGTTTATGTGTGTTAATTCCTGATGTTATGCGAGGTGTATAAAAAATAGTTTATATTTTACTAGGAAATACTATTAAATACGATACAATTTTACACAAGATATTTATTTATTTATAGAATGGATATACTTAAACCTTGCTACAACACTTATAGGCAGTGTACCTAATCATACAGTAGTGTAGTTTTTAGTAAGTCCGGTTCGTTCCACAGGGAAATCTTTAAACAAAGCTCAACGCTATATTAGTTTACTTTTATAAAAATACAAATATATATATAAGTAATATTATTATTATAAATGGGGGTTTTTACCGTTTAATGACCGGTTTGTCGATTTTAAGACTTTAGTCGCAGTTAAAACCTAATGTAAAATATTAAATAAATAAAAGACTTAATTTAAAGCGTAAAGTAAATAACGATAATGAAATTGCGAATAATAAAAGTGCGATAAAATATACTTGCGATAATTAAAAAATACGATAATTAAAAATGCAATTAAATATAATAACAATAAAAAATGCGATAATTAGAAGTGCAATTAAATATAAAATAAAGGAAATTAAATATGAAATAAAAGAATTATGCTTATTTAAACTTCCGTAATCATGATGTTTGACGTGTTGATTTTAGTTTTATGCCCATGGGTTAATTGTCCTTTGTCCTGGATTATTTAATATGTCCGTCTGGTTTTTGTCCATAACAGTCCATCAGTCATAAATATAAAGTGCGAGTGTCCTCATAAAATTATTCTTATACCCGAAGTTAAATATTCCAACTAATTGGGGATTCGAATTGTAACAAGGTTTTAATACTTTGTTTAATGAATACACCAGGTTATCGACTGCGTGTAAACCAAGGTTTTACTACTTTGTTAACAATTACACCAATTACCCTTGAATGTAATTTCACCCCTGTTTTAATTATTCTAGTGGCTATTAATCCATTCCCGTGTCCGGTTAAATGAACGATTATTCGTACATATAAATACCCCGCCCATCGTGTCCGATTGAGTGTATATGGTAATTTATAGGGACGCCCAATTGTAGATCTTTATATTAACATTAACAAACTATCATTTAGTTAAACAAATATAAAGCCCATTAATAGCCCATAGTCTAATTTCCACAAGTGTCGTTCTTTTGTCCAAACCCCAATTATGGTACAAAGCCCAATTACCCAATTTTAGTAATTAGCCCAACATCATGATTACTTCGTTTTAAATAAGCATAATAATTACTTAGCTACGAGACATTAATGTAAAAAGGTTGAACATAACTTACAATGATTAAAAATAGCGTAGCGTTACACGGACAGAAATTCGACTTACACCCTTACAATATTCGCTAACATACCCTTATTATTAGAATTATAATTATAATTAAAATTAAAATATAAATTATATATATATATATATATCGTATATATGAGAGAAGAGAGAAATAGATTATGAAAAATGATCAGAATTCGGTTTGCTTTATAGGCAGGGTCGATTTTTAGGGCTCCGCGAGTCGCGGAGAATGAATTTACAGCTCAGTCCTTGGAGTCTTTCTCTGCCGACGGTTTTTTATTTATAAATATAATATATATATAATTAATATAATTAATTATATATTATATTATATTTATATACATAGTTAACTTGTAATTTTTAGTCCGTTGTGTCGAGCGTTAAGAGTTGACTCTGGTCCCGGTTCCGGATTTTCGAACGTCCTTGCGTACAATTTAATATCTTGTACTTTGCGTTTTGAATCTTGTACTCTTGTAATTTCGAGTCGTTTCTTATCAATAATTGAAACCTTTTAGATTGTCTTTTGTACTTTTGAGCTTTTTGGTCGTTTGCGTCTTCAATTCGTCGAATCTGTCTTTTGTCTTCACCTTTTATTATTTAAACGAATATCACTTGTAAATAGAACAATTGCAACTAAAAGCTTGTCTTTCTTGAGGAATAATGCTATGAAATATATGTTCGTTTTTAGCATTATCAAATATTCCCACACTTGAGCGTTGCTTGTCCTCAAGCAATATCGTCTTGAAATACTAGAATCATTTCTTTATTCTTCACACTTTGTACATCAGTGATTTCTATACGGCGGTATAAACAATGGTAGTAACGATATGGTTTACAGTCCCACATGACTATAAAAATTTAGATCCATTAAGGAAATTGGATCTTTATGAAAACATTTGATCTTTTGAAACTTAAATCTAGTTTTTACCCTAGATAAGTTTTCCGGGATAACCCTTTACCGTTGTTTGCAAAATATTTTTGTGGGTTTGGTGGGTTTCAGATTTGAAAATTTTAGCTCAAAACTTATGGTTTTGTGTCACCCACTTGCTAACCTTGTATTTGGAAAGCAACACGTCCAGTTTACTTGTCCCGTATATTACCTTTCGGTAAACTACCGTCCGGTTGTAAAGGAAAGCGTTGAACAAGCAACTGTTAAGGCAATGTCCCCTGACATGCTTTTAATTATGGTCTATAACGTGTCGGACGCAATTACTATCCTTGGTAGGAGCAATAGTAAAGCTCACCCTTATAATTTTTCGGTCTGGCACAAGGTCCTGTCTTTGACCACTATGCAACCACCGTTCTTACGGTTGACACCCGATTTAGTTCAGGTGACCTAATGAATTCCAGGTGAATTCCTAGGATTTTACGTTCAATGGTAATGAACGCATTGAAAATAGGGTTTTCAGAAAACAAATCGGTTTATAATTTTGATCAAAATATTTTCTCGTTCAAGCTCGAGTTTAGATATCATTGAATTCCATGAGTTTGAATTCTCAATCTTTAAGGTCAATCTCTAGGATTGAGTAATATCAGTCTTAAAAGCTGATTTTTAATCTTTAAGGAGATTATCCTTTCTGGGGATCTGATTCATTAGTCTTATCCAGCTAATTTGCATGGTGCCCCCCCTTTGTACGAGATAAATCCTTCTCATGGTTAGGATAAATCTGACCACTTGGCGACCCTGTTTAATGCTGAGGTCCGTGGATTTCCTGCTGATTTTAGAGATGACTTTTCTAGATTTTTCGTCAACCTACAGCTGGTCTGAACGACAACTTCATGACCTAAATCAAGAAGCGCGTTTCTTTTTCGGAAGACTTTACTTCCTTTTAATGATGGAATTGATTCATCGTGTAGATCCATCTCTTCTTTTCTTTCATTGGGTAAAACAGTTTAGTTTAGTCCAAAGCAAAAGTATTTTCAGTTATTTGTTACAGATATATGTGACATATGTTTAAGATAACTTGGTAAATTTTCCCACACTTGGCCTTTATTTTCCTTTTTATCGTCCTCTATTCCATTTTAAATGAATTTTAACATTTTAGTTTGTTTCTCAATTTATGTCCTTTCCGAGGTAACAATAATTTCGGTGTTAAAACCTAGTTTTATCGTTCATAAATATGTATAAACATGATTTTGAATTCATTTAATTGAAAATTTTGAAAAATTTTACTAGAATTGGGTAGTCAGTATATAAGACCAGGGCTGTTCTTTATTATCAGAGAGCACTAGATTCTAATACAACTACTGCTTTACTAGTATTTTTAATGGTAACCAAATGTATAAAGTAAAAATTTTTAAAATCCGAAAGAATTTAACCCCTTCCCACACTTAAGATCTTGCAATGCCCTCATTTGCAAGAAATCAGGAATAATTTAAATTATTGAGGGTGATTTGTGTGAAAATGATTAAATTTTTACCAAAGTTTCCAAATATATTGGCGTTTGTTTGCTGAATGATAAATGGTGCACATCATTTGTTCATTCCGTCTTGTTGTTATTTCACATATATTTTGCATCTTGTCGTCAAAATTAGTTGCTTTTGCTGAACTTAATGCCAGTCTTTGAAAATGCGTTGTTTTACCCTGTTGTGTACATAAGATAAACTGCAAACATATATACATATTTTTGAAGTTTGGTATATTACCCCACATTCAAAAATTATTAAAATCTAAGAATAAAAGTTAGATAATTATAAAAATGATTACAATATTAACAAAAGTATTAAACGTATCAATAATTACAAATTACAAAATAAAAAAAAATAATAAGTAAACTAAGGATGATATTGGTACCAATAGGGGTTCCAGGCATAACCATAAGTGCTATAGAATGCTTCGGCAGGGTCATACGTAGGATATGGTGGCTGCATCTCTATAGACCAAGGAGGGAAGATGGGTTTCGGTGTAGGAATATAGTTTCTACCTATATGTTGGCAATGAGCTATGATCTGGTTCTGATGAACTTGCCAATCTTCAAATGCTCTCTGTCTAGCATTTTCGTATTCCTGAGAAGCTATAAACCTATGCATTTCTTGCATCTCATTCCCCCCTCCTACATTACCTTGCTGCTGGTTTCTCTCCACCTGTGGATGTCTACCATGGTATCGTACTGCAGCGTTATTTCGCCTCTTCAAAACTTTCGCACCATGGTATACATTTAAACCTATAGTATCGCGGGGTTCTGGTTCTTCTACTAATAATCCCCCCCGACTTATATCCACACCGAGATATTCACCAATCAAAGTAATAAAAATTCCACCTCCTATTATGCTATGTGGTCGCATCCCCCGAACCATAGCTGATAAATAATAACCCACACAATATGGTATACTTACAGCGCTTTGTGGGTCTCGAATACACATATGGTAAAACAAATCCTGTTCATTTACTTTTTCCTTGTTCTTACCCCTTTGTGTAATCGAATTAGCTAAAAACCTATGTATCACTCTTAATTCGGCTCTATCTATATCCAAATAAGAGTAATTTCCCCCTTTGAAACGGTGATGGCTTGTCATTTGACTCCACACACCGTGTGTATCAAAATTTTCATCTATCTTTCTACCGTTTAGTATCAATCCTCTACAATCGGCAGACGCTAACTCCTCAGGCGTATATATACGTAAAGCCTGAGCCATGTCCAGTAAAGACATGTGGCGCATCGAACCGCCTAACAAAAATCTAATAAAAGAACGATCGGTTAAACTAGCTACCCGATCATTCAACTCTATACTACATAACAATTCTTCACACCATACTTTATATACAGGTCTACGTATGGTGAATAAATGTACCCAGTCATTAAAAGAAGAATTACCATACCTCTGTACAAGTAATTCCCTAATTGACCCGGCCAATTCTACAGCTTCTAAGGGTCCCCATTCTATGACCCTCGGTACCTCAACAACCTTAGAATGAAGAGTATGCAAACCCCTTTGATATTTTGGATAATCTATCCAAAGTCTGTCAAATCTCAGGTTCGGGTGCAACTCTTCCAAGTGCATATCGGAAAAGGTCATGACTGGATGAGGTATATCCTGCTTGTAGTAGTTATCCACCTCCTGTTGTTCCAAATTCTCAGCAGGAGCATTGCGGGCTTGGGATGAAGATTCACCCCTTTCATTCTGCAAAACACATCAAACACAATTTTTGTGCATCCAAATATGCATTAGTGTCAGCAAAATCATCAATCAAAATAATTACAATGACATTATCAATTTATATCAAACTTAAGCTTATTTTCACATTTTTATCAAATCTACACTTTTTCAAATAAGCATATACGAAAATTTTCGCCAAGTTCATAAGCATTCAACTCAAATAACATGTCAAAATAATCATTACTAGCAATCAAACAAGTCTCAAATGGCATTATCTTTCAAAAATCAAGTTCATGAATTTTAGACTTGAAAAAGTCCACTTTAATTCTCAAAATCATGTTTAGGCTCAAAGTTTGGATCATTTAACTATCTAAACATGTTACACTACTCAATTTAGCAATAATTCATGACAAAAATCGGCCATAACCTATTTATATCAAAAAGCCCCAAATTTGCTCAAGAACACAAACCCTAGATTACTCAAAATTTGAAGTTTAAGGCTTCTAATCATGTTAAACAGCATCAATCTAGGTTATACAAGCATAATACATAAACAATTTAAGTCTAATTACACTAAAAAGCATCAAAATCAAATTGGGGAAAAAATGACTCAAGAACACCAAATTTCGAATTAAATGGTGTTTAGGTGTAGAAATTTACCGTTTTTCTTGAGTAATTCTTAGATAGCATCCTTCTCAACATGATTTTAGCAAAAAATTTGGTGATTAACGGTTAAAAATTGTGATTTTGGGGGTGTTTTTGGATGGTTTTTCGGAGTCTTTTTTCGCTGTGTTTTTCGGTTTTGAGGTTGTGGACTGATCAGTTCGGGTGTTTATTATTTTTTTCTGGGTTTTGGTCCTCCCGCGAGTCGCGGTGAAACACCCTTTAAACTCCGCGACTCGTGGAGTTTTTTTTTTTTTTTTTTTTTTTTTTTTATAATCATTAACTTTTGAAACAATTAAGTACTTAATTTTAAAATTTTGTTTCCCTTGTTATTTAGGACGAGGTCGTTTCGGATCGATGTCCTAGTCCGTCCCTCGACAAAATTTTAAAATTTGTCTTTTTGTAGCGATTGTTTTAAAAGCTAAGATTTTTGGGTTTTTTTTTTATGTTTTTGGCATACTTTAATTCAATAAGATTAAAAATAATGATAATAAAAGTTCTCGTCCCTTCCTTGGGTAAAGCAATTTCGGTTCAAAGACCTAGTCTTCAACTTACGATGAAATTTAAAAATCATATTCTTAACTTAATGAGATAAAGTAAATTTTTGTTTTTAAATTCACACAACTTAAATATAAAATTCAAAATTAAAAATTCACACCAAACTTAAAATTTGAAATGCATAAAATTAAAAATTCATATTTTAAAAATTAAAAGTTCACACCAATCTTAATTTAAAAATTCATATTATAAATTCACACCAAACTTATATTAATTTTTCAAATATTTACAATTTTAAATATATTGTTTTTACAAAGTTTACAATATTAATTTAAGATTTAAATATTAAGATTAAAAACATGGTAAAAATAAAATTAAAAATCTTTTTGTCTTTTTATCCCACTTTAATCAATCAAATATTATCAAAAATATGCGCCCCTCTTTTCGGTAAAGTAATTTCGGTTCCAAGACCTAATTTAACTCATGACGAATTTTTGAAATATTTTGGGTTGATTGTTTAAAGATATTTATACCTTAAGAATAAACGTTAAATTTCGCAGTGATGTAATAAATTTTTGAATGATATCAATAATTTCGGTCGCCAAACCTAATTTTATTCAATACCAATTTAATACTTTTTAGCGAACAAATTAGCGTTTATTATCAAAAGGTTAAAAATAAAAATAAAAATAAAAACTGTACAGACATACCTGTGAAATAGATTTCTTAGTTATATGATCTATCCCATTCATAAGATAGTCGGTTTAATTGATTTTCCATGGCTACATAGGCGTAACCTCGAGCATTCAGTGTCTTTTCTTCTAAACATATGAACGGTCCGTCTCTGCATAAAGTAACAAATTCGGTATTTGAATAGGTTTGATTATTTGAACATTTACCTCCATGTGACCATTTTCCGCATTTGTGACATCGTTCTAGGTGTCGTGCTCTTCTTTTCGCTGCGGATTTTGATTTTCCTTTACCAAATTGTAACTTATTATCTTCGCATCTGGATTCTTTTCTAACTCCGTCCATTCTTTCTCTGATTACTGATACTATTTCACTCGGGAGTATATCATTATTACGTTTAGTGATCAAAGCGTGTAGCATTAGACCATGGTTTAGTTCACAGGCAGTCTTCATTTTGTATAAACCTAAAAAAAATAAAAATTCAGAATGGGGGGAGAAGACTAGTTCTTTAGGGTCTGCTAGGGAAAGACCATTCGGGTTCCATTTTCGAGAACTACACGAAAACAGACAATCTAACTCTAACAGAAATACATATTATCCTTTAAAGACTTGATTCTCCCCACACTTAGTTAGCTGTGGTGTCGAAATTGTGATTAACTTCGTTGTCGACTTCCATCGGACCATGTATGTAATGTTTAACTCTGTGACCATTAACCTTAAATTCAATCCCATTTGAATTTATTAATTCTATCGTTCCGTATGGGAAAACTCTTTTGACTATGAATGGTCCAGACCATCTTGATTTCAATTTTCCAGGAAATAGCTTGAATCGTGAATTGAAAAGAAGAACTCTGTCTCCTTCTTTAAATTCTTTTGAACTTCTGATTCTTTTATCATGCCATTTCTTCGTTCTTTCCTTATAGATTAACGAATTTTCGTATGCTTTATGTCTTAATTCTTCTAATTCGTTTAGTTGACTTAATCGTAGACGTCCAGCTTCATGTAAATCAAGATTACATGTTTTCAAAGCCCAAAATGCTTTGTGTTCAATTTCTACTGTAAGATGACATGCTTTTCCATAAACAAGTCTAAAAGGTGTGGTTCCAATTGGAGTTTTGTAGGCTGTTCTAAAAGCCCAGAGTGCATCCTCCAATTTAATGGACCATTCCTTCGGATTTGATCCTACGGTTTTCTCTAGAATACGTTTTAAAGCTCGGTTGGTATTTTCAACTTGTCCACTTGTTTGTGGATGATATGCGGTGGAGATTTTATGAGTTACTCCATATCTTTTAAGAACTTTCTCAAGTTGATTATTACAGAAATGAGTACCCCGATCACTTATTAAAGCTTTCGGTGTTCCAAACCTTGCAAAAAGATGTTTTAAAAAGTTGACTACAACTCGTACATCGTTAGTTGGGAGAGCTTGTGCTTCCGCCCATTTAGATACATAATCAATGGCTACGAGTATATATAGATTATTATGAGATTTTGGAAATGGACCCATAAAGTCAATACCCCAAATGTCAAATACTTCACATACTTGGATGACATTTTGTGGCATTTCATCACGTTGACTTATTTTTCCGGCCCTTTGACAAGTATCACAGGATTTGCAAAGAAGGTGTGCATCTTTGTAAATTGTAGGCCAATGGAATCCAGCTTCATAAACTTTTCTTGCTGTTAGTTGAGGCCCATAATGCCCTCCTGTTAGTCCTGTGTGACAATGGTTTAAAATTTTACTAGCTTCATCTCCAAATACACATCGGCGTATTATTCCATCGGGACAACTTTTAAACAGATGTGGATCTTCCCAGAAATAGTGTTTTATATCACTGAAGAATTTCTTTCGTCTTTGGTACGATAATCCTTTTTCAAGGAATCCACAAACTAAGTAGTTTGCATAGTCTGCAAACCATGGGATTTCTTTATAATCTATCTTCAATAGATATTCATCAGGAAAGTTGTCTTGTATGGCCGATTCATTTAGAACTTCTAACTCAGGATTTTCAAGACGAGAAAGATGATCAGCGGCGAGATTTTCTGCTCCTCTTTTATCTCGGATTTCAATATCAAACTCTTGTAAGAGTAAGATCCAACGGATTAATCTTGGTTTAGCATCTTGTTTTGAAAATAGGTATCTAAGAGCAGAATGGTCGGTATAGACCACCGTTTTTGCTAGAACGAGATATGATCGAAATTTGTCAAAAGCAAAGACAATAGAAAGGAGTTCTTTTTCAGTAGTTGTATAGTTCGTTTGTGCTCCTTGTAATGTCTTACTAGCATAATATATAGGTTGAAATCGTTTTTCAATCCTTTGTCCTAAAACGGCTCCCATTGCAAAATCACTTGCATCGCACATTAGTTCAAATGGTAGATTCCAATTTGGTGTTATCATGATCGGTGCATTAGTGAGTTTCTCTTTAAGAATATTAAAAGATTTGATACACTCATCTGAAAAGATGAATGGAGCATCCTTTTCTAGGAGTTTATTCATAGGAGTGGCAATTTTTGAAAAATCTTTTATGAAACGTCGGTAAAAACCGGCATGCCCTAAAAAACTCCTAACTCCTCTAACATTGGTGGGATGTGGAAGTTTAGCAATTACATCTACTTTAGCTCTATCCACTTCAATTCCTTCTTTTGAAATTTTATGTCCAAGAACGATGCCTTCTTTAACCATGAAATGGCATTTCTCCCAATTAAGTACTAGATTTGATTTTTCGCATCTAATTAGCATTCGTTCCAGATTAACTAGACATGATTTAAATGTATCACCGAAGACTGAAAAGTCATCCATGAATACTTCCATGCATTCTTCTATCATGTCGTGAAAAATCGCCATCATACACCTTTGAAAGGTTGCAGGGGCGTTACAAAGTCCAAATGGCATGCGTTTGTAAGAAAAAGTACCATAAGGGCACGTGAATGTGGTTTTCTCTTGATCTTCTGGTGCTATTGGAATTTGAAAATATCCGGAAAATCCATCTAGAAAACAATAGTAACTATTTCCGGCTAATCTTTCCAACATTTGATCTATGAAAGGTAAGGGAAAGTGATCTTTTCTGGTGGCGTCATTTAATTTTCTATAATCAATACATACACGCCATCCTGTTACAGTCCTAGTAGGAATAAGCTCATTTTTCTCATTTGTAATAACAGTCATGCCACCCTTCTTAGGCACGCATTGAACTGGGCTTACCCATGGACTATCAGAAATTGGATATATCAAACCTGCATCTAGCAGTTTAATAATCTCTTTCTTAACTACATCTTGCATATTAGGATTTAGTCTTCGTTGGCGTTGCACATACGTTTTATGACCTTCTTCCATAAGGATTTTATGTGTGCAATACGAAGGACTTATTCCTTTAATATCATGAATCTTCCATGCAATGGCTGGTTTATGAGCTTTTAACACAGAAATGAGTTGTGATTTCTCATTTTCAGTAAGAGAAGACGATATTATTACAGGTAATTCAGATTCACCATGTAAATAAGCGTATTCCAAATGGTTTGGAAGTGGCTTTAACTCTAATTTCGGAGGTTCTTCTATCGATGATTTATATCGATATCTGTCTTCTTCTTTTAGCATTTGAATTTCTTCTGTTGTTGGTTCATATCCATTAGCTATAAGTGTAGCTAACATTTCAGCTTCATCAATTGGTTCATTACCTTCTCCTAAAGAACATTCTCCTGTTCCTTGTAATTCTGGAAATTCTTCTAATAATTCTGCATGTGCATCTATAGTTTGAATATAATAACATGTATCATCTGCAGATTGTGCTTGTTGCATTGCTCTATCAACTGAAAAGGTAACACTCTCATCCTCTATACTTAGGGTCAGTTTCTTACCGAACACGTCTATCATTGCTTTAGCCGTGTTTAAGAATGGTCTTCCTAATATGAGAGGAACTTGAGAATCTTCTTCCATGTCCAAAACAACAAAATCTACTGGAAATACTAAAGTACCAACTTTAACTAGCATGTTCTCCATTATCCCTCTAGGATATTTTATTGATCTATCGGCTAGTTGTATGCTTATTCTGGTTGGTTTCAATTCTCCAAGGTCTAGTTTAGTGTATAGTGAATACGGCATTAGATTTATACTAGCACCTAAGTCTGCCAATGCTTCTATTGAACTAAGACTACCCAGAAAACATGGAATTGTGAAACTTCCTGGATCAGATAATTTTTCTGGTATCTTATTCAACAGCACTGCTGAACAATTAGCATTCATAGTAACAGCCGAGAGTTCTTCCATTTTCTTTCTATTTGAGATTAGATCTTTCAAGAATTTAGCATATCTTGGCATTCCTGAAATCACATCAATGAAAGGAAGATTTACATTTATCTGTTTAAACATATCCAAGAATTTGGATTGCTCGGCTTCAAGTTTTTCTTTCTTCATTTTACTCGGGTAAGGAAGTGGTGGTTGGTATGGTTTAACATAAGGTTTATCCTTAACTGTGTTATCTTCATTAACTTTTTCAACTACCGGTTCTTTTTCCTTATCTTGATCAGGTTGTGGTTCTTGTGGAGTAGGAATAGTTTCATCAGAAGTTACAGGTATTTCAGGTGGTTTAAGTGTTGTACCACTTCTTGTGGTAATAGCTTTAGCTGTTTCATTCCGGGGGTTAGCATTTGTATCGCTTGGTAAACTTCCCGGTTTTCTTTCACCTATTAATCTTGCTAGGTTACTTACTTCTTGTTCCAGATTTTGAATAGAAGCTTGTTGATTTCTAAATGCTTGAGCATATTGTTCATTAGTTTGTTTTTGAGATGTGAAAAACTGCGTTTGAGTTTCAACTAGCTTCGTCATCATATCTTCTAAATTCGGCTTTTTATCATCGGTTTGTTGTGGTGGTTTGTTTTGAAAATTAGGTCTTTGCTGATTATAAGTATTATTGGATACTTGTTGATTGCTAGGACCTTGTTGGTTGTTGTATGGAATATTTCGGTTATAATTCTGGTTTTGATTGTAAATCGGTCTTGGCGGTTGATAATTATTCTGATAATTATTTCCAGGCCTTTGGTTTATGTAAGAAATATTCTCTCTTTGTTCCATTGTTAATTCAATACTGAGACAATCTTTTGTCAAATGTGGTCCTCCACACTGCTCACAACTAATTCGTATTGAGTGAATATCCTTAGTCATCTTTTCCATTCGTCTCTCCACAGCATCTATCTTTGCGGAAATGGAATCTAAGTCATGGCTAGAATCGGCTCTAGCTGCTTTAGATGATCTAATGATATCTTTTTCTTGGTGCCACTCATGTGAGTGGGAAGCAGTGTTATCAATAATTTTGTAAGCATCAGTTTCGGTTTTCTTCATAATAGAACCACCAGCTGCTATATCTATGTCTTTTCTTGTAGTGATGTCGCATCCTTGGTAGAATATTTGTACTATTTGACAGGTGTCTAAACCATGTTGCGGACATCCTCTTAACAACTTTCCATATCTTGTCCACGCCTCATATAGAGTTTCATTTGGCTTCTGTGTGAACGTAACAATTTCTGCTTGAAGTCTTACGGCTTTAGATGCAGGAAAGAATTGTTTAAGAAATTTGTCAACTAAAACGTCCCATGTATCAATCGCCCCTTCAGGTAACGATTCCAACCAATCTTTGGCTTCTCCCTTTAAAGTCCAGGGAAATAACATGAGATATATCTGTTCATCCTCCACTTCTCGGATTTTAAATAGTGTGCAGATCCTATTAAAGGTACGTAGATGTTCATTTGGATCTTCCTTCGGCGTACCACTAAATTGGCATTGATTAGTCACCATGTGTAAAATTTGTCCTTTGATTTCATAATCTGGCGCATTAATGTCTGGATGAGTAATTGCGTGACCTTGGCCAGTGCGTTTAGCTCTCATTCGATCTTCCATACTTAAAGGTTCCAGATTCTCCATAATTGAATTTGTTGAATCGGTATCACTAGATGATTCTGATTTAATGGTTCGTTCCTCAACAATCTTTGTTTGAATGATTGGTGGTTCCGGAGGAAAATTTAGTGGTTCAGGATCTACGAACCGTTCCTGAATATTCTCCGGATTCTCAATTGTGAGGTCGGGTTCAAAAAATGGATTATCGGAAATTTGAACTGAAGTACTTGGTCTACTGGATGACGATTCTAAAGAAAAATCAACGGCGGTTATATTTGCTAAATGTCTTGATCTAGTTACAGGTGGTGAACGTACAAAAGGTGGTGAACGTCTTGCTCGGTGCATTCACTGAATATCCTATTAGTTTTTAAAAGGAAAGAAAAATTATAATAAGTTATCCAATTAATAGACTTTTCTGATTTTGCTCATGTTTCGAATAGCCAAAAGATGCAGCAGAGGGGCAGGATTCGTTTGGTCTCAATATAATTGAGGACTGTTTTGGCTCCAATAACCCGGTCCACGTACAAATCCAACTATTACTACGAACCAGAAAATTTTGATGTCTATCAATTTAACCACTTAAAATAAATTTTCGTAATTTTAAGAAATTTAGATAAGGAGTAGAATAAAAATCTATGTCCTAAAAACTAGAATAGCGAGAAATAAGAGAGAAAAAGAGTTCGTCGAAAAAGGTCGAAAAACGAAAAATGGTTGAAAAATAAAAGGTGACGGAAAAATAAAAGAAACTTATAAAAACATAAAAATACTTGACTAACCTAACCTTATTACTACAACTAACTTAAAATTATAATCGCAAATTGAAATTACTAATTGGAATGATAATTGATACATAGTAAAAGGTGTCTAAAAAATATTAAAGCTTACAGGAAAAACTAAATACCAAATCGAAATAACTTAAAAAGAAACTAAAACTTAAAAAGGCATCGCAAAATTCTAAAGCACCTAAATCTTAGTCTAAAGAAAAAGCACTTAAGGAATTCTACGGCAAAGCCTAAAAATCTAGGAGTAAAAATAACTATAGCAAAAACTAAGTTTAAAATTAAATATGAGCTAAAAATACAAATATTACGCTACAATGATTAAAAAGGGATAAAATATAAAAATATATAAAAAGTTGTAAAAAGTACAATTTTTATAAATATATTATTTTTATATTATTTTTTTTTTAATAAAACTACTAATTTTACAATTTAATAAAACTAATTTAAACAAAATAAAACAAATTAAATAAAAAGAAATTTTAAAATAAAACTTAATTATAATAATAATACATAATTAGGGTTTATATTAATAATAATTAATAATAATCCGTAATAAATGCTGAATTAGGGCTTCTGTCGGCGTGTCAGAAAGTCTCCGCGAGTCGCGGTAATTAATGAAGAAAACCCCGCGAGTCGCGGGGTTTAGAAATTCAATTCTGGCACAGTTTGAATCGACGCGTTTTTTCTTTATTTATTTTTTTTTTATTTTCTGTTTTCTGTTTTTTCTATATATAAAAGATATTTAATAAAACTTATATTTTTATAAATTAAAATAAGAATAAAGAAACTTATAAAACTTAAATATTTAAAAAAAATACTAAAAAATACTTATATTTTTGTTTTTTCTTTTTATATTTTCGAATAATTAAAACGTATTTTTACAAAAACGAATTTTTATAAAAGTAAACAAAAAAAATCCTTTTTTTTTTATATTAGCGTTCCGCTTCCGGCTTTTAAGAGATGTCCCCGGCAGCGGCGCCAAAAATACTTGATGTTATGCGAGGTGTATAAAAAATAGTTTATATTTTACTAGGAAATACTATTAAATACGATACAATTTTACACAAGATATTTATTTATTTATAGAATGGATATACTTAAACCTTGCTACAACACTTATAGGCAGTGTGCCTAATCATACAGTAGTGTAGTTTTTAGTAAGTCCGGTTCGTTCCACAGGGAAATCTTTAAACAAAGCTCAACGCTATATTAGTTTACTTTTATAAAAATACAAATATATATATAAGTAATATTATTATTATAAAGGGGGGTTTTTACCGTTTAATGACCGGTTTGTCGATTTTAAGACTTTAGTCGCAGTTAAAACCTAATGTAAAATATTAAATAAATAAAAGACTTAATTTAAAGCGTAAAGTAAATAACGATAATGAAATTGCGAATAATAAAAGTGCGATAAAATAAACTTGCGATAATTAAAAAGTACGATAATTAAAAATGCAATTAAATATAATAACAATAAAAAATGCGATAATTAGAAGTGCAATTAAATATAAAATAAAGGAAATTAAATATGAAATAAAAGAATTATGCTTATTTAAACTTCCGTAATCATGATGTTTGACGTGTTGATTTTAGTTTTATGCCCATGGGTTAATTGTCCTTTGTCCTGGATTATTTAATATGTCCGTCTGGTTTTTGTCCATAACAGTCCATCAGTCATAAATATAAAGTGCGAGTGTCCTCATCAAATTATTCTTATACCCGAAGTTAAATATTCCAACTAATTGGGGATTCGAATTGTAACAAGGTTTTAATACTTTGTTTAATGAATACACCAGGTTATCGACTGCGTGTAAACCAAGGTTTTACTACTTTGTTAACAATTACACCAATTACCCTTGAATGTAATTTCACCCCTGTTTTAATTATTCTAGTGGCTATTAATCCATTCCCGTGTCCGGTTAAATGAACGATTATTCGTACATATAAATACCCCGCCCATCGTGTCCGATTGAGTGTATATGGTAATTTATAGGGACGCCCAATTGTAGATCTTTATATTAACATTAACAAACTATCATTTAGTTAAACAAATATAAAGCCCATTAATAGCCCATAGTCTAATTTCCACAAGTGTCGTTCTTTTGTCCAAACCCCAATTATGGTACAAAGCCCAATTACCCAATTTTAGTAATTAGCCCAACATCATGATTACTTCGTTTTAAATAAGCATAATAATTACTTAGCTACGAGACATTAATGTAAAAAGGTTGAACATAACTTACAATGATTAAAAATAGCGTAGCGTTACACGGACAGAAATTCGACTTACACCCTTACAATATTCGCTAACATACCCTTATTATTAGAATTATAATTATAATTAAAATTAAATTATAAATTATATATATATATATCGTATATATGAGAGAAGAGAGAAATAGATTATGAAAAATGATCAGAATTCGGTTTGCTTTATAGGCAGAGTCGATTTTTGGGGCTCCGCTACTCGCGGTGAAATCCTCTTCAAACTCCGCGAGTCGCGGAGAATGAATTTACAGCTCAGTCCTTGGAGTCTTTCTCTGCCGACGGTTTTTTATTTATAAATATAATATATATATAATTAATATAATTAATTATATATTATATTATATTTATATACATAGTTAACTTGTAATTTTTAGTCCGTTGCGTCGAGCGTTAAGAGTTGACTCTGGTCCCGGTTCCAGATTTTCGAACGTCCTTGCGTACAATTTAATATCTTGTACTTTGCGTTTTAAATCTTGTACTCTTGTAATTTCGAGACGTTTCTTATCAATAATTGGAACCTTTTAGATTGTCTTTTGTACTTTTGAGCTTTTTGGTCGTTTGCGTCTTCAATTCGTCGAATCTGTCTTTTGTCTTCACCTTTTATTATTTAAACGAATATCACTTGTAAATAGAACAATTGCAACTAAAAGCTTGTCTTTCTTGAGGAATAATGCTATGAAATATATGTTCGTTTTTAGCATTATCAATTCCCAAAGAAGAAATGGGAAGCTTCCAGGCTTCCCTAGACATATATGGGTTTTAAAACCCACTCTCCATATCACACGGGTATTTAACTGTAAACTAAAACCTTTCGCACCACGTTAGGCGATCTTAACGAAGTTTAAATAAAATAAACAAACTTGTTCTGTGACCCTTGTCATGAACTGGTCTTAACCAAATAGTCAAATGACTATAAATATTCAACTAATAAAATAACAATATAAACGCACACAAGGGCAAAATTGCCATTTCATCTAGGCTCAATTATCGGGTGTTACAAATCTACCCTCCTTAAAGAGATTCCGTCCTCAGAATCTGGTCAAAGTCAAAAGTTACGGTAACAAAATCTCATCAACTATTCATCAAGCAACACATATTAACAACAATTTAAGCAGTCAACTATCCTACTTCTCTTCTTAACTTACTGAAACTTCCGCATGATCTACCAAAATGTGCTTACGTTGGCCAGACGTAATACATTATCATAGATCACGTCTCCATTTCAGTTAAGAAAATCCGAGAAACCTAAATCCAAGTCATCTCTATCACTACAGCTAACACTACCTCAAAGCACCTATCACTAAACAGATTATATCATCTACATAACATACTAAACACGCATTCCTGAAATCAAAAGCAATAACAAGGTTAGTCTGAACATACCAGTATTTAAGTCTAATGATACAATATCAGTATCTGCTACCATCTGATAAGCTCTAGCTATAGCCGTGGGAGGACCTTTTCTCTTCTGTCCTACTGATGCGGTAGATCCGCCAACAGACGCCGACTGCACCCCGGACCCTGCCCCGGAATCCCCTCTACCCGCTGCCGGACACTGTGCTGACCTATGACCTTCCTTATGACAATTCCAACATACATTGCTTCCGAAAGAACATTGTTGAACATCATGTCCCACTATACCACACCTTAAACACCTTTTCGTACCTAGAGAACACTGTCCACTGTGGTAAGATCTGCACGAGTTACACCACTCTTTCTGTACGGAACCTGACCCACTCGTACTCGAAACTTCCCTCGTACTGGACCCGGTTGACTTTCTTGATTTCGGACTGGACTGATAACTGGATTGACCTTCCGCCCTCTTCCCATAAGAACCACTCCCCACTCCAATACCCCTTGCGGCTTTAACATCACCCTCTATCGCTTTGGCCATCTCAAAAGCTTGCGATAAAGAAGAAGCAAATTTAACCATTGACCGATACTCCGGCTTAATAACTCTAATAAAATGCTGAATTTTATCTTTCTCATGTGGTACCCACTGTTGACAAAATCTTAGCTTAGAGGTAAAGTCCAAAATAACATCATCAATCGTCATATCATCAGTCATTCTCATCCCCAAAAACTCGGTTTTCAATTTCTCTAAATCATATTCTAAACAATACTGCTCACGAACCTTAGCATGAAACTGATCCCATGACACTTGACTTAGTTGTTCCTTTGATAAATGACCTGTGATGGAGTCCCACCACTCCATAGCTCGTCCCTTGAACAAACGACTAGCATATAACACTCTCAACTCTGGCTCACACTGACAAGCGTCTAATGCTCTTTCCACTTCCCTGAGCCAATTTAGAGTCTCAGTCGGGTCGGTTTTACCAGTATACTTTGAAGGTTGACAATTAAGAAAGTCCTTATACGAGCACTTCTTCTTTTCAAACATTGGTGGTTGGAAGAATGGCATCTGAAATGGGTACATCACTTGATTCGAGAATTGTGGATTGAACTGAGATGGTATCTGATACTGAGGTGGCACATATTGTGGTTGAGAAAAGTTTCCAAATTGTGGGTAAACACTTGGATTTATGGTTGTGGTGTTAGAATGCGACATCACTTGTTGTTCAAGCTCTTTAATCTTATCCTGAGCTTCTTTCAACTGACTCTGAAGCTCTAACACTTCTTCTGATACTTCTTCTTCTTCTGATACATGACCATCTTCAACAGGAGCTCTGAAGGTTCCGAAGGCATTGGGGGCAGCGTCTTGATTACCTGACATATCTGCACTACCACAACATCTAATACAAACTCTTAGTAGATAACCGGTTAGTGCCTATCAACTAACACATAAAAGCTCCTACATTCACTTAGCCCATCCTCTTTGTGTTATGTTCGACAAGATCCTCTCAAGGTTTGGGAACATGACATTCAAGTACAATGTCGATGCAGCCAAACCTATGCTCTGATACCAAATTGTAATACCGTTTTTTTTTAACACATCGGAAGTCTTGTTTACAAAACATGCCCTTACGTACAAACATAAACATAATTATTACACTTCATACATAAATACATTTTTATCAAAAGCCGATGTTACGTTAATATCCAATTTCATATAAACAACATCAGAGTTCTAGACTTGTCGAACACAACCCAACACGCCCCTCTTCTCCCATGTCCACAAAAGCAAAAGACCTATAACCTGCAAGGGGGAAGGTGGAGGGGTTAGCACGAAGCTAAGTGAATGGACTAATCTAACAGCTAAAACACACAGGTACAATTACTAGAACATGCATGATCAAGTTAATCAGACAGTTAATCACATATCCACTAGAATCATGCAGAAACATAGCAATACAAATACAATATCATACAATAACCAACAATCAACCAAATCCAAAGTCCATCAAAATCATCTACAGCAACGGTCAATCCAAAGCAACCGTGATGACTACAAGCAATGGTCAATCAGAAGCAACCATCTGGGTAATCCGAAGCAACCCATTGAGAGACTCAGCGGCCTGGCCGGGCCAACGACCCCAGTTGATCAGTCTAGAGTCTATCGAAAACTCATAACTCTGTATCACTAGTAGAAGTCTTCCACACGCGACGGACGCGTGATTCCGACTTATATTAATCATACAACATCAATGAGCCCAACCTGATCAGAAGCAAGGTTGATCTCTCCCGACCTAATCAGAAGCAAGGTCGGTCCAATAAACGTGCGAGGTCATAGTCCACATCACACAACAACAAAGGTTCGAAGCATAGCAACTAGGTCAACGGTCTAGGTCATGTCACTATATGCCTTAACTGCTAGATTAACCCACTCACCAAAAACCAACACAAGAAGAACTCAGAGGTCTTATATTTCTAAGTCTTCACTTCTCCTGATCACCTGGAAACATAATAAACAAAGTCAGTTTAGTGTTCTAATCAATAATATAATTGATAAATACTATAAACTAGGTAATATTATCATATATTCATCATATTATAAGTCTACAACATAAACTCAATCAATAACGACCCTAAACGAGTACAAAAAAATACATACACAATAAAATCCCTTCTTAGGACCAAAATAAAGTTTGATCTAGATTTTTAAAACCTTATAATTGTAAATTAAACTTCAAGACGAGCCCAACGATAGTTTATTCATCAAAAACGGAGTTACGGTTGGAAAGTTACAGCCGTTTCAATTTTTCAAAAAACTGACCAGTGGTCACTCGCGCGGACGAGACCTCACTCGTGCGAGTGAGTCCTCAACCGCATGGTTGAGCCTCAAACGCGTGGTCACACATACGGTTGACCTGTCAGAAGTGTGGGAGCTGTTAGAACATTCCAGCTCGCTGATTTTTGCCATTTTGGCCCAAAAACTCGATTTTTGCAAGATCTAACACCAAAACCACTCCCAAAACATCATATAAACTATATAAAATATATTTTTAACATTAATTGAACATATCAAACATATTTAGATCAAAAATTAAGTAAAATCTAACCAAAACCCATAAGAACACAAAAACCCAATTTGCAACAAGATTAATACATGAATCTGTGAATTACTTACCTTGTGTTGATCACGAAATCACTAGGAATCTGAATCTCCAACTTATTTAAATTAATTTTAACAAGATCAAAATCTAGGGTTTATGAGCTCAAGTGTGTGTGTGTGTATGTGTGTTAATTCCTAAAGAAGAAATGGGAAGCTTCCAGGCTTCCCTAGACATATATGGGTTTTAAAACCCACTCTCCATATCACACGGGTATTTAACTGTAAACTAAAACCTTTCGTACCACGTTAGGCGGTCTTAACGAAGTCCAAATAAAATAAACAAACTTGTTCTGTGACCCTTGTCACGAACTGGTCTTAACCAAATAGTCAAATGACTATAAATATTCAACTAATAAAATAACAATATAAACGCACACAAGGGCAAAATTGCCATTTCATCTAGGCCCAATTATCGGGTGTTACAGGAAGCGAGTTTTATGTTCGCGTAAGTTGGACCTCGGGGACAGAATTTTACAGTTCATTTGGAAGCTGTCCCAATTGATTGGACGCCGTCCTGGTCTTCACTACTGGACGCCGTCCAGATGTACTGAATCAGAAAAAAAAAATTAAGGCGTGTTTTTGGTAAAACGAAGTTGGGTCGTTACACTTGAAGAACTACTTTGAAGTTTTTTTTCATTTCCATTGAAATATGAGTTCAGTAGATGCAAGTTCATTTTTTGGATCCCATAAGTCTTCTTTAAACCTCTTCATCGGTTTCACCACCATTTACATCAGAATACACATTGTTCGTATCTGAATGTGATTATCAAAAACCATACATAATATAAAATTGACAAACAGAACTCTTTACCTACACACTATGAAAGGCTCCAGACCCGACAAACCGGTGAACCTAAAAGAACCACCATTCTCCTGCAACAACAACATCATGAGTTATCGCTCTTGGGAGACTGATGATGGTGATGATGATAATGATGATCGACCTGTATTTTGCCCGTACACTTTCTTACATCTCAAAAATTCTCTGACATTCATTTTATTAGAATGCTTAACACCGATCTACATATAGTATCTTAACTTGGTGTACAAAGAAATATTATGATTTTTTGAAAATATTTCAACATTATAAAAAAAAATGTAAAGCTAAATTAAAATGAAGGTGTAACAAAATGTCAATACGATCAATATAATGAATATAATTATAAACTAAATATGAAATATGATGAAAATAATTCAAATTTGAGTAAACACAAGAAGAAGTCAAACTAATTACCTGAAAACATAATAACATCAGTTAGCATGATTTGCACTTGGTTTTTCAACCTCTTTTAACCCCAAATTGACAATACCGTTTCTTAGTTGCACTGATCACACAAAATACCATTTGTTATCGGAAAGTTATGTCCAAATAAATAATCAAATAAAAGAAATCATCAGCTCAAATACCTTGTAATTGGTCTATCATCCAACGGTTTCGACTTCATCTAATCAAGGGTTACAAACCTGGAATCTTCGTTTGAACCACCACCATCTGTTCTGTTCAATTTTGTCGGGGAAACCTCATCGGTTTTTTATTGATGAAAAGAACCCCTAACCTAAAAGTAAGAAGAATAAGCTATTAAGGATTCGTTAGGAAATGTGTAAAGCTGAAAATATCAAAACCTTCACACAAACGACCTTCAATCCACTTTGTTATACCCTCTTCGTAAATCGAGCTTTTTATAAAATATCAAAACCTTATCTTAAATACTTTTCTAATTATCGATTCAACCCATATACTCATAAATGGGTTGATTTGGGTCGTGATTTACCTGTAATGGGTTAATTGGGTTATATAAACCCGAATAGAAAAAACAGAAAGTGGCTATCTCAACCCATATTCTGGAAACATTCACTTTAAGTGTTCTTCGATTTACTTCATCATCACTTAAACTTGGGGTTACCTGTAGAACTTTCGAGTTTCTCAGTCTCAAGAAATTGCAATTGTTAAGTTAAGTAATTTAAAAATTAGGTTAAGAAAAATGATTAAACTTATTTATAGCCGACTCATTTTGATATAAACACTAAGATCATCTAGATTCTTTAGATGACAAACAATTTAAAGACATGTGTAATAAAGTCACAGTTTCTTCGGGTTGTTCTGACAATATCTCTCTATATGACCTCGCTCACCACAACGATAAGATTCGTTCTTCCAGTCACCAGCTTTACAATCTCGAGCCCAGTGACCATCAAGTCCACAATTAAAGCAGCGACCCGCACTAGAAGGAGGACCTCTGCCAAGATATTCACGTGACCCGCCCACATAACCACCACTGCCACGTGGGACCTGTATGTCAACAGGTACCGAACGAAGTCGATGGCTAATAAATAAAGAATAATACATTAGAATGAATAGCATACCCCTTTGGCAAATTCAAGTATGATTTGGCCTCCATCTACGTCACGGCCATTTAAGCTGTACCGAGCATCATCAGCATCTCTCATGTCCATGAATAGTGAAGTGGAACTATGAGCTATTAATTTACTTCTACCATGGATTAAAAGTGATTTAGGGGGTTATTATGTAAGTACATTACCTGATTGTTCTGTATCTCCATGATCTCTTCCTACTATAAATATAAATAAATTCAAATTATGACAATTACCTAAACTGTGTAGTGTTGTTAGATGATTTCAATATCGAGGCTCTTGAGCTTAACTACGAATTCAACATGCCCATTTAGTTTGTGAAGCTCCCTCAACCTGCACAATTCTAAATATGAAATCTATGATCGTTTGGAATAGTTATATTTGGGTAATGAGTTGTTCAGGTCCACATGGGTGTGTCATTAGAACGACTAACATTTTGTCTACTTCATTTTTTAAATAACAAAAATATAAAATTAATAAATCATTTTAAGAAGTTGAACACATTTATATGACACTTATACATCTTTTTGTTTTAGCCGTTTCATACGTGGGTATAGTTTTTCTTGACCCATTTTGACACTTTATATAATACAACCAAAATGGACAGTTCAGACACTAAAAAACTTACCTAACTACCTCTGCACGCCTCTCTTTGCTTTTAGTGAAAGTTTTGATAGCTCTCTATAGTCACTCTTGTCTTTCAAGATCTTGTTTGCATTTGGTGCTTAGAGACCGTGCAATGTACATTAATGCAATTTCATGCATACCTAGTTCGTTAAACATATAAACATAAATGTAGAAACAAAGTCAGGTCATTAAACCTTTATAGAAGCTCTAAAATCTGACGGAAATGAAAGTTAAACGTAAAAAATTGGGAGAGCTCACATAGGACGTTTGCAGAAACCTGAATGGTCAAGTAGTAATACTATTTTTGGAATGGTCAAGTAGACTTTAAGGTCTTTTTTAAACCATTATCTTCAACGATCACCAGATTTCACTCTTTGATTTGATATGGTACCTGTTTAAAACATATCTTTCATGATTGCAACTATTTGATATTCAAATCCGACCAACTATTTGAATTCATAAAGTGAAATCTGTATTTCAGTGGTATAAATACTTGTTTCATCATATTACTGGTATAAACTCTGAATATACAATTAGGGTTAAAAATTTAACCTTAATAAGCATTTGACAATTCTGGTAGTGTTTAATCCGGATCAAGTAATAGCTTCGTGTCCATGTTCATACGGGTTTTGAGTTCTTGTTTTTTTACAATTGATGGATTAAAAATCAATCTTAATTGATTCAAACCCTAAATTAGTTAAACAAAAAATGAAGTTACCTACATCTTAATCGATCAGTGGCTTAACCCATTTCAATCTGCAAAGTAAGACGATGACCTGCTTCTGAATTGCTTGACCGATCTTCGATTTCCATGATAAGATTCACAAGTTACATAACAATCAATCCTGTATGTTCTCGTGTAATTGATATATGCGTGAAGAACCCTAATTTTCCCGTACGTTTTTGTATAATCAGGGGTATTAAGAAGAATGGATGAGAGATTTTTGGGATGATAAAGATTGGAGAATGAACCCCCTAGTTTGAGTGTAGTAGAACCCTAATTTACCCGTAATGTGTCGAACCCCTTATTTGCTTCATCAGTTTCGTGTTAATTTCTCTAATGAGGGTATTAAGGAGAATTTATCTCCTTGATCCTTACTTATCACGTGATATATTTGATTAGGGGTGATGGATGGCTAAGATTAGAGGTGGTTAAAAGATTGGATGGCTAGGATTTATTTTTAAGGGGATTTGTCATTCAATTGAGTGTTTACTTTAATATATATATAGAGATAGAGATTATAATAATCTCATAACATAATTTAATACTTGTCATAAGTATTTTTCATTATTAATAAAAGTATTATTAATCAAAAGTTTAATTAAAAGTTTCATTAAATCATAAGTAATTATTAAATGATATAATAAATGTATATATCATAAGTCTTAAATTAAAATAATTACTTTTATATCATAAGTAATGTAGTAATAATGAAAATCATTATTTATATCCTAAGTTCAAATTTTATAACCATAAGTTTAATTAAACGTTCGTCGGGTCATAACTTGAGCCCCGGGTGTCGGTTTTTGGCGAGTCTTATATATATCCTCGTCTAACCAAACCACCTGACACATTAGTGTACTCAAGAACACCCTAAAATTAGTCCCCAAGTCATGACCTACGGCCATGAATCAACTTGGAACTTTAATCCGTTCAAAATCTTGTTTTAGTCATTTCGGGTGATTCGTGGCTCGGATTCCGATGACCCGAACATGAATGTTCATCCTATCATCAATCCTAACACACTAGTATACCCTAGAGACTCAAAAAGTGGTCACAAAGTTGAACCAAAACTGAACACATTCGTTTTTATATTTTAATTCCATGAAAACACCATTTTATGCATAACTTAAGTTCCGGGAATCGAAATAACATGAATCCAGAGTCTAAAATCAATGTCTTGATGAGAGGAATACATCTAAACACTTTAATTTATCAAAAACATCAGTTAAGTGTACTGAAATGATCAATTAGTCCGCTGTCCCAAATCAAACAAACCGAAAACATGCAATAACGAGTAATTCTATGCATACAATCATTAATCCAACAATACAGAAGCACTATACTATCATAATAATCATCAAAAACAGAAAAATTAAATAAAAATCAAAAATCTAGGGTTAGGGTTTATACCCTAATCAAGAATCAAATGGTATGAACGCATAGAGGAGAACGAGAGCAATCCGATTATACTAAAAGCCCTAAATCTTCAATGCAAAAATCAAAAGATGATGATGATATGGTGTGGTGTTGGTGACGGCACAAAAGAAAAAAAAGAAAGGGAGGAGGAAAGTCTAGAGAGAGTATTAGGTATTTCCTTAAAATGTGTAAATGTGATGTTAAAATCAAAATGACTAAATAATTAGCCTATACCCTCCCCCTTTGATATTTTTGGCCAAAAACAAAAGGGTGGGCCCCCTTAGTTCGCCATCTTGATAAAAAGACTAAAAGCTTTTAGCCCGAACGCCCGGACGAAGCCCGAAACACAAAAACACCACTACGCGATTAAATATTCGGACATATAACGTACACACGACAAATAAAATATATAAACACTATATATAAATATATAAACATATGATATAAAAATATCATATTTAAAATAAATGGGATTCAAAAACCTAAAAAGTCTGACCGTTGGTTTGAAAACCGAAAAGATTCGCCGGATAGAAATTCACGACACGTAGAAACATACAATTTAAAATACGAATACAAATATTCATATAACATATAATAATTAATATATTATTACAAATATAATAATATAGGTCATAAAAATGGCGTGGCACGAATAACAATTTACGGACGTTAAATAGTAAACGGTAGAAGATAAAGGAAAAGGTAGGGTTGTGACAGTACCTTCCCGTTACGGAAATTTCGTCCTGAAATTTAAGCAGGTGCAGGGGTTGACTCGACATCTGAGAACAAATGTGGGTACTTCTGCCTCATATGATCTTCACGTTTCCAAGTGAACTCCGGTCCGCGTCTCGCATTCCATCTAACTCGAACGATTGGAATTCTACTCTGCTTCAGTGTCTTAACCTCTCGATCCATAATTTCAACAGGTTCCTCAATAAAATGGAGTTGTTTATCAACATGAAGTTCATCAAGAGGAAATGTTTCATCGGCCTCGGCCAAACACTTCTTCAAATTCGAAACATGAAAAACGTCATGAATAGCACTGAGTTCTTGTGGCAATTTCAAACGATAAGCCACAGGTCCAATTCTTTCGATAATCTCAAACGGTCCAACAAATCGAGGATTCACTTTCCCCTCTTACCAAAGCGTACCACACCTTTCCAAAGTGATACTTTCAGCATGACACGATCACCAAGTTGAAATTCTAAATCTTTCCTTCTAATATCGGCATAACTCTTTTACCGACTCCTGGCGATTTTCAACCTTTCTTTAATCTGTACGATCTTCTCGGTAGTCTCATGAGTAATTTCTAGGCCTATGAGTTGAGCATCCCCAACCTCATTCCAACAGATAGGAGACCTATACTTTCTACCTTACAGAGCTTCAAACGGTGCGACTTTAATACTTGCATGATAACTGTTATTATAAGAAAATTCGGCCAGCGGCAAATATCTATTCCACCCATTACAAAAATCAATAACGTATATAGAGCTTCTAACGCTTGAATGGTCCTTTCACTCTGACTATCTGACTCGGGATGATAAGCAGTGCTCATATCCAATTTTGTTCCCAAAGCTTTCTGTAAGGATTGCCAAAACTTCGATGTAAATCGACTGTCTCGGTCTGAAATAATAGATACAGGAATACCATGTCTTGAAACAATTTCCTTCAAGTACAAACGAGTAAGCTTCTCCATTGAATCTGTTTCTTTAATCGGCAAGAAATGAGCTGACTTTGTGAGTCGGTTAACAATCACCCAAATGGTATCATAACCACCCACAACTCTCGGTAGCTTCGTAATAAACTCCATTGTAATACCTTCCCACACCCACTCGGGAATTTCAGGTTGCACTAAAAGTCCGAACGGTTTCTGATGTTCAGCTTTAACCTGAGCACAGGTCAAACACTTAGCCACATACGTAGCCACATCAGCTTTTAAATTAGGCCACCAATACATCTCCTTAAGATCATGATACATCTTTCCTGAACCAGGATGAATAGAGTACCTAGACTTATGAGCCTCATCTAACACAAGTTGTCGCAGATCACCAAACTTCGGAACCCAAAGACGTCCCGCAAAATACCGAGTACCACCGGCTCGTATCTCAAATTTCTTACTCATGCCTCTGACTTTCACGTTCACAAAATTCTCCTCCTTCAAGGTTTCTTGTTGAGCCGCAAGAATCTTCCTTGCGAGGTTTGTTCGAATGGTCATATTCAAGGCCCTAAATCTGCGAGGTTCAACCCTCTCTTTTCAACTTAACGCATCGGCCACAACATTGGCCTTTCCTGGGTGATACAGGAGTTCGCAATCATAATCGTTCAACGTCTCAACCTACCGTCACTACCTCATATTCAACTATTTTTGGTCAAGGATGTGTTGAAGACTTTTGTGATCAGTGTACACTGTACTTTTGACCCCATATAGATAATGTCTCCAAATCTTAAGCGCAAACACAACAGCTACCAATTCTAAATCATGGGTTGTATAATTCTGTTCATGAATCTTCAACTGACGTGATGTGTAACAACCCGACTTTTTCCGTTTACTATCGTTAGTTGTCCGGTAAGTATTTAACGGTGGTTACTTAGACTTGTGTTTTTAATTAAATTAAATTAAATACATACTTAATAGAGAAATGTTTGAATTAATATGTTATATTAATTTACGATTTATTTCAGATAGCGAAAGAACTAGAAAACGTTACGATTAAATTTATCATCTAGAAGACTTTTCGGTTTACGGAACTCAGAAAAACGACACAATAATTATTTTCGATATTATTGACTTTAAGAAAATTATTTTTAATTTATTATTTATTTAATGAATTAAACTCGGTGATTGCGTTTACTAGTTAACGTTCCGGAGACCAGGTACGGTTAACGGCACTCGAAACGAACCACGCGCGTACCAAGAGCTAAGCAAAAACGAGCCCGAACACCCATAAAAGGGCCATTCGGCCGAACCCTTCCCCAACACCCCTTGTTGGACTTATTTTGGACCTATGCTTTGTTACTAGTGGCCCTTTAGTGTAATTAGGCCCTAACCTAGGTATAAAAGGAAAATTAGAAAGCTAGGAGCCTCATAATTCTCCTAAATCAATCGACATCTCCCTCTCCCTCCCCCTTGAGGCTGTCGTCCATCACCACCACCATACCACCTTCAAAAGTTGAAATTTGAAGAAACCCCGTACACGAACGTTGTTCTACGCATCATTCTCTACGCGATAGTATAAGCAATTTGATTGTTTGAGGTATAATTGTTAAACCTAATTTCATTAATTCAGTTTTTTGATCAATTACTTGGTGTATTAGAGTCTAGTGCTCAATTAATGGTGTCTAGTATTGCTAATTGTTGATTGATTGCGAAATTAACATTGTATGATTGAAAAACGAATTTGTTTGTTGATGATTTGATTAAATTGATATGAGATCTGACTTTTTAATATGTTTAATTAGAAAGATATCAAAAATTTATTAATTTTAGACTCCGATTTTGCGTGATTTCGTTATCGTATGCTCAAGACATGCGTAATCGAAGTTTACGTTAGGGTTTGCATGAAATCCTAATTTTATGAGTTGCATGCTTTGTGTTTTAGCTTATGAAAGTTATGCTACTGTATTCTTTGTGAAAATTTATGCAATTTAGACTAAATATTTGCATTAAAAGGTTGTGTAATGCTTCCGATATGATTAAACGAAGTTTTGGTTCGTAAAGAATGATGAATCTATTTTTAAGCTTACATAAAAATTGCTAGAATGAACTAGGAATTGTTTTAGACTTTGAGCTTCTGGAATATGTTACTTTACATGTTCCTTGACATGTTTCATTTGTATGTGAACTTGCGAGAACGTGATTTTCCATGAGATAAATGCTAATATTTTTGATGTGTCCGGTTGATATTCAAAAACTGACGAGTCTGTAATGTTTTGCATATCTGTACGAATTGGCTAAAGAAATGCTTCTGATTATTTTATCACTAAAATTTTGAGATGTCTTGAGATGACACCAATTGTCTGTTCATTAAAATCTATTTTCTATATTTTATGAAAAATGTTTAAAAACTGACGCGCGAGCAGAATTTTCTGTAATGAACCTGAACTTGAGCCTTTCTGATATTGGACTTTTATTTATCGTATGAGGCCTTGGCTGGACTTTTTGGAATTTATTTTAAGTCTAGTTAAGATCTGGAGTTGATCATAATTTTATGAATTATGTGCTATTCGCTATGAGTGTATTTCTTTACGACGTATGATTTTCGAAGGTTTACTTTAAGATGTGGAAAATGCGATTTACTAAATTATGAGCGATAACATGTTATATGACTTAAGTATGATTCGTTGACTATGTTTGCATGAATTACTGAGATTTTTGACTTTAGTTGACCTATTTGATCGAGTTGACTTTTGGTTTGACTTTGGTTGACTTTCGTTGACTTGCTTGGATTAGTTGACTTTTACTTATTCGTTGAGTCAGTCTGAGCACTAGGACTTTACGTACACTATGGGTTGACTAAGTTTGACCTATTAGTGTATACTTAAGATGATTTACTTATTTAGGTTGCGTTGTTCAGAAGAGAGTGTTCGACTACAGTACAGTTTGCTAAGATCTTTACGAGTGCTTTTGCTAAGGTGAGTCTACAGTCCCTACTATGTTTTTACAGGGATGAGATGCATGCTTTTTACAAATGTTTTATGTGTTTGGCACAAGTAACTTACTAAGATTATACATATGAGTTCAGATCAAAAATCCCTTAGCTTGATTATATTAATTACTTTGTAAGCTCGACTTATAGGGACGGTACCGTTAGGTTTGACAAACCTCACCGCAATGTTAAACAGGTGCTTATGTAGTTGTTACACGTACACTTGATCGGTGTATCGCCAGTATAGGGTAAACGAAAGACCTGGGCTCGGCCTATGAAAAGATTAAAGTTTTATAATCAAGTGCTCATGATAATGTATACTTTTCTTATAATGTTTTCCAAGAAAATCTTGTGGCCTAACTTACGAAATGATTTACTAAATCTGTAGTTTCACTCAACGTTTTTCGTTGACGTTTTGCATGTTTCATCTCAGGTACATAGAGCTAGTGCTTCCGCTTTATTTGAAGTTATGTGCTGTTTGCTGCTAGAACTGGATGACGTCCAGCATGATTTCTATTTTTATTTCAAGAACAAATATTCGCATTTAAACAGTTTTCTCTGATGTTTTGGGTTACTTTAGTCATTGATGTCAAATGTTTCCAGTTACATTTTCTTAAATAAATGACTTGTTTTCATGATTAATGCGAATACTTTTCGGAAACGTCTCATATAGAGGGCGTGACCGCTAAACTGTGGGACCAGGAGTTAATATTCTGTTAGTGGATTCTGACGGGGTATTACATTTGGTATAAGAGCAGATCGGTTACCTAGGACTAGGCTGCATTAGAGAGTCGAACGTTAGGACAACTAGTGCGTCTAGACTGTAACCGTAGACTCGTTAAGTTGCATGAACCCTAATAGATGAAATTGCTATGATTACTTGGTATATAATATGATATGATTACTAAGTGACTAACTTTGTGTTTTGTTTGAGTGCTAGATGAATTCTTCTAATCCTATCATTCTTACCGACTCCGACACGCAATCCAAGGAAACCGTGCAAGCGCAAGGAAATACGATACTCGAGTTTGTGGATGATACCGAATCAGAACCCGAGATGGAGACCGAGCATGAGAATGAGCCTAAAGGAAAGGAACCTGCAGAGGATTCCGGAGAAGAATCGGAACCCGAATCCGAA
The DNA here is from genome assembly GCF_046630445.1 of Rutidosis leptorrhynchoides. Lineage (NCBI taxonomy): Eukaryota > Viridiplantae > Streptophyta > Magnoliopsida > Asterales > Asteraceae > Rutidosis > Rutidosis leptorrhynchoides. The sequence continues at coordinate 314,770,153 of NC_092334.1, read as the reverse complement.
TCCGAATCTGATGTACCCGATTCACCCCAAACACCTTTTGTTAAACCCGATTATGTTAACCCCTATGGACCGAGAGGCCACCGTAGGATACCAAAAGGACCTGCTCGACGTAATAACCCATTTTATAAGAGTTTTCGTTATGATAATCAGTCACTTGAGATGTGTCACCGTTTTCATCCCTATGATGCTTCTACGTCTACTCCTAAGCCTAGTACCTCCACTGCTGCTACTAATGACAACAACCCAAATGATCTCACCGTGCGAGTTGAAAATTTGGAGAAAATGGTCGAGTACTTGTTGAAGGAACTCCAGAAACGCAAATAGAGGTCGCTCGACTAGATTATTCCACGTAATCAAACATTATTTGATTATTACTGTTTATTATATGATGTTCACACATACATTATTAGTTGTGGCTTTGCTTATGTGGTTTTGCTTATGACATGAGGAATATGTTACTTTTACTGGTTATGCATGAATTTTGGAACAAGAAGTTTATTTCTTTAAGTGTTGATTTACTAATGGCAATTTTTGTTAGTGATAATGTTACTAGTGTACATTGTTCTTACTACTGCTACTACTAAACGTTATGTATCGCTATTATATATCACTAGTGCTACTAGAATTGCTACAATTTAATATTATTACTATGCATCATTCCGTTGCTAGTATATTTGTTTATAGCCTTGTTTATTATTAGAACTAGCATGTTATGCTATTCTGCGTCGAAGTGCTCCCCATGGTGAAGAACATCAGGGTCGCGATGCTCTGATTTGTGTCAGGTGTAAGAAGGCATGCTACATGGCCAAAGAGTTCAGAGATAGAGCTCCAGGACTATTTGTGAAGAAGAAGGATGGATCTATGAGACTCTGTATTGATTATAAAGAGTTGAATAAGTTAACTATCAAGAATAGATATCCGTTGCCGAGGATTGATGACTTTTTTGATCAATTGCAAGGATCAGCATGTTATTCTAAGTTCGATCTAAGGTCGGGTTATCATCAAATGAGAGTGAAGGAATCAGATATACCGAAGACAGCATTTAGGACATGCTATGGTCATCATGAATTTACAGTAATGCCGTTTGGATTGACGAACGCACCGGCTGTGTTCATGGATCTCATGAACCGTGTGTGTAAGCCATATCTAGACAAGTTTGTTATAGTATTTATCGATGATATATTGGTATATTCTAAAAGTGAGAAAGAACATGAACAACATCTCCGTTTGTTATTAGAGATGCTCAGGAAGGAGCAGTTATACGCGAAGTTTTCAAAATGTGACTTTTGGTTGCGAGAAGTGCAATTCTTGGGTCATATTGTAGGTGTCAATGGTATTCAAGTTGATCCTGCAAAGATAGAGACAGTGAAGAAATGGGAGACTCCTAAGTCGCCAACTCAGATACGACAATTTTTAGGTCTTGCTGGTTACTATAGGAGATTCATTGAGGGATTTTCTACTATTGCCCGACTGTTAACAGCTTTGACTCACAAAGGTAAGAAGTATGAGTGGACAGAATTGCATGAAGCTGCATTTCAGTTGTTAAAGGAGAAGTTAACGACTGCGCCGATTTTGTCTTTACCCGAAGGAACCGAGGATTTCGTAGTTTACTGGGATGCTTCACGGCAAGGTTATGGTTGTATGTTAATGCAACGTACGAAAGTGATTGCATATGCATCCCGACAATTGAAGATACACAAATTGAATTATACGACTCATGATCTAGAACTTGGTGCTGTAGTTTTTGCATTGAAGATGTGGAGACACTATGTGTATGGTACGAAGTTCACTGTATTCATGGATCACAAGAGTTTGCAACATATTTTCGATCATAAACAGCTTAATATGAGACAGAGACGTTGGATTGAGTTGTTAAACGATTACAACTGCGACATTAGCTATCATCCTGGTAAGGCTAATGTAGTGACAGATGCTTTGAGTAGGAAGGAGAGAATTAAGCCTATTCAAGTTAGAGCATTGAACTTGACTATTCGAAGGAACCTTACTTCCCAGATACGTGACGCACAGCTAGAGGCGTTGAAATAAGAGAATGTTGCTACCGAATCACTTCGAGGAATCGATAAAAATTTGTCACTCGAGATGATGGAACCCGGTATTTTATCGACAGAATATGGGTACCGAAATTTGGCGGATTAAGGGAACTAGTGCTAGAAGAGGCACATAAGACGAGGTATTCTATTCATCCTGGATTTGACAAGATGTACCATGATCTTAAGGCACTGTATTGGTGGCCTAATATGAAAGCTGCAATTGCTACTTATGTTGGTAAGTGCTTGACTTGTGCCAAAGTTAAGGCCAAGCATCAGAAGCCGTCAGGACTACTGACACAACCAGAGATTCCCCAATGGAAGTGGGAGAATATTACGATGGATTTTATCACTAAGTTGCCTAAAACGGTAGGAGGTTATGACACGATATGGGTTATCGTGGATCGTCTTACGAAGTCTGCTCATTTTCTACTGATTAAGGAAACGGATAAGATGGAGAGGTTGGCACAGATTTACATAAAGGAAGTAGTTTCACGACATGGAGTGCCGCTATCTATTATTTCCGACAGAGACAGTAGATTTACGTCCAGATTTTGGCAATCTTTGCAAGAAGCTATGGGAACTCGTTTAGACATGAGTACTGCATACCATCCTCAGACTGATGGTTAAAGTGAGAGAACGATTCAGACACTAGAGGACATGTTAAGAGCTTGTGTAATTGACTTTGGAATTTTATGGGATAGACATCTACCATTAGTATAGTTTTCCTATAACAATAGTTATCATACGAGTATAAAGGCAGCGCCTTTTAAAGCACTGTATGGCAGAAAGTGTAGATCGCCTTTATGTTGGACTGAGTAAGGAGATAGTCAGTTAACTGGTCCAGAGATTGTACATGAAACGACTGAGAAAATCGTGCGGATTCGAGAAAGAATGAAAATAGCACGAGATCGTCAAAAGAGCTATGCAGATCTTAAAAGGAAAGATTTGGAATTTCAGGTTGGAGACAAGGTTATGCTTAAAGTGTCACCCTGGAAAGGTGTAGTGCGCTTTGGAAAACGAGGAAAGTTAAGTACGAGGTATATTGGACCGTTTGAGATTACCGAACGAGTTGGACCGGTAGCGTATAGATTGAAATTACCGCAGGAACTTAGCGAGGTTCACGATACTTTTCATGTTTCCAATTTGAAGAGATTCTTATCATATGAAAGTTTAGTGATTCCATTAGATGAAGTGCAAGTAGATCCTAAGCTTAATTTCATTGAAGAACCTGCTGAGATTATGGATCGCGAGATTAAGCAACTAAAGCAAAGCAGATTCCATTGGTTAAGGTTAGATGGAATGCCCGAAGAGGACCAGAATTTACGTGGGAGCATGAAGATCAGATGAGGCTTAAGTATCCGCAACTGTTTCCCGAGGAGACGACTACGGCGGATGACCACTAAAATTTCGGGACGAAATTTTTTATAACAGGTGGGTAATGTAACAACCCGACTTTTTTCGTTTACTATCGTTAGTTGTCCGTTAAGTATTTAACGGTGGTTACTTAGACTTGTGTGTTTAATTAAATTAAATACATACTTAATAGAGAAATATTTGAATTAATATGTTATATTAATTTACGATTTATTTCAGATAGCGAAAGAACTAGAAAACGTTACGATTAAGTTTATCGTCTAGAAGACTTTTCGGTTTACGGAACTCAGAAAAACGACACAATAATTATTTTCGATAATTATTGACTTTAATAAAATTATTTTTAATTTATTATTTATTTAATGAATTAAACTCGGTGATTGCGTTTCAACGACTAGTTAATGTTCTGGAGACCCGGTACGGTTAACGGCACTCGAAACGAACCACGCGCGTACCAAGAGCTAAGCAAAAACGAGCCCGAACACCCATAAAAGGGCCATTCGGCTAAACCCTTCCCCAACACCCCTTGTTGGACTTATTTTGGACCTATGCTTTGTTACTAGTGGCCCTTTAGTGTAATTAGGCCCTAACCTAGGTATAAAAGGAAAATTAGAAAGCTAGGAGCGTCATAATTTTCCTAAATCAACTGACATCTCCCTCTCCCTCCCCACTTGAGGTCGTCGGCCATCACCACCACCATACCACCTTCAAAAGTTGAAATTTGAAGAAACCCCGTACACGAACGTTATTCTACGCATCGTTCTTTACGCGATAGTATAAGTAATTTGATTGTTTGAGGTATAATTGTTAACCCTAATTTCATTAATTCAGTTTTTTGATCAATTACATGGTGTATTAGAGTCTAGTGCTCAATTAATGGTGTCTAGTATTGCTAATTGTTAATTGATTGCGAGATTAACGTTGTATGATTGAAAAACGAATTTGTTTATTGATGATCTAATTAAATTGATATGAGATCTGACTTTTTAATATGTTTAATTAGAAAGATATCGAAAAGTTATTAATTTTAGACTCCGATTTTGCGTGATTTCGTTATCGTATGCTCAAGATATGCGTAATCGAAGTTTACGTTAGGGTTTGTATGAAATCCGAATTTTTTGAGTTTCATGCTTTGTGTTTTAGCTTATGAAAGTTGTTCTACTGTATTCTTTGTGAAAATTTATGCAATTTAGACAAAAGATTTGTGTTAAAAGGTTGTGTAATGCTTCCGATATGATTAAACGAAGTTTTGGTTCGTAAAGAATGCTGAATCTGTTTTTAAGTTTACATAAAAATTGATAGAATGAACTAGGAATTGTTTTAGATTTTTAGCTTCTGGAATATGTTACTTTAGATGTTCCTTGACATGTTTCATTTGTATGTGAACTTGCGAGAACGTGATTTGCCATGAGATAAATGCTAATCTCTGTGATGTGTCCGGTTGATATTCAAAAACTAACAAGTCTGTAATGTTTTGCAAATCTGTACGAATTGGCTAAAGCAATGCTTCTGATTATTTTATCACTGAAATTTGGAGATGTCTTGAGATGAAACCAATTGGCCGTTCATTAAACTCTATTTTCTATATTTTATGAAAAATGTTTAAAAACTGACATGTGACAAGAATTTTTTGTAATGAACTTGAACTTGAGCCTTTCTGATATTGGACTTTTATTTATCGTATGAGGCCCTTGCCGGACTTTTTGGAATTGATTTTAAGTCCAGTTAAGATCTAGAGTTGATCATAATTTTATGAATTATGTGCTATGTTCTATGAGTGTATTTCTTTACGACGTATGATTTTCGAAGGTTTACTTTAAGATGTGGAAAATGCGATTTACTAAATTACGAGCGATAACATGTTATATGACTTAAGTATGATTCATTGACTATGTTTGCATGACTTACTGAGATGTTTGACTTTAGTTGACCTATTTGATCGAGTTGACTTTTGGTTTGACTTTGGTTGACTTTCGTTGACTTGCTTGGATTAGTTGACTTTTACTTATTCGTTGAGTCAGTCTGAGCACTAGGACTTTACGTACACTATGGGTTGACTAAGTTTGACCTATTAGTGTATACTTAAGTTGATTTACTTATTTAGGCTGCGTTGTTCAGTAAAGAGTGTTCGACTACAGTACAGTTTGCTAAGATCTTTACGAGTGCTTTTGCTAAGGTGAGTCTACAGTCCCTACTACGTTTTTATAGGGATGAGATGCATGCTTTTTACAAATGTTTTACGTGTTTGGCATAAGTAACTTACTAAGATTATACATATGAGTTCAGATCAAAAATCCCTTAGCTTGATTATATTAATTACTTTGTAAGCTCGATTTATAGGGACGGTACCGTTAGGTTTGACAAACCTCACCGCAACGTTAAACATGTGCTTATATAGTTGTTACACGTACACTTGATGGGTGTATCGCCAGTATAGGGTAAACGAAAGACCTGGGCTCGGCCTATGAAAAGGTTAAAGTTTTATAATCAAGTGTTCATGATAATGTATACTTCTCCTATGATGTTTTCCAAGAAAATCTTGTGGCCTAACTTACGAAATGATTTACTAAACCTGTAGTTTCACTCAACGTTTTTCATTGACGTTTTGCATGTTTCATCTCAGGTACATAGACCTAGTGCTTCCGCTTTATTTGAAGTTATGTGTTGTTTGCTGCTAGAACTGGATGGCGTCCAGCATGATTTCTATTTTTATTTCAAGAACAAATATTCGCATTTAAACAGTTTTCTCTGATGTTTTGGGTTCATATTGTAACGACCCGGAAATTTCCGACCAAATTTAAACTCTAATCTCTATATGGTTCCGACACGATAAGCAAAAACCCTAAAGTTGACCCGCACTTTTTCGATCGTTCTATACTTATAAGATTAATATTTACATAAATTAAACCTTACCAACATGATAAGAAATCCAAATTGTTGAGACTTATGTTTTCGAAAAGAGTTTTACACAACGTTTGACCGTCTAGTTTGACCGATGATATCACGAACTATACAATATATGATAATTATACGTTTGTGTATATATATGTATATATACATATTTAACATGATCTAAGAATGTTTTAATATCTCATTTTGTATTAATAACAATAAGTTATAAGTATATTTTGAAACTACTAACTTAAGTTTTCAAAACGATAACCATACGTAACGTTATTTGACTTAAATACTTATGACCTATAATGTTTATACATATATCGTATAAGTAATGTATTTAATCACTTTTAAAGACTTAAATACATAAAACATATAAGTATATTTACAAAAGATAGCTATATTTGAATCCTCGTTCCGTTTTCTCAAAGATTTCTATACGTATACCTAGGGTATATGTACCCGTATCATACGCAGCTTCTAGATGTATTTACTATTGGTATATACCAATAAAAATCTGCTCCTTAGCAGCCTTAAATGATTAAGAAACATGTGGAACCAACCATTTGTCAAGTAGCATGAATTATTTAGCAAGAAAACAAAGTTAGGTATTTTTTTTCCTTTATAACCTAAAAACGTTTTTATGCATGCACACCATTTCTTCACCCCATTTTCTCATACTTACACTTCCATTTCTCTCTCAAAATACTCTTAACTTCATACTTGATCATCTCCAAGCATTTTCCCCATCATTTAGCTTCAAAAACCTTACTTAAACACCATAAGAAAACCATACAAAAACACTTCAAGAAATCCTTCCAAGAACACAAACTTACTTCCAATCTTTCATCCAATTCCATCACCCTTTTGGTTCTAGCTTTTTACTCCTCTTTTACAGAAACCTTGTCCAAGGAACTTGAGGTAGTATCTATGTTCATAACCTTATTCGATTGATATATATATAGCTATCATATTTTGTGGTATACAATTTTAACAACAAGAACATAGTTTGAAAGTTTTCAAACTTGTTTGCAAACTAAATAGATCCTTCTAACTTAACTTTTAAAATACTTCAAGACCTGTAATATAACTTAAATATATGCTAACTTAACAAGGTATAACTTGTTTTTTCAAAGAATATCTTAAAAACTGTTTTTACGACGTCGGAGTGTAACCGGGGACTGTTTTGGGTTGGATAATTAAAAACTATCTTAAACTTTGAATTGGAGGTTTATGTTCTGGAAAAATGATTTTTACTATAAATATGTTAACACATAGAAATTTCATGATTTAATTCAAAGTATAAGTATTTTTAGAAAAATGGTCATTAAGTGTTATTTTTTTGTAACAAAAATGTTTAACTTCATAAGTTTCACTAAAGTTTCACCTATGCCGTGTGATTTTGAATACAAACCAAGGTATTTTCAGTTCATAGTCTTAAAGAGGGACTCGATCCAAGGAGATGGCAAGTTGAATCAACGAAAACGGATTTGTAACGAAGAAACTATGACCGAAACAAAATTGGTTATCCTAGACTTGTTTAACTTCGGGATTAATTGAGAAAAATTAAATAAATCACATATTTCTAAGATAACATGATATTTTATATATATGTACTTATAATTCAATTTTATATGGTTCAGGATCACCCGTAAACAACACGAGAAGATTAATCATAAGATCCCATGTTTGTACGCAACACGTCATTTGACAACACCGGTACTTTATGTACGCAACACGTCATTTGACAACACCGGTACCGTGGGTCAAGATTAAACTCGACCAATACATATACGATGGGGTTTTATTTATTTCGTTGGGGGTTTTATTTATTTCATTGCGGGTATATTAAACATCTAAAAATGAACCATTAAAATTGAATTACTAACAACGAGCTGCTAACTACGGACTAAGGAATTATTCAAAGTATTAAAAGTATAACAAGTATATATATGTGACGTTTGTTTAAAAAGAAAAGGTATTGATATATTATATATGGATAGGTTCGTGATATCAACCGGAGACCAAGTCAAATTATATATATCTTCAAGACGAAAGTGAGTATATAGTCCCACTTTTAAACTCTAAATATTTCGGGATGAGAATACATGTATTTTATGTTTTACGTTATGGACACAAGTAACTGAAAAATATATTCTACGTTGAGTTGTACCACTGGCATACTTCCCTGTAGCTTGGTAACTAATATTTACAGCGGTATTGTAAACGCGAATCCTGTTGATAGATCTATCGGGCCTGACAACCCCAACCGGACTGGACGACCAGTATTCAACGGTTGCACAGTACTTCGTTTCGTGACTACACTTGGTACAGTGTAGTAAGATTTCATATTAAAGGGAATATACGACGTGATTAATTGTTAAGTATGGTTACCAAGTGCTCAACCACTTAGAATATTTTTATTAAAATGTTTATATATGAAATCTTGTGGTCTATATTTATATCGCTGTCGACATTAAACCTATATCTCACCAACTTTATGTTGACATTTTAAAGCATGTTATTCTCAGGTATGAATTAAGTCTTCCGCTGTGCATTATCTCGTACTAAGGATACTACTTGAGGCCATTAAGGACTTATATCATAAGGCGTTGCATTTGAGTCATTGAAGTTCATAGAGACTATTATTAAGTAAATGGCGGTTTAGGTCATTTGAATATTATGAAATGTCAGGCGAATATGTCAATTATGGATGTAACTATAGATTGTCTTTTAAGAATAAATGCAACGTTTGTAAGATGTATCATATAGAGGGCAAGTACCTCGCAATGTTATCAACTATTGTAATTCGTTTGTAATCAATATGGACAACGTCCGGATGATTAGTTTCGGATCCTTTCAGTTGGTATCAGAGCGTTGGTCTTAGCGAACCAGGCCTTGCATTAGTGTGTCTAACTAGTAGTTGTTAGGATACATTAAGTGAGTCTGGACTTTGACCGTGTCTGCCTGTCAAAAGTTTTGCTTATCAATCCTAGTCGGAAATCATCTGCTTATCATTCTTAGGGAACTGCCTGCTTATCATTCTTAAGTCTAGACACGTCTTACTGCATTTAGTGCATCGATAGTGTATAGACAAAATTCATATCCTAGCGTATCTGTTACTATAGACATTGCCTGACGTATTTCAAAGATTCTCCGTAATTCATGGGATTTTGATATTATATATACATATGTAAATTATGTATTGAAGAGTACCAAACCCAACTCCTATAATCTATTCCAAACCAAAAATTCATTTCTCCGACCATACAAGATGGATTCTTCATCCAGCTCAAATTCCTCCGACTTCGATAGCTTCGCCGATATGGATTTCCATTCGAGCTCCGAGAACAGCGTTACCGGAATGGATCAACCAATTTCCCATCATCTATTCTGGATGAATTGGGGATGGGTTCGTAATATACTAAATTTCTGGAGGCAAGAAGAAGGTGATCCATTCCATCCACCAAATTGTCCTCTTAACGATGAACCTGAAGCACTTACCGGCGAACCTATTCGAAACACCATTTTCTCGCTCATTTCTAGAGTATCTCGTCATGATTACATACTATCCCATATTTCAAATCTTGTTCATTCGCTCGTTCCAACCGTCAATCATCCCGGTATAATAGAAGAAGTCAACGAACTCCGTGCTCGGGTAGTGGTTTTGGAGAATATGGTGCGAAGGTTACAAACACCAACAGCAGCACCAGCAGCATAATCCGTACTACCATCGTCAACGCCGACAGTACCTTTATCACCCCAATCACAACCGCGCCTTAAATCTCAACATCACAATCTGTATCTCGAATATCAACATCACACGACTCAATATCTGTACTTCGAGTATGATCTTCGTTCTATATATCGTTCTACATCGATTATCTTCGCTTTACGTATCGTATGACGATTATGTAATTTCTAAAGTCTTAGAGATTATGTAACCTAGAATTAACCATAAATCAAATGAGTTTAATATCTTATTGACTCATTAAATCTATGATTATCTCTGAAGAAAATATATATGCAAGTATATTTTCATAAAGATAGTAATTAAAAAATCCTTCGTACAAACTATTAATGATGAAAATATTTTAACGGGTGGGTAGTACCCGAGGAATATTTAGAATTCACATTAATAAGTTATATTGTACATTCTTGAATCTGATTCAACGGTTATCTATTATCTTACTTACAACCACCGATATTCGTATCCGCTCACCCCAGAATAACCATTTTCAATCAAATTTCATATTCGGATTTTGACCTACCAGAATCCAATAAGTGGCATAAAGAAGAAAACATTGGACAAAATAAAAAAAAAAAAAATTTGTTAGAAACACACGATTTAACTAATTAAAAATCTATTAAGGATTCCACGCTAACTGTTCCGGCTAACTCTGGACAATTAAAATGAATTAAAATGTTGATTGTAACATATGAAGCTAAACAATTCTTCAAGCTTGCCACTTGATTTTATCTTAAACCTCATTCGTAACTTGACGATTACAATTCGCATTCAAATCCTTTCATGATTCCTGAAAACACCTCGACCGAGAAGTTGAACCCGCCGCACCTCGCCTACGGAATGAAGATTTATACATACAGTTATACACCTGAAGAACTCTCGAACCCAAATTCATAATTTAACACATAACGTATTGAATCCTTTGCCATTTATTAGCAAGAACAACCCTACAATTCCTTTTCAAGAAGCTAATTTTGTCACAACTCCACTTCGACTTTTCAGTGAGATTATTTCTATTATAATCATGATATTTATACCTTGTCCTTTCGCCGTCATTACCGGAAAACCTTTTATATCCCTCGACAACATCAACAGGTGCACCAGCAGATCGTTATCCTTTTGGCGAAATCAACAATCAGTATTTTGAAAATCTCGCGGAACTTCTTCCATCATATCTATAATGTCTATCCCTAAGAATTTCATAATCTGAACGTGAAGTTTCTGAAAAACACCCGGGACTATGAAATAGTTCTTGAAATGCTAACGAAGCAGCAAAAACTGTAAACGACTTTAACGGTCAAAAGTTTGATGACAAAGAATAGTAAGGTGGTAAAGCTGGAAAAAAAAAAGTTTGGAACTAGAAAACGGATGAAGCAAAGTATGAAAGAGGCTGTGGATAAATCACAGGGACTGAACCTGCTCTCAAAGAATACAAACGATTCCGTACCTGCTGAAACCGTCAGTAAGAACCCTACTCTTTATTCAAAACCTTGCCCGGATGATATTTTTCATCATCATCTTATCTTAGATATTATAAGATATCTTCATATCATTCGTTATACATATTTTTCATATTTCTGGAGATATTTTTACAACTATTCCTATCTGCGACCATTTATCTCTCCGTAACATCTGCGTTACAATATAAAAGAAACTGTGTTAATTTCTAAATTCTGAAACCTCCGAGATTAAAATATAAATGATTTGAAGTAGTGTTGGGAACTGATGCATGAATTAGTATAATATAATGAAACTTGATCAACTTCATTATATTACAGTAAGTCATGTTAAGTTTCTAATGGAATGTGATGATTCACAGTACCGTCATCATGTGCCATGTTACACGGCTCTTACATTCTATCAAGTCTCCAAACATATTAGAACGTATCACCTTGATAGTTCTATTTTTCCGGAATATTCGAGTAATTTAACGAATCAAGATCGTGCCATTACAATTTCATTCTAAAACCAATAGCTAGGTTCATTCCAAATTTCCTACCTACGAATTTCGGACCATTGTTCGCTTGGCTCGAGGACAGGAAGAAGAAACGAAGGGACAAAACCTCAGAATAGAAATAGGAACATAAACCACAGCAAATAAGAGAGAGCATTAACTGTGGATGACAATGATTTTAAGGGACGAGAGTAGGAACATCGAAATATAAGGGAAGGTATAAAACCTAACAACAACCCCGAAACTACAAACCGTGCATATCAATACGTATTGCAACGTAAAGGCACGGGAGAATTAAAAACATTATAATTCCAAGGAAAGGATAAAAGAGAATAGATTCTTCTGGTGATAGATGAAAAAGAAGAATGAAAGATATGAAAGTTAGAAATATAACAAGGATTAGAATGGGATGGAGCATATTAGCGAATGTCTTAAAGTAGGAACTAAAGAGAAAGAATAGAAGATGTGGGAAGAAAGAAAGGGAAGGAGGTAAATTTATAGTGAAATATTCGACAAAGAAATCAAAACAGATTGCCTCGTTAAATCAAAGAAGATCCTGATCGCCGCAAAACTAAATCTTATTACATAAGATTTTCTTTAAAACCCTTAAATCCCGGAAATCGATCATAATCACGTCATCGGTTACAACAATTCTATATTTACTCATTTCACTCTTTTGTGATAGCTTCGCTCGTGCGTCTCACATAACCGAATCGTTTTATCTAAATCTTTCAATAATGATAAAATTTCATTATTACCTCATATTCGTCATAAAAACATTCCTATTGTTATTTATGACAACCTCTACCAAATTTCGAGGACAAAATTTCTTTAACGGGTGGGTACTGTAACGACCCGGAAATTTCCGACCAAATTTAAACTCTAATCTCTATATGGTTCCGACACGATAAGCAAAAACCCTAAAGTTGACCCGCACTTTTTCGATCGTTCTATACTTATAAGATTAATATTTACATAAATTAAACCTTACCAACATGATAAGAAATCCAAATTGTTGAGACTTATGTTTTCGAAAAGAGTTTTACACAACGTTTGACCGTCTAGTTTGACCGATGATATCACGAACTATACAATATATGATAATTATACGTTTGTATATATATATGTATATATACATATTTAACATGATCTAAGAATGTTTTAATATCTCATTTTGTATTAATAACAATAAGTTATAAGTATATTTTGAAACTACTAACTTAAGTTTTCAAAACGATAACCATACGTAACGTTATTTGACTTAAATACTTATGACCTATAATGTTTATACATATATCGTATAAGTAATGTATTTAATCACTTTTAAAGACTTAAATACATAAAACATATAAGTATATTTACAAAAGATAGCTATATTTGAATCCTCGTTCCGTTTTCTCAAAGATTTCTATACGTATACCTAGGGTATATGTACCCGTATCATACGCAGCTTCTAGATGTATTTACTATTGGTATATACCAATAAAAATCTGCTCCTTAGCAGCCTTAAATGATTAAGAAATATGTGGAACCAACCATTTGTCAAGTAGCATGAATTATTTAGCAAGAAAACAAAGTTAGGTATTTTTTTTCCTTTATAACCTAAAAACGTTTTTATGCATGCACACCATTTCTTCACCCCATTTTCTCATACTTACACTTCCATTTCTCTCTCAAAATACTCTTAACTTCATACTTGATCATCTCCAAGCATTTTCCCCATCATTTAGCTTCAAAAACCTTACTTAAACACCATAAGAAAACCATACAAAAACACTTCAAGAAATCCTTCCAAGAACACAAACTTACTTCCAATCTTTCATCCAATTCCATCACCCTTTTGGTTCTAGCTTTTTAATCCTCTTTTACAGAAACCTTGTCCAAGGAACTTGAGGTAGTATCTATGTTCATAACCTTATTCGATTGATATATATATAGCTATCATATTTTGTGGTATACAATTTTAACAACAAGAACATAGTTTGAAAGTTTTCAAACTTGTTTGCAAACTAAATAGATCCTTCTAACTTAACTTTTAAAATACTTCAAGACCTGTAATATAACTTAAATATATGCTAACTTAACAAGGTATAACTTGGTTTTTCAAAGAATATCTTAAAAACTGTTTTTACGACGTCGGAGTGTAACCGGGGACTGTTTTGGGTTGGATAATTAAAAACTATCTTAAACTTTGAATTGGAGGTTTATGTTCTGGAAAAATGATTTTTACTATAAATATGTTAACACATAGAAATTTCATGATTTAATTCAAAGTATAAGTATTTTTAGAAAAATGGTCATTAAGTGTTATTTTTTTGTAACAAAAATGTTTAACTTCATAAGTTTCACTAAAGTTTCACCTATGCCGTGTGATTTTGAATACAAACCAAGGTATTTTCAGTTCATAGTCTTAAAGAGGGACTCGATCCAAGGAGATGGCAAGTTGAATCAACGAAAACGGATTTGTAACGAAGAAACTATGACCGAAACAAAATTGGTTATCCTAGACTTGTTTAACTTCGGGATTAATTGAGAAAAATTAAATAAATCACATATTTCTAAGATAACATGATATTTTATATATATGTACTTATAATTCAATTTTATATGGTTCAGGATCACCCGTAAACAACACGAGAAGATTAATCATAAGATCCCATGTTTGTACGCAACACGTCATTTGACAACACCGGTACTTTATGTACGCAACACGTCATTTGACAACACCGGTACCGTGGGTCAAGATTAATCTCGACCAATACATATACGATGGGGTTTTATTTATTTCGTTGGGGGTTTTATTTATTTCATTGCGGGTATATTAAACATCTAAAAATGAACCATTAAAATTGAATTACTAACAACGAGCTGCTAACTACGGACTAAGGAATTATTCAAAGTATTAAAAGTATAACAAGTATATATATGTGACGTTTGTTTAAAAAGAAAAGGTATTGATATATTATATATGGATAGGTTCGTGATATCAACCGGAGACCAAGTCAAATTATATATATCTTCAAGACGAAAGTGAGTATATAGTCCCACTTTTAAACTCTAAATATTTCGGGATGAGAATACATGTATTTTATGTTTTACGTTATGGACACAAGTAACTGAAAAATATATTCTACGTTGAGTTGTACCACTGGCATACTTCCCTGTAGCTTGGTAACTAATATTTACAGCGGTATTGTAAACGCGAATCCTGTTGATAGATCTATCGGGCCTGACAACCCCAACCGGACTGGACGACCAGTATTCAACGGTTGCACAGTACTTCGTTTCGTGACTACACTTGGTACAGTGTAGTAAGATTTCATATTAAAGGGAATATGCGACGTGATTAATTGTTAAGTATGGTTACCAAGTGCTCAACCACTTAGAATATTTTTATTAAAATGTTTATATATGAAATCTTGTGGTCTATATTTATATCGCTGTCGACATTAAACCTATATCTCACCAACTTTATGTTGACATTTTAAAGCATGTTATTCTCAGGTATGAATTAAGTCTTCCGCTGTGCATTATCTCGTACTAAGGATACTACTTGAGGCCATTAAGGACTTATATCATAAGGCGTTGCATTTGAGTCATTGAAGTTCATAGAGACTATTATTAAGTAAATGGCGGTTTAGGTCATTTGAATATTATGAAATGTCAGGCGAATATGTCAATTATGGATGTAACTATAGATTGTCTTTTAAGAATAAATGCAACGTTTGTAAGATGTATCATATAGAGGGCAAGTACCTCGCAATGTTATCAACTATTGTAATTCGTTTGTAATCAATATGGACAACGTCCGGATGATTAGTTTCGGATCCTTTCACATATACTTTAGTCATTGATGTCGAATGTTTCCAGTTACATTTTCTTAAATAAATGACTTGTTTTCATGATTAATGCGAATACTTTTCGAAAACGTCTCATATAGAGGGCGTGACCGCTAAACTGTGGGACCAGGAGTTAATATTCCGTTAGTGGATTCTGACGGGGTATTACATTTGGTATCAGAGCAGATCGGTTACCTAGGACTAGGCTGCATTAGAGAGTCGAACGTTAGGACAACTAGTGCGTCTAGACTGTAACGGTAGACTCGTTAAGTTGCATGAACCCTAATAGATGAAATTGCTATGATTACTTGGTATATAATATGATATGATTACTAAGTGACTAACTTTGTGTTTTCTTTGAGTGCTAGATGACTTCTTCTAATCCTATCATTCTTACCGACTCCTACACGGAATTCGAGGAAACCGTGCAAGCGCAAGGAAACACGATACTCGAGTTTGTCGATGATACTGAATCAGAACCCGAGATGGAGACCGAGCATGAGAATGAGCCAAAAGGAAAGGAACCTGCAGAGGATTCCGGAGAAGAATCGGAACCCGAATCCGAATCCGAATCTGATGTACTCGATTCACCCCCACACCTTTTGTTAAACCCGATTATGTTAACCCCTATGGACCGAGAGGCCACCGTAGGATACCGAAAGGACCTGCTCAGCGTAATAACCCATTTTATAAGAGTTTTCGTTATGATAATCAGTCACTTGAGATGTGTCGCTGTTTTCATCCCTATGATGCTTCTACGTCTACTCCTAAGCCTAGTACCTCCACTGCTGCTACTAATGACAACAACCCAAATGATCTCACCGTGCGAGTTGAAAATTTGGAGAAAATGGTCGAGTACTTGTTGAAGGAACTCCAGAAACGCAAATAGAGATCGCTCGACTAGATTGTTCCACGTAATCAAACATTATTTAATTATTACTGTTTATTATATGATGTTCACACATACATTATTAGTTGTGGCTTTGCTTATGTGGTTTTGCTTATGACATGAGGAATATGTTACTTTTACTGGTTATGTATGAATTTTGGAACAAGAAGTTTATTTCTTTAAGTTTTGATTTACTAATGGCAATTTGTGTTAGTGATAATGTTACTAGTGTACATTGTTGTTACTATTGCTACTACTAAACATTATGTATAGCTATTATATATCACTAGTGCTACTAGAATCGCTACGATTTAATATTATCTACTATGCATCGTTCCGTTGCTAGTATATTTGTTTATAGCCTTGTTTATTATTGGAACTAGCATGTTATGCTATTCTGCGTCGAAGTGCTCCCCATGGTGAAGAACATCAGGGTCGCGATGCTCTGATTTGTGTCAGGTGTAAGAAGGCGTGCTACATGGCCAAAGAGTTCAGAGATAGAGCTCCAGGACTATTTGTGAGGAAGAAGGATGGATATATGAGACTCTGTATTGATTATAGAGAGTTGAATAAGTTAACTATCAAGAATAGATATCCGTTGCCGAGGATTGATGACTTGTTTGATCAATTGCAAGGATCAACATGTTATTCTATGTTCGATCTAAGGTCAGGTTATCATCAAATGAGAGTGAAGGAATCAGATATACCGAAGATAGCGTTTAGGACATGCTATGGTCATCATGAATTTACAATAATGCCGTTTGGATTGACGAACGCACCAGCTGTGTTCATGGATCTCATGAACCGTGTGTGTAAGCCATATCTAGACAAGTTTGTTATAGTATTTATCGATGATATATTGGTATATTCTAAAAGTGAGAAAGAACATGAACAACATCTCCGTTTGTTATTAGAGACGCTCAGGAAGGAGCAGTTATACGCGAAGTTTTCAAAATGTGACTTTTGGTTACGAGAAGTGAAATTCTTGGGTCATATTGTAGGTGTCAATGGTATTCAAGTTGATCCTGTAAAGATAGAGACAGTGAAGAAATGGGAGACTCCTAAGTCGCCAACTCAGATACGACAATTTTTAGGTCTTGCTGGTTACTATAGGAGATTCATTGAGGGATTTTCGACTATTGCCCGACCGTTAACAGCTTTGACTCACAAAGGTAAGAAGTATGAGTGGACAGAATTGCATGAAGCTTCATTTCAGTTATTAAAGGAGAAGTTAACGACTGCGCCGATTTTGTCTTTACCCGAAGGAATCGAGGATTTCGTAGTTTACTGCGATGCTTCACGGCAAGGTTATGGTTGTGTGTTAATGCAACGTATGAAAGTGATTGCATATGCATCCCGACAATTGAAGATACACGAATTGAATTATACGACTCATGATCTAGAACTTGGTGCTGTAGTTTTTGCATTGAAGATGTGGAGACACTATGTGTATGGTACGAAGTTCACTGTATTCACGGATCACAAGAGTTTGCAACATATTTTCGATCATAAATAGCTTAATATGAGACAGAGACGTTGGATTGAGTTGTTAAATGATTATGACTGCGACATTAGCTATCATCCTGGTAAGGCTAATGTAGTGGCAGACGCTTTGAGTAGGAAGGAGAAAATTAAGCCTATTCGAGTTAGAGCATTGAACTTGACTATTCGAAGGAACCTTACTTCCCAGATACGTGACGCACAGCTAGAGGCGTTGAAAGAAGAGAATGTTGCTACCGAATCACTTTGAGGAATCGATAAAAAGTTTGTCACTCGAGATGATGGAACCCGGTATTTTATTGACAGAATATGGGTACCGAAATTTGGCGGATTAAGGGAACTAGTGCTAGAAGAGGCACATAAGACAAGGTATTCTATTCATCCTGGATCCGACAAGATGTACCAAGATCTTAAGGCACTGTATTGGTGGCCTAATATGAAAGCTGAAATCGCTACTTATGTTGGTAAGTGCTTGACTTGTGCTAAAGTTAAGGCAGAGCATCAGAAGCCGTCAGGACTACTAACACAACCAGAGATTCCCCAATGGAAGTGGGAGAATATTACGATGGATTTTATCACTAAGTTTCCTAAAATGGTAGGAGGTTATGACACGATATGGGTTATCGTGGATCGTCTTACGAAGTCTGCTCATTTTCTACCGATTAAGGAAACGGATAAGATGGAGAGATTGGCACAGATTTACATAAAGGAAGTAGTTTCACGACATGGAGTGCCGCTATCTATTATTTCCGACAGAGACAGTAGATTTACGTCCAGATTTTGGCAATCTTTGCAAGAAGCTATGGGAACTCGTTTAGACATGAGTACTGCATACCATCCTCAGACTGATGGTTAAAGTGAGAGAACGATTCAGACACTAGAGGACATGTTAAGAGCTTGTGTGATTGACTTTGGAATTGGATGGGATAGACATCTACCGTTAGTAGAGTTTTCCTATAACAATAGTTATCATGCGAGTATAAAGGCAGCGCCTTTTGAAGCACTGTATGGCAGAAAGTGTAGATCGCCTTTATGTTGGACTGAGTTAGGAGATAGTCAGTTAACTGGTCTGGAGATTGTAAATGAAACGACTGAGAAAATCGTGCAGATTCGAGAAAGAATGAAAATAGCACGAGATCGTCAAAAGAGCTATGCAGATCTTAAAAGGAAAGATTTGGAATTTCAGGTTGGAGACAAGGTTATGCTTAAAGTGTCACCCTGGAAAGGTGTAGTGCACTTTGGAAAAAGAGGAAAGTTAAGTCCGAGGTATATTGGACCGTTTGAGATTACCGAACGAATTGGACCGGTAGCGTATAGATTAAAACTACCGCGAGAACTTAGCGAGGTTCACGATACGTTTCATGTTTCCAATTTGAAGAGATGCTTATCAGATGAAATTTTAGTGATTCCATTAGATGAAGTGCAAGTAGATCCTAAGCTTAATTTCATTGAAGAACCTACTGAGATTACGTATCGCGAGATTAAGCAACTAAAGCAAAGCAGAATTCCATTGGTTAAGGTTAGATGGAATGCCCGAAGAGGACCAGAATTCACGTGGGAGCGTGAAGACCAGATGAGGCTTAAGTATCCACAACTGTTTCCCGAGGAGACGACTACGGCGGATGACCACTAAAATTTCGGGACGAAATTTTTATAACAGGTGGGTAATGTAACAACCCGACTTTTTCCGTTTACTATCGTTAGTTGTCCGTTAAGTATTTAATGGTGGTTACTTAGACTTGTGTGTTTAATTAAATTAAATACATACTTAATAGAGAAATGTTTGAATTAATATGTTATATTAATTTACAATTTATTTCGGATAGCGAAAGAACTAGAAAACGTTACGATTAAGTTTATCGTCTAGAAGACTTTTCGGTTTACGGAACTCAGAAAAACGACACAATAATTATTTTCAATAATTATTGACTTTAAGAAAATTATTTTTAATTTATTATTTATTTAATGAATTAAACTCGGTGATTGCGTTTCAACGACTAGTTAACGTTCCGAAGACCCGGTACGGTTAACGACACTCGAAACGAACCACGCGCGTAGCAAGAGCTAAGCAAAAACGAGCCCGAACACCCATAAAAGGGCCATTCGGCCGAACCTTCCCCAACACCCCTTGTTGGACTTATTTTGGACCTATGCTTTGTTACTAGTGGCCCTTTAGTGTAATTAGGCCCTAACCTAGGTATAAAAGGAAAATTAGAAAGCTAGGAGCCTCATAATTCACCTAAATCAATCAACATCTCCCTCTCCCTCCCCCCTTGAGGCCTTCGGCCATCACCACCACCATACCTCCTTCAAAATTTGAAATTTGAAGAAACCCCGTACACAAACGTTGTTCTACGCATCGTTCTCTACGCGATAGTATAAGAAATTTGATTGTTTAAGGTATAATTGTTAACCCTAATTTCATTAATTCAGTTTTTTGATCAATTACATGGTATATTAGAGTCTAGTGCTCAATTAATGGTATCTAGTATTGCTAATTGTTGATTGATTGCGAAATTAACGTTGTATGATTGAAAAATGAATTTGTTTATTGATGATATGATTAAATGGATATGAGATATGACTTTGTAATATGTTTAATTAGAAAGATATCGAAAATTTATTAATTTTAGACTCCGATTTTGCGTGATTTCGTTATCGTATGCTCAAGATATGCGTAATCGAAGTTTACGTTAGGGTTTGCATGAAATCCGAATTTTCTGAGTTGCATGCTTTGTGTTTTAGCTTATGAAAGTTGTGCTACTGTATTCTTTGTGAAAAGTTATGCAATTTAGACTAAAGAGTTGCGTTAAAAGGTTTTGTAATGCTTCCGATATGATTAAACGAAATTTTCGTTCGTAAAGAATGCTGAATCTGTTTTTAAGTTTACATAAAAATATCTAGAATGAACTAGGAATTGTTTTAGACTTTAAGCTTCTGGAATATGTTACTTTAGATGTTCCTTGACATGTTTCATTTGTATGAGAACTTGTGAGAACGTGATTTTCCATGAGATAAATGCTAATCTTTGTGATGTGTCCGGTTGATATTCAAAAACTGATGAGTCTGTAATGTTTTGTAAATCTGTACGAATTGGCTAAAGCAATGCTTTTGATTATTTTATCACTAAAATTATGAGATGTCTTGAAATGACAATTGGCCGTTCGTTAAAATCTATATTTCTATATTTTATGAAAGATGTTTAAAAACTAACGCGCGAGCAGAATTTTCTGTAATGAACCTGAACTTGAGCCTTTCTGATATTGGAGTTTTATTTATCGTATGAGACCCTGGTTGGACTTTTTGGAATCAATTTTAAGTCTAGTTACGATCTGGAGTTGATCATAATTTTATGAGTTATGTGCTATGCGCTATGAGTGTATTTCTTTACGACCTATGATTTTCGAAGGTTTACTTTAAGATGTGAAACATGTGATTTACTAAATTACGAGCGATAACATGTTATATGACTTAAGTATGATTCGTTGACTATGTTTGCATGACTTACTGAGATGTTTGACTTTAGTTGACCTATTTGATCGAGTTGACTTTTGGTTTGACTTTGGTTGACTTGCTTGGATTAGTTGACTTTTACTTATTCGTTGAGTCAGTCTGAGCACTAGGACTTTACGTACACTATGGGTTGACTAAGTTTGAATTATTAGTGTATACTTAAGATGATTTACTTATTTAAGTTGCGTTGTTTAGTCAAGAGTGTTCGACTACAGTACAGTTTGCTAAGATCTTTACGAGTGCTTTTGCTAAGGTGAGTCTACAGTCCCTACTACGTTTTTACAGGGATGAGATGCATGCTTTTTACAAATGTTTTACGTGTTTGGCACAAGTAACTTACTAAGATTATATATATGAGTTCAGATCAAAAATCCCTTAGCTTGATTATATTAATTACTTTGTAAGCTCGACTTATAGGGACGGTACCGTTAGGTTTGACAATCCTCACCGCAATGTTAAACAGGTGCTTATGTAGTTGTTACACGTACACTTGATCGGTGTATCGCCAGTATAGGGTAAACGAAAGACGTGGGCTCGACCTACGCAAAGGTTAAAGTTTTATAATCAAGTGCTCATGATAATGTATACTTTTCCTATGATGTTTTCCAAGAAAATCTTGTGGCCTAACTTACGAAATGATTTACTAAACCTGTAGTTTCACTCAACATTTTTCGTTGACGTTTTGCATGTTTCATCTCAGGTACATAGAGCTAGTGCTTCCGCTTTATTTGAAGTTATGTGCTGTTTGATACTAGAACTGGATGGCGTCCAGCATGATTTCTATTTTTATTTCAAGAACAAATATTCGCATTTAAACAGTTTTCTCTGATGTTTTGGGTTCATATACTTTAGTCATTGATGTCAAATGTTTCCAGTCACATTTTCTTAAATAAATGACTTGTTTTCATGATTAATGCGAATACTTTTCGGAGACATCTCATATAGAGGGCGTGACCGCTAAACTGTGGGACCAGGAGTTAATATTCCGTTTATGGATTCTGACGGGGTATTACATGATGCGTACGCAATGACTTTCTTTCACTGCATTAAAACACAACCAAAGCCCTGACGCGAAGCATCACAATAGACAACAAAATCGTCATTACCCTCGGGTAGTGATAATATCGGAGCGAAAGTTAACTTCTTGTTTAGAATTTGAAAAGCAGTTTCTTGTTCATCCTTTCACTCATACATCTTCCCCTTCTGCGTTAAAGCAGTCAGAGGTTTCGCTATACGAGAGAAATCTTGAATGAACCTTCTATAGTATCCTGCCAACCCTAGAAACTGATGAATCTGAGTAGGGGTCTTCGGAATTTCCCACTTCTCACTTGCCTCGATCTTGGCAGGATCAACTTGTATTCCTTGTTTACTAACAACATGTCCAAGGAATTGAACTTCTCTTAACCAGAAATCACACTTAGAGAACTTAGCGTACAGCTCTTCTTTCCTCAACAAATCAAGCACCAACTTCAAATGTTCTTCGTGCTCTTCATCACTCTTGGAATAAATAAGGATGTTGTCGATGAAAATAATAATAAATTTGTCCAGATAGGGTCTAGACACATGGTTCATGAGGTCCATGAACACTGCAGGTGCGTTAGTCAATCTGAACGGCATAACCAGAAATTCGTAGCGACTATAACGGGTTTGAAAAGCAGTTTTTGGAATATCAGTTCCTTTAACACGTAGTTGGTGATAACTAGAACGGAGATCAATCTTAGAATAAACGGACGAACCTTGAGGCTGATCGAACAGATCATCAATTCTCGGAAGAGGGTAACAATTCTTTACAGTAAGCTTGTTCCACTCGCGATAATCAATACACAAACGAAACGAATCATCTTTCTTTTTAACAAACAAAACAGGAGCTCCCCAAGGGAACGAACTGGGACAAATGAAATATAGCTGCAACAATAAAGGAAGAAATATATAGAGTAGTCACATCAGTGGCGTAGATATTTAAGGCAATTCTCTCAAAGGGGATAACGAGGATCATGGACTTCAAAGTAAATTTTTATTACATTTCTGAATGGAAGACATACGAAAGGTGTGATCCTTCAACGAGAATGAACTTCCTCGCACAATGAGCGAGTCAATCTAGGATTCATCCTTATTCTTAAATTTATGTACGGATGAAAAGAAACGCGAATCATGGGTTATAAAGAATGGCCGACTCCGGGTGAGATAAATCTCCAAAAATAATTTCGTGCACCCCAAAGTATTGAATCATAGGATTGATGCTTACGAGGGTGTTGCGGTTGGTCGTGAATATCGAGAGTGGAAATTTCTCAAACGGTCTAGTGTAATATATATCCATGATACCAATTATAACAACAGTTGGGGTAGAAACCCACCCAGTGCCTTTTCTACAATAGGGCGACCATCGGGTGTACCTCAGAAAATTGATTTATCGGTCCGCGTTTCGGCCATGTCTAACCACAAGAGAGAAAAATTTATGAGCGCAAAGACTTTACAACAAATTTTATAAAACCACCATCCAAATTGGCGTAAGAGTTTTTTTTTTATCAATGGAATTAATGGTAAGTTTTATCCTTAAACACATGACAAGAAGGACTGTGACCCAAACACATGGTAGAGTAATTGCGAAAATTTTAATATAATCAATCAATGTAGTTTTGAAAAAATTTCTAAACGTTTGATGTGACAACATAAACGGAACGATGTTCTTAGTAAATTTAGTAGTATGTACAATGTGTACCATTTTATATAAAACAATTTGACTCGGTTAAACAACTCAATAAAGGGGTGGTTTTAAAATAATTTTGAAGGTATAATTTATTATGTACTAACCAAAATAAGTTAAGGTAAATTTATTTATTTGATTTTATACGTACATATGTGATTTTGTAATTTGCATACATGACAGAAAATCTTACTACTTCTATTTGTCCATAAATCTCATGAGGACCGCCCAATTAAACAAATGTGTAAAAATTCTGATGATAAACTGAGTATTCGTATTTCAGAGGTTACGAGTTAAAGTAAGATCGTAGAAGATCGAGTGGAGGACTTGAATCGTCGTGTGACATTTGACCCACAAATGTTACGAGGTCATGAAAACTAACGAGTTAAATATTGTTTTGACTATTATTAGGACACAATTCCTTGGGCCAAAACTGTTCACGTGCGAAGCTGTTTCTAACAAGTGAGGTATGAAGGATAAAGCATGAGATAGGTAGTTTGGTTTAAAATGAGTTTCCCGTATCTCAACAATTAAGAAAATGAGTATTTCCCTTACTCATGTAATAACATTGGAATTTCTGAATGAGTGGTGTAAAAATTTTCTTTGACTCGCTTTCTATTCCTCATGTCACAATATTGGAATTTCTATATGAATTAACGTAATATAATCACGTTGGCCTGACGCCATTATATTATACTAATTCATAGTTCCATTCCAATAGCTCTACATGAGGTTAGGACACGCGATCAACCTCGAATTTCCACACAATTTCTCTAAAACAATTTCTTAAACAATGTATTAAGGATAACACAAGAGACAAAACATCAAAAGTAATGAATAAGAGTAACGATGACATAAAAATGTCTTTGAAGTATCAAGAATCTTTAAATGTCAAGAATGAAGTTTCCGGTTTGCAGCCCAAAGCACAAAGGCACAACGACACAAAGGCACATAATATAACAAAAATGTTATATACCTAAACATTATAGCTGACATTGAAATGCCGAGTATTTAGAAGTCAAGAATGACATCTCACGTAATATAACTCAAACGTTATATGCATAACCATAATAGATGACATAGACAATGTCGAGAATTTCAGAAGTCAAGAATGACATCCCTCGGTTTCTGTAACACCCCGTTTTTCAATTACGCTTTATTTCGAACGTCATTCGAAATACGAGGCATGTAAGCGTATATTTGGATCCTAAATAAAGTTGGATTTGATGTTCTAAAACCTTACCATTGGATAGTAAATCTCATTACGTTTCCAACGATATTTAATTCGTCGAAAACGGAGTTACGGTTTGAAAGTTACGCCCAAAATAAGTTTCAGTTTCCTGTTCCAGTTGTTTTGGACGCCGTCCAGGCATTTTGGACGCTGTCCAAAGTGCATGACGGGCCAGCAACTGTATTTTAATGAAATTAAAAGGGGTATTTGTGTCTTTTCACTTGGGGTCGATTTTGGAACATCAAGACTGATCTAGAACTCCATTGGAGTTCATTTCTTATCCACAAACACTCCCAACTTATTTTAGAGAGAGAGGATAAGGTTTTAGTGAGAGAGAGCTCATTTTGGGGAAGAAGAAGAAGGAATCTTGCCTAAGCCCGAGTTCTAAAGTTGTTCCTCGCGTTCTTAGCTACATTTTGGTAGTAGTGGTAACTTCTAACTACTAAATTTCATTGTGTTGATTTGATATTCAAATTAGGGTTTGAGCCTTATTTTGTTAGAAACTCTTGAAATGGGTTTGTTGTAGTTAGTAGATGGGTTTTTGACCCGTTATTGGTGGGTTAGGGTTTGATGACAATTTGGAAGTATTTTCATGGTTTGGGTGTTAAATCACTAAGATTATAGTGTGTTAGTGTTTAGATGTTCTTAAAGAACATGCTAGTTGGTCAAAATGGGTGTTAACCTCAAATTGTTGTCAAACTAAGTTTTGAGTCAAGAATTGAAAGATCGAGTATATAAGTGTTTGATTCAAGTGTTAAATGGTATTTTGGAAAGTTAATCACTAGCCGTTAGTGATTAAAGATGTTTTTGGGACATATGTCAAAATGGGTTAACTTAGTTGGGTCAAATTTGGTAATGACATTAATTTTGGATTAATTGGATGATAAGCAATTTTGTTAAGACCTAGATTGGTTTAAATGGTGTCAAGTATAATTTTGGTTAAATGGTACTTCTTGGATGGGTCGGAATTACCACCCGTAGTGGTAATTGGTGAAGTCCACTTTAGATGTCTAAATGGGCGGTTCGTGGTGATAGGTGTAAACCCTTGGTTAAGGGTGTTGAAGTCGAATTCTCTCGTAGAGAATGTATGTTGATTGTTTGTATATCTATATGTGTATAATAGGTAAAAGGTTTGCTCGATTGCTTTTGGAGGCGAATTACATTTATGACTTGTGCGGGCAATTCGAGGTGAGTGAAATATCTATGTATGTATGTATATGATTTATGCAACCGTGTTAATGGTGTCACATAGCCGTTTTTGTAACCATAGTTGTGGGACATAGCCGTATTTGTCCACATTGATAGTTGCCCGTAGTAATGGTGTCACATAGCCGTTTTGTGACCATAGTTGTGAGGCATAGCCATTTTGTCCACATTTGATAATTATGCACATAGCCATTTTTGTGCATATGGTGGTGAGTAATAGCCGTGTTTTACTCCAACGTTGTTGCCCGTATTAATTGTGCACATAGCCGTGTTTTTGCACATGATTGTGAGTAATAGCCGTGTTTTATTCACACGTTGATCAAGTGATGCCATGGCCATTTTTCGAACACTTGGGGGTGATGTCTAGCCGTTTTTGAAACACCTCGGGGGTTAGCATACCATAGCCGTTTTTGGGAGCTAACGGTTGTTGTGAACATCGATGACTTGTTTCGTGAAGTCATTCCCCTGCGAAGAATTGGATAACCATGGTTTATATTTATTGATGGTAGCATTTAATTATTATTATGATTATTTATGCTAATGACGTTGCTAGTTGTACGATTTGACGATACTAGCCATTGATTGCTTATGAGGTTGCTAGTTGTACGATTTGATGATACTAGCTATTGATACGAAAGGGTATGTGATTATATATTTATGTGATGTCGTGGATGCGAGTAGGTAAGTTGTATATTCATGTATATATTTATTCTACTCACTAAGCTTTAGCTTACCCTCTCGTTGTTTACTTTTTTATAGGTATCGTTGATGCGGAGTTACCTAGTTGCTAGACTAGGGTCGATAGACATTGCTTAAGCTTGGAGGATTAGCTTTTGGATATTTGGACGCGTGTTGGGGATTTGGTAGTCCCCGGGATTATGCTCTTGGTATCGAGTTGGGTTGTAGAGTCCTAATCCGTCTAAAAAGATAAATGGGTCGAAATCGCTACATTATTTGTAAAACGGGTCATTGTAGGCCGGTGTTGTAAAACTTGATTTTATTGAGGAAATCTCTTAGTTTTACTTATATTGATGTGTATTGATAATTGGTTTCGTTGAAAAGTGTCGAGAAGCGGGTTTTTCGTTCGTGTCAAAGAAAACTGGACAGCTCACTTTAGTTCATTTGGACGCCGTCCAAGAACTTGGGACGCCGTCCAAGGCTTCATTACAGGACGCCGTCCAGGGATCTGGACGCCGTCCAGATACACTGCCACACAAAATATTTTTTTTAAGGCGTGTTTTTGTTAAAACGAAGTCGGGTTGTTACAAGTGATATCAGAGCATAGTCTAAGGGAATTAGGTGACCTTGGAATAGGTGCCTAGTCTTAGACTTTTTGGCTGTTATGTATTACTTGCGGGACTTGTAGGAGTACGGGTCGGATTGAGATTTGTTAGTGCCTTAGAGTAGGTGACTAACTAGGACTAGTGCTTGTCCAATGTGGGATTATGTGGGGCCTTATTTCGTGAGTAAATTATTGCCTTAGATTGCAAGTGCCTAAGGTAAGTCGGCGAACTTGGACGTTGTTTTAGTGATAGTCACCTAGGTTGTAGGTTGACTTGTTATTGCGGTGTACTTGTGTACATTTATTATTATATTGTATATAGATGTATATATATACAGGTATCTATTTGGTGCGGTGCCCTAGGGATGAATCTATTGGAGAGATTCAAAAGTTTGGCGGTTTTGAGTGAACAGGTTCACGGTAAGAACTTTGGTCATTCGGGTACTAGGAGTTACCGCGTGTTATTTCGTGTGAATGTTGCGTCAGTCCGGGTAAAGTACTTTGCGTGACCATGTGAAACTGGTAAGGTACGCATTTGTAATAATGACCGATCACCATTATTACGAAAGTGTATCTTGACATCAAGCATGACATGACGAGTACCGAACGGAGGAAATGTGGCATGGTTGGGGTAGATTCGAGATAAATGAGGAATCTTTATTGGTTCCTAGGTGATAGTTGTCTCGGGTGATGTGCTTGTTGTCATATTGTGTTCTTTGCGAGCCGGGAAGTGTTACGGTGGATTCGGTTAGTTAAGGTGAGTGAGCAAACTCACGAGTTCGGCGCGTACCTAGTCACCCTAAGTAGTGGGTGCGCTATTGAGACTGTTATTGGTTGTAGTTACTCATCATAACTAGGATGACCGATTTATGTGCGTGCGTGTGTAAGTCGAGGACTTGAATTCCGTAAAGGAATGCGACAAGTTTGATGATTGTAGTTGGGTTACACTCGGTAGAGTGTGTGTGGTTAGAGAATCGTGTTAGGATTCTAAATGTGAGTCGCCTTGGAATTGGCGAATCGAGGAATCTTCGGGTCATTAAACTCATGGGAGTGGGACCCATATGACGATGTTTACGATAGTGTGTTAGTGTGTTGTGAATTATAGGGTAACATTCCTAACGGAATACCCATGTTGTTGCGATTGTGCCGATATGTGGAAGGGTGTAAGACTTGGTGTTCTCAAGCATCTCCCTAGTGTTAGATGAAGGGCTTCGTTAGACTATATCGTTTTGGCCTTGTGGAAATTGCGGATAGCGTGTGATCGCTAGGAACTTTCGATAAGACAATAAACGGTAAGGTTGTCGGGTAGGTATGACTTTGGGTCATTATTATAGAGAGATGGGTGACATCGGGTGTATGGAATCTAAAGATCGATTTTCTAAAATTCGATTGATTGTGGTGGGAGTCTACATGACACTGCGTCATGTGCCTTTTTATACCTGCTAGTGTAATGTTCAACTCCGGTAGTGGTGTGATCACTTTGTGCTGAGGTGCCTGTGAGATACCCTTGGAAGCATCGGGGATTATAATAGTGATCGACGGGTGAAGATTACCGGTGAACCGGTGACGGACTTTATGGTCGGTTAGGCCAAAGGTTATGATGAAGTGCTGATATTGCGGTCAATGCAATTACTATGTCAGATTGGTCACTTTTCTCCAGGAGAGTGAGAAATTGTTGATAAAGGTTCGTTGAGTGGAAGGTCGGGTGATCTCGACTGAGAGGCACGACTGATTAAGCGGAGTGGCATATGCCTAGTCGTAGAGGCGCATGTGAGACCTTGGTGGAGTTCGCTTTGCGAACGGTGAAGGACTGTTATTTGTAATTGTAGTATGAGGGTGCGATGTTGTCGCGTGTACGACATCTCAAGTGATTGTGTATGAAGGCTCTGAGAGCCTAATGTGAGTTTGCAGTAATTTGGTATGTATGATCAACGATGAGAATGGTCATGTATTTCGTGAAATGGTAATTTCGCGGGATGTTATCATCTCGGCGGTTAGAATATGGAGCTGAATCCTAAGTGGGGGAGTTTTTACTGTCGTATAAGGAAGCTCCGATGGTGTTAGATCAAGCGAAGTGTAAGACTTCTTATGTAAGGTGGTCGTATAGCACCTTTGTGCGGTGTGAGACCAAATGTGAGGTTTGAAATCTCGGAGTGAGAGAATGAAGCTGTCATTGCGAGTGCTCTTGTGATGTAAATTTAGGTTGGTGTGAAACTTGGATAGTACTGCTGGGGGAGTACGAGTTAGATATTGTGGCGGTTAATGTATTTTCCCTATCGGGAAACGTGATCATGGAAATTGTCAAGTAGATTATTCCACTTTATGGACGATTGTGAGGCGGAGAGTGGCGGTTCTGATCGTCTCACGAAGAGACACGCAGAAGTTGTTTGTTTGCGAGAGTGTATACCCTAGTGACGTGACGCGTAGGTTGCATTGAAATGTCGAGGCCATCCTTAGCGGACGGTCTAGGTAGGAAGGTTCACCCGGATTTGGTGACTATTTTGTGAGTCGTGTGGCGAATTGCGAAGATTTTGTGATGATGATTCGCCGTTGACGGGATTTTAGTATACGAATAGCTTCTATGCTAGTACTAGGAAGCCGGATTGTATGGTTCAGGGGAGGAACCCTATGACGATGTGTTGATGTTTCGTCTAACTCGTGGTGTACTATTGTCGTCCTGGATTAATCCAGTGGTGGATAGTCATGTGCGGATCGATCGACGGGAAAGTAGTACTTCTAAAATGTTTATGTTGGGGTTTCCAAAATTTCTTCGTTGAAGGAATGACCCGGACATGAAGCCGGAGCAAGTTGGTTCTTGGTTTGGAGAATATTCAAGAATGATCGGTTGAGTAGTACGGTTATGAACCGAATGGGTACAGGGTTTTCAGGAAGCATGAATCCTTCTCAATTTGGATTAATGCAAGATATGGTCTATGACGTAGTGGATTTAGTATATTGCGTTGAGTGATATGGTTATGGATGTAGCTTGTGGCGAGTTGTAGCCGAGAAAACTTGAAGGGATATGTGGTGTTGTTCGTATTTTCCTAAATGGAAATTATGGACATTGAGTGTATGAAATATCGTATGTTGCGGTAGTGCACGCTAGTGATTATTAGCGTGTGGTGAGATCTTAAAATTCACGGTAGATGTTATGGATGTCGGGCTTGGTTGTGTTTCGTAGGATCGTGAGGCGTGATGACGATGGTTGTCAGTGAATTGTTTTACTTTTAAGATGATTGTGAAGTTATGGTACGAGCTTGGATACTCGGCGTAGGAGCAAATGGTTGCAGTTGTTTTGACTCGAGGGTTGATTACCCGATATCGTTGTAATATGATGCATTAGTGCACAAAGCGAGAATTCAGATGCGTATACTACTTATGTGACTCCGCATTGGAAGCAGAAATGTTCGAGGTAGAAGTGCTTAACTTCTAGTATAGGTACGGATCACGAGGACGTGATCAAATTTAAGTGGGGGAGAGTTGTAACACCCCGTTTTTCAGTTACGCGTTATTTCGAACGTCATTCAAAATACGAGGCATGTAAGCGTATATTTGGATCCTAAATAAAGTTGGATTTGATGTTCTAAAACTTTACCATTGGATAATAAATCTCATTACGTTTCCAACGATATTTGATTCATCGAAAACGGAGTTACGGTTTGAAAGTTACGCCCAAAACAAGTTTCAGTTTCCTGTCCCAGTTGTTTTGGACGCCGTCCAGGCATTTTGGACGCCGTCCAAAGTGTCTGACGGGCCAGCAGCTGTATTTTAATGAAATTAAAAGGGGTATTTGTGTCTTTTCACTTGGGGTCGGTTTTGGAACATCAAGACTGATCTAGAACTCCATTGGAGTTCATTTCTTATCCACAAACACTCCCAACTTATTTTAGAGAGAGAGGATAAGGTTTTAGTGAGAGAGAGCTCATTTTGGGGAAGAAGAAGAAGGAATCTTGCCTAAGCCCGAGTTCTAAATTGTTCCTCGCGTTCTTAGCTACATTTTGGTAGTAGTGGTAAGTTCTAACTCCGAAATTTCATTGTGTTGATTTGATATTCAAATTAGGGTTTGAGCCTTATTTTGTTAGAAACCCTTGAAATGGGTTTGTTGTAGTTAGTAGATGGGTTTTTGACCCGTTATTGGTGGGTTAGGGTTTGATGACAATTTGGAAGTATTTTCATGGTTTGGGTGTTAAATCACTAAGATTATAGTGTGTTAGTGTTTAGATGTTCTTAAAGAACATGCTAGTTGGTCAAAATGGGTGTCAACCTCAAATTGTTGTCAAACTAAGTTTTGAGTCAAGAATTGAAAGATCGAGTATATAAGTGTTTGATTCAAGTGTTAAATGGTATTTTGGAAAGTTAATCACTAGCCGTTAGTGATTAAAAATGATTTTGGGACATATGTCAAAATGGGTTGACTTAGATGGGTCAAATTTGGTAATGACTTTAATTTTGGACTAATTAGATGATAAGCAATTTTGTTAAGACCTAGTTTGGTTTAAATGGTGTCAAGTATAATTTTGGTTAAATGGTACTTGTTGGATGGGTCGAAATTACCACCCGTAGTGGTAATTGGTGAAGTCCACTTTAGATGTCTAAATGGGCGGTTCGTGATGATAGGTGTAAACCCTTGGTTAAGGGTGTTGAAGTTGAATTCTCTCGTAGAGAATGTATGTTGATTGTTTGTATATCTATATGTGTATTATAGGTAAAAGGTTTGCTCGATTGCTTTTGGAGGCGAATTACATTTATGACTTGTGCGGGTAATTCGAGGTGAGTGGAATATCTATGTATGTATGTATATGATTTATGCGACCGTGTTAATGGTATCACATAGCCGTTTTTGTGACCATAGTTGTGGGACATAGCCGTATTTGTCCACATTGATAGTTACCCGTAGTAATGGTGTCACCTAGCCATTTTTGTGACCATAGTTGTGAGGCATAGCCGTTTTGTCCACATTTGATAATTATGCACATAGCCGTGTTTGTGCATATGGTGGTGAGTAATAGCCGTGTTTACTCCAACATTGTTGACCGTATTAATTGTGCACATAGCCGTGTTTGTGCACATGATTGTGAGTAATAGCCGTGTTTTACTCACACGTTGATCAAGTGATGCCATAGCTGTTTTTGGAACACTTGGGGGTGATGCAATAGCCGTTTTTGGAACACCTCGGGGGTTAGCATACCATAGCCATTTTTGGGAGCTAACGGTTGTTGTGAACATCGATGACTTGTTTCGCGAAGTCATTCCCGTGCGAAGAATTGGTTAACCATGGTTTATATTTATTGATGGTAGCATTTAATTATTATTATGATTATTTATGCTAATGACGTTGCTAGTTGTACGATTTGACGATACTAGCCATTGATTGCTTATGAGGTTGCTAGTTGTACGATTTGATGATACTAGCTATTGATACGAAAGGGTATGTGATTATATATTTATGTGATGTCGTGGATGCGAGTAGGTAAGTTGTATATCCATGTATATATTTATTCTACTCACTAAGCTTTAGCTTACCCTCTCGTTGTTTACCTTTTTATAGGTATCGTTGATGCGGAGTTACCTAGTTGCTAGACTAGGGTCGATAGACATTGCTTAAGCTTGGAGGATTAGCTTTTGGATATTTGGACGCGTGTTGGGGATTTGGTAGTCCCCGGGATTATGCTCTTGGTATCGGGTTGGGTTGTAGAGTCCTAATCCGTCTAAAAAGATAAATGGGTCGAAATCGCTACATTATTTGTAAAACGGGTCATTGTAGGCCGGTGTTGTAAAACTTGTTTTTATTGAGGAAATCTCTTAGTTTTACTTATATTGATGTGTATTGATAATTGGTTTCGTTGAAAAGTGTCGAGAAGCGGGTTTTTCGTTCGTGTCAAAGAAAACTGGACAGCCCACTTTAGTTCATTTGGACGCCGTCCAAGAACTTGGGACGCCGTCTAAGGCTTCATTACAGGACGCCGTCCAGGGATCTGGACGCCGTCCAGATACAATGTCACACAAAATATTTTTTTTAAGGCGTGTTTTTGTTAAAACGAAGTCGGGTTGTTACAGTTTCACTATCCGAGGTGTTCTTATAATGATAAACTCTCATGAGTCGGAGAATACGTTTAAATCGGAATGGGAGTTCCTCCCGGATTCAGTAGATAGAAGAGATGTATGTATGGTAATGATAGTTAAAGCTAAGGGGTATAAAATACTATTAAATTTTAGCAGGAAATACTATTAAATACGATACAATTTTACACAAGATATTTATTTATTTAGAGAATGGATATACTTAAACCTTGCTACAACACTTATAGGCAGTGTACCTAATCGTACAGTAGTGTAGTTTTTAGTAAGTCCGGTTCGTTCCACAGGGAAAATCTTTAAACAAAGCTTAACGCTATATTAGTTTACTTTTATAAAAATACAAATATATATAAGTAATATTATTATTATAAAGGGGGTTTTTTACCGTTTAATGACCGGTTTATCGATTTTAAAACTTTAGTCGCAGTTAAAACCAAATGTAAAATATTAAAAAGACTTAATTTAAAGCGTAAAGTAAATAACGATAATGAAATTGCGAATAATAAAAGTGCGATAAAATAAACTTGCGATAATTAAAAAGTACGATAATTAAAAGTGCAATTAAATACAATAACAATAAATAAAAATGCGATAATTAGAAGTGCAATTAAATATAAAATAAAGGAAATTAAATATGAAATAAAAGAATTATGCTTATTTAAACTTCCGTAATCATGATGTTTGACGTGTTGATTTTAGTTTTATGCCCATGGGTTAATTGTTCTTTGTCCTGGATTATTTAATATGTCCATACGGATTTGTCCATAATAGTCCATCAGTCATAAATATAAAGAGCGAAAGCCTTCATCAAATTATTCTTATTCCCGAAGTCAAATATTCCAACTAATTGGGGATTCGAATTGTAACAAGGTTTTAATACTTTGTTTAATGAATACATCAGGTTATCGACTGCGTGTAAACCAAGGTTTTACTACTTTGTTAACAATTACACCAATTACCCTTGAATGTAATTCACCCCTGTTTCAACAAGTCTATTTAACTATTAATCCATTACCGTGTCCGGTAAAATGAATAATTATTGGTATTTATAGATATCCCGCCCACCGTACCCAGTCAAGCGTATGTGGTTATATATAAATACGTCGAATTATAAGTTTGTATATTAAATTAACAAGGTATTGTTTAGTTAATATAAAACCCATTAATAGCCCATAGTCTAATTTCCACAAGTGTCGTTCTTTTATCCAAACCCCAATTATGGTACAAGGCCCAATTACCCAATTTTAGTAATTAGCCCAACATCATGATTACTTCGGATTAAATAAGCATAATAATAACTTAGCTACGAGACATTAAATTAAAAAGGTTGAACATAACTTACAATGATTAAAAATAGCGTAGCGTTACACGGACAGAATTTTTACTTACACCCTTACAACATTCGCTAACATACCCTTATTAGTAGGATTAAAATTAAAATTAAAATTAAAATTAAAATATAAATATAAATATATACGTTTAGATAGATGGATGGATATATATTATATGGTTTTTGCTATCAGAATTCGTTTGCTTTTATAGGGAGTTTCAGTTTTTGGGGCTCCGCGACTCGCGGCCTTTTTGCTCTTCAAACTCCGCGAGTCGCGGAGTTTGTAATTACAGCTCACTCCATTTTGGCTCTTTGTTTACCGACGGTTTATTATATAAATATAATATATATATATAATTTATATAATTAATTATATATTATATTATATTTATATACATAGTTAACTTGTAATTTTTAGTCCGTTGCGTCGAGCGTTGAGAGTAGACTCATGTCCCGGTTCCGGATTTTCGAACGTCCTTGCGTACTATTTTATATTTTGTACTTTGCATTTTGAATCTTGTACTCTTATAATTTCGAGACGTTTCTTATCAATAATTGGAACCTCTTTGATTGTATTTTGTACTTTTGAGCTTTTGGGTCGTTTGCGTCTTCAATTCGTCGAATCTGTCTTTTGTCTTCACCTTTTATTATTTAAACGAATATCACTTTTAAATAGAACAATTGCAACTAAAAGCTTGTCTTTCTTGAGGAATAATGCTATAAAATATATGTTCGTTTTTAGCATTATCAAATATTCTCACACTTGAGCGTTGCTTGTCCTCAAGCAATATCGTCTTGAAATACTAGAATCACTTCTTTATTCTTCACACTTTGTACATCAGTGATTTCTTTACGGCGGTATAAACAATGGTAGTAACGATATGGTTTACAGTACCACATGACTATAAAATTTAGATCCATTAAGGAAATTGGATCTTTATGAAAACATTTGATCTTTTGAAAATTAAATCTAGTTTTTACCCTAGATAAGTTTTCCGGAATAACCCTTCACCGGTGTTTGCAAAATATTTTTGTGGGTTTGGTGGGTTTCAGATTTGAAAATTTTAGCTCAAAACTTATGGTTTTGTGTCACCCACTTGCTAACCTTGTATTTGGAAAGCAACACGTCCAGTTTACTTGTCCCATATATTACCTTTCGGTAAACTACCGTCCGGTTGTTAAGGAAAGCGTTGAACAAGCAACTGTTAAGGCAATGTCTCCTGACATGCTTTTAATTATGGTCTATAACGTGTCGGACGCAATTACTATCCTTGGTAGGAGCAATAGTAAAGCTCACCCTTATAATTTTTCGGTCTGGCACAAGGTCCTGTCTTTGACCATGCTATGCAACCACCGTTCTTACGGTTGACACCTGATTTGGTTCAGGTGACCTAATGAATTCCAGGTGAATTCCTAGGATTTTACGTTCAATGGTAATGAACGCATTGAAAATGGGTCTTTAGAAAACAAATCGGTTTATAATTTTGATCAAAATATTTTCTCGTTCAAGCTCGAGTTTAGATATCATCGAATTCCATGAGTTTGTAATTCTCAATCTTTAAGGTCAATCTCAAGGATTGAGTAATATCAGTCTTAAAAGCTGATTTTTGATCTTTAAGGAGATTATCCTTTCTGGGGATCTGATTCATTAGTCTTATCAAGCTAATTTGCACGGTGCCTTCCCCATTTTACAAGACAGATCCTCTCATGGTTAGGATAAGTCTGACCACTTGGCGACCCTGTTTTATGCTGAGGTCCGTGGATTTCATGCTGATTTTAGTGATGACTTTTCTAAATTTTTCGTCAACCTACAGCTGGTCTGGACGACAACTTCCTGACCTAAATCAAGAAGCGCGTTTCTTTTTCGGAAGACTTTACTTCCTTTTAATGATGGAATTGATTCATCGTGTAGATCCATCTTTCTTACAGTAAATCAGGTAAAACTTTTTAGTTTAGTCCAAAGCAAAAGTATTTTCAGTTATTTGTACAAAAATATGTGACATATGTTTTGAATAACTTGGAGAATTTTTTCACACTTGGCTTTTATTTTCCTTTTTATTGTCCTCTATTCCATTTTAAATGAATTTTAACATTTTGGTTTGTTTCTCAATTTATGTCCTTTCCGAGGTAACAATAATTTCGGTGTTAACACCTAGTTTTATCGTTCATAAATATGTATAAACATGATTTTGAGTTCATTTAGTTGAAAATTTTTTTAAAATTTTTACTAGAATTGGGTAGTCAGTATATAAGACTAGGGCTATTCTTTATTATCAGAGAGCACTAGATTCTAATACAACTACTGCTTTACTAGTATTTTTAATGGTAACCAAGTGTTTAATAAAAATTTTAAAATCCGAAAGAATTTAACCCCTTCCCGCACTTAAGATCTTGCAATGCCCTCATTTGCAAGAAATCAGTAACAATTTAAATTATTGAGGGTGATTTGTGTGAAAATGATTAAATTTTACCAAAGTTTCCAAACATATTTGTGTTTGTGTTGAATGATAAATGGTGCACATCATTTGTTCATTCCGTCTTGTTGTTATATCACATTTATTTTGCATCTTGTCGTCAAAATTAGTTGCTTTTGCTGAACTTAATGCCAGTCTTTGAAAATGCGTTGTTTTACCCTGTTGTGTACATAAGATAAACTGCAAACATATATACATATTTTTGAAGTTT
Organism: Rutidosis leptorrhynchoides; assembly: GCF_046630445.1. Lineage (NCBI taxonomy): Eukaryota > Viridiplantae > Streptophyta > Magnoliopsida > Asterales > Asteraceae > Rutidosis > Rutidosis leptorrhynchoides. The sequence continues at coordinate 314,731,874 of NC_092334.1, read as the reverse complement.
GGTATATTACCCCACATTCAAAAATTATTGAAATCTAAAAATAAAAGTTAGAAAATTATAAAAACTATTACAATATTAACATAAGTATTAAACGTATCAACATTACAAATTACAAAATAAATAAAACTAAGTAAACTAGGGATGATACTGATACCAGTAGGGGTTCCATGCATAACCATAGGTGCTATAAAATGCTTCGGTTGGGTTATACGTAGGATACGGTGGTTGGATCTCTATAGACCAGGGAGGGAATATGGGCGATGGAGTAGGAATATAGTTTCTACCTATATGTTGGCAATAAGCTATGATTTGGTTTTGATAAACTTGCCAATCTTCAAATGCTCTATGTCTAGCATTTTCGTACTCCTGTGAAGCTATAAACCTTTGCATTTCTGCCATTTCATTTCCCCCTCCTACATTACCTTGTTGTTGGTTTCTCTCAACCTGTGGATGTCTACCATTATATCGTACTGCGGCATTATTTCGCCTCTTCAAAACTTTCGCACCATGGTATACATTTAAACCTATTGTATCGCGGGGTTCTGGTTCTTTGACTAATAATCCCCCCCGACTTATATCCACACCGAGATATTCAGCAATCAAAGTAATAAATATACCACCTCCTATTATGCTATGCGGTCTCATCCCCCTAACCATAGCTGATAAATAATAACCCACACAATAAGGTATACTTACAGCGCTTTGTGGGTCTCGAATACACATATGGTAAAACAAATCCTGTTCATTTACCTTTTCCTTATTCTTACCTCTTTGTGTAATCGAATTAGCTAAAAACCTATGAATTACTCTTAACTCTGCTCTATCTATATCCAAATAAGAGTAATTTCCCCCTTTAAATCGGTGATGGCTAGTCATTTGACTCCATACACCATGTGTATCAAAATTTTTGTCTATCTTTCTACCATTTAGTATCAACCCTCTACAATCAGCAGATGCTAACTCCTCAGGCGTATATATACGTAAAGCCTGAGCCATGTCTAGTAAAGACATGTGGCGCATCGAACCTCCTAACAAAAATCTAATAAAAGATCGATCGGTTAAACTAGCTACCCGATCATTTAATTCTATACTACATAACAATTCTTCACACCATACTTTATATACAGGTCTACGCATGTTGAATAACCGTACCCAATCGTTAAAAGTAGAATTACCATACCTCTGTGCAAGTAATTCCCTAATTGGCCCGGCCAATTCTACAGCTTCTAATGGTCCCCATTCTATGACCCTAGGTACCTCAACAGCTTTTGAATGAAGAGTATGCAAACCCCTTTGGTATTTTGGATAATCTATCCAAAGTCTGTCAAATCTCAGGTTCGGGTGCAAATCTTCCAAGTGCATATCAGAAAATGTCATGACTGGATGAGGTATTTCTTGTTTGTAGTAGTTATCCACCTCCTGTTGTTCCGCATTCTCAGCAGGAGCATTGCGAGCTTGGGATGAAGATTCACCCCTTTCAGTCTGCAAAACACATCAAACATAATTTTTGTGCATCCAAATATGCATTAGTGTCAGCAAAATCATCAATCAAAATAATTACAATGACATGATCAATTTATATCAAACTTAAGCTCATTTTCATATTTTCATCAAATCTACACTTTTTCAAATAAGCATATACGAAAATGTTCTCCAAGTTCATAAGCATTCAACTCAAATAACATGTCAAAATAATCATTACTAGCAATTAAACAAGTTTCAAATGGCATTATCTCTCAAAAATCAAGTTCATGAATTTTAGACTTGAAAAAGTCCACTTTAATTCTCAAAATCATGTTTAGGCTCAAAGTTTGGATCATTTAACTACCTAAACATGTTACACTACTTAATTTAGCAACAATTCATGACAAAAATCGGCCATAACCTGTTTATATCAAAAAGCCCCAATTTGCTCAAGAACACAAACCCTAGATTATTCAAAATTTGAAGTTTAAGGCTTCTAATCATGTTAAATAGCATCAATCTAGGTTATACAAGCATAATATATAAACAATTTAAGCATAATTACGCTAGAAAGCATCAAAATCGAATTGGGGAAAAAATTGCTCAAGAACACTAATTTTCGGATTAAATGGTGTTTAGGTGTAGAAATTTACCGTTTTTCTTGAGTAATTCCTTGATAGCATCCTTCTCAACATGATTTTAGTAAAAGATTTGATGATTAACGGTCAAAAATTGCGAATTTGGGAGGTCTTTTTCGGGTTTTTGCGCAGTATTTTCGGGTTTTATTTGTGTTGTGGTGTGCAAATGAGCTGCTCTTTACGTTTTTATTTTTTTCTGGGTTTTGGTCCCTCCGCGTGTCGCGGTGTTTGAACCTTCAAACTCCGCGAGTCGCGGAGTTTGTATTTTTTTTTTTATATATCTTATACTAATTAAAACAATTAAGTAATTAATTTTAAAATTTTGTTTCCCTTGTTATTTAGGACGAGGTCGTTTCGAATCGATGTCCTAGTCCGTCCTTCGACAAAATTTTAAAATTTGTCTTTTTCAAGCGATTGTTTTAAAAGCTAAGATTTTTGGTTTTTTTTTTATGTTTTTGGCATACTTTAATTCAATAAGATTGAAAATAATGATAATAAAAGTTCTCGTCCCTCCCTTGGGTAAAGCAATTTCGGTTCAACGACCTAGTCTTCAACTTACGACGAATTTTAAAAATCATATTTTTAACTTAATGAGATAAAGTAAATTTTTGTTTTTAAATTCACACAATTTAAATATAAAATTCAAAATTAATATTAAAAATTCACACCAAACTTACAATTTAAAATGCATAAAAATAAAATTTATATTTTAAAAATTAAAAATTCACATCAAATTTAATTTAAAAATTCATATTATAAATTCACACCAAACTTATATTAATTTTTCAAAAATTTACAATTTAAAATATATTGATTTTACAAAGTTTACAATATTAATTTAAGATTTATATATTAATTTTAAAAACATGGTAAAAATAAAATTAAAAATCTTTTTGGCTTTTTATCCCACTTTAATCAATCAAATATTATCAAAAATATGCGCCCCTCTTTTCGGTAAAGTAATTTCGATTCCATGACCTAATTTAACTCATGACGAATTTTTGAAATATTTTGGGTTGATTGATTAAAGATATTTATACCTTAAGAATAAACGTTAAATTTCGCAGTGATATAATAAATTTTTGAATGATATCAATAATTTCGGTCGCCAAACCTAATTTTATTCAATACCAATTTAATACTTTATAGCGAACAAATTAGCGTTTATTATCAAAAGGTTAAAAATAAAAAAAAATAAAAAAATAAAAAAAAAAACTGTACAGACTTACCTGTAATATAGTATTCTTAGTTATATGATCTATCCCATTCATAAGATAGTCGGTTTAATTGGTTTTTCATGGCTACATAGGCGTAACCTCGAGCATTCAGTGTTTTTTCTTCTAAACATATGAACGGTCCGTCTCTGCATAAAGTAACAAATTCGGTGTTTGAATAGGTTTGATTATTTGAATATTTACCTCCATGTGACCATTTTCCGCATTTGTGACATCTTTCTAGGTGTCGTGCTCTTCTTTTCGCTGCGGATTTTGATTTTCCTTTACCAAATTGTAACTTATTATCTTCGCATCTGGATTCTTTTCTTACTCCGTCCAATCTTTCTCTGATTACTAATACTATTTCACTCGGAAGTGTGTCATTATTACGTTTAGTGATCAAAGCGTGTAGCATTAGACCATGGTTTAGTTCACAGGCAGTCTTCATATCGTAAAAACCTAAAAAAATAAAAATTCAGAATGGGGGGAGAAGACTAGTTCTTTAGGGTCTGCTAGGGAAAGACCATTCGAGTTCCATTTTTGAGAACTACACGAAAACAGACAATCTAACTCTAATAGAAATAAATAAACCCCCTATACTTAGTTGAAATTGTGATTAATATTATTTTCAATTGAATCATCAACAACTTGTATATCTTTGACTTTTACTTCAATCCATTTGTTGATTTCCTCCGTAACTTTCACAAATTCAACTAACATTGCCTTTTCTTTTGACGATAAATTGGATATTAATCGGTTATATAACTTAAAGTTTCCTTTAATCTTAGCATCGTGAATCCGTTTATAAAGTTTCTTCGTTGAACTATTAAAAATGGGTTCATCTAATTTCGTATCATCAACGGCATTCTTTGTGATTGGATCATCATTAAGTGTTTCGTCATCTTCCCCACACTTATGCGTTTTTATTGGTCTAACAGTTTTGGTTTGTGGAGATCTAAACTTTCGGTTCACAAAGGTGATCGATGTATCACCATCCCTAAGTGTCATTCTACCTTCTCTTACATCAATGAATGCCTCGGTGGTTGCTAAAAATGGGCGACCTAGAATTAGAGGAATATCAAGGTTTTCCTCCATATTAATCACTATGAAGTTTGCAACAAAGGTCAAACTTCCCACGTTAACAAGTAAATTATTTGCTATTCCAACCGGGTGTTTAATGGTTTGGTCAAATGATTGAACACCTATTTTGGTTGGTTTTAATTTATCTGTGCCTAATCTTTTGTATAAGGAAAGAGGCATAATATTTGCACTTGCTCCTAAATCTACGAGTCCATTATATACAGCACCATCATTAAGCAAGCAAGAAATGATAAATTCACCCGGGTCTCCTGCTTTAGTAAGTCGAGTTGGTTTGTAAACCTTTTTCGGGTGTTCTTTCCTTGGTTCTTTCACTTCTATTTGAATTTCTTGTTCACATTTTTCTTCGTTTTTTGGAATGGGAGGTTTGTATAAGAATTCTTCTTCATCACTCAAATTTGAATCCTCCTTATATTCTAATTTTGATTTTTCATATGTTGTTGATAACATATTTATGTTTTCATTTTGAAGGTTTTCTTTGGTGGTGAAATTATGATTAACTTCATTGTCAACTTCCATCGGACCATGTATGTAATGTTTAACTCTGTGACCATTAACTTTAAATTCAATCCCATTTGAATTTATTAATTCTATCGTTTAGTATGGGAAAACTCTTTTGACTATGAATGGTCCAGACCATCTTGATTTCAATTTTCCAGGAAATAGCTTGAATCGTGAATTGAAAAGAAGAACTATATCTCCTTCTTTAAATTCTTTTGAACTTCTGATTCTTTTATCATGCCATTTCTTCGTTCTTTCTTTATAGATTAATGAATTTTCGTATGCTTCATGTCTTAATTCTTCTAATTCATTTAGTTGACTTAATCGTAGACGTCCAGCTTCATGTAAATCAAGATTACATGTCTTCAAAGCCCAAAATACTTTGTGTTCAATTTCTACTGGAAGATGACATGCTTTTCCATAAACAAGTCTAAAAGGTATGGTTCCAATTGGAGTTTTGTAGGCTGTTCTAAAAGCCCAGAGTGCATCCTCCAATTTAATGGACCATTCCTTCGGATTTGATCCTACGGTTTTCTCTAGAATACGTTTTAAAGCTCGGTTGGTATTTTCAACTTGTCCACTTGTTTGTGGATGATATGCGGTGGAAATTTTATGAGTTACTCCATATCTTTTAAGAACTTTCTCAAGTTGATTATTACAGAAATGAGTACCCCGATCACTTATTAAAGCTTTCGGTGTTCCAAACCTTGCAAAAAGACGTTTTAAAAAGTTGACTACAACTCGTGCATCATTAGTTGGGAGAGCTTGTGCTTCCGCCCATTTAGATACATAATCAATGGCTACGAGAATATAGAGATTATTATGAGATTTTGGAAATGGACCCATAAAGTCAATACCCCAAATGTCAAATACTTCACATACTTGGATGACATTTTGTGGCATTTCATCACATTGACTTATTTTTCCGGCCCTTTGACAAGCATCACAGGATTTGTAAAGAAGGTGTGCGTCTTTGTAAATTGTAGGCCAATAGAAGCCAGCATCGTAAACTTTTCTTGCTGTTAGTTGAGGCCCATAGTGCCCTCCTGTTGGTCCTGTGTGACAATGGTTTAAAATTTTACTAGCTTCATCTCCAAATATACATCGGCGTATTATTCCATCGGGACAACTTTTAAACAGATGTGAATCTTCCCAGAAATAGTGTTTTATATCACTGAAGAATTTCTTTCGTTTTTGGTACGATAATCCTTTTTCAAGGAATCCACAAACTAAGTAGTTTGCATAGTCTGCAAACCATGGTATTTCATTATAATCTATCTTCAATAGATATTCATCAGGAAAGTTGTCTTGTATGGCCGATTTATTTAGAACTTCTAACTCAGGATTTTCAAGACGAGAAAGATGATCAGCGGCGAGATTTTCTGCTCCTTTTTTTATCTCGGATTTCAATATCGAACTTTTGTAAGAGTAAGATCCAACGGATTAATCGTGGTTTAGCATCTTGTTTCGAAAATAGGTATCTAAGAGCAGAATGGTCGGTATAGACCACCGTTTTTGCTAGAACGAGATATGATCGAAATTTGTCAAAAGCAAAGACAATAGCAAGGAGTTCTTTTTCAGTAGTTGTATAGTTCGTTTGTGCTCCTTGTAACGTCTTACTAGCATAATATATAGGTTGAAATTGTTTTTCAATCCTTTGTCCTAAAACGGCTCCCATTGCAAAATCACTTGCATCGCACATTAGTTCAAATGGTAGATTCCAATTTGGTGTTATCATGATCGGTGCATTAGTGAGTTTCTCTTTAAGAATATTAAAAGATTTGATACATTCATCTGAAAAGATGAATGGAGCATCCTTTTCTAGGAGTTTATTCATAGGAGTGGCAATTTTAGAAAAATCTTTTATGAAACGTCGGTAAAAACCGGCATGCCCTAGAAAACTCCTAACTCCTCTAACATTGGTGGGATGTGGAAGTTTAGTAATTACATCTACTTTAGCTCTATCCACTTCAATTCCTTCTTTTGAAATTTTATGTCCAAGAACGATGCCTTCTTTAACCATGAAATGACATTTCTCCCAATTAAGAACTAGATTTGATTGTTCACATCTAATAAGCATTCTTTCAAGATTAGCTAGACATGATTCAAATGTATCACCGAAGACTGAAAAGTCATCCATGAAAACTTCCATGCATTCTTCTATCATGTCGTGAAAAATCGCCATCATGCACCTTTGAAAGGTTGCAGGGGCGTTGCAAAGTCCAAATGGCATACGTTTGTAAGAAAAAGTACCATAAGGGCACGTGAATGTGGTTTTATCTTGATCTTCGGGTGCTATTGGAATTTGAAAATATCCGGAAAATCCATCTAGAAAACAATAATAACTATTTCCGGCTAATCTTTTCAACATTTGATCAATGAAAGGTAAGGGAAAGTGATCTTTTTTGGTGGTGTCATTTAATTTTCTATAATCAATACACACACGCCATCCTGTTACAGTCCTAGTAGGAATAAGCTCATTTTTTTCATTTGTAATGACAGTCATGTCACCCTTCTTAGGCACGCACTGAACTGGGCTTACCCATGGACTATCAGAGATTGGATAAATTAAACCTGCATCTAGCAGTTTAATAATTTCTTTCTTAACTACATCTTTCATATTAGGATTTAGTCTTCGTTGGCGTTGCACATACGTTTTATGACCTTCTTCCATAAGGATTTTATGTGTGCAATACGAAGGACTTATTCCTTTAATATCATGAATCTTCCATGCAATGGCTGGTTTATGAGCTTTCAACACAGAAATGAGTTGTGATTTCTCATTTTCAGTAAGAGAAGACGATATTATTACAGGTAATTCAGATTCACCATGTAAATAAGCGTATTCCAAATGGTTTGGAAGTGGCTTTAACTCTAATTTCGGTGGTTCTTCTATCGATGATTTATATCGATATCTGTCTTCTTCTTTTAGCATTTGAATTTCTTCTGTTGTTGGTTCATATCCATTAGCTATAAGTGTAGCTAACATTTCAGCTTCATCAATTGGTTCATTACCTTCTCCTAAAGAACATTCTCCTGTTCCTTGTAATTCTGGAAATTCTTCTAACAATTCTGCATGTGCATCAATAGTTTGAATATAATAACATGTATCATCTGCAGATTGTGGTTGTTGCATTGCTCTATCAACTGAAAAGGTAACACTCTCGTCCTCTATACTTAGGGTCAATTTCTTACCGAACACGTCTATCATTGCTTTAGCCGTGTTTAAGAATGGTCTTCCTAATATGAGAGGAACTTGAGAATCTTCTTCCATGTCCAGAACAACAAAATCTACTGGAAATACTAAAGTACCAACTTTAACTAGCATGTTCTCCATTATCCCTCTAGGATATTTTATTGATCGATCGGCTAGTTGTATACTTATTCTAGTTGGTTTCAATTCTCCAAGGTCTAGTTTAGCGTATAGTGAATACGGCATTAAATTTATACTAGCACCTAAGTCTGCCAATGCTTCTATTGAACTAAGACTACCCAGAAAACATGGAATTGTGAAACTTCCTGGATCAGATAATTTTTCTGGTATCTTATTCAACAGCATTGCTGAACAATTAGCGTTCATAGTAACAGCCGAGAGTTCTTCCATTTTCTTTCTATTTGAGATTAGATCTTTCAAGAATTTAGCATATCTAGGCATTCCTGAAATCACATCAATGAAAGGAAGATTTACATTTATCTGTTTAAACATATCCAAGAATTTGGATTGCTCGGCTTCAAGTTTCTCTTTCTTCATTTTACTCGGGTAAGGAAGTGGTGGTTGGTATGGTTTAACATAAGGTTTATCCTTAATTGTGTTATCTTCATTAACCTTTTCAACTATCGGTTCTTTTTCCTTATCTTGATTAGGTTGTGCTTCTTATGGAGTAGGAATAGCTTCATCGGAAGTTACAGGTATTTCAGGTGGTTTAAGTGTTGTACCACTTCTTGTGATAATAGCTTTAGCTGTTTCATTTCGGGGTTAGCATTTGTATCACTAGGTAGACTTCCCGGTTTTCTTTCACCTATTAACCTTGCTAGGTTACTTACTTCTTGTTCTAAGTTTTGAATAGAAGCTTGTTGATTTCTAAATGCTTGAGCATTTTGTTCATTAGTTTGTTTCTGAGATGTGAAAAACTGCGTTTGAGTTTCAACTAGCTTCGTCATCATATCTTCTAAATTCGGCTTTTTATCATCGGGTTGTGGTGGTTTGTTTTGAAAATTAGGTCTTTGCTGATTGTAAGTATTATTGGATACTTGTTGATTGCTAGGACCTTGTTGGTTGTTGTATGGAATATTTCGGTTATAATTCTGGTTTTGATTGTAAATAGGTCTTGGCGGTTGATAATTATTCTGATAATTATTTCCAGGCCTTTGGTTTATGTATGAAATATTCTCTCTTTGTTCCATTGTTAATTCAATACTGAGACAATCTTTTATCAAATGTGGTCCTCCACACTGCTCACAACTAATTCGTATTGAGTGAATATCTTTAGTCATCTTTTCCATTCGTCTCTCGACAGCATCTATCTTTGCGGAAATGGAATCTAAGTCATGGCTAGAATTGGCTCTAGCTGCTTTAGATGATCTAACGATATCTTTTTCTTGGTGCCACTCATGTGAGTGGGATGCAGTGTTATCAATAATTTTGTAAGCATCAGTTTCGGTTTTCTTCATAATAGAACCACCAGCTGCTATATCTATGTCTTTCCTTGTAGTGATGTCGCATCCTTGGTAGAATATTTGTACTATTTGACAGGTATCTAAACCATGTTGCGGACATCCTCTTAATAACTTTCCAAATCTTGTCCACGCCTCATATAGAGTTTCATTTGGCTTCTGTGTGAACGTAACAATTTCTGCTTGAAGTCTTACGGCTTTAGATGCAGGAAAGAATTGTTTAAGAAATTTTTCAACTAAAACGTCCCATGTATCAATCGCCCCTTCAGGTAACGATTCCAACCAATCTTTGGCTTCTCCCTTTAAAGTCCAGGGAAATAACATGAGATATATCTGTTCATCCTCAACTTCTCGGATTTTAAATAGTGTGCAGATCCTATTAAAGGTACGAAGATGTTCATTTGGATCTTCCTTCGGCGCACCACTAAATTGGCATTGATTAGTCACCATGTGTAGAATTTGTCCTTTGATTTCATAATCTGGCGCATTAATGTCTGGATGAGTAATTGCGTGACCTTGGCCAGTGCGTTTAGCTCTCATTCGGTCTTCCATACTTAAAGGTTCCAGATTCTCCATAATTGAATTTGTTGAATCGGAATCACTAGAGGATTCTGATTTAATGGTTCGTTCCTCAACAATCTCTGTTTGAATGATTGGTGGTTCCGGAGGAAAGTTTAGTGGTTCAGGATCTATGAATCGTCCCTGAATATTCTCCGGATTCTCAATTGTGAGGTCGGGTTCAAAAAATAGATTATCGGAAATTTGAACTGGAGTACTTGGTCGACTGGATGACGATTCTAAAGAAAAATCAACGGCGGTAATATTTGCTAAATGTCTTGATCTAGTTACAGATGGTGAACGTACAAAAGGTGGTGAACGTCTTGCTCGGTGCATTCACTGAATATCCTATTAGTTTTTAAAAGGAAAGAAAAATTATATAAGTTATCCAATCAATAGACTTTTCTGATTTTGCCCACGTTTCGAATAGCCAAAAGATGCAGCAGAGGGGCAGGATTCGTTTGGTCTCAATATAATTGAGGACTGTTTGGCTCCAATAACCCGGTCCACATACAAATCCAACTATTACTACGAACCAGAAAATTTTGATGTCTATCAATTTAACCACTTAAAATAAATTTTCGTAATTTTAAGAAATTTAGATAAGAAGTAGAATAAAAATCTATGTCCTAAAAACTAGAATGACGAGAAATAAGAAAGAAAAAGAGCGCGTCGAAAAAGGTCGAAAAAGAAAAATGGTTGAAAAATAAAAGGTCACGGAAAAATAAAAGAAACTTATAAAACTTAAAAACACTTGACTAACCTAACCTTATTACTAACTTAAAATTATAATCGCAAATTGAGATTACTAATTGGAATGATAATTGATACATAGGTAAAAGGTGTCTAAAAATATTAAAGCTTACAAGAAAAACTATATCCCAAATGGAAATAACTTAAAAAGGTACTAAAACTTAAAAAGGCGTCGCAAAATTCTAAAGCACCTAAATCTTAGTCTAAAGAAAAAGCACTTAAGGGATTTTACGGCTTTAACGCCTAGAATCGAGTAAAATTTTTTTTTTTTTTTTTTTTTTGAAAAACAAGGTTACTGCCTGGACAAGGCTTATGCCGCGGCGCGGCCAGCCTTGTCGCGGCGCGACAATACACAGGAAAATTTATACTTCTTAGCCTTGCTTCTGTTCCCAACATCAGTTATATGCCGCGGCGCGGAGCCCTTGGCCGCGGCGCGACATAACACTAATCCGGGGGCTGATCTGCAACATTTCACTTAAACCAAACTTTTTCACTTTTCATCATACTCAAACATATTTAAAACTGCATAATTCATGCACAAACATCAGAAATCAGTTTCTAACATCGTGAACCATCTATAAACAACATTTAGACAACAAAACGTGTTTTCATGAATCAAAACCATCATTTGGTCCCAAGTTCAACAATAACAAACATGACTCATTCAAAGCCCTTGGCGTTTAATAAGCGGTAACCGTAGAGTGTGATTACAAAAAGGGACTTGCAATACCACTTACGCTATGCCAATGCTCCTCTAGCGCTTTACACGGGCTCCTTACCTTCACGATGGACCTTAGCACCTAAAACATAAAACATCATAGGGGTAAGCTTTTGCACTTAGTGAGTTATAGGAAAGTAATAAAACACAAAACATAAAACATGTGGGCATAATCATAACACTTATCCTTCAACCCATTGGTTGCTTGCATACTTTCGGATCCAATTCATTCATACCATAGACATGACTTACTAGGCCGAACCTAGTAATCATGCCTAAGCTAACCATAGACATACTAAATATGCCTAAGCTATCATCATCTCATACATAGACACTTAATGTGTCTAAGCTAACACAAACCATAGGCAAGATTACTAGCAATGTAATAACCTTGCCTAAGCTAAACATCAACCATAGATACAACTATTAGGTTAACCCAATAGTTCTATCTAAGCTACATAACTAGTGCACTTAGTCGTTTCTCTCTTGCACGGATGCAATCCGAGAACACTAAGCCACTCTTGACCCGCCCATATTACCCCCTATGAACTCACCTTGCTTACACAAAATTCCTCGATCACTTGCAACCTCTTTTCCTTGATTAGCACCTATACATGAGCTAATCCCATTAATCACATAACTCAATCAAAATCACAACTTTCATGAATCTTCATATCTTTCTATACTTATACATTCACTTAACCCCCTAATCACAACATACATACATCTAGCTTTGATCTCATCTTTTTTAAGATAAGAATATTACCAATTAGACTTCATAACTTTAATCATGTACATTACTTGTTTATCTCTTTTAGCAATACATGCAACTTTCCTTCAATCCTTTTATTATTCATCAAATGTGCATAATAATCCAATTTCATTACTAGCACCCTTAAATTATCAAATAATCAATTTCTATGACTTACAACAATAACAATAGCTCATACATGAACATCCTTCATCATAATTTCTAACTAGAACACATAAACTTCTCATTGAGACATTTTAACAAACACTTGGTGTGCATGACTAGAAATTTAACTAGAACATCACCAAATTCATCATATTCATACCATAAATCCATAATGCAAGTTCATACTTAATTCTTCTTCCAAAATCAATAACAATTTCATTCTAACTCAAACAATTGTGCACAATTCAACAAATAGCAACTTCTTAAGCATAAATCTCATCATTAACACACAATACAAGCAATACTTAGACATAAAATTCATACCTTGACTTTTAAAGTTCAAGAACCCTAATTTGTGCACAAGAAGAGAAATAAGAAGAATTGAGACTTGCTAGTGTGCTTAGAATATCTTAGATTTCACCAAATTGAGCTTGCATGAGTCTAATTTCAACAATTTGTGGTTCTCCTTCTTCTTCTCCCTCAAAGTCGACACACATACATATACAGGAAGCTTTTCTGTAATTTTTTTGTGAATAAACTCAATTTCCAGCATTTTATTCTTTTTATTAAAATAACTTTAGCTTATTTGCACTTTCTACCCTCCCCACCACAACTATGGTTAGAGAAGTCCTTAATCTTAACTTTGCACCCTTAGTCCTTCCTAACTTAACCAATAAACTTAACTTTTGTCCATTTAACATAAAATAACCTTTACCATTTAATTTCTTAGCAATAAAAATTCACATAAAATAATACCTTAAATAATTGGGATGTTACAACTCTCCCCCTCTTGGATCGTTCGCGTCCTCGCGAACCACTCTTGATGCAATGACGGATAATACTTCATGAGCCATTCTTCGGGTTCCCATGTACATTCGGAACCTTTTCTAAATTGCCATAATACCTTCAACAATGTAACCGACTTATTTCTCAAGCGCTTAACCTTTTGCTCCAATATCTTTATTGGCTTCTCCGCATATCTTAACTTATTATCAACCTCAATTTCATTCAAAGGAACATAAGTTGATTCATCCGCCAAACACTTTCTCAATTGTGACACGTGAAACGTGTCGTGAATATTACTCAATTCATCGGGTAAAGCCAAACGGTAGGCTACCTTCCCAACTTTCGCCACTATCTCAAATGGTCCCACGAACCTTGGACCCAATTTTCCCCTCTTTCTAAAACGAATGATGCCTTTCCATGGAGAAACTTTTAACATCACTTTATCACCTACTTGAAATTCTATCGGTTTTCTCCTTTTATCAACATAAGACTTTTGTCGATCTTGCGCCGCCTTCATTCTTTCACGAATTTGGTCAATCATCTCGGTGGTTTGTTGTACTATTTCCGTGCTTCCTAATTCCCGTTGACCTACTTCGCCCCAACATATCGGGGTTCTACACCTCCTTCCATACAACATCTCATAAGGCGCCATTCCGATTGTAGAATGATAACTATTGTTGTACGAAAATTCAACTAAAGGTAAGTGAGTATCCCAACTACCACCAAAATCGATGACGCATGCTCTTAACATATCCTCGAGAGTTTGTATAGTCCGTTCACTTTGACCATCCGTTTGTGGGTGAAACGCGGTACTTATATGTAACTTAGTACCCATTTCCTCTTGAAACTTTCTCCAATATCGAGATGTAAATCGAGTGTCTCGATCCGAAACTATGGAAACCGGTACTCCATGCCTTGCAACAACTTCCTTCATATACAACTTAGACATTGCTTCCGATGAAGAAGCTTCCCTTATTGCCAAAAATAATGCACTCTTAGTCAATCTATCAACAATAACCCAAATTGCATCGTGTTGTCTAGGGGTCTTAGGCAACTTAGTCACTAAATCCATTGTAATATGCTCCCATTTCCAAACCGGTACCTCTAAAGGTTGCATCTTACCGTAAGGCATTTGATGATCGGCTTTCACTTGAAGACAAGTAAGACACTTGTGTACATACTTAACTATATCCCTCTTCATTCCCGGCCACCAATAGTCTTTCCTTAAATCTCTATACATTTTCGTAGCACCGGGGTGAATCGAATACTTAGACTTGTGAGCTAAGTCTAGGAGCTCACTTCTAACGCCACTTTGCAAAGGTACCCAAATCCTCCCATATCTAAGCCTTAAACCACGGGAATCTACCACAAAATTATCAACTTGCCCCTTGATCCTTTCTTTTCTCACGTTTTCGGGCGATAACGCTTCACCTTGTGCAACATGAATATCATCAAATATTCGAGGCGATATTACCATAGCCAAACTTGTTATCTTAATCGGTTGATGACTCGACTTCCTACTAAGAGCATCCGCCACCACATTCGCTTTTCCGGGATGATATAAAATCTCACAATCATAATCTTTCACCAAATCGAGACCTCTCCTTTGCCTATCATTCAAATCCCTTTGATCAAACAAATACTTTAAGTTCTTATGATCGGTATAAATGGAAAACTTAACACCATAAAGATAATGACGCCAAATCTTTAAAGCAAAAACTACGGCCGTCAATTCTAAATCATGCGTAGGGTAACGTTTCTCGTGTTCCTTCAATTGCCGGGAAGCATAAGCTATGACCTTTCCATTTTGCATCAATACACACCCTAAGCCTTTCTTAGAAGCATCACAATAAACCGTCATGTTCTCATTCCCTTCCGGTAAAACCAATATGGGAGCTTGAACAAGCTTCTCCTTAAGGAGTTGAAACGCTTGTTCTTGCTTTTCTTCCCATCTCCATGGCACACTTTTACGAGTCAACTTGGTGAGTAGGGTGGCTATTCTAGAGAAATCTTGTATAAACCGTCGATAATACCCCGCTAAACCTAGAAAACTCCTAACCTCGGTAGGATTAGTAGGTGGTTCCCATCTCATAATTGCCTCTATCTTTACCGGATCAACACAAATACCCTTCTTATTAATGACATGGCCCAAAAATTGAACTTCACGAAGCCAAAACTCGCACTTAGAGAACTTAGCAAACAATCTTTCTCTTCTTAAAGTCTCTAATACTTGTCTTAAATGTACCGTATGTTCCTCTTCACTCTTAGAATATACCAAAATGTCATCAATGAACACAATTACAAACCTATCAAGCATCGGTCGACAAACCCTATTCATCAAATCCATAAACGCGGCCGGAGCATTTGTTAATCCAAACGGCATAACCACAAACTCATAATGACCATACCTTGTTCGAAAAGCCGTTTTAGGGACATCTTCTTCCCTCACCTTCAATTGATGGTAACCCGACCTTAAATCTATCTTTGAAAAGAAACTAGCACCTTGTAGTTGATCAAACAAATCGTCTATCCTTGGCAACGGGTACTTGTTCTTAATAGTGACTTTATTCAATTCTCGATAATCAATACACATTCTCATAGTTCCATCCTTCTTTTTCACAAATAAAACCGGAGCTCCCCAAGGTGAACTACTAGGACGTATAAAACCTTTATCTATCAAATCTTGTAATTGAGTCATCATTTCTCTCATTTCCGACGGGGCTAATCGATAGGGAGCTTTGGCAATTGGCGTGGCCCCGGGTATCAAATCTATTCTAAACTCTACCTCTCGCTCGGGAGGTACACCGGGCAATTCACTTGGAAACACATCCGGAAACTCGTTAACTATTGGTACATCATCTAATTCAACAACCTTTTTCGAATCATCAACAACATGTGCCAAAAACGCACAACACCCATGAGACAAAAATCTTTTAGCCTTAGCATATGTGCATATAGGAATTGCACGCCTAGCTCGTTCCCCATAAATCCATATAATTTTTCCACTTGGTGATTGAACTAATACTATTTTCTTACGACACAAAATTATCCCCTCATTGTCATCTAGCCAATCCATGCCCACAATTACTTGAAATTCCCCCATTTGCATGGGTATTAAATCAATGACAAACTTTTCATCATCCAAAATAATTTCACACCCCTTAATGATACTATACACCATCACGGTCTTATTATCCGCTATTTCAACCTCTAATGGGTGTTCTAACATACTTGGGGTCATATTAAAATGCTTACAAAAAGAATATGATACAAACGACCGCGTAGCACCGGAATCAAACAAAACATGCGCAGGTAAAGAGTTTACAATAAAGGTACCTGACACCACATTTTGGGACTCCTTCGCTTCGAGTGCGGTAATCTGATGAGCTCGGGACCTTGGTCGGCTATCGCTAGCCTTCGGTTCCGTCTTAACCTCTTTCTTAACACTACCACTAGCTAAATCCTTCTTGTATTCCGGACATTCGGCTTGAAAGTGACCTTTCTCAAAACAATAATAACATTGCTTACCTTTCTTAGGACATTCGGCGGCCCTATGACCCGGCTTCCCGCAAGAGTAACAATCGGTGGTACCCGCTTTACATTCACCCGTATGATTCTTACCACACCTACTACACGTCTTGGCTTCTTTCCCACCGCTCTTACCCCACACAAAACCCCCTTTTGACTTGTGCGGGGATTCGGGACCAAACTTACCCTTCTTCGGACTAACATTATGCATCGCCTTAGAGTCTTGATCTAACTTCCGTTTAAACGCCGCCTTCTTCCTAAGTTCGTGTTCTCTAACAAGTGCTCTATTCATCATTTCGGCCAAAGTCTTATACGTGCTCTTGTCAATAAACTCACTTATCTCGGGATTCAACTTTTCATGATAATGATCCATCATCAACTTGGGACTTGACACAAAGTCCGGACAAAATCGAGACTTATCATTGAACTCGGCATTAAACTCGGTCACCGACTTACTTCCATGCTCTATATTCATAAACTCGGATTTCAACCTACTAACCTCAGCGGGTGGAGCAAATTGAGTCATAAACATTTCACGGAACTTGTCCCATGAGAAACTTGTAGCCACGTCTCGCCCATGAGACTTAACTATAAAATTCCACCACTCATAACCACTACCCTTCATTTGATGTGCCGCGTAAATTACCTTTAAATGCTCGGGGCATTCACATAGCATAAAAGTTTCTTCAATCTCATCAATCCATCTTTGACTAACAATAGGGTCAACCTTACCATGAAACTCAGGGGGATGGCAATTTGCAAAGTTCTTATATTCAAAACGATCATCCTTTCTTTTAGGGGCTTCTACCTCTTCTTGCCTTACCCCACTTCCCCCTTCACCTCTTAAGGTAGGGTTATTGGCAACAAAAGTCTTTATCTTCTCATCTAATTGATCATTGATCAACGTCTTGATCTTTTCTAACAAGGTTGGGGTATAACGTATCAAGGCTTGCCCTATTTGCCCCGAAATGTCATTTGGCATGTTAACTTCTTCCGATTCGTTTTGAGAGTCTTCTATAGACTCCGTGGATGGGGTGCGGACGTACTCATCATCCTCATCTTGACCTCGGTTTGGCGATACAATAGCCATTCTGAAAATTACATTCAACCCATTAGTTCAAATACCGGTAACACCATTATTCATCAAAACCAAACAATCCGAAAGAATTCCTAACTCGATTCACCATGACCATAGTAGACGTCCATGTGTACTAAAATGAAGTAATAGCAATGGCCTGTTGTTATTACACCATTTCATTACACATCTAGTCTACCACGACATCATGGCTAGCGAGTATCAAACTCCTTACATAAACCAATTCGTAATCTTATTCATTATACTATGGGTCTTGTCAATGACTCTACCCTATGGAGCATGGCACAACTATACGACTTAAACACTTATGCAAGTCCTAAACCGCTTATCCTTTCACAACAATGGTTTAAGCCTAGATAATCCCTATCGTGGGTTATCCAAGTCCCTTAAACCACAGCTCTGATACCAACTTTTAACGCCTAGAATCGAGTAAAATTTTATTTTTATTTTTTTTTGAAAAACAAGGTTACTGCCTGGACAAGGCTTATGCCGCGGCGCGGCCAGCCTTGTCGCGGCGCGACAATACACAGGAAAATTTATACTTCTTAGCCTTGCTTCTGTTCCCAACATCAGTTATATGCCGCGGCGCGGAGCCCTTGGCCGCGGCGCGACATAACACTAATCCGGGGGCTGATCTGCAACATTTCACTTAAACCAAACTTTTTCACTTTTCATCATACTCAAACATATTTAAAACTGCATAATTCATGCACAAACATCAGAAATCAGTTTCTAACATCGTGAACCATCTATAAACAACATTTAGACAACAAAACGTGTTTTCATGAATCA
This sequence comes from Rutidosis leptorrhynchoides, assembly GCF_046630445.1. Taxonomy (NCBI): domain Eukaryota; kingdom Viridiplantae; phylum Streptophyta; class Magnoliopsida; order Asterales; family Asteraceae; genus Rutidosis; species Rutidosis leptorrhynchoides. Next base: position 314,713,138 of record NC_092334.1, on the reverse strand, counting down.
AAACCATCATTTGGTCCCAAGTTCAACAATAACAAACATGACTCATTCAAAGCCCTTGGCGTTTAATAAGCGGTAACCGTAGAGCGTGATTACAAAAAGGGACTTGCAATACCACTTACGCTATGCCAATGCTCCTCTAGCGCTTTACACGGGCTCCTTACCTTCACGATGGACCTTAGCACCTAAAACATAAAACATCATAGGGGTAAGCTTTTGCACTTAGTGAGTTATAGGAAAGTAATAAAACACAAAACACAAAACATGTGGGCATAATCATAACACTTATCCTTCAACCCATTGGTTGCTTGCATACTTTCGGATCCAATTCATTCATACCATAGACATGACTTACTAGGCCGAACCTAGTAATCATGCCTAAGCTAACCATAGACATACTAAATATGCCTAAGCTATCATCATCTCATACATAGACACTTAATGTGTCTAAGCTAACACAAACCATAGGCAAGATTACTAGCAATGTAATAACCTTGCCTAAGCTAAACATCAACCATAGATACAACTATTAGGTTAACCCAATAGTTCTATCTAAGCTACATAACTAGTGCACTTAGTCGTTTCTCTCTTGCACGGATGCAATCCGAGAACACTAAGCCACTCTTGACCCGCCCATATTACCCCCTATGAACTCACCTTGCTTACACAAAATTCCTCGATCACTTGCAACCTCTTTTCCTTGATTAGCACCTATACATGAGCTAATCCCATTAATCACATAACTCAATCAAAATCACAACTTTCATGAATCTTCATATCTTTCTATACTTATACATTCACTTAACCCCCTAATCACAACATACATACATCTAGCTTTGATCTCATCTTTTTTAAGATAAGAATATTACCAATTAGACTTCATAACTTTAATCATGTACATTACTTGTTTATCTCTTTTAGCAATACATGCAACTTTCCTTCAATCCTTTTATTATTCATCAAATGTGCATAATAATCCAATTTCATTACTAGCACCCTTAAATTATCAAATAATCAATTTCTATGACTTACAACAATAACAATAGCTCATACATGAACATCCTTCATCATAATTTCTAACTAGAACACATAAACTTCTCATTGAGACATTTTAACAAACACTTGGTGTGCATGACTAGAAATTTAACTAGAACATCACCAAATTCATCATATTCATACCATAAATCCATAATGCAAGTTCATACTTAATTCTTCTTCCAAAATCAATAACAATTTCATTCTAACTCAAACAATTGTGCACAATTCAACAAATAGCAACTTCTTAAGCATAAATCTCATCATTAACACACAATACAAGCAATACTTAGACATAAAATTCATACCTTGACTTTTAGAGTTCAAGAACCCTAATTTGTGCACAAGAAGAGAAATAAGAAGAATTGAGACTTGCTAGTGTGCTTAGAATATCTTAGATTTCACCAAATTGAGCTTGCATGAGTCTAATTTCAACAATTTGTGGTTCTCCTTCTTCTTCTCCCTCAAAGTCGACACACATACATATACAGGAAGCTTTTCTGTAATTTTTTTGTGAATAAACTCAATTTCCAGCATTTTATTCTTTTTATTAAAATAACTTTAGCTTATTTGCACTTTCTACCCTCCCCACCACAACTATGGTTAGAGAAGTCCTTAATCTTAACTTTGCACCCTTAGTCCTTCCTAACTTAACCAATAAACTTAACTTTTGTCCATTTAACATAAAATAACCTTTACCATTTAATTTCTTAGCAATAAAAATTCACATAAAATAATACCTTAAATAATTGGGATGTTACAACGGCAAAGCCTAAAAATCTAGAACTAAAAATAACTATGGCAAAAACTATGTATTAAAACTAAATACGAGCAAAAAATACAAATATTACGCTAAAATAATTAAAAAGGGACAAAATATAAAAATATACAAAAAATTGTAAAAATTACAAAAAATATTATTTTTATATTATTTATTTTATAAAACTATTAATTTATTTAAAACTAATTAAAATTTAAAATACAATTTAATTTAAAAACTTAAACTAATTATAATAATTAAACTAATTAGGGTTTATTAATAATAATAATAATAAAATCCGTAATTAATGCGAAATTAGGGTTCTGTCACGTGTGTCAGGGAGGCTCCGCGAGTAGCGGTGCTCGAAGAATCAAACTCCGCGAGTCGCGGGGTTCCAATTTTCAACTCAGGTACAGTTTAAAATTAGACGCGTTTTTTTTCGGTTTTAAATAAAAATATTTAAATAAAACTTATATTTTTATAAAATAAAAATAAAGAAACTTTATAAAACTTAAATATTTAATAAATTCTTAAAAATATATAAATTTTTGTTTTTCTTTTTATATTTTTGAATAATTAAAAACGTATTTTTACAAAAGTGAATTTTAATAAAAGTAAACTAAAAATAAAAATCTTTTTTTTTATGTAGCGTTGCGCTTCCGGCTTTTAAGCTAGATTGTCCCCGGCAGCGGCACCAAAAATACTTGATAGTTAAAGCTAAGGGGTATAAAATACTATTAAATTTTAGCAGGAAATACTATTAAATACGATACAATTTTATACAAGATATTTATTTATTTAGAGAATGGATATACTTAAACCTTGCTACAACACTTATAGGCAGTGTACCTAATCGTACAGTAGTGTAGTTTTTAGTAAGTCCGGTTCGTTCCACAGGGAAAATCTTTAAACAAATCTTAACGCTATATTAGTTAATTTTATAAAAATACAAATATATATATATAAGTAATATTATTATTATAAAGGGGGTTTTTTACCGTTTAATGACCGGTTGTCGATTTTAAAACTTTAGCCGCAGTTAAAACCAAATGTAAAATATTAAAAAGACTTAATTTAAAGCGTAAAGTAAATAACGATAATGAAATTGCGAATAATAAAAGTGCGATAAAATAAACTTGCGATAATTAAAAAGTATGATAATTAAAAGTGCAATTAAATACAATAACAATAAATAAAAATGCGATAATTAGAAGTGCAATTAAATATAAAATAAAGGAAATTAAATATGAAATAAAAGAATTATGCTTATTTAAACTTTCGTAATCATGATGTTTGACGTGTTGATTTTAGTTTTATGTTCATGGGTTAATTGTTCTTTGTCCTGGATTATTTAATATGTCCATACGGATTTGTCCATAATAGTCCATCAGTCATAAATATAAAGAGCGAAAGCCTTCGTCAAATTATTCTTATTCCCGAAGTCAAATATTCCAACTAATTGGGGATTCGAATTGTAACAAGGTTTTAATACTTTGTTTAATGAATACACCAGGTTATCGACTGCGTGTAAACCAAGGTTTTACTACTTTGTTAACAATTACACCAATTACCCTTGAATGTAATTCACCCCTGTTTCAACAAGTCTATTTAACTATTAATCCAGTTCCGTGTCCGGTAAAATGAATAATTATTGGTATTTATAGATATCCCGCCCACCGTACCCAGTCAAGCGTATGTGGTTATATATAAATACGTCGAATTATAAGTTTGTATATTAAATTAACAAGGTATTATTTAGTTAATATAAAACCCATTAATAGCCCATAGTCTAATTTCCACAAGTGTCGTTCTTTTATCCAAACCCCAATTATGGTACAAGGCCCAATTACCCAATTTTAGTAATTAGCCCAACATCATGATTACTTCGGATTAAATAAGCATAATAATAACTTAGCTACGAGACATTAAATTAAAAAGGTTGAACATAACTTACAATGATTAAAAATAGCGTAGCGTTACACGGACAGAATTTCGACTTACACCCTTACAACATTCGCTAACATACCCTTATTATTAGGATTAAAATTAAAATTAAAATTAAAATTAAAATATAAATATAAATATATACGTTTAGATAGATGGATGGATATATATTATATGGTTTTTGCGATCAGAATTCGTTTGCTTTTATAGGGAGTTTCAGTTTTTGGGGCTCCGCGACTCGCGGCCTTTTTACTCTTCAAACTCCGCGAGTCGCGGAGTTTGTAATTACAGCTCACTCCATTTTGGCTCTTTGTTTACCGACGGTTTATTATATAAATATAATATATATATATATATAATTTATATAATTAATTATATATTATATTATATTTATATACATAATTAACTTGTAATTTTTAGTCCGTTGCGTCGAGCGTTGAGAGTAGACTCATGTCCCGGTTCTAGATTTTCGAACGTCCTTGCGTACTATTTTATATTTTGTACTTTGCGTTTTGAATCTTGTACTCTTGTAATTTCGAGACGTTTCTTATCAATAATTGGAACCTCTTTGATTGTATTTTGTACTTTTGAGCTTTTTGGTCGTTTGCGTCTTCAATTCGTCGAATCTGTCTTTTGTCTTCACCTTTTATTATTTAAACGAATATCACTTTTAAATAGAACAATTGCAACTAAAAGCTTGTCTTTCTTGAGGAATAATGCTATGAAATATATGTTCATTTTTAGCATTATCAGGTAACAACATACCTACTTATAGGATACAAATAACCACATATAATAATACGCTATAGGTCGGGCCTTAGACTAGACTCACTAATGCACCCTATTGACTCGGGTAACGACATCAATGCAGCCTAATTCCCTACAACCAAGGCTCTGATACCAACTATAATGATCGGTCAAGTGTACTTGACGACCATCGTTATCTTGGTCCCACAGCTTGATCATAACTCTAAATGAATATGATAAATAACCTTGCATTCTTTATTTAAAAATGATTTCCTATAACGGAAACCTACCAAAATATGTAAGTTTAGAAAAACTATAAATAAATACTTAACCAAAAGTTGACCAAAACAAAGTCAACAAAAACCCAAAATTTAATGTATCAAAATAGAATGCAAGTTAATGTCTAACAAAAGCTGCCATCATAAATAGGCAGACTCTCTAAGCACAGCGGAAGCAATCAATCATGAACCTGAGAATAGAACATGCGAGTAACTGTCAATAAAAATCTTGAGTGAATTATAGGTTTAATCATTGCAAACAATATTTAATTTAAACCATAAAGATTTATGCTTGAAAACATAAAGACTCAGGGACCCCAAAAATTATATGCTCGAAAACATATAAAACATTATTTCATTAACCCGTGAGCCACCTGGTAATCACTTAACAATTCCATACCCTTAACAAAACCATAAATATACACTGAATAGGTGTATCTTCCAAAATACGAAGTACTAATATATTTCGCCTGTAACTGCTAGCGCGACTAGCACGAAATGGGGCTGTCAGACCCGATAGATCTATCCATAGGATTCGCGTTCACCAGTAGAAACCAGTGATTAAAATTACCAGATTAGAGAATATTTTCGTTCGACTCACAATGAATAATTTAAACCAATTTTCACTTGTGTCCAAAATATAAAATAAATTGCATGTATTCTCATCCCAAAATATTTAAAATAGAAAAATGGGACTATAACTCACCTTAACGTAAATGAAGTAACCACACAAAAAGCGAACAACAAACGAAGTAAAGTAATCAAGTATGATCACAACGCTGACCTATAAATAAAGCAGATCGATATAAATAACTAATTTAGGTCAAGTCTTAGTATGATAGCTATAGTACTTGTTGCAAATAAACATAGAACAACACTCGGTATATTTCGGTATGATCAGGACAGCATATAACCCGTACTTTCTATTTTGAGGAAGTTTCTATTTTTGGAAAGTTTCTATTTTAGGATAGTTTCTATTTTAGGATAGTTTCTATTTTTGGAAAGTTTCCATATTTAGAAAGTTGCTATTTTTGGAAAGTTTATAACTTAGAAAAGTTTCCTTAATTAGAAAAGTCAACAAAAGTCAACTAAAAGTCAAAGTCAACCGAAAGTCAACTCAAAAGTCAACCTTGGTCAAACTTAGTCAACATTGAGGTTAAAGTGTAAATTACATTAATAATATAAGTTATAATGTTATTTAAAGTCATAAATGTATAATCATGTCATAACATAAGTTTAATTAAATTAAAATAAATTATTAAAGTTAACATAAGTTTAAATGACATAATTAATATATCATAATTATTTAATTAAGTAATTAAATATTAATCATAATATAAGTATTATTAATTAATAATAAATTTTAATCATATCATAAGTATTATTAATTAATAATGAATTATTAAACATATCATAAGTTTTAATTATAATTAATAAATCATAATTGTTTAATAATTAAATTATAATTAAATAATAACTAAGCCTTATAATAATTAAATAATTAATTAATATTTATTATAAGTCTTATTATAATAATCTCATAACATAATTTAATACTTGTCATAAGTATTTTTCATTATTAATAAAAGTATTATTAATCATAAGTTTAATTAAAAGTTTCATTAAATCATAAGTAATTATTAAATGATATAATAAATGTATATATCATAAGTCTTAAATTAAAATAATTAATTTTATATCATAAGTAATGTAGTAATAATGAAAATCATTATTTATATCCTAAGTTCAAATTTTATAACCATAAGTTTAATTAAACATTCGTCGGGTCATAACTTGAGCCCCGGGTGTCGGTTTTCGGCGAGTCTTATATATATCCTCGTCCTACCAAACCACCCGACACATTAGTGTACTCAAGAATACCCTAAAATCAGTCCCCAAGTCGTGACCTACATATATGAATCAACTTGAAACTTTAATCCGTTCAAAATCTTGTTTTAGTCATTCCGGGTGATCCGTGGCTCGGATTCCCATGACCCGAACATGAATGTTCATCCCATCATCAATCCTAAAACACTAGTATACCCTATAGACTCTAAGAATGGTTACAAAGTCGAACCAAAACTGAACACATTCGTTTTTATATTTTAATTCCATGAAAACACCATTTTATGCATAACTTAAGTTCCGGGAATCGAAATAACATGAATCCGGAGTCTAAAATCAATGTCTTAATGAGAGAAACACATATAAACACTTTAATTTATCAAAAACATCAGTTAACTGTACTGAATTGATCAATTAGTCCGCTGTCCCAAATCAAACAAACCGAAAACAAGCAATAACGAGTAATTCTATGCATATAATCATTAATCTAACAATACACAAGTACTATACTATCATAATAATCATCAAAAATAGAAAAATTAAATAAAAATCAAAAATCTAGGGTTAGGGTTTATATCCTAATCAAGAATCAAATGGTATGAACGCGTAGAGGAGAACGAGAGCAATCCGATTATACTAAAAGCCCTAAATCTTCAATGCAAAAATCAAAAGATGATGATGATATGGTGTGGTGTTGGTGATGACACAAAAGAAAAAAAAAGAAAGGGAGGAGGAAATTCTAGAGAGAGTATTAGGTATTTCCTTAAAATGTGTAAATGTGATGTTAAAATCAAAATGAGGAAATAATGAGCCTATACCATCCCCCTTTGAAATTTTTGGCCAAAAACAAAAGGGTGGACCCCCTTAGTGGGCCATATTGATACAAAGACTAAAAGCTTTTAGCCCGAACGCCCGGACGAAGCCCAAAACGCGAAAACACCATTACGCGATTAAATATTCGGACAGATAAAGTACACGCGACAAATAAAATATATAAACACTATATATAAACATATGATATAAAAATATCATATTTAAAATAAATGGGATTAAAAAATCTCAAAAGTCTGACCGTTGGTTTGAAAACCGAAAAGATTCGTCGGATAGAAATTCACGACACGTAGAAACGTACAATTTAAAATACGAATACAAATATTCATATAACATATAATAATTAACATATTATTACAAAAATAATAATATAGGTTATAGAAAAGACGTGACACGAATAACAATTTATGGACGTTAAATAATAAACGGTAGAAGATAACGGAAAAAGTAGGGTTGTGACATATGTCCTTGTTATAAATGTAATAATTAAGATTAATTTTTATAATGTGCACCTTTATGCTTATAAATGGATGGTTTAATTTGTAGTTGGTATGTGGTGATTAATCAAGATGGATGGTGGCGGCTTGAAGACTTTTTGTGTTTGTTAATGTTGGCCGATTTATTAATGAATGTTTGTGTGTTTGAGACAATTTGTTGATATATGTGTTGGTGTGTTTGAGACAATGATCCGTTGATATTAAACAGTTTCATGTGGTAATTTTATTTTGATTGAAACAATATAATTGTAACTGTAATGTGGTGATCAAAATTATATTTTATATTTAATATTTGTTTTGTAATTTAAAAATCTTAAATTATTGTAATTGTAATGAATAATAAATTGATGCAATCAAAAGAAAACTGGATCCGAAAAGGGCCCAAAAGGCCCAAATAGCTGAAGCAGGCCGGAAAGGCCCAGTAAGCTTAAACGTGGCGACATGCCCAATTAGCATAACCGGACCCAAAAGGCCCAATTATCTGGACTGGCCTGGAAAGTCCCAATTACCATAACCTGGCCCAAAATCCGAAATGGACCCGAATACTCGAACCGGATATTCGAAACTCCTATGACTTGTTAGGACGCTTTATTGTGGTACTAAGTTAACATATAGTTATATTAGGACCCCTTTTTTGTGGTACAAAATGTATATTAGGACCCTTATATATTGGTACTAATGTATATTAGGACCCTTATATTGATACTAATGTAAGTTATCTTCATATTAGGACTCTTTTTCCTTGGTACTAAACTACTATATTTTTATAATACGACCCTTTTTTGGGTACTTACATACTACCTCCGTCCCACCAGAAGTGTCCACTTTGACTTTTGACAGTCTTTATTTGTCAACTTTGACTATTAATATTTATGTCCGTGTTATATAATATTTGATGAAAATTATATGAAATGATTGAGTTTTAAGTGTGTTTTCATTGGTATAACTTTCATCAAATATTATAGACAAAATTACTCCCGTCGTCCTTGAACTTATACCGAAATCACAGGCGTCGTCCTCAAAGTTTTTTTTTTGCGTTCGTCGTCACTGAACTTGCATTTTATAACTTGTGTCGTCCTTCTATTAACTGTCCGTCTCTTTCCTCCGTTAACCTCTAGCATGTGTCAAACATGTGAGGGCAATTCTATCATTTTATATCTTTTACAGTTTAAGGACGACGGGCGTAAATAATTTAAATCTTTTCTTTTTTCCTTTTCCTTTTTATTTTCTTTTCTCTTTTCTCTTTTCTCTTTTAAAACCCATTTTCTTTTTTCCTTTTTCCTTAATCCACCACCTTCAACAAAAATATTACTCTGTACAAAGTTGTGTGAATTCATCTGGTGAAACTACCAGAAAAGTCTCAAATCCTAATTCTCCAAAATCAAGGATGAATTCATGAAATCAAATCCTAATTCGCTGTTGTTAGAGACTGATACCTAAGTAATTTTAGTCATCTTCTCCGGTGGTTTCATGGTGGTTTCGAACAGTTGCAGAGGTTATCGAAATCGTCGATTACGATTTCGTTAATACCCAGATCTGGTAACCGGAGTAATTTTGTCTTAAGAATATTCATGGTGTTAGCGCTGCCATCATCCGTCATCCATCACTACTATAACACAACCAACGCACCCATACCAGTCACCAATTCCGACGATGGTGGTTGTAAAATCGTATTTTCAGATCTGTCACCACCATCTCATCTTCGACCTCTACTGTTGGGTACCAGATCTGTTTCTAATTTATGCTTTCGTATTTCGTAACTGTAATATGTGTAAAATTAATTAAAAATTAAGTTGTAAAAAGAATTTGTAGAATATGCTTAAATGTTGATTCATTATTTGTAGAATATGCATTATTTGTGTTGTTTGCAAATCAGTTGCAAAATCCATTTGTTTATATACTAAGTTTTATGTTTAGATATAGGTAAAAGAAGGTGTTTGTGGTGAACTTGAACTTGTAAAATTTTGGGGATGGTTAAGTGCAAACAATGAAGAAAATTAGAAGGTTAGGTGAAAGAAGAAATTAGGTTTGTGATATATTGAGGATGAAGATGAAGACAAGGGAAGAAATGAAGAAAGTCAAAATTACACTGGTAGTCCTTGAACTATAAAAGATATAAAATGACATAATTGCCCTCACATGTTTGGCACATGCTAGAGGTTAACGGAGGAAAGAGACGGGTAGTTAACAGAAGGACGACGCAAGTTATAAAATGCAAGTTCAGTGACGACGAACGCAAAAAAAAACTTTGAGGACGACGCCTATGATTTCGGTATAAGTTCAAGGACGACGGGAGTAATTTTGTCAATATTATATAACACCAACAAAAATATCTAAAGTCAAAGTTGAATTAGGAAGACTGAAAAAAGTCAAAGTGGACATTTCAGGTGAGACGGAGGGAGTAATTTATAATTATTTTAGGACGCTTTTATTGGTACTAACATAGTTTCTCATTATATTAGTACACTTTTTGGGGTCCTAATATGATCTAACATACAAATTTAGGCGTCATAGGACCCTTTTGTGCGTCTCAAAGTATTATAAAGTGTCATAATATTTTACCTGATAGGACCCTTTCGATATTGTTTATAGGACTCAAACAAAGGTCCTATAAGCGTTAGGACCCTTTTCGGTTAATAGGACGGCCGTTGATAGGTCGTGTGATTTGGGTGTCCTATCAGACAAAGGGTCCTAAGAATGGGCCTTTAGGACACTTATGGGGGTCCTAAAAGGTTGTTTTTATTGTAGTGAACACACCATACCTTTTCTTTTGTTTTTCATTTAAATAATAATGAATACTACTAAAGGATAAATTATTGTCGCCAACACCGTGCTGATAGTAATATCATAATTTATTTATTTCTTTATACGAGACCTATAAAAACAAATTCCCTCCTATGTCTTTCGTTTTCCCAGCTAAGTGAGAGCAATACTCATTCTTACTCGTTTTACCTAAAAAAAATGAACAGCAAAGCTAATTATATTAAAACATGTAGCAAGAAATTAGAGGAAGAAAACAAACAATGTTCCAATTTTCATTTTATCTACCTCTATGAACAATCTGAGATAAAAAAAACTAGAACGAATAAAGTTGAATAAGTCTCCTTTTTTCAATGAAGAACCCGTCAAAATTACTCCATCGAATATCTCCAAATAAATCAAAGAGTCATCACCACAATCGTATACACGCGGGCCTTTAACGAAGCAGGCTCAACCCATGAATCAACCCAATTTAACAATTCTTCCCAACAATCAATATTCCACATAGATACATCCATCTAAAGCCTTACTTTGAGCCATAATTGGGAAGCTGTGGAACATCAAAATATTATATGATTGATCTGCTAAATCAGGTTATATAATTTAATAACAAGAAAATATCAAAATTCACCTAACACATAACTAGTGTACCCGATCATGTATAACATAAATCGATAAATCCATATTTCGTTCCTAGGGGCAAAAACTAATGATTAATCTTAAATATCAATAACATGCAAATCTAAATTCACAGAAAAATAGTAAATCAAGGGGTTTATCGTTTAATGACCAAAACGTCAAAGTAATTATTTAACAAGAATACGTAAAATTAATGCAAACGAAATAAAATAGCAAGTAATCAATATCAAACAAATATGTTTACTTAGGCACTTTCACTATCTTATGTTGGGATTTTATATAGGATAGATAATTTCATATCATGCATGTGATTCATAATCCAATCATATGTTCCAGATGCAATTACATAAATTAGCATGCAAAAGTGTCACTCATTCTTATACTAATTATGTAACAGACCGTCCATATACTTTCAAATATTTGTCAACCGAATTATTAATTTAAAACAATTGTGCTAACTGGTCATCGCAACAATTCACACATGCTGGTTTCTCAAATCAATTAGTTTCAGCTAATCGTCAGATAACATGTATAACCCTATTGTCACTTTGTTATAAACTATTAATTATATCCTATGAGTTGTCAATTCAATCAGATAAAATCAACAATCAAACATCATAATTAAATAATACCATGCAAGAGTCGATCTACACTAACCAGTAATCCATCATGCAATCAAATTCATAATCATTAATAAAAAACACTCCTAACATAATAAGTATTTGGCCTAAGTAAAAATAACAATGTTAGCCAATAACCATGATAAAAATAGCTAAACATATATTCAAAGTAAAATCCATAATAAAAGAAACAATAATTAAACTTAAAATAAAGTGTTTGTGAAATCAACCGATGTTATTAGCCTCTTCGTGATGATTGCAAGGTGTTGGAGTGCTCCATATTGCCTTGAAAACCCTCAAAAATTGCCTAGAATCAGCCCTTGTACAAAATTCTTCACAAAAAGTGCATATGACTTCAAAACCATAAGGCATGTATTTATGATTTTTCATAACCGACGGAGGTAAGCGCCGCTTGAGAAGCCCAAGTGGCGCTTCGACGGCGGAATTTCACTCAAACCCTATCTGCAAGCGGCTCTTCATGGCACTTTCTCTTTTGTAAGCGGCGCTTTGTCATCCTAAGCGGCGCTTTGTTCTTCATCTTCAACTTATTGGTTAACAATTCAAGCGGTGCTTCATCAGCCAAGCGACGCTTTTATCCGATCTTCTCAAGTTCTGTCAAAAATTCAACGCATCACTTTATGTCCAAACGATGCATGTATCTGACACTTAGTCTCCATTTTTAATATATGAAGCGAGGCTTTGAAATGCAGGCGGCGCTTCCTGCTCTTTTTCAGCAGATCAGATTTCTTCTATCTTCTCACCCACCTTCCTCTCGTTCATACCTTCATTCTCAATCAAAATTACCTGAAATTATCAATAAATCATTTAAGTGTGGAAAATTCATATAATTAACTCCAAAATACTTTTAAAAAAACAGGATAACTTATAAATGTCATATATAAGCATGTACAAAATAGGCAATATCAAATCTTTCCACCCTTGGCGTTTGCTTGTCCTCATGTAAAGAAATACAAAAATAATTTAAGAACCATACTCCATAAGCACTAATCAATTAATCCTTCATCTTCAAAAGACTCTCCATTAAGTTCATAAGAACACGAAACATAATGTCTTACGAAAAATTAAAGACTAACTTCAACATTTGTCAAAATCACCTAGGTACATGTCAAAAGGAATATTAAAAATAGGTAAACATCAAGTGGGTTAGATGGGTTGATCATGACACAGAGAAAATTTGTGTAAAACGGTTATGAATGTCGAATCAATCAATCTTTATAAGGTTTAGAATTTTTAACGTGATCCTCATTCGTACAAAGATAAATTAATTACTAGTACTATCATAGATAATAAAATTACAAAATTTAACTGAGAAGTGTAATATATATATATATATATATATATATATATATATATATATATATATATATATATATATATATATATATATATATATATATATATACATATATATATATATGTGTGTGTGTGTGTGTGTATATGTATATATATGAAGAAGATCAAGTGAGAACTTTTTAGTGTGAAACCTCTAAAAACTCAAAAATACACTGAAATTCGAAAAAAAGGGATACGGACGAACAAAACAGGGACACGGACGAACAAAAAAAGGCGCTAGTCGAACAAAAATAAAAACACGGACGAAAGAAAAAAAATTCGAATTACCAAAATGTAGAACACCATTTTGTTCGACTATGATGTGTTCTACATTTTTTTTGTTCGAATTTCAAAAATGTAGAACACATTTTTGTTCGAATTTCACATTTTTGTTCGGCCGCCCTTTTTTTGTTCGAATTACAAAAAAGTAGAACACATTTTTGTTCGACTACCGCTGTGTTCTACATTTTTTTGTTCCACTATCAAAAATGTAGAACACATTTTTTTTTCGAATATCACAATTTTTGTTCGACTTTCCTTTTTTTGTTCGGCCGCCTTTTTTTGTTCGACTTTCCTGTTTTTTGCTCGACTATCCCTTTTTTTGCTCGCCCGCCACTTTTTTTGCTCGAATTTCAGTGTATTTTGGGGTATTTTGGAGTTCTCAGGGTTCTCACACAAAAAAGTTCTCATTTGATCCCTCTACTATATATATATATATATATATATATATATATATATATATATATATATATATATATATATATATATATAGGGAGAGGATTCAATGAGATCTTTTTAGTGTGAGAACTCTAGGAACTCCAAATACGCTCCAAATACACTCAAATTCTAGCAAAAAAAAGTGGCGGGCGAGCAAAAAATGAAATTCGAGCAAAAATAAAAAAAACGGACGAACAAAAAATCAGTCGAGCAAAAAAATTTTTTTTTTTCGAATTTCAAAAATGTAGAAAACATTTTTGTTCGAATATCAATATTTTTGTTCGACTACCCGTGTGTTCTACATTTTTTTGTTCAACTTTCAAAAATGTAGAACACATTTTTGTTCGGATTTAACAATTTTTGTTCGAATTTCTTTTTTTGTTCGGCCGTGTTTTTTTTTTGTTCGACTTTCCCCATTTTTGCTCGACTATCATGTTTTTTTCCGCCCGTGTTCCGTTTATGCTCGAATTTCAATGTACTTTTGAGTTCTCAGGGTTTTCACACAAAAAAAGTTCTCATTTGATCTCTCTCTCTCTCTCTCTCTCTCTCTCTCTATATATATATATATATATATATATATATATATATATATATATATATATATATATATATATATATATATATATATATATATATATATATATATATATATATATATATATATATGCGTTATACATTTTTTTTGTTCGACTTTCAAAAAGTTTTTCTTAATTGTGGTTGAAAGTTATTTATGGATTATTATAATTATATGTATAGATTATATGTATATATTATATATATACAATTAATCTCTATTTTTAATTACATATAATTACGGTTATCATTTTTAGCTGTATTATTGAAAATAAAATACAGTTTCCGAAAAAACACAATAACGTATCACCTTCATCTCTCATAATTTAGGTTTTCGTTAACACCACGGGCTCTTAAACTGAAAAGGAATTTTTAAAATTTGTCAAAAAGTTTTTCTTAATTGTGGTTGAAAGTTATTTATGGATTATTATAATTATATGTATAGATTATATGTATATATTATATATATACAATTAATCTCTATTTTTAATTACATATAATTACGGTTATCATTTTTAGCTGTATTATTGAAAATAAAATACAGTTTCCGAAAAAACACAATAACGTATCACCTTCATCTCTCATAATTTAGGTTTTCGTTAACACCACGGGCTCTTAAACTGAAAAGGAATTTTTAAAATTTGTCAACACCACGGGCTCTTAAACTCAAAAGAATTTTTAAAATTTGTCAACACCGGACTCTTAAATAATTCTTATATTTTTTCTATTTTTTAGTATTGCTATCTACATAACAATATGAACTGAAAATTACATTTTTTCTACGGTTTTTTACACACCCATGCAACGCACGGGCTCAAAAACCTAGTGTATGTATATATATATATATATATATATATATATATATATATATATATATATATATATATATATATATATATATATATATATATATATATATAGGGATTGGTTCATCTACATATAATCTTAAAATACATAATGTTCAATACCACTCTTTTGTTGACACATGTCCACCTAAAATGAGGGAAACATTTTTAGATAGAAGGACATTTTAGTAAAATCAAAAATTATTTTATTAATTATTTATATTTGAATTTGAAAATTGAATGTAACCGTCTTATTTGTGCTTTACTTACAACCTTTCCATGAATTACAATTTCAATGATTTTTCAAACCGTCGTACAAAAATTATTGTGAAAAGATATATATATTCAATTTTATTTACACCAACAATTAAAAAGTGACGAACACGTGTGCAAAATTATATCAACTTGACATTGTATAAAAATTGCAACGCATGTGCATTAATTGGTTATATTGAAGTTGAACATTATTAAAACATATATAAATATCGTTGTATATCGACACATTTCTAAGATCCATTCATCAATTTTTTAGTTCTTATAATCATTGTTTTGGACGTCGTTTATCAATTTAGTTTATAAAATTCAAGTATTAATTAAGTGTCATTATTCATGTATCAATTTTATAACTTTTACTTAAAAAAATTCTATCATGTATCAACTTTATACTTTTATACGGAACATTTACTTACAAAAATTCTATCACCATATTTGCATCAATTTTATAACTTTTACTTACAAAAATTCTATCATATATTAACTTATTTTTGTTTGTGCATCGATTTTGAGCTCCGTTGTATAAAATTTTTCTGTATAACTAATATCGTACTCAATGTATCAATTTGGCGTCGTTGTGTATGTATATTTCAAGGTCGTTGTATCTGTTGTATCGGTATATATGTCTTTGTCAAAGTCAATGTATCAATTTTGTGTGGTTGTGTACATGTTTTTCAAGGTCAATATAGCAATTTTGTCTCGTCCATGTATAAAGTTTCTTTCAAGTAGTCTAACGACTTTGTGTCTAATAATTTTTAATCAAAGTATACGTTATGCATCAACTTAATAAGGTTTGTGTATTTGGTTGCAAAATGCATCTGTAATATGTTTACCTAATGCATATCAAATAATGTTGCTTGTGTACATGATGTTCATCAAATAAGGTTTGTATAATTCTTATTTTTAGCCCCAAAAAGAAAAAAGAAAAAAAAAACATATAACGTTTTTGTGGAATTATACGTTGTGCATCAAAAGAGATTGAACAACTTTGAAAATATATGTATAACTTTTTTATCAATATTTGGCTAATTCGTTTGGCGCACACGGGGTTTTGTATTTATGATTTCTAAAAAGTGGTTAACAAGCATAAACTGAAAACGTGATTGTAGGGAAATATATCAAAGGACTACTATACCCTTTTTTGATATTAAATGAAATAAATAAAATATTGCAATTAAATTTTAGATCATGTGAATCCAACGGTTAATATAACCTCCTACCATATGTATTTTTAGCATTCTTGTAGCATAACCACTTCCTATATATATATATATATATATATATATATATATATATATATATATATATATATATATATATATATATATATATATATATATATATATATATATATATATATATATATATATATATATATATATATATATATATATAGATGATGTGTTTGAAGTCTTTGTAAAGAAAATAGGGTATTACATTAATGTTCGTGTTCGGGTTCTTGTAACTATGTAATTCTGGTACATTAATGAAAGTTTGCTTTAAAAAAAAAAAATAGGGTATTACATAAACCAGTAACCTACACTAAAAAACGAAAGTAAATGTGAATATATACAAGTAACTACTACTTCTTGCAAATAAAAAGGGAAACACGGGCTCACCATTCTCTCACACTCTCGTTTCCAAGAATTCAAAAACAAGTCACACCCATTTCTTCACCTCCTCCGGCCACCGGCTTCCGCCGGTGGTCCGGCGCCTCCCTTGCTACTTTTTCGTTTTTCCCTTCCTTCTTCCTTCTTCTTGTCTTTTATTTGTTTCTTCCTCGCATTGGGTCTAATCCGTTTGGGTTTCAGTTTCCACGACATCTTCTTACTGCCATCAAGATCCGTTGAGTACCGCGAGTCTTTTCCGGTGGTATGTGGTTTCTGATAGTGGTGTTGAGTATATGGACGGTTTTGGGGCTGGATCCAGTCGGAATAGGATGTTTCTTTTTCGTGGTTCAATCGAGATATTATGTGAGTCGACGGATTTTGTTTTCCGCAACAGGAAGATAGGTTTGTGCCAGATCGGTCAAGTTTGTCGTTGGTTATCGTCTCGTGCTCCGTCGGTAGGTGTTACTTTTTCGTGGGTAGACCGGATTGTATTTTGGTGGTTGTCGATTTTTGGGTTCCATTTTGAGTGGTATTGGTTGTAGGTCGTGGCCTTTGTGTGATTGTTCGTGGATATAGCCTCCTTTGTGAAGAATTCGACCAGTCATCGTGGTTTCTGCACCTCGTCTTTTCAACTTCGTGATGAAGGTCTCCATCGTGGTTTTTTCTTGTTAACCATCTTGGCACATTGCATTATCGCCACTCGATTTGAGAGTGTGGTTGGATCGTTTGGTTTAGTTTTCGACGGGTTTCGTGTTTGTTGTTCGTGTGCTCCGAATCCACGCTTTCTATCGGGTGTTTGCCCTTATGTGATTATGTTTTGTGTTTTGGTGTGGTTAATGAGGGTGTTTCTTGATGGTTTGATCCTTCATAGTCTTGTTAGAATTGTGTGTTTAGGAATCGTGTATTTGTCATTCGAGTTTATGCTTCTCGATTGGAATTTGTACGTTGTCGTGTTGTTGTACTACCTAGCATCTTGCTAGTGTTTATTTATTAATATAATATATTGCCTTTCAAAAAAAAAAAAAAAAAAAAAAGGGATGTGCTGATGTCCACGTAATATTGTTACCCTACCACTTCTTGATACTCCATTAATTAATTGTGGCTATCTTGTGTACTTTTTTTTTTTACACTCAGAAATAATAACCATTTATTACACTCAGAATTTCTATTTATAAACCAAAACTTAGTTATTACACTCATTTCTTTTCTTTTATACATAGTTATTAACTAGAAAAATTCCGGCCCGCGCGATGCGGCGGGACCTTTCGAGTTACATATTCATATTTAACATAGCGTTTTATATTTACAAAATTAAAAATGCGTTGCTACGGGTATGGTTGGAAACATGTGGTTAGTACCTAGTATACGTAATGGACTCCACATTTTTAGCGCTAGAAAAATCACATAAAAAAAGGAACAGAACCATCGATATGATGTGGCTAGTTTTGGTTATTTATTATATATGTATGTAAATATATAAATTAAATTATATCCCGAAATATATAGCGTTTTTTAAAAATAGTCCGTTTTGGGCATAGCTAGTTACGTTGTGTTCGTAAAATTATTTCGAGTTAAACGGTGATTTCGGAAAAATTTAACTCGAAGCGAGCGGGAAGATACGCCCCGGGTGGAGTTTGTTTTTATTTTTTAATTAAAATAACGATTTTACATTTTACACCCCTATGTGGAGGGTCGAATGTGTATGAAGGTTAAAGTTTGAGGGTTGGATTTGAATTTTTTTTTTTTTTTTTTTTTTTTTTTTTTTTGATGTGTCGTTTTGAAAGAATTTGGTCATGCAACGACCAAATTCTTGGTGGCTATTAGTATATATATAAATTAAGTTTTATACTAATTTTGGAAGGCTATAACATATTTAATGTGCTTATCATGTGCCCTAGGCAAAAGTTAGCTTTTTCCTAATTATAATTAAGTAACATCATGCATTAATTGATCAATGCTAACATCTTTGACTTAGTAAAATATCGAGACATTTAGAAGTGTATCATACGACATCATTCGATTCATATCTGATTCACTGTCATTACTAAAAATAATCACGTATTGTATTTAAAAAAGAAAAAATAATCATCAATAATAAATAAATAAATAAATAAATAGGTACATTTGAATTCTAATTTGATTGTTTCTAAGGGAGGGGGTTTCTCATTTCACATGGCCAACTTCACAAAATAGGGCTATGCCTCGTTCAACTATAAATAGAGTAACTCCACACTTCTTAATTGAACATAAAACCATACATAATATTGCTTAACCAATATAACTACAATGAAGCTCTTATTTGCAACTATATTTGTTTTTGCTCTCCTCTTCATATCGGCTGATGCGATTTCCCCAATGGGTGCTCCTGTTCTCCCAAGTATTTCTTCTAATTTCCATTCTTAGTTCATGTTTCTTTTTATTCTAAGTCACCGTGTTTTGTAGTTTTGAATATATTCA
Source organism: Rutidosis leptorrhynchoides (assembly GCF_046630445.1). Taxonomy (NCBI): domain Eukaryota; kingdom Viridiplantae; phylum Streptophyta; class Magnoliopsida; order Asterales; family Asteraceae; genus Rutidosis; species Rutidosis leptorrhynchoides. The sequence continues at coordinate 314,693,357 of NC_092334.1, read as the reverse complement.
ACGATAGTTGATATGAATGGTGATGAATGTAGGTAAATTTGGGTGCAACAAAAAGTGAGAATTGAGGTGTTCGAGATCGGGATGGAGAGATAGATACCTAAAGTATTGCGGCATTTGTTGCGGAAAATGCAATGGATGTGTTCCTTCAGGTCCATTTGTTAGTAAGGCCCAGTGTCCTTGCTATCGTGACATGAAGAACCGTAAAGGCAAAGACAAATGCCCTTAATTTGTTTATTTTTAATCGATTTTCATTATCACTATCACTATATACATTAAAAGAGAGTCTCGATTAACTAATAATTATTTTCAAAACCCCCTTAATTACCATTAGATTAGAAAATTACATTACAATATCCCTTAATCCAACGATCCTTAATCATTCACTAAAAATATTAGCTAATAAATCAATTTTAAAAACACTCGTTCCTAAAATACAGCTTTTCTAATAATAAAAAAAAAACACGGGAGAAATCAAATTAAAACTACAGTGTCGTAAACCCTAATTCAATTATCTTTGTTTTTTACGGATCATCCAAGGGTTGCCTTTTCGCCTAAAATTGGCTAGATCGTGAACCCCAACAATCGTGCACCACATCATGTTGTTGTTGGTAGTTTAATTCCCATTCGTTTCTATCGCAAAAAATAACAATCGATGGAAGACCATATCGATGCATAGCAGTTCTTCGGATTGGAAATTTATCAAACTGGTGCTTTTAGGTAATTTCAATCGACGCTTAAGATTTCCACTCAATTTAATCTCCGATTACGACTTACACCTCTTATAAATTTTGAATAGGGTTCCTAAATTTCTTTGATTATGATAATTTACAAACTTGATTCGTTATTTACAACATGATGATTTCGTTCGTGATATTTACCAAATACATTTAGGATTATCATGATGACTTCTCGTTCATGAATTACTTTGTATGTGAAGGTATTAATTTTTTTATTTTGAATTTTGAAATCATTCCATTATAAGTCAAGTTCCTAGACTTTTTGTAGTAATTAAGGTAGGATATTCGGTATTGGTTTTTGTTTTCATGAGTTTTAGAAATAGAAATTCCAATGATTTATTTAACATGTGATTTGTCTGCTTAATTTAATACAATGGTTAAATAATGTTAACCCTTATAAGATACTGGACACATTGATTCAACAACCCAAGAATGAAAATGGTTTGATGTTTTTGTTTATATATTGTTTACTTGGTTTCAGTTTCAGTTGTTGGGTGAGCTCTATAAAAGTTGTTAGGTGAACTCTATTTATAGAGTTGATATTATTGAACCATTGAATGAAAAGGGTTTAGTCGTCTGATTTTCATCGCAGGTGTGTTCGCCTGTTAGATTCAATACTTTGTATTGAAGTTATCAGAGCAAGGTGCTATCACCAAAAGAATGACAACCATCAAATAAATGGTGGGAATGGATATTTTGCGTAGTGACAAAACTGGCACTCACCTTGAACAAACTTACAGTTGACAAAACACTAATTGAGGTCTTGTTTCAATACATACATGATACATGATCATATTTAAATGTAACCTTTTTAATTTATTATATGTATTTTTTTTAGCTTATTGTTGAGAAAGAGTATACTAACAACGAGTCTCATTGATTTATTGGTTTATAACTATATGTATAATGGGCTATACATAAACAACTTTAAATCATAACATGTCAAACATTCAATTTACTGAGTCAGTGTTTAAATGCATTCGATCAACATTCAATTTTGTATATTTTGATTTGTTGCTTCTATGAAATTGATTTGTTCACCATGATCTTCAAGTATGTCGATTACGATTTATCTTTTTAATTTAGGGTTCATACGATCGACTATAACATCAGGTAGGAGTGTAGGACAAGTTCATTTGAATTTAAATTTTAAATAGTGTGAGTTTTTTATAGGTGACAATTACCTCTGAAGTGATCTCAAAATCCAAATGCCGAGCTATATTAAAATGTTTGACTGAGAAGTACGTGACTTCACACATGGGTAATCGGTGGTTGGCTTATGATGGTAAAAAGAGCGCATTTGCTGCTGGATCACCACCTTTAGCGTCCAAAGAATTAGTTGTTACTGTCCCTGATAATGAAGATGGGTATATACACTTTGCCATTCTATTTACTAATATCTTCATGAATGTATGTCAGATATTTTGTATTTAATACAACAGTACTTATTATGTTGTGCTATGTTAAATCTGTAGAACTTGTGATTATTAAGTCAACATAAAGTTTGCTGCTAAAAAAGAGTTTGATCATTTAAGACGGTTTTTAAACGGTAGAGGTCGCGATAATCCTCAAGAAACTATCTCTTGATGTGGTTTTGAGAGATACTGCTTCATAAGTTAGTAATAAGAGTTCTTACTGTTACTTATTTTAATATATTTTTAATAGTATACACAATACACTATGTTTTGTTGAGCAGATATGGCTGCATGGGCATTTTTCAGTAAGACTATGGTGTCTGATTTTGTTATGGAGTACCTTGGCAAAGATGTAACTAGGCCACTGTCAGATCAAGATAGAATTCGGGTGCCGTTTATCATGTATATAATAGTAACTTTTTATGCATGGTATATAACAAATACTGCATGGTTTATAACAAATACTGCATGGTTTATAACAAATAGTAACCTTTTGCGTTTCTAATCGCAGGTGAAAAGGTGTTGAAAGGTGTAAGGGTCGAAGTTTATATTGGGGCTTATTACAAAAGAACCTACAAATTTCAGAACTTAAAGCAGCACACTGCCAACCAGCTCACGTAAGCTTTTACTTCACTTGTTTTTATCACTTCAATTAAGCTGTGTGTTTCAAAGTTGGATTTTTAAGGATTTTGAGTCACACACCCATTTTGACCCGACCCGACCCGACCCGTGTGAAATTGCAGATTTCCTGTTGATGGGAGCACCATATTGGTTGTGAATTACTTTCGGGAAAAGTACAACGTCACCCTAAAATATCCATTCATCCCTGCAATCCAAGCTGACACTGATGCAAAACCAACATATCTACCCATGGAGGTTCAGTTATATATATAGAATTTGGTACATGGTTTAAAGATCTTTTTGTTATAGCGACTCCCATGGTTCTGCAGTTTGTCCATTTAATTCAACAGAAGCCTGAGTCCTTCAACCTCCACCTGTAATTGGTTTTTTATTTTATTTTTTGTATCTACATTCATATTCATATCATTTTTTTTTTCTTTTTTTCTCTGTGTTTGTGACATTGAAAAAATTTCCATGATTGTAGTTCAAGTATCACCAAATGGGTCGTCAATCAGAATTCTTCCAGCTGTGGGTCAATTAAATATGATTGACTTAGTAACATTCCAACCTCAGCTTTTCACTCTAAACCATTTTCTCAACTTTATAATAATATTTTTATCTTTATTTTGCGAACGAAATTAGAAAATGATCAATGGAGGCAAAGTGAACTTTTGGGCTATAGTAAATTTCTTCAGAAATGGGCAAGATACCATTAATCGTAAATCAAACTATTGAACCAAACATAATTTTGGTCTAAACCATATTATAGTTAAAGACCCTATTTCAAAACATAAGGTCTAAATATAATTTTGTTTCAAATCATATTATAGCGTTCTTATATTTCAAAACAGACACATTTGCTTATAATCATCTTTAACAAAATTTTGATATGGATACAGTTTTTTTGTGCTTTGCAGTCTGCTTGCTCGGCCCAGCTTAGCCCATTTGACCCACATTAAAATAACTTATTTTGAGCCAAACCCATTCTGACTCATTTCCCTACTGACTTTGTATTTAAAAAAGTGGTTAATTAGTTGTTTGAATAAGGAGGGAATTGCATGATCTAATAGAACTATCATTTGCAGGTAGCAAAAGATGCAAAGTTAGACAAGTTTGAAACACCTGCTAAGATAAAGCTGATGCCAGATCCATGGACTCCTGAATCTGGGTTAGTCACCGCGGCTCTTAAGTTGAAACGGGAACAACTGAAGTCAAAGTTTAAGGATTATCTGGATAAGTTATATGGGTGATGATTTTACCTTTCGCCTCTACTTTTGTAAAAGCTAATACTTGTGTTATAGGGTTATTAGAAAAAGGAGGGATGTTTTCTATATGTTTAAATGATTAAATTTTGAATTTTTGAATATAGTTAATTGAGATTAGTTTGGGGGTGCCCGGTGCCGGAGTATGGATTTTAGAGTCTGCGCAGCAACTGGGGACCTCTGGTTAATGATGGGCGGTAGTGAGTCCGGTGGTGGTGGTGGTGGTGGTCGTGGTCGGATGTTGGGTGGTGTATTTAGTCATGAAAGTGAACATGATTTAGCAGCAATGGTTATTGATGTTTTGGAAAATGGAAGTAGTTATGGTGGTGATTCAAGGTGTGTAGTGACAACGGTTCAAGTTTTTTCTGGACTTGCTCAGCTTGCCGACAAGATTTCGGTATCTTTCTGTTTGTGTACATTCAATAATGATAATGATCATATTATATAATTCATCACTCATTAATTATTGCTATTATGTTTTACTTTATATGCTTTTATAATTTGTGATTATTCATAATGATATCGAAGTTCGTTTGTAGGATGTAGAGGTCGATTTAGTATATAAACCATAAATAAATTTGTTACGACTTTGATTAATACAGACAGTAGGCAGTTTGGAAGTGCGATTGGGAATTGAATCAAACTATTGTCTCTTAAGTGCTATATGATTTCACAAATTGTACTAAAATTATTAATTATGATCATGGATTTCGGAAGATTGCTGAAATGTATATATATATATTTTTTGGCCATCTATTATTGTTGATATATCTGGTTGATGGCAGGAAACCAGTAATTGGACCGTTGGACCCCTTAGTAGAGATAGCTTTTCTATGGTAAGTGGTAACGTTCGTCTATCAGGTTTTCCTTTGTAATAATGGAGAAGAGAGCAATCATATTTTTTGTATTAAAAATAAGCAAGTAATGTAAAAAAATCAATGTAAATGTGATTTTTATTTTGGTTAGAGAAAGTTCCATATTTCTTGACAGCAACTTCCATATATATATATATATATATTTTATATTTCTTTTTCTTGTCATTATAATATGGTTTTATTTCATTCATCTTTCTGATAACTTAGATTGGGTCTGCTGTTGGTGGTGTGTCAAACGCATTTTATGGACTCAATCTAGGTATGTGATGCATTATTAGTCAGTTTGTATTTGTCACATTAAGTAGCCATTATTTCGCAAGACTATACATGCTTTGCCAGGAATTTAGCCTTCAAATGTAACGCGATAAAATTTTGGATGATCTAACATTCATTGCAAAGTATTATTCATTGTTTTTCTTCGTGTGCCGGTTGTTCAAAGGCGGGTGAAAGGGACAATGTGGTTGCATTTTTTGATTGGTGTAAGTTTCTAAGTCCACAGTTTTGGCAGGCACTCACTTCCATTGAGTAATGTAGGATTTGTCATTTAGTATGCATCTAAATTTACAGAGTATTAGCTTGAAATTTCTACCATTCAAGGAGCAGATAAATTCCATAAATTGGAGGTGGTAAAATGGACGGGATCATGGATGAGTTGGGTTGCAGGAAAATTTTTGTATGGGTCATAACATGCCAAGCTAGGTTACCAGAAACTGTTTTCATCCAAATTATTTGTATAAATAAAAAATAAAATCCGTCTGTTTATATTTCTGATGCAATTGTGTCTTTTCTTGATGTTCATCTTGAATTCATTTCTTCTGGTGGCTGAAAATTCTTATGCAGCCCCCCCTGGTGATAGTTTTCTCATCAGCATGTGCAGGATTGGCATGTTAGTCTCTCTTATGTACGTAGTATAGTCTTATCAACATGTGCAAATGTGCCTTCCTCTTTTTCTTCTCTCTTATGTGTTACAGTATTTATCAACTCAATTACTCTTTTTGATTGAATAAAATTTGTAGGTGGTGCAATTACAGCACTCGCTCAACTTGTATCTTAGTCTTATCACGCATCAGTCTCTTCCCCATCATTACCTGCACCTCCACCTCCACCTCGGGATGGCGACATTAACAAATCTGAGACTTCCTCCACTCTATAATCATATGCTGCTAATATCATTCGTGCTCTTTCATACAAGCAAATGCCCTTTTAGGGCGTGAATTACTTCATTTCCATGTAAAATTTTGATTGAATTTTTGAAACTTGATCTAAATCATAACAAATGCATACCAAGTAGCACGTACATGCTAAATTGTAATTTATGTCTTGCATGAAATCATATATTCATTTATACTAATGTTTTTTGACTTTCTTCTGCTTATCTTGACGTTAGTTCATTATAATTGCCATTAGTTTTAACATCTGAAGTGCATGTAGTATCGAACCAATGAGGGTGCTTTGGTTCATGGTCAGGTTGGAACTGAAACGGATTAGATATTTGATTGGTTTATATTGTGATTCGAATGCCAAATTAAAGCATTGCGTTATTTAAAAGATCGAGCTTTCTTGACAACTCATTCCTCTACCTATTGGTTTGGAATCGTCATGCTCCAAACTCACCATTATTTAACTCATATATATGCCAATAAGCTTACTTGCTAACCTATTGCCCATTGTAGGAACTGCATTTTACTATGGTCAAACAAGTATTATTTTACGTGTCATTTTCCTTGTCATTTTTTTAGTAACTACTTATATTTTAGTTATGATCACAAAAGATAATCTCATTGTTTTAGAGGTATGGATAAGATTTAGGGATGGTGGCTGTTAAACCACTAAAAGGAGTGAAGGTGGAAGTTACTGATTTGGACTGGAAAATCACTTTCTTCTTGCTCTATCTCTTAGCCTCAAATGTCTCTTACTTTTGTTTAAACAAGATTTTTTTTTTTTTTTTTTACACATTTGAACTGTTTGATTGTTTATTTGCGTTATCATGATTGAAGATTATCTTTACCTATTTAGGGTTTACGGTTTATGATTTACAGTTTAGGATTTAGGGTTTAAGGTTAAAATTTTAGAATTTAAGGTTTAGAGTTTAGGGTTTAGGGTTTAGTGTTTACGGTTAAGTGTTTAGGATTTAGGGTTTAGAGTTTAGGCTTTAGAGTTTAGGGTTTAGTTTTTAGAATTTATGGTATGGAGTTTACGGTTTACGGTTTGGGGTTTTACGGTTTATGGTTTAGAGTTTAGTGTTTAGGGTTTAGATATAGGGTTTAGGGTTTAGGTTTTAGAGTTTAGGGTTTAGGTTTTAGAGTTTATGGTTTAGGGTATAGGGTTTAGGGTTTAGTGTGTAGGGTTAAGGGTTGGTAGTTTAGGGTTTAGGGTTGATTTAGGGTTTATGGTTTATGCTTTACGGTTTAGATATAGGGTTTAGGGTTTAGATATAGAGTTTAGGGTTTAGAGTTTAGTGTATAGGGTTTAAGGTTTAGTGTTTAGGGTTTATGGTTTAGACTTTAAGGTTTAAGGTTTAAGGTTTAGATTTTAGAATTTATGGTTTAGATTTTAGGTTATAGGGTTTAGGGCTTAGGTTTAGTTTTAACAATTTATGGTTTAAAGTATAGATATAGGGTTTAGGGTTTAGGATTTAGTGTATAGAATTTAGATTTTAGGGTTTGGGGTTTAGGGTTTAGTGTATAGGGTTTAGGATATATGGTTTAGGGTTTAGGTTTTGGGGTTTAGAGTTTAGGGTTTAGATTTTAGAATTTAATGTTTAGGGTTTAGGGTACAGGGATTAGGGATTAGAGTTCAGGGTTTAGGGTTTAGGGTTTATTGTGTAGGGTAAAGGGTTGGTGGTTTAGGGTTTAGGGTTGGTTCAGGGTTTATGGTTTAAGGTTTAGGATTTAGGGTTAAGAGTTTAGGATTTAGAGTTTAGGGTTTAGGGTTTAGGGTAAAGGATTGGTGGTTTTGGGTTTAGGGTTGGTTTAGGGTTTAGATATAGGGTTTAGGGTTTAGAATTTAGTGTATAGAGTTTAAGCTTAATGGATAAAAGGATTAACGTTGAGAGTTAATGGTTTAAAGTTTCAGAATTGCTATTTAGGGTTTACGATTTATGGTTTATAGTTTATGATTTAGGGTTAAGATTTTAGAACTTATGCTATAGGGTTTAAGATTTAGTGCTTAGTGTATAGGGTTTACGGTTTAATGTTTAAGGTTTAGGGTTAAGAGTTTAGGGTTTAAAGTTCAGGCTTTAGAGTTTAGGGTTTAGTTTTTAGATTTTATGGTATAGAGTTTAGGGTTTAGGATTTAAAGTTTTATGGTTTATGGTTTACTATTTCGGGTTTAGATATATGGTTTAGGGTTTAGGATTTAGTGTATAGGTTTTAGAGTTTAGGGTTTGGGGTTGAGATTTTAGAATTTAGGGTTTAGGGTTTAGAGTTTAGGGTTTAGTGTGTGGGGGGTTAAGGGTTGGTGGTTTAGGTTTTAGGATTGATTTAGGGTTTATGGTTTAGGTTTAAGGTTTAGAGTTTAGTGTATAGAGTTTAAGGTTTAGTGTTTAGGGTTTATGGTGGCAGTATATATTTTATATTCACAACAAAAAGATCTCTTCACCTGCTACCATTAATTTATTTACAAAATCCTCTCAACTACCTTCCATTCCACCATGACGAAATTAGGTTTGTCTGTTTTCTTGATCTCCACTTAGGTTAGTTTACAATTTTCGACACACTTTGCATTAATAATAGGGTTTATCGATTTCAAAACCTGATGAATTTGGGTTAGGTTTATCATCACAAGTTTTTATTTAAACAACTTTAAAATCAACTAATGGATTTGCACTTTATATGGATTTATGTTCTTTATTTGCACATAAATCTATTTAATCTCACTTTTTAGTGACTGATTAATACCAGTCTTTTCAGTCACAGCTTCCCACATGCAAGTGTGATACTGTGAACTGTGTTGTAGATTAAAGTTCATATCAGGTGTTCAGTTTCCATATTGCATGTCTATATATTTTATAATTATGTGCAGAATTCTATCAGTAATGATGCTTAGGGTTTATATGCCAACAATTTGTATTTTGCACTTTAAAACTAAAAACCAAACTAATTTCACATAGGGTTTATAATAACAACATATATATTTTATTCAACACTTTTAAATGAACCGATTGATATGCACTCTTAGATCAATTTGTGTTCTTTGCTTGGACATAAATGGATTGAATCTCACAAATACACATATGGACGTGTAATGCCAACACCAATGATATTGCTTAGGCTTAATATGCAAACAAATTGTATAGTGCCCTCTAGAGCCGGATTACTAACTGATTTTGCTTAGGATTTATAATAACAACATATTTTAGTCATGTCTTTTAAATGAACCAATCCATATGCGCCCTAAATACAACTTATGTTCTTTTTTTGCACATATTGATTGAATCTCAACACATGTAATGGCTTGAAGATCCACACGATGAACGTAATTATTGATTAAAACAGTATTGTTTTTGAATTAATATTTGATTATATAATAACTTATACCTGAAGTCATTGGCATTTTCATTTGTATTAAATGTGTGGTTTTTTATAATTGTTAACTTTGTTTAAATTTTTAAGAAGTGGTTATAGAAGTCTTCATCAGCTTAGATCTTTTGTAATGCTTAGGTTTTATATGCCAACACCTTTAATTGTTTTTTTTAGCTTTAAAATTGACCAATAAATGTCCACTTTAGTATCATACAATATTGTTTGTATACATTTAATTTCAGTTCAATATTTACTTCATATATTTCGCGTGCAACAATTATTTCCATAAGTACATCATTTACTGCTCAAACTTCTCAGCCAAACAGATGGTAAACGGAATCGACTTCTCATGGTCCATTGATTTCAAACAAGAGACATTTGGAAGACACTGAACTATCTGATGATAGTTCGGATGTTGTAGAAATTATTAGTAAGACGGATTTCTCAATGCCACCACAAATCCCGATGCATCCGATCATACAAGTCTGAATATTAAAGAACAACTCGATGAAGCTGAAAGACTCCACTCCTGGACCAACGGTCATACTACGTACGTTTTCTTCAAGATCCGAAAAACAAAACTTTGGGTGAGTTAATTTTATTTTCATACAAAATATACTTTACCAAATATGATTTAACCATTGATAGATCACATTCATAAGTACATTTGAGAATCTTTTTTTTTTTTTTGAACATGTTATTGACAAGTGTTTATGGACTGTTTAACGATTAAAATGTGAATGTGAATTAGCGGCTGCCGGAAGAGCTTCAAAAACTACATGAACTACAAAGTAATTGTGACTATGAGTGTCTCGATTTGAACAACAAAACTCATATATGGGGTTTGAAGCAAGAAAAAAGATCAAAGAAAAAGTATGTTTCTAAAGGGTGGCTAAAGTTCTGTACTGTAAATGGGTATGTTCCGGACGACAAGTGTTTGACTGCGTTCCTGCGTGACGAACGCAGGTTCATCATGGTCCTAGATGGAACTCACCCGGTGTAACAGTTTGTTTCGGTATCAAAGTCTTTTGATTCTGCAAGTTTTCCGTTAGTTTGTGTAGAAGTGTTAATGATATGTTGAATGATGTATGTATGGATTTAGTTTCTTTCTATTTTGATGGTTAGGCATGTAACTATCAAAATTTAAGATGTAACTTATGGTAGCTTAGTAACCATTGAATAGTTTGGCATGTAATTGAACTTTATGATATGCTAATCGATAAATGATGGTCAGTTTGATATGCTAAAGATCTTATCATTAAACACGAGTTGCAACTAAACAACTAAATGTATGATCTTATGTTTGCATAATCTTATTCTTATGTATATTAAAAAAATGCCAATATAAATATGTTACAAATATTATTCTTATGGAAACATTAACTTCATATTGATCATCTTTTATGATTAGATTGTTTAGATAACCAAATTCAAAGCAAAATAATTACAATATAATATGGTATTAATAAATAATTTCATCCTTCAAAAACCCCGCGAAATCGCGGGTCTTTAACTAGTTTCATATTATATTTAAGTCAAGTGTTTATTGTTATTCTATGTTTTGGTTTACGTCTTCATAATTGTTTTTACCAACAATGTATCGCGTGTTTACTCTTGATTAGTTCATTTACAATACATCTAGCTTCTTGTTGTTATAATCTCCTGTTTCTATTTACATGAATAATGAAGATTTCTACAAGTAAGTTTTAATTGTTATTACAAAAGAGATCAGTTCATGTAGAATGACAGATATTTATTTTTAATGAGTTGAAAGAAGAGTAGTACAAATTTGATCGAGTGAACTATGAGTTTCTGTTGTGTACCTGGCGAAGGTCTTAACTTAAAAAATAGTGATTGACACAACTTGTGTCACACAAGATTTGTGTTATTAACTCAATATCTGAGCAAATTTGATCGAGTAAAGGCTTATTATAGTTGTGTAACTGGCAAGGCCATAGCACAAAAATGTTGGTTTGTTTTTTATTGAAAAATGGTATGGTTACTTGTCCTGGATGGAAAAAAAGAGGAGTAACCTCTTTGATATAAAATGAAGTTGTCCCACATCGGTGGGAGGAAGAAGTTGAAGGAGACTTGCTTGGTTATTAAAGGAGGTCATGAGCATCATTCCAACTTGCACCAATCAATACACTTTAAGTATTTGATTATTTCTTTCTTTCTTACCCTTTTTTGAGAATTGTATTAGTTAAATACTTTGGAGAGCGTAGTTGGCTTAAGAGAGTTGTCTATATCATTGTAACAATTTGTGATATAGTGTATTTCTCTCTTTGGAGGCCCGTGGTTTTTCTCCTGTTTTGGAGTTTCCACGTTAAATTCCTGGATTGTTCTTATTTCTTTACTGTTTTTAAAGGGCGTTTGTTGGGAATTAGTGAGACCGTAATTTTCCAACAACTGGTATCGGAGCGTCATGTTTGACGGGGGGTTTCAGTTATAGGAGTCAGAGTATGCTCTGTGGTTGTCACGGGAGTGGATCGTCCACATCAGAAACGAGTTCTATTGATCGTATAGGGTATCTGGTTTGACAATATTTTTTGATTCGGAGTAAGTGATGTCAAGAATTAGTAGTGGACCGGGTGTTGGATTTTTCAATTTAACGGATCTTGTGCGCCACTCCACTACATCTGTCGGCCAGTCGAAACGTGGGCAAAATCAGAGAAAGTATTGTTCTTAGGATACGGATATGATGTCGAAATTCAATCCAATGAGGTTTGATGTAGAGAAATTTGATGGGAGGATCAATTTTGGCTTGTGGCAGGTTCAAGTCAAGGATGTGTTGATTCAGTCCGGTTTACACAAGGCATTGAAAGGTAAACCCACCTTTGTTTCTGGCAGTGATTCTAGCAAGAAGTTCGATGAAAAGAATGGGATGATATGGATTTGAGGGCGGCAAGTGCGATTCGTTTGTGTCTTGCAAAGAACGTGCTTGCAAATGTGCACGGGTTATCAACGGCTAAGGAACTTTGGGATGAGTTGGAGCAGTTGTACCAGGGAAAGGGCATCTCAAACAGGTTGTGTCTTAAAGAACAGTTCTATACTTTGCGTATGGATGGGGGTTCAAAGATTTCAGATCATCTGAGTATTCTTAATTGTATTGTTTCGGAACTGGAGGCTATTGTAGTTAAAGTGGAAGATGTAGATAAAGCTTTGAGGCTGATATTATCTTTGTCATCGTCATATGAGCACATGAAACCTATTTTGATGTATGGGAAGGAAACTTTGAAGTTTGAAGACGTTACTAGCAAGCTCCTATCTGAGGAGAAAAGACTGAAAAGTAACGGGGTCTCGTCATCAGAAAGTAAGGTACTGTAGTGTTCGGATAGGCGGAAGAAAAACTCCGGGAAGAATCTGGTATGCTGGAGGTGCGGGAAGACTCGGCATGTAAGGGTTAATTGTCTAGGTGGAGCTAATTCGGAAAATGGCTCCAAAGGCGCTAATAATGTCTCCGTTGTTACGGAGAGTGACGAATTCCTCCGAACTCACGTCATCCTCATGGTGTGTTCGCGCCACCATGGAAAGGGATGTTCATTAACGGTTCCACAATTGCACATGGGCACTTGTTTGGCAGTGGTGCAGGTTGTGTGGTGGAAACTGATGTTGTAGCTGATGAAACTTTCGGGAAAGCCAAACAGAAAGTTGCACCATAACTGTTCAGCTGGTTATACAACATGTGCCTAGGTGAAATGCTTGGAATGCGATATTTTAAGTGTGATACTCTTTATGGTGGGGTATGATAATTCTTTTAAGAGTTATGATTGTCTGTGAAGACGATGATTGTTGGGTCTTGACAATGTTCGATGAGGATGCAAGTTTTGTCTCTTGGGAGATAATGTCAACGGCATGAAGATGCGGATCTTAAAGTTGTCGTCGAGGAAGCGTCTACGTCGGTTATCTTTGCAATGTGGAAGTATGGTTATCTTTTTCTATAAAAAAGGTGGAGATTTGTTGGTTTGTTTTTGATTGAAAAAAGGTATGGTTACTTGTCCCACGTTGATGGATGGAAGAAAAGAGGAGTAACCTCTTTGATATAAAATGAAGTTGTCCCACATCGGTGGGAGGAAGAAGTTGGAGGAGACTTGCTTTGTTATAAAAGGAGGTCATGAGCATCATTCCAACTTGCACCAATCAATACACTTTAAGTATTTGATTATTTCTTTATTTGTTACCCTTGTTTGAGAGTTGTATTAGTTAAATACTTTTGAGAGTGTAGTTGGCTTAATAGAGTTGTCTATATCGTTGTAACAATTTGTGATATAGTGTATTTCTCTCTTTGGATGCTCGTGATTTTTCTCCTGTTTTGGAGTTTCCATGTTAAATTCTTGTGTTGTGGATTGTTCTTATTTCTTTACTGTTTTTCATTGGGCGTTTGTTGGGAATTAGTGAGACCATAATTTCCCAACAAAAAATTTAGTCGATCAGGCAAGATTTGTGTGGACTCGGTATCCATACCCAATGTTTGTAAAAAAAAAAAAACCGATTAATCCCCGATTACTCATTTTCAAGAACAGTCCGTTCTAATTTTCCAAAATTCGTTTATTTAATCGGTCAAAGTCGGTTGATGGGTCAAAATCAAATTTGATAATAAAAGTTAGTCAAAGTCAAAATTAATCAAAATTTTAACATGAATGTAAACTAGAATTTAAGAATTTTTGAATAAAATAATCAATTTTAGACAACTATGTTAAATTTTATATTTATGTTTATGTTTATGGTTTTCTTTTATATTTACAAATAAAATCTTTGAAATTTAATATGTAAATGTATAAAGTACAATCCGATTCTAAATTGCCGATTACTTCTTCCAAAGTCCCGACCGATTAATCCTTGAATAGCGAATTTTGCATCCTTGTCCATACACATCTCATTAATTTTTATGTTTTTTATTTTTTAGCAAGGCGCTAAAAGCAAAAAGGAGACATTACAAAAGAAGACAATAAAAATGAACGAAAAAAGGGAAACAAAAAACCATATAAAAAGAAAATGACAACTAAATTAACGGATTACAAAGTCATGAGATCCAGGAGGGAGCAAAATTGGATCTTGCTTGAAGCCATGAAAAGGATGAGAGCGTAACGTAATGGAATAGGTCTCGATCCTTAGTTGAGCCAACGTCATGGTCGTATTGACATCGAAACCTTTGAAAGCCAAGTTAACACAAGAAGGAAGTCGGTCCAAAATTAAGCGCCATATAAAAATATTAAGCTTCAGCGAGAGTATTTTATTCCACCTAGTCTGGTAACAAGATGAAGGCAGATTACTATCGTCGAGTAACTTGCGAGTCTCACAGACATAGCATGTCCCATCAGAACCTATCTTCCACACCCAAGTATCAGGCGCATCACTTAGAATCCCCGAATTTAAATCAGAAATCAGATTTGCAAGGCTTGCAGCAGCAGCAGGATCCCTCGTCCATTCCCATAGCCATCTCATTAATTAATTAGTCGTTTTGTTGGCTAACTGGCAAGGCCTTATAGCCTTGTAATACACACCAATGTCTTTTGTGTCTGTCATTTATTTGTATAAATATAAAAGATATAAAAAAAATTCATCTTATTTAGAAAAATAACTAGGAAAAAAGACTTGGGCCAAATTTTATAAGATTTGGGCATTTGGCCAACCAATGGATTGAAAAACAAAGTGATCGAAAAGTAATTTAAGACCAATTACCTCAAAATATAATTGTAAGCAGTATAAGTCGAATTTAGCTCAAACCGGATGATGAGCTGAAATAGATGAGCACAGTCGACAACACAGTTCGACCGAGCGTAGGACGAGTCAAGATCAATGAGTTAGACCGAGATGATGAGACTTGAATCACATAGTTTCAAGTGAAAATTAACAATTTAGTATTTTAGTTTATGAAAGGAAAAAAAAAAAAAAAAAGCTTCATTTAAATTTATAATTAAACAAAATTTTAGTTACACTTTTACAGCTAATAATAATCGATATCAACAAACACATTAAACCACTAATAATAGTTGTATAATAACCAAAACCACAGAAAACATAAAACTGTGAGTTTCAACAATTGGACAGACGTTAATGTTGTTGACATACAGATTATATGTCTCGTATCACTACTGTAAGATGTGAACTTTTTCCCTCTATAAACAACGCAATAAGTTTTTTACAATACAGTGAGTTTCGTTTTACACCTGATAGATATAACATCAGGTTGGTAGGCACGGTTGCAGTAGATCTAGATCCAACCCAACACAACTCGATATCTGATAACCACTCAATAAAATTACAATCACAGCGGCTGAAGTTCTTGCTCAGGCACAACTGAGTCAACTGGTTTATACTGCAAACTAGATTGTTGCATCCGTCTCCAAAACCACCATGTTCCCACACCTGATAAAACAACTATTAAAGCTGCAAACGACACAACCACTGCAACCATGTAATTTTTCTGCCACCACCTTCTGCAAATTATTTTCACAAGTATTTTAGTATACGATCGATAAATGGAACAGCATTTAGCTACCACTTGTTTTTTGTAATGTTGTAAAACTCCCACCAATTACTCTATTTTAAGAATTGGCCGATCCGATTTTCCAAAATCTGAGTATTTAATTGGTCAACATCGGTCAATGGGTCAAATCCGGATTTAGTTGGTCAATGTCGGATTTAGTCGGTCAAAAACCAGTCAAAGTTAAAAGTTAATGTCGGTCAACATTTTAATATGAATTTTAATTTAAATTAGAATATAGAGTTCTTGAAGAAGATTATGTTTCTAGAAAATTATGTTAAATGTTTATGGATTTCTTGTATTACACATAATTTTGAAATTTATTAGTTAAATGAACAAAAAGTCCAATATGATTACTCCCCGAGTTGCTGATTATTCCTTCAAAAGTCTCGGCAGAGTGCTCCCCGAGTAGCCACTTTTGAAACTTTGGTTCTTTGTACGTCATGATGTTTGTTGAAGAACAAAAAAAAAAAAGTGGTATGTTGATTTTGTAAGTACCTTTTTGGTGGGGGTTGAATATTCCAATTCGAGAGTCGATAATTTCCATAGGACTTCGGAAGGTGTATCCCACCAGCAGCTATCTGAGAAACAATTTTCTGGCACAACATATAATGAGTATTACGCCCCGTTTCATTGATTGTGTAAACTTCTGACTATATCAACAACTTACCAACGCAGTTGAGTTAGACATATATTCAGAGGATTTTTGTGGAGTAATGGACCATCTTGTCACGTAATCATTTCCTTTAGATGTGTAATTCAATAAGTGAACCTGAAATGAAGTTTCCAAACAGTTATGTTTATGTATGAAGCAATTAATTATGGAATCTACATTTATTAAAAATATATAGCATTGAAGCAAACAAATTCAATTTAGAACTTTGATACCTGTGAACTGTTAACATTTAACTCCTGGGCAATTAGGCGAGTAAGCTCGGTGATTTGGGACTTCACATTAGTGTCATTAAGGGTCACCGACATGTAAAATGTAATACTTCCGACTTCTGTTTCTCCTACAAATGATTACATAAGAACAATTTACAATTTTTTTTTTTTTTTTTGTGGGAGTACTTAATCGTGACTTTTTAAGTAGGAAACTCGGGGAGTAATCGGATTGGACTTTTGGTACATTTAAATAATTATATTTGTTAATGTACAAGAAATCCATAAATATAAACGTAAACATAATTGTCTACAAACATAAAAATAATCTTCATTTGTTCAAGAACTCAAAAATTCTAATTTAAAATCGTATTAAAAAGTTGGCTGATGTTAACTTTGAGAGATTTAGACCCATTGACCGATGTTGACCCATTAATTACTCGGATTTTGGAAAATCATATCGGGCGGTTCCTAAAAAGGAGTATTCAGGGAGTAATCAGCATTAATCGGGGAGTTCTACGATACCGAAGTTACTTGGAGGAATATATTGTGGCGGTGCCATTGGAAGCAAAGACGGAGAGATATCAGCAATGGAATTCGATCCATCTGGTGGAGAAGAGACTTTAGGAGGCGGTGCACCAGAAACATGAAGCCTTTCCCATATGTCAGAACAGTTTGTTTTCCAAAATCCAATCTTTTCATGTTCACGGTCATACATAACAAATGTATTGCGCACAATGATACCTGTAGTGATTATATATGTCCAAACATTACTAAATGACTGGAACACATAATTAAAACCTTATAAAAAGTATATATACAAAAAGATAGGTAAAATGATATCTGAAGTCTAAACCTCCTAAAAGAGTAGTTGGATCCTTTCCGTTCTGAAAAATACCAAGGCAGTATGCTCCACTAACCCTTGAGTGCTTCACGCAACATAAAAACAAAATATAGCAATCAGTTTCAGCAGACTTTTAAACACAACAATGTTGCAGAACTCCAAATTATTCGACGAGTACTCGATTATTACAACTCAGGGGAGTACTCGGTCAAACTCAGTCAAAGTCGGTCAAAACTCGGTCAAACTCAGAATTTCTCGGAGAATCGGTCAAAACTCAAAAAAAAATCGGGAGTACTCAATAAATCAGTCAAAGTCAAACATATGCAACATTCTAGTACTCCCCGAGTTGTCGAGTACTCCCAAAAAAAGTCCCGACTGAGTACTCTCCAAGTAGCGGATTTTTGCAACCTTGAAACACAGTTACTGAAAAAAAAAAAAGATTTAATGATGTTAAATGAGTAATTGTAAACGCTTACTCTGAACAAGTAGTTTTCTGGGGAGAGTGCCAACTTCTGCCCCTTCCCGAAAACCATTTCAACAGATGGGAAGGTTTTCATGAGTTGTGAAACATCACTGAATAAAACGATTAGCATTTTTAACAATATTTCCAACTTGTAAATAATAGATAATATATGGGAATGTTAAGAAATAACCATAAGCAACAATACCTTCCAGCACCTGAGAAACAAATGTCATTATAACTTGGATCAGGACCGTTGATCTGATGAACACCGCTGAGTTCTTTCATGATCTGAATGCAAGATATTATTACTCATTACTTCTAGTTACTAGGAAATTTTATAACTTCATTCATTAATAAAAAATAACTACATGAAACGTAAACAAAATGATTGACAATGAAACCTTACAGCGTGTTTAAAAGCCACAAAAGCTGCTTCAGGCAGGTAAGCATATGTTGTACCACTGTCCAAAACCGTTCCATGTTTCCCGTCGAAGACACTTGAACTTAACGGCAACCGCTTCCCAGCAACATGTAACTCCTTCAACTCAATATTGTAATATGGGCTGTTGCCATCCCGATACTAGAGTAAATGCGTGAGATGTACCAAATGTATTTTGTTAGAAAAACAATGAAGTTTTGTATCTATAAGTTAGATAGATACAAAACGTACCTGCGTACGGGGTCCGAATGCGAAAACACCATCTCTGCAGGCGGAGAAATTCCACCAAGGACCATCGCACCACCACCAACATCCATACCACCATAACACAAAGAAAAAGAGTCGCTAATTACACCTCCATCAACAAGTTGATCAACAATACTCAAATCACCACGACCCAAACCCATTATGCCATCAGCATGCTGACTGTAAAGATCACCGGTTTCCCTATTTTCGCAGCCAAAAACAGCACGCTGAGGTGGAAGATCACTTTGGTTGCCAAACGATATAATGTCCTCACCAAGGACACCACTGCTTGAACTCATTTCAGCATATTGTCTTTCATAGATGCATTGCCCCTTGTCACTATCACAAGTACAATCGATATTGCATTTAACAGCATTGTAGGTGCTGGATGATTCTGGGTCAAACTTCGGGTCCTGATTAATCAATTATTGCAAGTTAATAGTCAAGTAGCATAGAAAATGGGACACCGTTTGTACTCCTGACTTTTAATTCTATCACTGACAACATCAATTCAATTCAATTGTATATGCTAATTCAAAGTATGCCAAGGTTTATTATATCCCATCTAACAACTACAGTCTGATCAATTCCAGCAGATGACAATTTTGTAAAAATGATTCAAACTTTAAAACTGATGAACCATAGAGCATATGACTTGATAATACCTGATGTTTGCCGCATTGTTCACAGGTAGAACATGGAACATAAGTAACAGTACTCCCTGTGTCAACAATTAAAGCAAATCGCTGCGGTGGCGATCCGATCCATAGTCTCGTAGTATAATACCTACAACAATTACATGTAAATTCACTATAATAATTCAAAATTGAGGTGATAACAGTATATAAGCATGTCTAATTTATTATGTTAGTGTTGTAAGTCAGTGAAATAGATCTAAATAACAGGAAAAAACCTAGTATTACCCGTTCAAAAGGAGATCATCATGTAAAGCCATACGAGCATTTGGACGACGAGAATCGGTTAAATGACGCCGGGAAATCGAATCGACGGAGGAATTAGGTGGCGACGGAAAAAGCGGTAGAAACATAGTGTGGCGATTACTGATTCCGACGTGTGGTGGCCGGAGAATGTTAGGGTTCGAATCATGTTTGAGATTAGAAGCATAATTAGAATTACGTACAACTAAAATTGATGAGATAAAGAAGAGGGTGAGTCGATGAAACATAATTAGGGTATGATTATACCGATCAGATCGGTGAATTTGAAGATGATGAATTGAAAATGATGGGGTTTTGGTGTTTTTATCTCTCTAGTAAGTTACGCTTTTAGAGAGAGAAAAAAGTGGTTTATGGTTATTTGGGATGAAGTCAATGGTAAGCGACGTTCACGACATTATCAATGAGAAAAAAGTGAATAAGGTTGTTTATTATCGTCTACTCTTATATGTATCTATGTATCTATATCTATATCTATATATCTATATCTATATCTAGTTAATATTAAAATTCTAAAATGATAATGACATTATTAGGTTAATTCATTTGTTAAGAAAAAATTAAAAAGAAAAAAAAAATCTAAACATGGTGAGTGATGTCATTAATCTAAATATTTTTAAATTAAAATTAAATCTTATTAATTAATTATCATTATTAAATCTTATTAATAATTATTTAAATTAAATAATTTTGAATTATTTTAATTAATTATTTTGAATTGATTAATCAATTCTAAATTTATATTTCCATTTACAATTTTAAAATAAAATGACAACCAATTATCTCTTATTATTGAATGTGGATTGTTTAAATATGCATTTTATGGGTTTGATGAAATGTTCAGCTGACGAGCTTTTTAGTCGAACTTTGTGATTTCACGGGTCATTAAACTAAATGGCTTTAGTATTTACGTTCACTTAATACCTAAAACATATCATTAAACTATTCCGTTTAAACAAACTCGTGGTTTCACGGGTCATTTCACTAGTATTAAAGCAAAATCCTATTTACCTCAGATATTAAATCTTCATTCTACAGCAACCAATCCCAACCTTTAGATTAAGTTTTTTTTGGGATAATCCAATGACTATAAATTATCCGATGTCAGATTTGCCTCTCTGATGTTAGAATTAAGTGACTATCCTAAATTACCCTTATAGCAACAACCAAAAACGCGTATCAGATAAACCTAAAAAAAACCGTCACTTTCATCTCAAAACTTCCATTCACAAAATAACCACGCTCTTTCATCTTTTTGAAAGCACCAGTTAGCAAACCCTAAAACACTCCCTACGACATTGCTACAGAAAACATCGATGAAATCGCCTCATACCACATATTCAATCGCACGGGTGAGTATTTCATCTTTTTTTTATGTTTAGATTTTTAGGTTGTGTGATTCACATTTTGTTTCGATCAATCTCTCATTTTCTTTTTGTATTCTCTTAGATTAAGGTTTTCGTATTCTATAAAGCCATACGAGAGATTAAGGTTTTCGTATTCTATAAAGCCATACGAGCATTTGGACGAGGAGAATCAGTAAGATGACGCCGGGAAATCGAATCGACGGAGGAATTAGGTGGCGAAGGAAAAAGCGGTAGAAACATAGTGTGGCGATTACTGATTCCGACGTGTGGTGGCCGGAGAACGTTAGGGTTCGAATCACGTTTGAGATTAGAAGCATAATTAGAATTACATACAACTAAAATTGATGAGATAAAGAAGAGGGTGAATCGATGATACATAATTAGGGTATGATTACACCGATCAGATCGGTGAATTTGAAGATGATGAATTGAAAATGATGGGGTTTTAGTTTTTTTATCTCTCTAGTAAGTTACGTTTTTAGAGAGGAAAAAAGTGGTTTATAGTTGTATTTGGGATGAAGTCAATGGTAAGCGACGTTCAAGGCATTATCAGTGAGGAAAAAAGTGAATAAGGTTGTTTATATCTCTCGGTATTTATAATTATATAATTTTATTTTTAATTGATTATAGTCATAGAATAAACTAGTTTCGGTCCGGCCCGCGAGATGTGGCGGGACTTTCGGCCTGCGTATTCATATTTAACATAGCTTTATGTATTTACACAAGGGAAGACGGCCCATGTGTTAGCCGCCGTTTTAGGTGTTGTCGTATTTGGTGTATTTTTAAAAAATGTTGGGTTCGAACGTAGTTAGTTTCGTTTTGTTGATAAAAGTATTTCGCGTCTAACGGTGCTGGCGAAAAATTTAACTCGCGGCGAGCAGAAAAATACGGTCTATCATTGTGTTTAGCATTTTTTAAAAAGTGTTCGTTTCGAACGTGCTTATTTTCGTTTTGTTCATAAAATTATTTCGAGTTTGACGCTGCAAAAGTTAACTCGCGGCGAGCGAAAAGATACGAGCTGTTGTTGTTAGGACCCCGAAGTTGTATAGTGTTAATGTGAAATAAGCTTAAATGATGGTTCCTTAGAAGATGGCTATATAAGGAACCTAAGTAGTCCTAATTAGATAGTCATTGTAATTGAGTTCTAGAAGCTGTGGAATGTAAATCTTGTTGATTCTCTCTCATACCGAGTCTCCTTCACACTTACCGAATCTCATTCTAACTTGTCTTTTCTTCTAATCTCAACATGATCTGACCTATCATTTGGTATCAGAGCATCCAGGGAGTGATATTACATCACTAGATCGACCTAAAGATTGAAGATTACAGAATCTGAGCATTCTCGGTATATTGAATCAGATTCGGTATAATCGAATCTGATAATCTGACGTTCAGATTCTTGTGATAAGTTCAGCGAAGGTGTACTAGGTTGATTAGAAAGAGTTTCGATCATCATTACAGCTTTTTAACATCAATTATGAAGAATCAAGTTGTTTTTTAGAGTTCGTGGCTAAAACTCTCGGTATTCATCAATTCCAGCTTGATTATATAGTTTAGTAAAGGTTTGAGGTTTCAGTTGTGATCGTGAGGTGTTTAATCACATTTCTGACGGTTTAATTTCATCAATTCTTCAAGTTTTGAAGATTTGGTCTACATTCGTTATCGTAACTGCCATACCGAATCTGCTTCAAAGTTATTAATTCTCAATCAGTGTTGCAGATTGTGGTGTGTTTGTGATTCTATCACGTTCGGTTTGGTCATACGCAGTTAATTGGTGTGATTTGAGAAAGGATTCGTTTGAATTCTAAGTTTTCATACTTAGACTCGGTATTGTCAACTGCTACAGTTGACATTCGGTATCCTATACATTCAGTATATTTGATATTTTATGTGATACTAACTTGTTTCCTTGTGCAGCAAGGTTACAGAATCTAATTCAAAGGAATTGAATTGTGTTTGAATTCAAATTCATATAAAATCTGACTACCGAGTTAGATACCGAATCAGAATCTCGGTATCACTTAATTCATTGGTTTTAAGTGTTCTCAGGCTACAAATCTTATGGTTACCGAATCTATACTGAATCTGGGTGTGTTACTTGTATTTCTGATCAATTTTTGATACAGAATCTGGTTTACCGAATCTGCTACAGTACAGAATTTATACCGAATCTGCTACAGTACCGAATCAGATACCGAATCTGACATTTGTGTTAGATTGTTGTGATTATTCATCCTAGATTTGTGTAATACCAAATCTTTACCGAATCTACCTCATTTTCAAGATGTCTACTCAAGATACTTTGATCATCGGATCAGATTCCCGTCCTCCAGTGTTGTTTGATGGCAAGTAGACTAAGTGGCTTCACCGTATCACTCAGTACATAGACTACAAGGGTGAGAAAGCAAAGTACATATGGGCTTCTCTGAGAGATGGTCTGTAGTGACCTGAACTTTTCCATGATTATATATTATATGTGTGACAACCCGACAAAATCGTCATTGACGGCGTGGTTAACTTAGGTCCCGTTACGTGGTCATAGTCCCTAAATGAGACGCGTTTGACCAAAATTATGTCGCATTCATTTGAAACGTGTAAGACTTGCAAAGTTTTAAGTAAACCAAACGGTTCGACACAAGTATAAGTTTACAAAGTAGTAATGTAGAAATGAGATAATTTGCGACATAATATAAGTTGTAAATCTCGAATGCTATCAATAGCGTATATATGTATGTATGCTTGACCCCAAGCAAGTAATCAGAGTGTATGCATGTATGCTTGACCCCAAGCAAGTATAAGTATACGCGGAAGCATGTATCAACTAGTCAAGTATGAACCTGAGAAACATATAGAAAAACTGTCAACGAAAAACGTTGGTGAAATCATAGGTGTATTTGTAAACGTTGTTTTTGAACCACAAGATTTTGTATTTTCATAAAGTTGATTATCCAAAACGTATACATCCCAAAGATGTTGTTTGTATCACGAGCACCCAATTATCAAAGCTTAACTAAATCTTACCTCTGCATAATAGTGTTAGAACCTACACTATACACTGAAAATACGTTTCATCCATCCGGATAAGGGTTCGTCAAACCCGTATGGCCACACAACATAAGTTCACGCTCACACTTAAAGTGTAACTAATGATAATTGGACTTGAGGCTTTTTGTTCTAACTCGTACGTATCTCTGTTTTCGTATTTGTGTTCAACGTATAAAAGTATGAAATGTATATAAGTATGAAATGTATATGTTTCTCAGCCCACGATTTAAAAGAATAAAAGTTGTTGAAAAGGTGGGACTATGATCTCACCTCGAGTGCACGAGTATAAAGGCACTTCACAAAGTAAATGTGTGCATGAAAGTTGTGATGACCCGGAGATTTCTGAACAAATTTAAACTTTAACCTTTATATATATCCGACACGATAAGCAAATCTGTAATGATTGAGTCTTGAAAGTTTTGAAATTATATTCATTTAATTAAATACCCTTTGACCATGCCAAACGATTCACGAACAATTATGTGTAAATAAAGATATATACATATTCATAGGTGTGATTATGAAATTGAAATATATTAATGAAACATTGAACGGATTAGTTAATATGAATATAAGCTATGAGATCTATTTAATGAAGTTGGAAATGTTATCAAGATATTGAATGAATAATACTTTATACGAACGTATTTGTTCGATGTAAGTTTATCGACGAGATTAAAAGATAATATCAAATGATTGAATTATCGGATACATTGAACTATGATTATGAGTCTCTGTTATGAGGTCCACTTTGAATTAGGAAACCCTTACTTTTAACGGTATTCGGAATAAATGGTAAAGTGATTTACAAGTAAGAACAAAGTATCACTTATTGGGAGTTAGACAAAAGTTAGTGGAGGATTGAATTTCATAACACTTGGTTGATAACTTGCAACGTATATAGAATGTGATTATGTATATTAGATATATTAGTTAGGTAAAAGATAGTAACCCTTGTTCATTGATTCGATTTATTATTAGATATATTAACTAGAGCGTTTTAGAAATTAAAGTAAATGTTGGCGCATAAATAAGTTATATCAGATTAAGTTTTTGAGCATAACCGTTAGGTGATATAACAATATCTAGTATTCACATGATTTTAATGTTATATATTTTGGTCTTTCAAATATAATTAATTTTGAAAAGTGAAATATTATATTATTAGATAAATATTTCAAACATATTTCTTATGTATAAGTTTATAAATTTTAAATGTACATATATTTTATTTTTAAAACGTTTTGATTCAAACTAATAAGATTAAATATATATTTTGTTATATAACGAGACATCGATTTATAAAATGAAATGACCAAAACACTCAAAAGATTAAGTTACACTTTGAGTGGGTTAGTTTTTAATTAATTTAAGTCTAATTAATAATAAAGGTACATGTCACAAAACGTTTAATTTAAAATAAAATATTTTGATAAACAACGAGTCACTGATTTATAAAAGTAAATGACCACAACGCTCAATTTTATAAGTTACATTTTTTATAAGGTAATTTATTGATGAGTAAGTTAAATTTTTGATAAAGGTACACGTCGCGTAACGTAAAAGGCTAGTTTTCTAAACGTACGAAAGTGCGCCCGAAAAACCGAAAGTGGTACATGAGTCGCGAGACCACGACCGTGTCATTTTTGTAAAAATTATATTTTTACCATGAACGTAAATATAATATAATATTTAATTAATTCTAAAGATTTAATATATTATATATTAATTAATTCATATTATTCACGTAAATGAAAATGAAGAGATTGAGTGTCGGCAACATTTTTTTTATGTGTATGAGCTGTTTTCCTTGTTCATGGCCACATTATAAATCTAATCAATTTCGTACGCGATTTTCACACACACATAAACATCGAGCATATTACTCCCTCTGCTCTTATTATTATTATTATTATTATTATTATTATTATTTATATTATTATTATTATTATTAACCCTATGATTATTATTAGTAGTATTAGGAGTAAATATTATTAGTATTAAACATAAAATATTACGACGAGGTCATGAGCGGGTCATTTCAAGACAAGTTTTATGAGTAGGATAGAGCTAGGAAAATTATGGGTTATGGCTATGGAGGTGATGGGTATGGTTCATGGGTATGCCCGTGAGGTCAATTTAGTGTTTGTCATCTCCGTTGCGTCTACGTACCTTTCCTACAATATTGAACCTCAATATTGATACGTGAGCACTCATAACTTAACTTTTATTTATCAATAGTGTATCCCTGACTAGTGCTCGAGAAAATAGAATTATGCATGCTTGTATATTTGATATTGCCCCTAAATAGGTTATGTGGAATCTTAAAGGTTGTTATACTAGGGATGAGATAAGATATAAGATATGCATGTCGTTGGAAAGCTAGCGAAAAACTAAGAACTTTTCCTTTAGGTACCGAATGATTTTGACGGATGGATTAGAAGTTATCGTCAAATGAATTTTTGTATTATTATTAAAAATGATTATTATTATCGTCGTTATAATCGTCGTCATAACTATTATCTAATTATTATTATTATTAATATTATCATTATCTATAAGAAGTAGTATCATTAAAAATTGTTATTTTATTATTATTACTATCGTTAAAGTTATACTACTATTATCATTAAAATTATTATATTTAATATTAAAAATATCATCTTTACAAAAATCATTATTTTAATAGGAGTATCATTATTAATATAGAATTTCATTAGTAATAAGAATTATCATATTGTTATAATACCATTTTCGTAAATATAAATATTGTTATTATTGTTAGTAGAATAATAATAATTATCAATACAAAATAATACAACTTACTTATTATTATTATCAATGTTATTTTATCAAACAAAACTGTAATACAAATGATATAAATACCTTAATAAAACCTATCATAACGGTTTATGATATTCAATGAACTTTATAAAGTTTATTATCTAAGATATATAAAAGTATATTTTATTATATAAATTTTAATATAAATTTTATTTATTATTTACTCTATTAAATCTTTTAAAAATATTTAAAAATATAAAACGACGATATTTAAAATATATAATAATCATGTATAAATTTTGGAAATCATTTTGAGTTAATTTGACTTTTGTCGACTTTTACATATTAGTCTCGAGCATTAGGATTGTGGTACACTATGACATAACCTAAATTGTTAGACAAATATTGATCAACATATAAATATATATATAATTAATATAGGTTCGTGAATACGAGGCCAACCCTACACTTGCTCAATGATGTTATATGTATTTTTACTACAAAATACAGTATGGTGAGTTTCATTTGCTCCCTTTTACTCTTTACATTTTTGGGACTGAGAATGCATGCGCTACTTTTATAAATGCTTTACGAAATGGACACAAGTGATCGAAACTACATTCTATGGTTGGATTATCGAAATCGAATATGCCCCTTTTTATTAAGTCTGGTAATCTAAGAATTAGGGAACAGACACCCTAATTGACGCGAACTCTAAAGATAGATCTATTGGGCCTAACAAACCCCATCCAAAGTACCGGATGCTTTAGTACTTCGAAATTATATCATGTCCGAAGGAGGATCCCGGAATGATAGGGGATATTCTTATATGTATCTAGTTAATGTCGGTTACCAGGTGTTCACCATATGAATGATTATTTTTTGTCTCTATGCATGGGACGTATATTTATGAGAACTGGAAATGAAATTCTTGTGGTCTATTAAAATGATGGAAATAAATGATTATGAAAAACTAATGAACTCACCAACCTTTTGGTTGACACTTTAAAGCATGTTTATTCTCAGGTGTTAAAGAAATCTTCCGCTGTGCATTTGCTCATTTTAAAGATATTACTTGGAGTCTTTCATAGCATATTTCGAAGAACGTTGCATTCGAGTCATTGAGTTCATCAAAGATTATTATTAAATCAATTTATAGTTGGATAGTGGATATTATGAAATGGTATGCATGCCTGTCAATTTTTGATGTAAAGAAAGATTGTCTTTTAAAAACGAATGCAATGTTTGTAAAATGTATCATATAGAGGTCAAATACCTCGCAATGTAATCAACTATTGTGAATCGTTTATAATGTATATGAACGGGTCCTTTCAGTTGGTATCAGAGCGGTGGTCTTAGCGAACCAGGTCTGCATTAGTGTGTCTAACTGATAAGTCGTTAGGATACATTAGTGAGTCTGGACTTCGACCGTGTCTGCATGTCAAAAGTTTTTGCTTATCATTTGTGTCAAAAATCACTTGCTTATCATCCTTAAGTCTAGACGCGTTTTCCTGCATTTATTACATAATAGTGTATAGACGAATTCTTGTCTTAACATATCTATCACTGTGAACTTTGACTAACATCTTTCAAAGATTATCCGAAATCTATGGGATTTTGGTATTATATATACATATGTAAATTATGTATTGAGGAATACCAAATCTAAATTCTACAATCTATTTCATACCAAAATTCTTTCTCTGATCATACGAGATGGATCCCTCAACTAGTTCGAATTCCTCAGATTCCGACAGTTATGCCGATATGGAATTCCACTCAAGCTCCGAAAACAGTGTTACCGGAATGGATCAACCAATCAGCCATCATCTATTCTGGATGAAATGGGGATGGGTTCGTAGCCTCCTCAATTATTGGAGACAAGAAGAAGGTGATCCTTTCCATCCACCAAATTGCCCTATTGGTGATGAACCTGAAGCACTTACCGGCGAACCTGTTCGTGAAACCATTTTCTCTCTCATTTCCAGAGTATCTCGTCACGATTATATCCTACATCAAATCCTAGATTTTATTTATCCGCTCTTCCCAACCGACAATCATCCCGGTGTACTAGCAGAAGTTAACGAACTTCGCGCACGCGTGACGGCTTTGGAGCTTATGGTGCAAGGATTACAAACACCATCAGCAGCACCAGCAGCATAATCAGTACCGCCAGTAACATCAACATCGCAAACCTCAATACTCTAGACATCAGCAGCATCACCGGCATCAACGACATCATCATCATTAACACCAACAGTACCATTACCATCATCAACAATCACATTCGCATCACATGCCTCAACATCATAATCTATACCTCGGATATCAACATCACACACATCATAGATACCAAGGAGTACCAACAACAACAAACGATGAAGTATTGATTCATAACTTCATCGGAGGAATATTCTACAAAGATTATGTAATCTCTAAAGTCTTAGAGATTATCTATTTCCACCCTAACCTTAAATCAGATGAGTGAACCAAAATGAGTCAAGGAAGAATCGAAACCCTAACAAGGATGGTGCGTGATTTATTTGTTATACAAGCATTACTAGCAATTACCGGAAGTATCGTCAGCAGCAACAGTACCATTAGCATCACCAGTATAGTCATTAACGTCAGCATCGTCAGAATCAGCAACACCTATGACATCACAAATCCCATCAGTTCAAGAATCACTGTGGAAATCGTTACCAATCAACAACGAATATGTTATATAGTATTAACTCATTCCTTCTGAAGAATTATTATATATTTTATATATATGAATTCTGGAATTATAAGAAATCTTTTTGTACTAAGCTATTAAGTATGAATTGAAAAAGAGTAGATACTACTCGTTCAAATTCATATTATTAATATCTTATGATGTACATCCTTCATTAACAACTTAATCATCGTTAACCACAATCTCTGTTTCAATCTAATGAACTCCGGTTCATAATAAATCAAGTGTATCATTCAATAACATGTTTGATTATACACTTTCATCTTCGATATACCCGAAATTTACGGGAAAACAATATTCGTATCTTGCGAAGTTAGCAAGAGTTCTATGAGCATCAGCATGATTCACTAAGGAAATACATATAAATATTGAAGCATTGATTACATTAGTGAAATACTCCGCAAAGATTATGTAATCTCTAATGTTTTAGAGAAAATTCATTTCTAATTCAATCCGAAAATCAAATGAGCTTAGTATGATATTAACTCATTGAATCTGTACTACATCTGAAGAAAATATACCCACATATATTTTCATAAAGATTGTAATGAGAATTCTTGTTCAAAAGATTAATTGTGAAATTTTTTAACGGGTAGGTAATACCCGAGAGATATATAAAATCACAATTAATATGTCACAATCTTCAATTCTGATTTGACAATCATCAACTATACCAATATACATTCTTCTATAAGAATCAAAACAACCATACTTATTCGAATCTAATTACATATTCCGATTTTGGGAATTTCAGAATTCAACTCGAGATACAACCAAAAATCATCACTCTTAGATCTTTACATTTTTTCAAAGTTATACTTTGACTTCAAAACTGTGATAGAACATCACTTTTAATCGTAACACACAAGATGGATATGAAAAATCATTCGGGATTTAGGACGATTTCATCATTTGGATATTGACTATGACAATCTGCATTTGAAACCCTTCGAAATTCCGGAATACACTTCAAACATTGAACAATCGAGATGATGATCCAACCGCACATTATCCGAATTCTTGTACCTGAAAAGCTCTCGAAACCAAAGTCGTAGTTTAACACGTACCCTCGTCGAATTCTTTAGCATTTATTAGCAAAAACAACACTTCGATTTCTTTTCAAAGTAGCCAATTTTGTCACAGCTCCAGCAAGTCAATTTCGACTTCTCAGTCGGACTAGTCTTATTATAACCCCGATGGATACGTTGCCCTTTCGTCATTATTACTGGAGAACCTTTCATATTCCACCATATTACCACCAGTGTTTAATCATCTAAAAACACGATTCTTCTGAACCCACCTCGGATTGATAACTAGAGATTCATATATTATAGCATTAAATGCAGAGGAAACATAAAAATGGTAGATGGTTTAAACGGTCAAAAGTTTGATGATAAAAGATAGTGAGTTGGTAAAGCTCAGAAAAAGAGAAGATTTGGAACTGGAAAACGGATTGAGCAAAGTATGAAGGAAGCCGTGGACAAATCACAGGGACTAAATCTGCCTTCAAAGGATTCAAATGATTCAGTGTCTTGCTGAACACGTTAGCAAACACGTTACCCCTTATTCTAAACCTTCACAGACAGATATTCTTCATCATCATCTTACCTTAGATATTATAAGATATCTTCGTATCTCCCATTATACATATTCTCCATATTTCTGGAGATATGTTCACCACTATCCTTATCTGAGATCATTTATCTCTCCGAAATATCTGCAACATAAAAGAAACTGTGTTAGTTTCTAAATTCTGAAAAATTCAAATATAAATGTTTTGAAGTGGTGTTGGGAACTGATGCATGAGTTAGTATAATATAATGACACTTGATCAACGTCATTATATTACAGTAATTCATGCTAAGTTTCTAATGGACGTGATGATTCACATAATATACCGTCATCATGTACCATTTACACGACTCTTACATTCTACTTAATCTCTAAACATATCAAGGAACTATTTCTTGATGATTCGGTCTTTTTCAGGGTATTCTGGTAATTTAACAAATCAGGATTTACCATTGCCCTTTCCTTCTTAGAACAATTACTATATTCCTTCTGAAATCCATACATACGAATTCTGGACCATTACGAGAGCTATTTAATCGCAAGAAGAAGAAACGAAAGGATAAAGCTCCGAAATAGAAATTCGGGGTATAAACCGCAGCAAATAGAAGGGAGGATTAACTATGGATGACGATGACTATAGAAAACAGAAGCAGGGACATCGAAATATAAGGGAAGGTGTAAAATCTAACAACAACCCGGAAATTACAACCCGTATATATCGATGCATATAGCAATGTAAAGACATGGGAGAACTAGAAACACTATAAACCCAAGAGTATAGTAGAAGTAAATAGATTCTTCTGGTGGCAGATTAAAAAGAAGAATGACAGATATGCAAGTTAAGAGGATATCTAGGATCAGGATGGGATGGAGCATATTAACGAATACTTTAAAGTAGGAATTGAGAAAGAAAGAATAGAAGGTGTGAGTTGTAAGGAAATGGAGAGGGTGGATTTATAGGAAAATTTTCGACAGAGCAATCGAAGCAGATTATCGTGTTTAATCAAAGAAGATCTGAATCTCCTTAATTACCGAAGAATCAAATCTTAATATGAAGATTTCTTCTAAATTCCTTAAATTCTGGAAATCAATCTTGACTATGACACCGGTTAAGTCAAACTTACTTTTATTCATTTTCACTCTTAAGTGATAGCTTCATTCGTGCTCTTCACAAAAACAAATCATTTTATCTATATTAATCAATGATGATAAAACCCTAATTATCAGTTCATATACGTCATGAAAACACTCTTACTGTTAGCCATGACAACCTCTATCAAATTTCGGGACGAAATTTCTTTTAACGGGTAGGTACTGTGATGACCCGGAGATTTCTGAACAAATTTAAACTTTAACCTTTATATATATCCGACACGATAAGCAAATCTGTAATGATTGAGTCTTGAAAGTTTTGAAATTATATTCATTTAATTAAATACCCTTTGACCATGCCAAACGATTCACGAACAATTATGTGTAAATAAAGATATATACATATTCATAGGTGTGATTATGAAATTGAAATATATTAATGAAACATTGAACGGATTAGTTAATATGAATATAAGCTATGAGATCTATTTAATGAAGTTGGAAATGTTATCAAGATATTGAATGAATAATACTTTATACGAACGTATTTGTTCGATGTAAGTTTATCGACGAGATTAAAAGATAATATCAAATGATTGAATTATCGGATACATTGAACTATGATTATGAGTCTCTGTTATGAGGTCCACTTTGAATTAGGAAACCCTTACTTTTAACGGTATTCGGAATAAATGGTAAAGTGATTTACAAGTAAGAACAAAGTATCACTTATTGGGAGTTAGACAAAAGTTAGTGGAGGATTGAATTTCATAACACTTGGTTGATAACTTGCAACGTATATAGAATGTGATTATGTATATTAGATATATTAGTTAGGTAAAAGATAGTAACCCTTGTTCATTGATTCGATTTATTATTAGATATATTAACTAGAGCGTTTTAGAAATTAAAGTAAATGTTGGCGCATAAATAAGTTATATCAGATTAAGTTTTTGAGCATAACCGTTAGGTGATATAACAATATCTAGTATTCACATGATTTTAATGTTATATATTTTGGTCTTTCAAATATAATTAATTTTGAAAAGTGAAATATTATATTATTAGATAAATATTTCAAACATATTTCTTATGTATAAGTTTATAAATTTTAAATGTACATATATTTTATTTTTAAAACGTTTTGATTCAAACTAATAAGATTAAATATATATTTTGTTATATAACGAGACATCGATTTATAAAATGAAATGACCAAAACACTCAAAAGATTAAGTTACACTTTGAGTGGGTTAGTTTTTAATTAATTTAAGTCTAATTAATAATAAAGGTACATGTCACAAAACATTTAATTTAAAATAAAATATTTTGATAAACAACGAGTCACTGATTTATAAAAGTAAATGACCACAACGCTCAATTTTATAAGTTACATTTTTTATAAGGTAATTTATTGATGAGTAAGTTAAATTTTTGATAAAGGTACACGTCGCGTAACGTAAAAGGCTAGTTTTCTAAACGTACGAAAGTGCGCCCGAAAAACCGAAAGTGGTACATGAGTCGCGAGACCACGACCGTGTCATTTTTGTAAAAATTATATTTTTACCATGAACGTAAATATAATATAATATTTAATTAATTCTAAAGATTTAATATATTATATATTAATTAATTCATATTATTCACGTAAATGAAAATGAAGAGATTGAGTGTCGGCAACATTTTTTTTATGTGTATGAGCTGTTTTCCTTGTTCATGGCCACATTATAAATCTAATCAATTTCGTACGCGATTTTCACACACACATAAACATCGAGCATATTACTCCCTCTGCTCTTATTATTATTATTATTATTATTATTTATATTATTATTATTATTATTAACCCTATGATTATTATTAGTAGTATTAGGAGTAAATATTATTAGTATTAAACATAAAATATTACGACGAGGTCATGAGCGGGTCATTTCAAGACAAGTTTTATGAGTAGGATAGAGCTAGGGAAATTATGGGTTATGGCTATGGAGGTGATGGGTATGGTTCATGGGTATGCCCGTGAGGTCAATTTAGTGTTTGTCATCTCCGTTGCGTCTACGTACCTTTCCTACAATATTGAACCTCAATATTGATACGTGAGCACTCATAACTTAACTTTTATTTATCAATAGTGTATCCCTGACTAGTGCTCGAGAAAATAGAATTATGCATGCTTGTATATTTGATATTGCCCCTAAATAGGTTATGTTGAATCTTAAAGGTTGTTATACTAGGGATGAGATAAGATATAAGATATGCATGTCGTTGGAAAGCTAGCGAAAAACTAAGAACTTTTCCTTTAGGTACCGAATGATTTTGACGGATGGATTAGAAGTTATCGTCAAATGAATTTTTGTATTATTATTAAAAATGATTATTATTATCGTCGTTATAATCGTCGTCATAACTATTATCTAATTATTATTATTATTAATATTATCATTATCTATAAGAAGTAGTATCATTAAAAATTGTTATTTTATTATTATTACTATCGTTAAAGTTATACTACTATTATCATTAAAATTATTATATTTAATATTAAAAATATCATCTTTACAAAAATCATTATTTTAATAGGAGTATCATTATTAATATAGAATTTCATTAGTAATAAGAATTATCATATTGTTATAATACCATTTTCGTAAATATAAATATTGTTATTATTGTTAGTAGAATAATAATAATTATCAATACAAAATAATACAACTTACTTATTATTATTATCAATGTTATTTTATCAAACAAAACTGTAATACAAATGATATAAATACCTTAATAAAACCTATCATAACGGTTTATGATATTCAATGAACTTTATAAAGTTTATTATCTAAGATATATAAAAGTATATTTTATTATATAAATTTTAATATAAATTTTATTTATTATTTACTCTATTAAATCTTTTAAAAATATTTAAAAATATAAAACGACGATATTTAAAATATATAATAATCATGTATAAATTTTGGAAATCATTTTGAGTTAATTTGACTTTTGTCGACTTTTACATATTAGTCTCGAGCATTAGGATTGTGGTACACTATGACATAACCTAAATTGTTAGACAAATATTGATCAACATATAAATATATATATAATTAATATAGGTTCGTGAATACGAGGCCAACCCTACACTTGCTCAATGATGTTATATGTATTTTTACTACAAAATACAGTATGGTGAGTTTCATTTGCTCCCTTTTACTCTTTACATTTTTGGGACTGAGAATGCATGCGCTACTTTTATAAATGCTTTACGAAATGGACACAAGTGATCGAAACTACATTCTATGGTTGGATTATCGAAATCGAATATGCCCCTTTTTATTAAGTCTGGTAATCTAAGAATTAGGGAACAGACACCCTAATTAACGCGAACTCTAAAGATAGATCTATTGGGCCTAACAAACCCCATCCAAAGTACCGGATGCTTTAGTACTTCGAAATTATATCATGTCCGAAGGAGGATCCCGGAATGATAGGGGATATTCTTATATGTATCTAGTTAATGTCGGTTACCAGGTGTTCACCATATGAATGATTATTTTTTGTCTCTATGCATGGGACGTATATTTATGAGAACTGGAAATGAAATTCTTGTGGTCTATTAAAATGATGGAAATAAATGATTATGAAAAACTAATGAACTCACCAACCTTTTGGTTGACACTTTAAAGCATGTTTATTCTCAGGTGTTAAAGAAATCTTCCGCTGTGCATTTGCTCATTTTAAAGATATTACTTGGAGTCTTTCATAGCATATTTCGAAGAACGTTGCATTCGAGTCATTGAGTTCATCAAAGATTATTATTAAATCAATTTATAGTTGGATAGTGGATATTATGAAATGGTATGCATGCCTGTCAATTTTTGATGTAAAGAAAGATTGTCTTTTAAAAACGAATGCAATGTTTGTAAAATGTATCATATAGAGGTCAAATACCTCGCAATGTAATCAACTATTGTGAATCGTTTATAATGTATATGAACGGGTCCTTTCAAAAGTTGTTTAGCCTTGACCTAAACAAGTAAGTTGTATCAATTACCGGTTACGACACAAGGTCGGGCGAAATGTGTTCAGTTAGTCCTATGGCTCGTTACGACTCGATTATATAGCATGTGAATCACATTGTCAAGTTTCATGCAAGATATAAGTATAAACGAAAGGTTATAGCGATTAACCAAAGTATTGGTTAAGTTTGAATAAAAGTCAACTTTGGTCCAAGTCAAAGTCAACACGTTCGGGTCGGGTCTCGGAAAATTTATCTGGGGTTTTTAATCATATATAAGCATGTTAGAACAAGTTAAACGTTAATTGGAGTTGCGGTTAAGAGGGAAAGAATTTGTGAAAAGCAAGACACATGTGATTTGGGCCTGGGGAAGTGCGCGGTGCGCGCAGGAGTGCGCGGCGCGCAGTACTGCGTGGAACCCGATCAGATACCATCCTAGGGGTTGGGCATATGCACCTTTACATTTGTGCGGCGCGCTCAATGTTGCGCCGCGCGCTCTACTACACGAAAAATGCTGTTTGCTGAATTTTGTTAAGTCTCGAACCAAACTTCACCCAAACATATTTTATGGTCAATAAACATGTGAAACGCATATTTTATATCGTTGAAAAACTATTTTAACAAGAAAAGCAACTAAGAACATATCATCAATCAAAACTAGCATTTACAACAAATAAATCCACACCGAAAATCATTGAATGTTCATTATCAAAGTTTCAAGTTCGTAAAACGCATTTCATGATTCGTGAACTTACTACACACATATAATATGCCGATTTGTAGGTAATTACGCATACAATACCACTAAACACTTACCAACAACATTGCAAAGCATTTAATGCGTCAAAAGTTCGTTTTAAAATCTATCAAACCCTAACCAAGAATCTCAAAATCAAATATCATGTTAATGTGGGATTTTCATGTCATCCAACATACCAAATCGAAGCATATGAAGTAACTAACTCCTTGAATACACAAACATTAACATCTAAACACATTTCATCATCTAAAATCAAAGATTAAACACACCCATTTCAAGTTCATGCTAGTTTATGTAAAACAACAAGATCGAACAAATAAATCACATATTCATGCTAGATCCGAGCCATAGACACTAACTAACACCATTTCAAGTCTATAAATCGAATTAGAGAAATCTAGGGTTTTTAGAAACTTTACCCCAAGTAGTGAAATTGGTACCAAATCGTAGAGGATGAAGAGAGGATTCCAAAATTACAATTTGTTTTGATGTTTGCTTCCTTGAAATGATTTAGATGATGATTCTTTGTATTGTAAGTTTGAGAGAAAATGGTGGAAGTATTAAGAAAAATGAAAAAGGGAGGTGGATAATGAATGGTGGGGAGAGGAGGTGGTGACTAGTTCAACTAGTTGCAACTTTGGTCAAATGGAGAAATTAATCCCTCGAGTTTAAAACCGGGTGCGTAAATTAACCAAACGGAATATTTTAAAAATGCTAGAGTAACGAGAGATGTTATAATTAAATAACAAAAATGTTGGAAAAACTTATTAACGGGGGATACGAATTTAGATTTTTAAAGATATCATCTAAAAAAAAAGACGGGCGTTAAAATGAATTAATGGAAAAATGCGGGATGTTACAATATGAGATTAATATTTACATGAATAAATGTTTCCAACATGTTAGGCAATCAAACTTGTTAAGACTTGATTAATTGAAACGGTTTTTGTGTTAACGTTTGACCACCCAGTTTGTCCGATGATTCACGAACGTTATAATTTATATATGACATGATATTATATATATGAACATATATATATGTTTAACATAATGAAATGATAATTAAAGTATCTCATTATGTATATTAACAATGAACCTTATACATAAAACAAGACTACTAACTTAAGAAATTCAAAACGATATCTATACGTAACGATTATCGTTGTAATAACGTTTTAATATTTATATATCATATTAAGATATATTAGTACATCATGTTATCATGATAATGTAACAATTTAACATCTCATTAAATATAATAACAATGGGATTAATTACATTTAACGAAATCGTTAACTTAAAGGTTTCGAAACAACACTTACATGTAACAACTAACGTTGACTTAACGACTCAGTTAAAATGTATATACATGTAGTGTATTAAGATGTATTAATATACTTTTGGAAGACTTCAAGACACATATCAAAGTACTTCTACTTAATAAAGATGCTTACAATTGCATTCTCATTCATTTTCATCAATAATTCTACTCGTATGTACCCGCATCCGTACTCGTACAATACACAGCTCCTAAATGTATATACTATTGGTATATACACTTCAATTATCAACTCTTAGCAGCCTTAATGAGTCACCTAAACATGTGGGAACCATTATTTGGCAACTAGCATGAAATATCTCACAAAATTACAAACTAATGGAGCCTATATTGCCATCCCATATTCAAGTGAAGTATCACTCACACAAACACATTCACTTTTCAATTTTATTGAATCAAACTCATCTCTCTCAAGTTCTCTCTTGGTGTTCTAAGTGTTCTTCATCATATTCATCAAAATATAGTTCAATCTAGCTCTTAAATCCATACATAAACCAACTTACAAAACAACAACTCAAGAACACATCAAGAACACTTTCAAGTTTGCTAACTTACTTCCAATATTGCAAACCAATTTCAAGTGATCATCCAACCTCACTAAATCTTTGTTATTTATAGTAGGTTATCATTCTAATTCAAGGTAATACTCATATTCAAACTTTGATCCAATTTCTACAACTAGAATTATCTTAATTCAAGTAGTAATCTTACTTGAACTTATTTTCGTGTTATCATTCTACTTCAAGAACTTCCAAGCCATCAAAGTTCCTTTGAAGCTCAAGTTATTTCTTCATCATTTCTAGTAGGTTACCTACTATACTTGAGGTAGTGATGATTTTTATAAAATCATTCGATTCACACACACACACACACACACACACACACACACACACACACATATATATATATATATATATATATATATATATATATATATATATAACTATCTTATTCGAATATTTAAACTTGTAATCACTAGAACATAGTTTAGTTAATTCTAAACTTGTTCGCAAACAAAGTTAATCGTTCTAACTTAACTTTTAACAAAGTTAATCCTTCTAACTTAACTTTTAAAATCAACTAAAAACATGTTCTATATCTATATGATATGCTAACTTAATGATTTAAAACTTGGAAACACGAAGAACACCGTAAAACCGGACATACGCCGTCGTAGTGAAACCGGGGGCTGTTTTGGGTTGGATAATTAAAAAGTATGATAACCTTTAATTTAAAAGTTGTTCTTCTGAGAAAATGATATTTTATATGAACATGCAACTATATCCAAAAATAATGGTTAAACTCAAAGTGGAAGTATGTTTTTCAAAATGGTCATCAAGATGTCGTTCTTTCGACGGAAATGACTACCTCTTACAAAAACAACTTGTTACCTGTATTTCTGACTATAAACTTATACTTTTTCTATTTAGTTTCATAAATTTCAGTTCATTATGAAACCATAGCAACTTGATTCACTCAAAACGGATTTAAAACGAAGAAGTTATGGGAAAAAC
This sequence comes from Rutidosis leptorrhynchoides, assembly GCF_046630445.1. Lineage (NCBI taxonomy): Eukaryota > Viridiplantae > Streptophyta > Magnoliopsida > Asterales > Asteraceae > Rutidosis > Rutidosis leptorrhynchoides. Next base: position 314,653,379 of record NC_092334.1, on the reverse strand, counting down.
AAAATTGGATATTTTTGCTTGTTTTAGCTACGTGAAAATTTGTAACAAATCTATACTAACCATAACTTAACTAACTTATATTGTAGTATACATGTATTCTAACATATATTATGTAATCTTGATAGACCATAGACACGTATACAATGTTTTGACATATCATATCGACGTCATCTATATATATTATTTGGAATAACCATAGACACTCTATATGCGGTAATGCTCAAGTTAGCTATACAGGGTTGAGGTTGATTCCAAAATAATATATATACTTTGAGTTGTGATCGAGTCTGAGACTTGTATACACTAGGCCGTGGATTGATTCGAGATAATATATATTGATTTATTTCTGTATTACTAACTGTAGACAACTAATTGTGGACTACTAACGTTGGACTGTTAACTTAACAAATTTAAAACGTCAAAACGTAATAAAAATGTTGTGAATATATTTCGATCATATGTTGATATATATGTATATATTTGTTATAGGTTCGTGAATCGACCCGTGGCCAAGTCTTATTTTCCGACGAAGTGAAAATACGTGAAAGTGAGTTATAGTCCCACTTTTTTTAAAATCTAATATTTTTGGGATGAGAATACATGCAGTTTTATAAATATTTTACAAAATAGACACAAGTACGCAAAACTACATTCTATGGTTGAATGATCGAAATCGAATATGCCCCTTTTTGCTTGGTAGCCTAAGAATTAGGGAACTGGCCCCTAATTGACGCGAATCCTAAAGATAGATCTATTGGGCCCAACAAGCCCCATCCATTGTTGCGGATGCTTTAGTACTTCGAAATTATAATGTCCGAAGGATGTCCCGGAATGATGGGGATATTCTTTATGCATCTTGTTAATGTCGATTACCAGGTGTTCATCATATGAATGATTTTTATGCAGATTACTATATGCATGCATGTTGTTTATGAGAAATGGAAATATGAAATCTTGTGGTCTATTATTACGATTTGATAAATATATAGATTAAACCTATAACTCACCAACATTTTTTTGTTGACGTTTTAAACATGTTTATTCTCAGGTGATTATTAGAAGCTTCCGCTGTTGCATGCTAAATTAAGGACAAGAATCGGAGTCAGCATGCTTGTAATATATTGTTTAAAAATTGCATTCGGAGATTTAAATCGATGTGTAATATTATTGTAAACCATTATGTAATGGTCGTGTGAGAAATGTTATCTTTTAGATTATCATTACTTGATAATCAACGTTATGGTTTTAAAACCTTTATCGATAAAATAAAGGTTATGGTTTGTTTTAAAAACGAATGCAGTATTTGAAAAACGTCTCATATAGAGGTCAATACCTCGCAAGGAAATCAATTAATATGAAACATTTATAATCGATATGAACGGGACATTTCAGTTGGTATCCGAGCGTTGGTCTTAGAGAACCATAAATTTGCATTAGTGTGTCTAACCGAGTTTGTTAGGATGCATTAGTGAGTCTGGACTTCGACCGTGCTTAACACTTTTGTTGGAAACTATATATTTTTACATGTAAATATTATGTGCTATAGTAATCTCTTAACGTGTTTGATATTGTGTGATAGATGTCTACCTCTAGTACAAATCCCATCGACTCACCTAATAATAATGAAGAGTCGAATGTATTTTGGGAAGATTCACAAATTCCGGAAGAAGAAGAGGAATCGGAAGAAGAGGAACCGGAAGAATAATAAGTTCCGGAGGAGGAAATGATAAAAATCACAGAAAAACCATTAAATAAAAGAAAATCTTCAACCAATGGACCAAAACTAAAAATGGTTTGTGGTGTTTCCGCTGAGGAGAAAAAATATTGGGAAGATTACCAATTATCTGATGAATCGGATCCCGATGAGAATTTCGATGATGTTATAGAAATTACCCAGGCTCAATTTAATAAAGCAAAAGAAAACAATAAGGGAAAAGCCATCAAAATAGAGAAACCTGATCCTAACCCCGATGAACTCTATGTTAACATGAAATACCCTGATGGGGTGTACCGTAAACAACCGTATTTCTTAAATTTTAACTATAACCCGGGAACATCTAAGCCACCAGGTTTTTTCAGACCATTTGTGAAAAGGACGGCTCGTATTAGAGAAGCACCATGTATCCCTAGGAAATTAGCAAAACGAACCGAGTCCGAGGAATAAGAAATAAGTGATTCGGAATAAAGAGTTGTAATCATACTGTGTAATATATGTATGATAACGTGCTTGTACTTTTATGCTACATGTAAAATAGCGGTATGGTATGATTGTAAAATATTGTATCGAAAGTTTAAGCGTGAAGTGTTAATGAATTAAGTTTTTCATGATAGAATATTATTTCGATAGTAGTAGTTAATTTTTGCGCTAGCTATTAAGTATGAACTTTAACGGGTAGGTACTACCAGAACTAAAATTATAAAACACTAATATGAAGAAAAGTCTTTTATAAATAAGTTCATATTATGCTACGAAATACTATTAACTACTCCTAATATTCTATATGATTAACTTAACTCTTTTGGCTATTTTTGAAGGAAATGGCACCAACTACTCGACAGAACTTGAATATGAGCGAAGAATGTGATGACCCGAAAATTTCCGATCAAATTTAAACTTTAATCTTTATATGTTTCCGACACGATAAGCAAAAATCTGTAATGTTGGGTCTCGAAAGTTTTGAAATCTATATTTATGTAATCAATTACCCTTTGACTATGCTCAACGATTCACGAACAATTGGATGTAATTAAGTATGTATATAAATAAATAAATAAATATAAATAATAAATAAATATAATTATACATAGTAGTTGAGTATATATAATTATTACTATATGTATACTGATAACATGTATAAATATTAAGTATACATATTATATATTATAAAATTATTAAATATTACATAATTAATAAAATGTAATATTAGTATATGTAATTACAAGATAAAATATGGTTATTATGTTAATGTTGTTAGTATTAGTTTTATTATTGTCATTAAAATAAATATAAATAATATCAGTATTATGAATATTATCATTTATCATATATAATATACAAAAGTTGATACATTTGAATTATCATATTAGTATTAATATTACCAATATTATTATTATCATATTATCATAATTAGTAGAAAATTTTTAATTAAAATATCCATTTAAAGATTACTAATATTATTATTTTATTATTATTATTATTATTATTATTATTAGTATTATTTTAAATTTTTTTTTATTTTTATTATTCTAAGAGTATTATTAACATTATTAACATCATTATTGTTTATTATTATTATCATTGATATTAGTAATATTTATTAGTTATTAATATAATTATCAATAATAATATAAATATTAAAAATGTTTGTATTTATTAAATATTAATTATGAATAAACTATAGAAGTAGATAAGTAATTACGTGTAAATGAAAACATCACTTCAGCTTTATCTAAATCTGTTCCCATATTTTAACTCATTACCAGAATAAGATCCATCACAAGATACAACCAAGTTGTTAGCAATAAACATCTAATTTTTTTTTTATTATTAATTTATATTAAGATAATCAAAAATTAAAGGTATTCGTACAAAGCAGATTCCAAATCCAAATACAATTCACTTTCAACTATTATGATATTTGTTTTAGTCTGTCAATTGTTGAAGAATTGATATCAAAGTCGTACCATTCAGATGTGTGTCTCAATCTCTTCTATTTTTTTTATTTATTTATTTCTTTTACTGATTAATTGCCTGTCGACTTCAATATTACTATAAAGACGATCGAATTCAGTTGAAAACGAGACTAGCCATCCACATCGAGACTTTATTCAAATTTTTTTTTTTTTGGTCTCCAGTTTGTTAGAAGTCCCAATCAACTCTGCCTCACAATACATGAATTAAACAAATATCAACGAAATAAGAAATGTAGCAGTTGTTGTTTCTGTCAAACATCCAAAAACCACAACATCACCTTGAACAAAATCTATATTAACTGCCTTCAATCCTTTGATTAAACTTAAATTCAATCGTGATATAAAATTCTGATTTTAGTTTCAAACTCAAACACACTCACTTACATTTTGGTTCTTTCCTTCTTTGTCCAATCTACTCAACCAAAGACAACCTTCCATCACCACTTGAAACCCTAACCGCCACCCATTTAACAACCTCCATCTAGTTATCTTTCTCTATCTTATGCATTCGTAGAAAACCGTTGCCACATCTGTTTTGATTCAGTCGAGCACACACCAACACCCTTGACTCCGACTACCATGTAACTATTATATCTTTTCATCGGTCACCACAAACCCGTCACCTTCATGCTGTTATTTGCTGCTGATCAGTTTGCTGTTTCCATTCGATATAACCCCAAACTCCACTCAAACAAGATGCTACTTGATGGGTTATGGTTGCACATCGATACATCACTGCTACGTTTTAATTTTTTTTTTGTTGATTCCGTTGAGCTAAACAAGAACCGAACTTCTTTTTTTTTTCATTTCTGCTACAGCAAACTTTCTGTTTTCCCATCGTGTACTGCAGCTACAACTGCTTTTTATGTTCCTGATCGAAACAGGCTGCTAAGCTTTTGATTTTTTGTTTGAAAACTCGGAACCTAGTTAAAGTTTTGGAATCATGAGTGCATTGGATATGAATATATATAACCTTATTAATATTATTATGCAAGTGGATGTTGTTGCCACTTAGTGGCCAACACATTATAATCAAGGAAATCAACCCACTACTTGTTGTCTCTATTTTTTTTTCTCCTTTGGTTATTACATATCTCCACCGACAGCATGATATGAATATATGGACGGGCTGCTATAATTCCATGTTTATATCGGGCCGAATTAATACAATTGAGGTGTTGGGCCGTGTACTAGAACCTTGGGCTGCTAATTCTTTGATCTTGTCGTGAAGACTGTGATGATGAGATATTGATAGAAAATGGCGATTATGATGCAACAATAATGATGATACGTTCATAATTTTATGTGTTACTTGATAATGATTTAGATAATGATAATAAAGAATAATGATAAAGATGAAGTCAGTCGAGTATTGGTTAAATATAATTAATTTAAGAATCATAACAGAAAAAGAACCATAGAGGAGTGGTTAGGCGTTGGTATGGGTTAGCGGGAGGTCGCGGGTTCGATACCGTGTTGAGGCAGTTTATATTTTTGGAGCTTATCTTGAAAGGTAGTATTTTTATAATTATTTTCACTATTATTATTATTATTATTATTATTATTATGATTATTATAATTAGTGTTATTATGAAAATTTAACAAGTTATTATTAGTGTTATTATCAATTTAAATGAACATAAGCATTATTACTAATATTATCATTATTTATTATAAAAATGATTATCAATATTAGTATTATCATCATTAATATTAACATTAAGATTATTATTATTATTATTACCACTAATATGATTATAAGTATTATCATGAATATTACTACTATGTAACTACAAAAATCATTATCATAACTAGCATTAACAGTAAAATTAATATTTTTATAGTTATTATTATTAGTATTATTATTATTAGTAAAATCATTACTTTTATAGCTACAATTAGTATTCATCACTTTTATAAAAATTATCATTTTTATAACCATTATTATTGTGATTATAGGATGATACAACTTTTTATTTATTATTATCAACATTATTTTAAATAAACTATTAGTTATATAAAACTATATTTACTACATATAACATGACTATATTTCTATAATAAATATTAATAAATGTAATTAATAAGGTTATTAATGAAAAACATAATTAAAATAACAATTAATTCACTAATAATACATAAATTTGTTCGATTACAAATTATATGTGTTAATATAAATATAAATGATATAGGTTCGTGAATCCAAGGCCAACCCTGCATTGTTCAGTTGTTCAATGTCGTCGTATGTATTTTTACTACAAAATACAGTATGGTGAGTTTCATTATTCCCTTTTTATATACATTTTTGGGCTGAGAATACATGCAAATGCTTTATTAACTGTTTTACAATATTTATATGTGTGAGTTTCATTACTCCCTTTTTAAATGCTTTCGCAATATATATTTTTGGGACTGAGAATGCATGCGCTGCTTTTATAAATGTTTTACGAAATGGACACAAGTGATCGAGACTACATTCTATGGTTGGATTATCTAATCGAATATGCCCTTTTTATATAGTCTGGTAATCTAAGAATTAGGGAACAGAAACCCTAATTGACGCGAGCTCTAAAGATAGATCTATCGGGCCCAACAAGCCCCATCCAAAGTACCGGATGCTTTAGTACTTCGAAATTTATATCATGTCCGAAGGAGGATCCCGGAATGATGGGGATATTCTTATATGTATATTGTGAATGTCGGTTACCAGGTGTTCAATCCATATGAATGATATTTTGTCTCTATGCATGGGACGTATGTTTATGAGAAATGGAAATATGAAATCTTGTGGTCTATTAAAATTATGAAATGATTATTTATGTTAAACTAATGAACTCACCAACCTTTTGATTGACACTTGAAAGCATGTTTATTCTCAGGTATGAAAGAAATCTTTCACTGTGTATTTGCTCATTTTAAGGATATTACTTGGAGTCATTCATGACATATTTCAAAAGACGTTGCATTCGAGTCGTCGAGTTCATCAAGATTATTATTAAGTTAATTATAATTAGATATATTATGAAATGGTATGCATGCCGTCAACTTTTAATGTAATGAAAGATTGTCTTTTCAAAAACGAATGCAATGTTTGTAAAATGTATCATATAGAGGTCAAGTACCTTGCGATGTAATCAAATATTGTGAATCGTTTATAATCGATATGGACTTCGTCCGGATGGATTAGGATGGGTCCTTTCAGTTGGTATCAGAGCGGTGGTCGTAGCGAACCAGGTCTTGCATTAGTGTGTCTAACTAGGAGTTGTTAGGATGCATTAGTGAGTCTGGACTTCGACTTAATAGTTGTTAGGTTACTTTAAGGACTCTGGACTTGAACCTGGTCTGCATGTCAAAAGTTTTGCTTATCACTTCGTGTCAAAAATTACCTGCTTATCATTCTTAGAGAATCACTTGCTTATCATTCTTAGTCTAGACACGTTTTACTGCAATGACTGCATGAATAGTGTATAGACAAAATTCATAACTTAGTGTATCTGTTACTGTAACTTTGTCTGACATATTCCGTAGATTTCTCCGTAACATGGGATTTTAGTATTATATATGCATATGTAAATTATGTATTGCAGGGTACTAATCTACATCCTATAATCTTTTCTTATCGAAAATCCTTCATCTGATTGTACGAGATGAATCCCTCAACCAGTTCGAGTCCCTCAGATTTCGATAGCTATTCCGATAGTTATTCTGACAGCTATTCCGACATGGATATTCACCTAAGCTCCGAAAGCGATGTCACCAGAATGAATCAATCAATCAGCCATTCCCAATTCATCTGATGCATTCGTAGTCGACTTAATCAATGGAGACGCGAAGAAGGCGATCCCTTCCACCAACCGAATTCACCTCTTGACAATGAACCTGAAGCGTTTACCGGCAAACCTATCCGAAACACCATTTTCAGCCTCATTTCCAGGGTAGATCGTCACGATTATATTCTATCTAAAATCCTAAACCTTATTCATCTGCTCGTTCCGACCGACAATCATCTTGGAATAATAGGAGAAGTCAATGAACTTCGCGCTCGAGTAATCAATCTGGAGAATATGGTACAAAATGTACCAGCTTCAGCAACATCACCGGCACCAACAGTACCATCTGTAACAGCACCAGTACCATCAACAATCCATGCCTCAACATCTCATTATGTACCTCGAGTATAATCATCGTTCTACGTATCGTTCTACATCGATTATCTTTGTTCTTCATGACGATTAAGTAATCTCTAAATGTTTTAGAGATTATGTATTCTAGTTCTAATGGTAAACCAAATGAGTTTAATATCATATTAACTCATTAAATCCATGATTATATCTGAAGAAAATATATATGTATATATATTTTCATAAAGATTGTAATTAAAAATTATTTTGTACAAACTGTTAATGATGAAAATATTTTAACGGGTAGGTAATACCCGAGGGATATTTAGATTTCACATTAATAAGTTACACTGTATATTCTTCGAATCTGATTCAACAGTCATTTACTATCCTACTTGCAACCACAACTATACGAATCCATTCATCACAGCTATACGAATCCGTTCATCACAGAATAACCATTTTCATTCAATTTTATATTTGGATTTTGACCTATCAGAATCCGACAAGTGGCATAATGAAGAAAACATTTGACAAAATAAAATTTGTTAGAAACAAACAAATTAACTATGGGAAATTTTGTTAAGAATCCATGCTAACTGTTCCTAGCTAATTGTTCCTAGCTAACTAATTAATTCCGTAATACATTTTATTTATTGCAATTATTTATCTCAATTTATTTATCGCAATTTAAATACTCGCAATTTTATTTATCGTCATTGAATTTCTGTTATTTACTTTACGTACTTTATTTATCGTCATTTATTTTCTGTTATTTATTTACGCACTTTAAATATCGGGACACGTATACAAGGTTTTGACATATCATATCGACGCATCTATATATATTATTTGGAATCACCATAGACACTCTATATGCAGTAATGATCGAGTTCTCTATACAGGGTTGAGGTTGATTCTACAATAATATATATAGTTTGAGTTGTGATCGAGTCTGAGACGAATACGGGTCACGATACGTATTAATTAATTCGAATATTATATATTAAATTATATATGAATTGTTGAATTGCTAACTGTAGACTATCAATCGAGGACTACCAACATTGGACAATTAAAATGAATTAAAATATTAATTATAACATATGAAACTAAACAATTCTTCAAGTTTGCCACTTGATTTCATCTTAAACCTCATTTGTATCTTGACAATTACAATCTGCGTTCAAACCTTTCATGATTCTTGAAAACACCTCAATCGATAGGATGAAACAACCGCACTTCATCCACGGAAAGAAAGATTTATGCATATAGTTATGCACCTGAAGACACTCGGAACATGAGTAAACGTTTAACATATATCTATGCTACCTTCTTTGGCATTATTATTACCCAAAATAACTTTACAATCCCTTCTCAAGATAGCAAATTTTCTCACAGCTCCAGCAAGTCAACTTCGATTTTTCGTTCGAAACATCCTTACTATAACCTTAATATATATGCGTGCTCTTTTATTGTTACCGGGGAATCTTTTATATTCCACCATATTACCAGCAGATGTACCAGCAACCTCGTCGCTCCTTGGTTTAAATCTTTCCGACCAATTACTATATTTATCTATTGAAGTCTCATCATGTACTCATCCACATCTTGTAACAAGAATTGCCATACCAATTACCGGGAATTAGTAAATCTGTATTCTAAATCTCGCAAACGTTTCCACATCAACAGTTATATGTATACATATAATAATTATCTCCTAGAATTACGATCTTCAATTCTTGAAATTTTGAAAAGGCACCCAGTTTACGAATCGACACTCTGAATGTTGAAAAAAACCGAATGAAGCAGCAGAAACTGTAGGCAACCATAAACGACCTTAGTCGTCGGAAGTTTGATGATAAAGAATAATATGTTGGAAAAGCTCAGAAACGTTGGAACTGGAAAACGGATAGAGTTAACCATGAAGGAGACCAAGGACAAATACAAGGACCATACCCTATATTCAAAGAATCCAGATAATTCTGGATCCGTTGAAATTTTTAGAGAATATCCTACTCCAAAGTCATGTTAAAAATTCTTGCCAAAAATCTTTCTTCATCAACCATCGAACTTAGAAATTCTAAAATATCATCATCAATATCTTCGATATTTCTGAGGATATTTTCATAAATATTCTCGTCCAAAATTATATACCACTTTGTGCTTCCTATGTATTATTATATTGGAAACATTCAATAGAAAATCTAGTACCGAAAAGCGGATTATGCGAAACTATGAAGGAAGCCGTGGACAAATCACAAAGAATAAGTTTGACTTCAAAGAATCCAAATGATTCTGTTTCTGCTGAAATCTTTAACGAATACCTTGCTTCTGACTCCAAACTCTTGCGGATAAATCTTCTTCACCATCCTTCGATATTAGAAATTCCAAGATATCATCGTAACTTTCATTATAAATATCCTCTATATTTCTGAAGATATTTTCATAACTATTCTTATCTGAAATCATTAATCTCTTAGTGCTATCAGTGTTACATCATATAGAAACTGTTAGTATCTATATTCTATAAACTTTTGAGCTTAAAATATGCATGCTATTGAAGTAATGTTGGGAACTGATGCATGAGTTAGTATAATATAATGACACTTGATCAACGTGATTATATTACAGTAAGTCATGCTGAGTTCTAATGGAACGTGATGATTCACAGAACATACCGTCATCATGTGCCATTTACACGACTCTTACATTCTACTCAATCTCCAAACATATTAAGAGTATATCTTATTGATAGTTCTATCTTTTCAGATATTCTAGTAATTTGACAAATCAAGATCGTGCCATTATGATTTCCTTCTTAGAATATTAACTATGTTCATCCAAAACTTCATATCTACGAATTCTGGACCATTGTTCGCTTGACTTGAAGTCGGGAAGAGGAGACAAAAGTATGGAACTCTTGAATATAAAAGAAAATTTAAAGCTCGACAACAACACATAAATTACAAACCGTGCATATCAATACGTATTGAAACGTAAAGACACGAGAAAATTAATAACATTATAACCCCAAGATAATAGTAGAAGTAAACAAAATCCTCCGGTGGTAGATGAATGAGAAGAATGACGAATATGAAAGTTAGTAGTATATCAAGAATCAAAACTGGATGGAGCATATTGACGAATGCTTTAAGGTATGAATGGAGGGAGGAAAGTAGAAGGTGTGATCTGTGGAAATAAGGAAACAAAGGGGGTGGATTTATAATGAAATATCCGACAGAGAAATCGGAACAGATTATTGCATTTAATCAAAGAAGATCCTAAATTCCTAAATCGCCGAAACACCAAATCTTATTACGAAGATTTTCTTTAAATCCCATGAATTCTGGAAATCCATCATAACTATGTCATCGGTTAAAACGAATATACACTTACTCATTTCACTCTCTTGCGATAGCTTCACTTATACTCTTCGCGTAATCGAATGGTTTTATCCAAATTATTCAATGGTGATAAAACTCTATTTATCAACTAATATTCATCATGAAAACATTTTTATTGTTAGCCATGATCACCTCACTCAAATTTCGGGACAAAATTTATTTAACGGGTAGGTACTGTGATGACCCGAAAATTTCCGATCAAATTTAAACTTTAATCTTTATATGTTTCCGACACGATAAGCAAAAATCTGTAATGTTGGGTCTTGAAAGTTTTGAAATCTATATTTATGTAATCAATTACCCTTTAACTATGCTCAACGATTCACGAACAATTGGATGTAATTAAGTATGTATATAAATAAATAAATAAATATAAAAATAAATATAAATAATAAATAAATATAATTATACATAGTAGTTGAGTATATATAATTATTACTATATGTATACTGATAACATGTATAAATATTAAGTATACATATTATATATTATAAAATTATTAAATATTACATAATTAATAAAATGTAATATTAGTATATGTAATTACAAGATAAAATATGGTTATTATGTTAATGTTGTTAGTATTAGTTTTATTATTGTCATTAAAATAAATATAAATAATATCAGTATTATGAATATTATCATTTATCATATATAATATACAAAAGTTGATACATTTGAATTATCATATTAGTATTAATATTACCAATATTATTATTATCATATTATCATAATTAGTAGAAAATTTTTAATTAAAATATCCATTTAAAGATTACTAATATTATTATTTTATTATTCTTATTATTATTATTATTAGTATTATTTTAATTGTTTTTATTTTTATTATTCTAAGAGTATTATTAACAATATTAACATCATTATTGTTTATTATTATTATCATTGATATTAGTAATATTTATTAGTTATTAATATAATTATCAATAATAATATAAATATTAAAAATGTTTGTATTTATTAAATATTAATTATGAATAAACTATAGAAGTAGATAAGTAATTACGTGTAAATGAAAACATCACTTCAGCTTTATCTAAATCTGTTCCCATATTTTAACTCATTACCAGAATAAGATTCATCACAAGATACAACCAAGTTATTAGCAATAAACATCTAATTTTTTTTATTATTAATTTATATTAAGATAATCAAAAATTAAAGGTATTCGTACAAAGCAGCTTCCAAATCCAAATACAATTCACTTTCAACTATTATGATATTTGTTTTAGTCTGTCAATTGTTGAAGAATTGATATCAAAGTCGTACCATTCAGATGTGTGTCTCAATCTCTTCTATTTTTTTTATTTATTTATTTCTTTTACTGATTAATTGCCCGTCGACTTCAATATTACTATAAAGACGATCGAATTCAGTTGAAAACGAGACTAGCCATCCACATCAAGACTTTATTCAAAATTTTTTTTTGGTCTCCAGTTTGTTAGAAGTCCCAATCAACTCTGCCTCACAATACATGAATTAAACAAATATCAACGAAATAAGAAATGTAGCAGTTGTTGTTTCTGTCAAACATCCAAAAACCACAACATCACCTTGAACAAAATCTATATTAACTGCCTTCAATCCTTTGATTAAACTTAAATTCAATCGTGATATAAAATTCTGATTTTAGTTTCAAACTCAAACACACTCACTTACATTTTGGTTCTTTCCTTCTTTGTCCAATCGACTCAACCAAAGACAACCTTCCATCACCACTTGAAACCCTAACCGCCACCCATTTAACAACCTCCATCTAGTTATCTTTCTCTATCTTATGCATTCGTAGAAAACTGTTGCCACATCTGTTTTGATTCAGTCAAGCACACACCAACACCCTTGACTCCGACTACCATGTAACTATTATATCTTTTCATCGGTCACCACAAACCCGTCACCTTCATGCTGTTATTTGCTACTGATCAGTTTACTGTTTCCATTCGATATAACCCCAAACTCCACTCAAACAAGCTGCTACTTGATGGGTTACTGTTGCACATCGATACATCACTGCTACGTTTTAATTTTTTTTTTATTGATTTCGTTGAGCTAAACAAGAACCGAACTTCTTTTTTTTTTTTCATTTCTGCTACAGCAAACTTTCTGTTTTCCCATCGTGAACTACAGCTACAACTGCTTTTTATGTTCCTGATCGAAACAGGTTGCTAAGCTTTTGATTTTCTGTTTGAAAACTCGGAACCTAGTTAAAGTTTTGGAATCATGAGTGCATTGGATATGAATATATATCACCTTATTAATATTATTATGCAAGTGGATGTTGTTGCCACTTAGTGGCCAACACATTATAATCAAGGAAATCAACCCATTACTTGTTGTCTCTATTTTTTTTCTCCTTTGGTTATTACATATCTCCACCGACAGCATGATATGAATATATGGACGGGCTGCTATAATTCCATGTTTATATCGGGCCAAATTAATACAATTGAGGTGTTGGGCCGTGTACTAGAACCTTGGGCTGCTACTTCTTTGATCTTGTCGTGAAGACTGTGATGATGAGATATTGATAGAAAATGGCGATTATGATGCAACAATAATGATGATACGTTCATAATTTTATGTGTTACTTGATGATGATTTAGATAATAATAATAAAGAATAATGATAAAGATGAAGTCAGTCGAGTATTGGTTAAATATAATTAATTTAAGAATCATAACAGAAAAAGAACCATAGAGGAGTGGTTAGGCGTTGGTATGGGTTAGCGGGAGGTCGCGGGTTCGATCCCGTGTTGAGGCAGTTTATATTTTTGGAGCTTATCTTGAAAGGTAGTATTTTTATAATTATTTTCACTATTATTATTATTATTATTATTATTATTATTATTATTATTATTATTATTATTATTATTATTATTATTATTATTATTATTATTATTATTATTATTATTATTATTATTATTATTATTATTATTATGATTATTATAATTAGTGTTATTATGAAAATTTAACAAGTTATTATTAGTGTTATTATCAATTTAAATGAACATAAGCATTATTACTAATATTATCATTATTTATTATAAAAATGATTATCAATATTAGTATTATCATCATTAATATTAACATTAAGATTATTATTATTATTATTACCACTAATATGATTATAAGTATTATCATGAATATTACTACTATGTAACTACAAAAATCATTATCATAACTAGCATTAACAGTAAAATTAATATTTTTATAGTTATTATTATTAGTATTATTATTATTAGTAAAATCATTACTTTTATAGCTACAATTAGTATTCATCACTTTTATAAAAATTATCATTTTTATAACCATTATTATTGTGATTATAGGATGATACAACTTTTTATTTATTATTATCAACATTATTTTAAATAAACTATTAGTTATATAAAACTATATTTACTACATATAACATGACTATATTTCTATAATAAATATTAATAAATGTAATTAATAAGGTTATTAATGAAAAACATAATTAAAATAACAATTAATTCACTAATAATACATAAATTTGTTCGATTACAAATTATATGTGTTAATATAAATATAAATGATATAGGTTCGTGAATCCAAGGCCAACCCTGCATTGTTCAGTTGTTCAATGTCGTCGTATGTATTTTTACTACAAAATACAGTATGGTGAGTTTCATTATTCCCTTTTTTATATACATTTTTGGGCTGAGAATACATGCAAATGCTTTATTAACTGTTTTACAATATTTATATGTGTGAGTTTCATTACTCCCTTTTTAAATGCTTTCGCAATATATATTTTTGGGACTGAGAATGCATGCGCTGTTTTTATAAATGTTTTACGAAATGGACACAAGTGATCGAGACTACATTCTATGGTTGGATTATCTAATCGAATATGCCCTTTTTATATAGTCTGGTAATCTAAGAATTAGGGAACAGAAACCCTAATTGACGCGAGCTCTAAAGATAGATCTATCGGGCCCAACAAGCCCCATCCAAAGTACCGGATGCTTTAGTACTTCGAAATTTATATCATGTCCGAAGGAGGATCCCGGAATGATGGGGATATTCTTATATGTATATTGTGAATGTCGGTTACCAGGTGTTCAATCCATATGAATGATATTTTGTCTCTATGCATGGGACGTATGTTTATGAGAAATGGAAATATGAAATCTTGTGGTCTATTAAAATTATGAAATGATTATTTATGTTAAACTAATGAACTCACCAACCTTTTGGTTGACACTTGAAAGCATGTTTATTCTCAGGTATGAAAGAAATCTTCCACTGTGTATTTGCTCATTTTAAGGATATTACTTGGAGTCATTCATGACATATTTCAAAAGACGTTGCATTCGAGTCGTCGAGTTCATCAAGATTATTATTAAGTTAATTATAATTAGATATATTATGAAATGGTATGCATGCCGTCAACTTTCAATGTAATGAAAGATTGTCTTTTCAAAAACGAATGCAATGTTTGTAAAATGTATCATATAGAGGTCAAGTACCTCGCGATGTAATCAACTATTGTGAATCGTTTATAATCGATATGGACTTCGTCCGGATGGATTAGGACGGGTCCTTTCAAAGAAGATTTCCGTGCATTCCTTGCTGCAAACATAGCCGCAGTACAAGCTGCAATGCAAAACAACAACAATAACTCAGGGTCTAGCAGTGGAGTTAACTCCACAGGAAACGATGTAGGATGCTCCTACAAGGCTTTTACTGCCTGTAAACCTCTGGAATTCGATGGAACTGAAGGACCAGTCGGACTGAAACAATGGACCGAGAAGGTCGAATATGTGTTTGCTATAAGCAAATGTGCTGAAGAAGAAAAGGTAAAGTACGCTACGCATACCTTCACAGGTACTGCGTTAACATGGTGGAATACCTATATCGAGCAGGTGGGACAAGATGCTGCTTACGCGCTACCGTGGTCAGCATTCAAATACCTGATGAATGAACAGTATCGCCCCAGAAACGAGGTCAATAAGCTCAAGGTAGAGCTTAGAGGATTACGAATGAAAGGATTCGATATTACCACATACGAACGACAATTTACGGAATTGTGCCTATTGTGTCCAAGAGTGTTCGAAGATGAAGAAGAGAAGATCGACGCATTTGTAAAAGGGTTACCAGAAAGGATTCAAGAAGATGTGAGTTCACATGAGCCCGCCTCCATACAAAAGGCAAGTCGAATGGCTCACAAACTCATAAACCAGATTGAGGGGAGAATTAAAGAACAGGCAGCCGAAGAGGCCAACATGAAACAAGTCAAGAGAAAGTGAGAGGAAAACAGTGACAAGAGTCACCAATACAACAACAACAATCACAACATCAATCACAACAACTATCCCAACAACCGCAACATCAATCGCAATTCCAACAATAACTACAAAAAACGTCCCAACAATAACAACTACAACAATCGTCCTAACAACAAAAACAACCGCAACAATAAAAATTCCTATAACAACAAGAATCAGAAACAGCCATGCCAAAGGTGTGAAGAGTACCACCAGAATGGAATCTACACGACATTTTGCACCAAGTGTAAAATAAATGGTCATGGTGCGACGAAGTGTGAGGTCTACGGACTGATGAATAACAGAATTAAAAGAACAAATAATTTTGGAACAAATAATGCCGCCGTAGTTTGTTTTGGATGTGGAAAACCAGGCCACATTAATAGAAATTGCCCGAATCAGGAGAATACTAATGGGCAGGGCCGCGGAAGAGTTTTCAATATTAATACGGCATAAGCGTAGGAAGACCCGGAGCTTATTACGGGTACGTTTCTTATTGACAATAAATCTGCTTATGTTTTATTTGATTTCTGGTGCGGATAGAAGCTATATGAGTAGAGATTTTTGTGCCAAATTAAGTTGTCTATTAACGCCTTTGGATAATAAACTTTTACTCGAATTAGCAAACGGTAAATTAATTACAGCAGATAAAATATGTCAGAATCGAGAAATTAAACTGGTTAGCGAAACGTTTAAGATTGATTTGATACCAGTAGAGTTAGGGAGTTTTGATGTGATAATTGGCATGGACTGGTTGAAAGAGGTGAAAGCAGAGATTAATGGTGTTCTCAATGAGTTGAAAAGGTGCAAGATCATAAAAGTAAATGCTGAAGTCAACATGAAATTTCTCAAAAAGCTCAATGTTGATTGGCTTCCTTATGAAACCATTGTTCGATCTACCAAAGAGATTGACAAGTTAACTATTCATGAGCTTGTTGGAGTTCTTATGGATTACCAACCTGAAGTGTCTAAACTTCAAGAAGGAAGGAAAGATTCATCTCCAAGTGATCCTCTTTCTCTCATTGCGAAAAAGAAGAGCAAATCATTTACGACTTCCAAAAGTTTGTCCAAGAAAGTGCTTGTTGAAGAATCAACTGATTCTGAAGAGTTGAATCTTTCTGATGTTGATGATTCTCACATTGAATTAGTCAAGATGGCAACCATGTTCACAAAAGCCTTGAACAAACACAAGTTCAAAGGCAAATCAAGCAATCAACACAAGAACTCATCGTCTTCCTCGTACTACAAGAAAGCTAATCAATCAAAACAACAACAACAACGTGCTGATGATTCCAAGAAGGATGATTCAATCTGTTTCAATTGTGGCAAAGCTGGTCATTACTCTCATGAGTGCAAGATGCCTAAGAAGAAGGATGCAACTTACTACAAGAAGAAAATGTTGATGGATAAGATTGTAGAAACTGGGGGAGAGCTGAAACCGGTTGATGATACTTGGTCTAACTGGACTGATGATTCAGATTCAGAGGTGGAACATGCAAATGTTTGCAAGGTGACCAAGCTCATCAAAGCTAAGGAAACAATGGAGAATTCTGACTCAGCATCTGATGATGATGAGGTACAATCATCTGAAATTCCTCCTGATTTTATAAAAGTGCAAAATGACATGATGAAGAATTTGGTCTCAATGTCAAAAAAAGTCAAAGGTTTAATATCTGAAAACAAGGTTTTAAAAGATAAAATCAAACTTTCTGAGACCAAACCATCTTCATCTAAATTACAATCGGAATTGCAAAGATTGAATGTCCAACTCAGCTCCACAGAAACTGAGTTGGAAGATCTTAAAAAATCAATCCATTCGATTAAAGTCGAAAGGACAGATTATCGTCTAAAATCGGAACGACTTGCAGAAAAAGTTTAGTTTTTAGAAAAAGATCTTTCTGATTTGAAAACTCAACATGAACCCACACTTTCAAAGCTAAACAAGAAAATTATTCAATTGGAAAACACCACAATTGAAAAGAACTCTGAAATTTCTTCATTGTCAAAAGAGTCTTTTCAAATGAAAGCACAACATGCTCGATATGAGAAAAAACTCTATCGAACAGAGCAATCCAAAGCTATCATGGATATGGAACTTTCAAAACAAATGATTTTCATGAATAGACCAAAAACGATTCATGGTGAAAAGTGGGGGTTGGGTTATGAAGATCCCAAGATCTTAGATAATGCTTCCAAAAAGATTCCAGGATTATATCATTCTGATTACTTTCGAGCTGGTTTACCATCTCATTTTGTGCATGCTTCTGATGCTGATTTTGATGATATTATTGTTAATCGCAAATCTAGAAAATACTATCAAATTAGCTTAATGTATGAGAAAATCAATGCTAAAATGGGTAAATCAAATCCTGATTTCTTGAAGGAACTTGTTGAAACTGAAAAGAAATGCAACGTGAAAATTATGTGCCTAAGCGTACATTGGTTTATATCCCAACACTCATGCTAGAGAAATATATTTTAATGCTTGAGACTGAAGTGTTTAACAAACCTAGTTCTAGCATTATTGCCATAGATGAGATGTTTGATGAACTAACTTTTGATGTGAAACCAATTCTACCGGCCTTACCTGCATGTTCTGTAATTTTTCTGTGAAGACCTAGCACATGAACTAACTGTCTTCTTTGAGACAGAATCCCTAGGTCAAACTGATTTAGATGTAAAGGTAGAACCTCGAGATGAACCAACTGTTGAAAACTTAATAGACTTTGACACAACAATTGATCCTTTGAATGAATTTTATGCAAACATACTTGTTGTACAAAACTTGAAAGTATATTAGGTATAGTTGAACAGGAAAATGTTGATTTAAAACTTAAGTGTCAATCATTAGAACAAATGTTTGCTTTGTGTGATAAATTGCCTCCACTTCCTAAGAAAGAATGTACTTATGATTTTAAGGAAGGTGAAGTGCTAGTTTCTACAGAGGAATTATGTCTTGAAATTAAGAGCTTGAAACAAATAATAATTCAACTGAAACAGGCTAACACACTTAAGCAATCATCTACTGTTGAAACCAATGTATCTGAATGTGTTGGTGGGATTAATAAGAAGGGGAAGGGGACAACAACATCTACGGATGCAAAACCCATTACTATTCTTAAAAACCCACTACGTTCTCAATTTGGTAAACGTGTTTCAAAAGTTGCACCTTCAACCCAATTTGTTGTCAAGAGAGTTCATTCTAAAAATGGTTCCGTGTTAACTGAAAAGATTCCTATGATTCCAATATCAAATAAATCAAAGGAAAGTCTTTTAACGAAATCAGTCAAGTCAACACAACACACGAGTCCAAAACCTGATTTGAGTGAGTATGATGCAAAGGAACGTAAAATCAAATTAGAAATTTTGCAAAATCAATCATCTCATGTGTCAACTGAAAAGTTTGGACGTCTAACTAACAGAGGTGTTTTTCGTGTCACATGTCATAATCCAAATTTAACTTACAAATCTGTATGGGTTCCTAAGTTCACGACTAAGAAAGTAGCAACCAAACCAAAGCAATCTGCTAGTCGACCTAGGAAATCATCTCATGTATTTCAATTTTCGTCTGTGAACAAAACATCTGCTTGGAATAATTTGTGTGTTAAGACTTCTGATAATGATGTAAAACTTGATATTGTGTATTATGCTTCATGTAATGTGGTTTTAAATGATGCTTTATTGTCTAAATTGCATGATGCTTTACGTGATTATCTCGTTGTTGATCTAAAGTTTATTGTTGGTACTAATCGTAGAGGACCCAAGAAACTTTGGGTACCTAAACTCTAGGAAATTAACGTTTACAGGGTTTCGACGTCTGTGTTTGGTATATCGATTCCGGTTGCTCTCGACACATGACGGGCGATAAATCCTTGCTTGTCAATTTCATTGACAAATTCCTAGGAACGGTTACTTTTGGAAATGATGAGATTGCAGCAACAACGGGTTATGGAGATTTTGTGAAAAATTGCATAACGATCAAACGGGTCTCATATGTTGAGGGTTTGAGGTGCAGTTTATTTAGTGGCAGCCAATTTTGTGACGGAGATCTCAAGGTTTTGTTTGAACGTTGTCAATGCTCGGTGCAATACACCGACGGAAATGATCTCCTTGTTGGTAAACGTTGTGCTTCACTTTATACTCTTGACCTCAATGATGCACCATCACATGAAACCATGTGTTTGGTTACTCGTTCAACAAAGGAAAATTCATGGTTATGGCATCACCGAATGTCACACCTGAATTATAAGGGTATTAATCGACTGGTCTCTAAAGACTTAGTTGATGGTATTCCATGCTTTCAATATGATAAGCATCATGTGTGTCCATCATGTGTGATGGGTAAGCTGAAACGGACTAATCATCCGCTTAAGTAAAACCCTAGTACCTCATCACCCTTGCAATTATTGCATATGGACTTATGTGGACCCATGAGGATTTCTAGCCTTGGTGGCCGAAAACATGTGCTAGTTATTGTGGACCCATGAGCAAAGTCTGTAATATTGAAGTCTTAAAAGTTTTGAACTGTGTTCATACATTCAATTACCCTTTGACTATTCCCGACGATTCACGAACAATTATGTATAACAAATATGTAAATATATATATATATATATATATATATATATATATATATATATATATATATATATATATATATATATATATATATATATATATATATATATATATATATATATATATAAATATAAATATAAGTATATATATAATATTTAAATTAATAAAATATCTTTAGTCAATTAGAATTAATCATGTAAAATAATAAATAAAATAATTAAGTTACTATTAAAAGGAATATATATAAATATATATATGATAGTATTATCTTTATATATATATATATATATATACATATATATATATATATACATATATATATATATATACATATATATATATATATATATATATATATATATATATATATATATATATATATATATATATATATATATATATATATATATATATATATATATATATGATTGCTATCAATAATTGTTATATTGTAATTACATATTCAATAAATGTTATCATATAATATATGATATAATTATTAAATATTACATAATTAAAAAATTGTGATATTAATATATTAAATTTAATTACAAGTTTAATTATAGTTATTATATTAAAATTTTTAATTTCATAAATATTAATATTAATATTAGTATCAGTATTATTAATATGATTATATATGAAATTTGATACATTTAATTTGTTATAATTAATAATATTATTATTATTATTATTGTTAATGTCATTATTATTATAACAAGTAGTAAAATTATAATTTTAGTTATCATGATTAATATTAGTATTATTATTACATATTATCATTTTGAATCATTATCATTAATATAGATTATCAATATTATTATTATTGTAAAAGTAATATAATTTATTAATATTATCATTAAAAACATTATTATTAACATTATTATTAGTAATTATTTTTATCATTATTATTAATACTATTATTATTAGTATGATAATTATTATTAATATTAACAGTATTATTATTTTATTTTGTTTGATAATATCAGTATTTTTATTATTATAAATTATATTATTATTATTAATAATATCTTGATTATTAATAATATATATTTATATTTATATTTATTAATAATTACGTATAAATGAAAACAGATTAAATTCAGTTCCTTGTTGCAATCAAACTGTACGTGATTTTTGTTTCTGTCTTTAGATTATTACTTGTTGGATATCAATTTGCCAATACACAACAAAATCAGTTAGAAGTCGACCTCCCTTTTTATTTATTTATTGTTTTTCTACTGATCGAATCTTTTCGTACTTCTTGTCGACCAATTGACTATAAATCAAATGAATTAAGCAATGATATCAATTAACTAACTTAGTCATTCCTTATCATTATCAATTAAAACCATTACAACCCTTGTCTGCTTGAATTTAAACAAAATTTTTGAAGAAAACGGTCAAATACCCTGTTCTTATTTCGTTTTTCAAATACCTCGATTACAAAACAAAATTTAAAATGTGTTAATGAAATGTTGTTAGGATTCTTTCAATCAAACTATCTGGAAAGTCCCAGCTTCCAATTTTTAGTATCGAGTTCTAATTTTCGAGTCAAACTTTTATTTCAAAAAGTCAAAAGTTATGCTCATAGCAAAATTCGTAATCAATTTAATGTTTTAAGTTAAATTGACAATTCAGATGGTTTCTAGGAACGTTTATTTATCTAATTCATGTTATAACTTTCATATAAAACAATCTAGAATTTGAAATCCAATTTTTAGTTCATCCAGTTCATGACGAGCCTGTTACTGCTCAAATTTCATTCCTTCTGTTTTAATTAATTCAATTGATTATTAAGGGTCATTTCCGTTTTAGTTAAAGAACCTAAATTGTTTGGAAATTGGTTGTTTTGATGGTAAATTGTTCTGGTCAATTTTGAAATTGGAGATGAAAGTAGAAGCACGTTTATTACGAGTTATATAAATTAAGAGTGAACATTATTCAAAAAAACTGAGACGGATTGAATGGTTTGGTTTTTTTGAGTGGGCGAGGGGTCTCAGGTTCGAGACTGACTTGAGGCATTTTTGTTTATAAAGGCTTTTAAAGGTAGTCTTTTTTAAAAAAAATTATTATTATTATTATTATTGTTATTATTATTATTATTATTATTATTATTATTATTATTATTGTTATTATTATTATTATATTGTTATTGTTATTGTTATTGCTATTATTAGTAATTACAACTGTTATTATATATACTAAGATTAATAATATAATTGTTATTATTACTAATATTATTATCATTATCATTACTAGTATTATCACTAAATATTATTAGTATTATCATTAATATTAGTATTAGTATAAGTATGATTTATATAATTATTACTATTAATTTTATCATTTTAAGTATCATTATTAATATTATGATTATTATTATTGTTGTTATTGTCAGTATTATAGTTATTATTATTAATAATATCATATTTATATTTATAAGTGTTATAAATGTTATTAACATTAGTATTTTTATAAGTATTATTAAGATTATTATAAACTGTACCATTTAAGTATTATTATTATTAGTATTATCAAATTATCAATATTATTAACATTAAAACAATTATGAAAATAAAAGTTTTAAAGACATTATTAGGGTTATAAGTATGTATTAATCATATTAGCAATTTTTATATAAATATTCATAAATAACAAATTAGGTATTTTTTTATATATTACAAATCAGATATATATATTAATATAACTATATAAATATTAATCATTTTGAATATATACATAAATTAAATATATATAACATATAATTTAAGATATAATATAAGTATTTGTTTTTAATGAAATTTAGTATAAATTCTATATAACTAAAAAATATATAAAAAATACATACTAATAAAGGAAATTATGTGTTTCCATTATATATTTTAATAAATATACAGTTGATATAGGTTCGTGAATCCAAGGCCAACCTTGCATTGTTCAATGTCGTCATATGTATTTTTACTATAAAATACAGTATAGTGAGTTTCATTTGCTCCCTTTTTAAATGTTTTTGCAATATATATTTTTGGGACTGAGAATACATGCGCTATTTTATAAATGTTTGACGAAATAGACACAAGTACTCAAAAATTACATTATATTTTTGGATTATCGAATCGAATATCACCCTTTTTAGTCTGGTAATCTAAGAATTAGGGAACAGAAACCCTAATTGACGCGAATCCTAAAGATAGATCTATTGGGCCTAACAAACCCCATCCGGGTTACGGATGCTTTAGTACTTCGATTTTATCATGTCCGATGAGAGTCCCGGAATGATGGGGATATTCTAGGCGCATTTTGTTAATGTCGATTACCAGG
Source organism: Rutidosis leptorrhynchoides (assembly GCF_046630445.1). Classification (NCBI taxonomy): domain Eukaryota; kingdom Viridiplantae; phylum Streptophyta; class Magnoliopsida; order Asterales; family Asteraceae; genus Rutidosis; species Rutidosis leptorrhynchoides. The sequence continues at coordinate 314,628,951 of NC_092334.1, read as the reverse complement.
TGCTCACCATATGAATGATTTTTATCTCTATGCAGTTTGTACGAAATGTCTGATATGAGATGATGTTTATGAAAAATGAAAATAGAAATCTTGTGGTCTATTAAAATTATGAAATGATTATTTATAATAAACTAATGAACTCACCAATCTTTTGGTTGACACTTTTAAGCATGTTTATTCTCAGGTATGAAAGAAATCTTCCGCTGTGCATTTGCTCATTTTAAAGATATTACTTGGAGTCATTCATGGCATATTTCAAAAGACGTTGCATTCGAGTCATTGAGTTCAACAAAAATATTATTAAGTTATTTATAGTTTGGATATATTATGAAATGGTATGCATGCTGTCAACTTTCGATGTAATGAAAGTTTGTCTTTTAAAAACGAATGCAGTGTTTGTACAAGTTATCATATAGAGGTCAAATAACTCGCAATGAAATCAACTATTGTGAATCGTTTATAATCGGTATGAACGGGTCCTTTCAGTTGGTATCAGAGTTGTGGTCTTAACGAACCAGGTCTTGCATTAGTGTGTCTAACTAATAGTTGTTTAGATGCGTTAGTGGGTCTGGACTTCAACCGTGTCTGCATGTCAAAAGTTTTGCATATCATTTCGTGTCAAAAATTACTTTCTTATCATCCTTAAAGTCTAGGCACGTCTTACTGCCTCTATTGCATAGATAGTGTATAGATAAATTCGTATCTTAGCATATCTGTTGCTGTAAACCTTGCCTGACAGCTTCTGAAGATTCCTCCGTAACTTATGGGATCTTGGTATTTTATATACATATGAAAATTATATATTTCTAAGTCCTATAATCTATCTCATATCGAAAAATCAATTCCCTGATCGTACGAGATGGATCCTTCAACTAGTTCGAGTTCATCAGATTCCGACAGCTATTCCGATATGGAAACACACGTGAGCTCCGAAAGTAGTATAACCGGAATGGATCAACAAATCAGTCATCACCAATTCTGGATGAATTGGGGATGAGTTCGTAATCGAGTTAATCAATGGAGACGAGAAGAAGGTAATCCTTTCCACCCAACATATTGCCCTTGGCAAACAACTTGGAGCACATACCGTTAAACCAGTCCGAAACACCATTCTCACCATCATTTCCCGAATATATCGCCATGATTATATGCCATCTTAAATTCGAAACCTTATTTATCTGCTCGTTTCAACCGTCAATCATCCTAGAGTGATGGAAGAATTCAACGAGCTTCGCGCTCGAGTAATCAATTTGGAAAAAACATGGTGCAAAATTTACCAGCTTCATCAACATCACCGGCACCAACAGTACCACCAACATCAACACCAGTACCACCAACAACCCAAGTTTCAACATCACATGCCTCAACATCGCAATCTATACCTCTAGCGTGATCATTGTTCTACATGACGTTCTACATCATTTATCTTCGTTCGACATGGCGATTATGTAATCTCTAATGTTTTAGAGATTATATATTCTTGTTCTAACGGTAAATCAAATGAGGTTAATATCATATTAACTCATTAAATCAATGATTACATCTGAAGAAAATATATATGTATATATGTTTTCATAAAGATTGTAATTAAAAATTCTTTTGTACAAACTGTTAATGGTGAAAATATTTTAACGGGTAGGTAATACCCTAGAAATATTTAGATTTCACACTAATAAGTTACACTGTACATTCTTCCAATCTGATTCAACAGTCATTTACTATCCTACTTACATCCACAGATATACGAATCCGTTCACCACGAAATAACCAGTTTCATTCAATTTCATATTTGGATTTTGACTTATCAGAATCCAACAAGTGGCATAATGAAGAAAACATTGGACAAAAAATAAAATTTGTTAGAAACAAACAAATTAACTATGAGAAATTTTGTTAAGAATCCATGCTAACAAAATCCTAGCTAACTGTTCCTAGCTAACTGTTAATTCCTTATTACATTTTATTTATCGCACTTTATTTATCGCAATTTTAATTCTCGCAATTTTATTTATCGTCATTTAATTTCTGTTATTTATTTTACGCACTTTATTTATCATCATTTAAATACTGTTATTTACGCATTTTAAATATCGGGACAAGTATACAATGTTTTGACATATCATATCGACGTCATCTATATATATTATTTGGAATAACCATAGACACTCTATATGCGGTAATTCTCGAGTTAGCTATATAGGGTTGAGGTTGATTCTAAAATAATATATATACTTTGAGTTGTGATCGAGTCTGAGACATGTATATAATGGGTCACGACACGTATTAATTAATTCGAATATTATATATTAAACTATATATGAATTGTTGAACTACTAATTGTGGACTACTAACTGTGGACTAATAACATTGGACAATTAAAATGAATTAAAATATGAATTATAACATATGAAACTAAACATTTCTTCAAGTTTGCCACTTGATATCATCTTAAACCTCATTTGTATCTTGACGATTACAATCTGCGTTCAAACCTTTCATGATTCTTGAAAACACCTCAATTGAGAGAATGAACCAACCGCACTTCATCTACGGAAGGAAAGATTTATGCATATAGTTATGCACCTAAAAAACTCTCGAAAACTGAGTAAACGGTTACACGTAGCTGTGCTAATTCCTTTAGCGTTATTATTACCGAAAATAACTTTGCAACTCCTGTTCGAGATAGCCAGTTTTGTCACAGCTCCATCAAGTCAACTTCGACTTTTAGTTCGAAACAACCTTATTATAACCTTGATATATATGCGTGCTCTTTTATTGTTACCGGGGAACCTTTTATATTCTACCATATTACCAGCAGACGTACCAGCAGCCTCGTTGCTCCTTGGCTTAAATCTCTCCGACAAATCACTATATTTATCTATTGAAGTCTTATCATGAACTCATTGGCATCTTGTAACGATAATTACCATATCAAATACCGAGAGGCATTAATCGATAATCTCAAATTTCTCAGCGATTCTACGACAACAATTATATATATATATATATATATATATATATATATATATATATATATATATATATATATATATATATATATATATATATATATATATATATAACTTCTATCTCCTGGATTTACGAACTTCAATTCTGAATTTCTGAAAAGCGCTTTAGCCTATGAATTAGTTTTCTGAGTTTTGAAAAAAGTTGATGAAGCAGTGAAAAACTGAAGACTGCCTTAACAGTCAAAAGTTTGATGATAAAGAATGGAGTGTTGAAAACACTCAATGGAAAATTTGTACTGGAAAACGGATTGAGCAAACCATGAAGGAGGCTGTGGACAAATCGCAGAGACTAAATCTACCTTCAAAGAATCCAAATGATTCAATATCTATTGAAGTCATTAACGAATACCTTACTCCTGACTCTAAACCTCTGCGAACAAATCTTCATCATCATTATTTGATATTAAAAATTCGAAGATATCATTTTATCTTTCATTATAAATATCCTCGATGTTTCTGAAGATATTTTCATAACTATCATTATCTGAAATCATTTATCTCTTCACGCTATCTGTATTACATCATAAAGGAAAATGTTTAGTTTCTATATTCTGTAAACCTTCGAGTTTAAATTATGAATGTTTTTGAAGTAGTGTTAGGTGTAGCGACCCGACAAAATCGTCATTGACGGCGCCGTCTACTTAGGTCCCGTTACGTGGTCATAAGTCTTTAAAACAACGTTTGACCAAAAGATATGTCGCATTCATTTCAAATGTAAAGATTGTTCAAAGTTTACATGAATAGTTCCACCACAAGTTACGATACAAAGTTTTAAGTACAAATGAAACTTATGCGACACAATTTAAAAGTAGCCAAAAGACGCTCCATGTATGCATATATACTCGACATCCAATGCAAGTATCAAAATAATGAGCGGAAGCATGTATCATGTATCGTTCAAGGACCTGAGAAAAACATAGAAATCTGTCAACGAAAACGTTGGGGAAATCATAGGTTTAAGTAAGTAAGTACAAGTGAACCACAAGATTTGCAACCATGAGATAATAGTAATACATTCCAAAAGTTTGTTTCACGAGCACCCAATTATCAATACTTAACATTCCATAGAACCCCATCACAATAGCGTTAGAACATACACTGTTTCTCGAAAATACATTTCATTCGTAAACGGTAGCGAACCGTTTGAATGAGGGTTTGTCAAACCCATATGGCCATATAACATAAGTTCTCGTTTACACCCGGCAAGTGTAACTAATGATAATCGAATTGAGGATTTTTGTTCAAACTCGTATGTAGAATGTTTGTTTTCCTGTACTTGTGTTCACTTAGTAAAAAGAAACGTTTATGTTTTTCTCATCCCAAATGTAAGTGCAAAAGAGTAAAAGTGGGACTATGATCTCACCTTGAGTGCACGTACGAAAAGTACTTCACAAAATAACGTGTGCGAAGGATAGTACTAGTCTTGACCTAAACAAATAGGTCGTATCAATAACGGTAAACACGATAGGTCAAAGATGTTCAATTAGTCCTATGGCTCGTTACGACTCGATTATGTAGCATGTGAAATCAAATTGTCAAGTTTCATGCAAGATACAAGTATATAAACAAGTTAGGAAGGTTGCATAATCATTTGGTTAAGTTTGACAAAAAGTCAAACTTTGGTCGGTCAAAGTCAACGAAAAAGTCAACACGTTCGGGTCGGGTCCCGAACTATTTTTTTGAGGTTTTTAATCATGTATGAGCATGTTAGAACAAGTTACATGTGAATCGGAGGTGCGTAGCATAGCAAACATTATTCGAAAATTGACAAAGTTGGACAGACCACTTTGGCGCGCCGCGCGGGTATATGGCGCGCCGCGCCATTACCTGTGCAGAGAATTCTGGCAGTTTTTAAGTTTTATGCACGAACCTAACTTCAAACAATCACCATTTATGATCCGCAAACAATCAAGACAAGTATCTTATACCGTTGGGAAGGTAATTTGACGAGGAAAACAACTAAATACATTTCATCAATCAATCTACCTATTACAACAACCAAAACTGCATCTAATGCTTAACATTAACCGCATACAAGTTCATAAATGCAATTCAATGATTCGGGCAACCAATTTACATGAATGATATGCCGTTTCGAAGGTAATCAAGCATACAATCCAACTAAACACTTACCAATAATAATCCATGGCATTCAATGCATCAAAAGTCCATTTCAAGTTCATCAAACCCTAACCCAAATTCACCAAAATCAATAATCAAGTTCATGAAGTTTTCTAAGGCAACCTACACATCAAATTGAAGCTAGTGATGCTAGTAACACAATTAAAACATCAACTTTTAACATCTAACAACATATGATCATCCTAAATTCAAGAACAACACACCAAAATTCAAGTTCATGCTAGTTACACTAAAACAACGAGATCGAGCATATAAATCATATATTCATGTTAGACTTGAGCCATAGACACTAATTAACACTTTTATAAGTTAAAAACATCAAGAACACAAAATCTAGTGATTTTAGAAAGTTACCCAAATGTAATGAAATCGGTATGGAATCGAAGCGGAAGATGCAAGGATCACGAATTTGCAATTTGTTTTGTTGCTAGCTTCCTAATCCGAATTTAGATGATGAATTCTTGTTGGTGTTCTTGAGAGAAAAAGGGAGTAGAAGAAAGATGGAGATGTAAAAATGAGAGGAGGAGGTTGAAGGTTTGACTAGTTGACCTAGTCAAATCTTTGGCCTCTTGGCAAGTTTAGTCCCTCTAATTTGGATCGGGTGCGTGAATTACCTAAACGAGATAATTTAAAACGCGTATTAACGGGAGATGTTATAAACATATAATGGAGTTTAAATTAGTATAACGGAAAAGTAAATGGAAAAAGGCGGGATGTTACATTACCTACTCCTTAAAAGAAATTTCGTCCCGAAATTTAAGTAGGCGTAGTAGTCGTTGTTTCTTCCTCGAGATCTTGTGTTTCCGAATTCACGAATAGATGAGGATACTTCCTTTGCATTTGATCTTGCCTTTCCCAAGTAAACTCGGGTCCCCTTTTGGCGTTCCAACGGACTTTAACAATCGGGATTCGGCTTTGTTTCAATGTCTTGACGGAGGTGTCCACAATTTCAACCGGTTCCTCCACAAAATGAAGTTTGTCATCAATAGTAAGTTCCTCGAGAGGAATGACGATATCGGGTTCGGCAAGACACTTTTTCAAGTTAGATACATGGAAGGTAGGATGAACGGAGTTCAATTGAGGCGGAAGATCTAAACGATACGCAACGGTTCCAATACGCTCCAAGATTTCGAAAGGACCAATATATTGTGGATTTAGCTTCCCGCGTTTCCCAAAACGGATTACACCCTTCCAAGGTGCGACTTTTAACATGACGCGGTCACCGACTTGAAATTCAAGGTCATTGCGTCTTTTGTCGGTATAGCACTTTTGACGACTCCGGGCCGTCCGAAGCCTATCTCGGATTTGAACGATCTTCTCGGTGGTTTCGTGAATGAGTTCAGGTCCGGTGATTTGTACGTCGCCTACTTCGGCCCAACAAAGAGGTGAACGACATTTTCGGCCATATAGCGCTTCAAAAGGTGCGACTTTAATACTCGTGTGATAACTATTGTTGTAAGAGAACTCGGCGAGAGGTAAGTGCTTGTCCCAAGCTTTTCCGAAATCAACCACGCAAGCTCGTAACATGTCCTCTAAGGTTTGAATTGTACGTTCGCTTTGTCCATCGGTTTGAGGATGATATGCGGTGCTCATGTCTAAACGCGTTCCCAATGCTTCTTGCAAAGTACGCCAAAATCTAGAAACGAAACGGCCATCTCGGTCGGAGATAATCGATAAAGGTACACCGTGTCGGGCTACGATCTCCTTAATGTAAAGTTGTGCAAGTTTCTCCATTTTGTCCGTTTCTTTCATGGCAAGGAAGTGTGCGGATTTGGTGAGACGGTCAACAATAACCCAAATGGTATCATAACCGCCCGTCGTTTTTGGTAGCTTGGTGATAAAATCCATCGTTATCCTTTCCCACTTCCATTGCGGGATCTCGAGTTTTTGAAGTAGTCCGGACGGTCTTTGGTGTTCGGCTTTGACTTTGGAACATGTCAAACACTTGGAAACATAAGTAGCTACATCCCTTTTGATGTTCGGCCACCAATATAGTTGTTTAAGGTCGTGGTACATCTTATTGGCACCGGGGTGAATCGAGTATCGTGACTTATGGGCTTCATCTAAAATAAGGCTTCGTAGGTCCCCATAACTAGGCACCCAAATCCTTCCGGCGTAATATCGGAGTCCGGTCTCCCTAATTTCGAATCGAGAGACGAGAATGTTCAAGAGCTCGTGTGAAAGGTTTTCATCCTTGAGAGCCGCATCTTGGGCTACCCGAATTTGGCTATTAAGGTTGGTGTGAATGGTGATGTTTAAAGCTCGGACACGAAGAGGCACCGCTCTTTCTTTTCGACTTAAGGCATCGGCTACTACGTTTGCCTTCCCGGGATGGTAACGAAGCTCGCAATCGTAATCGTTCAAAGTTTCAATCCACCGTCGTTGTCTCATGTTTAGTTGCTTTTGATCGAAGATGTGTTGAAGGCTTTTGTGATCGGTGAAGATAGTACTCTTGGTTCCATAAAGATAGTGTCTCCACATTTTAAGTGCAAAGACAACGGCTCCGAGTTCGAGATCATGTGTCGTATAGTTTCGTTCATGAATTTTGAGTTGTCGAGAAGCATAAGCAATGACTTTCGTTCGTTGCATCAATACACACCCAAAACCATGTTTCGAGGCATCGCAATATACAACAAAGTCATCATTGCCTTCGGGAAGTGACAAGATAGGAGCGGTGGTTAGCTTCGTTTTCAAGATTTGGAATGCGGATTCATGTTCGGTCGCCCAAATGAATTTCTTTCCCTTGTGAGTCAATGCGGTTAGAGGACGTGCAACCAAAGAGAAGTTTTCGATGAATCTACGATAGCACCCGGCGAGACCCAAGAATTGACGAATGTGAGTAGGAGTAGTAGGAGTCTCCCATTTACTAATGGCTTCGATTTTCGTGGGATCGACTTTAATACCTTGATCACTTACAACATGACCAAGAAATTGAACTTCCTTTAACCAAAATTCACACTTGGAGAATTTGGCATAAAGTCGTTCTTGTCTCAAGAGTTCAAGCACAAGTCGGAGATGTTGTTCGTGCTCTTCTTCATTTTTAGAATAGATCAATATGTCATCGATGAACACAATAACGAATTTATCGAGATACGGTTTGCACACGTGGTTCATAAGATCCATGAACACCGCCGGTGCGTTAGTGAGACCAAATGGCATGACAAGGAATTCATAACTACCATAACGAGTTCGGAAAGCGGTTTTGGAGACATCTTCCCCCTTAACCCTCAATTGATGATAACCCGAGCGGAGATCGATTTTCGAATATACACAAGACCCTTGTAGTTGATCAAAGAGGTCATCGATGCGAGGAAGAGGATATCGGTTCTTAACCGTCAATTTGTTTAGTTCACGATACTCAATGCACATTCGTAGGGATCCGTCTTTCTTTTTAACAAACAAAATTGGAGCGCCCCATGGTGAATGGCTAGGTTGGATAAAACCACGATCAAGTAGTTCTTGGATTTGACTTTGCAATTCTTGCATTTTGGATGGAGCAAGTCTATACGGTGCACGTGCTACGGGTGCGGCTCCCGGAATAAGATCGATTTGGAATTCAACCGGTCGATGAGGTGGAAGACCCGGCAATTTGTCAGGAAATACATCGGAAAAGTCACTAACAATTTGCACATCATCGATATGCTTCTCATCGGGCTCGACCTTCTTAACGTGGGCAAGGATCGCAAAACAACCCTTACGGAGTAGTTTTCTAACTTTAAGGCACGAAACGAGGTTGAGTCTGGTGCAGCTCTTATCGCCATAAACAATCAAAGGTTCACCATTCTCGATAGGAATTCGGATTGCGTTAAGATCACAAAGGATGTGAGATTTTGTTTTGACTAACCAATTCATACCGATTATTACATCAAAGCTTCCTAGTTCCATGGGTATCAAGTCAATTTCAAATTCCTTACCCAAAATGTTTAACGTACACCCTCGGTAATATGTGTCGGCACTTAATAGTTTCCCGTTAGCCACTTCAATGGTATAAGTGGTATCTAATGGAAGAGGTGGAGTGCTAAAAGAATGAGTCAAAGTCTTGGATACAAAGCATTTATCGGCACCCGAATCGAATAAGCAAGAGACATAAGAATTGTTGAGAAGAAACGTACCCGTGACTAGTTCAGTGTCATCCCGGGCTTCCTCGGTGTTGATGTTGAAAGCTCGGCCGCGCGTATTGGGGTTATCTTTCTTCTTTGGGCATGCATTTCTATAATGACCCTTTTGGCCACATTCGTAACAAGTGCCCGTCTTTGGTGCATTGGGCCACTTTCGAGTGACGGGAGTGGCACTTTTACAATCGTTGGCCTTATGACCAAATCCTTGGCACCGGTGGCAAATTAACTTACTACATTCGCCAAAGTGATGTTTGTTGCATTTGTTGCAAAGAGGTAGGTTCCCGGCATAACCCTTCTTGCCGTCGGAGGTGTAAGGTTTCTTAGCAAAGTTGTTGTTGTTTGATTGGGAGGGTTCCCACTTTCTTTTGTTGCCGCCCGATTTATCCTCGGCCTTAGGTGCCGAAACTACAATTTCGTCAATCGTTTCTATCAATTTACTGGCCATGTTCAAAGCTTCTTGATGATTAGTGGGTTTGGATGACATTACTCCGTGTTTGATACTCTTTGGAAGACCATCCATGTAAAGTTCAACCCTTAAAGCTTCGGGGTTCACAAGATTTGGGCACATCAAGGCTAGTTCGGAAAATCGTTGATTGTAAGCCTTGAGATCATTTCCGATCGCCTTTAAAGTTCTTAGCTCTTGTTCGAGCCTTCGGGTTTCTTCATGAGGGAAATATTCGACAATCATCTTTTCCCTCAAGTCGGCCCAAGAGAGGGCGTGAGCTTCATCGGTACCCACCGATTGTACATAAGTATTCCACCATGTAAGAGCGACACCGGCGAAGGTGTGAGTGGAGTATTTGACCTTGTCTTGGTCCCGACAACCGCTTATGCTAAAGACGGCTTCCGTTTGCTCAAACCATCAGGTGAGCACGACCGGTCCCCCGGTTCCATCAAAAGTGTGAGGTTTGCACCCCATGAAAGCTTTATAGGAGCATCCCTCGTTTGAGTTTCCGGCTCCATTGTTGTTGTTGTTGTTGTTGTGGTTGTTATTATTATTGTTGTTGGATGAGTGACCGGCCATGGCCGCATCTACGGCGGTGGCTATCATCCGTTCGAGAGCTTGTTCGGGAGTTTCATTGCGGCGTACACGACGAGGAGCCATTGTTCCTTCAAGACACAAGAATATCGTTGATTAGTATTCTCAATAATACTAACCGTGATATAGAATAAAGATAAAGAGAAGTTTTTCCTCGACTCGCCTTAAATTCTTTATGTCATAATGTCGGAACGTTCATATGAGTCACCGTAATATAATCCCGGAAATTATATTACCCTGATTCATATGTGCATTCGACATTATTCTATAAAGTCAAGGTGGCGTGTCAATCAATTTAAACAACGTGAGATTAAGATGAACTAAGAGTAGATATGAGTAGAAGCGTTCGAGTATAAATGCACAAGTAGTCAAGTAATTCCTACTTCAAGTCTATATGCCGGTTGTAGTCTAGACTCACCAATGTACCCTATGACTCGAGGTTGACACCAATGAACTCTAAATCCCTACAACCAACGCTCTGATACCATCTGTAGCGACCCGACAAAATCGTCATTGACGGCGCCGTTTACTTAGGTCCCGTTACGTGGTCATAAGTCTTTAAAACAACGTTTGACCAAAAGATATGTCGCATTCATTTCAAATGTAAAGATTGTTCAAAGTTTACAAGAATAGTTCCACCACAAGTTCCGATACAAAGTTTTAAGTACAAATGAAACTTATGCGACACAATTTAAAAGTAGCCAAAAGACGCTCCATGTATGCATATATACTCGACATCCAATGCAAGTATCACAATAATGAGCGGAAGCATGTATCATGTATCGTTCAAGGACCTGAGAAAAACATAGAAATCTGTCAACGAAAACGTTGGGGAAATCATAGGTTTAAGTAAGTACAAGTGAACCACAAGATTTGCAACCATGAGATAATAGTAATACATTCCAAAAGTTTGTTTCACGAGCACCCAATTATCAATACTTAACATTCCATAGAACCCCATCACAATAGCGTTAGAACATACACTGTTTCTCGAAAATACATTTCATTCGTAAACGGTAGCGAACCGTTTGAATGAGGGTTTGTCAAACCCATATGGCCATATAACATAAGTTCTCGTTTACACCCGGCAAGTGTAACTAATGATAATCGAATTAAGGATTTTTGTTCAAACTCGTATGTAGAATGTTTGTTTTCCTGTACTTGTGTTCACTTAGTAAAAAGAAACGTTTATGTTTTTCTCATCCCAAATGTAAGTGAAAAAGAGTAAAAGTGGGACTATGATCTTACCTTGAGTGCACGTACGAAAAGTACTTCACAAAATAACGTGTGCGAAGGATAGTGCTAGTCTTGACCTAAACAAATAGGTCGTATCAATAACGGTAAACACGATAAGTCAAAGATGTTCAATTAGTCCTATGGCTCGTTACGACTCGATTATGTAGCATGTGAAATCAAATTGTCAAGTTTCATGCAAGATACAAGTATATAAACAAGTTAGGAAGGTTGCATAATCATTTGGTTAAGTTTGACAAAAAGTCAAACTTTGGTCGGTCAAAGTCAACGAAAAAGTCAACACGTTCGGGTCGGGTCCCGAACTATTTTTCTGAGGTTTTTAATCATGTATGAGCATGTTAGAACAAGTTACATGTGAATCGGAGGTGCGTAGCATAGCAAACATTATTCGAAAATTGACAAAGTTGGACAGACCACTTTGGCGCGCCGCGCGGGTATATGGCGCGCCGCGCCATTACCTGTGCAGAGAATTCTGGCAGTTTTTAAGTTTTATGCACGAACCTAACTTCAAACAATCACCATTTATGATCCGCAAACAATCAAGACAAGTATCTTATACCGTTGGGAAGGTAATTTGACGAGGAAAACAACTAAACACATTTCATCAATCAATCTACCTATTACAACAACCAAAACCGAATCTAATGCTTAACATTAACCGCATACAAGTTCATAAATGCAATTCAATGATTCGGGCAACCAATTTACATGAATGATATGCCGTTTCGAAGGTAATCAAGCATACAATCCAACTAAACACTTACCAATAATAATCCATGGCATTCAATGCATCAAAAGTCCATTTCAAGTTCATCAAACCCTAACCCAAATTCACCAAAATCAATAATCAAGTTCATGAAGTTTTCTAAGGCAACCTACACATCAAATTGAAGCTAGTGATGCTAGTAACACAATTAAAGCATCAACTTTTAACATCTAACAACATATGATCATCCTAAATTCAAGAACAACACACCAAAATTCAAGTTCATGCTAGTTACACTAAAACAACGAGATCGAGCATATAAATCATATATTCATGTTAGACTTGAGCCATAGACACTAATTAACACTTTTATAAGTTAAAAACATCAAGAACACAAAATCTAGTGATTTTAGAAAGTTACCCAAATGTAATGAAATCGGTATGGAATCGAAGCGGAAGATGCAAGGATCACGAATTTGCAATTTGTTTTGTTGCTAGCTTCCTAATCCGAATTTAGATAATGAATTCTTGTTGGTGTTCTTGAGAGAAAAAGGGAGTAGAAGAAAGATGGAGATGTAAAAATGAGAGGAGGAGGTTGAAGGTTTGACTAGTTGACCTAGTCAAATCTTTGGCCTCTTGGCAAGTTTAGTCCCTCTAATTTGGATCGGGTGCGTGAATTACCTAAACGAGATAATTTAAAACGCGTATTAACGGGAGATGTTATAAACATATAACGGAGTTTAAATTAGTATAATGGAAAAGTAAATGGAAAAAGGCGGGATGTTACATTAGGAATTAAAGCATGAGTTAGTATAATATAATGACACTTGATCAATGTGATTATATAATAGTAAGTCATGCTGAGTTTCTAATGAAACGTGATGATTCACAGACCATAATGTCATCATGTGCCATGTTACACGAATCTTACATTCTACATAACCTCCAAACATATCGAGAACATATCTTCCTGATAGTTCTATCTTTTCTCTTGAATTCTGGTAATTTAACCAATCAAGATCGTGTTATTACAATTTCTTGAAACATTAGTTATGTTGATTCAAAACTCCATACCTACGAATTCTGGACTATTACTTGCTTTATTTAAAGTCGGAAAGAAAAAGAAAAACAAAAGCATGGAGCTCCAAAATATGAGGGAGAATATAAAGTCCGATAACAACACATAAATTACAAACCGTGTATATCAATGTTTATCACAACATAAAGACACGGGAGAATTAAAAACACTATCACCCCAAGGGCGAAGTAGAAGTAAACAGATTCTTCTAGTGGAAGTTGGAAAAGGAGAATGATTGTTGAGATAGTCAGGAAAAGGACAAGAATCAGAACTGGATTAAGCATTTTCACAATCTTTTGAATTTGGGAATTGAGTATGGGAGTGGTAAAAGTAATGAAACGGAAGAAGTTAATTTATAGCGAAATATCTGATAAAGAAATCAAGGCAGATTTCTGCATTTGATTAGAGAGATCTTAATTTCCTGAATTACCGAAGAATCAAATCTTATATAGATTTCGAAGATTATCTTTAAATTCCTTGAATTCCAGAATTCAAACATGACTACGTCAAAAGTCAAGACAAATCTTATTTTAATCATTTCACTATTTTGTGATAGCTTCACTCATACGCTTCGAGTAATAGAATTGTCTTGTTCATATTACTCAATGATGATAAAACTCTAGTTTTCAGCTCGTATGCGTCATGAAAACATACTTATTGCCAGGCATGACCATCCCAATCAAATTTCGGGACGAAATTTCTTTAACGGGTAGGTACTGTGACGACCCGGAAATTTCCGACCAAATTTAAACTTAATCTTTATATGTTTTCGACGTGATAAGCAAAGTCTGTAATGTTGAAGTCTTAAAAATTTTGAACTGTGTTCATACATTTAATTACCCTTTGACTGTTCTCGACGATTCACAAACAATTGTGTGTGTATATATATATATATATATATATATATATATATATATATATATATATATAAATAATATTTAAATTAATAAAATATCTTTTGTCAATTAGAATTAATCATGTAAAATAATAAATAAAATAATTAAGTTACTATTAAAAGGAATATATATAAACATATATATATGATAGTATTATATATATATATATATATATATATATATATATATATATATATATATATATATATATATATATATGCTATCAATAATTGTAATATTGTAATTACATATTCAATAAATGTTATCATATAACATATGATATAATTATTAAATATTACATAATTAAAAAATTGTGATATTAATATATTAAATGTAATAACAAGTTTAATTATTGTTATTATATTAAATTTTTACTTTCATAAATATTAATATTAATATCAGTATTATTAATATGATTATATATGAAATTTGATACATTTTATTTGTTATAATTATTAATATTATTATTATTATTATTATTATTATTATTATTATTATTATTATTATTATTATTATTATTATTAATGTCATTATTATTATAACTAGTAGTAAAATTATAATTTTAGTTATCATGATTAATATTAGTATTATTATTAGATATTATCATTTAGAATCATTATCATTAATATAGATTATCAATATTATTATTATTATAAAAGTAATATAATTTATTAATATTATCATTAAAAACATTATTATTAACATTATTATTAGCAATTATTGTTATCATTATTATTAATACTATTATTATTAGTACTATTATTATTAGTATGATAATTATTATTAATATTAACAGTATTATTATTTTATTTTGTTTGATAATATCAGTAATAAATTATATTATTATTATTAATAGTATCTTGATTATTAATAATATATATTTATATTTATTAATAATTACGTATAAATGAAAACAGATTAAATTCAGTTCCTTATTGCAATCAAACTGTACGTGATTTTTGTTTTTGTCTTTAGATTATTACTTGTTGGATATCAATTTGCCAATACACAACAAAATCAGTTAGAAGTCGACCTCCCTTTTTATTTATTTATTTTTTTTCTACTGATCGAATCTTTTCGTACTTCTTGTCGACCAATTGACTATAAATCAAATGAATTAAGCAATGATATCAATTAACTAACTTAGTCATTCTTTATCATTATCAATTAAAACCATTACAACCCTTGTCTGCTTGAATTTAAACAAAAGTTTTGAAGAAAACAGTCAAATACCCTATTCTTATTTCGTTTTCAAATACTTCGATTACAAAACAAAATTTAAAATGTGTTAATGCAATGTTGTTAGGAATCTTTTAATCAAACTATCTGGAAAGTCCCATTTCCAATTTTTAGTATCGAGTTCTAATTTTCGAGTCAAACTTTTATTTCAAAAAGTCAAACGTTATGTTCATAGCAAAATTCGTAATCAATTTAATGTTTTAAGTTAAATTGACAATTTAGAAAGTTTCTAGGTATGTTTATTTATCTAATTCATGTTATAACTTTCATCTAAAACAATCTAGAATTTGAAATCCGATTTTTAGTTCATCCAGTTCATGACGAGCCTGTTACTGCTCAAATTTCATTCCTTCTGTTTTAATTAATTCAATTGATTATTAAGGGTCATTTCTGTTTTAGTTAAAGAACCTAAATTGTTTGGAAATTGGTTGTTTTGATGGTAAATTGTTCTGGTCGATTTTGAAATTGGAGATGAAAGTAGAAGCACGTTTATTACGAGTTATATAAATTAAGAGTGAACATTATTCAGAAAAACTGAGACGGGTTGAATGGTTTGGTGTGTTTTGAGTGAGCGAGGGGTCTCGGGTTCGAGCCTGACTTGGGGCATTTTTGTTTATAAAGACTTTTAAAGATAGTCTTTCTTTTAAAAATTATTATTATTATTATTATTATTATTATTGTTATTATTATTATTATTATTATTATTGTCATTATTATTATTATTATATTGTTATTGTTATTGCTATTATTAGTAATTACAACTGTTCTTATATATACTAAGATTAATAATATAATTGTTATTATTACTAATATTATTATCATTATCATTACTATTATTATCACTAAATATTATTAGTATTATCATTAATATTAGTATTAGTATAAGTATGATTTATATAATTATTACTATTAATTTTATCATTTTAAGTATCATTATTAATATTACGATTATTATTATTGTTGTTATTGTTAGTATTATAGTTATTATTATTAATAATATCATATTTATATTTATAAGTATTATAAATGTTATTAACATTAGTATTTTTATAAGTATTATTAAGATTATTATAAACTGTACCATTTAAGTATTATTATTATTAGTATTATCAATATTATTAACATTAAAATAATTATGAAAATAAAAGTTTTAAAGATATTATTAGGGTTATAAGTATGTATTAATCATATTAGCAATTTTTATATAAATATTCATAAATAAGAAATTAGATATTTTTTTATATATTACAAATCAGATATATATATTAATATAACTATATAAATATTAATCATTTTAAATGTATACATAAATTAAATATATATAACATATAATTTAAGATATAATATAAGTATTTGTTTTTAATGAAATTTAGTATAAATTCTATATAACTAAAAAATATATAAATAATACATACTAATAAAGGAAATTATGTGATTCCATTATATGTTTTAATAAATATACAATTGATATAGGTTCGTGAATCCAAGGCCAACCTTGCATTGTTCAATGTCGTCATATGTATTTTTACTACAAAATACAGTATAGTGAGTTTCATTTGATCCCCTTTTAAATGCTTTTGCAATATATATTTTTGGGACTGAGAATACATGCGCTGTTTTATAAATGTTTGACGAAATAGACACAAGTACTCAAAAATTACATTCTATGGTTGGGTTATCGAATCGAATATCACCCTTTTTAGTCTGGTAATCTAAGAATTAGGGAACAGAAACCCTAATTGACGCGAATCCTAAAGATAGATCTATTGGGCCTAACAAACCCCATCCGGGTTACGGATGCTTTAGTACTTCGATTTTATCACTGTAGTGACCCGAACTTTTCCATGTTTATATATATATTAAATGAAATTGTTATTTACATGATTAAGTGTTTCCAACATGTTAAGCAATCAAACTTGTTAAGACTCGATTAATTGAAATAGATTTCATATAGACAATTGACCACCCAAGTTGACCGGCGATTCACGAACGTTAAAACTTGTAAAGACTATATGATGACATATATATGGATATATATATAGTTAACATGATATTATGATAAGTAAACATATCATTAAGTATATTAACAATGAACTACATATGTAAAAACAAGACTACTAACTTAATGTATATATATCATATTAAGATATATTAATACATCATGATATCATGATAATGTAATAATTTAAAATCTCATTTGATATTATAAACATTGGGTTAACAACATTTAACAAGATCGTTAACCTAAAGGTTTCAAAACAACACTTACATGTAACGACTAACGATGACTTAACGACTCAGTTAAAATGTATATACATGTAGTGTTTTAATATGTATTCATACACTTTTGAAAGACTTCAAGACACTTATCAAAATACTTCTACTTAACAAAAATGCTTACAATTACATCCTCGTACAGTTTCATCAACAATTCTACTCGTATGCACCCGTATTCGTACTCGTACAATACACAGCTTTTAGATGTATGTACTATTGGTATATACACTCCAATGATCAGCTCTTAGCAGCCCATGTGATTCACCTAACACATGTGGGAACCATCATTTGGCAACTAGCATGAAATATCTCATAAAATTACAAAAATATGAGTAATCATTCATGACTTATTTACATGAAAACAAAATTACATATCCTTTATATCTAATCCATACACCAATGACCAAAAACACCTACAAACATTTTCATTCTTCAATTTTCTTCATCTAATTGATCTCTCTCAAGTTCTATCTTCAAGTTCTAAGTGTTCTTCATAAATTCTACAAGTTCTAGTTTCATAAAATCAAGAATACTTCCAAGTTTGCTAGCTTACTTCCAATCTTGTAGAGTGATCATCCAACCTCAAGAAATCTTTCTTATTTATAGTAAGATATCTTTCTAATACAAGGTAATACTCATATTCAAACTTTGATTCAATTTCTATAACTATAACAATCTTATTTCGAGTGAAAATCTTACTTGAACTGTTTTCGTGTCATGATTCTGCTTCAAGAACTTTCAAGCCATCCAAGGATTCTTTGAAGCTAGATCCATTTTTATCATTTCCAGTAGCTTTATCCAGAAAACTTTAGGTAGTAATGATGTTCATAACATCATTCGATTCATACATATAAAGCTATCTTATTCGAAGGTTTAAACTTGTAATCACTAGAACATAGTTTAGTTAATTCTAAACTTGTTCGCAAACAAAAGTTAATCCTTCTAACTTGACTTTTAAAACCAACTAAACACATGTTCTATATCTATATGATATGCTAACTTAATGATTTAAAACCTGGAAACACGAAAAACACCATAAAACCGAATTTACGCCGTCGTAATAACACCGCGGGCTATTTTGGGTTAGTTAATTAAAAACTATGATAAACTTTGATTTAAAAGTTGTTCTTCTAGGAAAATGATTTTTCTTATGAACGTGAAACTATATCCAAAAATCATGATTAAACTCAAAGTGGAAGTATGTTTTCTAAAATGGTCATCTAGACGTCGTTCTTTCGACTGAAATGACTACCTTTACAAAAACGACTTGTAACTTATATTTCCGACTATAAACCTATAATTTTTATGTTTGCATTCATAAAATAGAGTTAAATATGAAACCAAATCAATTTGATTCACTCAAAACGGATTTAAAATGAAGAAGTTATGGGTAAAACAAGATTGGATAATTTTTCTTGTTGTAGCAACGTGAAAATTGGTAACAAATCTATATTAATCATATACTAGCTAACTTATATTGTATTATACATGAATTCTAATATATTATGTAATCTTGGGATACCATAGACACGTATGCAAATGTTTTGACATATCATATCGACCCATGTGTATATATTATTTGGAACAACCATAGACACTCTATATGCAGTAATGTGGGAGTTAGCTATACACGGTTGAGGTTGATTCCAAAAATATATATACTTTGAGTTGTGATCTAGCCTGAGACGTGTATACACTGGGTGGTGGATTGATTCAAGATAATATATATCAATTTTTTTTTGTACATCTAACGTTGGATAACTAGTTGTAGGTTACTAACAAGGACAGCTGACTTAATAAACTTAAAACATCAAAATGTATTAAAAGTGTTGTAAATATATTTTGAATATACTTTGATATATATGTACATATTTGTTATAGGTTCGTGAATCGACCAGTGGCCAAGTCTTACTTCCCGACGAAGTAAAAAATCTGTGAAAGTGAGTTATAGTCCCACTTTTAAAATCTAATATTTTTGGGATGAGAATACATGCAGGTTTTATAAATGATTTACAAAATAGACACAAGTACGTGAAACTACATTCTATGGTTGAATTATCGAAATCGAATATGCCCCTTTTTATTAAGTCTGGTAATCTAAGAATTAGGGAACAGACACCCTAATTGACGCGAAACCTAAAGATAGATCTATTGGGCCTAACAAACCCCATCCAAAGTACCGGATGCTTTAGTACTTCGAAATTTATATCATATCCGAAGGGTGTCCCGGAATGATGGGGATATTCTTATATATGCATCTTGTTAATGTCGGTTACCAGATGTTCACCATATGAATGAATTTTTATCTCTATGTATGGGATGTGCATTGAAATATGAAATCTTGTGGTCTATTATTATGATTTGATAATATATAGGTTAAACCTATAACTCACCAACATTTTTGTTGACATTTTAAGCATGTTTATTCTCAGGTAATTATTAAGAGCTTCCGCTGTCGCATACTTAAATAAGGACGAGATTTGGAGTCCATGCTTGTATGATATTGTGTAAAAACTGCATTCAAGAAACTTATTTCGTTGTAACATATTTGTATTGTAAATCATTATGTAATGGTCGCGTGTAAACAGGATATTTTAGATTATCATTATTTGATAATTTACGTAAAAGCTCTTTAAACCTTTATTGATGAAATAAAGGTTATGGTTTGTTTTAAAATGAATGCAGTCTTTGAAAAACGTCTCATATAGAGGTCAAAACCTCGCAATG
The DNA here is from genome assembly GCF_046630445.1 of Rutidosis leptorrhynchoides. Classification (NCBI taxonomy): domain Eukaryota; kingdom Viridiplantae; phylum Streptophyta; class Magnoliopsida; order Asterales; family Asteraceae; genus Rutidosis; species Rutidosis leptorrhynchoides. The sequence goes on along the minus strand of NC_092334.1, from coordinate 314,608,446 downwards.
AAATCAATTAATATGGAACGTTTTTAATCAATAAGAACGGGACATTTCAGTTGGTATCCGAGCGTTGGTCTTAGAGAACCAGAAAAATTTGTATTAGTGTGTCTTATCGAATTTGTTAGGATGCATTAGTGAGTCTGGACTTCGACCGTGTTTTCTTTAAAAATGATTGCTTAACATTTTTGTTGGAAACTATATATTATTAACATGTAAATATTATGTGATATATTAATCTCTTAACGTGTTTGATATTATGTGATAGATGTCTACCTCTAGAACAAGTCCCATTGACTCACCTAATAATAATGAAGAGTCAAATGTAAATTGGAATAATTCGTGGACTGATTCACAAGTTCCCGAAGAGGAACCGAAAGAAGAGTCGGAACCGGAAGAAGAATCGGAACAGGAAAAAGAATCGGAACCGGAAGAAGAAATAGAACCAGTGGGGGGAAATAATAAAACGGTTAAGTAGAAGAAAATCCTCAACCAACCGACCAAAGTTAATTATGGTCAATGGTGTTTCCGCCAAGGAAGCAAAGTATTGGGAGGATTACCAATTCTCCGATGAATCGGATCCCGACAAGGAATCCGATGATGTTATAGAAATTACCCCAACACAATTTAATAAGGCAAAAGAGAACAATAAGGGAAAGGGCATAAAAATAGAGAAATTTGATTCCAAACCCGATGAACTTTATATGTATCGTCAACACCCGTATTTCTTAAGTTGTGACAATAACCCGGGAACCTCTAAACCACCAGGTTTTTCTAAATCAATGTGGAAAATGACGGCTCGTATTAGGGGAACATCATATATCCCTAGAAACTTGGCAAAACGAACCAAAACTGAAGAAGAGGAAACGAGCGAGTCGGAATAAGATAGTTGTATTCGTGTGGTATAATATATGTAATATAGTGTGCTTATGCTTTATGATATATGTAAAAATTTCTTGTATTAATAAGTAATTTTTTATGAATCTAACTCTTGTCTATTTTACAGTATAAAAACACAAAATGGATAGACAACCCAATATTTTAAGAGACCTACCCGGAGACATGATTGATGAAATCTTGTCTAGAGTCGGTCAGAATTCCTCGGCACAACTATTTAAGGCGAGATCAGTTTGAAAGACATTCGAAGAACGTTCCAAGAATGCCTTGGTTTATAAAAGGATTTCGTTCGAAAGATGGGGGATATCACATTGGAAAATCCATAAGTTACGATGTATTTACTTTGATGCATATATTGCGGGGAACCCAAATGCTATTTTACGCAACGGGTTAAGAAATTATTTTGACTCAATATATCCGAATATAGGACTTCGTGATTTAGAAAAAGCGGCTAACATGCAACATAAAGAAGCATGTTATGCTTACGGGTTAGTAATGTTCGCTTCTCACCAAAGTGAGAACAAGAACATCGGGCTACAACTATTAAACAAAACGTTCCCACAAGTGACGGAGTCGGTAATTGGGGTAAGAAATGAGGTTTTTAGATTGTTAAGGGACTGTTGGATATTACGTAACCCTCGTCCCTTTGACAACGTTACAACACGCTGTCTTATCAACGGCCATAACGGTTATGTTCCACAAGACCAAGGATGGGAAGTAGTCCTAGTAAAACCAGAATGCATGACTTGTTTCTGGACGTATGAATTGCGTGTCTTTATTGCCTTTGCTGAACGACTTGTGTACTAGCTAGAATTATCTTCACAACTATCTTGTATCAAAGTTATTGTGTGCTATATTTCATGCTATATGTAAAATAAGCGGTATTGTAAGTTTGTAAAATATTGTGTAAAAGTTTGAACGCGAAATATTATTATAATCAGTTTTTCATATAGAATTGTAGTAGTTGAATTGTATATTAGCTACTAAGTATGAACTTAACGGGTAGGTACTACCCGAATTTAAACTTATAAAACGCTAATATGAAGAAAAAGCTTTTATAAATGAGTTCATATTATGCTACGAGATACTATTGACTACTCTTAATATTCTGTATGATTAACTTGTTTCATTTGACTATTTGAAGGAAATGGCACCGACTACTCGACAAACCTTGAATATGAGCGAAGAGGAATTTCGTGCTTTTCTTGCTTCAAACATAGCTGCAGTACAGGCTGCACTACATACCAACAATAACCTTGGATCTAGCAGTACAGGAAATCGTGTAGGATGCACCTACAAAGAATTCACTTCCTGCAAACCTTTGGAATTTGATGGAACCGAAGGACCGATCGGATTGAAACGGTGGACCGAGAAGGTCGAATCTGTAGTGACCCGAACTTTTCCATGTTTATATATATTAATTGAGATTGATATTTACATAATTAAATGTTTCCAACATGTTAAGCAATCAAACTTGTTAAGACTTGATTAATTGAAATATGTTTCATATAGACAATTGACCACCCAAGTTGACCGGTGATTCACGAACGTTAAAACTTGTAAAAACTATATGATGACATATATATGGATATATATATAGTTAACATGATACTATGATAAGTAAACATATCATTAAGTATATTAACAATGAACTACATATGTAAAAACAAGACTGCTAACTTAATGATTTTTAAACGAGACATATATGTAACGATTATCGTTGTAAAGACATTTAATGTATATATATCATATTAAGAGATATTCATACATGATAATATCATGATAATATAATAATTTAAAATCTCATTTGATATTATAAACATTGGGTTAACAACATTTAACAAGATCGTTAACCTAAAGGTTTCAAAACAACACTTACATGTAACGACTAACGATGAATTAACGACTCAGTTAAAATGTATATACATGTAGTGTTTTAATATGTATTTATACACTTTTGAAAGACTTCAATACACTTATCAAAATACTTCTACTTAACAAAAATGCTTACAATTACATCCTCGTTCAGTTTCATCAACAATTCTACTCGTATGCACCCGTATTCGTACTCGTACAATACACAGCTTTTAGATGTATGTACTATTGGTATATACACTCCAATGATCAGCTCTTAGCAGCCCATGTGAGTCACCTAATACATGTGGGAACCATCATTTGGCAACTAGCATGAAATATCTCATAAAATTACAAAAATATGAGTAATCATTCATGACTTATTTACATGAAAACAAAATTACATATCCTTTATATCTAATCCATACACCAACGACCAAAAACACCTACAAATACTTTCATTCTTCAATTTTATTCATCTAATTAATCTCTCTCAAGTTCTATCTTCAAGTTCTAAGTGTTCTTCATATATTCTACAAGTTCTAGTTACATAAAATCAAGAATACTTTCAAGTTTGCTAGCTCACTTCCAATCTTGTAAGGTGATTATCCAACCTCAAGAAATCTTTGTTTCTTACAGTAGGTTATCATTCTAATACAAGGTAATAATCATATTCAAACTTTGGTTCAATTTCTATAACTATAACAATCTTATTTCAAGTGATGATCTTACTTGAACTTGTTTTCGTGTCATGATTCTGCTTCAAGAACTTCGAGCCATCCAAGGATCCGTTGAAGCTAGATCCATTTTTCTATTTTCCAGTAGGTTTATCCAAGGAACTTAAGGTAGTAATGATGTTCATAATATCATTCGATTCATACATATAAAGCTATCTTATTCAAAGGTTTAAACTTGTAATCACTAGAACATAGTTTAGTTAATTCTAAACTTGTTCGCAAACAAAAGTTAATCCTTCTAACTTGACTTTTAAAATCAACTAAAAACATGTTCTATATCTATATTATCTGCTAACTTAATGATTTAAAACCTGGAAACACGAAAAATACCGTAAAACCGGATTTACGCCGTCGTAGTAACACCGCGGGCTGTTTTGGGTTAGTTAATTAAAAACTATGATAAACTTTGATTTAAAAGTTATTATTCTGGGAAAATGATTTTTATTATGAACATGAAACTATATCCAAAAATTATGGTTAAACTCAAAGTGGAAGTATGTTTTCTAAAATGGTCATCTAGACGTCGTTCTTTCGACTGAAATGACTACCTTTACAAAAATGACTTGTAACTTATTTTTCTGACTATAAACCTATACTCTTTCTGTTTATATTCATAAAATAGAGTTCAATATGAAACCATATCAATTTGATTCACTCAAAACGGATTTAAAATGAAGAAGTTATGGGTAAAACAAGATTGGATAATTTTTCTCATTTTAGCTACGTGAAAATTGGTAACAAATCTATTCCAACCATAACTTAATCAACTTGTATTGTATATTATGTAATCTTGAGATACCATAGACACGTATACAATGTTTCGACCTATCATGTCGACACATCTATATATATTTCGGAACAACCATAGACACTCTATATGTGAATGTTGGAGTTAGCTATACAGGGTTGAGGTTGATTCCAAAATATATATAGTTTGAGTTGTGATCAATACTGAGATACGTATACACTGGGTCGTGGATTGATTCAAGATAATATTTATCGATTTATTTCTGTACATCTAACTGTGGACAACTAGTTGTAGGTTACTAACGAGGACAGCTGACTTAATAAACTTAAAACATCAAAATATATTAAAAGTGTTGTAAATATATTTTGAACATACTTTGATATATATGTATATATTGTTATAGGTTCGTGAATCAACCAGTGGCCAAGTCTTACTTCCCGACGAAGTAAAAATCTGTGAAAGTGAGTTATAGTCCCACTTTTAAAATCTAATATTTTTGGGATGAGAATACATGCAGGTTTTATAAATGATTTACAAAATAGACACAAGTACGTGAAATTACATTCTATGGTTGAATTATCGAAATCGAATATGCCCCTTTTTATTAAGTCTGGTAATCTAAGAATTAGGGAACAGACACCCTAATTGACGCGAATCCTAAAGATAGATCTATTGGGCCTAACAAACCCCATCCAAAGTACCGGATGCTTTAGTACTTCGAAATTTATATCATATCCGAAGGGTGTCCCGGAATGATGGGGATATTCTTATATATGCATCTTGTTAATGTCGGTTACCAGGTGTTCACCATATGAATGATTTTTATCTCTATGTATGGGATGTGTATTGAAATATGAAATCTTGTGGTCTATTATTATGATTTGATATATATAGGTTAAACCTATAACTCACCAACATTTTTGTTGACGTTTTAAGCATGTTTATTCTCAGGTGATTATTAAGAGCTTCCGCTGTCACATACTTAAATAAGGACGGGATTTGGAGTCCATGCTTGTATGATATTGTGTAAAAACTGCATTCAAGAAACTTATTTTGTTGTAACATATTTGTATTGTAAACCATTATGTAATGGTCGTGTGTAAACAGGATATTTTAGATTATCATTATTTGATAATCTACGTAAAGCTTTTTAAACCTTAATTGATGAAATAAAGGTTATGGTTTGTTTTAAAATGAATGCAGTCTTTGAAAAACGTCTCATATAGAGGTCAAAACCTCGCAACGAAATCAATTAATATGGAACGTTTTTAATCAATAAGAACGGGACATTTCAGTTGGTATCCGAGCGTTGGTCTTAGAGAACCAGAATTTTGCATTAGTGCGTCTTATCGAGTTTGTTAGGATGCATTAGTGAGTCTGGACTTCGACCGTGTTTACTTGAAAAATGATTGCTTAACAAATTTTGTTGGAAACTATATATTTTTAACATGTGAATATTATGTGATATATTAATCTCTTAACGCGTTTGATATTATGTGATAGATGTCTACCTCTAGAACAAGTCCCATTGACTCACCTAATAATAATGAAGAGTCAAATGTAAATTGGAATGATTCGTGGACTGATTCACAAGTTCCCGAAGAGGAACCGGAAGAAGAGTCGGAACCGGAAGAAGAATCGGAACCGGAAGAAGAATCGGAACCGGATGAAGAAATAGAACCGGTGGGGGAAATAATAAAACGGTTAAGTAAAAGAAAATCCTCAACCAACTGACCAAGGTTAATTATGGTTAATGGTGTTTCCGCCAAGGAAGCAAAATATTGGGAGGATTACCAATTCTCCGATGAATCGGATTCCGACGAGAATTCCGATGATGTTATAGAAATTACCCCAACTGAATTTAAAAAGGCAAAAGAAAATAATAAGGGAAAGGGCATAAAAATAGAGAAATCTAATTCCAACCCCGATGAACTTTATATGTATCGTCAACTCCCGAAGTCCTTAAGTTGTAACAATGACCCGGGAACCTCTAAACCACCAGGTTTTCCTAAACCAATGTGGAAAATGACTGCTCGTATTAGGGGAACATCATATATCCCTAGAAACTTGGCAAAACGAACCAAAACCGAAGAAGAAGAAACAAGCGAGTTGGAATAAGATAGTTGTATTCGTGTGGTGTAATATATGTAATATAGTGTGCTTATGCTTTATGATATATGTAAAAATTGCTTGTATTAATAAATATTTTTTTTATGAATCTAACTCTTGTCTATTTTACAGTATAAAAACACAAAATGGATAGACAACCCAATATTTTAAGAGACCTACCCGGAGACATGATTGATGAAATCTTGTCTAGAGTCGGTCAGAATTCTTCGGTACAACTATTTAAGGCGAGATCAGTTTGTAAGACATTCGAAGAACGTTCCAAGAATGCCTTGGTTTATAAAAGGCTTTCGTTCGAAAGATGGGGGATATCACATTGAGAAATCCATAAGTTACGATGTGTTTACTTTGACGCATATATTGCGGGGAACCCAAATGCTATTGTACGCAATGGGTTAAGAAATTATTTTGACTCAATATATCCGAATATTGGACTTCGTGATTTAGAAAAAGCGGCTAACATGCAACATAAAGAAGCATGTTTTGCTTACGGATTAGTAATGTTCGCTTCTCACCAAAGTGAGAATAAGAACATCGGGCTACAACTATTAAACAAAACGTTCCCACAAGTGACGGAGTCGGTAATTGGGGTAAGAAATGAGGTTTTTAGATTATTACGGGACTGTTGGACATTACGTAACCCTCGTCCCTTTAACGACGTTACAACACGATGTCTTATCAATGGCCATAATGGTTATGTTCCACAAGACCAAGGATAGGAAGTAATCCTAGTAAAACCAGAATGCATGACTTGTTTCTAGACGTATGAATTACGTGTCTTTATTGCCTTTGCTGAACGACTTGTGTACTAGCTAGAATTATCTTCACAACTATCTTGTATCAAAGTTATTGTGTGCTATATTTCATGCTTTATGTAAAATAAGCGGTATTGTAAGTTTGTAAAATATTGTATAAAAGTTTGAACGCGAAATATTATTATAATCAGTTTTTCATATAGAATTGTAGTAGTTGAATTGTATATTAGCTACTAAGTATGAACTTAACGGGTAGGTACTACCCGAATTTAAACTTATAAAACGCTAATATGAAGAAAAAGCTTTTATAAATGAGTTCATATTATGCTACGAAATACTATTAACTACTCTTAATATTCTGTATGATTAACTTGTTCCATTTGATTATTTTGAAGGAAATGGCACCGACTACTCGACACACCGTGAATATGAATGAAGAGGAATTCCGTACTTTTCTAGCTTCAAACATAGCCGCAGTACAGGCTGCGCTACATACCAACAATAACCTTGGATCTAGCAGTACAGGAAATCGTGTAGGATGCACCTACAAAGAATTCACTGCCTACAAACCTTTGGAATTTGATGGAACCGAAGGATCGATCGGATTGAAACGGTGGACCGAGAAGGTCGAATCAGTGTTTGCCATAAGTAAGTGTACTGAAGAGGACAAAGTGAAGTACGCTACGCATACCTTCACAGGTTCTGCATTAACATGGTGGAATACCTATCTAGAGCAAGTGGGACAAGACGATGCGTACGCACTACCGTGGTCAGCATTCAAGCACTTGATGAACGAGAAGTACCGTCCCAGAACCGAGGTCAATAAGCTCAAGACAGAACTTAGAGGGTTACGAACCCAAGGATTTGATATTACCACGTACGAAAGACGATTCACAGAATTGTGCCTATTGTGTCCGGGAGCATTCGAAGATGAGGAAGAGAAGATCGACGCGTCTGTGAAAGGATTACCGGAAAGAATCCAAGAAGATATAAGTTCACACGAGCCCGCCTCCATACAACAGGCATGTAGAAAGGCTCACAAACTAGTGAACCAGTTTTAAGAAAGAATTAAAGAACAGACTGCTGAAGAGGCCAATGTGAAGCAAGTCAAAAGAAAGTGGGAGGAAAACGGTGATAAGAATCACCAATACAACAACAACAGCAATTACAACAATAATCGCAACAATTATCCCAACAATCGCAACATCAATCACAACTACAACAAACGGCCCAACAACAACAACAACAACAACAACAACAACAACAACAACAACAACAGCAACTACAACAATCATCCCAACAACAATAATAACCGCAACAACAACAACAATCAGAAGCAGCTATGCCAAAGGTGTGAAAAGTATCACTCGGGGTTCTGCACCAAATTTTGCAACAAGTGTAAAAGAAATGGTCATAGCGCGGCGAAGTGTGAGGTCTACGGACCAGGGGTTAATAGAACGAAAGGAACAAATGGTGTCGGAACGAGTAATGGCGGAGCAAGTAGTGTCGGAGCAAGTTATGCCAATGTAGTTTGTTATAAATGTGGAAAACCGGGCCACATTATTAGAAATTGCCCGAACCAGGAGAACACGAATGGACAAGGCCGCGAAAGAGTTTTCAATATTAATGCGGCAGAGGCACAGGAAGACCCGGAGCTTGTTACGGGTACGTTTCTTATTGACAATAAATCTGCTTACGTTTTATTTGATTCGGGTGCGGATAGAAGCTATATGAGTAGAGATTTTTGTGCTAAATTAAGTTGTCCATTGACGCCTTTGGATAGTAAATTTTTACTCGAATTAGAAAATGGTAAATTAATTTCAGCAGATAATATATGTCGGAATCGAGAAATTAAACTGGTTAGCGAAACATTTAAGATTGATTTGATACCAGTAGAGTTAGGGAGTTTTGATGTGATAATCGGTATGGACTGGTTGAAAGAAGTGAAAGCAGAGATCGTTTGTTACAAAAATGCAATTCGCATTATACGAAAAAAAGGAAAACCCTTAATGGTGTACGGAGAAAAGGGTAACATGAAGCTACATCTTATTAGTAATTTGAAGGCACAAAAACTAATAAGAAAAGGTTGCTATGCTGTTCTAGCACACGTCGAGAAAGTACAAACTGAAGAAAAGAGCATCAATGATGTTCTCGTCGCAAAAGAATTTCCCGATGAATTTCCAAAAGAATTACCGGGATTACCCCCACATCGATCCGTTGAATTTCAAATAGATCTTGTACCAGGAGCTGCACCAATAGCTCGTGCTCCTTACAGACTCGCACCCAGCGAGATGAAAGAACTGCAAAGACAATTACAAGAACTTTTAGAGCGTGGTTTCATTCGACCAAGCACATCACCGTGGGGAGCTCCTGTTTTGTTTGTCAAGAAGAAGGATGGTACATTTAGGTTATGTATCGACTACAGAGAGTTGAACAAACTTACCATCAAAAACCGCTACCCACTACCGAGAATCGACGACTTATTTGATCAACTACAAGGCTCGTCTGTTTATTCAAAGATTGACTTACGTTCCGGGTATCATCAAATGCGGGTGAAAGAAGATGATATTCCAAAGACTACTTTCAGAACACGTTACGGTCATTACGAGTTTATGGTCATGCCGTTTGGTTTAACTAATGCACCAGCTGTGTTCATGGACCTTATGAACCGAGTGTGTGGACCATACTGTAACGACCCGGAAATTTCGACCAAATTTAAACCTTAAACTCTTTATGTATCCGACACGATAAGCAAAAACCTCAATGTTGAGTCTAGAAAATCTGAAATCTATATCTGAAAGATTAGTTACCCTTTTACCCTGCCTGACGATTCACGAAAAACCTATAATTTAAAACTCGAAACCGTCATGATTTATATATACGATTTACTTTCTTAAACGATGCTATTTCAAATTAAAATTTTACGTATTAAGTCATTTTATTTTTATGATATAACTTTTGTAATTTTTTTTAAGAAACGAAGTTAAATTAAAAATGTACAATTTGTAAAGCACAACGTACAACAATGTATAGCTTAAATAGTTGAACCGAAATTAATTCATTTACTATTTATATAAATAGTAAATGAAATGAAATTAATTAATTTACTATTCACATGAAAATGACATGATAGAAATTATTAATTATAAGTTACATAATATACCCCTAAAGTATTTGAGAAATACAACTTTTTAAATTCTAAAGATTCGTAAGATTTAAAATTGAATTATTATATATTATTTATTTTACACGTTTTAAAAATTTTATATTATTATATTATTTTATTATTACTTTATTTTAATTATTATATTATATTTATATTATTATATTAAATATATATGTATATATATATCACACACGCACACTTACACAAACACATGAGTACTCCATATTTATTTCTTTTATTTCTCTTTCTTTTTCTATTTTCTTTCTACTTATCTATCTAAAATTTATCATAATATCTACTTTTATTATTAACTATACTACTAATTATATTATGATTTATATTATCAAAATCAATATTATGATGATCTTATTAGTAGTAAGTGTTATGAGTGTTAATAATTCTATGACGGGGTTCTGCCCAAATATTTTCAAAACAAGATTATGAGTGGGATAAAACTAAGAAGATTATGGGTCAAATTATGGAAGTAATGGGTATGGATCGGGGGTTTTGCTCGTGAGACAAACTAGTGTTTGTCATCTCCGTTGCGTCTGAATAATATCCTGCAATATTGAATCTCAATATTGATACGTGAGCACTTTAAACTTAACTTTTAATTTACTTTTAGTGTATCCCTGACTAGTGCTCGAGAGGTTAGGATCGTGTACATTTTTATATCTATTTTTGTTAAAATATATTTAGGATAGAATCTGAATTAGTTACTTTTGCGGTTAAGATAAGGTATATGAATAATATGTTTTTGGAAAGGTGGCGAAAAACTATAAACTTTTCATTTAGATGTCGAATAAATTCGACGGACAGATTTGAAGTTATAGCCAATTGAACTTTCGTACAAATTAATAAAAATGAATATTTTATTTTTACGTTATCATCAACAATATTATTATTGAATTATTATAGTTACGATTTTATTAATATTCTTATTAAAATTTTCAAACTATTATGTTGATCGCATTTGTTATTAAAATTATTAGATTATTATCAACAACGTTAAAAATATCATTTTTATTTAAAAGTAATTTTTAGAGATGTTATTACTATAATTGCTATGATTATTTTTGATAAATGAAAACAAATCATATTTTTAACAAATTAGTATTTTGATTATTATTATTATTAAAACTATTAAATTATTATTATTAAAATTAACATATTCATTAAAAGTAGTGTTTTAAATAAAAATAATGTAGTTATTATAAAAAAAAATGCCATTTTTTTTATTATTTAATATATTTATATAAAATTCTATTAAAAGAAATATATTGATAAATTTTGTAAAAATATTTTAAAATGTAAAAACAATAATATTTAAGCATGTACAAATTTTTGGGAAATTATTTTGAGTCAAATACAACCTTTTTAACTTTTGTAGATTAGTCTCGAGCATTAGGATTGGTACACTATAATTTGATTTTATTTGTTAATTAGATATTAATCGATATATAAATATATAATTAATTAGGTTCGTGAATTGAAGGCCAACCTTATAAGTTATCAATGATGTTATATGTATTTTTACTACAAAATACAATTGGTGAGTTTCATTTGCTCCCTTTTTAATTGCTTTTGCAATATATATATTTTTGGGACTGAGAATACATGCGATGCTTTTATAAATGTTTACGAAATAGACACAAGTACTTAAAATACATTCTACGTTGAGTTGTACCACTGGCATACTTCCCTGTAGCTTGGTAACTAATATTTACAGCGGTATTGTAAACGCGAATCCTGTTGATAGATCTATCGGGCCTGACAACCCCAACCGGGCTGGACGACCAGTATTCAACGGTTGCACAGTACTTCGTTTTGTGACTACACTCGGTACAGTGTAGTGAGATTTCATATTAAAGGGAATATGCGACGTGATTAAATGTTAAGTATGGTTACCAAGTGCTCAACCACTTAGAATGCTTTTATACACTCGCGAGTGTACAGATATTTATAACTATGAAATCTTGTGGTCTATTGAAATTTCTGATAACTGTTGTTATGTTAAACCTATGAACTCACCAACCTTTTGGTTGACACTTTAAAGCATGTTTATTCTCAGGTACGAATTAAGACTTCCGCTGTGCATTAGCTCATATTAAGGATACTAGTTGGGACCATTTAAGCCATGATACAAGAACGTTGCATTCGAGTCATTGAAGATCATTAAGGGCTAATATTAAGTCATTTGGATATTGTGAAATGTTAGACGAACATATCAATTTTGATGTAATGATAGATTGTCTTTTTAAGAATAAATGCAACGTTTGTAAAATGTATCATATAGAGGTCAAATACCTCGCGATGTTATCAACTATTATAATTCGTTTGTAATCAATATGGACGTTGTCCGAATGGATTAGGAACGGACCGTTATACATACCTTGAAAAGTTTGTCATTGTTTTCATTGATGACATACTTATTTACTCAAAGAATGACCAAGAACACGGTGAACATTTGAGAAAGGTGTTAGAAGTATTGAGGAAGGAAGAATTGTACGCTAAGTTTTCAAAGTGTGCATTTTGGTTGGAAGAAGTTCAATTCCTCGGTCACAAAGTGAACAAAGAAGGTATTAAGGTGGATCCGGCAAAGATAGAAACTGTTGAAAAGTGGGAAACCCCAAAAACTCCGAAACACATACGCCAGTTTTTAGGACTAGCTGGTTACTACAGAAGGTTCATCCAAGACTTTTCCAGAATAGCAAAACCCTTGACTGCATTAACGCATAAAGGAAAGAAATTTGAATGGAATGATGAACAAGAGAAAGCGTTTCAGTTATTGAAGAAAAAGCTAACTACGGCACCTATATTGTCATTGCCTGAAGGGAATGATGATTTTGTGATTTATTGTGACGCATCAAAGCAAGGTCTCGGTTGTGTATTAATGCAATGAACAAAGGTGATTTCTTATGCGTCTAGACAATTGAAGATTCACGAACAAAATTATACGACGCATGATTTGGAATTAGGCGCGGTTGTTTTTGCATTAAAGACTTGGAGGCACTACTTATATGGGGTCAAAAGTATTATATATACCGACCACAAAAGTCTTCAACACATATTTAATCAGAAACAACTGAATATGAGGCAGCGTAGGTGGATTGAATTATTGAATGATTACGACTTTGAGATTCGTTACCACCCGGGGAAGGCAAATGTGGTAGCCGATGCCTTGAGCAGGAAGGACAAAGAACCCATTCGAGTAAAATCTATGAATATAATGATTCATAATAACCTTATTAATCAAATAAAGGAGGCGCAACAAGAAGTTTTAAAAGAGGGAAATTTAAAGGATGAAATACCCAAAGGATCGGAGAAGCATCTTAATATTCGGGAAGACGGAACCCGGTATAGGGCTGAAAGGATTTGGGTACCAAAATTTGGAGATATGAGAGAAATGGTGCTTAGAGAAGCTCATAAAACCAGATACTCAATACATCCTGGAACGGGGAAGATGTACAAGGATCTTAAGAAACATTTTTGGTGGCCGGGTATGAAAGCCGATGTTGCTAAATACGTAGGAGAATGTTTGACATGTTCTAAGGTCAAAGCTGAGCATCAGAAACCATCAGGTCTACTTCAACAACCCGAAATCCCGGAATGGAAATGGGAAAACATTACCATGGATTTCATCACTAAATTGCCAAGGACTGCAAGTGGTTTCGATACTATTTGGGTAATAGTTGATCGTCTCACCAAATCAACACACTTCCTGCCAATAAGAGAAGATGACAAGATGGAGAAGTTAGCACGACTTTATTCGAAGGAAGTCATCTCCAGACATGGAATACCAATCTCTATTATCTCTGATAGGGATGACAGATTTATTTCAAGATTCTGGCAGACATTACAGCAAGCATTAGGAACTCGTCTAGACATGATTACTGCCTATCATCCACAAACTGATGGGCAGAGGGAAAGGACGATACAAACGCTTGAAGACATGCTACGAGCTTGTGTTATTGATTTCGGAAACAGTTGGGATCGACATCTACCGTTAGCAGAATTTTCCTACAACAACAGCTACCATTCAAGCATTGAGATGGCGCCGTTTGAAGCACTTCATGGTAGAAAGTGCAGGTCTCCAATTTGTTGGAGTGAAGTGGGGGATAGACAGATTACTGGTCCGGAGATAATACAAGAAACTACCGAGAAAATCATCCAAATTCAACAAAGATTGAAAACCGCCCAAAGTCGACAAAAGAGCTACGCTGACATTAAAAGAAAAGATATAGAATTTGAAATTGGAGAGATGGTCATGCTTAAAGTTGCACCTTGGAAAGGTGTTGTTCGATTTGGTAAACGAGGGAAATTAAATCCAAGGTATATTGGACCATTCAAGATTATTGATCGTGTCGGACCAGTAGCTTACCGACTTGAGTTACCTCAACAACTCGCGGCTGTACATAACACTTTCCACGTCTCGAATTTGAAGAAATGTTTTGCTAAAGAAGATCTCACTATTCCGTTAGATGAAATCCAAATCAACGAAAAACTTCAATTCATCGAAGAACCCGTCGAAATAATGGATCGTGAGGTTAAAAGACTTAAGCAAAACAAGATACCAATTGTTAAGGTTCGATGGAATGCTCGTAGAGGACCCGAGTTCACCTGGGAGCATGAAGATCAGATGAAGAAGAAATACCCGCATCTATTTCCAGAAGATTCGTCAACACCTTCAACAGCTTAAAATTTCGGGACGAAATTTATTTAACGGGTAGGTACTGTAGTGACCCGAACTTTTCCATGTTTATATATATTAATTGAGATTGATATTTACATAATTAAATGTTTCCAACATGTTAAGCAATCAAACTTGTTAAGACTTGATTAATTGAAATATGTTTCATATAGACAATTGACCACCCAAGTTGACCGGTGATTCACGAACGTTAAAACTTGTAAAAACTATATGATGACATATATATGGATACATATATAGTTAACATGATACTATGATAAGTAAACATATCATTAAGTATATTAACAATGAACTACATATGTAAAAACAAGACTACTAACTTAATGATTTTTAAACGAGACATATATGTAACGATTATCGTTGTAAAGACATTTAATGTATATATATCATATTAAGAGATATTCATACATGATAATATCATGATAATATAATAATTTAAAATCTCATTTGATATTATAAACATTGGGTTAACAACATTTAACAAGATCGTTAACCTAAAGGTTTCAAAACAACACTTACATGTAACGACTAACGATGACTTAACGACTCAGTTAAAATGTATATACATGTAGTGTTTTAATATGTATTTATACACTTTTGAAAGACTTCAATACACTTATCAAAATACTTCTACTTAACAAAAATGCTTACAATTACATCCTCGTTCAGTTTCATCAACAATTCTACTCGTATGCACCCGTATTCGTACTCGTACAATACACAGCTTTTAGATGTATGTACTATTGGTATATACACTCCAATGATCAGCTCTTAGCAGCCCATGTGAGTCACCTAATACATGTGGGAACCATCATTTGGCAACTAGCATGAAATATCTCATAAAATTACAAAAATATGAGTAATCATTCATGACTTATTTACATGAAAACAAAATTACATATCCTTTATATCTAATCCATACACCAACGACCAAAAACACCTACAAATACTTTCATTCTTCAATTTTATTCATCTAATTAATCTCTCTCAAGTTCTATCTTCAAGTTCTAAGTGTTCTTCATATATTCTACAAGTTCTAGTTACATAAAATCAAGAATACTTTCAAGTTTGCTAGCTCACTTCCAATCTTGTAAGGTGATTATCCAACCTCAAGAAATCTTTGTTTCTTACAGTAGGTTATCATTCTAATACAAGGTAATAATCATATTCAAACTTTGGTTCAATTTCTATAACTATAACAATCTTATTTCAAGTGATGATCTTACTTGAACTTGTTTTCGTGTCATGATTCTGCTTCAAGAACTTCGAGCCATCCAAGGATCCGTTGAAGCTAGATCCATTTTTCTCTTTTCCAGTAGGTTTATCCAAGGAACTTAAGGTAGTAATGATGTTCATAACATCATTCGATTCATACATATAAAGCTATCTTATTCGAAGGTTTAAACTTGTAATCACTAGAACATAGTTTAGTTAATTCTAAACTTGTTCGCAAACAAAAGTTAATCCTTCTAACTTGACTTTTAAAATCAACTAAACACATATTCTATATCTATATGATATGCTAACTTAATGATTTAAAACCTGGAAACACGAAAAATACCGTAAAACCGGATTTACGCCGTCGTAGTAACACCGCGGGCTGTTTTGGGTTAGTTAATTAAAAACTATGATAAACTTTGATTTAAAAGTTATTATTCTCTGAAAATAATTTTTATTATGAACATGAAACTATATCCAAAAATTATGGTTAAACTCAAAGTGGAAGTATGTTTTCTAAAATGGTCATCTAGACGTCGTTCTTTCGACTGAAATGACTACCTTTACAAAAATGACTTGTAACTTATTTTTCCGACTATAAAACTATACTCTTTCTGTTTAGATTCATAAAATAGAGTTCAATATGAAACCATAGCAATTTGATTCACTCAAAACGGATTTAAAATGAAGAAGTTATGGGTAAAACAAGATTGGATAATTTTTCTCATTTTAGCTACGTGAAAATTGGTAACAAATCTATTCCAACCATAACTTAATCAACTTGTATTGTATATTATGTAATCTTGAGATACCATAGACACGTATACAATGTTTCGACCTATCATGTCGACACATCTATATATATTTCGGAACAACCATAGACACTCTATATGTGAATGTTGGAGTTAGCTATACAGGGTTGAGGTTGATTCCAAAATATATATAGTTTGAGTTGTGATCAATACTGAGATACGTATACACTGGGTCGTGGATTGATTCAAGATAATATTTATCGATTTATTTCTGTACATCTAACTGTGGACAACTAGTTGTAGGTTACTAACGAGGACAGCTGACTTAATAAACTTAAAACATCAAAATATATTAAAAGTGTTGTAAATATATTTTGAACATACTTTGATATATATGTATATATTGTTATAGGTTCGTGAATCAACCAGTGGCCAAGTCTTACTTCCCGACGAAGTAAAAATCTGTGAAAGTGAGTTATAGTCCCACTTTTAAAATCTAATATTTTTGGGATGAGAATACATGCAGGTTTTATAAATGATTTACAAAATAGACACAAGTACGTGAAATTACATTCTATGGTTGAATTATCGAAATCGAATATGCCCCTTTTTATTAAGTCTGGTAATCTAAGAATTAGGGAACAGACACCCTAATTGACGCGAATCCTAAAGATAGATCTATTGGGCCTAACAAACCCCATCCAAAGTACCGGATGCTTTAGTACTTCGAAATTTATATCATATCCGAAGGGTGTCCCGGAATGATGGGGATATTCTTATATATGCATCTTGTTAATGTCGGTTACCAGGTGTTCACCATATGAATGATTTTTATCTCTATGTATGGGATGTGTATTGAAATATGAAATCTTGTGGTCTATTATTATGATTTGATATATATAGGTTAAACCTATAACTCACCAACATTTTTGTCGACGTTTTAAGCATGTTTATTCTCAGGTGATTATTAAGAGCTTCCACTGTTACATACTTAAATAAGGACGAGATTTGGAGTCCATGCTTGTATGATATTGTGTAAAAACTGCATTCAAGAAACTTATTTTGTTGTAACATATTTGTATTGTAAACCATTATGTAATGGTCGTGTGTAAACAGGATATTTTAGATTATCATTATTTGATAATCTACGTAAAGCTTTTTAAACCTTTATTGATGAAATAAAGGTTATGGTTTGTTTTAAAATGAATGCAGTCTTTAAAAAACGTCTCATATAGAGGTCAAAACCTCGCAACGAAATCAATTAATATGGAACGTTTTTAATCAATAAGAACGAGACATTTCAGAATCGGTGTTTGCCATAAGCAAGTGTACTGAAGAGGACAAAGTGAAGTACGCTACGCATACCTTCACAGGTTCTGCGTTAACATGGTGGAATACCTATCTAGAGCAAGTGGGACAAGATGATGCTTACTCACTACCGTGGTCAGCATTCAAGCACTTGATGAACGAGAAGTACCGTCCCAGAACCGAGGTCAATAAGCTCAAGACAGAACTTAGAGGGTTACGAACCCAAGGATTTGATATTACCACGTACGAAAGACGATTCACAGAATTGTGCCTATTGTGTCCGGGAGCGTTCGAAGATGAGGAAGAGAAGATCGACGCGTTTGTGAAAGGATTACCGGAAAGAATCCAAGAAGATATAAGTTCACATGAGCCCGCCTCCATACAACAGGCATGTAGAATGGCTCACAAACTAGTGAACCAGATTGAAGAAAGAATTAAAGAACAGACTGCTGAAGAGGCCAATGTGAAGCAAGTCAAAAGAAAGTGGGAGGAAAACGGTGATAAGAATCACCAATACAACAACCACAGCAATTACAACAATAATCGCAACAACTATCCCAACAATCGCAACATCAATTGCAACTACAACAAACGGCCCAACAACAACAACAACAACAACAACAACAACAACAACTACAACAATCATCCCAACAACATTAATAACCGCAACAACAACAACAATCAGAAGCAGCTATGCCAAAGGTGTGAAAAGTATCACTCGGGGTTCTGCACCAAATTTTGCAACAAGTGTAAAAGAAATGGTCATAGCGCGGCGAAGTGTGAGGTCTACGGACCAGGGGTTAACAGAACGAAAGGAATAAATGGTGTCGGAACGAGTAATGGCGGAGCAAGTAGTATCGGAGCAAGTTATGCCAATATAGTTTGTTATAAATGTGGAAAACCGGGCCACATTATTAGAAATTGCCCGAACCAGGAGAACACGAATGGACAAGGCCACGGAAGAGTTTTCAATATTAATGCGGCAGAGGCACATGAAGACCCGGAGCTTGTTACGGGTACGTTTCTTATTGACAATAAATCTGCTTACGTTTTATTTGATTCGGGTGCGGATAGAAGCTATATGAGTAGAGATTTTTGTGCTAAATTAAGTTGTCCATTGATGCCTTTGGATAGTAAATTTTTACTCGAATTAGCAAATGGTAAATTAATTTCAGCAGATAATATATGTCGAAATCGAGAAATTAAACTGGTTAGCGAAACATTTAAGATTGACTTGATACCAGTAGAGTTAGGGAGTTTTGATGTTATAATCGGTATGGACTGGTTGAAAGAAGTGAAAGCAGAGATCGTTTGTTACAAAAATGCAATTCGCATTATACGAGAAAAAGGAAAACCGTTAATGGTGTACGGAGAAAAGGGCAACACGAAGCTACATCTTATTAGTAATTTGAAGGCACAAAAACTAATAAGAAAAGGTTGCTATGCTATTCTAGCACACGTCGAGAAAGTACAAACTGAAGAAAAGAGCATCAATAATGTTCCCGTCACAAAAGAATTTCCCGATGTATTTCCGAAAGAATTAACGGGATTACCCCCACATCGATCCGTTGAATTTCAAATAGATCTTGTACCAGGAGCTGCACCAATAGCTCGTGCTCCTTACAGACTCGCACCCATCGAGATGAAAGAACTGCAAAGCCAATTACAAGAACTTTTAGAGCGTGGTTTCATTCGACCAAGCACATCACCGTGGGGAGCTCCTGTTTTGTTTGTCAAGAAGAAAGATGGTACATTCAGGTTGTGTATCGACTACCGAGAGTTGAACAAACTTACCATCAAGAACCGCTACCCACTACCGACAATCGACGACTTATTTGATCAACTACAAGGCTCGTCTGTTTATTCAAAGATTGACTTACGTTCCGGGTATCATCAAATGCGGGTGAAAGAAGATGATATTCCAAAGACTACTTTCAGAACACGTTACGGTCATTACGAGTTTATGGTCATGACGTTTGGTTTAACTAATGCACCAGCTGTGTTCATGGACCTTATGAACCGAGTGTGTGGACCATACCTTGACAAGTTTGTCATTGTTTTCATTGATGACATACTTATTTACTCAAAGAATGACCAAGAACACGGTGAACATTTGAGAAAGGTGTTAGAAGTACTGAGGAAGGAAGAATTGTACGCTAAGTTTTCAAAGTGTGCATTTTGGTCGGAAGAAGTTCAATTCCTCGGTCACATAGTGAACAAAGAAGGTATTAAGGTGGATCCGGCAAAGATAGAAACTGTTGAAAAGTGGGAAACCCCGAAAACTCCGAAACACATACGCCAGTTTTTAGGACTAGCTGGTTACTACAGAAGGTTCATTGATGTAGCAGCGGAGTGGTATAAAATACTATTAAATTTTAGCAGGAAATACTTTTATAAAAATACAATTTTACACAAGATATTTATTTATTTAGAGAACGGATATACTTAAACCTTGCTACAACACTTATAGGCAGTGTACCTAATCGTACAGTAGTGTAGTTTTTAGTAAGTCCGGTTCGTTCCACAGGGAATCTTTTTAAACAAAGCTTAACGCTATATTAGTTTACTTTTATAGAAATACAAATATATATATATGTAATATTATTATTAGAAAGGGGGGTTTTTACCGTTTAATGACCGGTTTGTCGATTTTAAAACTTTAGTCGCAGTTAAAACCAAATGTAAAATATTAAAAATAAATACAAGACTTATATTAAAGCATAAAGTAAATAACGATAATGAAATTGCGAATAATAAAAGTGCGATAAAATAAACTTGCGATAATTAAAAAGTACGATAATTAAAAGTGCAATTAAATACAATAACAAAAAAAATGCGATAATTAGAAGTGCAATTAAATATAAAATAAAGGAAATTAAATATGAAATAAAAGAATTATGCTTATTTAAACTTCCGTAATCATGATGTTTGACGTGTTGATTTTAGTTTTATGCCCATGGGTTAATTGTCCTTTGTCCTGGATTATTTAATATGTCCATCTGGTTTTTGTCCATAACAGTCCATCAGTCATAAATATAAAGTGCGAGTGTCCTCGTCAAATTATCCTTATACCCGAAGTTAAATATTCCAACTAATTAGGGACTTAAACTGTAACAAGATTTTAATACTTTGTTTAATAATTACACCAGGATGTCGACTGAGTGTAACCCAAGGTTTTAATATTTTGTTATCAATTATACCAAGTGTCCTTGTACATAATTTCACCCCTGTTTTAATTATTCTAGTGACTATTAATCCATTCCCGTGTCCGGTTAAATGAACGATTATTCGTACATATAAATACCCCGCCCATCTTGTCCGATTGAGTGTATATGGTAATTTATAGGGACGCTCGATTGTAAATCTTTATATTAACATTAACAAACTATCATTTAGTTAAACAAATATAAAGCCCATTAATAGCTCATAGTCTAATTTCCACAAGTGTCGTTCTTTTGTCCAAACCCCAATTATGGTACAAAGCCCAATTACCCAATTTTAGTAATTAGCCCAACATCATGATTACTTCGTTTTAAATAAGCATAATAATAATTTAGCTACGAGACATTAATGTAAAAAGGTTGAACATAACTTACAATGATTAAAAATAGCGTAGCGTTACACGGACAGAATTTCGACTTACACCCTTACAACATTCGCTAACATACCCTTATTATTAGAATTATAATTAAAATTAAAATATAAATTATAAATATATATATATATATATATATTTTACGTATGAATGAGGAGAAGAAAAAGATGATATTTGCGATCAGAATTCGTTTGCTTTTATAGGGATTTTCGACTTTTGGTGCTCCGCGACTCGCGGCATATTTTGCCTTAAAACTCCGCGAGTCGCGGAGTTTGAAATTCCAGCTCACACCAGTTTAGAGTCTTTCTTGCCGACGGTTTTTATTATTTATTATAATATATAAATAATTATAAGAATTATTTAAATATTATATTATATTTAT
The DNA here is from genome assembly GCF_046630445.1 of Rutidosis leptorrhynchoides. Lineage (NCBI taxonomy): Eukaryota > Viridiplantae > Streptophyta > Magnoliopsida > Asterales > Asteraceae > Rutidosis > Rutidosis leptorrhynchoides. Next base: position 314,586,205 of record NC_092334.1, on the reverse strand, counting down.
GTGCATAGTTGACTTGTAATTTTTAGTCTGTTGCGTCGAGCCTTGAGAGTTGACTCTGGTCCCGGTTCCGGATTTTCGAACGTCCTTGCGTACAATTTAATATCTTGTACTTTGCGTTTTGAATCTTGTACTCTTGTAATTTCGAGACGTTTCTTATCAATAATTGGAACCTCTTTGATTGTCTTTTGTACTTTTGAGCTTTTTGGTCGTTTGCGTCTTCAATTCGTCGAATCTGTCTTTTGTCTTCACCTTTTATTATTTAAACGAATATCACTTTTAAATAGAATAATTGCAACTAAAAGCTTGTCTTTCTTGAGGAATAATGCTATGAAATATATGTTCGTTTTTAGCATTATCAAATATTCCCACACTTGAGCGTTGCTTGTCCTCAAGCAATATCGTCTTGAAATACTAGAATCACTTCTTTATTCTTCACACTTTGTACATCAGTGATTTCTATACGGTGGTATAAACAATGGTAGTAACGATATGGTTTACAGTCCCACATGACTATAAAAATTTAGATCCATTAAGGAAATTGGATCTTTATGAAAACATTTGATCTTTTGAAAATTAAATCTAGTTTTTACCCTAGATAAGTTTTCCGGAATAACCCTTTACCGGTGTTTGCAAAATATTTTTGTGGGTTTGGTGGGTTTCAGATTTGAAAATTTTAGCTCAAAACTTATGGTTTTGTGTCACCCACTTGCTAACCTTGTATTTGGAAAGCAACACGTCCAGTTTACTTGTCCCGTATATTACCTTTTGGTAAACTACCGTCCGGTTGTAAAGGAAAGCGTTGAACAAGCAACTGTTAAGGCAATGTCCCCTGACATGCTTTTAATTATGGTCTATAACGTGTCGGACGCAATTACTATCCTTGGTAGGAGCAATAGTAAAGCTCGCCCTTATAATTTTTCGGTATGGCACAAGGTCCTGTCTTTGACCACTATGCAACCACCGTTCTTACGGTTGACACCCGATTTAGTTCAGGTGACCTAATGAATTCCAGGTGAATTCCTAGGATTTTACGTTCAATGGTAATGAACGCATTGAAAATAGGGTTTTCAGAAAACAAATCGGTTTGTAATTTTGATCAAAATATTTTCTCGTTCAAGCTCGAGTTTAGATATCATTGAATTCCATGAGTTTGTAATTCTCAATCTTTAAGGTCAGTCTCTAGGATTGAGTAATATCAGTCTTTAAAAGCTGATTTTTAATCTTTAAGGAGATTATCCTTTCTGGGGATCTGATTCATTAGTCTTATCTAGCTAATTTGCATGGTGCCCCCCCATTGTACGAGATGAATCCTTCTCATGGTTAGGATAAATCTGACCACTTGGCGACCCTGTTTAATGCTGAGGTCCGTGGATCGCCTGCTGATTTTAGCGATGACTTTTCTAGATTTTTCGTCAACCTACAACTAGTCTGGACGACAACTTCATGACCTAAATCAAGAAGCGCGTGTCTTTTTCGGAAGACTTTACTTCCTTTTAATGATAGAATTTATTCATCGTGTAGATCCATCTTTCTTACAGTAAATCAGGTAAAACAGTTTAGTTTAGTCCAAAGCAAAAGTATTTTCAGTTATTTGTTACAGATATATGTGACATATGTTTAAGATAACTTGGTAAATTTTCCCACACTTGGCTTTTATTTTCCTTTTTATCGTCCTCTATTCCATTTTAAATGAATTTTAACATTTTGGTTTGTTTCTCAATTTATGTCCTTTCTGAGGTAACAATAATTTCGGTGTTAAAACCTAGTTTTATCGTTCATAAATATGTATAAACATGATGGGCGGGGTAAATTTAATTGAAAATTTTGAAAAATTTTACTAGAATTGGGTAGTCAGTATATAAGACTAGGGCTGTTCTTTATTATCGGAGAGCACTAGATTCTAATACAAGTACTGCTTTACTAGTATTTTTAATGGTAACCAAGTGTATAAAGTAAAAAATTTTAAAATCCGAAGGAATTTAACCCCTTCCCACACTTAAGATCTTGCAATGCCCTCATTTGCAAGAAATCAGTAATAATTTAAATTATTGAGGGTGATTTGTGTGAAAATGATTAAATTTTTACCAAAGTTTTCAAATATATTGGCGTTTGTTTGCTGAATGATAAATGGTGCACATCATTTGTTCATTCCGTCTTGTTGTTATTTCATATATATTTTGCATCTTGTCGTCAAAATTAGTTGCTTTTGCTGAACTTAATGCCAGTCTTTGAAAATGCGTTGTTTTACCCTGTTGTGTACATAAGATAAACTGCAAACATATATACATATTTTTGAAGTTTGGTATATTACCCCACATTCAAAAATTATTAAAATCTAAGAATAAAAGTTAGACAATTATAAAAACTATTACAATATTAACAAAAGTATTAAACGTATCAATCATTACAAATTACAAAATAAATAAAACTAAGTATACTAGGGATGATACTGGTACCAATCGGGGTTCCAGGCATAACCATAGGTGCTATAGAATGCATCGGCAGGGTTATACGTAGGATACGGTGGTTGCATCTCTATAGACCAGGGAGGGAAGATGGGTTTCGGTGTAGGAATATAGTTTCTACCTATATGTTGGCAATGAGCTATGATTTGGTTCTGATGAACTTGCCAATCTTCAAATGCTCTCTGTCTAGCATTTTCGTACTCCTGTGAAGCTATAAACCTTTGCATTTCTTGCATCTCATTTCCCCCTCCTACATTACCTTGCTGTTGGTTTCTCTCAACCTGTGGATGTCTACCATGGTATGGTACTGCGGCGTTATTTCGCCTTTTCAAAACTTTCGCACCATGGTATACATTTAAACCTATAGTATCGCGGGGTTCTGATTCTTCTACTAATAATCCCCCCCGACTTATATCCACACCGAGATATTCACCAATCAAAGTAATAAAAATACCACCTCCTATTATGCTATGCGGTCTCATCCCCCGAACCATAGCTGATAAATAATAACCCACACAATACGGTATACTTACAGCGCTTTGTGGGTCTCGAATACACATATGGTAAAACAAATCCTGTTCATTTACCTTTTCCTTGTTCTTACCCCTTTGTGTAATCGAATTAGCTAAAAACCTATGAATCACTCTTAATTCGGCTCTATCTATATCCAAATAAGAGTAATTTCCCCCTTTGAAACGGTGATGGCTTGTCATTTGACTCCACACACCGTGTGTATCAAAATTTTCATCTATCTTTCTACCGTTTAGTATCAACCCTCTACAATCGGCAGATGCTAACTCCTCAGGCGTATATATACGTAAAGCCTGAGCCATGTCCAGTAAAGACATGTGGCGCATCGAACCGCCTAACAAAAATCTAATAAAAGAACGATCGGTTAAACTAGCTTCCAGATCATTCAACTCTATACTACACAACAGTTCTTCACACCATACTTTATATACAGGTCTACGCATGGTGAATAAACGTACCCAGTCATTAAAAGTAGAATTACCATACCTCTGTACAAGTAATTCCCTAATTGGCCCGGCCAATTCTACAGCTTCTAAGGGTCCCCATTCTATGACCCTCGGTACCTCAACAACCTTAGAATGAAGAGTATGCAAACCCCTTTGGTATTTTGGATAATCTATCCAAAGTCTGTCAAATCTCATGTTCGGGTGCAACTCTTCCAAGTGCATATCAGAAAAGGTCATGACTGGATGAGGTATATCCCGCTTGTATTAGTTATCCACCTCCTGTTGTTCCGCATTCTCAGCAGGAGCATTGCGGGCTTGGGATGAAGATTCACCCCTTTCAGTCTGCAAAACACATCAAACACAATTTTTGTGCATCCAAATATGCATTAGTGTCAGCAAAATCATCAATCAAAATAATTACAATGATATGATCAATTTATATCAAACTTAAGCTTATTTTCATATTTTCATCAAATCTACACTTTTTCAGATAAGCATATACGAAAATGTTCGCCAAGTTCATAAGCATTCAACTCAAATAACATGTCAAAATAATCATTACTAGCAATTAAACAAGTTTCAAATGGCATTATCTCTCAAAAATCAAGTTCATGAATTTTTAGACTTGAAAAAGTCTACTTTAATTCTCAAAATCATGTTTAGGCTCAAAGTTTGGATCATTTAACTACCTAGACATGTTACACTACTTAATTTAGCAACAATTCATGACAAAAATCGGCCATAACCTGTTTATATCAAAAAGCCCCAAATTTGCTCCAGAACACAAACCCTAGATTACTCAAAATTTGAAGTTTAAGGCTTCTAATCATGTTAAATAGCATCAATCTAGGTTATACAAGCATAATACATAAACAATTTAAGCATAATTACACTAAAAAGCATCAAAATCAAATTGGGAAAAAAAATTGCTCAAGAACACTAATTTCGGATTAAATGGTGTTTAGGTGTAGAAATTTACCGTTTTTCTAGAGTAATTCCTAGATAGCATCCTTCTCAACATGATTTTAGTAAAAGATTTGGTGATTAACGGTTAAAAATTGTGATTTTGGGGGTGTTTTTGGTGAATTTTCGCGCAGTATTTCGGGTTTATTTTGCAGGTTTGGTTTTGTGGTGTGTGGACTGATTAATTCGATCAGTTTATATTATTTTTTTTTTTCTGGATTTCGGTCCTCCCGCGACTCGCGGCATTTAAACCTTCAAACTCCGCGAGTCGCGGAGTTTGCTTTTTTTTTTATATATATCTTATACTAATTAAAACAATTAAGTAATTAATTTTAAAATTTTGTTTCCCTTGTTATTTAGGACGAGGTCGTTTCGGATCGATGTCCTAGTCCGTCCCTCGACAAAATTTTAAAATTTGTCTTTTTGTAGCGATTGTTTTAAAAGCTAAGATTTTTTGGGTTTTTTAATGTTTTTGGCATACTTTAAATCAATAAGATTAAAAATAATGATAATAAAAGTTCTCGTCCCTCCCTTGGGTAAAGCAATTTCGGTTCAAAGACCTAGTCTTCAACTTACGACGAATTTTAAAAATCATATTTTTAACTTAATGAGATAAAGTAAATTTTTGTTTTTAAATTCACCCAATTTAAATATAAAATTCAAAATTAATATTAAAAATTCACACTAAACTTAAAATTTGAAATGCATAAAATTAAAAATTCATAATTTTTTTTTTTTAAAAAATAAAAAAATTCACATCAAATTTAATTTAAAAATTCATATTATAAATTCACACCACACTTATATTAATTTTTCAAATATTTACAATTTTAAATATATTGTTTTTACAAAGTTTACAATATTAATTTAAGATTTAAATATTAATTTTAAAAAATGGTAAAAATAAAATTAAAAATCTTTTTGGCTTTTTATCCCACTTTAATCAATCAAATATTATCAAAAATATGCGCCCCTCTTTTCGGTAAAGTAATTTCGGTTCCAAAACCTAATTTAACTCATGACGAATTTTTGAAATATTTTGAGTTGATTGATTAAAGATATTTATACCTTAAGAATAAACGTTAAATTTTGCAGTGATGTAATAAATTTTTTTGAATGATATCTATAATTTCGGTCGCCAAACCTAATTTTATTCAATACCAATTTAATACTTTTTAGCGAACAAATTAGCGTTTATCATCAAAAGGTTTAAAAATAAAAATAAATAAAATAAAAACTGTACAAACATACCTGTGAAATAGATTTCTTAGTTATATGATCTATCCCATTCATAAGATAGTCGGTTTAATTGGTTTTCCATAGCTACATAGGCGTAACCTCGAGCATTCAGTGTCTTTTCTTCTAAACATATGAACGGTCCGTCTCTGCATAAAGTAACAAATTCGGTGTTTGAATAGGTTTGATTATTTGAACATTTACCTCCATGTGACCATTTTCCGCATTTGTGACATCTTTCTAGGTGTCGTGCTCTTCTTTTCGCTGCGGATTTTGATTTTCCTTTACCAAATTGTAATTTATTATCTTCGCATCTGGATTCTTTTCTAACTCCGTCCATTCTTTCTCTGATTACTGATACTAATTCACTCGGAAGTATGTCATTATTACGTTTAGTGATCAAAGCGTGTAGCATTAGACCATGGTTTAGTTCACAGGCAGTCTTCATTTCGTAAAAACCTAAAAAAAATAAAAATTCAGAATGGGGGGAGAAGACTAGTTCTTTAGGGTCTGCTAGGGAAAGACCATTCGGGTTCCATTTTCGAGAACTACACGAAAACAGACAATCTAACTCTAACAGAAATACATATTATCCTTTAAAGACTTGATTCTCCTCACACTTAGTTAGCCGTGGTGTCGAAATTGTGATTAACTTCGTTGTCGACTTCCATCGGACCATGTATGTAATGTTTAACTCTGTGACCATTAACTTTAAATTCAATCCCATTTGAATTTATTAATTCTATCGTTCCGTATGGGAAAACTCTTTTGACTATGAATGGTCCAGACCATCTTGATTTCAATTTTCCAGGAAATAGCTTGAATCGTGAATTGAAAAGAAGAACTCTGTCTCCTTCTTTAAATTCTTTTGAACTTCTGATTCTTTTATCATGCCATTTCTTCATTCTTTCTTTATAGATTAACGAATTTTCGTATGCTTCATGTCTTAATTCTTCTAATTCGTTTAGTTGACTTAATCGTAGACGTCCAGCTTCATGTAAATCAAGATTACATGTCTTCAAAGCCCAAAATGCTTTGTGTTCAATTTCTACTGGAAGATGACATGCTTTTCCATAAACAAGTCTAAAAGGTGTGGTTCCAATTGGAGTTTTGTAGGCTGTTCTAAAAGCCCAGAGTGCATCCTCCAATTTAATGGACCATTCCTTCGGATTTGATCCTACGGTTTTCTCTAGAATACGTTTTAAAGCTCGGTTGGTATTTTCAACTTGTCCACTTGTTTGTGGATGATATGCGGTGGAGATTTTATGAGTTACTCCATATCTTTTAAGAACTTTCTCAAGTTGATTATTACAGAAATGAGTACCCCGATCACTTATCAAAGCTTTCGGTGTTCCAAACCTTGCAAAAAGACGTTTTAAAAAGTTGACTACAACTCGTGCATCATTAGTTGGGAGAGCTTGTGCTTTCGCCCATTTAGATACATAATCAATGGCTACGAGTATATATAGATTATTATGAGATTTTGGAAATGGACCCATAAAGTCAATACCCCAAATGTCAAATACTTCACATACTTGGATGACATTTTGTGGCATTTCATCACGTTGACTTATTTTCCGGCCCTTTGACAAGCATTACAGGATTTGCAAAGAAGGTGTGCGTCTTTGTAAATTGTATGCCAATAGAATCCAGCATCATAAACTTTTCTTGCTGTTAGTTGAGGCCCATAATGCCCTCCTGTTGGTCCTGTGTGACAATGGTTTAATATTTTACTAGCTTCATCTCCAAATACACATCGGCGTATTATTCCATCGGGACAACTTTTAAACAGATGTGGATCTTCCCAAAAATAGTGTTTTATATCACCGAAGAATTTCTTTCGTTTTTGGTACGATAATCCTTTTTCAAGGAATCCACAAACTAAGTAGTTTGCATAGTCTGCAAACCATGGTATTTCTTTATAATCTATCTTCAATAGATATTCATCAGGAAAGTTGTCTTGTATGGCCGATTCATTTAGAACTTCTAATTCGGGATTTTCAAGACGAGAAAGATGATCAGCGGCGAGATTTTCTGCTCCTCTTTTATCTCAGATTTCAATATCAAACTCTTGTAAGAGTAAGATCCAACGAATTAATCTTGGTTTAGCATCTTGTTTTGAAAATAGGTATCTAAGAGCAGAATGGTCGGTATAGACCACCGTTTTTGCTAGAACGAGATATGATCGAAATTTGTCAAAAGCAAAGACAATAGCAAGGAGTTCTTTTTCAGTAGTTGTATAGTTCGTTTGTGCTCCTTGTAACGTCTTACTAGCATAATATATAGGTTGAAATCGTTTTTCAATCCTTTGTCCTAAAACGGCTCCCATTGCAAAATCACTTGCATCGCACATTAGTTCAAATGGTAGATTCCAATTTGGTGTTATCATGATCGGTGCATTAGTGAGTTTCTCTTTAAGAATATTAAAAGATTTGATACACTCATCTGAAAAGATGAATGGAGCATCCTTTTCTAGGAGTTTATTCATAGGAGTGGCAATTTTAGAAAAATCTTTTATGAAACGTCGGTAAAAACCGGCATGCCCTAGAAAACTCCTAACTCCTCTAACATTGGTGGGATGTGGAAGTTTAGCAATTACATCTACTTTAGCTCTATCCACTTCAATTCCTTCTTTTGAAATTTTATGTCCAAGAACGATGCCTTCTTTAACCATGAAATGGCATTTCTCCCAATTAAGTACTAGATTTGATTATTCGCATCTAAGAAGCATTCGTTCCAGATTAACTAGACATGATTCAAATGTATCACCGAAGACTGAAAATTCATCCATGAAAACTTCCATGCATTCTTCTATCATGTCGTGAAAAATCGCCATCATGCACCTTTGAAAGGTTGCAGGGGCGTTGCAAAGTCCAAATAGCATGCGTTTGTAAGCAAAAGTACCATAAGGGCACGTGAATGTGGTTTTCTCTTGGTCCTCGGGTGCTATTGGAATTTGAAAATATCCGAAAAATCCATCTAGAAAACAATAGTAACTATTTCCGGCTAATCTTTCCAACATTTGATCTATGAAAGGTAAGGGAAAGTGATCTTTTCTGGTGGCGTCATTTAATTTTCTATAATCAATACATACACGCCATCCTGTTACAGTCCTAGTAGGAATAAGCTCATTTTTCTCATTTGTAATGACAGTCATGCCACCCTTCTTAGGCACGCATTGAACTGGGCTTACCCATGGACTATCAGAGATTGGATAAATTAGACCTGCATCTAGCAGTTTAATAATCTCTTTCTTAACTACATCTTGCATATTAGGATTTAGTCTTCGTTGGCGTTGCACATACGTTTTATGACCTTCTTCCATAAGGATTTTATGTGTGCAATACGAAGGACTTATTCCTTTAATATCATGAATCTTCCATGCAATGGCTGGTTTATGAGCTTTCAACACAGAAATGAGTTGTGATTTCTCATTTTCAGTAAGAGAAGACGATATTATTACAGGTAATTCAGATTCACCGTGTAAATAAGCGTATTCCAAATGGTTTAGAAGTGGCTTTAACTCTAATTTCGGAGGTTCTTCTATCGATGATTTGTATCGATATCTGTCTTCTTCTTTTAGCATTTGGATTTCTTCTGTTGTTGGTTCATATCCATTAGCTATTAGTGTAGCTAACATTTCAGCTTCATCAATTGGTTCATTACCTTCTCCTAAAGAACAGTCTCCTGTTCCTTGTAATTCTGGAAATTCTTCTAATAATTCTGCATGTGCATCTATAGTTTGAATATAATAACATGTATCATCTGCAGTTTGCGGTTGTTGCATTGCTCTATCAACTGAAAAGGTAACACTCTCGTCCTCTATACTTAGGGTCAGTTTCTTACCGAACACGTCTATCATTGCTTTAGCCGTGTTTAAGAATGGTCTTCCTAATATGAGAGGAACTTGAGAATCTTCTTCCATGTCCAGAACAACAAAATCTACTGAAAATACTAAAGTACCAACTTTAACTAGCATGTTCTCCATTATCCCTCTAGGATATTTTATTGATCTATCGGCTAGTTGTATGCTTATTCTGGTTGGTTTCAATTCTCCAAGATCTAGTTTAGTGTATAGTGAATACGGCATTAGATTTATACTAGCACCTAAGTCTGCCAATGCTTCTATTGAACTAAGACTACCCAGAAAACATGGAATTGTGAAACTTCCTGGATCAGATAGTTTTTCTGGTATCTTATTCAACAGCACTGCTGAACAATTAGCATTCATAGTAACAGCCGAGAGTTCTTCCATTTTCTTTCTATTTGAGATTAGATCTTTCAAGAATTTAGCATATCTAGGCATTCCTGAAATCACATCAATGAAAGGAAGATTTACATTTATCTGTTTAAACATATCCAAGAATTTGGATTGCTCGGCTTCAAGTTTCTCTTTCTTCATTTTACTTGGGTAAGGAAGTGGTGGTTGGTATGGTTTAACATAAGGTTTATCCTTAGCTGTGTTATCTTCATTAACCTTCTCAACTACTGGTTCTTTTTCCTTATCTTGATTAGGTTGTGGTTCTTGTGGAGTAGGAATAGCTTCATCAGAAGTTACAGGTATTTCAGGTGGTTTAAGTGTTGTACCACTTCTTGTGGTAATGGCTTTAGCTGTTTCATTCCGGGGGTTAGCATTTGTATCACTAGGTAGACTTCCCGGTTTTCTTTCACCTATTAACCTTGCTAGGTTACTTACTTCTTGTTCCAGATTTTGAATAGAAGCTTGTTGATTTCTAAATGCTTGAGCATTTTGTTCATTGGTTTGTTTCTGAGATGTAAAAAACTGCGTTTGAGTTTCAACTAGCTTCGTCATCATATCTTATAAATTCGGCTTTTTATCATCGGTTTGTTGTGGTGGTTTGTTTTGAAAATTAGGTCTTTGCTGATTGTAAGTATTATTGGATACTTGTTGATTGCTAGGACCTTGTTGGTTGTTGTATGGAATATTTCGGTTATAACTCTGGTTTTGATTGTAAATCGGTCTTGGCGGTTGATAATTATTCTGATAATTATTTCCAGGCCTTTGGTTTATGTATGAAATATTCTCTCTTTGTTCCATTGTTAATTCAATACTGAGACAATCTTTTGTCAAATGTGGTCCTCCACACTGCTCACAACTAATTCGTATTGAGTGAATATCTTTAGTCATCTTTTCCATTCGTCTCTCCACAGCATCTATCTTTGCGGAAATGGAATCTAAGTCATGGCTAGAATCGGATCTAGCTGCTTTAGATGATCTAACGATGTCTTTTTCTTGGTGCCACTCATGTGAGTGGGAAGCAGTGTTATCAATAATTTTGTAAGCATCAGTTTCGGTTTTCTTCATAATAGAACCACCAGCTGCTATATCTATGTCTTTCCTTGTAGTGATGTCGCATCCTTGGTAGAATATTTGTACTATTTGACAGGTGTCTAAACCATGTTGCGGACATCCTCTTAATAACTTTCCATATCTTGTCCACGCCTCATATATAGTTTCATTTGGCTTCATTGTGAACGTAACAATTTCTGCTTGAAGTCTTACGGCTTTAGATGCAGGAAAGAATTGTTTAAGAAATTTTTCAACTAAAACATCCCATGTATCAATCGCCCCTTCAGGTAACGATTCCAACCAATCTTTGGCTTCTCCCTTTAAAGTCCAGGGAAATAACATGAGATATATCTGTTCATCCTCCACTTCTCAGATTTTAAATAGTGTGCAGATTCTATTAAAGGTACGTAGATGTTCATTTGGATCTTCCTTCGGCGCACCACTAAATTGGCATTGATTAGTCACCATGTGTAGAATTTGTCCTTTGATTTCATAATCTGGCGCATTAATGTCTGGATGAGTAATTGCGTGACCTTGGCCAGTGCGTTTAGCTCTCATTCGGTCTTCCATACTTAAAGGTTCCAGATTCTCCATAATTGAATTTGTTGAATCGAAATCACTAGAGGATTCTGATTTAATGGTTCGTTCCTCAACAATCTCTGTTTGAATGATTGGTGGTTCCGGAGGAAAGTTTAATGGTTCAGGATCTACGAACCGTTCCTGAATATTCTCCGGATTCTCAATTGTGAGGTCGGGTTCAAAAAATGGATTATCGGAAATTTGAACTGAAGTACTTGGTCGACTGGATGACGATTCTAAAGAAAAATCAACGTCGGTTATATTTGCTAAATGTCTTGATCTAGTTACAGGTGGTGAACGTACAAAAGGTGGTGATCGTCTTGCTCGGTGCATTCACTGAATATCCTATTAGTTTTTAAAAGGAAAGAAAAATTATAATAAGTTATCCAATCAATAGACTTTTCTGATTTTGCCCACGTTTCGAATAGCCAAAAGTTGCAGCAGAGGGGCAGGATTCGTTTCGTCTCAATATAATTGAGGACTGTTTGGCTCCAATAACCCGGTACACGTACAAATCCAACTATTACTACGAACCAGAAAATTTTGATGTCTATCAATTTAACCACTTAAAATAAATTTTCGTAATTTTAAGAAATTTAGATAAGAAGTAGAATAAAAATCTATGTCCTAAAACTAGAATAGCGAGAAATAAGAAAGAAAAAGAGTTCGTCGAAAAAGAATTGAAAAAGAAAAATGGTTGAAAAATAAAAGGTGACGGAAAAATAAAAGAAACTTATAAAAATTAAAAATACTTGACTAACCTAACTTTATTACTACAACTAACTTAAAATTATAATCGCAAATTGAGATTACTAATTGGAATGATAATTGATACATAGTAAAAGGTGTCTAAAAATATTAAAGCTTACAGGAAAAACTATATCCCAAATGGAAATAACTTAAAAAGAAACTAAAACTTAAAAAGGCGTCGCAAAATTCTAAAGCACCTAAATCTTAGTCTAAATAAAAAGCACTTAAGGGATTTTACGGCAAAGACTAAAAATCTAGGAGTAAAAATAACTATGGCAAAAACTAAGTTTAAAACTAAATATGAGCTAAAAATACAAAAGTTACGTTAAAATGATTGAAAAGGGACAAAATATAAAAATATACAAAAAGTTGTAAAAAGTACAATTTTTATAAAAAAATTATTTTTATATTATTTATTTATTAAAACTTACTAATTTTACAAATTAATTAAACTAATTAAACAAAATATTAATAAAAACTAAAATAATTATTTAATTAAAACCTAATTAGGGTTTTATATTAATAATTATAATAATTATTCGTAATTAATGCCTGATTAGGGTTCTGTTGGCGTGTCAGGTTATCTCCGCGACTTGCGGTATTCAAAGCATCAAACCCCGCGACTCGCGGGGTTTCAAATTTCAACTGACAGGTTTAAAATTCGACGCATTTTTCTTTATTTTTTTTTTATTTTCTGTTTTCTGTTTTTATATTTTCTGTTTATATTATTTTATTAAAATATTTATATAATTTAAATAAAACTTATCTTTAATAACTAAGATAAAAATAAAATACTTTATAACAATAAAAAAATAGATTCATATATATTTTTCTTTTCGGTTTTTTTTTATATTTATAAAATATATTTATAAAATAAATTAAATAAAACTTATATTTTTACAAACTAAAGAAACTTTATAAAAATTAAATATTTATCAAACTCCTAAAAATACATAAATTTTTATTTTTCTTTTTATATTTTCGAATAATTAAAACGTATTTTTACAAAAACAAATTTTAATAAAAGTTAACTAAATTTTTTTTTTTATATTAGCGTTGCGCTTCCGGCTTTTAAAAGAGTTCCCCGGCAGCGGCGCCAAAAATACTTGATGTAGCAGCGGAGTGGTATAAAATACTATTAAATTTTAGCAGGAAGTACTTTTATAAAAATATAATTTTACACAAGATATTTATTTATTTAGAGAACGGATATACTTAAAACTTGCTACAACACTTATAGGTAGTGTACCTAATCGTACAGTAGTGTAGTTTTTAGTAAGTCCGGTTCGTTCCACAGGGAATCTTTTTAAACAAAGCTTAACGCTATATTAGTTTACTTTTATAGAAATACAAATATATATATATGTAATATTATTATTATAAAGGGGGGTTTTTACCGTTTAATGACCGGTTTGTCGATTTTAAAACTTTAGTCGCAGTTAAAACCAAATGTAAAATATTAAAAATAAATACAAGACTTATATTAAAGCATAAAGTAAATAACGATAATGAAATTGCAAATAATAAAAGTGCGATAAAATAAACTTGCGATAATTAAAAAGTACGATAATTAAAAGTGCAATTAAATACAATAACAAAAAAAATGCGATAATTAGAAGTGCAATTAAATATAAAATAAAGGAAATTAAATATGAAATAAAAGAATTATGCTTATTTAAACTTCCGTAATCATGATGTTTGACGTGTTGATTTTAGTTTTATGCCCATGGGTTAATTGTCCTTTGTCCTGGATTATTTAATATGTCCGTCTGGTTTTTGTCCATAACAGTCCATCAGTCATAAATATAAAGTGCGAGTGTCCTCGTCAAATTATCCTTATACCCGAAGTTAAATATTCCAACTAATTAGGGACTTAAACTGTAACAAGATTTTAATACTTTGTTTAATAATTACACCAGGATGTCGACTGAGTGTAACCCAAGGTTTTAATATTTTGTTATCAATTATACCAAGTGTCCTTGTACATAATTTCACCCCTGTTTTAATTATTCTAGTGACTATTAATCCATTCCCGTGTCCGGTTAAATGAACGATTATTCGTACATATAAATACCCCGCCCATCGTGTCCGATTGAGTGTATATGGTAATTTATAGGGACGCCCGATTGTAAATCTTTATATTAACATTAACAAACTATCATTTAGTTAAACAAATATAAAGTCCATTAATAGCTCATAGTCTAATTTCCACAAGTGTCGTTCTTTTGTCCAAACCCCAATTATGGTACAAAGTCCAATTACCCAATTTTAGTAATTAGCCCAACATCATGATTACTTCGTTTTAAATAAGCATAATAATAATTTAGCTACGAGACATTAATGTAAAAAGGTTGAACATAACTTACAATGATTAAAAATAGCGTAGCGTTACACGGACAGAATTTCGACTTACACCCTTACAACATTCGCTAACATACCCTTATTATTAGAAATATAATTAAAATTAAAATATAAATTATAAATATATATATATATATATTTTACGTATGAATGAGGAGAAGAAAAAGATGATATTTGCGATCAGAATTCGTTTGCTTTTATAGGGATTTTCGACTTTTGGTGCTCCGCGACTCGCGGCATATTTTGCCTTCAAACTCCACGAGTCGCGGAGTTTGAAATTCCAGCTCACACCAGTTTAGAGTCTTTCTTGCCGACGGTTTTTATTATTTATTATAATATATAAATAATTATAAGAATTATTTAAATATTATATTATATTTATGTGCATAGTTGACTTGTAATTTTAAGTCTGTTGCGTCGAGCGTTGAGAGTTGACTCTGGTCCCGGTTCCGGATTTTCGAACGTCCTTGCGTACAATTTAATATCTTGTACTTTGCGTTTTGAATCTTGTACTCTTGTAATTTCGAGACGTTTCTTATCAATAATTGGAACCTCTTTGATTGTCTTTTGTACTTTTGAGCTTTTTGGTCGTTTGCGTCTTCAATTCGTCGAATCTGTCTTTTGTCTTCACCTTTTATTATTTAAACGAATATCACTTTTAAATAGAACAATTGCAACTAAAAGCTTGTCTTTCTTGAGGAATAATGCTATGAAATATATGTTCGTTTTTAGCATTATCATTCATCCAAGACTTTTCCAGAATAGCAAAACCCTTGACTGCATTAACGCATAAAGGGAAGAAATTTAAATGGAAGGATGAACAAGAGAAAGCGTTTCAGTTATTGAAGAAAAATCTAACTACGGCACCTATATTGTCATTGCCTGAAGGGAATGATGATTTTGTGATTTATTGTGACGCATCAAAGCAAGGTCTCGGTTGTGTATTAATGCAACGAACGAAGGTGATTGCTTATGCGTCTAGACAATTGAAGATTCACGAACAAAATTATAAGACGCATGATTTGGAATTAGGCGCGGTTGTTTTTGCATTAAAGACTTGGAGGCACTACTTATATGGGGTCAAAAGTATTATATATACCGACCACAAAAGTCTTCAACACATATTTAATCAGAAACAACTGAATATGAGGCAGCGTAGGTGGATTGAATTGTTGAATGATTACGACTTTGAGATTCGTTACCACCCGGGGAAGGCAAATGTGGTAGCCGAAGCCTTGAGCAGGAAGGACAGAAAACCCATTCGAGTAAAATCTATGAATATAATGATTCACAATAACCTTACTACTTAAATAAAGGAGGCGCAACAAGGATTTTTAAAAGAGGAAAATTTAAAGGATGAAATACCCAAAGGATCGGAAAAGCATCTTAATATTCGGGAAGACGAAACCCGGTATAGGGCTGAAAGGATTTGGGTACCAAAATTTAGAGATATGAGAGAAATGGTACTTAGAGAAGCTCATAAAACCAGATACTCAATACATCCTGGAACGGGGAAGATGTACAAGGATCTCAAGAAACATTTTTGCTGGCCGGGTATGAAAGCTGATGTTGCTAAATACGTAGGAGAATGTTTGACGTGTTCTAAGGTCAAAGCTGAGCATCAGAAACCATCAGGTCTACTTCAACAACCCGAAATTCTGGAATGGAAATGGGAAAACATTACCATGGATTTCATCACTACATTGTCAAGGACTGCAAGTGGTTTTGATACTATTTGGGTAATAGTTGATCGTCTCACCAAATCAGCACACTTCCTGCCAATAAGAGAAGATGACAAGATGGAGAAGTTAGCACGACTGTATCTGAAGGAAGTCGTCTCCAGACATGGAATACCAATCTCTATTATCTCTGATAGGGATGGCAGATTTATTTCAAGATTCTGGCAGACATTACAGCAAGCATTAGGAACTTGTCTAGACATGAGTACTGCCTATCATCCACAAACTGATGGGCAGAGCAAAAGGACAATACAAACGCTTGAAGACATGTTACGAGCATGTGTTATTGATTTCGGAAACAGTTGGGATCGACATCTACCGTTAGCAGAATTTTCCTACAACAACAGCTACCATTCAAGCATTGAGATGGCGCCGTTTGAAGCACTTTATGGTAGAAAGTGCAGGTCTCTGATTTGTTGGAGTGAAGTGGGGGATAGACAGATTACGGGTCCGGAGATAATACAAGAAACTACCGAGAAGATCATCCAAATTCAACAACTGTTGAAAACCACCCAAAGTCGACAAAAGAGCTACGCTGACATTAAAAGAAAAGATATAGAATTTGAAATTGGAGAGATGGTCATGCTTAAAGTTACACCTTGGAAAGGCGTTGTTCGATTTGGTAAATGAGGGAAATTAAATCCAAGGTATATTGGACCATTCAAGATTATTGATCGTGTCGGACCAGTAGCTTACCGACTTGAGTTACCTCAAGAACTCGCGGCTGTACATAACACTTTCCACGTCTCAAATTTGAAGAAATGTTTTGCTAAAAAGATCTCACTATTCCATTAGATGAAATCCAAATCAACGAAAAACTTCAATTCATCGAAGAACCCGTCGAAATAATGGATCGTGAGGTTAAAAGACTTAAGCAAAACAAGATACCAATTGTTAAGGTTCGATGGAATGCTCATAGAGGACCCGAGTTCACCTGGGAACGAGAAGATCAGATGAAGAAGAAATACCCGCATTTATTTCCAGAAGATACGTCAACACCTCCAACTGCTTAAAATTTCGGGACGAAATTTATTTAACGGGTAGGTACTGTAGTGACCCGAACTTTTCCATGTTTATATATATATTAAATGAAATTGTTATTTACATTATTAAGTGTTTCCAACATGTTAAGCAATCAAACTTGTTAAGACTTGATTAATTGAAATAGATTTCATATAGACAATTGACCACCCAAGTTGACCGGCGATTCATGAACGTTAAAACTTGTAAATACTATATGATGACATATATATGGATATATATATATAGTTAACATGATATTATGATAAGTAAACATATCATTAAGTATATTAACAATGAACTACATATGTAAAAACAAGACTACTAACTTAATGATTTTGAAACGAGACATATATGTAACGATTATCGTTGTAACGACATTTAATGTATATATATCATATTAAGATATATTAATACATCATGATATCATGATAATGTAATAATTTAAAATCTCATTTGATATTATAAACATTGGGTTAACAACATTTAACAAGATCGTTAACCTAAAGGTTTCAAAACAACACTTACATGTAACGACTAACGATGACTTAACGACTCAGTTAAAATGTATATACATGTAGTGTTTTAATATGTATTCATACACTTTTGAAAGACTTCAAGACACTTATCAAAATACTTCTACTTAACAAAAATGCTTACAATTACATCCTCGTACAGTTTCATCAACAATTCTACTCGTATGCACCCGTATTCGTACTCGTACAATACACAGCTTTTAGATGTATGTACTATTGGTATATACACTCCAATAATCAGCTCTTAGCAGCCCATGTGAGTCACCTAACATATGTGGGAACCATCATTTGGCAACTAGCATGAAATATCTCATAAAATTACAAAAATATGAGTAATCATTCATGACTTATTTACATGAAAACAAAATTACATATCCTTTATATCTAATCCATACACCAACGACCAAAAACACCTACAAACACTTTCACTCTTCAATTTTTTTTCATCTAATTGATCTCTCTCAAGTTCTATCTTCAAGTTCTAAGTGTTTTTCATAAATTCTACAAGTTCTAGTTTCATAAAATCAAGAATACTTCCAAGTTTGCTAGCTTACTTCCAATCTTTTAGAGTGATCATCCAACCTCAAGAAATCTTTCTTATTTACAGTAAGATATCTTTTTAATACAAGGTAATACTCATATTCAAACTTTGATTCAATTTCTATAACTATAACAATCTTATTTCGAGTGAAATCTTACTTGAACTGGTTTCGTGTCATGATTCTGCTTCAAGAACTTTCAAGCCATCCAAGAATTCTTTGAAGCTAGATCCATTTTCTCATTTCTATTAGCTTTATCCAGAAAACTTGAGGTAGTAATGATGTTCATAACATCATTCGATTCATACATATAAAGCTATCTTATTCGAAGGTTTAAACTTGTAATCACTAGAACATAGTTTAGTTAACTCTAAACTTGTTCGCAAACAAAAGTTAATCCTTCTAACTTGACTTTTAAAATCAACTAAACACATGTTATATATCTATATGATATGCTAACTTAATGATTTAACACCTGGAAACACGAAAAACACCATAAAACCGAATTTACGCCGTCGTAGTAACACCGCGGGCTGTTTTGGGTTAGTTAATTAAAAACTATGATAAACTTTGATTTAAAAGTTGTTCTTCTGGGAAAAAGATTTTTCTTATGAACATGAAACTATATCCAAAAATCATGATTAAACTCAAAGTGAAAGTATGTTTTCTAAAATGGTCATCTAGACGTCGTTCTTTCGACTGAAATGACTACCTTTACAAAAATGACTTGTAACTTATATTTCCGACTATAAACCTATACTTTTTCTGTTTGGATTCATAAAATAGAGTTCAATATGAAACCATAGCAATTTGATTCACTCAAAACGGATTTAAAATGAAGAAGTTATGGGTAAAACAAGATTGGATAATTTTTCTTGTTGTAGCAACGTGAAAATTGGTAACAAATCTATATTAATCATATCCTAGCTAACTTATATTGTATTATACATGTATTCTAATATATTATGTAATCTTGGGATACCATAGACACGTATGTAAATGTTTTGACATATCATATCGACCCATGTGTATATATTATTTGGAACAACCATAGACACTCTATATGCAGTAATGTGGGAGTTAGCTATACAGGGTTGAGGTTGATTCCAAAAATATATATACTTTGAGTTGTGATCTAGCCTGAGACGTGTATACACTGGGTCGTGGATTGATTCAAGATAATATATATTAATTTTTTTCTGTACATCTAACGTTGGACAACTAGTTGTAGGTTACTAACAAGGACAGCTGACTTAATAAACTTAAAACATCAAAATGTATTAAAAGTGTTGTAAATATATTTTGAATATACTTTGATATATATGTACATATTTGTTATAGGTTCGTGAATCGACCAGTGGCCAAGTCTTACTTCCCGACGAAGTAAAAATCTGTGAAAGTGAGTTATAGTCCCACTTTTAAAATCTAATAATTTTGGGATGAGAATACATGCAGGTTTTATAAATGATTTACAAAATAGACACAAGTACGTGAAACTACATTCTATGGTTGAATTATCGAAATCGAATATGCCCCTTTTTATTAAGTCTGGTAATCTAAGAATTAGGGAACAGACACCCTAATTGACGCGAATCCTAAAGATAGATCTATTGGGCCTAACAAACCCCATCCAAAGTACCGGATGCTTTAGTACTTCGAAATTTATATCATATCCGAAGGGTGTCCCGGAATGATGAGGATATTCTTATATATGCATCTTGTTAATGTCGGTTACCAGGTGTTCACCATATGAATGAATTTTTATCTCTATGTATGGGATGTGTATTGAAATATGAAATCTTGTGGTCTATTATTATGATTTGATAATATATAGGTTAAACCTATAACTCACCAACATTTTTGTTGACGTTTTAAGCATGTTTATTCTCAGGTGATTATTAAGAGCTTCCGCTGTCGCATACTTAAATAAGGACGAGATTTGGAGTCCATGCTTGTATGATATTGTGTAAAAACTGCATTTAAGAAACTTATTTCGTTGTAACATATTTGTATTGTAAACCATTATGTAATGGTCGCGTGTAAACAGGATATTTTAGATTATTATTATTTGATAATCTACGTAAAGCTTTTTAAACCTTTATTGATAAAATAAAGGTTATGGTTTGTTTTAAAATGAATGCAGTCTTTGAAAAATGTCTCATATAGAGGTCAAAACCTCGCAACGAAATCAATTAATATGGAACGTTTTTAATCAATAAGAACGGGACATTTCAATCATGTCCGATGAGAGTCCCGAAATGATGGGGATATTCTAGACGCGTTTTGTTAACGTCGATTACCAGGTGTTCACCATATGAATGATTTTTATCTCTATGAAGTTTGTGCGAAATGCCTGATATGAGATGATGTTTATGAAAAATGAAAATAGAAATCTTGTGGTCTATTAAAATTATGAAATGATTATTTATAATAAACTAATGAACTCACCAACCTTTTGGTTGACACTTTTAAGCATATTTATTCTCAGGTATGAAAGAAATCTTCCGCCGTGCATTTGCTCATTTTAAAGATATTACTTAGAGTCATTCATGGCATATTTCAAAAGACGTTGCATTCGAGTCGTTGAGTTCAACAAAAATATTATTAAGTCATTTATAGTTTGGATATATTATGAAATGGTATGCATGCCGTCAACTTTCGATGTAATGAAAGTTTGTCTTTTAAAAACGAATGCAATGTTTGTAAAACTTATCATATAGAGGTCAAATACCTCACAATGAAATCAACTATTGTGAATCGTTTATAATCGGTATGAATGGGTCCTTTCAAGGACTAAGTCAGAAATCCCTGCCATTATCATTGAGTTCATTAAAAAGACTCAATGATCTTTTAACAAACATGTTAAGAGTATTCGAACTAATAATGGGACAGAAATTAAGAATGACCTGCTTGATAGTTATTTGAAAGACCAAGGCATTGAACATTAGTTCTCTGCTGTACGAATCCCTCAACAGAATGGAGTAGTTGAATGACGCAGCCGTACGTTGTGCGAAGCAGCTCGAACGATGCTTTCTTACTCCAAACTACCTCCAAAAATGTAGGGGGAGGCCATTTCCACTGCATGTTATACCAAAAATAGCTGCATCATTAATAAACGTTTTGATAAAACTCCTTATGAGTTACTATATGGTAGACACCTGAATATCAAATATTTTCGTGTCTTTGGTTGTATATGCTATGTGCTTAACGATTTTGACAGCCTCGGAAAGTTTGATCCTCATGGCGATCATGCCATATTTCTCAGTTATTCTTCGAACAAAGTTGCCTATCGTGTCTATCACAAATGGACAAGGATGACCAAGGAAAGCATTAATGTAAGGTTCGATGAGTTATCGGGAATGGCTTTTGAACAACTCAGTTTAAAACCCGATCCTAACCTGGCTACTACTTCTTCCGCGCAAAACTTAATTTTCTTGAAGAAGGGTGTTCCTACGGTAACAACAGAGGAACAGGATATCTTGTTTGATAGTCTTATGCTCCTCAATGGAATTCAAATGTTCAAGTCGTACCGGTTACACCATCACAGTCAACTACTGTGGAGACTCAACCAAGTCTTTTTGATGAAGATACAACACCAACTAATTCACTTGTTGCCTCTTCATCCTCTCTCCCACCTCCTGTTACTGATAATCTTGAACCAACTCAAGATTCATCAGTTGATACAACTCCAGTTGTTTCTCCAGATATTCAGTTGAATCCATTAGACAGTGTTACATCAGATCAAGCGGATCAAGGCTCAACGTCAACAACGGTTGATGTTTCAATGGAAACCACTGATGTACAACCTCTTCCACACAACTGATGGACTAAAAGTCATCCAATTGATCTTATAATTGGTAATGCATCTGCTCCAGTCTCAACTCGAAGGGCAACTCAGAATATGTGTCTATACACTGCCTTTCTTAGTAAGATTGAACCAACAACGGTTGCTTAAGCTTTACTAGATCAGAACTGGGTGGTAGCAATGCAAGAAGAGATCAATCAATTTGAATGGTTGAAAGTATGGCGATTAGTTCCAAGACCAATGGGTCAACGACCAATAGGGGTTAAGTGGATTTTTAAGAACAAGAAGGATTCTGATGGAATTGTGGTTGGAAATAAGGCACGTCTTGTGGCCAAGGGATATCGACAACAAGAGGGTATTGATTATGACGAAACGTTTGCTCTGGTTGCTAGGATTGAGGCTATTCGTCTTTTCCTTGCATTTGCTTCTCATATGAAGTTCACGGTGTTTCAAATGGATGTCAAAACTGCTTTTCTGAACGGTCATCTTCAAGAGGAAGTTTATGTTTATCAACCAGAAGGCGTTGTTGATCCCATTCATCCAAACCACGTATACTACTTGGAGAAAGCCTTGTATGGTCTAAAGCAAGCACCGCGTGCATGGTACGAGACTTTAACAAAGTATTTGCTGGACAATGGCTTTTCTCGTGGAACAATTGATACAGTGCTATTCATTCGTAAAAACCACGGTCACATTCTCTTGGTTTAAATTTACGTTGATGACATTATTTTTGGTTCCACGTCCCCGGCCTTATGCAAAGAATTTGGTGACCTTATGGCCAATAAATTCGAAATGAGCATGCTTGATCAGTTAAATTTCTTCTTGGGGTTACAAGTAAAATAATTACCAAATGGAATTTTTATCAGTCAAACAAAGTATATCAATGATATGCTAAAACATTTTATAATGACTGCTTTAAAACCAATGACAACCCCAATGAGGACTTTACTGGATGCTGATGCTAATGGGGAACCCTTTGATATTACGCTTTATCGAAGCATGGTTGGTTATTTAATGTATCTGACTGCAAGTCGGCCAGACATTACACTTGCTGTAACTGTTTGTGATTAGTGAAACCCTAAGAAATCCCTCTCCAAAGCAGTTGTTAGGATTTTTCAGTACCTTAAAGGTACACCTAATCTTAGGATCTAGTATCCTCATGGATCCGATTTCAATCTTACTGCTTATACTGATGCTATCATGGCAGTTGCCATGTTGATAGAAAGAGCACATCTGGATCAATTTAAATGTTGGGGAATAGGCTAGTTGGTTGGTCATCCAAAAAGCAGAACTATGTGTCTTTATCAACAGCTGACTCTGAGTACATTGCTGCAGCTCACTGTTGTTCACAAGTTTTGTAGATGCAAACTCAACTTTTGGACTATGGCTTTAAGATTTCTAAGACTCCAATTTACTGTGATTCACAAAGTGCTATTGTAATTACAAGCAACCCGGTCCAGTATTCTAAGACTAAACACATAGATATTGGTTATCATTTCATTAAGGACCATGTAGAAAAAGGAGATGTAGAGTTATACTTTGTGCCTACCAAAGTGCAATTAGCTGACATGTTCACTAAGCTCTTAGATGAACTTAGGCTAAAGTTCTTGATCAAAGAGATTGGCATGATAGAATACAGTGCTTGACATTCCTTAGATCTGTTGGGTCTTATACTTGGGATCTTGTGTCTAGGGAGAGTAGATACTTTCTAGGGGGAGCAACTGATTTCTTATACTTTAGATAACATCTTTCAAGGGGGAGCCTTTAGATTTATTTGTTCAATGGTTACGTAAGGGGGAGGTAACTCATTGATATCATATTTTAAGGGGGAGTTAATTCATTTTCTTGGGAAAATATCAAAATGGTGATTTACTTTCTTGTATATCACATTTTGAGGGGGAGAAAACGGGAGAAAATGAAAAGAAAATTGTTTTCCAAAAGTGAATTTCATAAATTCTTTGTTTATATCTGAAAGAATTCACTAAGGCTTGTATACATCTCAGTATACAACCCGTTTTAACAATTGGTATCACTGAAGATTTGTACTTTGTACATAATTCAAAATTTTCTAAGCACAAATCTTGTTTTATAAAATTCATAAAAATTGGAAAAGATAAAATCCAAAAAGATGTGAATTTAACTGAATAAATGCTAATTTTAGCATTTATACCGAATCTGACAACCAACAGTACAGATTTGGTAAGTTCAAAAGTTTCAAATATTGTCTCAGAAATGTTTTCCATTAAAAATGTGATAATCTTGAATGATTTTTGATAAAGATTTGTCAAAATTTGAAGTAAAATGTGTTTAAGTCTGAAATTGGACTGCATTCGATACTTATGGCCCATTTCAGTAAAGCCCATGTCTTCAAAACATTCGGTATGTATAAATAGTAGGGTTAAAGTCAAACTTTCTCTCACTTTATTCTAATTGCATACCGAATATGATCTAATCTACCGAGTCTACCTAATCTACCGAATCCCGTCTTCTGTAACTTCAATTTCTTGGTAATTCTTTGTTTTAATTGAATCTAAGAGGCACATACTATAGATCTGAGATAATTCAACACTTTTAAACCAGAAAATAATGCAAATAACATGATTGTGATGCTTAATTTTGAAAAAGTGTTGATTATACTGAATCTGAGTCGAGTCTCTTAAATCTTAGATTAAACTCATCTGATTTAGTTAATTAACATGAAATCTTGTCAAATATATGTTAAATTAGTTGATCTATCAATTGACCGAGTCTGATTACATGTTTAATTGAGTATTTGATGGATTCTGTACATACCGAATGTGTTCTTGCTATAGTACCGATTCTGTTCAAGTCATTAACATGTTTTTCTAATTTGTTTGAGTTGTTAATTGATTATGACTATGTTTCTGCATGATATAAGATTGAATATGCATGTTTGGGTGATTATGTGTGATTTTTGAAGATACCGAATCTGTTCTTGGCATTTTACCGAGTCTGTGATTTGGTACTTTAAAAATAATGTGATTTTTAACTTACTAAATCTTACATGCTTTATTTAAGTCTTTGGTATGAAAATTCAAGCCTATTTGGTTACAGGATCTCAAGTTTTCATGACTACCGAATCTGCTTGATTTGTGCTTAAATTTGACTAAGTGTTGTTCTGATTCTTTGTGTTATATAATTGACTTTGCATGATGATTTTGTACTGTAATGAATATCATATGAATGTCATGTTTGTCAATTACTTGTTCATATTTGGAATAAATGATTTTTATAACTTAGAAAAACCATAAAAATTATAAAATTTGAAAATACAAAGGATTTCAAAGGCAAATAAGAATAGAGATATGTGCTTTATTATAAACATCTTGTGGTCTTCTATTTCTTATTTATACAGCTAAATGGCGAAATATCACTTCATCAACTCTGAAACCAACATTCCTTGCAACTACTGGACTGCAATACTAGAGAGGCATACATTATGGCCTGCTCTAAGCTCTACTGCCAGTGTGGCTGTGACAGATCTGGAGCTACTAAACAGAACTATTAGGTTTGTGGAAGCTACACAACCTGCTACTGCGAATCCAGAGGGAACACAAGCTCATTTTGAATTTGAGATAAGAGGAGTTCAAGGGATGAAGAGTATCACAAAGGCTGATTTCAGGAGGATCTTTAGACTTCCTGTTGTACAGAATGCGCCTCCTCTCCCTGCTACTCGGCAGATGATGTCTTCAATTTTTGATCTTGGTTATGTTGGAGCTACCAATGTTCCACCGGCTAAGTTTCAGAAGAAATACCTGCACTCAAGGTGGTATGTGATCTTCTCAATCATCAACAGATGCTTGCTGATGACAAGGAGTGGATCCGACAGCTTGACTGTGCCAATGCTGAAATTGTTCTACTCTTTCACAAGAGTAGAGACTCCTGACTATGCAGAGCTTCTATGGGATTTGGGTCAGGCCCAAGTTGATAAGCCAAGGGGTTCATACATCCCTTGTGAAAGGTTTTTCTGTATCTTTATCCATGATGCTATAAATGCTTGTACAAATGCAAATATATTTGTACCAGGTACACATGGATTACTGATGAAAAGATTTGGGGAGCTGAAGATGAATACCCCAATGGTATCTGACAACCAATTCACTGCGCGGATTCCAAATTGGCTTGTGGGGCTAGCTGCACCCCAAGACGCTCGAATGCGTTCATATTTTGAGGCTGTAGGAATACCTCTTCCGAACCCGGTACAACAAGAACAAGTTGAACCTGCCGCGGTTCCAGCCCTAGAGGTTGTAGAGGAACCTGTAGTACAACCACCCGGGCCAACTATTCCTCCACTTAGGGTGAACCTCAAATTTCTAGGGTAGCACACCACGCTCAACCCGTGAGGATCAGGGAACCTAGTTCACCTAGGATTGAACCAACCCTTTTCACAACACCCGAAGTGAGCAGTGACACTGATTCTTTAGCAAATGAATCATCTCCTAAATATTCTCCTAAGAGAACTCGATTTATGCCCGATGAGATGATTCAGACTCTGCCAACCCAACGAGTAACAGATCAAGGACTTCGACACCTATCGTCCGCCAAACAGTTACTCCAACCGTTGGTGATATGGACCAAGACCTAGAGCCGATTAGGTCACCCTCACCCATCTCCGTATCACATCCAATAATAACAGTAAGCCCTGCACTAAATGAAACGCAAGCTTCGGTAGGTAAGAGAGCTAAACGCACAGATGGTAAAAAGACCAATAAGCCCATCCAATCTAAACAGGACTTAATAATAAATCTTACACAGTAAGATACTTCGGCATCTAAGGAAGTAAAGTCTTCCTCTGTAGTAAAGTCTGCGTTGACTCAATCGATTGAGGAAACTCAATCATTGAAGTCCAGTACGGCCGAAGGGGAGCCGAAAAGTCTTGAAAAGGCACCCTGCTGATATTGCTCAAATACATCATATATATATATATATATATATATATATATATATATATATATATATATATATCTCGCAATATCGTGTGAAATACTCTCGAATCAAGGATAGTTAAGGCGGTTTCTACAAGTAATACATAAAGGTATGTAAAGTGTATCGGAAAGTGGTTTATAAAGAGTTTTGGTGAATTATGACCGTTCTATAAGTTGTGATTTCATCATAGTTGATTCCGATACAAGTTATGGTCAAATTAGTGCTCTAAAATGATAAAACAAGGCTTCAGATATGTTGAACGCCATCCAAAATGATTGGAACTCCATCCAAATGATGGGAGATTATGAAAAAACGAGACAGTAAAATTCAGCACAACTGGACGTCGTCCAGAAATCTGGACGCCGTCCAGCCCTTCACAACTGGACGCCATCCAGAAATCTGGACGCCGTCCAGGCCTTTACAACTGGACGCCATCCAGTATCTTGGACACTATCTAGAAGTAGGTTTCAGCCTACTTTTGCTTTTTGACCAACTTTAACTACTTTAAAAAGGGAATGATTGAGGGATACGATCAAAAACAAACCAGAGGCTTTAGAAATCGATTTTAGGAGCTATTTTGGAGAATTCCAAGCTCTTTGAAGAGGCTTAAACATCCAAGAATCAAGATTCAACACCTTCTCCATTCAAGATTCATTCTCTATTAGGTTGATTTCTTGTTCTTAACAATGAATTCTACTTACCAATTGATTGCTATTTTGTTTGTTAATATGATTGTTGGCTAAACTCTATAATGTTTGTCTAGATTAATAACTGGGGTATTGGATATAATCTTATTGTTTGAATGTATCATGTGTGATATATTAAAGCTTGAATTAAAGAACCATGCTTATTGATGTCAAATTATTTGTATCTAGTTAATTGATATGTTGTTGATAAAGAGAACTCTTGTTGATGTATCATATTGATTTACAATCAACTTGTCTTAGATTGATTGTTTACTAAACCGGACCAAGGGGGTAAATTAGATCAAAACGATTAGACGATATAGGGATGAGTTGTGTAGAGCGAATGCAAAAGACAATTGGTATTCGAGTCTTTGATCTAGCTAATCAACTAGTCATAAACGAAAAGGTCTAGGTGATAGGGAACCCTCCACTTAGTAATTCTAGTTTGAGTACTTGCTAAAGAGAACTCTTGGCAAGTCGATTTGGGTGATTAGCATATATATCATAGTTATTTGGTTACAAACACGAGAACTATAGAGAAAAGGGAACCCTTGATCTTGTAATCGAGTTTGCGTGTTTACTAAAGAGAACTCTTGGTAAATCTATTAGGTAACTTACACACGTATTCATTCAATCGGGTCTTAACAATATAACTTACATCCAATACCGAGGGTAAAATATCTAGATAAATATTTCGTATCTTTGATCTTAATCAAACTACCTTATTTGCTTTCTTTGTACTTGTTTTCATTATTTAAACTTAAAAGACCAAAAATATTGTTTTTACTTTTAATCTTCTCTGATTTGGCTAAATCGTTAAATATCCACAAAAACATAATATCTTGTACCTTTAAGTTTTATTTACTTAGCTAATCATAATATAGTTTCTAATTCTAGTTTGACTAATACAACTGTCCTTGGAACGATACACGGAACTAAACCATTATTTATACTACTACACAATCGGGTACACTGCCCGTTAGTGTGTAACAATCTTTAATCGGTATTTTTCCATACTATTTCATTCAACAATTCATATACCACGTTTTGCACATCAAGTTTTTGGCGCCGCTACCGGGGACAGTTTTGTGTCAAAATAGATTTGTTAACTAATTTGTGATTAAGTAGTTTCTTAATTATTTAAAATTATTAATAGTCTTTAATTTTTAAACTTATAGAATCGGTGCGTTTAATAGTTTTGTTAGTTGTGTGATTGACAGATTTTAGGTTGCATATGCCACATACCCGAAGTTTAGATTCTCCATTACTTACACCACTTACAGAACCTGATAGAAAGCTTGGTAGGATCCCAAAAGAAGTATTGAACTTTTTGAATCTTCATCAAAGCAAGAAACTTTTGATTCAGAATCAAGTACAACCAAGTCAAGATACTCTGAATTTGGTGAAACCGTTCATCCTCCAAATTTTGAAATGGAAGGAGAGGTAAGGCAGGTGGTACCAAGACAATCAATGGCGGCCAAGATGAAAGCAACCCGAATCGGACAAGGTAGTGCCATTAATCCGCCCACAGGTGAAGAAAAATTTGAAATAAAAGGACCTATTCTCCAAATGATTAACAACAGATGTCAATTTGGTGGTGGTCCGAATGAAGATGCAAACGAACATATTCGTCTTTTTCAAGAGATATGTCTTTTATTCAAACTTAAACCAGACACTGATCAGGCCATATTTTTAAGACTTTTCCCATGGACACTCCACGGGGAAGCACAAAGTTGGTTAGATTCATTGGCCGAGGCTACGATAGAAACTTGGGATGGTATGCTCGAAAAATTTCTTAAGAAATATTTTCCAGCTTCTAAGTCCGCGAGACTCCAACAAGAAATTACCCAATTCTGTCAAAAGCCGATGGAAACCTTGTATGAAGCATGGAATCAATTTTCCAAAATGCTAAGAGGTTGTCCAAACCATGGTTTGGATACCTTCCAAAAAGTCCAAATCTTTTACAAGGGTTGTAACATTACAACCCGAATTTCCATTGACCAAGCGGCCGGAGGTTCACTCATGGACAAAACCGAGCAAGAGGCTTATGAGATAATCGAGAAACAAGTCGAGTATTCTCATGAGTGGCATCAAGAATGACCAATTACTCGTAATGCTCAAGTCCAAAGCGCCGGTGCTTATGATGACCTTAGTTTCCTAAGTGTGAAAATAGACGGTGTTGCTCGAAACATGGACAAATTCACCAAGGAAATTCATAGTATGAAGGTAGGTTGTGAATACTGTGGTGGTCTGCATTTAGGAAAAGATTGTGATGCTGATTTAACAATGGCTCAAAAAGAAGAAGTGGCTTTCATAAGCCAAAGAAATAATAATCAATTTCAAGGAAGCGCCCAATTTAACCGAAACTTCAACAACCCCTACAACCCTCAAGGTCAAAATTCCAATTACCAATAAGGGTCAAGTAGTGGGTTCAAATAACAAACTCCGGGTTTTTATCAAAAACCCCAACAAGAAGAGAAAAAGTCAAATATGGAGAGTTTGTTGGAGAAGTTAATTGCATCTCAGACCCAGCTTGTCACCAATATAAGCCAAACAAACGAGAAGCTGCAATTCAGAATCTGGAGAAGCAAATGAGTGGTTTAGCTAGTTTACTTAGTGAAAGAAAACCAAGGAGTTTATCGGGGGATACTAATAAGAACCCCCGAAATGAACACGCAAATGTTATAACCACACGGAGTGGTCTAGCATACGAAGCTCCAAAAATGCCCAAAGA
Organism: Rutidosis leptorrhynchoides; assembly: GCF_046630445.1. Lineage (NCBI taxonomy): Eukaryota > Viridiplantae > Streptophyta > Magnoliopsida > Asterales > Asteraceae > Rutidosis > Rutidosis leptorrhynchoides. The sequence continues at coordinate 314,555,557 of NC_092334.1, read as the reverse complement.
TTCAGATTTCAGTATTCCATTGAACAAAAATGACGAACCGGTTAAGGAGCCGGAATAAGTAGTTGAGAACGAAGAACGGGAGAAACCCGTAGTGAAGCCATATCAACCACCGCTCCCATACCCAAGAAAACAACAGCAAGAAAGGCTCGAAGTCGAAAGGTTAAAATTTCTAGATATGTTTAAACAAATTAACATAAATATACCTTTTATTGATGTGATTTCAGGTATGCCCAAGTATGCTAAGTTTTTAAAAGACTTACTTACTAACTGCAAGAAGATGGAAAGCGTTTCATCAGTCACTTTAAATGCTAGATGTTCAGCGCTGGTGTCCAACACACTTCCTGAAAAGCTTCGGGATCCAGGTTGTTTTACTATTCCATGTCTAATGGGTGACTTTGACTGTATGAGGGCATTGGCCGATTTGGGGGCTAGTATCAATTTAATTCCCTATTCGATTTACTTTAAATTAGCCCCTGGGGAACTCAAGACCACACGAATGGCTATTCAACTAGCTGACTGCTCTATAAAATTCCCTCGAGGAATAATAGAGAATTTGTTAGTTAAGACCGGGAATCTGATTTTTCCGGCAGACTTTGTGGTTTTAGACATGGAAGTTGATGAAAGAATACCAATTATTTTGGGTCGACCATTTTTGAACACTGCTAGATGTGTCATTGATGTTTATGACCAACAGTTGACCCTTAGAATTGGTGAAGCTAGTGCAACCTTTGCAATTGGCAAGTCATTAAAATATCCTGAATCTTCAGATGATACTTGTTATTTTATGCAAAGCATAGATTCACATTATGAGTTCTTGCAGGAATTTCCCGAATAGGATGAAACAGGTGTATATGATTTGGCGAGTGGAGATGAAGAATTTTTCGTTGAAGAAATGGATGTGATGGCCACTTTGATGGAAAATGGGTATGAACCAACTGAAGAGGAGATAGAACAACTGAACAAGGATAGCGAGTACCGGAGTAAATCCTAAATTGAGGAACCTCCAATTTTGGAGCTTAAGCCGCTCCCTGATCATCTTGAGTACCCTTTCCTTCAGGAAGATTCGAAGCTTCCGGTAATTATTTCCTCACTTCTTTCTAAACATGAAAAAGAACGTCTTGTTTCCTTGCTACAGGCCCACAAGCCGGCCATTGCATGGAAAATCCATGATATAAAAGTAATTAGTCCTTCTTATTGCACGCACAAGATCTTGATGGAAGAAAATTCCAAACCAGTGGTGCAACGTCAAAGGAGACTAAATCCTCATATGAAAGATGTTGTCAAGAAGAAAATCATTGAATTACTAGATGCAGGTCTAATCTACCCAATCTCAGACAGTCCATGGATAAGCCCGGTCCATTGTGTTCCTAAAAAGGGTGGTATAACTATTATCACCAATGATAAGGACGAGCTTATCACAACACAAACTGTCATGGGGTGGCAAGTTTGTATAGATTATCGTAAGCTAAACGATGCCACGAGAAAAGACCATTTTCCGCTACCATTCATTGATCAAATGTTAGAGAGACAAGCAGGAAATAGCTTTTATTGTTTCCTAGATGGTTTTTCGGGGTACTTTCAAATTCCCATCTCCCCCGAGGATCAAGAAAAGACTACCTTCACGTGTCCCTATGGCACCTTTTCATACCGCCGTATGCCCTTTGGTCTATGTAATGCTCCCGCAACATTCCAAAGGTGCATGATGGCCATTTTTCACGATATGATTGAAGAATGCATGGAAGTGTTTATGGATGACTTTTTAATCTTCGGTGACACGTTCGATTCATGCCTTTTAAATTTGGAGAAAATGCTAATTAGGTGTGAGAAATCAAACTTAGTGCTAAATTGGGAGAAATGCCACTTTATGGTTAAAGAAGGCATTGTATTGGGGCACAAAATCTCAAGTGTTGGTATTCAGGTAGATCCAGTAAAGGTTGACGTCATTGCCAACCTTCCACCTCCTTTAAATGTGAAGGGTGTGAGAAGTTTTCTTGGGCATGCCGGGTTTTACCGGCGATTTATTAAAGATTTTTCAAAAATTGCAACGCCATTGAATAAACTTCTCGAAAAAGATGCACCCTTTGTTTTCACAAGTGAATGCACTAAGGCATTCAATGTTTTAAAACAAAAAATTGTCAACGCACCAATAATCATAGCTCCAAATTGGTCACTACCATTCGAGCTAATGTACGATGCATCGGATTTTGCAGTTGGTTCAGTTTTGGTCCAACGGGTTGAGAAACGTTTTCAACCCATTTATTATGCAAGTAAGACTTTACAAGGAGCTCAATTGAACTACACAACCATGGAAAAAGAGCTCCTTGCTATCGTATTTTCTTTTGACAAATTCCGATCATATCTTGTCCTATCGAAGACAATTATCTTCACCGATCATTCAGCATTGAAATACCTTTTCTCTAAGCCGGATGCAAAACCTCAATTGCTAAGATGGGTCTTGCTTTTGCAAGAATTTAATATCTAGATTAAGGACAAGAAAGGTGCCAAAAATCTCGCGGCTAACCATCTTTCTAGACTTGAAAATCCCAATCTTGAAGTACTCCATGAATCGAGTATTAGAGATGATTTTCCCGATGAATATCTCATGCGAGTAGAGAAGGTGGAAGACCCGTGGTATGTTGATTTCGCCAATTACATTGTTGGGGGTACCTAGAAACCGGTTGCTCACATCAGAAAAGAAAGAAATTCTTTAGTGACCTAAAATACTATTTTTGGGAAGACCCTTATCTATTTAGGCGATGTGCGGATGAAGTTATTCACAGGTGTGTTTCGGGGAAGGAATGCACCGAAATTCTGCTTGATTGTCACCTTGGTCCAACAGGTGGTCACTTTGGTCCCCAAATCATGGGGAGGAAAGTTTACGAGGCCGGTTTCTATTGGCCTACAATATTTAAAGATGCCTACACTGTTTGTAAGGCTTGTGACGCGTGTCAACAGGCCGGTCAAATCACTAAACGGGATGAAATGCCTCAACAAAGCATCCAAGTATGCGAGGTGTTCGATGTTTTGGGAATTAACTTTATGGGGCCCTTTCCAAAGTCTCATTCATACCTCTACATACTTGTAGCCATAGACTATGTTTCCAAATGGGCAGAGGCAAAACCTCTACCAACAAATGATGGCCGAGTTGTAATAACCTTTTTGATGGAACTTTTCTCAAGGTTTGGCACACCAAAAGCCCTTATCAGTGACCGGGGCACCCACTTTTGTAATAAGCAATTAGAAAAGGTGTTGAAAAGATATGGAGTGATCCATAAAATTTCAACATCCTATCATCCCCAAACAAGTGGGCAAGTGGAGAATACCAATCGGTCGTTAAAATGCATACTTGAAAAGACCGTTGGTGCGAATCCAAAAGAGTGGTCAGTTAAGTTAAACGATGCATTGTGGGCGTTTCGCACGACCTACAAAACACTTATTGGAACCACTCCTTTCCGTATGGTATACGGAAAAGCATGCCATCTCCCTTTGGAGATTGAACACAAAGCGCATTGGGCGCTAAGGGCATGTAATTTGGATTACCAAGAGGTGGGTCGGTTACGTTTGACCCAGTTAAATGAATTAGACGAGTTGAGGCTTGAAGACTTTGACAACTCACTAATCTATAAAGAAAAAACCAAATAATGGCACGACAAGAGATTGAAAAATCCAAAGGAATTCATGGAAGGAGATCAGGTCCTTGTTTACAATGCCCGTTTCAAGTTATCACCAGGAAAGCTTAAGTCCTGATGGTCGGGACCATTTGTTGTTAAAAGGGTGTACCCTTATGGTACAATTAAAGTGGTGAACTGTAAGGGCGATATTTTTAAAGTGAATGGCCATCGGGTCAAACACTATGTCGATGGTCCCCTAGAAATCGAAGATGAGGTTAGCCTCAACTTCGAGAACAAAGCCTAAATCAAAATGGGGACGAGTTGGGTGAACGACTCGTTAAAGAAAGTTCACGCGTGTAAATAGTGTGAATTGCTTATTTTATGATTGGTTTGATTGTTTTTAATGTACAAAATGATCTATAATAATGATATGAGCTTTTGTGTATTGAAAATGGGAATTTTTATGAGTTTTATGCAAATTTTGAGCCACCATACCAGTGGGACGCCGTCCAAAATCCCTTGGACGCCGTCTAATTTCAAAGGATTTTCTCAAAATATGGTCAGTACATTTTAGTGAAACTGGACGCCGTCCAAAATCACTGGACGACGTCCCACCCTTCATTACTGGACGCCGTCCAGATTTCTGGACGCCGTCCAGATCTTCTTTACTGGACGCCGTCCAGCATTTTGGACGCCGTCCAGACACCTGATCAGGAAAAAATAAAACGCGTTTTAAGGTTTATCCAACCCATATTTCAACCACACACACTTTTAACTCAGCTTTTCTCTCCCAAACACGAACCAAAACTCACAAAACCCTAAAATCTACTTCAAATTCGCGATTTCTTCCTTCAAATCCAAGCTTGAATCATGTTTTCTAGGGTATTGTTACTCCCTTTTCATACTTTTCTTTCTTAATTACTTGAATTGTATGTCTATATGTATAATTTGGTGAAAGATAAGTGTGGGGTGTTTGATTTGCATGATTCTTGTTTCAATTAACATGCCTTAGTTGTTTAATTACCCATTATGTCTTGATTTTGTAATAATTATATGTTTAATGGGCATGTTCATGATTCTAGGGTTTGTAATGATTAAATCCGAAATTAGGGTAATTAATTCAAGATATTGAGTTTGTTTGTGTTATTTATGAAGCTTGTGAAGTGTTTAATTATTGTTGATGATATAGATGTTAATTTGGCCGGGTCATAAATTGAATTTTAGTGAATTTCTAGCATGCTTTGAATTGTAATGTTCTTATGAAAGATGTATGCTAGTTTCTCACATGTTTAAGCCTATTGAAGTGGATTGATGGTATGGAATGCTATAATGTAGTTGCGTTATGCGAAGATTATGGTCATTTTAAACTAGATTGTGATACTTGTGCTATGATTGTAATGAATATCATTGGAATGCAAGTTTAAATGTCATGACCTATGAACGCAACATGTTTGAGTCCTAAGTTGATGCCTAATTGTGAATTTTGTGATCCACATTTTTGTGAGAGTGTATTTGCTAGTTTATGTTGACTTTGGTTAACTGTGATCAATTATTCTGAACATACGCTTTTGCTTATATGAATCACAATGCTTATGAACTTTGAATGGAATGACTAATTCCCCTTGTTACTCGGTTATGTTTTTAGCTAACATTAACACAACGGTTTCTATGTTCTTTTGGTTTGGTGTTATTATTTTTTGTAGGGACAATCTAGCCGAGGTGGACAACCGAAAAGAGGCAGAACCTCCAGAAATGTTCCACCACCACCACCGGTTCAACAACGACATTCATCATCATCATCTGGCGAAGAAGAGGATCAAAATAATCCAATAGTATGGTTAGAACATCTTTGGGACAATGATGATTACGGGGAAACTTTTGCTCGAATTAACCGTCGACCAATTAATGCTACATGGTATTTCGACTGGGCTCCTTTGATTGAGGCGGGTATGCACGCCCATGTCACTCGTTTGTTAGCTATACCATATAATAACATAGTGACCTATGCATGGGAACACATTTTCAGTCTACACCATCAAGTGTTTCCCGTGCTATGTAAAGAGTTCTACTCAACTTTTCGATTCAATAATGTTCGCGATCCACTATCGGATGCTTTCTTTAGATTACGACTATGGGGTGAGGAAAGAAGTTTGAGTAGTTTTGGGTTATGTAGAGTTTTGGGTATTTTTAACGAGCTTACTGACGCACAAGTAAGGACATATTTGGTAAGCTCAGAGTACCATTGACAAAGGGGTTTCAATGAACAATCCTTTTGGAGAAGGATTAGAGGTCCGAATGCATCCAGCCCGTTCAAATCTAGCAGGCACCGGTATACCGAAATAGCAACCCCGGATGATAAGATTCTCCATCGACTTATCGCATGTACTTTTAATTCGAGAGTCGAAGGACATGAAAAGGTAAAATCTCTGGATAATGGATCAAATAAAATGGGGTTGTCACACCGATATACCAGGGTTAATTGGGAACTATTTGCTGGGTATTGCTACGGATGTACGAAGATATAAACCGCTTCTAGGGGGCCACTACATTACGCGGATTGCTCGTCACTTTAATTTTGATCTTAATCGCTTGATTGAATGCGACCATGTAATGAAAGCCTTGAAAAAGGTTTCTTATGTTAACGCTGGGATTTTGATGTACGATGGAATTACGTGTTTGGTACCTTTTGTGGCAGGTGGCGTGAGTGGTAGTGGACCGAATGTTCAACAGGAACAACAAGAGGAAGAGGAAGCAGAAATGGAAGCCCAAACTAATGTTCAGGATCAAGGGCCTTGGAATCCATCCCAATCTAGTTGGGATAATTTGGTTGATAGTGTAAATAATATGAGGTTGAGTCAGCAAGGAATGGAGCAATGCCAGATTGCTCAAGTACATAATCAGGGATGGAACAGTTATGGTATTGATTGGAATAACCATAACACCGAGTTATTTTATTCCAACCCCGATCAGTACTATGGGACAACACGTCTGACACCCCAATACTACACTGATCCTCAAAACCCTCCTCCGCCTTACCCAATTTATAATACTAACGATGCGATGCAGGATGCTAGGAACCGATTTGAGCAGGAGTACCCACAGGGACGCCGAAGCAGAGATGGCTCAGAAAATTACTTTTGGCCTTACGATAACTGAAGGCCTGCGAGCCTATGATCATTTTGTTACATTTTCAAACAATCTATTTATTTGTTATGGTGTGTATTGAAACAATATTCGTTTGTATTTTTAAACTAATTGTGTGGTTTAATAATGGTTGTGGTTGTGGAAACACCGTTATTTTTATTATTATTTGTGTGGTTTGTTATTTTGTGCAGCGTGGTTGAACTTCAAAGACTGGCATTAAGTTCAGCAACATTTGATATTATGATGTATGTATGTTGATAATCGAGGAATAGACGATGTTCTTATGCTGGCAGTAAGTTCAGCGGCATTCGTCTACATGTCCCACGATTTACAGGTTAAAAATTTGAAAATTTCTACAATCACCCTATCACTTTGCCCTCTAAATTTAATCCTTTTTCTGATTTCATGCAATGAAGTGTTGTAGAGACCCGTCCTAATCTATCTGGATGAAGTCCATATCGATTATAAACGATTCACAATAGTTGATTTCATTGCGAGGTACTTGACCTCTATATGATACATTTTACAAACATTGCATTCATTTTTAAAAAGACAAACTTTTAATACATTGAAAGTTTACGGCATGCATACCATTTCATAATATATCTAAACTATAAATGACTTGATAATAATCTTGATGAACTCGACAACTCGAATGCAATGTCTTTTGAAATATGTCATGAATGACTCCAAGTAATGTCTCTAAAATGAGCAATTGCACAGCGGAATATTTCTTTCATACCTGAGAATAAGCATGCTTTAAAGTGTCAACCAAAAGGTTGGTGAGTTCATTAGTTTATCATTATCATTCATTTTCATCATTTTAATAGACCACAAGATTTTCATTTCCATTTCTCATAAATATACGTCCTATGCATAGAGACAAAAATAATCATTCATATAGATTGAACACCTGATAACCGACATTAACAAGATGCATATAAGAATATCCCCTATCATTCCGGGAAATCCTTCGGACATGATAAAACAACATCGAAGTACTAAAGCATCCGCTCCAACGGATGGGGTTCGTTAGGCCCAATAGATCTATCTTTAGGATTCGCGTCAATTAGTAGACTGGTTTACTAATTCTTAGGTTACCAAGTAAAAGGGGCATATTCGGCTTCGATCATTCAACCATATAATGTAGTTTCGATTACTTGTGTCTATTTCGTAAAACATTTATAAAAGCAGCGCATATATTCTCAGTCCCAAAAATATATATTGCAAAAGCATTTAAAAAGGGAGCAAATGAAACTCACCTAATTTATTTTGTAGTAAAAATACATATGACTATATTGAGCAATGCAGGGTTGGCCTCGGATTCACGAACCTATAACATGTGTATATATATATTAACACACATAATATTGATCAACTAAGCTTATATATATTTCATAATGTATATAGATTAATATCCTTATTTTTAATTATATTAATTCTTATTATTTGTTATAATACTTATATGATATATATACTTTAATATATGTGATATTAATATGAATAATATCGTATTAGTTAATATATTAAAAATCTAATATTAGTATACTTATAATATATGTAATAAATATATATATATATATATATATATATATATATATATATATATATATATATATATATATATATATATATATATATATATATATATATATATATATATATATATTTATATAGATATCTTATGTTTGTAACAATAATAATAATAAAATACTGATAATAATAATAACAATAATTAGATTTGAAAATAATAATAATAATAATAATAATAATAATAATAATAATAATAATAATAATAATAATAATAATAATAATAATAATAATAATAATAATAATAATAATTGTAATAATAATAATAATGATGACAATAATAATATTAATAATGATAATAACGATAATATTAAAAAATGATACTTTTAATATTAATGATAATAATAATAATAATAATAATAATAATAATAATAATAATAATAATAATAATAATAATAATAATAATAATAATAATAATAATAATAATAATAATAATAATAATAATAATATTATTATTATTATTATTAAAACAATTAATAATAATAATAAAAATAGAGTACAACCTTTGAAGAACAAGTTTTCTAAAAAGAAATGCCACGGCCCAGACTCGAACCCGTAACCTCCCGCTCCTTCAAAACACCCCTAAACCATCCGTCTATCTTGGTTTTTCTAAGAATATACTAAGTCAATATGTATATAGCCCGTATAATACAACTTTTAGTTTATCACCAAATCCATATCTACGGCCCAACAGAAAGTGGAACTCAACCCAACATCAGTATTGGCCCAAACTACAAACTGATATAGTGTTGATTTAAAAAGGAACGAGGGTTTAGTGGGGAGTGGCGTCTGCAGTTCGCCGACAGAAGAAAGAAAAAAATTAATAAAAAAAAATTTCGATCCTGCATCTCCTTCGATTGTCATCATCCCTTCTTTGTACATCATCACCGATTGATCTCTTAGTCTCACCGTTTATTCAGGAATGGAGAAAATAGCTGCAAATCTTGCGAATTAGGAGAGCAGTAGTCTTTAACAAGGTGAGGTTCGATTTAAGAAGATATCGATGAGCAGGAGTAACTTGTACAAGTTTAAATTTCAAATTGATTTTGAGACGAAGATCGAATTGGATATGGATTTATTCATAAGGTTTGTTGATAATCACAAACCGAATGTTCGTGGGTCAGTATCAATATCAGAAACATCAAAATATTTTTTTATTTTGTGTTCTTCGATCTAAAATAGCGAAGTTCATTGATGGTTTAGTGGATTTGATGAGTTTGAATTTCAATGTTACTGAGTATGGAAGTGCTAATCGTAGCAGTTGAAATTTATAATATAAATTAAATTTTTATTTTGCATCTCTGCCTTTGAATTGATAATGATAATAAAAAAAAATGATGAAAGGAAGTCGGATGATTTTTCTCAAGAAAAATATATGATCAAATATATAATTGGAAGAAGGAATCGTCATAATATCAGGAGTAGGAAGAAGATAGATAGATAAGTTAAAAGCAGAAAGGGACCTGTAACAGCTTGGAGACAGGAACTGTTCGATCGATAAATAAAACAATAAGAGAGCATCAAATTGATTACAATGTCTAACTGATTTTGAAGTCTTGTGTTAATTTTGGAATCCAATTGTACTGGTTCAGACAAAAAGCAAAAATTACCTATTGTTAGAGAATGATTGAAACTGTTTGCATACATAATCTGTATCTATATTTATATAAACCGTATTTTATATATTCATCTATCTGTATACGTTGTAATTCGTATATGTATATGTATCTTTGTATAACTGATTATTTTCCAGTATTTATATATATATCAGTATTTATATATTTATTTGTATTCCTCATATTTATATATTTATATTTATAAATTATAGCTAATCTTTTATTAAATAGGATAATAATAATGCCCTTAATACTTTAAGTAATAATAATACAATTATAATAATAATATTATTACTAATCATAAAAATGATATTATTAATATTCTTAATGATAATGATAATAATAATTAATTTGTATCATTTTCTAGTAACTATAATAATGCTAATAATAATAGTTTATAATTTCAATAATATTGATAATACTGATATACTTTAAATATTGAAAGTAATAATAATATATATCAATTATATTTTTATTTACGAGTAAGTTTAATATTATATCTTATGATAACATTTATGGATTATTTATGTATATTATGATATTTATAATATTATTTATGTATGAAATTCATACATGTGTGTGTGTGTGTATATATATATATATATATATATATATATATATATATATATATATATATATATATATATATATATATATATATATATATAATAGCAACTTAAATTATTCTGTATATAATTTCACATTTTCAATTCAGATGATTAAACTGTATTCTATCATTTCAAATTATTGTATACATTTATATTTATACTTATATTTATATATATATATATATATTTATTTACACAAAATTGTTCATAAATCGTCGGAAATAGTCATAGGGCAAATGAATTCATGTAAACTATTTTCAAAAATTTTGTGACTCAACATTACAGACTTTACTTATTGTGTCGAAATCATTTAAAGATTAAGTTTAAATTTGGTCGGAAATTTCCGGGTCATCACAGTACCTACCCGTTAAAGAAATTTCGTCCCAAAATTTGAATGTGGTGGTCATGGTTAACAATAGAAATGTCTTTATAACGAATATGAGTTGATAAATAGAGTTTTATCAACATTAAGTAATATTGATAAAATAATTCGATTACTCGAAGCGCACGAGTGAAGCTATCACAAAAGAGTGAAAAGTTTTGTCTTAAATTTTGACGTAGTCATGATTGTATTTCCGGAATTCAAGGGATTTCAAAGAAAATATCCGTTATCTATATAAGATTTGATTCGTCAGTGATTAAGGAAATTAAGATCTCTTTAATTAAATGCGATGATCTGTTTTGATTGCTCTGTCTAGTATTTCCACTATAAATGAACGTCTTCCTTTCCATTATTTTCCACCACTCCCATTTTCTATACTTGAATTCATACTTCCAAATCGTCAGTCAATATGCTTCATCCAGTTTTAATTCTGGATATATTCCTGACTTTCATATCTGTCATTCTCCTTTTTCATCTACCACCAGAGGAATCTGTCTACTTCTACTATGCTCTTGGGTTTATAGTGTTTTTAGTTCTCCCGAGTCTTTATAATGCTATTCGTATTAATATTCACGGTTTGTGATTTCTGTGTTGTTGTCGAGTTTTATACCTTCCCTTATGTTTCGGAGCTCTTTGCCTTTTTATTCTCTTCTCGACCTCTAGTAAAGCGAGTAATGGTCAAGAATTTGTAGGTATAGAGTTTCGAATGAACATCATGTTCTAAACAAGAAAGAACGTATTAGCACGATTTGATTTGTAAAATTACCAGAATATCCGGAAAAGACCGAATCATCAAGAAAATATTTTCTTGATATTTTTGAGGTTAAATAGAATACAAGAGTCGTGTAACATGGCACATGATGACGGTATGATCTGTGAATCATCATGTTCCATTTAGAAACTCAGCATGACTTACTGTAATATAATCACGTTGATCAAGTGTCATTATATTATACTAACTCATGCATCAGTTCCCAACATTACTTCAATAACATTCATATTTTAAGCACGAAAGTTTACAGAATATAGAAACTAACAGTTTCTATATGATGTAACACTGATAGCACGAAGAGATTAATGATTTCAGATAAGAATAGTTATGAAAATATCTTCAGAAATATGGAGGATATTTATAATGAAAGATACGATGATTTCTTGGAATTTCTAATATCGAAGGATGGTTAAGAAAATTTTTCCTCAAGAATTTGGAGTCAGAAGCAAGGTATTCGCTAAAGATTTCATCAGAAACAGAATCATCAGGATTCTTAATGTACAAGTTTAGTGAAAGGACCCATTCATATACATTATAAACGATTCACAATAGTTGATTACATCGTGAGCTATTTGACCTCTATATGATACGTTTTACAAACATTGCATTCGTTTTTAAAAGACAAACTTTCTTTACATCAAAAATTGACGGCATGCATACCATTTCATATTACATCCAACTATAATTGACTTAATATTAATCTTGATGAACTCAACGACTCGAATGCAACGTCTTTCAAAGTAGGTCATGAATGACTCCAAGTAATATCCTTAAAATGAGCTAATGCACAGCGGAAGATTTCTTTAATACCTGAGAATAAACATGCTTTAAAGTGTCAACCAAAAGGTTGGTGAGTTCATTAGTTTATCATAATCAATCATTTCCGTAATAGTAATAGACCACAAGATTTCATATACATAAACGTTTTAATAAAAATATTCTAAGTGGTTGAGCACTTGGTAACCATACTTAACATTTAATCAACGTCGCATATTCCCTTTATTATGAAATCTCACTACACTGTACCAAGTGTAGTCACTGAAAACGAAGTACTGTGCAACCGTTGAATACTGGTCGTCCAGTCCGGTTGGGGTTGTCAGGCCCGATAGATCTATCAACAGGATTCGCGTTTACAATACCGCATGTAAATGGTAGTTACCAAGCTATTAGGGAAAAATATGCAAAGTGGTACAACTCAACGTAGAATATGTTTTTAATACTTGTGTCCATTTCGTAAAACAGTTATAAAACAGTGCATGTATTCTCAGCCCAAAAATATATATAAAAAGGGAGTAATGAAACTCACTTTTGCCTTGAAGGTATTTAACACGACTTGATCTTCGATAGATATCACGAACCTAACCATATATATAATATATCAACATATTTTATTTTCAAGTAATCGTTATATATATATATATATATATATATATATATATATATATATATATATATATATATATATATATATATATATATATATATATACTTATAATACTTTTAATGTTTTCTTAGTCCGTAGTTAGCAGTCCGATGTTAGTGGTCCACAATTAGTTGCTCAATAAAATAAATAAAGACCCCATTGTATTCGTATTGATCAGAATTAATCTCGACCCATGGTACCATGTTGTCAAATGACGTGTTGCGTACATAAAGTACCGTGTTGTCAAATGAAGTGTTGCGTACAATCATGAGGTCTTATGTTTAATCTTCTCATGTTGCTTACGGTTGGTCCTGAAATATATAAAATCAAATCATAAGTAATTATATATATAAAATATTATATTAATTAGAAAAGATATGATTAATTTACTTTTTCTCCAAATATTTTCGTAGCTAAACTAGTTTCGGATACCCAATCTTGTTTTAGTCGTAGTTTCTTCATTACAACTCCGTTTTTGTTGGTTCAGCTTGCCACTTCCTTGTATCGAGTCAAATTTTAAGAATATGAACTGAAAATACCTTAGTTTGTATTCAAAATCACATGTTATAGGTCAAACTTTGATGAAACTTATGAAAGTGATCATTTTCCATCATAAAAATAACATTTAATGATCATTTTTCTAAAAATACTTACACTATGAGTTAAACCATGAAATTTTTATGTGTTAACATATTCATAAGAAATATCATTTTTCCAGAACATAAACTTCCAATTCAAAGTTCAAGATGGTTTTTAATTATCCATCCCAAAACAGCCCTCGGTTGCACTCCGACGATGTAGATTCAGTTTTTAAGATGTTCTTTGTAAAACCAAGTTATATCTTGTTAAGTTAGCATATCATTATGATATATTACAGGTCTTCAAGTGTTTTAAAAGTTAAGTTAGAAGGATCTATTTAGTTTGCAAACAAGTTTGAAATTATTCAAACTATGTTCTTGTTGTTAAAATTTTACAACATAAAATAAGATAGCTATATAAATATGAATCGAATAAAGTTATGAACAAGGTTACTACCTCAAGTTACTTGGTCAAAGTTACTGTAAGAGATAAGAAAAAATCTTGGAATCAAAGAGTGGTGGAGTTAGATCAAAAGGTTGGAAGTATACTTCTTCAAATGGGTGGTTATTTTGATATGTTCTTGAAAGAGTTTTCTTATGGTGTTTAAGGCTTGTAATTGAAGCTAAATGATGGGGAAAATGCTTGGAGATGATCAAGTATGAAGTTAGGAGTATTTTGAGAGAGAAATGAGGGTGTAGGTATGAGAAAATGGAGTGAAAAAATGGTGTTCATTCATAAAAACGTTTTTAGTTTATAAAGAAAGAAAAGGATTCCTAATTTTGTTTTCTTACTAATAATTCATGCTACTTGACAAATCCTAGTTACCTCATATCTAGGGCAGTAATAATGTTGATTAGGATGTTGATTTGATGTGTATATACCAATAGTAAATATGTATAGAAGCTGGGTATGATACGGGTACATATACCCTAGATATACGTATAGAAATCTTGAGGAAACGGAACGAGGATTCAAATATAGCTATCTTTTGTAAATATACTTATATTATTTTATGTATAAAAGCCCTTTAAAAGTGATTAAATACATATCTATATGATACATGTATAAACATTATAAGTTTTAAGTCAAAGAACGTTACGTATAGTTATCGTTTTGAAAACTTAAGTTAGTAGTTTCAAAATATACTTATAACTCATTGTCATTAGTACACAATGAGATGTTAAACCATCCTTAAATCATGTTAAATATATATAAATACATATATATACACAAACGTATAATTATCGTATGTTATATAGTTCGTGATATCATCGGTCAAATTGGACGGTCAAACGTTGTGTAAAACTCTTTTCAAAAACACAAGTCTCGACAATTTGGATTGCTTATCATGTTGGTAAGGTTTAATTTATGTAAATATTAATCTCATAGGTATAAAATGATCGGAAAAATCCGGGTCATTACAGTACCTACCCGTTAAATAAATTTCGTCCCGAAATTTGATCGAGATCGTCATGGCTAACCATAAATATGTTTTCATGACGAATATGAGTTGATAAATAGAGTTTTATAATCATTGAGTAATATAGATAAAACAATTTGATTACGCGAAGAGTATAAGTGAAGCTATCACAAAAGAGTGAAATGAATAAATGCATATTCGTTTTAACCAGTGACGTAGTCACGGTTGATTTTCAGATTTAGAGTAAATCTTTGTCATAAGATTTGGGTTCTTCGATAATTAAGGAAATTAGAATCCTCTTTATTTAAATGTGATGATCTGTCCTGATTGTTCTGTCTGGTACTTCACTATAAATCCACCATCTTCGTTTCCTTGCAACTCACACCTTCTATTCTTTCTCCTTCAACTCATATTTTAAAGTATTTGTCAATATGCTCCATCCAGTGCTGATTCTTGATATACTCCTCACTTTCATATCTATCGTTCTTCTTTTTCATCTGCCGCCGGAAGAATCTATTTACTTCTACTATACTCTTGGTTTTATAGTGTTTTTAGTTCTCCCGTGTCTTTATTTTGCTATATGCATCGATATATATGGTTTATAATTTTTGGGTTGTCATTGAGCTTTATATCTTCCCTTATATTTCCAAGTCCCTGCTTCTGTCTTCTATAATCATTGTCATCTACAGTTTATCCTCCATTCTATTTGCTGCGATTTATACTCCCATTTCTATTTCAGAGCTTCATTCTTTCATTTCCTCTTCTTGCGATTAAGCACCGTATATAATGGTCCAGATTTCGTAGATATGAATTTCGGAATGAACATAGTTAATGTTCTAAGAGTAAAATTGAAATGGCACTATCTTGAATTGTCAAATTACCAAAATTCAAGAGAAAAGATAGAATTATCAGAAATATTATGTTCCCGATATGTTTGGAGATTAGGTAGAATCTAAGAGTCGTGTAACATGGCACATGATGACGTTATAATCTGTGAATCATCACATTCCATTAGAAACTCAGCATGACTTACTGTAATATAATCACGTTGATCAAGTGTCATTATATTATACTAACTCATGCTTCAGTTCCCAACACTACTTCAAAAACATTCATAATTTAAATTCGAATTTTTCAGAATTTAGAAACTAATACAGTTTCCTTTATAATGTATCACTGATATCGCGAAGAGATAAAAGATTTCAGTTAAGAATAGTTATGAAAATATCTTCAAAAATATGGAGGATATTTATAATGAAAGATATCATGATATCTTAGAATATTTAAGATAAGAGGATGATGAAGAATATTATCCACAAGGATTTAGAGTCAGGAGCAAGGTATTTGATAATGACGATACTGAATCATTTGGATTCTTTGAAGGCAGGTTTAGTCTTTGTGATTTGTCCACAGCCTCCTTCATACTTTGCTCAATCCGTTTTCCAGTTCCAAACCTTCTCTTTTTCTGAGTTTTGCCAACACACTATTTTTTATCATCAAACTTTTTACTGTTAAGATCGTTGACAGTTTCTGCTGCTTCATCAGCATTTTTTAAAATTTCGAGAACTAGTTCGCAGTTTAGGCATTTTTCAGAAACTTCACATTCGAAGTATGTAAGTCTTGGAGGTAGACATTATATGTATATATAACTGTTGATGTAGACATGCTGCAAGATTTCAAAATACTAATTACTGATTCTCAATAATTGGTATGGCAATTTTTGTTACAAAGTGCGGATAAGTATATGATAGGGTTCTAATGAATATATCGATTTTTCTGAAAATCAAAGATCAGTGAAATTGTTGGTAAGTTTATTGCTAATGTGGTGGGACATAAACGGTTCTCCGGTAACGATGGAGAAAGGGCATCGTATATATCGAGATTATAATAAGACCGTTTTAATTGAAAAGTCGAAGTTGACTTGTGGAGCTGTGACACAACTGTCTACTTTGGTAAGGAATTGAAAGGTCATTTTTGCTAATAAATGCCAAAGAGTCTGACACGGATACTTGTTAAACTATGACTTTAGTTTCGAGAGTTTTTCAGATGTATACTGTGGGTAACATGTGGTTGGATCATCATCTCGATTGTTCATTATTTGAAGCGTCTTCAGGAATTTCGAAGGGTTTGGACACATATTGTAATCGTTAATATACCTATGATGTTCTAACACAGTTTTGAAGTCAAAGTATAGCTTTGAAAGATGTAAGGATTTATGAGTGATGATTTTTGGCTATATCTCGAATTAAATTTTGCGATTTCAAAATCAGAATATGTAATTGAATTTGAATGAGTATGGTTATTTTGATTTCTATAAAAGAATGTATATTGTTATGACAATAGTGAGTATAGTTGATGATTGCTGAATCAGATTCGAAGAATGTAACATATTAATTGTGAATTTTATATATCTCTTGAGTATTACCTACCCGTTAAAAAAATTTCACAATTAATATTTTGTACAAAAGAAATTTATTACAGTCTTTATGAAAATATACATGTGTATATTTTCTTCAGATGTAATACAGATTTGATGAATTAATACTAAATTAAGTTCATTTGATCTTAGGCTGGAGTTAGAAATGAATAATCTCTAACATTAGAGATTATATAATCTTCACAGAGTATTTCACTACTGTGATCAATACTTCATTATACGCGTTGTTGATTAGTAATGATGTCCACGGTGATTCTTGAACTGACGGAGCTTGTGATGTTATAGGTGTTGCTAATTCTAACAATGCTGACGGCAGTGACTATGCTGGTGATGCTAATGGTACTGCTGATGCTGTTGGTAAAACAAGTAAATCACGCACCATTCTTGTCAGGGTTTTTACTCTTCCTCCTATCATTTTGGTTCACTCATCTGATTTATGGTTAGGGCTAGAGTAGATAATTTCTAAGTCTTTAGAGACTACATAATCGTCGCATAATGTTTCTTCAATGAAATTATGAATCAATACTTCATCGTTTGTTGTTGTTGGTATTCTTTGGTATCTACAGAGCGTATGACATTGGTGCTCGTGGGACAGATTGTAAAGTTGAGGTTTATGACGCAGTTGTGGTTGGGGGTGGTAATGGTACTATTGGCGTTAATGATGGTGGTACTGGTTATGCTGCGGGTGCTGCTACTGGTGTTTGTAACCTCTGCAACATATTCTCCAAAGCCACTACCCGACCGCGAAGCTCGTTGACTTCTTCTATTACAGCGGGGTGATTGTCGGTTCGGACGAGCGGATAAATAAGATCTAGAATTTGGTATAGTATATAATCGTGACGAGATACTCTGGAAATGAGAGATAAAATGGTGTTTCGAACAGGTTCGCCGGTAAGTGCTTCAGGTTCTTCGCCAAGAGGGCAATGTGGTGGATGGAAAGGATTGCCTTCTTCTTGTCTCCAATGATTAAAGAGGCTACGAACCCATCCCCAATTCATCTAAAATAGATCATGGCTGATTGGTTGATCCATTCCAGTCACACTGCTTTCGGAGCTTGAGTGGGATTCCATTTCGGAATCTGAGGGACTTGAACTAATGATGAATTCCATTTCGTACGATTTAATAAAAGATTTTTCGATATGAAATGATTTTTCCGGCTATCGGGTGGTATTCTAATTACATAGAATATCTATATATATAGAACAAAATATTTCGTAGATTACGGAGGAATTTACGAAATATGCCAGGCAAAGTTTACTGTAACAGATACGTTAAGATATGAATTAGCAGATACGCTAAGATATGAATTTTGTCTATACACTATTCATGCAATCAATGCAGTAAGATGTGTCTAGACTAAGAATGATAAGCAAATGATTCCCTAAGAATGATAAGCAGGTAATTTTCGACACGAAATGATAAGCAAAACTTTTGACATGCAGACACGGTCGAAGTCCAGACTCACTAATGCATCCTAACGACTATGAGTTAGACACACTAATGCAGACCTGGTTCGCTAAGACCACCGCTCTGATACCAACTGAAAGGAAACATTCATATACATTATAAACGATTCACAATAGTTGATTACATCGCGAGGTATTTGACCTCTATATGATACGTTTTACAAACATTGCATTCGTTTTTAAAAGACAAACTTTCTTTACATCAAAAATTGACGGCATGCATACCATTTCATATTACATCCAACTATAATTGACTTAATATTAATCTTGATGAACTCAATGACTCGAATGCAACGTCTTTCAAAGTAGGTCATGAATGACTCCAAGTAATATCCTTAAAATGAGCTAATGCACAGCGGAAGATTTCTTTAATACCTGAGAATAAACATGCTTTAAAGTGTCAACCAAAAGGTTGGTGAGTTCATTAGTTTATCATAATCAATCATTTCCGTAATAGTAATAGACCACAAGATTTCATATACATAAACGTTTTAATAAAAATATTCTAAGTGGTTGAGCACTTGGTAACCATACTTAACATTTAATCAACGTCGCATATTCCCTTTATTATGAAATCTCACTACACTGTACCAAGTGTAGTCACTGAAAACGAAGTACTGTGCAACCGTTGAATACTGGTTGTTCAGTCTGGTTGGGGTTGTCAGGCCCGATAGATCTATCAACAGGATTCGCGTTTACAATATCGCATGTAAATGGTAGTTACCAAGCTATTAGGGAAAAATATGCAAAGTGGTACAACTCAACGTAGAATATGTTTTTAATACTTGTGTCCATTTCGTAAAACAGTTATAAAACAGTGCATGTATTCTCAGCCCAAAAATATATATAAAAAGGGAGTAATGAAACTCACTTTTGCCTTGAAGGTATTTAACACGACTTGGTCTTCGATAGATATCACGAACCTAACCATATATATAATATATCAACATATTTTCTTTTCAAGTAATCGTTACATATATATATATATATATATATATATATATATATATATATATATATATATATATATATATATATATATATATATATATATATATATATATATATATATATATATATGTACTTATAATACTTTTAATGTTTTCTTAGTCCGTAGTTAGCAGTCCGATGTTATTGGTCCACAATTAGTTGCTCAATAAAATAAATAAAGACCCCATCGTATTCGTATTGATCAGAATTAATCTCGACCCATGGTACCATGTTGTCAAATGACGTGTTGCGTACATAAAGTACCATGTTGTCAAATGACGTGTTGCGTACAATCATGAGGTCTTATGATTAATCTTCTCATGTTGTTTACGATTGGTCCTGAAATATATAAAATCAAATCATAAGTAATTATATATATAAAATATTATATTAATTAGAAAAGATATGATTAATTTACTTTTTCTCCAAATATTTTCGTAGCTAAACTAGCTTCGGATACCCAATCTTGTTTTAGTCGTAGTTTCTTCATTACAACTCCGTTTTTATTGGTTCAACTTGCCACTTCCTTGGATCGAGTCAAATTTTAAGAATATGAACTGAAAATACCTTAGTTTGTATTCGAAATCACATGTTATAGGTCAAACTTTGATGAAACTTATGAAAGTGATCATTTTCCATCATAAAAACAACATTTAATGATCATTTTTCTAAAAATACTTACACTTTGAGTTAAACCATGAAATTTTTATGTGTTAACATATTCATAAGAAATATCATTTTTTCCAGAACATGAACTTCCAATTCAAAGTTCAAGATGGTTTTTAATTATCCAACCCAAAACAGCCCCCGGTTGCACTCCGACGATGTAAATTCAGTTTTTAAGATGTTCTTTGTAAAACCAAGTTATATCTTGTTAAGTTAGCATATCATTATGATATATTAGAGGTCTTGAAGTATTTTAAAAATTAAGTTAGAAGGATCTATTTAGTTTGCAAACAAGTTTGAAATTATTCAAACTATGTTCTTGTTGTTAAAATTTTACAACATAAAATAAGATAGCTATATAAATATGAATCGAATAAAATTATGAACAAGGTTACTATCTCAAGTTACTTGGACAAAGTTACTGTAAGAGATAAGAAAAAATCTTGGAATCAAAGAGTGGTGGAGTTAGATCAAAAGGTTGGAAGTATACTTCTTCAAATGGGTGGTTATTTTGATATGTTCTTGAAAGAGTTTTCTTATGGTGTTTAAGGCTTGTAATTGAAGCTAAATGATGGGGAAAATGCTTGGAGATGATCAAGTAATAAGTTAGGAGTATTTTGAGAGAGAAATGAGGGTGTAGGTATGAGAAAATGGAGTGAAAAAATGGTGTTCATTCATAAAAACGTTTTTAGTTTATAAAGAAAGAAAAGGATTCCTAATTTTGTTTTCTTACTAATAATTCATGCTACTTGACAAATCCTAGTTACCTTATATCTAGGGCAGTAATAATGTTGATTAGGATGTTGATTTGATGTGTATATACCAATAGTAAATACGTATAGAAGCTGGGTATGATACGGGTATATATACCCTAGATATACATATAGAAATCTTGAGGAAACGGAACGAGGATTCAAATATAGCTATCTTTTGTAAATATACTTATATTATTTTATGTATAAAAGCCCTTTAAAAGTGATTAAATACATATCTATTCGATACATGTATAAACATTATAAGTTTTAAGTCAAAGAACGTTACGTATAGTTATCGTTTTGAAAACTTAAGTTAGTAGTTTCAAAATATACTTATAACTCATTGTCATTAGTACACAATGAGATGTTAAACCATCCTTAAATCATGTTAAATATATATAAATACATATATATACACAAACGTATAATTATCGTATGTTATATAGTTCGTGATATCATCGGTCAAATTGGACGGTCAAACGTTATGTAAAACTCTTTTCAAAAACACAAGTCTCAACAATTTGGATTGCTTATCATGTTGGTAAGGTTTAATTTATGTAAATATTAATCTCATAGGTATAAAATGATCGGAAAAATCCGGGTCATTACATTTAGTCCTTGCGATTTGTTCAGAGACTCCTTCGTAGTTTGCTCAATCAGTTTTTCAGTTTCAAACTTTTTCTGAGCTTTGCCAACATACAATTCTTTATCATCAACTTTTGGCTGTTGAGGTCGTTTACAGTTTTTGTTGCTTCATTCAACTTTTCAAAATTCAGAGCATTAATTCGCAGACTGGGTGCTTTTCAGAATTTCAGAATGAAAGATCATAGTTCTAAGAGATAAATGTTATATAGATATATATAACTGTTGATGTGGAAATGTTCCGAGACTCACAATACAGATTTGCTGATTCCCGGTAATTGGTATGGTAATTCTCGTTACAAGATGCCGATGAGTTCATGATAAGACTTCAATAGATAAATATAGTGATTTGTCAGAGAGATTTAAACCAAGGAGCAACGAAGTTTCTGGTACGTCTGTTGGTAATATGGTGGCATATAAAAGGTTCCCCTATAACAATAAAAGAGCACGCATATATATCAAGGTTATAATAAGGTTGTTTCGAATGAAAAGTCGAAGTTGATCTGCTGGAGCTATGACAAAATTGACTAATTTGGAGAGGGATTGTAAAATTATTTTCGGTAATAACAACGCCAAAGGAGCTATCACAGATACTTGTTAATGTTTACTCAGTTTCCGAGAGTTTTTCTGGTGCATAACTATATGTATCAATCTTTTCTTTTGTAGATGAAGTGTGGTTGGTTCATTCTCTCGATTGAGGTATTTTCAAGAATCATGAAAGGTTTGAACGCAGATTGTAATCGTCAAGACACAAATGAGGTTTAAGATGAAATCAAGTGGCAAACTTAAAGAAATGTTTAGTTTCATATGCTATAATCAATATTTTAATTCATTTTAATTGTCCAATGTTATTAGTCCACAGTCGATAGTCCACAATCGACAGTCCAATAATTCATATATAGCTTAATATATATTATTCGAATTAATTAATATGTATCGTGACCCATGTACATGTCTCAGACTCGATCACAACTCAAATTATATATATTATTGGAGAATCAACCTCAACCCTGTATAGCGAACTCGATCATTAAAGCATATAGAGTGTCTATGGTTATTTCAAATAATATATATAGATGCGTCGATATGATATGTCAAAACCTTGTATACGTGTCCCGATATTTAAATGCGTAAATAACAGTATTTAAATGAGGATAAATAAAGTGCGTAAAATAAATAACAGAAATTAAATGACGATAAATAAAGTTGTGAGAATTAAAATTGCGATAAAATAAATTGCGATAATTAAATTGCGATAAATATATTGCGATAATTAAAATGTAATACGGAATTAACAGTTAGCTAGGAACAGTTAGCTAGGATTTTGTTAGCGTGGATTCTTAGCAAAATTTCTCATAGTTAATTTGTGTGTTTCTAACAAATTTTATTTTGTCCAATGTTTTCTTCATTATGTCACTTGTTGGATTCTGATAGATTAAAATCTAAATATGAAATTGAATGAAAATGGTTATTCTGTGATGAACGGATTCGTATATCTGTGGATGTAGGTAGGATAGTAAATGACTGTTGAATCAGATTCGCAGAATGTACCGTGTAACTGATTAATGTGAAATCTAAATATTCCTCGGGTATTACCTACCCGTTAAAATATTTTCACCATTAACAGTTTGTACAAAAGAATTTTTAATTACAATCTTTATGAAAATATACTTGCATATATATTTTCTTCAGATGTAATCATGGATTTAATGAGTCAATGTGATATTAAACTCATCAGATTTACGGCTAGAACTAGAGTACATAATCTCTAAAACATTAGAGATTACATAATCACCATGAAGGACGAAGATAGTTTATGTAGAACGATTCGTAGAATGATGATTATGCTTGACGTATAGATTACGAAGTTGAGATGTGTGATGATGTTATTGTTGTTGGTACTGGTTATGCTGCTGGTGCTACTGATGGTGGTACTGTTGCTGTCGGTGCTACAAGTGTTGTTGGTGCTGAGGTTGGTGATGATGTTGGTGTAGTAAGTATAGCTTGTAGATCACGCACCATTCTTGTCAGGGTTTCTATCCTACCCTCTATCATTTCTATCCATCCACTCATCTGATTCGATAGATCTTGATTATCAATTTGAAGTTCCCTAACTTCTTCTAATATTCCCCTTCGATTGGTATTCGAAAGTAGAGGTTGAATATTTTCTGAGATTGCAGTAATGCGATCTTCGAGGTGGAAAACTTTAGCAAGAAGCGTGAATACAGTGTTGTGCATAGGTTCACCGGTGAGTACATCGTTTTCTCCGATGTTAGGAGGTAAGTTTGGTTCGCGGTAGGGCTCGCCTTCTTCATTTCTCCATTGAGTGAGTAAGTCTCGGACCCACCCCCATCTTCTCCAGAAAGAAAAATAGCTAAACGATGGAGACACTTCGGGTTCATTGACTTCGGAGTCTACTTCAATACGCATCTCAAAAATTCTTCCGGAACTAATGGAATCCAAGCTAGGTGTAGGATCCATCTCTTATGATCAGTTAGAGGATTTTCGATATGAAATGATTTTTGGTTATCGGATAAAATTCTAATTATATAGAATATCTAATATAGTACAGAAGATTCCGTAGATTACGGAGGAAATTAAGGAAACGTGTCGGATAAAGTCTACAGTAACAGATACGCTAAGATATGGATTTTGTCTATATGCTATTCATGCAGTAGAGGCAGTAAGATGTGTCTAGACTTTAAGGATGATAAGTAAGTAATTTTCGACACGAAATGATAAGCAAAACTTTTGACATGCAGACACGGTCGAAGTCCAGACTCACTAATGCATCTAAACAACTATCAGTTAGACACACTAATGCAAGACCTGGTTCGCTAAGACCACCGCTCTGATACCAACTGCAGAGATATGTCCTAATCCATCTGGACGAAGTCAATATCAATTATAAATGATTCACAATAGTTGATTTCATTGCGAGGTACTTGACCTCTATATGATACATTTTACAAACATTGCATTCGTTTTTAAAAAGACAAACTTTTAATACATTGAAAGTTGACGGCATGCATACCATTTCATAATATATCTAAACTATAAATGACTTGATAATAATCTTGATGAACTCGATGACTCGAATGCAACGTCTTTTGAAATATGTCATGATTGACTCCAAGTAATGTCTCTAAAATGAGCAATTGCACAGCGAAAGATTTCTTTCATACCTGAGAATAAACATGCTTTAAAGTGTCAACCAAAAGGTTGGTGAGTTCATTAGTTTATCATAATCATTCATTTTCATCATTTTAATAGACCACAAGATTTTCATTTCCATTTCTCATAAATATACGTCCCATGCAGAGAGACAAAAATAATCATTCATATGGATTGAACACCTGGTAACCGACATTAACAAGATGCATATAAGAATATCCCCTATCATTCCAGGAAATCCTTCGGACATGATAAAAGAACATCGAAGTACTAAAGCATTCGCTCCAACGGATGGGGTTCGTTAGGCCCAATAGATCTATCTTTAGGATTCGCGTCAATTAGTAGACTTGTTTACTAATTCTTAGGTTACCAAGTAAAAGGGGCATATTCGGCTTCAATCATTCAACCATATAATGTAGTTTCGATTACTTGTGTCTATTTCATAAAACATTTATAAAAGCAGCGCATATATTCTCAGTCCCAAAAATATATATTGCAAAAGCATTTAAAAAGGGAGCAAATGAAACTCACCTAATGTATTTTGTAGTAAAAATATATATGACTATATTGAACATTGCAGGGTTGGCCTCGAATTCACGAACCTATAACATGTGTATATATATTAACACACATAATATTGATCAACTTAGCGTATATATATTTCATAATGTATATAGATTAATATCCTTATTTTTAATTATATTAATTCTTATTATTTGTTATAATACTTATATGATATATATACTTTAATAAATGTGATATTAATATGAATAATATCGTATTAGTTAATATATTAAAAATCTAATATTAGTATACTTATGATATATGTAATAAATATATATACTTTTATATAGATATCTTTTGTTTGTAACAATAATAATAATAAAATACTGATAATAATAATAACAATAATTAGATTTGAAAATAATAATAATAACAAAAATAATAATAATAATAATAATAATAATAATAATAATAATAATAATAATAATAATAATAATAATAATAATAATGACAATAATAATATTAATAATGATAATAATGATAATATTAAAAAATGATACTTTTAATATTAATGATAATAATAATAATAATAATAATAATAATAATAATAATAATAATAATAATATTATTATTATTATTATTATTATTATTACAAATAATAATAATAGTAAAAATAAAAATAGAGTACAACCTTTGAAGAACAAGTTTTCTAAAAAGAAATGCCACGGCCCGGACTCGAACTCGTGACCTCCCGCTCCTTTAAAACACCCCTAAACCATCCGTCTATCTTGGTTTTTCTAAGAATATACTAAGTCAATATGTATATAGCCCGTATAATACAACTTTTAGTTTATCACCAAATCCATATCTACGGCCCAACAAAAATTGGAACTTAGCCCAACATCAGTATTGGTCCAAACTACAAACTGATATAGTGTTGATTTAAAAAGGAACGAGGGTTTAGTGGGGAGTGGCATCTGCAGTTCACCGACAGAAGAAAGAAAAAAAATTTATAATAAAAAAACTTCGATCCTGCATCTCCTTCGATTTTCATCATCCCTTCTTTGTACATCATCACCGATTGATCTCATAGTCTCACCGTTTAATCAGGAATGGAGAAAATAGCTGCAAATCTTGCGAATTAGGAGAGCAGTAGTCTTTAACAAGGTGAGGTTTGATTTAAGAAGATATCGATGAGCAGGAGTAACTTGTACAAGTTTAAATTTCAAATTGATTTTGAGACGAAGATTGAATTGGATATGGATTTATTCATAAGGTTTGTTGATAATCACAAACCGAATGTTCGTGGGTCAGTATCAATATCAGAAACATCAAAATATTTTTTTTTATTTTGTGTTCTTCGATCCAAAATAGCGAAGTTCATTGATGGTTTAATGGATTTAATGAGTTTGAATTTCAATGTTACTGAGTATGGAAGTGCTAATCGTAGCAGTTGAAATTTATAATATAAATTAAATTTTTATTTTGCATCTCTGCCTTTGACTTGATAATGATAATAAAAAAAAAATGATGAAAGGGAGTCGGATGATTTTTCTCAAGAAAAAGATATGATCAAATATATAATTGGAAGAAGGAATCATCATAATATCAGGAGTAGGAAGAAGATAGATAGATAAGTTAAAAGCAGAAAGGGACCTGTAACAGCTTGGAGACAGGAACTGTTCGATCGATAAATAAAACAATAAGAGAGCATCAAATTGATTACAATGTCTAACTGATTTTGAAGTCTTGTGTTTATTTTGGAATCCAATTGTACTGGTTTAGACAAAAAGCAAAAATTACCTATTGTTTGAGAATGATTGAAACTGTTTGCATACATAATCTGTATCTATATTTATATAAACTGTATTTTATATATTCATCTATCTGTATACGCTGTAATTCGTATATGTATATGTATCTTTGTATAACTGATTATTTTCCAGTATTTATATATCAGCATTTATATATTTATTTGTATTCCTCTTATATTTATATATTTATATTTATAAATTATAGTTAATCTTTTATTAAATAGGATAATAATAATGCCCTTAATACTTTAACTAATAATAATACAAGTATAATAATAATATTATTACTAATCATAAAAATGATATTATTAATATTCTTAATGATAATAATTAATTTGTATATTTTCTAGTAACTATAATAATGCTAATAATAATAGTTTATAATTTCAATAATATTGATAATACTGATATTACTTTAAATATTGAAAGTAATAATAATATATATCAATTATATTTTTATTTGCGAGTAAGTTTAATATTATATCTTATGATAACATTTATTGATTATTTATGTATATTATGATATTTATAATATTATTTATGTATGAAATTCATACATGTATATATATATATATATATATATATATATATATATATATATATATATATATATATATATATATATATATACATTTATTTATTTATTTTTAATAGCAACTTAAATTATTCTGTATATGATTTCACATTTTCAATTCAGATGATTAAACTGTATTCTATCATTTCAAATTATTGTATACATTTATATTTATATTTATACTTATATTTATATATATTTATTTACATAAAATTGTTCGTGAATCGTCGGAAATAGTCATAGGGCAAATGAATTCATGTAAACTATTTTCAAAAATTTTGTGACTCAACATTACAGACTTTGCTTATCGTGTCGAAATCATTTAAAGATTAAGTTTAAATTTGGTCAGAAATTTCCGGGTCGTCACAAGTGTGGGGTGGGAGATAGAAATTTATCGAAAATTCGTTTTACAAAAATTAAGGTGTTTATGATCAAAATTTTAAAATTATTAATAGTCTTTGAAGTTGTACTATCATTCAATTATTTGAATGAAAATCCTATTAGTTTAGTAAAGCTAACTTGTAGGTCACTTGTACCAAAGCGAGTGTAAACCGTGAGAGAGCGGTGATTGCATAGCGTGGTCGGAAACCGGACCTCGCGCCAGATCGAAATCTAAAACAGGACGATCCTCATTGTTTCTCCTAACAAGGACAATGTTGCATCCGACCACTTTATTATTACCCATAGGATGTATTCATTCCATCCTCAAGGAAGTAAAGTCTTTCGAATGACACACTTGCTGATTTAGTTCAGAAGATGTAGTCCAGACCAGTTGTAGGGTGACGAAAAATCTTGAAAAGTCATTGCTAAAATCGACTGGAAATCTACCAGGCCTCAATGTCAAACAGGGAAACTGGTAGTCAAAGCTTATCTCAATGAGGGAGATTTGCTGGCCGAATGGGAAGCGCACCATGATACACAAATGTCAGTGATTGATCAGATTCCCAGTGGATAACCTCCGGAAAGGTAAGATATCAGCTTTTAAGCCTGATGAACCTCAATCTTTATGGTTGACTTAACGGATTAGATGATTACCTCATGGTTATCGATGATATCTGGACGTAATGTGTATCCTCCTAAACACATTATTTTTTTACCAACATCTAGCGATGTTAGGTACTGTGGTAGGGATTGGCTTGACCAATAGCGGGAAACCCGCACTCATTTTTCAAAATTCAGAAAATCTGAAAAAAATCGGAAAACGTGCCTAGTGTAAAAACTAGCATCATATTTTCAAAAACATAAAACATTTTCATAAGTTCCTGATTTCCGTAGGATCAAATTTTTCGAATACTTGGCTCTAAAACTCCCAAAAATGTGTGCGTGTGTTCTCATTGTGTATATAGCGTGAGTGTGATTACAATAAAGGTGTGTTATAATTAAAGCGTGTGTTTTATATAGCGTGAGTTTGCATTTCAAATAAACGTGTGTGTTTCATGTGTTTCGCGTGACTTGTGTGATGTGTGTACTCTATATTGTGTAAGTGTGTTTGATAGTTTTCTACTTTGTAAGAATGAATTGCTTGAGGACAAGCAAGGTTTAAGTGTGAGGTGTTTTGATATTGCTCAAATACATCATATATATATCTCACAATATCATGTGAAATACTCTCGAATCAAGGATAGTTAAGGCGGTTTCTACAAGTAATACACAAAGGTATGTAAAGTGTATCGGAAAGTGGTTTATAAAGAGTTTTGGTGAATTATGACCGTTCTATAAGTTGTGATTTCATCATAGTTGATTCCGATACAAGTTATGGTCAAATTAGCGCGCTAAAACGATCAAACAAGGCTTCAGAAATGTTGGACGCCGTCCAAAATGATTGGGACTCCGTCCAAATGAAGGGAGATTATGAAAAAACGAGACAGTAAAATTCAGCACAATTGGACGCTGTCCAGAAATCTGGATGCCGTCCAGCCCTTCACAACTGGACGTCGTCCAGAAATCTGGACGCCGTCCAGGCCTTTACAACTGGATGCCATCCAGTATCTTGGACACCGTCCAGAAGTAGGTTTCAGCCTACTTTTGCTTTTTGACCAACTTTAACTACTTTAAAAAGGGAATGATTGAGGGATACGATCAAAAATGAACCAGAGGCTTTAGAAGACGATTTTAGGAGCTATTTTGGAGAACTCCAAGCTCTTTGAAGAGGCTTAAACATCCAAGAATCAAGATTCAACACCTTCTCCATTCAAGATTCATTCTCTATTAGATTGATTTCTTGTTCTTAACAATGAATTCTACTTATCAATTGATTGCTATTTTGTTTGTTAATATGATTGTTGGCTAAACTCTATAATGTTTGTCTAGATTAATAAATGAGGTATTGGATGTAATCTTATTGATTGAATGTATCATGTGTGATAGATTAAAGCTTGAATTAAAGAACCATGCTTATTGATGTCAAATCATTTGTATCTAGTTAAATGAGGTATTGGATGTAATCTTATTGACCTCGTAACATTTGTTGGTCAAATATTGCACGACGATTCAAGTCCTTTACTCGATCTACCACGATCTTACTTCAACTTGTAACCTCTGAAATACAGATACTCTATTTATCATCGGAAGTTTTACATATTTGTTTAATTGGGCGGTTCTCACGAGATTTATGGGTGAATAGAAGTAATGAAATATTTTGTCATGTATACAATTTATAAAATCATATATGTATGTATGGATTCAAATGAATAAATTCACCCTTACCTATTTTGGCTAGTATATACTAAATCATACCTTCAAAATTATTTTAAAACCACTCATTTATTGAGCTGTTTGACTAAGTCAATTTGTTTCATATAAAATGGTACACGTTGTACATACTTCTAAATTTACTAAGAACTTCGTTCCGTTTATATTGTCACATCAAACGTTTAAAGCTTTTTTAAAACTCCTTTGATTGATTTTATCAAATTTCGCATTACTCTACAGAGTGTTTGGATCACAATTCTTCTCATCCTCCATTTAAGGATAAAACTTACCATTAAGCTCATTGATAGAAACTCTTACACCACTTTGGATGCATGTTTTATAAAATTTGTTGGAAAGTCTTTGCGCTCATAAAATTTTTCCCTCTTATGGTTGGACATGGCCGAAACGCGGACCGATTAATCAATTTTCAGGGGTACACTCGGTGGTCACCCTATTATAGAAAAGGCGCTAGGTGGGTTTCTACCCCAACTGTTGTTATAGTGGGTATCATGGATATATATTGCACTAGACCGTTTGAGGAGTTTCTACTCTCAATATTCGCTGTCAATCGCAACACCCTCGTAAACATCAATCCTAGGATTCAATACTTTGAGGTGCACGAAATTATTTTTGGAGATCATCTTACATGGGGTCGGCCATTCTTTATAACCCATGATTCGCGTTCTTTTCATCCGCACATAAATTTAAGAATATGGATGAATCCTAGATTTCCTCGCTCATTGTACAAGGAAGTTCACTCTCGTTAAAATATCACACCTTTCGTACGTCTTCCTTTCGGAAATGTAATGAAAATTTACTTTGAAGTCCATGATCATCATTATCTCTTTTGAGAGAATTGCCTTAAATATCTATGCCACCGATGTGACTACTCCATATATTTCTTCCCTCATTGTTGCAACTATATTTCATTCGTCCCAGTTCGTCCCCTTGGGGAGCTCCTATTTTATTTGTTAAGAAGAAAGGTGGTTCGTTCTGGTGGTGTATTGATTACCGCAAGTTGAACAAGCTTACTGTTAAAAACCATTTCCCTCTTCCGAGAATCGATGATCTGTTCGATCAGCTTCAAGGTTCATTCGTTTATTCTAAGATTGACCTCTGTTCTGGTTATCACCAACTGCGGGCTATAGAAACTGATATTCCAAAAACCGCTTTCCGAACGCGTTGTGGTCACTACAAATTTCTTGTTATGCCTTTCGGATTGGCTAGCACACCTGTCGTGTTCATGGACCACACGAATCGTGTGTGTGTTTCTTATCTGGACAAGTTCATTATCGTTTTCATCGATGATACTCTTATCTTTTCCAAGAGGGATGAAGGGCACAAGGAGCATTTGAAGTTGGTACTAGATTTGTGGAGGAAAGAAGAGCTGTATGCTAAGTTTTCTAAGTGTGCATTCTGGTTGAAAGAAGTTTAATTCCTTAGGCACGTTGTTAGTAAATTGGGAATTTAAGTTGATCCTGCCAAGATTGAGGCTATTGACAGGCTATTATGGAAGGTTCATTCAAGATTTTTCACGAGTAGCGAAACCTCTGACTGCTCTAACGCATAATGGGAAGAAGTACGAGTGGAAGAGTGAACAAGAGTCTGCTTTCCAAACTTTGAAGAAGAAGTTAACTTTCACTCCGATATTGTCACTACCTGAGGGTAATGATGATTTTGTTGTCTATTGTAATGCATCACATCAGGGCTTTGGTTGCGTTTTGATGCAACGAAATAAAATCATCGCTTACGTGTCACGTTAGTTAATGATCCATGAACAGAATTATACAACCCACGATTTAGAGTTGGGAGCTGTTGTGTTTGCACTTAAGATTTGGATACATTATCTATATGGGGTCAAAAGTACAGTGTGAAATGACCCGTCCTAATCCATCCGGACAAAGTCCATATTGATTACAAACGATTCACATTAGTTGATTACATCGCGAGGTACTTGACCTCTATATGATACATTTTACAAACATTGCATTCGTTTTTAAAAGACAAACTTTCATTTACATCGACAGTTAACAGCATGCATACCATTTTATAATATAACCATCTATAATTGACTTAATAATAATCTTGATGAACTCAATGACTCGAATGCAACGTCTTTTGAAATATGTAATGAACGATTCCAAGTAATATCTCTAAAATGAGCAAATGCACAACGGAAGATTTCTTTCGTACCTGAGAATAAACATACTTTGAAGTGTCAACCAAAAGGTTGGTGAGTTCATTAGTTTAACATAAATAATCATTTCCATTATTTTAATAGACCACAAGATTTCATTTTTTTTCCATTTCTCATAATCATACGTCCCATGCAGAGAGACAAAAATCATTCATATGAATTGAACACCTGGTAATCGACATTCACAATATACATATAAGAATATCCCCATCATTCCAGGATCCTCCATCGAACATGATATAAATTTCAAAGTACTAAAGCATCTGGTACTTTGGATGGGGCTTGTTGAGCCCGATAGATCTATCTTTAGAGTTCGCGTCAATTAGGGTGTCTGTTCCCTAATTCTTAGATTACCAGACTTAATAAAAAGGGCATATTCGATTAGATAATCCAACCATAGAATGTAGTTTCGATTACTTGTGTCTATTTCGTAAAGCATTTATAAAAACAGCGCATGTATTCTCTGTCCCAAAAATATATATTGCAAAAGCATTTAAAAATGGATTAATGAAACTCACCTAATGTATTTTGTAGCAAAAATACATATAACAATTTTGAACAATGCAAGGTTGGCCTCGGATTCACGAACCTATATCATTTGTATATTTATTAATATCCATAGTTGTAATTGAACACATATATATAATTGTATTAGTTATATCATTTTTATGTTAATAATATATATATGTTTTTATATGTTCATTTTGTATATAAAAATATTAAATTTTGTTATGTTATATGTGTTAAATATAAATATATATAAATTTATGTATGTATTTCATTTGTTTATCAACACAGTAGTTTTATTATACTAAGTTAATATTAGTAACAATAATGATAATAACATTAATAGTATACATTTGTTAATAACAACCCTATTAGTGATAGTAACAATGATATTAATAATAGTACTTGTAAAAATATTAATTTTAGTATTAACGATAGTTATAATACTGATTTTAATAATTTACATAATAATAATAATACTCGTGATAATACAAATAATAATTCTTATGTTAATATTAATAGTTCTATTATTTATAAAAAGATGCTAATAATAATAATATTTACGAAAATGATAGTAATTTGCATTATAAACCGATCCATGATAATAATATTATAGTTTTGAATTTAATAATAATATCATAATTAATACTTATAATAATAATAAGAATAGATAAAATACTTATATTTATAATGTTAACAACAATTATGATACATATAGTAATAATTATAATTATAATACTAATTCTAACAATAATAATAATCATAATGATAACAATAATAATTATATTTATAATAATAATAATAACATTAATAATAATCATAATAATTACTAATAATAATAATAGAAATAAAAATCAAGAGTATATACCCTTTAAAAGCCTTTTAAAAAAAAATGCTCCAAGCGGGACTCGAACCCGAGACCTCTCGTTCACCCAAACACCTCCTAACCACTAATCCATCTCAGCTTTTCTAAATTAATTCGCATACTATATTTATTTAACTTGTTTCATATCTGCTTCATTTCTCTTAATTATCTTAAATAAATTTTTAATTGATCCAATCAACCCTTCATCATCTTATCGTACACCACGATTATATTCCTCAGTACTCCTGATCGGCCCAACAGCATGTAAACTGGATCACGGCCCAACTGCAGAGCCCCAAACACATTCTGTTGTTAATAATAAAAAAAAATGCAATGGCCGGGGATTGAACCCGCAACCTATAGATCTAAGCAAACACCCTCAACCATTCCACTATTCTCGTTTTTCTGATACATAACCATACCTATAATTAATAACCCGCTATACATCTGTTTCTTTTCCTTCTCATTAATCACAGCTCATCAATTCATCACCTTCCATTAAGGTGTCTTTACAGCTCACCTTGATCATTAGGAACATCAATTGGGAACCTTTGCTTTATACTTGATGGTTAGAAAAAAAAATATAAACACATCATTGATAATCGATTTTTTTTTATTTTTCTTTTTATTTTTTCTTTTCTTTCCATATTCACTTTATAATTTTTCTCTCATCATCTTCTTATTATCTTTTCTCCATCATCTAACATCTCCAAGCTTCATCATCTTCATCGTTGTTTATCCAGAATAGAACAAGAAAACAGTGGTAGCGGTTAAGCAGAAAGATCGCGCAGCAGCCTGTGGTTGTTTAGCGTGTCTGTGGTGGCGGTTGGAGTTCGATAAAAACAGAAATAAAGTATAACCGTCGTAGTTCCAGGAGCTGGGACAGAAATGTAATTGTATCGAGTTTTATAGGTGATTTCATCGAGCTAGAAATAGGAGAGAGAGAGATAGAGAGAGAGAGAATGATTGAGGTAGTTATCATGGTGGAGGTTGATAGTACGTGATGGTTAAATAAAGGTAATTCATGGAGGTTCGACTATATTACAGAAAACAGGTTTCGATTACATGGTGGTTTGTGAAAGTTTACATGATAGCGAGGGTGAAGTTTAATGGAAGTCGAGTAGTCCAACAACTAGTGATGGTGGTGGCAGTTTAATGATCCACAAAGGAGGAGAAACAAGATGATCGATTTTATGAAGAAAAGAAGAAAGGAAGTATTAAGAAAGGTATGAACACTAATGAAGTTTGTGGGTTTGTGTGGTGGTATTTTTGAGTAGAAAGCGGACAGAAATAAATACAATGGCAGCGTAGCAGATTTGATGAATTTCAATTGCAGAATATAGGTGATTTGCTGTTTGGGTTGGTATTCGAAACAGATAGTAACAGGAGGTGTAGCAGCGTAAGAATATTATCATCTTTATTACCAGGTTTTCGAGTATATCAGTGAAAAATGGCAAAACTTCAATTATATCCAATGGGTGTCAGCCAAGTTATTGATCCAGTACATAAGAGAATTATAAATAAATAAAAGTAGAAAAGGATTTCTAACAGAATTTGAAGTCTTGTGCTTGGTTTGGAATCAAATCGTACTGGGTTCTGACAAAAATCTAAATCACCTATTGCTTGAAAATGATTGAAAAGTGAATACGTACCTTATCTGTAATTATACTTATACATACTGTATTTATATATTCATCTATCTGTATACTTGTGTTTATCTATCTGTATATAACTGTAATTCGTACATGTATAGGTATTTATATATACCCGTATTTATATATATCAGTTTATATTTATATACTTTGTATATCTTGATATTTACAAGTATAAATATGTTAATACTATTAACAATACATTAATAATATTATTGGTAATAATAATTTTATGGGTAAAGAGGTTAGTAATAGTAGATGATAAATAATGATAATATTAATACAACAAAAATGTTAATTTTTAATAAACTTAATTAATAATAATGATAGTAATGATTTTATTAAAGTTAAAAATAATCATACTAGTTACAATAATATTAATATTATTAATTAGTAAAGATAATATAATAATTTATTTATGACAAGATTTATTTTTTTAAAAACAATTATTAATATTGATTCTAATATTATTATTATTATTTTTTATGTAATTAATACTAGTATAGTATTTATATTTTAATTTATAAGAAATTTTAATATGTTTATATTATTTAACAACTAGGAAATTTTAATATGTTTATATTATTTAACAACTAGTTATTATATATTAACATACATTGTTTATTTATATCATATATATATATATATATATATATATATATATATATATATATATATATATATATATATATATATATATATATATATATATATTGCAATATTCATAAAAAATAATTATACATAAAAATCATATATATATATATATATATATATATATATATATATATATATATATATATATATATATATATATATATATATATATATATATATATATATATTCATTTTAAATTACGCTTAATTATTTTGCATCTTATTTTACATTCCCAATTCAAAAGATTATATTGTAATTTATTAATTCAAGAAAATCTATATACTTATTTTCATCTATACATGTTCATATTCATTTACAACAGTTGTTCGTGAATCGTCGGAAACAGTCGAAGGGTAATTGCATATATGAAAACATTTCAAAATTTTTGAGATTCAACTTTACAGACTTTGTTTATCGTGTCAGAATTATGAAATCGTATCGTGAGTTTGGTTCAAAATTAGTCGAAATTTTCCGGGTCACTACAGTACCTACCCGTTAAAGAAATTTCGTCCCGAAATTTGAGTGAGGTGGTTATGGCTAACAATAGAACTATTTTCATGACGAATATAAGTTGGTAGATAAAGTTTATCATCGCTAAATATTTGAATATAATCACGAGAGCGTATGAGGGAAGCTATCGCAAAAGATTTGAATAGAGATTCGCCTTAGCTTTTGACGTAGTCAGAGTTGAATTTAGAAAATAAGGTACGTCTTAACTTTTGACGGAGCCAGGGTTGAATTTAGAAATATGGTGCGTCTTGACTTTTGACGTAGAGGGTTGAATTTCCGGAATTCAAGGGATTTAAAAGAAAATCTTGAAGATCTATAAGATCTGATTCTTCGGCGAATAAGGAAATTAAGATCTCTCGAATTAAATGCGGTGATCTGCTTCGATTACTCTGTCTGATATTTCCATTATAAATTAAACTCTTTCGTTCCATTATTCTCACCATTCCTATACTTTCTTTCTTGTTTCATATATCTAAAAGATTCTGAGAATGCTTAATCCAGTTCTGATCCTTGTCTTCATCCTTATTATCGCAACAATCATTCTCCTTTTCCAACTTCCACCAGAGGAATCTGCTTTCTTCTACTTCGCCCTCGTGATTATAATGTTTTTAATTCTCCTGTGTCTTTATGTTGCGATAAACATTGATATACACGGTTTGTAATTTATGTGTTGTTATCGGGCTTTTTATTATCC
Organism: Rutidosis leptorrhynchoides; assembly: GCF_046630445.1. Lineage (NCBI taxonomy): Eukaryota > Viridiplantae > Streptophyta > Magnoliopsida > Asterales > Asteraceae > Rutidosis > Rutidosis leptorrhynchoides. The sequence continues at coordinate 314,517,619 of NC_092334.1, read as the reverse complement.
CTTATATGTCAAAGCTCTATGCTTTTGTTTTCTCTTCCCGACTTCAAGTCAAGCGAATAATGGTCCAGAGTTTGTAGATATAGAGTTTCAAATTATCATAATATACAAGGTAGAAAAGAAAGGTAGTAGCACGATTTGTTTTGTCAAATTACCTGAATCACTGAGAATAGAACTATCAAGAATATATTCTCTTGATATGTTCAGAAGTTAAACACAATGAAAGAGTTATGTAACATGGCACATGATGACGTTATAATCTGTGAATCATCGCATCCCATTAGAAACTCAGCATGACTTACTGTAATATAATCACGTTGATCAAGTGTCATTATATTATATTAACTCATGCATCAGTTCCCAACATTACTTCAATAGCATTCATATTTTAAGCTCGAAAGTTTACAGAATATAGAAACTAACAGTTTCTATATGATGTAACATTGATAGCACGAATAGATTATTGATTTCAGATAAGATGATATCTTGGAATTTCTAATATCGATGGATGATGAAGAAGATTTATCCGTAAGGGTTTAGATTCGGAAGCAAGGTATTCGCTAAAGATTTCATCAGAAATGAAATCATTTGGATTCTTTGAAGTCAAACTTATTCTTTGTGATTTGTTCACGGCTTCCTTCATAGCTTCGCATAATCCGCTTTTCGGTACTAAATTTTCCATTGAATGTTTCCAATATAATGATACACAGAAAGCATGAAGAGGTATATAATTTCAGATGAGAATATTTTTGAAAATCTCCTCAGAAATATTGAAGATATTGATGATGATATTTTTTGAATTTCTAAGTTCGATGGTTGATGGAGAAAGATTTTTTGCAAGATTTTAACATGACTTCGGAGCAAGATATTCTCTAAAGATTTCAACGGATCCAGAATTATCTGGATTCTTTGAATATAGGGTATGGTCCTTGTATTTGTCCTTGGTCTCCTTCATGGTTAACTTTATTCGTTTTCCAGTTCCAACGTTTCTGAGCTTTTCCAACATATTATTCTTTTTCATCAAGCTTCCGACGACTAAGGTCGTTTACGGTTGTCTACAGTTTCTGCTACTTCATTCAGCTTTTTCAACATTTAGAGTATCGATTCATAAACTGGGTGCCTTGTTCAAAATTTCAGAATCGAAGATCGTAATTCTAGGAGATAATTGTTGTATGTATACATTTAACTATTGACGTAGAATGCTACGAGATTCGAAATACTGATTGCTGATTCTCGATAATTGGTATGGCAATTATTGTTACAGGGTATAGATGAATACAAAATGAGGTTTCAATGAATATAATAATTTTTCGGAAAGTCCAAATTCATTGTAGTTACTGGTAGTTTTACTGCTAATGTGGTGAAATATAAATGGTTCTCCGGTAACGATAACGACAGGCAAACTTATATATCGAGGTTATAATAAGGCTTATTCGAATGAAGGGTCGATGTACTAGTTGGAGTTGTGACAAAATTTGCTACTTTGAAAAGGAATTGCAAAGTTATTTTTGCTAAAGGAGCTAGCACAGGTACGTGTTAAACGTTTACTCATTTTCCGAGAGTTTTTCAGGTGCATAACTATATGCATAAATCTTTTCTTCCGTAGATGAAGTGTGGTTGATTCATCCTATCGTTTGAGGTGTTTTCAAGAATCATGAGAAGTTTGAACGCAGATTGTAATCGTCAAGATACAAATGAGGTTTAAGATGAAATCAAGTGGCAAACTTGAGGAAATATTTAACTGTAGTAGATGTAACTTATTTACGATCTTTTAAGTTGAAATGTGTTGTATTTAATATTTCCTACTCTTTTAATACTTTTTAATTGTCCATGGTAGTAGTTCAATAGTCCAATAGTTCAATAGTTCCACCAAAAGTAGTATATTTTAAGGAAATAGTCATATAGGAACAGTTAGCTAGGATTTCTTTAGTATAGGTTTAAAGTTTTACGTAGTTAATTAATTTGTTACTAATAAATTTTATTTTGTTCATTATTTTCTTCATTATGCCACTTGTCAAATCTTGACTTGGATTCTGATCGGTCAAAATCCAAATATGAAATTGAACTTGGATGAAAATAGTTGTTCTTTGGTGATCGGATACGTATATGTGTGAATTTGAGCAGTGTTGTTAATGACTGCTGAATCTGAATTGAAGAATGTACGGTGTAGCTTATTAATGTGAAAATTAAATATTCCTCGGGTATTACCTACCCGTTAAAATATTTTTACCATTAACAGTTTGTACGAAAGAATTTTTAATCATAATCTTTATGAAAATATATATACATTTATATTTTCTTCAAATGTAATTATGGATTTAATGAGTCAATATAATATTAGGCTCATTTGATTTTCGATTTGAGCTAGAATAAGTAATCTCTAAAACTATTAGGATCCACATATTCTTCTCAGAATATTAATGAAGTTATGGATCAATACTTCATCGTTCATTGCTGTTGGTACTCCTTGGTTTCTATGGTGCGTATGATATTGATGTTCGTGGGACAGATTGTGAAATTTAGGCTTGGGATGCGGATGTTGTTGTTGGTGGTACTGTTGATGTTGGTACTGTTGCTGAAGCTGGTAAGTTTTGCACCATATTCTCCAAAACTACTACTCGAGTGTAAAGCTCGTTGACTTCTTCTATTATTCCGGGATGATTGTCTGTCGGAACGAGCGAGTGAATAAGGTTTTGAATTTGAGATAGCATATTATCATAGCGAGATATTCGAAAAATGAGGGTGAAAATGGTGTTTCGGATTGGTCCGCCAGTGAGTGCTTTAGGTTCTTTGCCAAGAGGGGAATTTGGTTGATGGAAAAGATCACCTTCCTCTTGTCTCCATTGATTATGTAGGCTACGAACTCATCAGATAAATTGGGGATGGCTGATTGATTGATTCATTCTGGTGACGCTGCTTTCGGAGCTGGAGTGAGATTTCATATTAGAATCCGAGGGACTTGAACTAGTTATGAGTTTCATTGCGTACGATTGAATAAAGGATTTTTCGATATGAAATGATTTTCGGATATCGGATGATATTCTAATTAAATAGAATACCTGTACATAGTACAGAAGATTTCGTAGATTACGAAGAGAATTAAGGAAACGTGTCAGATAAAGTCTACAGTAACAGATACACTAGGATATGATTTAGCAGATACGCTAAGATATGAATTTTTGTCTATACACTATTTATGCAATCGATGCAGTAAGATGTGTCTAGACTAAGAATGATAAGCAGGTAATTTTTGACACGAAATGATAAGCAAAACTTTTGACATGCGAACCAGGTTCAAGTCCAGACTTAATAATATAACCTAACAACTACTAGGTCGAAGTCCAGACTTCACTAATGCATCCTAACAACTAGCTGTTAGTCACACTAATGCAGACTCACTAATGTATCCTAACAACTACCTGTTAGACACACTAATGCAGACTCATTAATACATCTTAACAACTACCTGTTAGACACACTAATGCAGACCTGATTCGCTAAGACCACCGCTCTGATACCAACTAAAATGACCTGTCCTAATCCATCCGGACGAAGTCCATATTGATTACAAATGATTCACAATAGTTGATTACATCGCGAGGTACTTGACCTCTATATGATACATTTTACACACATTGCATTCGTTTTTAAAAGACAAACTTTTATTTACATTGACAGTTAACAGCATGCATACCATTTTATAATATAACCATCTATAATTGACTTAATAATAATCTTGATGAACTCAATGACTCGAATGCAACGTCTTTTGAAATATGTAATGAATGACTCCAAGTAATATCTCTAAAATGAGCAAATGCACAGCGGAAGATTTCTTTCGTACCTGAGAATAAACATACTTTAAAGTGTCAACCAAAAGGTTGGTGAGTTCATTAGTTTAACATAAATAATCATTTCCATCATTTTAATAGACCACAAGATTTCATTTTTTTCCATTTCTCATAATCATACGTCCCATGCATAGAGACAAAAATCATTCATATTAATTGAACACCTGGTAATCGACATTCACAATATACATATAAGAATATCCCCATCATTCCGGGATCCTCCATCGGACATGATATAAATTTCGAAGTACTAAAGCATCCGGTACTTTGGATGGGGCTTGTTGAGCCCGATAGATCTATCTTTAGAGTTCGCGTCAATTACGGTGTCTGTTCCCTAATTCTTAGATTACCAGACTTAATAAAAAGGGCATATTCAATTAGATAATCCAACCATAGAATGTAGTTTCGATTACTTGTGTCTATTTCGTAAAGCATTTATAAAAACAGCGCATGTATTCTCTGTCCCAAAATATATATTGCAAAAGCATTTAAAAAGGGATTAATGAAACTCACCTAATGTATTTTGTAGCAAAAATACATATAACGATTTTGAACAATGCAGGGTTGGCCTCGGATTCACGAACCTATATCATTTGTATATTTATTAATATTCATAGTTGTAATTGAACACATATATATAATTGTATTAGTTATATCATTTTTATGTTAATAATATATATATATGTTTTTATATGTTCATTTTGTATAAAAAAATATTAAATTTTGTTATGTTATATGTGTTAAATATAAATATATATAAATTTATGTATGTATTTCATTTGTTTATCAACACAGTAGTTTTATTATACTAAGTTAATATTAGTAACAATAATGATAATAACATTAATAGTATACATTTGTTAATAACAACTCTATTAGTGATAGTAACAATGATATTAATAATAGTACTTGTAAAAATATTAATTTTAGTATTAACGATAGTTATAATACTAATTTTAATAATTTACATAATAATAATAATACTCGTGATAATACAAATAATAATTCTTATGTTAATATTAACAGTTCTATTATTTATAAAAAGATGCTAATAATAATAATATTTACGAAAATGATAGTAATTTGCATTATAAACCGATCCATGATAATAATATTATAGTTTTGAATTTAATAATAATATCATAATTAATACTTATAATAATAATAAGAATAGATAAAATACTTATATTTATAATGTTAACAACAATTATGATACATATAGTAATAATTATAATACTAATTCTAACAATAATAATAATCATAATGATAACAATAATAATTATATTTATAATAATAATAATAACATTAATAATAATCATAATAATTACTAATAATAATAATAGAAATAAAAATCAAGAGTATATACCCTTTAAAAGCCTTTTTCAAAAAAAATGCTCCAAGCGGGACTCGAACCCGAGACCTGTCGTTCACCCAAACACCTCCTAACCACTAATCCATCTCAGCTTTTCTAAATTAATTCGCATACTATATTTATTTAACTTGTTTCATATCTGCTTCATTTCTCTTAATTATCTTAAATAAATTTTCAATTGATCCAATCAACCCTTCATCTTATCGTACACCACGATTATATTCCTCAGTCCTCCTGATCGGCCCAACAGCATGTAAACTGGATCACGGCCCAATTGCAGAGCCCCAAACACATTCTGTTGTTAATAATAAAAAAATGCAATGGCCGGGGATTGAACCCGCGACCTATAGATCTAAGCAAACACCCTCAACCATTCCACTATTCTCGTTTTTTTGATAAATAACCATACCTATAATTAATAACCCGCTATACATCTGTTTCTTTTCCTTCTCATTAATCACAGCTCATCAATTCATTACCTTCCATTAAGGTGTCTTTACAGCTCACCTTGATCATTAGGAACATCAAGTGGGAACCTTTGCTTTATACTTGATGGTTAGAAAAAAAAAATATAAACACATCATTGATAATCGATTTTTTTTATTTTTATTTTTTTTTTCTTTTCTTTCCATATTCACTTTATAATTTTTCTCTCATCATCTTCTTATTATCTTTTCTCCATCATCTAACATCTCCAAGCTTCATCATCTTCATCGTTGTTTATCCGGAATAGAACAAGAAAACAGTGGTAGCGGTTAAGCAGAAAGATCACGCAGCAGCCTGTGGTTGTTTAGCGTGTCTGTGGTGGCGGTTGGAGTTCAATAAAAACAGAAATAAAGTATAACCGTCATAGTTCCAGGAGCTGGGACAGAAATGTAATTGTATCGAGTTTTATAGGTGATTTCATCGAGCTAGAAATAGGAGAGAGAGAGAGATGGAGAGAGAGAGAGAATGATTGAGGTGGTTATCATGGTGGAGGTTGATAGTACGTGATGGTTAAATAAAGGTAATTCATGGAGGTTCGACTATATTACAGAAAACAGGTTTCGATTACATGGTGGTTTGTGAAAGTTTACATGATAGTGAGGGTGAAGTTTAATGGAAGTCGAGTAGTCCAACAACTAGTGATGGTGGTGGCGGTTTAATGATCCACAAAGGAGGAGAAACAAGATGAACGATTTTATGAAGAAAAGAAGAAAGGAAGTATTAAGAAAGGTATGAACACTAATGAAGTTTGTGGGTTTGTGTGGTGGTATTTTCGAGTAGAAAGCAGACAGAAATAAATACAATGGCAGCGTAGCAGATTTGATGAATTTCAATTGCAGAATATAGGTGAGTTGCTGTTTGGGTTGGTATTCGAAACAGATAGTAACAGGAGGTGTAGCAGCGTAAGAATATTATCATCTTTATTACTAGGTTTTCGAGTATATCAGTGAAAAATGGCAAAACATCAATTATATCCAATGGGTGTCAGCCAAGTTATTGATCCAGTACACAAGAGAATTATAAATAAATAAAAGTAGAAAAGGATTTCTAACAGAATTTGAAGTCTTGTGCTTGGTTTGGAATCAAATCGTACTGGGTTCTGACAAAAATCTAAATCACCTATTGCTTGAAAATGATTGAAAAGTGAATACGTACCTTATCTGTATTTATATTTATACATACTCTATTTATATATTTATCTATCTGTATACTTGTGTTTATCTATCTGTATATAACTGTAATTCGTACATGTATAGGTATTTATATATACCCGTATTTATATATATCAGTTTATATTTATATACTTTGTATATCTTGATATTTACAAGTATAAATATGTTAATACTATTAACAATACATTAATAATATTATTGGTAATAATAATTTTATGGGTAAAGAGGTTAGTAATAGTAGATGATAAATAATGATAATATTAATACAACAAAAATGTTAATTTTTAATAAACTTAATTAATAATAATGATAGTAATGATTTTATTAAAGTTACAAATAATCATACTAGTTACAATAATATTAATATTATTAATTAGTAAAGATAATATAATAATTTATTTATGACAAGATTTATTTTTTTAAAAACAATTATTAATATTGATTCTAATATTATTATTTTTTTATGTAATTAATACTAGTATAGTATTTATATTTTAATTTATAAGAAATTTTAATATGTTTATATTATTTAACAACTAGTTATTATATATTAACATACATTGTTTAATTATATCATATATATATATATATATTACAATATTCATAAAAAATAATTATACATAAAAATCATATATATTTTTATATATATTATATATATTATATATATATATATATATATATATATATATATATATATATATATATATATATATATATATATATATATATATATATATATATATATATATATATATATATATATTCATTTTAAATTTCGCTTAATTATTTTGCATCTTATTTTACATTCCCAATTTAAAAGATTATATTGTAATTTATTAATTCAAGGAAATCTATATACTTATTTTCATCTATACATGTTCATATTCATTTACAACAGTTGTTCGTGAATCGTCGGAAACAGTCGAAGGGTAATTGCATATATGAAAACATTTCAAAATTTTTGAGATTCAACTTTACAAACTTTGCTTATCGTGTCAGAATTATGAAATCGTATCGTGAGTTTGGTTCAAAATTAGTCGAAATTTTCCGGGTCACTACACAGTGTACACTGATCACAAAAGTCTTCAACATATTCTTGATCAAAAATAGCTAGATATGAGATAGCGAAGGTGGTTGAGACGTTGAATGATTATGATTGTGAACTTTTATATCATCTGGGGAAGGCCAATGTTGTGGCTGATGCGTTAAGTCGTAAAGAGAGAGTTGAACCTCGTAGGTTTTAAGCCTTAAATATGACAATTCGAACTAACCTCGCTAGGCAGATTCTTGAGGCACAACAAGAAGCCTTGAAGGAGGAGAATTTCATAACGGGAAGGTCAAAGGCCTAACTAAATAGTTTGAGGTATGAACCGATGGTACTCGTTATTTTACGGGACGTCTTTGAGTTTTGAAATTTGGTGATTTACGACAGCTTGTTTAGAGGAAGCTCATAAGTCATGATACTCTATTCACCCTGGTTCCGGGAAGATGTATCATGGTCTTAAAGAGTTGTATTGGAGGCCTAATTTGAAAACTGATGTGGCTACTTATGTGGCTAAGTGTTTGACTTGTGCTAAAGTTAAAACTGGACATCAGCAACCGTCCGGACTTTTAGTGCGACCTGAGATTCCCGAGTGGAAGTGGGAAGGTATTGCTATGGATTTTATTACGAAGTCACCAAGAGTTGTGGGTAGTTATGATACCATTTGGGTTATTGTTGACTGACTCACAAAGTCAGCTCATTTCTTGCCGATTAAAGAAACGAATTCGATGGAGAATCTCACTTTTTTGTATCTGAAGGAAATTGGTTCGAGACATGATGTTCCCGTATCTATTATTTCAGACCGAGACAGTCGATTTACATCGAGGTTTTGGCAGTCCTTACAAGAAGCTTTGGGAACTAAATTGGATATGAGCACTGCTTATCATCCACAGTTAGATGGTCAGAGTGAAAGGACCATCCAAACATTGGAAGACATATTGAGAGCATACGTAATTGATTTTGGTAATGGTTGGGATAGATACTTGCCACTGGCTGAATTTTCTTATAACAACAGTTATCATGCAAGTATTAAAGCCGCACCGTTTGAAGCTCTGTATGGTAGAAAGTGTAGGTCTCCTATATGTTGGAATGAGGTTGGGGATTCTCAACTCACAGGTCCAGAAATTATTTATGAGACTACCGAGAAGATTGTACAGATTAAAGAGAGATTGAGAACCGCTAGAAGTCGGCAAAAGAGTTATGCCGATGTTAGAAGAAAGGATATAGAATTTCAGGTCGGTGACCGTGTTATGTTGAAAGTATCACCTTGGAAGGGTGTGGTATGATTTGGTAAAAGATGAAAGTTGAGTCCTCGATTTGTTGGACCATTTAAAATTACAGGGAGAGTTGGACCCGTGGCTTATCATTTGAAATTGCCACAAGAACTTAGCGCCATTCATTGAAGAAGTGTTTGGCCGAGGCCGATGAGACGATTTCTCTTGACGAACTTCATGTTGATAAGTAACTCCATTTTATTGACGAATCCGTTGAGATTATGGATCGAGAGGTTAAGACCCTCAAGCAAAGTAGAATTCCTATCGTCCGAGTGAGATGGAACGCTAGATGCGGACCCGAGTTCACTTGGGAACGTGAAGACCAGATGAAGCAGAAGTACCCGCATTTGTTCTTAAATGGCGAGTCAACCCCTGCACCTGCTTAAATTTCGGGACGAAATTTCCGTAACGGGAAGGCACTGTAACGACCCTACTTTTTCCGTTATCTTTTACCGTTTATTATTTAACGTCCGTTAATTATTATTCTTGCCACGTCATTTCTATGACCTATATTATTATTTTTGTAATAATATATTAATTATTATGTGTTATGTGAATATTTGTAATCATATTTTAAGTTAGACGTTTCTACGTGTCGCGGATTTCTATCCGGCGAATCTTTTCGGTTTTCAAACCAACAGTCAGACTTTTGGGATTTTTAAATCCAAAATATTTTAAATATGATATTTTGATGTCATATGATTATATATAGTGTTTATATGTTTTATTTATCGCGTATATGTTATCTCTCCGAATATTTAATCGCGTAGCGTGTTTTCGCGTTTCGGGCTTCGTTCGGGCATTCGGGCCACAAGCAAATACTCTTATCATTAAGTTGGCCCACAAGTGGGGCCCACCCTTCATATTTTAGCCGAAAATATCAAAGGGGAGAGGGGTATAGTGCCATTTTTGAAAGATTAGATTACATGATCAAAATTGGCTCATTTCTTTCATTTAACCTAATAATATTTTTTTTTTCTCTCTTATCCTTCCTCCTCTCCTTTCTTTTGAGCCATCACCTGTACCACCAATAATCATCATCATCTTTTTATTTCAAGCTTGAAGATTTAGGGCTTTCATCATTTTCGGATTCACCGTATCGAGCTCTACGCGTTCATACTAATCATTTCTTGATTAGGGTATAAACCCTAACCCTAGATTTTTCAATTTTTATTATTTTTACTGATTTTTATATGTATGATGATGTTATAGTACTTGTGTATTGTTGTATTGATGATTGTATGCGTAGAAATGCTCGTTATTGTATGTTTTCTGTTTAATTGAATTGGGACAGCAGCTTATTCGACCATTTCTGTAAACTTAACTGATGTAAATGTAAAATTAAAGTGTGTAGATGTGTTCCTCTCATCAAGACATTGAATTTAGACTCCGGATTCATGTTATTTCGATTCCCGGAGCTCTAGTTATGATTAAAATGGTGTTTTATTGAAATCAAAAGATAAAAACGAATTGTTTCAGGTTTAGTCCGACTTTATGACCATTTTTGGAGTCTCTAGGGTGTACTAGTATGTTAGGATTGATGATTGGATGAACATTCATGTTCAGGTCATCGAAATTCGAGCCACGGATCACCTGTTATGACTGAAACATGATTTTGAATGGATTAAAGCTCCAAGTTGATATAGGGCTGTTGGTCACGACTTGGTGGCTGTTCTTGGGGTGTTCTTGAGTACACTAATGTGTCGGGTGGTTTGGTTAGGCGGAGATATATATACGACTCGCCGAAAACCGATGCCTGGGGCTCAAGTTATGACCCGATGAACTTTTAATTAAAACTTATGGTTATTAAATAAGACTTATGATATAAATAATGATTCTCATTATTATTAAAATACTTATGATATAAAAGTAATTAATTTAATTTAAGACTTATGATATATATATATTTATTATATCATTTATTAATTACTTATGATTTAATTAAACTTTTAATTAAACTTATGATTAATAATACTTTTATTATTGATGGAAAATACTTATGATAAGTATTAAACTTATGTTATGATATTATTATTATAAGACTTATAATAAAGATTAAATAATTATTTAATTATTATAAGGCTTAGTTATTATTTAATTATAATTTAATTATTAAATACTTATGGTTTAATAATTATAATTAAATACTTATGATATGATTAATAATTCATTATTCATTAATGGTACTTATGATATAATTAAAAGTTATTATTAATTAATAATACTTATGTTATGACTAATATTTAATTAATTAATTAAATACTTATGTTATATTAATTATATCATTTAAACTTATGTTAAATTTAATAATTCATTTTAATTTAATTAAACTTATGATATGACATAATTATACATATATGACTTTAAATAACATTATAACTTATATTATTATTATAACATATACTTTTAAAATTAGCATTGACTATGTTTGACCAAGGTTGACTTTTGAGTTGACTTTCGGTTGACTTTGACTTTCAGTTGACTTTTGTTGACTTTCTAATTAAGGAAACTTTCCTAACTTAAAAACTTTCTAAAAATAGAAACTTTCTAAATATGGAAACTTTTTAAATTTAGAAACTTTCCGAAAATAGAAACTTTCCTAAAATAGAAATTTTCCAAAAATAGAAACTTTTCAAAAATAGAAATTTTTCCAGAAATGGAAATCTGCCAAAAATAGAACTTTCTAAAAATAGAAAGTGTGTGTCCGTACGCTGTCCTGATCAAACCGAAGCATACTAAGTGTTGTTCTATGTTTACTTGCAACAAGTACTATAGCTATCATACTAAGACTTGACCTAAGTTAGTTATTTATATCGACCTGCTTTATTTTTAGGTCGGCGTTGTGATCATTCTTGATCACTTACTTCATTTGCTGTTCGCATTTTTGTGTGGTTACTTCATTTGCTTTAAGGTGAGTTATAGTCCCATTTTTCTATTTTATATCTTTTGGGATGAGAATACATGCATTTTATATATTTTTTTTATTGGACACAAGTGAAGGTTGGTTTAAGTTATTCATTGTGAGTTGAACGAAAATATTCCCTAGCCTGGTAACTGTAATCACTGGTTTCTACTGTTGAACGCGAATCCTATGGATAGATCTATCGGGTTTAACAATCCCATTTCGTGCTAGTCGCTCTAGCAATTTTTGAAGACGGAATGTATTAGTACTTCGTATTTATTTGAAGATACACCTGTTCAATGTATATATTGTGTTTGGTAAGGGTGGAATTGGTTAAGTGGTTACCAGGTGGCTCACGGGTTGATGGAATAATGTTTTTATATGTTTTCGAGCATATAATTTTTGTGGTCCAAAATAAGACTTTATGTTTTCAAACATAAATTTTTTACGGTTTAAATTAAATATTTGTTTGCAATATTAAACCTATAATTCACTCAACATTTTTGTTGAAAGTTACTCGCATGTTTTATTCTCAGGTTCATGATTGATTGCTTCCGCTGTGCTTAGAGAGTCTGCATATTTATGATGGCAGCTTTTTGTTAAACTTTAACTTGCATTCTATTTTGAAACATTAAATTGTGGGTGTTGTTGACTTTGTTTTGGTCAACTTTTGGTTAAGAATTTATGTATGATTTTTCTAAACTTACATATTTTGGTAGGTTTCCTTTATAGAAAAATCATTTTTAAATAAAGAATGCAAGGTTATTTATCGAATTCATATAGAGTTATGATCAAGCTGTGGGACCAAGATAACGATGGTCGTCAAGTGTACTTTGACGGGTCGTTTCAGGGGATGACGATGTATTACAAATGATATCTTTATTAGAAAGGAGTCTTCGAAACACATCATGTCCGGGATGTCCGAGACGTTGATGCCATGTAACCGGACTGGTGAGAAGAGTCTGCTGAGAAGGGTGAGAGTTAGGTGATGTAAGTGGGTAGAGATCCCCGGTGCTATCACATCGAAGAAGCAGACGACGTGTCAAATAATCTTTCACGAAAAAACCAAAAGGATCAAATTCAACATAAACTAGATTATCTGTAACGACCCAGGAATTTCCAATGTTTATTTATTAATAATTGTTATTATTAATACGTGTGATTAAACGAATGTATGTTATTACATTTACTTGTTGCCTTGATTGCCCGAACTTGACTTTAATTGCCCGAAACGTCTTTGTGACACGCGAAACTTACCCGAATAATATTTTCAAGTATTATTTACATACATGATTAGTTTTATTAATCATTTTAATTAACTAAAGTTATTAGTTAATTACTTGGGCTTTAATTGGATTCATTTGTTAATTACATACAACTTGGGCTTTGTTTTTGTACATGGACTTTAAGAGCCCACCCTACTGCTTAGTTGGACTTAGTTAGCCCATTAACACTTGTAAGTATCACTTTAGAAAGAAACTAGTTAGTTAGAAGACTTGGAATATAGTTAACACCTTATCCCCATGCATGGCCATCTTTTATCCAACTTTCATGAGCTTTACATGCTAATAACCTTGGAACTTCTCCCTCCCCTCTCCTTTTTCAGCTGGCCGTAACTTTGGTTGGTGCACAAAGGGATTCAAAACTTTTTTTTTACATTACTTGTTCACTTGTAAACCTCATTCTTCACACACACACTTTACTTGCGAAATCCTCTCAAACTTTTCTCTCACTTCTTTCTCTCTTTTGCTCTCAAATATTGTAAGTTACATGATACTTTTTCTTTTCTTTTCTTCTTGTAAAAACTGATTTACATATGCACATATCATCATCATCTTTTGTTACTTGTAGTTTGATTACTTGTTGTTGTTAGTTTGTTACATGTAATTGTTAGTTATTCTTTACTAGTTACAAGATCAAACTTACTAGTTTGATTCTTCATAATATCTTGTATTTATCAAGAACGCAAGAACATAAACTTACTAGTTTATGATTCTACTTTTATTGTTTCAAAAATTGTAAGTTCATGTGTTGAAATCATACTTGTAGTTCTTGAAGTAAACTTAAAGTTTACTTTCTAAAGATCAAACTTTGGTTTGAATCTTTAAAGTATGAAACTCATGAACTTATTTACTTGTTTAAATTAGTTTGTTACTTCATTTACTTGCACTTTAATTTCATGTTGTTGGTTGTATTTGGTCAAATGTTACTAGTTAACTTTGATCTCATTAATCTTGAACTTAAAGTTAACTTTAAGAGTTCAAGAACATGTAAATGAAACTTTTTAATTATAACTTGGTACACTTATGGTAGATCTAGACTTTTGAGTCTTGGATCTTCAAGATCAAACTATGAACTATGTTCTACTACTCAAGATCTTGATTTCATAAGTTTACTTCAAGTTTGTAACTTGTTTTTACTTATAAAGTTCATGTAAGTGTTAGATCTAAGATCTTGATGTAACTTTGGTTCATCAACTTCATACAACTCTTAAGTGAGTTGATCTACATGTCTTAGACTCACACTTGTGTCATAATTGTCAAAACTTAGTTAGTAATACTTTTACATTTCATGTATGTGCTAAATCTAAGACTTTGATGAAACTTTGGTTCATCAAAACACTTACAACTCTTAAGTGAAGTTGTGCTTCATGTCTTAGACTTGCACTTGGGTTATGATGGCCAAAACTTTGTAAAGATGATGTAAACACATCAATGAGTTGTACACTTGAAGCTATATGCATCAAGGATGAGAACCATGGTGAACATCAAGCACCAAACCCACCGGAACCCCTAATTTTCTGTTTACTGTCTTCTACCTACTGTTTTGGTGATTCTGTAACAGACCAGTAGACCTGGGCTGTTGTGATTATGATTTTCAAATATCTATTTTCGAGTAGATAATTTTTCATTTAAGACTCGTCTTCATCCGAGTTACGGTTTAGGATTTATGGCCCTCCGATCGTCACTATGTCCTTTTAACGTTGTGCAGAAATTTCTGACCTACTCGCACTTAGACCGTCGCCACGGTCAAACGAAGATGAATTTGCTTCTGTAAATTTTACCACACTTAAAAGGACTCATATACAAAGCCATGGCCACTGGTCTCACCCTAATTCAGTAGGGGTAGAGGACGTGGTGACTAACTGAAGTCAGCCTTTGTTGTAAACTACTTTCATAAACGAAACTTACTTTACGCCTTTTGTTTGATGATGACTGATGATGACCCTTAAGACCTTATTTACATACTTTTAAACCTATTAAGACGATTTACTGACTTAGTACTATTTGACTTAGGTTGAGTACTTTCGGACCGATTACTTGCACACCTTTTCCGAACCGACTTTACGACTACATTATCATTGTGAGTTATAGCATTCCCTTTTTACTTTAACTTATTTTGGGAACTGAGAATACATGCGGATTTTATGTTTTACATACTAGGCACGAGTACTTAAACTTATATATGTGTGGGTTATACAACGGCAGAAACATTCCCTTTAGCTCGGTAACATTTAGTCATTGGTTTTTGAACCGGTGAACGCGAATCTTAGATATGGATCCATAGGGTTTGACATCCCCACTCGGGCTAGTAGCGCTAGCATTTAACGAGTGTTTAATACTTCGTAGACATACGCACTTGCCAAGTGTACTTTCAGGGGGTATAAACGTTAAGTTAGTTACCAAGTGCCCACGGTTAACATATACTTTATCATACTGTTTTGAAACTTTCTTTGTAGCACTGAAATCTCGTGGCCAACCTTACTTACTGTTATACTTAAACTATAGCTCACTAACCTTTGTGTTGACGTTTTTAAGCATATTTTTCTCAGGTGCTTGAGGTTAGCTTCCGCTGTGTGCTAGTCGTGCTGTAGACACCCGCTGCTTAAAGTTGTCATCGCATGAACTACTTTATTTTGCATTCAAACATTAGTACTTTTGAAATATGACTTGTAACGACCATTGTGGTCACGTACACTTATTATTTACTTATACTTAGTGAAGCATGCTTTTGGATTGTAAAACATTCGATGTTGGTTTAGACATCACTTTATTATTGAATACAAACTCTTTTTGAAAATGCATATAGTACTTAACCTTGTAATGATCCTGTTGTTGATGATTCGTACACGATGGTTTTATACGGGGCATCACATTTGGTATCAGAGCATTGGTTGTAGGGAATTAGGTTGCATTAGTGAGTCTAAGACCGACCCGAGTAGGATTCACTAATAGGACTAATCTACAACTTGCTAGTTTACGTGTTTCCGCTGAACTTACTGCATGCTGCTGCTTACTGTTACTGCTATATGCTGTATGTGTTGGGATTTAACAAGTTTGATATATCTTAAAACCTTTTAAGAATCATTATAAACGGAAGCGTGTAATTATCAAGTTTTACTTGTTAAACTTTAACCAATTTAAAGCTAAATCCCATGGATCAAGTTGTGAACATTATGCTTACAAATTAACAAGAGAAGGAAGGATGTTATACCTCCTCAAACTAAGGTTTGAGGGCTGCTATAAATGGGCAGAAAGTTTGGTGATTAAGATGATGAAATGAGCTCCAACTTGAACCTTCAAGTGTCTTAAACTTCAACCCTTTGATGCACCAACAATACCTTTGATTTGCTAATGTTTAGAACCCTTAAACACTTCAAACACAAGCTTGAAAGCCTCTTGAATGTTGCTAGAAAATTCAGCAGCAGTAAGCTTCAAAGATGATGCTAAATGGAGCCTCAAAACAATGAGACCTCAAGAGATAATACCCCAAACTATGTACCAACACCTAGTACTTGGTTAGGATTTGATAACACTTGAAATAGAAGCTTGCAAAAGGAAAAATGAAGCCTCTATTGCCCTCTAAAATTTCGGCCAGCTCAAAGAAAGAGTGCAGAATTTTGTTGTTTTGATGTGTGTTTATTTGCAAGTGTGTGTTTGAAATGAGTCAAGCCTTGCATGTATATGGAAATGGGATTTGCATTGACCAAGAAAGGAATCTCTAGCATGTGAGCTTACACTCCCCATGCCACCCATTAGTTTTATAAAATTTAATTTTATAAAAGTTAGATTTTATAAATTAAGTTTTATAAAACTTCCATATTTATTTTTATGTACATTTATTTATATAAAACCAATTTATATAAAATGCAACATAAATTAATTATTTAACCTATAAATAGTTAAATTCATATTATATAAATTATTCCATAATTTATATATACACACATCAAGTAATATTTAAGAAAACCATTTTTCTTAAAGTTCAAGTGTCACGTATTTGATCAATGAACCAATCGTTAAAATCAAATACGAATAAGGTGTCGGTAAGTTTGTTATTGGGTATGACCCGACTTGGATCATAACATATTAGCCACATTAATTGAATATGTCTCTCGGGCATACGAAAAACCTTCAATCTCCCACTTGCACGAGAAACATAAGAAATTAATGCAAGTGACGGATACCACCTAACGACCGTCCATCACCCCCAATATGTTATGACTTTGTGCCATTCAATAACATCATCCCTTTCGAGTTCCATCTCGAATATGAATAGGTGAATTGTCATTATATCCTTTCATCCTAGATGTCATGTCAAATCCAAGAGATACAGAATGACCACTCTCTTATAGATTTAACTTTATCAGGCCTTAGACATCTTACTCTCAACGAATAAGAGGGACAAATTCCATCTTGACTACATACGTCCTAGATACACACTTTGTATTATACCTGAGCTCTTCCTTATGTACTACCATATTTCAGAATAGCGAAGGAAAGAATCAAGGCATAATACTTGGTGAATATCAGAACCCAATATGTATCTCAGGTCAGAGGATACGATGATATTCGCCTTTACTCAAGATTACATGTGATCAACCACAAAGGCTCCATACAGTAAATCTTGAGGGCGGGTCTTCCAATATTTGTATCCCACAAATATCTATGAACCTTGGTAGCAACCCTGCCCTACATTCAACCTATGAATGTATACCAATCCAAGTTCATAATAGTCTAGACCTCACACTCATTCCCACAAATGTGATCGACTACGGAATTTAGAATAATAGCTTATTCATGGATAACCAATATTTGTATCCCACAAATATCTATGAACCTTGGTAGCAACCTTGCCCCACATTCAGTCCGTGAATGTTTACCAATCCAAGTTCATAATAGTCTAAACCTCACACTTGTTCCCACAAATGTGATCGACTACGGAATTTAGAATAATTACTTATTCATGGATAAAATATGCAAAATAGGAACTTAACTCAAAATAAATTAAACCATAATTATATTAATGAGTTTGAACCACTTCATTCTGTTACAATACTTAAAACAGATCATGACCAATCACTAGAATATCGAAGCCCTAATGCACAAACATGTCCTTCATGTTTTGCTCCATTTAAGAGTTTCGTGAGTAGATCCGCTATGTTATGATCTGTGTGAACTTTGCGAATACATATCTTTCCCTTTTCAACTTCATCCCTAATGTAGTTGAATCTCCGCTCAATGTGACGGGTCTTTTGGTGAGCACGAGGTTCCTTGATTTGAGCAATCGCACCTTCGTTGTCACAAAAGATCTCAAGAGGGTCTTGAATGGAAGGGACCACTCCTAAGTCGTCGATGAATTTCTTCATCCATGCAGCTTCCTGTGCTGCCAATGATGCGGCAATGTACTCCGATTCTGTAGTGGATAATGCAACAACATCCTGTTTTGAACTCTTCCAAGAGACCGCACCTCCATTTAATGTAAAGACATAACCGGATTGTGATCGAGAATCATCTCGATCAGTTTGGAAGCTCGCGTCCACGTAACCTTTTACTGCAAGTTCCTCCTCACCAGACCCGTATATTAGAAACATATCCTTAGTCCTCCTAAGGTATTTCAATATACTTTTAACAGCAACCCAATGACTGTTTCCAGGGTTATTCTGGTATCTACTTGTCAAGCTGAGAGCGCATGACACATCCGGTCTAGTACATATCATTGCATACATAATTGACCCAATAGCAGACGCGTATGGGACATTCTTCATTCTCTCCTGTTCATCTTTTGTGGTGGGGCACTGAGATGAACTGAGAAGTGTTCCTCTTTGAATAGGTACCAAACCTTTCTTAGAGTTCTCCATCTTGAACCTTTTCAAGACCTTTTCAATGTATGCGCTTTGATTCAAACCTATCAATTTCTTGGATCTATTCCTGTAGATCCCAATCCCCAAAATGTATTTTGCTTCTCCAATATCCTTAATGGAGAAGCAGCTACTTAGCCAAGTCTTAACTCCTTGCATTTGTGGAATATCATTTCCAAATAATAATATATCATCCACATATAGTACAAGGAACATGACAGTGCTCCCACTAGCTTTCTTATATACACAAGCTTCATCACCATTTTTAATGAAGCCAAATTTCTCGGCTTCCTCATTAAAACGATGATTCCACATTCTAGATGCTTGTTTCAATCCGTAGATTGACTTCTTTAACTTGCATACCTTTTTAGGATATTTCGGATCGACAAAACCTTCGGGCTGAACCATATAGACATCTTCCATAAGATATCCATTTAGGAAAGCAGTTTTGACATCTATTTGCCATATTTCGTAATCATAATGAGCGGAAATGGCAAATAATATCCTTATAGACTTCAGCATTGCCACAGGTGAAAAAGTTTCATCATAATCAACCCCTTGAGTTTGAGTGAAACCTTTTGCAACAAGTCTAGCTTTATATGTATCCAAGTTTCCATGTATGTCGGTTTTCATTTTGAAAAGCCATTTACAATCAACTAGCCTAGAGCCAGGAGGTTGAGTAACAAGTTCCCAAACTTGGTTGTCATACATGGATTGCATCTCAGCGTTCATGGCTTCCTGCCATTTATCTTTATCAATCCTTGATAAAGCATCTTGGTAGTTTGTTGGTTCATCCAAATCAACCGTATAGCAACCATCTATGAGAAACCCATATCTCTCAGGAGGATTGCTAATCCTACCAGATCTACGAATGTCTTGTGTATTGTGATCATCCATTTGATCACTCTCAACATTTTCATGTTGAGTGCTAGTGTTAACCAATTGTGTGTCATCTACTAGATCTTGAACCTCTTCAAGATCTATCTTCCTTTCACTATTTCCTTCCATAAGGAACTTAGTTTCAAGGAATTCCGCCTTCCGAGCAACAAATACATTCTGCTCGGATGGATCGTAGAAATAGTATCCCATATCATCCTTGGGATATCCAATGAAGATACACTTCGTGGATCGAGCATTCAACTTATTAGGGACGTAACGCTTAGGGTAAGCTTCACATCCCCATACCTTTAAGTATGATAGAGATGGAGGTTTTCCAAACCACATCTCATGAGGTGTTCGTTCCACTTTCTTGGTCGGGGCCATATTTAAAATACGAGCCGCGGAGCTTAAGCAATAACCCCAAAATGATAGAGGTAACGAGCTTCTTGCCATCATAGATCGAACCATATCCATTAGGGTTCAGTTCCTCCTCTCGGATACTCCATTAAGCTGGGGTGTCCCGGGTGGAGTAAGTTGTGAGATAATCCCACAACTCCTAAGATGATCTTGGAAAGCATCGCTTAGGTATTCACCTCCTCTATCGGTACGAAGTACCTTAATTGTCTTATTGAGTTGATTTTGCACTTCGTTTTGATATTCCTTGAATGCTTCAAAAGTTTCGTCCTTGTGTCTTAATAAGTAGACATATCCGAAACGACTGAAGTCATCAATGAAAGTAACGAAGTATCTTTCACCATTCCTAGTCATGGGCTTAAAAGGTCCACATACATCCGAATGTATTAATCCTAATAAGTCTTTAGCCCTTTCATAGGTCCCTTTGAAAGGTGCTTTTGTCATTTTGCCTTGCAAACAAGATTCACACACATCAAACGAATCCAGCTCACTTGATTTTAAAAGACCATTCTTTTGAAGTGTATGCATTCGATTCTTGTTTATGTGACCAAGGCGACAATGCCATAAGTAGGAATCACTCAAATCTCTTTTGAGCTTCTTGGTGCTTGCTTGGTATATTGAGCTATCGAATGATGTGTTATCATGAACCAATTCATAAATACCATTCAAAGGCGAGGCCTTAAAATAGAACATATCATCCAAAAAAACATGGATATCATCATTAATAAAATTAAGATTAAAACCACATTGTCTTAAACGGGAAACAGAAATAATGTTTCGTGTTAAATCAGGTGCATACAAAACATTTTTCAATATAAGCTCCAAACCACTTGGTAGCTTTAAAACAAAGTCTCCTTGAGCTTTTACGTGCTCCTTTGCACCATTTCCCATGTAGAGACTTGTTGTTCCCGCATTTAGTTTACTTCTTATGAACCCTTGCAATGAATTGCAAATATGAGTTCCACATCCTGTGTCTAATACCCATGTATTAGAAGAAGTAATACTAAGCTCAACGTATATCATGTATACATTACCTGAGGTTTGCCCTGCATCCCTCTTTGCATTCAACTCCTTTAGGTAGACCGGGCAGTTGTGTTTCCAGTGACCTATCACACCGCAACCAAAGCACGGATCTTCCTTGGGGTTTGCTTGTCTGGAAACCTTTTGCCATTTTAGTGTTGTTGGTTGGGGCAACCATCTTCCCTTTTCCTTTGCCCTTGTAGGTGGGTCCTTTCTTCTTAGCCACCTTTGGCTTAGAAGAGGATTCATCCTTGGATCCACCTTCTTTGATCATGAGCATGGGTGAAGCCTTTTTACCCATGCTTGATTCATCCGTCCTTAGCATGACATGTAATTTTCCAATGCTCTTATCCCAATCATTCATGTTGTAATTCAACACGCATGTGTCAAACCTTTTGACAAAGAGTTGAGGATAAGGTCCGTGGTTAATTCATTAGACACGGGACTGTTGAGACGGTGCAATCGATCAATGAGGCTTTTCATCTTTAGTACATTAGATGAAACGGATTGGGAGTTATTTTCCTTTTCGAGGATGGACCTCAATGATAGGTTATTAAAGTTGATTGGTGCGTTTGGAATGTTGTTGTTATTGGCGGCCATCTACAAAATTTAACAAAGTTCGTTTAAGTATTAATTATAATTTAACATTCAATACCCTTTTAATCCAATTGATATATTAAATTTTAGAATCCAACGGTAAACCAAATTTCGGTTAGGTGACCTTTATCCCGTTATTTGATTTAGCTAGGTAGTCATTATATGACAATTGTAATCCTTTTGCAACTTCTAATGTATGGGATCATGCAATCCTTTTGCATGGCATATTTATCTCATCAACGCCTATTTGTTCCTCATGCTTCGGTGACCCTAAGTTCATGATTCCCAAATCAAGTCGTCCTACTTGTGTAAACGTGTAAACTTAACATACAAGTGGTTAGGTGACCTTTATCCCACAAGCATGCGAAATTCACCTTAATCATATTAGTTTGTTCATGATGGTTAGGTGACCTTTATCCCATCATGAGTTCCCTAACATGCTTAAGTGTCACACAAAAGGATGGCGTTAAACTTGTTATCCTTGTTTGTAAAAGGGATTTTAAGTTTTCGTTTATTCTAGTTTGAGAAAACTTTTATGCCATACACCAACATGCATTTAGTGTATGGTACTTATGAAAAACCATTTTCATGTCTTGTAATTAGCCAATTACTTGATATAAACCATTTTATATATATGTGATCCTTTTCTTGTTCTTAATAACCATTTATTAAGGTCTTTAGTTGCTTTCAATTTAACCAATTAAATTGTCGTTTTGCATGTCATTAATATGTCTAATTTAACCAATTAAATTGTCGTTTTGCTTGTTGTTATCATGTAATTAATTGTATCAACCAAATATACAAACACAATAAACATACAAACAACCACACATGCAAAACAAGTTTGTTCACAATCTAGCCATTTTGGTGGACATTTGTTTAGCCGAAAACAAATGTCACCGGGTTAAGGGGTAATAATACAAAGTAGGAGATTTCAAATCTCCCACTTAACCTTGCATCCATATGCTCCTTGTGTTCTTCAAGTCTTCATCATCTTGTATCTTCATTTTTACAAAATATGTATCCTAATACATTTTTATCTAAAAAATGAAAATACAACCTATTCTATTTTACATACCAAATGTAAAACAAATTACATAGCCAAAATAAATATTACATGCCATATGAATGAATAATATTACAAGCCAATTGAATAAATATTATTACAAACCAAATGAATAAATAAATCAACCAAACATTCAATCAAACACAAGGTCAAGGCATAGATTGTGAACATTATCATACAACCAACATATGAACAACATGGAACAACCCAAAACCTATTTTGGGACCCATGAAATTCGGCCAAAAAAAGAAACCCACCCAAACCCGAAAATTTTTGCATTCTACTATCATGCATGTTCATAAAATGCAAAAATATAGTGGGTTTAATAAATCATCTCGAAGTATATTTCAACAACTTCGGCTCTAGATACCATTGTTGGGATTTAACAAGTTTGATATATCTTAAAACCTTTTAAGAATCATTATAAACGGAAGCGTGTAATTATCAAGTTTTACTTGTTAAACTTTAACCAATTTAAAGCTAAATCCCATGGATCAAGTTGTGAACATTATGCTTACAAATTAACAAGAGAAGGAAGGATGTTATACCTCCTCGAACTAAGGTTTGAGGGCTGCTATAAATGGGCAGAAAGTTTGGTGATTAAGATGATGAAATGAGCTCCAACTTGAACCTTCAAGTGTCTTAAACTTCAACCCTTTGATGCACCAACAATACCTTTGAGTTTGCTAATGTTTAGAACCCTTAAACACTTCAAACACAAGCTTGAAAGCCTCTTGAATGTTGCTGGAAAATTCAGCAGCAGTAAGCTTCAAAGATGATGCTAAATGGAGCCTCAAAACAATGAGACCTCAAGAGATAATACCCCAAACTATGTACCAACACCTAGTACTTGGTTAGGATTTGATAACACTTGAAATAGAAGCTTGCAAAAGGAAAAATGAAGCCTCTATTGCCCTCTAAAATTTCGGCCAGCTCAAAGAAAGAGTGCAGAATTTTGTTGTTTTGATGTGTGTTTATTTGCAAGTGTGTGTTTGAAATGAGTCAAGCCTTGCATGTATATGGAAATGGGATTTGCATTGACCAAGAAAGGAATCTCTAGCATGTGAGCTTACACTCCCCATGCCACCCATTAGTTTTATAAAATTTAATTTTATAAAAGTTAGATTTTATAAATTAAGTTTTATAAAACTTCCATATTTATTTTTATGTACATTTATTTATATAAAACCAATTTATATAAAATGCAACATAAATTAATTATTTAACCTATAAATAATTAAATTCATATTATATAAATTATTCCATAATTTATATATACACACATCAAGTAATATTTAAGAAAACCATTTTTCTTAAAGTTCAAGTGTCACGTGTTTGATCAATGAACCAATCGTTAAAATCAAATACGAATAAGGTGTCGGTAAGTTTGTTATTGGGTATGACCCGACTTGGATCATAACATATTAGCCACATTAATTGAATATGTCTCTCGGGCATACGAAAAACCTTCAGTATGCTACTACATGATTTCACTACTGCATGCTATTACTTGCTTTCAATTGCATGCTACCTTCGTACGATTTGATGTTATTGCCATGCTACTTATTGTTATACATGATTTAAGCTGTTGGCCTAATACGTGCTTGCTTTATGACTTACTGACATGGAAAATTTATTTTCCTTGTTCAGATGTCGGATGTACCACCTGCTAGCGTTTTGGGCAGTTTAGACTCTTCAGCTACTCCACCTACCACCGATGCCGATCCACCGATCCCGATACGCACGAGTGACCCCGGTGCTTCATCTTCCAGGACTAGCAGCCAGCCGCCTACACCAGTGGCTACTTCTGATGGACACGTATACCCTACGGAGATTCCAGCTCCGTCTGCTCCCAGATCCTCGGAGTCACAGCCCCGCATCGGTAGTGTTGTGATCCCCGCGGAGTTCGGGGAAGGGCCATTCCGTAACCATATGCGCATGCCGTGCCGACGCACTCCAGATGGACGTTTTGTAGAGACCCGTCCTAATCCATCCGGATGAAGTCCATATCGATTATAAACGATTCACAACAGTTAATTACATCGTGAGGTATTTGACCTCTATATGATACATTTTACAAACATTGCATTCGTTTTTAAAAGACAAACTTTCATTTACATCGAAAGTTGACGGCAGGCATACTATTTCATAATATATCAAATTATAATTGACTAAACAATAATCTTGATGAACTCAATGACCCGAAGGCAACGTCTTTTGAAATATGTCATGAATGACTCCAAGTAATAAATCTAAAATGAGCAAATGCACAGCGGAAGATTTATTTTATACCTGAGAATAAACATGCTTTCAAGTGTCAACCAAAAGGTTGGTGAGTTCATTAGTTTAACATAAATAATCATTTCATAATTTTAATAGACCACAAGATTTCATATATCCATTTCTTATAAACATACGTCCCATGCATAGAGACAAAAATATCATTCATATGGATTGAACACCTGGTAACCGACATTCACAATATACACATAAGAATATCCCCATCATTCCGGGATCCTCCTTCGGACATGATATAAATTTCGAAGTACTAAAGCATCCGGTATTTTGGATGGGGCTTGTTGGGCCCGATAGATCTATCTTTAGAGTTCGCGTCAATTAGGGTGTCTGTTCCCTAATTCTTAGATTACCAGACTTAATAAAAAGGGGCATATCCGATTTCGATCATTCAACCATATAATGTAGTTTCAATTACTTGTGTCTATTTCGTAAAACAGTTATAAAAATAGCGCATGTATTCTCAGTCCCAAAAATATAATGAGTAAAAAGGGAAATGAAACTCACGCATATAAATATTGTAAAACAGTTAATAAAGCATTTGCATGTATTCTCAGCCCAAAAATGTAAAGAGTAAAAGGGAGCAAATGAAACTCACCAAATGTATTTTGTAGTAAAAATACATATGTCTATATTGTACAATGCAGGGTTGGTTGACTTTGGATTCACGAACCTCACACGAAGCAGGCTTCAAAAAGAATGGAACGCCATTGCCAAGGCTCGAACCCACGACCTCTCATTCAACGATCATGCTACCAAACCGTCGCTCCACTAGTTACTTTCGCATAATATTTAACACCCTTAATTAATTAACCCGAATCTGGTCCATGTTTAACCTCGGCCCAACACCATTATTTTGGCCCATGTTTAACCTTGGCCCAACACCATTATTCTGGCCCAACAGAATAAGCAGGTTGCTAAAAATATAAAGCTGCAGGAGGAGACTAGGCTCGAACTCAGGACCTATTACTTAATCAAACGCCTAACAAACCACTAAACCGATCGTTCATTCTGGTTATACACTGTTAGATCAATTATCTAACCTATTACCCTCTCAAATTATTATCATCACCCATCAATCCCATTGTTAACTTCCATAACATCAAGTAACCACCATCTATCCTAATCTTTATTATAATCTTTTCTGTTATAATGTCACTTAAACATTTATCATCATCATACAGCATCATTTAATCATCATCGACATCATAATCATCATCTTCCATGATCATTATATCGTCACCACCTTTAATATATATTCATCATCTACATCTTATATATCATCATCATTACCGACTCATCATCTCCCATCATCAAGTCATCGTTCATCATCAGGTACCCATCTTCATTGTTATGATCGAACATTATTCATCACCTTAAATCAACGTATCATCATGATCATCATCAATCTCCCACACCGTATATCATGTAACATTTATCATCATCATCATGGTTCCATGTACTTCTTTTGATTGAGAAGAAAAAAAATACGGAAAGCATTCGTTGGAAATAATCCCGTCACAACACATCTGCCCATTAAACAAACATGGCCCAACAATCCAAATCTTGTGATATTCGGTCCAAGTATAAACCGAACTTTGGATACTTCTCTAGTGGAGTGATAAAAAAAATTGGTGCAAAAGAGAAAGCGATGTATGTGGTCAAATGGGTTGGCAGACACAAAAGAAAAAAAAATAAAGCAAACAGCATAATCGGGGAACAACCTCCAAGTGGCTTGGCTCGTTTAACAATTAAACAATTCCCTAGTTTGCTTATCTCTTGACCCAAGATAAAGTATTTCGGTGCCCACTTATTTAATCAAAAATCTCGTGCCATAAGGGAATAACTAATAGGTAAGTGGAGCTTTATTATAGTTGTGGGGTTCGGTTTTGGTGAAAGGTTACTCGAAAAATAGACAAAGGTGTAGTGACCTGAACTTTTCCATGTTTATATATATTAATTGAGATTGATATTTACATGATTAAATGTTTCCAACATGTTAAGCAATCAAACTTGTTAAGACTTGATTAATTGAAATATGTTTCATATAGACAATTGACCACCCAAGTTGACCGGTGATTCACGAACGTTAAAACTTGTAAAAACTATATGATGACATATATATGGATATATATATAGTTAACATGATACTATGATAAGTAAACATATCATTAAGTATATTAACAATGAACTACATATGTAAAAACAAGACTACTAACTTAATGATTTTTAAACGAGACATATATGTAACGATTATCGTTGTAAAGACATTTAATGTATATATATCATATTAAGAGATATTCATACATGATAATATCATGATAATATAATAATTTAAAATCTCATTTGATATTATAAACATTGGGTTAACAACATTTAACAAGATCGTTAACCTAAAGGTTTCAAAACAACACTTACATGTAACGACTAACGATGACTTAACGACTCAGTTAAAATGTATATACATGTAGTGTTTTAGTATGTATTTATACACTTTTGAAAGACTTCAATACACTTATCAAAATACTTCTACTTAACAAAAATGCTTACAATTACATCCTCGTTCAGTTTCATCAACAATTCTACTCGTATGCACCCGTATTCGTACACGTACAATACACAGCTTTTAGATGTATGTACTATTGGTATATACACTCCAATTATCAGCTCTTAGCAGCCCATGTGAGTCACCTAACACATGTGGGAACCATCATTTGGCAACTAGCATGAAATATCTCATAAAATTACAAAAATATGAGTAATCATTCATGACTTATTTACATGAAAACAAAATTACATATCCTTTATATCTAATCCATACACCAACGACCAAAAACACCTAAAAACACTTTCATTCTTCAATTCTATTCATCTAATTGATCTCTCTCAAGTTCTATCTTCAAGTTCTAAGTGTTCTTCATATATTCTACAAGTTCTAGTTACATAAAATCAAGAATACTTTCAAGTTTGCTAGCTCACTTCCAATCTTGTAAGGTGATCATCCAACCTCAAAAAATCTTTGTTTCTTACAGTAGGTTATCATTCTAATACAAGGTAATAATCATATTCAAACTTTGGTTCAATTTCTATAACTATAACAATCTTATTTCAAGTGATGATCTTACTTGAACTTGTTTTCGTGTCATGATTCTGCTTCAAGAACTTCGAGCCATCCAAGGATCCGTTGAAGCTAGATCCATTTTTCTCTTTTCCAGTAGGTTTATCTAAGGAACTTAAGGTAGTAATGATGTTCATAACATCATTCGATTCATACATATAAAGCTATCTTATTCGAAGGTTTAAACTTGTAATCACTAGAACATAGTTTAGTTAATTCTAAACTTGTTCGCAAACAAAAGTTAATCCTTCTAACTTGACTTTTAAAATCAACTAAACACATGTTCTATATCTATATGATATGCTAACTTAATGATTTAAAACCTGGAAACATGAAAAACACCGTAAAACCGGATTTACGCCGTCGTAGTAACACCGCGGGCTGTTTTGGGTTAGTTAATTAAAAACTATGATAAACTTTGATTTAAAAGTTGTTATTCTGAGAAAATGATTTTTATTATGAACATGAAACTATATCCAAAAATTATGGTTAAACTCAAAGTGGAAGTATGTTTTCTAAAATGGTCATCTAGACGTCGTTCTTTCGACTGAAATGACTATCTTTACAAAAACGACTTGTAACTTATTTTTCCGACTATAAACCTATACTTTTTCTGTTTAGATTCATAAAATAGAGTTCAATATGAAACCATAGCAATTTGATTCACTCAAAACGGATTTAAAATGAAGAAGTTATGGGTAAAACAAGATTGGATAATTTTTCTCATTTTAGGTACGTGAAAATTGGTAACAAATCTATTCCAACCATAACTTAATCAACTTGTATTGTATATTATGTAATCTTGAGATATCATAGACACGTATACAATGTTTCGACCTATCATGTCGACACATCTATATATATTTCGGAACAACCATAGACACTCTATATGTGAATGTTGGAGTTACCTATACAGGGTTGAGGTTGATTCCAAAATATATATAGTTTGAGTTGTGATCAATACTGAGATACGTATACACTGGGTCGTGGATTGATTCAAGATAATATTTATCGATTTATTTCTGTACATCTAACTGTGGACAACTAGTTGTAGGTTACTAACGAGGACAGCTGACTTAATAAAATTAAAACATCAAAATATATTAAAAGTGTTGTAAATATATTTTGAACATACTTTGATATATATGTATATATTGTTATAGGTTCGTGAATCAACCAGTGGCCAAGTCTTACTTCCCGACGAAGTAAAAATCTGTGAAAGTGAGTTATAGTCCCACTTTTAAAATCTAATATTTTTGGGATTGAGAATACATGCAGGTTTTATAAATGATTTACAAAATAGACACAAGTACGTGAAACTACATTCTATGGTTGAATTATCGAAATCGAATATGCCACTTTTTATTAAGTCTGGTAATCTAAGAATTAGGGAACAGACACCCTAATTGACGCGAATCCTAAAGATAGATCTATTGGGCCTAACAAACCCCATCCAAAGTACCGGATGCTTTAGTACTTCGAAATTTATATCATATCCGAAGGGTGTCCCGGAATGATGGGGATATTCTTATATATGCATCTTATTAATGTCGGTTACCAGGTGTTTACCATATGAATGATTTTTATCTCTATGTATGGGATGTGTATTGAAATATGAAATCTTGTGGTCTATTATTATGATTTGATATATATATAGGTTAAACCTATAACTCACCAACATTTTTGTTGACGTTTTAAGCATGTTTATTCTCAGGTGATTATTAAGAGCTTCCGCTGTCGCATACTTAAATAAGGACGAGATTTGGAGTCCATGCTTGTATGATATTGTGTAAAAACTGCATTCAAGAAACTTATTTTGTTGTAACATATTTGTATTGTAAACCATTATGTAATGGTCGTGTGTAAACAGGATATTTTAGATTATCATTATTTGATAATCTACGTAAAGCTTTTTAAACCTTTATTGATGAAATAAAGGTTATGATTTGTTTTAAAATGAATGCAGTCTTTGAAAAACGTCTCATATAGAGGATAAAATCTCGCAACGAAATCAATTAATATGGAACGTTTTTAATCAATAAGAACGGGACATTTCAGTTGGTATCAGAGCGTTGGTCTTAGAGAACCAGAATTTTGCATTAGTGTGTCTTATCTAGTTTGTTAGGATACATTAGTGAGTCTGGACTTCGACCGTGTTTACTTGAAAAATGATTGCTTAACAAATTTTGTTGGAAACTATATATTTTTAACATGTGAATATTATGTGATATATTAATCTCTTAATGCGTTTGATATTATGTGATAGGTGTCTACCTCTAGAACAAGTCCCATTGACTCACCTAATAATAATGAAGAGTCAAATGTAAATTGGAATGATTCGTGGACTGATTCACAAGTTCCCGAAGAGGAACCGGAAGAAGAATCGGAACCGGATGAAGAAATAGAACCGGTGGGGGAAATAATAAAACGGTTAAGTAAAAGAAAATCCTCAACCAACCGACCAAGGTTAATTATGGTCAATGGTGTTTCCGCCAAGGAAGCAAAATATTGGGAGGATTACCAATATTCCGATGAATCGGATTCCGACGAGAATTCCGATGATGTTATAGAAATTACCCCAACTGAATTTAAAAAGGCAAAAGAAAATAATAAGGGAAAGGGCATAAAAATAGAGAAATCTAATTCCAACCCCGATGAACTTTATATGTATCATCAACCCCCGAAGTCGTTAAGTTGTAACAATGACCCGGGAACCTCTAAACCACCAGGTTTTTCTAAACCAATGTGGATAACGACGGCTCGTATTAGGGGAACATCATATATCCCTAGAAACTTGGCAAAACGAACCAAAACCGAAGAAGAAGAAACAAGCAAGTCGGAATAAGATAGTTGTATTCGTGTGGTGTAATATATGTAATATAGTGTGCTTATGCTTTATGATATATGTAAAAATTGCTTGTATTAATAAGTATTTTTTTTATGAATCTAACTCTTGTCTATTTTACAGTATAAAAAGCACAAAATGGATAGACAACCCAATATTTTAAGAGACCTACCCGGAGACATGATTGATGAAATCTTGTCTAGAGTCGGTCAGAATTCTTCGGCACAACTATTTAAGGTGAGATCAGTTTGTAAGACATTCGAAGAACGTTCCAAGAATGCCTTGGTTTATAAAAGGCTTTTGTTCGAAAGATGGGGGATATCACATTGGGAAATCCATAAGTTACGATGTGTTTACTTTGACGCATATATTGCGGGGAACCCAAATGCTATTCTACGCAATGGGTTAAGAAATTATTTTGACTCAATATATCCGAATATTGGACTTCGTGATTTAGAAAAAGCAGCTAACATGCAACATAAAGAAGCATGTTATGCTTACGGATTAGTAATGTTCGCTTCTCACCAAAGTGAGAACAAGAACATCGGCCTACAACTATTAAACAAAACGTTTCCACAAGTGACGGAGTCGGTAATTGGGGTAAGAAATAAGGTTTTTAGATTGTTACGGGACTGTTGGACATTACGTAACCCTCGTCCCTTTGACGACGTTACAACACGCTGTCTTATCAACGGCCATAACGGTTATGTTCCACAAGACCAAGGATGGGAAGTAATCCTAGTAAAACCAGAATGCATGACTTGTTTCTGGACGTATGAATTACGTTTCTTTATTGCCTTTGCTGAACGACTTGTGTACTAGCTAGAATTATCTTCACAACTATCTTGTATCAAAGTTATTGTGTGCTATATTTCATGCTTTATGTAAAATAAGCGGTATTGTAAGTTTGTAAAATATTGTATAAAAGTTTGAACGCGAAATATTATTATAATCAGTTTTTCATATAGAATTGTAGTAGTTGAATTGTATATTAGCTACTAAGTATGAACTTAACGGGTAGGTACTACCCGAATTTAAACTTATAAAACGCTAATATGAAGAAAAAGCTTTTATAAATGAGTTCATATTATGCTATGAAATACTATTAACTACTCTTAATATTCTGTATGATTAACTTGTTCCATTTGACTATTTTGAAGGAAATGGCACCGACTACTCGACACACCGTGAATATGAATGAAGAGGAATTCCGTACTTTTCTAGCTTCAAACATAGCCGCAGTACAGGCTGCGCTACATACCAACAATAACCTTGGATCTAGCAGTACAGGAAATCGTGTAGGATGCACCTACAAAGAATTCACTGCCTGCAAACCTTTGGAATTTGATGGAACCGAAGGACCGATCGGATTGAAACGGTGGACCGAGAAGGTCGAATCGGTGTTTGCCATAAGTAAGTGTACTGAAGAGGACAAAGTGAAGTACGCTACGCATACCTTCACAGGTTCTGCGTTAACATGGTGGAATACCTATCTAGAGCAAGTGAGACAAGACGATGCGTACGCACTACCGTGGTCGGCATTCAAGCACTTGATGAACGAGAAGTACCGTCCCAGAACCGAGGTCAATAAGCTCAAGACAAAACTTAGAGGGTTACGAACCCAAGGATTTGATATTACCACGTACGAAAGACGATTCACAGAATTGTGCCTATTGTGTCCGGGAGCATTCGAAGATGAGGAAGAGAAGATCGACGCGTTTGTGAAAGGATTACCGGAAAGAATCCAAGAAGATATAAGTTCACACGAGCCCGCCTCCATACAACAGGCATGTAGAATGGCTCACAAACTAGTGAACCAGATTGAAGAAAGAATTAAAGAACAGACTGCTGAAGAGGCCAATGTGAAGCAAGTCAAAAGAAAGTGGGAGGAAAACGGTGATAAGAATCACCAATACAACAACAACAGCAATTACAACAATAATCGCAACAATTATCCCAACAATCGCAACATCAATCGCAACTACAACAAACGGCCCAACAACAACAACAACAACAACAACAACAACAGCAACTACAACAATCATCCCAACAACAATAATAACCGCAACAACAACAACAATCAGAAGCAGCTATGCCAAAGGTGTGAAAAGTATCACTCGGGGTTCTGCACCAAATTTTGCAACAAGTGTAAAAGAAATGGTCATAGCGCGGCGAAGTGTGAGGTCTACAGACCAGGAGTTAATAGAACGAAAGGAACAAATGGTGTCAGAACGAGTAATGGCGGAGCAAGTAGTGTCGGAGCAAGTTATGCCAATGTAGTTTGTTATAAATGTGGAAAACCGGGGCACATTATTAGAAATTGCCCGAACCAGGAGAACACGAATGGACAAGGCCGCGGAAGAGTTTTCAATATTAATGCAGCAGAGGCACAGGAAGACCCGGAGCTTGTTACGGGTATGTTTCTTATTGACAATAAATCTGCTTACGTTTTAATTGATTCGGGTGCGGATAGAAGCTATATGAGTAGAGATTTTTGTGCTAAATTAAGTTGTCCATTGACGCCTTTGGATAGTAAATTTTTACTCGAATTAGCAAATGGTAAATTAATTTCAGCAGATAATATATGTCGGAATCGAGAAATTAAATTGGTTAGCGAAACATTTAAGATTGATTTGATACCAGTAGAGTTAGGGAGTTTTGATGTGATAATCGGTATGGACTGGTTGAAAGAAGTGAAAGCAGAGATCATTTGTTACAAAAATGCAATACGCATTATACGAGAAAAAGGAAAACCCTTAATGGTGTACGGAGAAAAGGGCAACACGAAGCTACATCTTATTAGTAATCTGAAGGCACAAAAACTAATAAGAAAAGTTTGCTATGCTGTTCTAGCACACGTCGAGAAAGTACAAACTGAAGAAAAGAGCATCAATGATGTTCCCATTGTAAAAGAATTTCCCGATGTATTTCCGAAAGAATTACCGGGATTACCCCCACATCGATCCGTTGAATTTCAAATAGATCTTGTACCAGGAGCTGCACCAATATCTCGTGCTCCTTACAGACTCGCACCCAGCGAGATGAAAGAACTGCAAAGGCAATTACAAGAACTTTTAGAGCGTGGTTTCATTCGACCAAGCACATCACCGTGGGGAGCTCCTGTTTTGTTTGTCAAGAAGAAAGATGGTACATTCAGGTTGTGTATCGACTACCGAGAGTTGAACAAACTTACCATCAAGAACCGCTACCCACTACCGAGAATCGACGACTTATTTTATCAACTACAAGGCTCGTCTGTTTATTCAAAGATTGACTTACGTTCCGGGTATCATCAAATGCGGGTGAAAGAAGATGATATTCCAAAGACTGCTTTTAGAACACGTTACGGTCATTACGAGTTTATGGTCATGCCGTTTGGTTTAACTAATGCACCAGCTGTGTTCATGGACCTTATGAACCGAGTGTGTGGACCATACCTTGACAAGTTTGTCATTGTTTTCATTGATGACATACTTATTTACTCAAAGAATGACCAAGAACACGGTGAACATTTGAGAAAGGTGTTAGAAGTATTGAGGAAGGAAGAATTGTACGCTAAGTTTTCAAAGTGTGCATTTTGGTTGGAAGAAGTTCAATTCCTCGGTCACATAGTGAGCAAAGAAGGTATTAAGGTGGATCCGGCAAAGATAGAAACTGTTGAAAAGTGGGAAACCCCGAAAACTCTGAAACACATACGCCAGTTTTTAGGACTATCTGGTTACTACAGAAGGTTCATCCAAGAATTTTCCAGAATAGCAAAACCCTTGACTGCATTAACGCATAAAGGGAAGAAATTTGAATGGAATGATGAACAAGAGAAAGCATTTCAGTTATTGAAGAAAAAGCTAACTACGGCACCTATATTGTCATTGCCTGAAGGGAATGATGATTTTGTGATTTATTGTGACGTATCAAAGCAATGTATCGGTTGTGTATTAATGCAACGAACGAAGGTGATTGCTTATGCGTCTAGACAATTGAAGATTCACGAACAAAATTATACGACGCATGATTTGGAATTAGGCGCGGTTGTTTTTGCATTAAAGACTTGGAGGCACTACTTATATGGGGTCAAAAGTATTATATATACCGACCATAAAAGTCTTCAACACATATATAATCAGAAACAACTGAATATGAGGCAGCGTAGGTGGATTGAATTATTGAATGATTATGACTTTGAGATTCGTTACCACCCGGGGAAGGCAAATGTGGTAGCCGATGCCTTGAGCAGGAAGGACAGAGAACCCATTCGAGTAAAATCTATGAATATAATGATTCATAATAACCTTACTACTCAAATAAAGGAGGCGCAACAAGGAGTTTTAAAAGAGGGAAATTTAAAGGATGAAATACCCAAAGGATCGGAGAAGCATCTTAATATTCGGGAAGACGGAACCCGGTATAGGGCTGAAAGGATTTGGGTACCAAAATTTGGAGATATGAGAGAAATGGTACTTAGAGAAGCTCATAAAACCAGATACGCAATACATCCTGGAACGGGGAAGATGTACAAGGATCTCAAGAAACATTTTTAGTGGCCGGGTATGAAAGCCGATGTTGCTAAATACGTAGGAGAATGTTTGACGTGTTCTAAGGTCAAAGCTGAGCATCAGAAACCATCAGGTCTACTTCAACAACCCGAAATCCCGGAATGGAAATGGGAAACATTACCATGGATTTCATCACTAAATTGCCAAGGACTGCAAGTGGTTTTGATACTATTTGGGTAATAGTTGATCGTCTCACCAAATCAGCACACTTCCTGCCAATAAGAGAAGATGACAAGATGGAGAAGTTAGCACGACTGTATTTGAAGGAAGTCGTCTCCAGACATGGAATACCAATCTCTATTATCTCTGATAGGGATGGCAGATTTATTTCAAGATTATGGCAGACATTACAGCAAGCATTAGGAACTCGTCTAGACATGAGTACTGCCTATCATCCACAAACTGATGGGCAGAACGAAAGGATGATACAAACGCTTGAAGACATGCTACGAGCATGTGTTATTGATTTCGGAAACAGTTGGGATCGACATCTACCGTTAGCAAAATTTTCCTATAACAACAGCTACCATTCAAGCATTGAGATGGCGCCGTTTGAAGCACTTTATGGTAGAAAGTGCAGGTCTCCGATTTGTTGGAGTGAAGTGGGGGATAGACAGATTACGGGTCCGGAGATTATACAAGAAACTACCGAGAAGATCATCCAAATTCAACAACGGTTGAAAACCGCCCAAAGTCGACAAAAGAGCTACGCTGACATTAAAAGAAAAGATATAGAATTTGAAATTGGAGAGATGGTCATGCTTAAAGTTGCACCTTGGAAAGGCGTTGTTCGATTTGGTAAACGAGGGAAATTAAATCCAAGGTATATTGGACCATTCAAGATTATTGATCGTGTCGGACCAGTAGCTTACCGACTTGAGTTACCTCAACAACTCGCGGCTGTACATAACACTTTCCACGTCTCGAATGTGAAGAAATGTTTTGCTAAAGAAGATCTCACTATTCCGTTAGAT
The DNA here is from genome assembly GCF_046630445.1 of Rutidosis leptorrhynchoides. Lineage (NCBI taxonomy): Eukaryota > Viridiplantae > Streptophyta > Magnoliopsida > Asterales > Asteraceae > Rutidosis > Rutidosis leptorrhynchoides. Next base: position 314,480,621 of record NC_092334.1, on the reverse strand, counting down.
GATATCCAAATCAACGAAAAACTTCAATTCATCGAAGAACCCGTCGAAATAATGGATCGTGAGGTTAAAAGACTTAAGCAAAACAAGATACCAATTGTTAAGGTTCGATGGAATGCTCGTAGAGGACCCGAGTTCACCTGGGAATGTGAAGATCAGATGAAGAAGAAATACCCACATCTATTTCCAGAAGATTCGTCAACACCTTCAACAGCTTAAAATTTCGGGACGAAATTTATTTAACGGGTAGGTACTGTAGTGACCCGAACTTTTCCATGTTTATATATATTAATTGAGATTGATATTTACATGATTAAATGTTTCCAACATGTTAAGCAATCAAACTTGTTAAGACTTGATTAATTGAAATATGTTTCATATAGACAATTGACCACCCAAGTTGACCGGTGATTCACGAACGTTAAAACTTGTAAAAACTATATGATGACATATATATGGATATATATATATAGTTAACATGATACTATGATAAGTAAACATATCATTAAGTATATTAACAATGAACTACATATGTAAAAACAAGACTACTAACTTAATGATTTTTAAACGAGACATATATGTAACGATTATCGTTGTAAAGACATTTAATGTATATATATCATATTAAGAGATATTCATACATGATAATATCATGATAATATAATAATTTAAAATCTCATTTGATATTATAAACATTTGGTTAACAACATTTAACAAGATCGTTAACCTAAAGGTTTCAAAACAACACTTACATGTAACGACTAACGATAACTTAACGACTCAGTTAAAATGTATATACATGTAGTGTTTTAGTATGTATTTATACACTTTTGAAAGACTTCCATACACTTATAAAAATACTTCTACTTAACAAAAATGCTTACAATTACATCCTCGTTCAGTTTCATCAACAATTCTACTCGTATGCACCCGTATTCGTACACGTACAATACACAGCTTTTAGATGTATGTACTATTGGTATATACACTCCAATGATCAGCTCTTAGCAGCCCATGTGAGTCACCTAACACATGTGGGAACCATCATTTGGCAACTAGCATGAAATATCTCATAAAATTACAAAAATATGAGTAATCATTCATGACTTATTTACATGAAAACAAAATTACATATCCTTTATATCTAATCCATACACCAACGACCAAAAACACCTACAAACACTTTCATTCTTCAATTCTATTCATCTAATTGATCTCTCTCAAGTTCTATCTTCAAGTTCTAAGTGTTCTTCATATATTCTACAAGTTCTAGTTACATAAAATCAAGAATACTTTCAAGTTTGCTAGCTCACTTCCAATCTTGTAAGGTGATCATCCAACCTCAAGAAATCTTTGTTTCTTACAGTAGGTTATCATTCTAATACAAGGTAATAATCATATTCAAACTTTGGTTCAATTTCTATAACTATAGCAATCTTATTTCAAGTGATGATCTTACTTGAACTTGTTTTCGTGTCATGATTCTGCTTCAAGAACTTCGAGCCATCCAAGGATCCGTTGATCATTTTTCTCTTTTCCAGTAGGTTTATCCAAGGAACTTAAGGTAGTAATGATGTTCATAACATCATTCGATTCATACATATAAAGCTATCTTATTCGAAGGTTTAAACTTGTAATCACTAGAACATAGTTTAGTTAATTCTAAACTTGTTCGCAAACAAAAGTTAATCCTTCTAACTTGACTTTTAAAATCAACTAAACACATGTTCTATATCTATATGATATGCTAACTTAATGATTTAAAACCTGGAAACACGAAAAACACCGTAAAACCGGATTTACGCCGTCGTAGTAACACCGCGGGCTGTTTTGGGTTAGTTAATTAAAAACTATGATAAACTTTGATTTAAAAGTTGTTATTCTGAGAAAATGATTTTTATTATGAACATGAAACTATATCCAAAAATTATGGTTAAACTCAAAGTGGAAGTATGTTTTCTAAAATGGTCATCTAGACGTCGTTCTTTCGACTGAAATGACTACCTTTACAAAAACGACTTGTAACTTATTTTTCCGACTATAAACCTATACTTTTTCTGTTTTGATTCATAAAATAGAGTTCAATATGAAACCATAGCAATTTGATTCACTCAAAACGGATTTAAAATGAAGAAGTTATGGGTTAAACAAGATTGGATAATTTTTCTCATTTTAGCTACGTGAAAATTGGTAACAAATCTATTCCAACCATAACTTAATCAACTTGTATTGTATATTATGTACTCTTGAGATACCATAGACACGTATACAATGTTTCGACCTATCATGTCGACACATCTATATATATTTCGGAACAACCATAGACACACTATATGTGAATGTTGGAGTTAGCTATACAGGGTTGAGGTTGATTCCAAAATATATATAGTTTGAGTTGTGATCAATACTGAGATACGTATACACTGGGTCGTGGATTGATTCAAGATAATATTTATCGATTTATTTCTGTACATCTAACTGTGGACAACTAGTTGTAGGTTACTAACGAGGACAGCTGACTTAATAAAATTAAAACATCAAAATATATTAAAAGTGTTGTAAATATATTTTGAACATACTTTGATATATATGTATATATTGTTATAGGTTCGTGAATCAACCAGTGGCCAAGTCTTACTTCCCGACGAAGTAAAAATCTGTGAAAGTGAGTTATAGTCCCACTTTTAAAATCTAATATTTTTGGGATGAGAATACATGCAGGTTTTATAAATGATTTACAAAATAGACACAAGTACGTGAAACTACATTCTATGGTTGAATTATCGAAATCGAATATGCCCCTTTTTATTAAGTCTGGTAATCTAAGAATTAGGGAACAGACACCCTAATTGACGCGAATCCTAAAGATAGATCTATTGGGCCTAACAAACCTCATCCAAAGTACCGGATGCTTTAGTACTTCGAAATTTATATCATATCCGAAGGGTGTCCCGGAATGATGGGGATATTCTTATATATGCATCTTATTAATGTCGGTTACCAGGTGTTCACCATATGAATGATTTTTATCTCTATGTCTGGGATGTGTATTGAAATATGAAATCTTGTGGTCTATTATTATGATTTGATATATATATAGGTTAAACCTATAACTCACCAACATTTTTGTTTACGTTTTAAGCATGTTTATTCTCAGGTGATTATTAAGAGCTTCCGCTGTCGCATACTTAAATAAGGACGAGATTTGGAGTCCATGCTTGTATGATATTGTGTAAAAACTGCATTCAAGAAACTTATTTTGTTGTAACATATTTGTATTGTAAACCATTATGTAATGGTCATGTGTAAACAGGATATTTTAGATTATCATTATTTGATAATCTACGTAAAGCTTTTTAAATCTTTATTGATGAAATAAAGGTTATGGTTTGTTTTAAAATGAATGCAGTCTTTGAAAAACGTCTCATATAGAGGTCAAAACCTCGCAACGAAATCAATTAATATGGAACATTTTTAATCAATAAGAACGGGACATTTCAGTTGGTATCAGAGCGTTGGTCTTAGAGAACCAGAATTTTGCATTAGTGTGTCTTATCTAGTTTGTTAGGATGCATTAGTGAGTCTGGACTTCGACCGTGTTTACTTGAAAAATGATTGCTTAACAAATTTTGTTGGAAACTATATATTTTTAACATGTGAATATTATTTGATATATTAATCTCTTAACGCGTTTGATATTATGTGATAGATGTCTACCTCTAGAACAAGTCCCATTGACTCACCTAATAATAATGAAGAGTCAAATGTAAATTGGAATGATTCGTGGACTGATTCACAAGTTCCCGAAGAGGAACCGGAAGAAGAATCGGAACCGGATGAAGAAATAGAACCGGTGGGGGAAATAATAAAACAGTTAAGTAAAAGAAAATCCTCAACCAACCGACCAAGGTTAATTATGTTCAATGGTGTTTCCGCCAAGGAAGCAAAATATTGGGAGGATTACCAATTCTCCGATGAATCGGATTCCGACGAGAATTCCGATGATGTTATAGAAATTACCCCAACTGAATTTAAAAAGGCAAAAGAAAATAATAAGGGAAAGGGCATAAAAATAGAGAAATCTAATTCCAACCCCGATGAACTTTATATGTATCGTCAACCCCCGAAGTCCTTAAGTTGTAACAATGACCCGGGAACCTCTAAACCACCAGGTTTTTCTAAACCAATGTGGATAACGACGGCTCGTATTAGGGGAACATCATATATCCCTAGAAACTTGGCAAAACGAACCAAAACCGAAGAAGAAGAAACAAGCGAGTCGGAATAAGATAGTTGTATTCGTGTGGTGTAATATAAGTAATATAGTGTGCTTATGCTTTATGATATATGTAAAAATTGCTTGTATTAATAAGTATTTTTTTTATGAATCTAACTCTTGTCTATTTTACAGTATAAAAACACAAAATGGATAGACAACCCAATATTTTAAGAGACCTACCCGGAGACATGATTGATGAAATCTTGTCTAGAGTCGGTCAGAATTCTTCGGCACAACTATTTAAGGCGAGATCAGTTTGTAAGACATTCGAAGAACGTTCCAAGAATGCCTTGGTTTATAAAAGGCTTTCGTTCGAAAGATGGGGGATATCACATTGGGAAATCCATAAGTTACAATGTGTTTACTTTGACGCATATATTGCGGGGAACCCAAATGCTATTCTACGCAATGGGTTAAGAAATTATTTTGACTCAATATATCCGAATATTGGACTTCGTGATTTAGAAAAAGCGGCTAACATGCAACATAAAGAAGCATGTTATGCTTACGGATTAGTAATGTTCGCTTCTCACCAAAGTGAGAACAAGAACATCGGCCTACAACTATTAAACAAAACGTTTCCACAAGTGACGGAGTCGGTAATTGGGGTAAGAAATAAGGTTTTTAGATTGTTACGGGACTGTTGGACATTACGTAACCCTCGTCCCATTGACGATGTTACAACACACTGTCTTATCAACGGCCATAACGGTTATGAACCACAAGACCAAGGATGGGAAGTAGTCCTAGTAAAACCAGAATGCATGACTTGTTTCTGGACGTATGAATTACGTGTCTTTATTGCCTTTGCTGAACGACTTGTGTACTAGCTAGAATTATCTTCACAACTATCTTGTATCAAAGTTATTGTGTGCTATATTTCATGCTTTATGTAAAATAAGCGGTATTGTAAGTTTGTAAAATATTGTATAAAAGTTTGAACGCGAAATATTATTATAATCAGTTTTTCATATAGAATTGTAGTAGTTGAATTGTATATTAGCTACTAAGTATGAACTTAACGGGTAGGTACTACCCGAATTTAAACTTATAAAACGCTAATATGAAGAAAAAGCTTTTATAAATGAGTTCATATTATGCTACGAAATACTATTAACTACTCTTAATATTCTGTATGATTAACTTGTTCCATTTGACTATTTTGAAGGAAATGGCACCGACTACTCGACACACCGTGAATATGAATGAAGAGGAATTCCGTACTTTTCTAGCTTCAAACATAGCCGCAGTACAGGCTGCGCTACATACCAACAATAACCTTGGATCTAGCAGTACAGGAAATCGTGTAGGATGCACCTACAAAGAATTCACTGCCTGCAAACCTTTGGAATTTGATGGAACCGAAGGACCGATCGGATTGAAACGGTGGACCGAGAAGGTCGAACCGGTGTTTGCCATAAATAAGTGTACTGAAGAGGACAAAGTAAAGTACGCTACGCATACCTTCACAGGTTCTGCGTTAACATGGTGGAATACCTATCTAGAGCAAGTGGGACAAGACGATGCGTACGCACTACCATGGTCTGCATTCAAGCACTTGATGAACGAGAAGTACCGTCCCAGAACCGAGGTCAATAAGCTCAAGACAGAACTTAGAGGGTTACGAACCCAAGGATTTGATATTACCATGTACGAAAGACGATTCACAGAATTGTGCCTATTGTGTCCGGGAGCATTCGAAGATGAGGAAGAGAAGATCGACGCGTTTGTGAAAGGATTACCGGAAAGAATCCAAGAAGATATAAGTTCACACGAGCCCGCCTCCATACAACAGACATGTAGAATGGCTCACAAACTAGTGAACCAGATTGAAGAAAGAATTAAAGAACAGACTGCTGAAGAGGCCAATGTGAAGCAAGTCAAAAGAAAGTGGGAGGAAAACGGTGATAAGAATCACCAATACAACAACAACAACAATTACAACAATAATCGCAACAATTATCCCAACAATCGCAACATTAATCGCAACTACAACAAACAGCCCAACAACAACAACAACAACAACAACAACAACAACAGCAACAGCAACTACAACAATCATCCCAACAACAATAATAACCGCAACAACAACAACAATCAGAAGCAGCTATGCCAAAGGTGTGAAAAGTATCACTCGGGGTTCTGCACCAAATTTTGCAACAAGTGTAAAAGAAATGGTCATAGTGCGGCGAAGTGTGAGGTCTACGGACCAAGAGTTAATAGAACGAAAGGAACAAATGGTGTCGGAACGAGTAATGGCGGAGCAAGTAGTGTCGGAGCAAGTTATGCCAATGTAGTTTGTTATAAATGTGGAAAACCGGGCCACATTATTAGAAATTGCCCGAACCAGGAGAACACGAATGGACAAGGCCGGGAAAGAGTTTTCAATATTAATGTGGCAGAGGCACAGGAAGACCCGGAGCTTGTTACGGGTATGTTTCTTATTAACAATAAATCTGCTTACGTTTTATTTGATTCGGGTGCGGATAGAAGCTATATGAGTAGAGATTTTTGTGCTAAATTAAGTTGTCCATTGACGCCTTTGGATAGTAAATTTTTACTCGAATTAGCAAATGGTAAATTAATTTCAGCAGATAATATATGTCGGAATCGAGAAATTAAACTGGTTAGCGAAACATTTAAGATTGATTTGATACCAGTAGAGTTAGGGAGTTTTGATGTGATAATCGGTATGGACTGGTTGAAAGAAGTGAAAGCAGAGATCGTTTGTTACAAAAATGCAATTCGCATTATACGAGAAAAAGGAAAACCCTTAATGGTGTACGGAGAAAAGGGCAACACGAAGCTACATCTTATTAGTAATTTGAAGGCACAAAAACTAATAAGAAAAGGTTGCTATGCTGTTCTAGCACACGTCGAGAAAGTACAAACTGAAGAAAAGAGCATCAATGATATTCCCATTGCAAAAGAATTTCCCGATGTATTTCCGAAAGAATTACCGGGATTACCCCCACATCGATCCGTTGAATTTCAAATAGATCTTGTACCAGGAGCTGCACCAATAGCTCGTGCTCCTTACAGACTCGCACCCAGCGAGATGAAAGAACTGCAAAGGCAATTACAAGAACTTTTAGAGCGTGGTTTCATTCGACCAAGCACATCACCGTGGGGAGCTCCTGTTTTGTTTATCAAGAAGAAAGATGGTACATTCAGGTTGTGTATCGACTACCGAGAGTTGAACAAACTTACCATCAAGAACCGCTACCCACTACCGAGAATCGACGACTTATTTGATCAACTACAAGGCTCGTCTGTTTATTCAAAGATTGACTTACGTTTCGGGTATCATCAAATGCGGGTGAAAGAAGATGATATTCCAAAGACTGCTTTCAGAACACGTTACGGTCATTACGAGTTTATGGTCATGCCGTTTGGTTTAACTAATGCACCAGCTGTGTTCATGGACCTTATGAACCGAGTGTGTGGACCATACCTTGACAAGTTTGTCATTGTTTTCATTGATGACATACTTATTTACTCAAAGAATGACCAAGAACACGGTGAACATTTGAGAAAGGTGTTAGAAGTATTAAGGAAGGAAGAATTGTACGCTAAGTTTTCAAAGTGTGCATTTTGGTTGGAAGAAGTTCAATTCCTCGGTCACATAGTGAACAAAGAAGGTATTAAGGTGGATCCGGCAAAGATAGAAACTGTTGAAAAGTGGGAAACCCCGAAAACTCCGAAACACATACGCCAGTTTTTAGGACTAGCTGGTTACTACAGAAGGTTCATCCAAGAATTTTCCAGAATAGCAAAACCCTTGACTGCATTAACGCATAAAGGGAAGAAATTTGAATGGAATGATGAACAAGAGAAAGCATTTCAGTTATTGAAGAAAAAGCTAACTACGGCACCTATATTGTTATTGCCTGAAGGGAATGATGATTTTGTGATTTATTGTGACGCATCAAAGCAAGGTCTCGGTTGTGTATTAATGCAACGAACGAAGGTGATTGCTTATGCGTCTAGACAATTGAAGATTCACGAACAAAATTATACGATGCATGATTTGGAATTAGGCGCGGTTGTTTTTGCATTAAAGACTTGGAGGCACTACTTATATGGGGTCAAAAGTATTATATATACCGACCATAAAAGTCTTCAACACATATTTAATCAGAAAGAACTAAATATGAGGCAGCGTAGGTGGATTGAATTATTGAATGATTACGACTTTGAGATTCGTTACCACCCGGGGAAGGTAAATGTGGTAGCCGATGCCTTGAGCAGGAAGGACAGAGAACCCATTCGAGTAAAATCTATGAATATAATGATTCATAATAACCTTACTACTCAAATAAAGGAGGCGCAACAAGGAGTTTTAAAAGAGAGAAATTTAAAGGATGAAATACCCAAAGGATCGGAGAAGCATCTTAATATTCGGGAAGACGGAACCCGGTATAGGGCTGAAAGGATTTGGGTACCAAAATTTGGAGATATGAGAGAAATGGTACTTAGAGAAGCTCATAAAACCAGATACGCAATACATCCTGGAACGGGGAAGATGTACAAGGATCTCAAGAAACATTTTTGGTGGCCGGGTATGAAAGCCGATGTTGCTAAATACGTAGGAGAATGTTTGACGTGTTCTAAGGTCAAAGCTGAGCATCAGAAACCATCAGGTCTACTTCAACAACCCGAAATCCCGGAATGGAAATGGGAAAACATTACCATGGATTTCATCACTAAATTGCCAAGGACTGCAAGTGGTTTTGATACTATTTGGGTAATAGTTGATCGTCTCACCAAATCAGCACACTTCCTGCCAATAAGAGAAGATGACAAGATGGAGAAGTTAGCACGACTGTATTTGAAGGAAGTCGTCTCCAGACATGGAATACCAATCTCTATTATCTCTGATAGGGATGGCAGATTTATTTCAAGATTCTGGCAGACATTACAGCAAGCATTAGGAACTCGTCTAGACATGAGTACTGCCTATCATCCACAAACTGATGGGCAGAGCAAAAGGACGATACAAACGCTTGAAGACATGCTACGAGCATGTGTTATTGATTTCGGAAACAGTTGGGATCGACATCTACCGTTAGCAGAATTTTCCTACAACAACAGCTACCATTCAAGCATTGAGATGGCGCCGTTTGAAGCACTTTATGGTAGAAAGTGCAGGTCTCTGATTTGTTGGAGTGAAGTGGGGGATAGACAGATTACGGGTTCGGAGATTATACAAGAAACTACCGAGAAGATCATCCAAATTCAACAACGGTTGAAAACCGCCCAAAGTCGACAAAAGAGCTACGCTGACATTAAAAGAAAAGATATAGAATTTGAAATTGGAGAGATGGTCATGCTTAAAGTTGCACCTTGGAAAGGCGTTGTTCGATTTGGTAAACGAGGGAAATTAAATCTAAGGTATATTGGACCATTCAAGATTATTGATCGTGTCGGACCAGTAGCTTACCGACTTGAGTTACCTCAACAACTCGCGACTGTACATAACACTTTCCACGTCTCGAATTTGAAGAAATGTTTTGCTAAAGAAGATCTCACTATTCCGTTAGATGATATCCAAATCAACGAAAAACTTCAATTCATCGAAGAACCCGTCGAAATAATGGATCGTGAGGTTAAAAGACTTAAGCAAAACAAGATACCAATTGTTAAGGTTCGATGGAATGCTCGTAGAGGACCCGAGTTCACCTGGGAATGTGAAGATCAGATGAAGAAGAAATACCCGCATCTATTTCCAGAAGATTCGTCAACACCTTCAACAGCTTAAAATTTCGGGACGAAATTTATTTAACGGGTAGGTACTGTAGTGACCCGAACTTTTCCATGTTTATATATATTAATTGAGATTGATATTTACATGATTAAATGTTTCCAACATGTTAATCAATCAAACTTGTTAATACTTGATTAATTGAAATATGTTTCATATAGACAATTGACCACCCAAGTTGACCGGTGATTCACGAACGTTAAAACTTGTAAAAACTATATGATGACATATATATGAATATATATATAGTTAACATGATACTATGATAAGTAAACATATCATTAAGTATATTAACAATGAACTACATATGTAAAAACAAGACTACTAACTTAATGATTTTTAAACGAGACATATATGTAACGATTATCGTTGTAAAGACATTTAATGTATATATATCATATTAAGAGATATTCATACATGATAATATCATGATAATATAATAATTTAAAATCTAATTTGATATTATAAACATTGGGTTAACGACATTTAACAAGATCGTTAACCTAAAGGTTTCAAAACAACACTTACATGTAACGACTAACGATGACTTAACGACTCAGTTAAAATGTATATACATGTAGTGTTTTAGTATGTATTTATACACTTTTGAAAGACTTCAATACACTTATCAAAATACTTCTACTTAACAAAAATGCTTACAATTACATCCTCGTTCAGTTTCATCAACAATTCTACTCGTATGCACCCGTATTCGTACACGTACAATACACAGCTTTTAGATGTATGTACTAATGGTATATACACTCCAATGATCAGCTCTTAGCAGCCCATGTGAGTCACCTAACACATGTGGGAACCATCATTTGGCAACTAGCATGAAATATCTCATAAAATTACAAAAATATGAGTAATCATTCATGACTTATTTACATGAAAACAAAATTACATATCCTTTATATCTAATCCATACACCAACGACCAAAAACACCTACAAACACTTTCATTCTTCAATTCTCTTCATCTAATTGATCTCTCTCAAGTTCTATCTTCAAGTTCTAAGTGTTCTTCATATATTCTACAAGTTCTAGTTACATAAAATCAAGAATACTTTCAAGTTTGCTAGCTCACTTCCAATCTTGTAAGGTGATCATCCTACCTCAAGAAATCTTTGTTTCTTACAGTAGGTTATCATTCTAATACAAGGTAATAATCATATTCAAACTTTGGTTCAATTTCTATAACTATAACAATCTTATTTCAAGTGATGATCTTACTTGAACTTGTTTTCGTGTCATGATTCTGCTTCAAGAACTTCGAGCCATCCAAGGATCCGTTGAAGCTAGATCCATTTTTCTCTTTTCCAGTAGGTTTATCCAAGGAACTTAAGGTAGTAATGATGTTCATAACATCATTCGATTCATACATATAAAGCTATCTTATTCGAAGGTTTAAACTTGTAATCACTAGAACATAGTTTAGTTAATTCTAAACTTGTTCGCAAACAAAAGTTAATCCTTCTAACTTGACTTTTAAAATCAACTAAACACATGTTCTATATCTATATTATATGCTAACTTAATGATTTAAAACCTGGAAACACGAAAAACACCGTAAAACCGGATTTACGCCGTCGTAGTAACACCGCGGGCTGTTTTGGGTTAGTTAATTAAAAACTATGATAAACTTTGATTTAAAAGTTGTTATTCTAAGAAAATGATTTTTATTATGAACATGAAACTATATCCAAAAATTATGGTTAAACTCAAAGTGGAAGTATGTTTTCTAAAATGGTCATCTAGACGTCGTTCTTTCGACTGAAATGACTACCTTTACAAAAACGACTTGTAACTTATTTTTCCGACTATAAACCTATACTTTTTCTGTTTAGATTCATAAAATAGAGTTCAATATGAAACCATAGCAATTTGATTCACTCAAAACGGATTTAAAATGAAGAAGTTATGGGTAAAACAAGATTGGATAATTTTTCTCATTTTAGCTACGTGAAAATTGTTAACAAATCTATTCCAACCATAACTTAATCAACTTGTATTGTATATTATGTAATCTTGAGATACCATAGACACGTATACAATGTTTCGACCTATCATGTCGACACATCTATATATATTTCGGAACAACCATAGACACTCTATATGTGAATGTTGGAGTTAGCTATACAGGGTTGAGGTTGATTCCAAAATATATATAGTTTGAGTTGTGATCAATACTGAGATACATATACACTGGGTCGTGGATTGATTCAAGATAATATTTATCGATTTATTTCTGTACATCTAACTGTAGACAACTAGTTGTAGGTTACTAACAAGGACAGCTGACTTAATAAACTTAAAACATCAAAATATATTAAAAGTGTTGTAAATATATTTTGAACATACTTTGATATATATGTATATATTGTTATAGGTTCGTGAATCAACCAGTGGCCAAGTCTTACTTCCCGACGAAGTAAAAATCTGTGAAAGTGAGTTATAGTCCCACTTTTAAAATCTAATATTTTTGGGATGAGAATACATGCAGGTTTTATAAATGATTTACAAAATAGACACAAGTACGTGAAACTACATTCTATGGTTGAATTATCGAAATCGAATATGCCCCTTTTTATTAAGGCTGGTAATCTAAGAATTAGGGAACAGACACCCTAATTGACGCGAATCCTAAAGATAGATCTATTGGGCCTAACAAACCCCATCCAAAGTACCGGATGCTTTAGTACTTCGAAATTTATATCATATCCGAAGGGTGTCCCAGAATGATGGGGATATTCTTATATATGCATCTTGTTAATGTCGGTTACCAGGTGTTCACCATATGAATAATTTTTATCTCTATGTATGGGATGTGTATTGAAATATGAAATCTTGTGGTCTATTATTATGATTTGATATATATATATATAGGTTAAACCTATAACTCACCAACATTTTTGTTGACGTTTTAAGCATGTTTATTCTTTGGTGATTATTAAGAGCTTCCGCTGTCGCATACTTAAATAAGGACAAGATTTGGAGTCCATGCTTGTATGATATTGTGTAAAAACTGCATTCAAGAAACTTATTTTGTTGTAACATATTTGTATTGTAAACCATTATGTAATGGTCGTGTGTAAACAGGATATTTTAGATTATCATTATTTGATAATCTACGTAAAGCTTTTTAAACCTTTATTGATGAAATAAAGGTTATGGTTTGTTTTAAAATGAATGCAGTCTTTGAAAAACGTCTCATATAGAGGTCAAAACCTCGCAACGAAATCAATTAATATGGAACATTTTTAATCAATAAGAACGGGACATTTCAAAAGGTATCATCATAGCATGTTATTTTATCACATCTCACTCTTCACTTTTATTATTATAGCAATATTATACTCTTTAACTTCATCCTCCTTTACGTATTAAATTCCCAATAGAACACTCGATATTCAACAGAATGAGAGAGAAAAGGAGATAGAAAGAGGTATGATTGTCGATGGATATAGTAGCTGCAGCATTTGCTTCATTGTTATGATGTTCGAGTTTGAAAAAGAAAAATAGAAACTTAATTGTAGTAGTTGCCGGTGATGTGCCGTGGTGATGAGGTGATAGTTGTCGTGAAGTCGAAGGTGTGGTTTTAGTCATGCTTGTTACAATGGACAGCAAAAAAAAAAAATAGACGTTATAGAAGGTGGTGGTTTGTTGTTGGATCAAAGGTTTGTTGTTGTTTTAGGATGGTGTGGTTGTGATGGTAATGGTGTTTGATAGTTGTCGAGAAGAAAGTTCATGAAGAAGAAAATAACAATAATGTAGAAAGCTGGTGGCGTTTGAGTGTCACCGGACAAGAGAGAAAGAAAGGAAAGGAAAGAGATGGTGAGCGGTTTGTGAGGTGAGTTAAGATTCAATTAGAAGCATAAGTGAAAGAGAAGAAAATAGGATATCTTCATCAAATATCAAAAACAATTGTCTTATACTCTCATCCACCGACATTAAATCACAAGAAATGGAAATAAAGAAAAGAATGTTGATTTTGATTGCTAACAGATTTTGTTAGCATTATGCAAATAATTGATTTCTAGGGAACAGAATAAAAGAAAGTTGATTGTGATCCTAACAAGTTTTTGTTTTGGTACGTACTTGAAGTTGACCCATAACAATATGCAGACAGGAACAAAATTCATGATGTAGAGAATGGAGAAAAAAAATAAATAAAGTAGATGGAGAAAGAATCGAATTCTATTATTAGTCACATTAATTCTTACATTTACTTATTTACTTATTATTAATATTAATAATAGTAATACTAATTAATAATAATTATATAAATATACTACTACTAATAATAATAGCATTAATAATAATATTAATAATAATGATAATATCAAAATAATATTTAATATAATGATCAAGGTAATACAAATAATAATAATGATAATTTTCAGTATTTATAATTCATTTTATTTTTTTTTATTATTATTTATTTTTTTAATTATGATAACTATAATAGTGATAATGATAATAATTATAAAATATTAATAATAACAAGGTTCATAATTCTTACTACTAGTTTCGATGATATTAGTAATGATATCAATAATATTAGTAATTAAATGTATCCAATGATATATGTACATATATAGATTCATAATATATATATATATATATATATATATATATATATATATATATATATATATATATATATACATTTATTTACAAACAATTATTCGTGAATCGTCGAGAATAGTTAAAGGTCAATTGAATATATGGACATCGTTCCAAAATTTTGAGACTCAACATTACAGACTTTGCTTATCGTGTCGAAATCGTATAAAGTTTAAGTTTAAATTTGGTCGAAAATTACCGGGTCGTCACAGTACCTACCCGTTAAAGAAATTTCGTCCCGAAATTTGAGTGAGGTAGTCATGGCTAACAATAAATATGCTTTCCTGACGAATATGAACTGATATTAGAGTTTTATCATTATTGAATAATACAGAAAAAATAATTCGATTATTCGAAGAGCACGAATGGAGCTATCACAAAAGAGTGAAATGAATAAATGAAGTTTCGTTTTAACTTTTGACGTTGCCTTAGTTGATTTCCAGAATTCAAGGGATTTAAAAGAAAATCTAGGAAATCTATAAGATATGATTCTTCGGCGAATAAGGAAATTAAGATTTCTCTAATTAAATACGGTGATCTACTTCGATTACTCTGTCTGATATTTCCATTATAAATTAAACTCTTCCGTTCCATTATTCTCACCATTCCTATACTTTCTTTCTTAGTCCATACATCCGAAAGATTGTGAAATGCTTAATCCCGTTCTAATCCTTGATGTTTTCTTAATTATCATTTCTGTCATCCTTCCTTTCAATATTCCACCAGAAGAATCTGTTTACTTCTAATATTACCTTGGGATGATGCTATTCTTAATTATACCGTGTCTTTATATTGTTATTCGTATTAATATCCACAGTTTGCAACCTCCGTGTTATTATCGGGCATTATATTTTCTCTTATATTTCGAAATCCCTGCTTCCGTTTTCTATAATCATTGTCATCCACAGTTAATGATCTCTCCTATTTTGCTGCAATTTATACTCCAATTTTTCTATTTCTTTTGGAGCTTTGTCCCTTCGTTTCTTCTTTTATATGATTGGAGATCTCTGGTGATGGTCCAGAATTCGTAAATATGGAGTTTTAAATGAATTTAATGTTCTAAACAAGAAAGAACATTATAGCACGATTTGATTTGTCAAATTACCAGAATCACTGAGAATAGAACTATCAAGAATATATTTTCTTGATATGTTCAGAAGTTAAACAGAATGAAAGAGTTATGTAACATGGCACATGATGACGTTAAAATCTGTGAATCATCACGTCCCATTAGAAACTCGGCATGACTTAATGTAATATAATCACGTTGATCAAGTGTCATTATATTATACTAACTCATGCATCAGTTCTCAACATTACTTCAATAACATTCATATTTTTGGCTCGAAAGTTTACAGAATATAGAAACTAACAGTTTCCATATGATGTAACACTGATAGCACGGAGAGGTTAATGATTTCATATAAGAATAGTTATGAAAATATCTTCAGAAATATGGAGGATATTTATAATGAAAGATACGATGATATCTTGGAATTTCTAATATCGAAGGATGGTGAAGAAAATTTGTCCTCAAGAGTTTGGAGTCAGAAGTAAGGTATTCGCTAAGGATTTCATCAGAAACAGAATCATCAGGATTCTTAATGTACAAGTTTAGTCCTTGTGATTTGTTCAGAGACTCCTTCGTAGTTTGCTCAATCAGTTTTTCAGTTTCAAACTTTTTCTGAGCTTTGCCAACATACAATTCTTTATCATCAACTTTTGGCTGTTGAGGTCGTTTACAGTTTTTGTTGCTTCATTCAACATTTTCAAGATTCAGAGCATTAATTTGCAGACTGGGTACTTTTCAGAATTTCAGAATTGGAATTCGTAAATCCAGGAGATAGAAGTTATATTTATATATAAATATATATATTTATATTTATATATATATATTGTTATCGTAGAATCGCTGAGAATTTTGAGATTATCGATTGATGCCTTCCGGTACTTGGTATGGTAATTATCATTACAAGATACTGATGAGTTCATGATAAGAATTCAATAGATAAATATATTGATTTGTCGTAGAGATTTGAGCCAAGGAGCAATGAGGTTGCTAGTACGTCTGCTGTTAATATGATGGAATATAAAAGGCTTCCCGGTAACAATAAAATAGCACGCATATATATCAAGGTTATAATAAGGTTGTTTCGAACGAAAAGTTGAAGTTGACTTGCTGGAGCTGTGACAAAGTTGGCTAATTTGGAAAGAGATTTGAAAAGTTATTTTCGGTAATAATAACGTTAAAGGAATTAGCACAGTTGCGCGTTAAACGTTTACTCAGTTTCTGAGAGTTTTCAGGTGCATAACTATATGCATCAATCTTTCCTTCTCGTAGATGAAGTGCGGTTGGTTCATCCTCTCGATCGAGGTGTTTTCAAGAATCACGAAAGGTTTGAACGCAGATTGTAATCGTCGAGATACAATGAGGTTTAAGATGAAATCTAGTGGCAACTTGAGGAAATATTTAACTGTAGAAGATGAAATTTATTTACAATCTTTTAGGTCGAAAAGTGTTGTATTTAATATTTCCTACTCTTTTAATAATTTTTAATTGTTCATAATAGTGGTCCAATAGTCCAATAGTTCAATAGCTCCACCAAAACTAGTATATTTTAAGGAAATAGTCATATAGTAATAGTTAGCTAGGAACAGTTAACATAGTTTGAAAGTTTTACGTAGTTAATTAATTGGTTACTAATAAATTTTATTTTGTTCATTATTTTCTTCATTATGCCACTTGTTAAATCTTGACTTGGGTTTTGATCGGCAGAAACTCGTATGTGAAATTTAATTGGAATGAAAATGGTTATTCTTTGGTGAACAGATACGTATATCTGTGGAGTAAGTAGGATAGTAAATGACTGTTGAATCAGATTCGAAGAATGTACATTGTAACTTATTAATGTGAAATCTAAATATTCCTCGGGTATTACCTACCCGTTAAAATATTTTCATCATTAATAGTTTGTACGAAAGACTTTTTAATTACAAACTTTATGAAAATATACTTTCATATATATATTTTCTTCAGATGTAATATAGATTTAATGAGTTAATATGATATTAATCTCATTTGGTTTACCGTTAGAACAAGAATACATAATCTCTAAAACATTAGAGATTACATAATCGCCATGTTGAACGAAGATAAATGATGTAGAACGTCATGTATAACGATGATTATGCTCGAGGTACAGATTGTGATGTTGAGGCGTGTGTTGTTGTGGTTTATGTTGTTGTTGGTGGTATTGTTGATGATGTTGATGTTACTGAATCTGGTACGTTTTGCACCATATTTTCCAAGGCTACAACTCAGGCGCGAAACTCGTTGACTTTTATTACTTCGGGATGATTGTCGGTAGGAACGAGCGAATGAATAAGGTTTAGAATTGTGGATAGAATATAATCGTGACGAGCTACCCTGGAAATGAGGCTGAAAATGGTGTTTCAGATAGGTTAGTCGGTAAGTGCTTCAGGTTCTTCGCCAATCGGTGAATTCGGTTGGTGGATGGGATCGCCTTCTGCGCTTCTCCATTGATTAAGTCGACTACAAAACCATCCGACGAATTGGGGATGGCTGATTGGTTGATTCATTCCGGTGACACTACTTTCGGAGCTCGAGTGAAACTCTACGTCGGAATAGCTGTCGGAATAACTATCGGAATAGTTATCGGAATCTAAGGGACTCGAACTGGTTGATGGACTCATCTCGTACGATCAGATGAAGGATTTTTGATAAGGAAAAGAATAGGATGTAGATTAGTACCCTGCAATACATAATTTACATATGCATATATAATACTAAAATCCCATAAGTTACGGAGGAATCTACGGAAACTATCAGGCAAAGGTAACAATAACAGATACGCTAAGATATGAATTTATCTATACACTGTCTATGCAATAGAGGCAGTAAGACGTGTCTAGACTAAGAATGATAAGTAGGTAATTTCCTAAGGATGATAAGGAGATAATTTCCGACACGAAATGATAAGCAAAACTTTTGACATGCAGACACGGTTGAAGTCCAGACTCACTAATGCATCATAACGACTTATCAATTATACACACTAATGCAGACCTGGTTCGCTAAGACCACCGCTCTAATACCAACTGTAGAGACCCGTCCTAATCCATCCGGACGAAGTCCATATCGATTATAAACGATTCACAACAGTTAATTACATCGCGAGGTATTTGACCTCTATATGATACATTTTACAAACATTGCATTCGTTTTTAAAAGAAAAACTTTCATTTACATCGAAAGTTGATGGCAAGCATACTATTTCATAATATATCAAATTATAATTGACTAAACAATAATCTTGATGAACTCAACGACCCGAAGGCAACGTCTTTTGAAATATGTCATGAATGACTCCAAGTAATAACTCTAAAATGAGCAAATGCACAGCGAAAGATTTCTTTTATACCTGAGAATAAACATGCTTTCAAGTGTCAACCAAAAGGTTGGTGAGTTCATTAGTTTAACATAAATAATCATTTCATAATTTTAATAGACCACAAGATTTCATATATCCATTTCTTATAAACATACGTTCCATGCATAGAGACAAAAATATCATTCATATGGATTGAACACCTAGTAACCGACATTCACAATATACACATAAGAATATCCCCATCATTCCGGGATCCTCCTTCGGACATGATATAAATTTCGAAGTACTAAAGCATCTGGTACTTTGGATGGGGCTTGTTGGGCCCGATAGATCTATCTTTAGAGTTCGCGTCAATTAGGGTGTCTGTTCCCTAATTCTTAGATTACCAGACTTAATAAAAAGGGGCATATCCGATTTCGATCATTCAACCATATAATGTAGTTTCAATTACTTGTGTCTATTTCGTAAAACAGTTATAAAAACAGCGCATGTATTCTCAGTCCCAAAAATATAATGAGTAAAAAGGGAAATGAAATTCACGCATATAAATATTGTAAAATAGTTAATAAAGCATTTGTATGTATTCTCAGCCCAAAAATGTAAAGAGTAAAAGGGAGCAAATGAAACTCACCAAATGTATTTTGTAGTAAAAATACATATGTCTATATTGTACAATGCAGGGTTGGTTGACTTTGGATTCACGAAGCTCACACGAATCAGGCTTCAAAAAGAATGGAACGCCATTGCCAAGGCTCGAACCCACGACCTCTCATTCAACGATCATGCTACCAAACCGTCGCTCCACTAGTTACTTTCGCATAATATTTAACACCCTTAATTAATTAACCCGAATCTGGTCCATGTTTAACCTCGGCCCAACACCATTATTTTGGCCCATGTTTAACCTTGGCCTAACACCATTATTCTGGCCCAACAGAATAAGCAGGTTGCTAAAAATATAAAGCTGCAGGAGGAGACTAGGCTCGAACTCAGGACCTATTACTTAATCAAACGCCTAACAAACCACTAAACCGATCGTTCATTCTGGTTATATACTGTTAGATCAATTATCTAACCTATTACCCTCTCAAATTATTATCATCACCCATCAATCCCATTGTTAACTTCCATAACATCAAGTAACCACCATCTATCCTAATCTTTATTATAATCTTTTCTGTTATAATGTCACTTAAACATTTATCATCATCATACAGCATCATTTAATCATCATCGACATCATAATCATCATCTTCCATGATCATTATATCGTCACCACCTTTAATATATATTCATCATCTACATCTTATATATCATCATCATTACCGACTCATCATCTCCCATCATCAAGTCATCGTTCATCATCAGGTACCCATCTTCATTGTTATGATCGAACATTATTCATCACCTTAAATCAACGTATCATCATGATCATCATCAATCTCCCACACCGTATATCAAGTAACATTTATCATCATCATCATGGTTCCATGTACTTCTTTTGATTGAGAAGAAAAAAAAAAACGGAAAGCATTCGTTGGAAATAATCCCGTCACAACACATCTGCCCATTAAACAAACATGGCCCAACAATCCAAATCTTGTGATATTCGGTCCAAGTATAAACCGAACTTTGGATACTTCTCTAGTGGAGTGATAAAAAAAATTGGTGCAAAAGAGAAAGCGATGTATGTGGTCAAATGGGTCGGCAAACACAAAAGAAAAAAAATAAAGCAAACAGCATAATCGGGGAACAACCTCCAAGTGGCTTGGCTCGTTTAACAATTAAACAATTCCATAGTTTGCTTATCTCTTGACCCAAGATAAAGTATTTCGGTGCCCACTTATTTAATCAAAAATCTCGTGCCATAAGGGAATAACTAATAGGTAAGTGGAGCTTTATTATAGTTGTGGGGTTCGGTTTTGGTGAAAGGTTACTCGAATAATAGACAAAGGTATCATCATAGCATGTTATTTTATCACATCTCACTCTTCACTTTTATTATTATAGCAATATTATACTCTTAAACTTTATCCTCCTTTACGTATTAAATTCCCAATAGAACACTTGATATTCAACAGAATGAGAGAGAAAAGGAGATAGAAAGAGGTATGATTGTCGATGGATATAGCAGCTGCAGCATTTGCTTCATTGTTATGATGTTCGAGTTTGAAAAAGAAAAATAGAAACTTAATTGTAGTAGTTGCCGGTGATGTGCCGTGGTGATGAGGTGATAGTTGTCGTGAAGTCGAAGGTGTGGTTTTAGTCATGCTTGTTACAATGGACAGCAAAAAAAAATAGACGTTATAGAAGGTGGTGGTTTGTTGTTGGATCGAAGGTTTGTTGTTGTTTTAGGATGGTGTGGTTGTGATGGTAATGGTGTTTGATAGTTGTCGAGAAGAAAGTTCTCGAAGAAGAAAATAACAATAATGTAGAAAGCTGGTGGCGTTTGAGTGTCACCGGACAAGAGAGAAAGAAAGGAAAGGAAAGAGATGGTGAGCGGTTTGTGAGGTGAGTTAAGATTCAATTAGAAGCATAAGTGAAAGAGAAGAAAATAGGATATCTTCATCAAATATCAAAAACAATTGGCTTATACTCTCATCCACCGACATTAAATCACAAGAAAGGGAAATAAAGAAAAGAATGTTGATTTTGATTGCTAACAGATTTTGTTAGCATTATGCAAATAATTGATTTCTAGGGAACAGAATAAAAGAAAGTTGATTGTGATCCTAACAAGTTTTTGTTTTGGTACGTACTTGAAGTTGACCCATAACAATATGCAGACAGGAACAAAATTCATGATGTAGAGAATGGAGAAAAAAATAAATAAAGTAGATGGAGAAAGAATCGAATTCTATTATTAGTCACATTAATTCTTACATTTACTTATTTACTTATTATTAATATTAATAATAGTAATACTAATTAATGATAATTATATAAATATACTGCTACTAATAATAATAGCATTAATAATAATATTAATAATAATGATAATATCAAAATAATATTTAATATAATGATCAAGGTAATACAAATAATAATAATGATAATTTTCCGTATTTATAATTCATTTTATTTATTTATTTATTTTATTATTTCTTTTTTTTAATTATGATAACTATAATATTAATAATGATAATAATTATAAAATATTAATAATAACAAGGTTCATAATTCTTACTACTAGTTTCGATGATATTAGTAATGATATCAATAATATTAGTAATTAAATGTATCCAATCATATATGTACATATATAGATTCATAATATATATATATATATATATATATATATATATATATATATATATATATATATATATATATATATATATATATATATATATATATATATATATATATATATACATTTATTTACAAACAATTATTCGTGAATCGTCGGAAATAGTTAAAGGTCAATTGAATATATGGACATCGTTCCAAAATTTTGAGACTCAACATTACAGACTTTGCTTATCGTGTCGAAATCATATAAAGTTTAAGTTTAAATTTGGTCAGAAATTACCGGGTCGTCAAACGTTTAGTGCCGATTCCGCCATTCAGACACAGAGAGATGTTGGCCGCCTTCGGACTACCAGTTCAGCCACCCGTGTCACCACCACATGATTCGGATGACTCATCATCCGCCGATTCTTCATCAGATGATTCTTCTTCAGACTCCAGTGACGACGAGGACCCTGCTGACGTACCTATTCAGCCACCCTCTACCCCGCCGAAGAAGCGGTACCGTCCTGATGGTACCGTCATTCCAGGGGTGAATGGAGGTCGTGCTTTCACTGACGCTTTTGGTCGGCCTCAGAGGGTTACTGCCCGTAAGTGGCGTGTGCCGTACCCTGCCGACCCACTCATACGTAAGGCACCTCGTTACGTGCTGACTATTTCTGGAGCCAGAACATCTGCACCCCGTTTCGTGTGGTCTGCACCATTCTCCCCACCGGCACCATCTGCACCACCGGCACCACCTGTACCACCGGCGTCACCTGCCCCACCAGCTCCCACTGTCGACGAATTGACGAGGGAGGTAAAGATTCTATGAGCTCGGGTTACTGAGCTCGAGGAGCAGTTGGCTCAGGTTTTAGACATCCTACACCCACCTTCACCGTAGGACTTTGTATTAGATTTCATGATGTAATCTAGTTGTAGTTTCATATTTCACTTATGTATTGTACGAACCTATCATGATGTATGAAACTTATTATTAATGAATGGAAACTTTGTGATGTTACTTTTTGCACAAGTGTTCTATTTACGTTACTATATGGTGTTTTGCGGTACTTGTATCAAATTGCGTTACTTAATTAACATGTGTGGTGCTGTTTACATGTTGGTTGTTATATACTATATTATTATATACTGAATGCTGGATTTTGACTTGAGTCAAAATTTTTGTTTAGAACACCATGGCTAACGGTCGATCCACACCTACTGCTGCTCAAATTGAAGAGATGATCCAAGAACGTGTAGCTGCAACCCTAGCAGAAAGAAATCTCCAAGCTCCACCGCCACCACCACCGGTTATCCCACTCGTTCGAAATGGGTGTACTTACAAGGAATTCCAGAGCTGCAAACCGCATAACTTCAGTGGAACCGAGGGACCGGTTGGTCTCACCAGATGGTTCGAGAAACTTGAATCAGTATTCCAAGTTAGCAACTGTTCGGAGGACAACAAGACCAAGTTTGCTTCGTGCACGCTATCTGACGGCGCGCTAACGTGGTGGAACACGTTAGCTCAAGCGAAAGGCATTGATGAGGCGTATGCTATGCCATGGGAGGAATTCAAAGCTGCTATGATTGATGAGTATTGTCCGAGAACCGAAATTCAGAAGATGGAAATGGAATTCATGCAGTTAAAGGCCGTTGGGAACGACCTTGATGGTTACAACAGGAGATTTTTGGAACTAGCACTGATGTGTCCGACAATGGTAACCCCGGAATTCAAGCGTATGGAGAGATACTTCTGGGGACTCCCTAAGAGCATCAAAGGAAACGTCACATCGTCCAAACCACCGAATGTTCCCGAAGCAATGCGCATGGCGCATACCCTCATGAATCAGATTCTCATTGATGAGCCGGAGAAGGCTAGGTTTGAAGCTAGTAGTAGTGAAAAGCGAAAGTGGGATAATAACAACAACAACAACAACAACAACAACAACAACAACAATAACAACAACAACAACAACAACAAAAACATGGGGAGAAACTACGATCAAACCCTCGCCAAGAGGCACAACAATGGTGGAAACCCCAACCCCAACAACAACACCAACTCCAACCCGAACTACAAAGGAACCTTACCACAATGCAAGAGGTGTTACAAACACCACACTGGGTATTGCAATGTTGTCTGCGAGAAGTTCCAACGGACTGGGCATATCGGGAAAGACTACAAGGTCACCACTTTGAATGGGAAGCCAAACACCAATGGGCCGAAGAAGTGTTACGAATGCGGGCAGACGGGCCATTTCAGAAATGTGTGCCCAAACAAGCGAAAAGACGGCGGACCAACCCGTGGTAGAGCTTTTAATGTTAATGCAAGGGACGCACGCGAAAACCCCGACTTGGTGACAGGTATATTCACAATCAACAATCTTTTAGCTTCTGTCTTGTTTGATACTGGTGCGGATAGAAGTTATGTATCTAGACATTTTTGCGATAAGATTAGTTGGTCATTAGTCCCGTTAAAAGAGAGTATGCTTGTCGAGGTCGCCAATGGAAAACTTGAAAAAGTTGACCATATTAGTCGAGGAGCTATTATCAACATAGCTGGTGCAGATTTCGAAATTGATTTGATACCTATCAAACTGGGAAGTTTTGACGTGATCATCGGTATGGATTGGTTGAGCAAAATAAAGGCTGATATTATCTGTGGAGATAAAGCACTTCGCATACCACAAGGAGACGGTAAGCCACTGATCATCTATGGAGAGAGATGTACCTTGAAGCTGAACCTCATTAGTTGCGTGAAAGCGCAAAAGATTATGAAGAAGGGATATTTTGCTGTCCTAGCACATGTGAAAGTGGTAGAAACTGAGGTGAAGAATGTGAACGACGTTCGAATTGTGAACGAATTTTCCGATGTCTTCCCTGAAGAATTGCCTGGATTACCGCCGCAGAGAGCAGTAGAGTTTCAGATTGATTTAGTGCCAGTAGCTGCACCTGTAGCTCGCACACCTTATAGACTCGCACCTTCCGAGATGCAAGAATTACAGAGCCAACTATAAGAACTACTTGACCGTGGATTTATCCAACCAAGTTTCTCGCCATGGGGCGCACCTGTGTTGTTTGTGAAGAAGAAGGATGGATCCTTCCGTATGTGTATCGACTACCGTGAACTTAACAAATTGACTATCAAGAATCGGTATCCACTTTCACGAATTGATGATCTTTTTGACCAACTACAAGAATCGAGCGTCTACTCAAAGATCGATTTGCGATTCAGCTATCACCAGTTGAGGGTGAAAGAAAGCGATGTAATGAAAACTGCATTCAGGACTCGTTATGGTCATTATGAGTTTCTCTTGATGCCATTCGGTTTAACAAATGCACCTTCCGTGTTCATGGACCTCATGAATCGTGTCTGTAAGCCGTACCTGGACAAGTTTGTTATCGTCTTCATAGATGATATCCTCATCTACTCTAAGAGTGAAGAAGAACATGAGCAACACCTCCGACTAGTGCTTGAGCTCTTGAGACAAGAGCAACTTTACGCCAAATTCTCCAAGTGTGAATTTTGGTTGAAGGAAGTTCAGTTTCTGGGTCATGTTGTGAGCGACCAGGGTATCAAAGTTGATCCCGCCAAGATTGAAGCCATCAGCAAGTGGGAGACCCCCACTACTCCGACGCATATTCGTCAATTCCTAGGTCTTGCCGGTTACTACCGAAGATTCATCGAAGGATTTTCTCTGATTGCGCGTCCTTTGACCGCACTGACTCACAAGGGCAAGAAGTTCATTTGAGAACCCGCACACGAATCAGCATTCCAAACTTTGAAGAAGAAGTTAACCACCACACCTATCCTATCACTTCCTGAGGGCAGTGATAACTTTGTTGTTTATGGTGATGCATCGAAGAG
This sequence comes from Rutidosis leptorrhynchoides, assembly GCF_046630445.1. Lineage (NCBI taxonomy): Eukaryota > Viridiplantae > Streptophyta > Magnoliopsida > Asterales > Asteraceae > Rutidosis > Rutidosis leptorrhynchoides. The sequence goes on along the minus strand of NC_092334.1, from coordinate 314,454,442 downwards.
TGGTTTTGGTTGTGTACTGATGCAACGATCAAAGGTTATTACCTATGCCTCCCGCCAATTGAAGATTCACGAGCGGAACTACACTACTCACGATCTTGAACTTGGAGCCATTGTCTTTGCACTCAAATTGTGGAGACATTATTTGTATGGAACTAAGAGCACTATCTTCACCGATCACAAGAGTCTCCAACACATCTTCGATCAGAAGCAATTGAATATGAGACAGCGTCGATGGATTGAGACGATCAACGATTACGACTGTGAACTCCGTTATCACCCTGGCAAGGCCAATGTTGTAGCTGACGCTTTAAGCCAAAAGGAGAGGACGGCACCTCTTCGTGTAAGGACTCTGAACATCACCATTCATTCGAACCTCAACAGCCAGATCAGATCAGCCCAAGAAGAGGCTCTCAAGGAGGAGAACATATCTCACAAACATTTGAACATACTTGTCTCTCAATTCGAGGTTAGGGAGTCTGGACTCCGATGTTATGCCGAAAGAATATGGGTACCTCTTTATGGAGATCTACGGAACCTTATACTTGATGAAGCACACAAATCGAGATATTCGATTCATCCTGGAGCAGGCAAGATGTACCATGACCTTAAGGAACAGTATTGGTGGCCGAATCTCAAGAAGGACGTTGCGACTTATATTGGAAAGTGTTTGACCTGCTCGAAGGTTAAAGCCGAGCATCAGAGACCTTCTGGCTTACTTCAACAGCCAGAAATCCCACAATGGAAGTGGGAACGGATAACAATAGATTTCATCACCAAGCTACCAAAGACGGTGGGCGGATACGATACTATTTGGGTTATTGTTGACCGCCTTACCAAATCTGCACACTTTCTAGCGATGAAGGAAACGGATACAATGGAGAGACTTGCTCAATTATACATTAAGGAGGTTGTATCACGACACGGTGTACCTTTATCGATGATCTCAGATCACGATCCCCATTTTGCCTCTAGATTTTGGCGTTCTTTGCAAGAAGCCATGGGAACTCGTCTCGACATGAGTACTGCTTATCATCCTCAGACTGACGGGCAAAGTGAACGAACGATTCAGACGTTGGAAGACATGTTGCGTGCATGTGTCATTGATTTTGGAAAGGCCTGGGAAAGGCATTTGCCACTAGCCGAATTCTCGTACAACAACAGTTATCACTCTAGCATTAATGCTGCACCTTTTGAAGCATTGTATGGCCGTAAGTGCCGATCTCCTATTTGTTGGGCCGAAGTAGGTGAAAAGCAAATCACAGGACCCGAGGTAGTCCACGAAACGACAGAGAATATTGCTCAAATTCAAGCTAGACTTAAGACTGCCCTTGATCGCCAAAAGAGTTATGCCGATCTTAAACGTAAAGTCTTTGAATTCAACGTTGGTGATCGTGTAATGCTGAAGGTTGCACCTTGGAAAGGTGTGATCCATTTTGGAAAACGTGGAAAGTTAAACCCATGATACATTGGTCCTTTTGAAATCTTGGAACGTGTTGGACCCGTTGCATACCATTTGGATTTACCAGCACAATTGAGCTCAGTTCATCCTACCTTCCATGTGTCGAACTTGAAGAAGTGTCTTGCTGCACCTGAACTTATCATACCACTTGAGGAACTTACGATTGACGACAAACTGCACTTTATGGAAGAACCAGTTGAGATTATGGATCGTGAGATCAAAACTTTGAAAAGCAACAAGATTCCGATCGTCCGAGTGCGATGGAATGCCAAACGAGGACCTGAGTTTACTTGGGAGCGAGAGGATCAAATGATGCGGAAGTATCCTCACCTTTTTTCGACTCCTCCATCTACCTCAGCTTAAATTTATATATATATATATATATATATATATATATATATATATATATATATATATATATATATATATATATATATATATATATATAGTTTATCTTATGTACAAAACAGGGTAAAACATCGCAGTTCGAGCAGTGGCACGCCGTGAATATATATACATATATATGTATATACATACATATATATATACATACATATATATATATATATATATATATATATATATATATATATATATATATATATATATATAGCTTAAATTTCGAGACGAAATTTTCTTTAACAGGTGGGTAATTTAACGACCCTGGAATTTCCAACGTTTATTTATTAATAATTGTTATTATTAATACGTGTGATTAAACGAATGTATGTTATTACATTTACTTGTTGCCAGGATTGCCCGAACTTGACTTTAATTGCCCGAAACGTCTTTGTGACACGCGAAACTTACCCGAATAATATTTTCAAGTATTATTTACATACATTATTAGTTTTATTAATCATTTTAATTAACTAAAGTTATTAGTTAATTACTTGGGCTTTAATTGGATTCATTTGTTAATTACATAAAACTTGGGCTTTGTTTTTGTACATGGACTTTAAGAGCCCACCCTACTGCTTAGTTGGACTTAGTTAGCCCATTAACACTTGTAAGTATCACTTTAGAAGGAAACTAGTTAGTTAGAAGACTTGGAATATAGTTAACACCTTATCCCCATGCATGGCCATCTTTTATCCAACTTTCATGAGCTTTACATGCTAATAACCTTGGAACTTCTCCCTCCCCTCTCCTTTTTCAGCTGGCCGTGACTTTGGTTGGTGCACAAAGGGATTCAAAACTTTTTTTTTTACATTACTTGTTCACTTGTAAACCTCATTCTTCACACACACGCTTTACTTGCGAAATCCTCTCAAACTTTTCTCTCATTTCTTTCTCTCTTTTGCTCTCAAATATTGTAAGTTACATGATACTTTTTCTTTTCTTTTCTTCTTGTAAAAACCGATTTACATATGCACATATCATCATCATCTTTTGTTACTTGTAGTTTGATTACTTGTTGTTGTTAGTTTGTTACATGTAATTGTTAGTTATTCTTTACTAGTTACAAGATCAAACTTACTAGTTTGATTCTTCATAATATCTTGTATTTATCAAGAACGCAAGAACATAAACTTACTAGTTTATGATTCTACTTTTATTGTTTCAAAAATTGTAAGTTCATGTGTTGAAATCATACTTGTAGTTCTTGAAGTAAACTTAAAGTTTACTTTCTAAAGATCAAACTTTGGTTTGAATCTTTAAAGTATGAAACTCATGAACTTATTTACTTGTTTAAATTAGTTTGTTACTTCATTTACTTGCACTTTAATTTCATGTTGTTGGTTGTATTTGGTCAAATGTTACTAGTTAACTTTGATCTCATTAATCTTGAACTTAAAGTTAACTTTAAGAGTTCAAGAACATGTAAATGAAACTTTTTAATTATAACTTGGTACACTTATGGTAGATCTAGACTTTTGAGTCTTGGATCTTCAAGATCAAACTATGAACTATGTTCCACTACTCAAGATCTAGATTTCATAAGTTTACTTCAAGTTTGTAACTTGTTTTTACTTATAAAGTTCATGTAAGTGTTAGATCTAAGATCTTGATGTAAATTTGGTTCATCAACTTCATACAACTCTTAAGTGAGTTGATCTACATGTCTTAGACTCACACTTGTGTCATAATTGTCAAAACTTAGTTAGTAATACTTTTACATTTCATGTATGTGCTAAATCTAAGACTTTGATGAAACTTTGGTTCATCAAAACACTTACAACTCTTAAGTGAAGTTGTGCTTCATGTCTTAGACTTGCACTTGGGTTATGATGGCCAAAACTTGGTAAAGATGATGTAAACACATCAATGAGTTGTACACTTGAAGCTATATGCATCAAGGATGAGAACCATGGTGAACATCAAGCACCAAACCCACCGGAACCCACTAATTTTCTGTTTACTGTCTTCTACCTACTGTTTTGGTGATTCTGTAACATACCAGTAGACCTGGGCTATTGTGATTATGATTTTCAAATATCTCTTTTCGAGTAGATAACTTTTCATTTAAGACTCGTCTTCATCCGAGTTACGGTTTAGGATTTATGGCCCTCCGATATTCACTATGTCCTTTTAACGTTGTGCAGAAATTTCTGACCTACTCGCACTTAGACCGTCGCCATGGTCAAACGAAGACGAGTTTGCTTCTGTAAATTTTACCACACTTAAAGGACTCATATACGGAGCCATGGCTACTGGTCTCACCTTAATTCAGTAAGGTTAGAGGCCGTGGTGACTGACTGAAATCAGCCTTTGTTGTAAACTACTTTCATAAACGAAACTTACTTTACGCCTTTCGTTTGATGATGAATGATGATGACCCTTAAGACCTTATTTACATACTTTTAAACTTATTAAGATGATTTACTGACTTAGTACTATTTGACTTAGGTTGAGGACTTTCGGACCGATTACTTGCACACCTTTTCCGAACCGACTTTACGACTACATTATCATTGTGAGTTATAGCATTCCCTTTTTACTTTAACTTATTTTGGGAACTGAGAATACATGCGGATTTTATGTTTTACATACTAGGCACGAGTACTTAAACTTATATATGTGTGGGTTATACAACGGCAGAAACATTCCCTTTAGCTCGGTAACGTTTAGTCATTGGTTTTTGAACCGGTGAACGCGAATCTTAGATATGGATCCATAGGGTTTGACATCCCCACTCGGGCTAGTAGCACTAGCATTTAACGAGTGTTTAATACTTCGTAGACATACGCACTTGCCAAGTGTACTTTCAGGGGGTATAAACGTTAAGTTAGTTACCAAGTGCCCACGGTTAACATATACTTTATCATACTGTTTTGAAACGCTCTTTGTAGCAATGAAATCTCGTGGCCTACCTTACTTACTATTATACTTAAACTATAGCTCACCAACCTTTGTGTTGACGTTTTTAAGCATGTTTTTCTCAGGTGCTTGAGGTTAGCTTCCGCTGTGTGCTAGTCGTGCTGTAGACACCCGCTGCTTAGAGTTGTCATCGCGTGAACTACTTTATTTTGCATTCAAACTTTAGTACTTTTGAACTATGACTTGTAACGACCGTTGTGGTCACGTACACTTATTGTTTGCTTCTACTTAGTGAAGCATGCTTTTGGATTGTAAAACATTCGATGTTGGTTTAGACATCACTTTATTATTGAATGCAAACTCTTTTTGAAAACACATATAGTACTTAACCTTGTAATGATCCTGTTGTTGATGATTCGTACACGATGGTTTTGTACGGGGCATCACATTATCACGGGTAAATTGACGAACAGATATGAGGTTTTTAATGATGTTGGGGGTTACAAGTACATTATTTAAATGTAATGGTCGGTGATCATTGGGTAACAAGCTATGGCCAGTGTTAGTGACGAGAATGGTGTAGTGACCCGAACTTTTCCATGTTTATATATATTAATTGAGATTGATATTTACATGATTAAATGTTTCCAACATGTTAAGCAATCAAACTTGTTAAGACTTGATTAATTGAAATATGTTTCATATAGACAATTGACCACCCAAGTTGACCGGTGATTCACGAACGTTAAAACTTGTAAAAACTATATGATGACATATATATGGATATATATATAGTTAACATGATACTATGATAAGTAAACATATCATTAAGTATATTAACAATGAACTACATATGTAAAAACAAGACTACTAACTTAATGATTTTTAAACGAGACATATATGTAACGATTATAGTTGTAAAGACATTTAATGTATATATATCATATTAAGAGATATTCATACATGATAATATCATGATAATATAATAATTTAAAATCTCATTTGATATTATAAACATTGGGTTAACAACATTTAACAAGATCGTTAACCTAAAGGTTTCAAAACAACACTTACATGTAACGACTAACGATGACTTAACGACTCAGTTAAAATGTATATACATGTAGTGTTTTAATATGTATTTATACACTTTTGAAAGACTTCAATACACTTATCAAAATACTTCTACTTTACAAAAATGCTTACAATTACATCCTCGTTCAGTTTCATCAACAATTCTACTCGTATGCACCCGTATTCGTACTCGTACAATACACAGCTTTTAGATGTATGTACTATTGGTATATACACTCCAATGATCAGCTCTTAGCAGCCCATGTGATGTAGTGACCCGAACTTTTCCATGTTTATATATATTAATTGAGATTGATATTTACATGATTAAATGTTTCCAACATGTTAAGCAATCAAACTTGTTAAGACTTGATTAATTGAAATATGTTTCATATAGACAATTGACCACCCAAGTTGACCGGTGATTCACGAACGTTAAAACTTGTAAAAACTATATGATGACATATATATGGATATATATATAGTTAACATGATACTATGATAAGTAAATATATCATTAAGTATATTAACAATGAACTACATATGTAAAAACAAGACTACTAACTTAATGATTTTTAAACGAGACATATATGTAACGATTATCGTTGTAAAGACATTTAATGTATATATATCATATTAAGAGATATTCATACATGATAATATCATGATAATATAATAATTTAAAATCTCATTTGATATTATAAACATTGGGTTAACAACATTTAACAAGATCGTTAACCTAAAGGTTTCAAAACAACACTTACATGTAACGACTAACGATGACTTAACGACTCAGTTAAAATGTATATACATGTAGTGTTTTAATATGTATTTATACACTTTTGAAAGACTTCAATACACTTATCAAAATACTTCTACTTAACAAAAATTCTTACAATTACATCCTCGTTCAGTTTCATCAACAATTCTACTCGTATGCACCCGTATTCGTACTCGTACAATACACAGCTTTTAGATGTATGTACTATTGGTATATACACTCCAATGATCAGCTCTTAGCAGCCCATGTGAGTCACCTAACACATGTGGGAACCATCATTTGGCAACTAGCATGAAATATCTCATAAAATTACAAAAATATGAGTAATCATTCATGACTTATTTACATGAAAACAAAATTACATATCGTTTATATCTAATCCATACACCAACAAACAAAAACACCTACAAACACTTTCATTCTTCAATTTTCTTCATCTAATTGATCTCTCTCAAGTTCTATCTTCAAGTTCTAAGTGTTCTTCATAAATTCCAAAAGTTCTAGTTTCATAAAATCAAGAATACTTTCAAGTTTGCTAGCTCACTTCCAATCTTGTAAGGTGATCATCCAACCTCAAGAAATCTTTGTTTCTTACAGTAGGTTATCATTCTAATACAAGGTAATAATCATATTCAAACTTTGGTTCAATTTCTATAACTATAACAATCTTATTTCAAGTGATGATCTTACTTGAACTTGTTTTCGTGTCATGATTCTGCTTCAAGAACTTCGAGCCATCCAAGGATCCATTGAAGCTAGATCCATTTTTCTCTTTTCCAGTAGGTTTATCCAAGGAACTTAAGGTAGTAATGATGTTCATAACATCATTCGATTCATACATATAAAGCTATCTTATTCGAAGGTTTAAACTTGTAATCACTAGAACATAGTTTAGTTAATTCTAAACTTGTTCGCAAACAAAAGTTAATCCTTCTAACTTGACTTTTAAAATCAACTAAACACATATTATATATTATATATCTATATGATATGCTAACTTAATGATTTAAAACCTGGAAACACGAAAAACACCGTAAAACCGGATTTACGCCGTCGTAGTAACACCGCGGGCTGTTTTGGGTTAGTTAATTAAAAACTATGATAAACTTTGATTTAAAAGTTGTTATTCTGAGAAAATGATTTTTATTATGAACATGAAACTATATCCAAAAATTATGGTAAAACTCAAAGTGGAAGTATGTTTTCTAAAATGGTCATCTAGACGTCGTTCTTTCGACTGAAATGACTACCTTTACAAAAACGACTTGTAACTTATTTTTCTGACTATAAACCTATACTTTTTCTATTTAGATTCATAAAATAGAGTTCAATATGAAACCATAGCAATTTGATTCACTCAAAACGGATTTAAAATGAAGAAGTTATGGGTAAAACAAGATTGGATAATTTTTCTCATTTTAGCTACGTGAAAATTGGTAACAAATCTATTCCAACCATAACTTAATCAACTTGTATTGTATATTATGTAATCTTGAGATACCATAGACACGTATACAATGTTTCGACCTATCATGTCGACACATCTATATATATATATTGGAACAACCATAGACACTCTATATGTGAATGTTGGAGTTAGCTATACAGGGTTGAGGTTGATTCCAAAATATATATAGTTTGAGTTGTGATCAATACTGAGATACGTATACACTGGGTTGTGGATTGATTCAAGATAATATTTATCGATTTATTTCTGTACATCTAACTGTGGACAACTAGTTGTAGGTTATTAACGAGGACAGCTGACTTAATAAACTTAAAATATCAAAATATATTAAAAGTGTTGTAAATATATTTTGAACATACTTTGATATACATGTATATATTGTTATAGGTTCGTGAATCTGTTGGGATTTAACAAGTTTCATAATACTTATAATCATTCAAGAAATAAGATTTGCGGAAGCGTGTAGATAACCATTTTGAAACTTGTAAATCTTTAACCAATTAAAGTTAAATCCCAATAAGGATCAAGTTGTGAAACATACTTACAAACTAAGAGTGGGTTTAGAGTTTATACCTCCTCAAGCTAGTTGAGGGTTAGTTCAAAAGAAGATGATGAAGATGATGAAGAATGGAGCTTCAAAGTGATGAAACCTTAAGGAGAAATACCCCAAGCTTTTGCACCAACACCTAGCCTTTGGTTAGGATTTAATAACACTTGAATTGAGCTTGTAATAACCAAATGAAGAACCCTTTCTTCCTCCCAAAAGGCCACCAAATTCAGCTGGGTTTTAGGAGAGTTTTTGTGCAGAATTTTGATGTACAATTGCATGTCTCTCTTGCTACTAGTCAAAGGACATGTATATATGGAATTGTGTTATGGAAAGCAACAAGAATAAGCATGGGATAGACTTTCTTGGGGCTCCAAAATCTGCCCACCATCCATTATTTTATAACAAGAATGATTTTATAAAACTTGTTACAAGTTTTATAAAACTTGTATAAAATAAAATGTATTTGTTACTTGCAATAATTTTATAAACCATTTTATAAAATATAACATAACATAATTATTTAAACCTATAAATAATTAAATCCAAATCATATATAAATTATCCAAATAATTTATCTCAAGTGATTATGATTTAGAAAACCTATTTTCTAAAGTTCAAGTGTCGCGTATTTATTTAACAATCCAACCGTTAAAATAAATACATATAAAGTGTTGGTAAGCTTGTTATTGGGTATGACCCGACTTGGATCATAACATAGTGGCCACGTTAATTTAATATGTCTCTCGGGCATACGAAATACCTTCAATCTCCCACTTGCACGAGAAACATAAGAAATTAATGCAAGTGATGGATACCACCTAACGACCGTCCATCACCCCCAATATGTTATGACTTTTTCCATTCAATAACATCATCCCTTTCGAGTTCCCATCTCGTATATGAATAGGTGAATCTTTCATCACATCCTTTCGTCCTAGATGTCATGTTAAATCCAAGAGACATAGAGTGATCACTCTCTTCTAGATTTAACTTTATCAGGCCTTAGACATCTGACTCTCAACGAATAAGAGGGACAAATTCCATCTTGACTACATATGTCCTAAATATATACCTTACATTATACCTGAGCTCCTCCTTATGAACTACCATATTTCAGAATAGCGAAGGAAAGAATCAAGGCACAATACTTGGCAAATATCTGAACCCAATATGTATCTCAGGTCAGAGGATACAATAATATTCGCCTTTACTCAAGATTACATGTGATCAACCACAAAGGCTCCATTTAGTGAATCTTGAGAGCGGGTCTTCCAATATTTGTATCCCACAAATATCTATGAACCTTGGTAGCAACCTTGCCCCACATTCAGTTCGTGAATGTATACCAATCCAAGTTCATAATAGTCTAACCCTCACATTTGCTCCCACAAATGTGATCGACTACGGAATTTAGAATAATTACTTATTCATGGATAAAATATGCAAAATAGGAACATAACTCAAAATAAATTAATACCATAATTATATTAATGAGTTTGAATAATTTCGTTCCGTTACAATACTTAAAACAGATCATGACCAATCACTAGAATATCGAAGCCCTAATGCACAAACATGTCCAGTATGTTTTGCTCCATGTAAGAGCTTCGTGAGAGGATCCGCTATATTAAGATCTGTGTGAACTTTGCGAATACATATCTTTCCCTTTTCAACTTCATCCCTTATGTAGTTGAATCTCCGCTCAATGTGACGGGTCTTTTGGTGAGCACGAGGTTCTTTGATTTGAGCAATCGCACCCTCGTTGTCACAAAAGATCTCAAGAGGGTCCTGAATGGAAGGGACTACTCCTAAGTCGTCGATGAATTTCTTCATCCATGCAGCTTCCTGAGCTGCCAATGATGCGGCGATGTACTCCGACTCTGTAGTGGATAAAGCAACAACATCCTGTTTTGAACTCTTCCAAGAGACCGTACCTCCATTTAATGTGAAGACATAACCGGATTGTGATCGAGAATCATCTCGATCAGTTTGGAAACTCGCATCCACGTAACCTTTTACAGCAAGTTCCTCCTCACCAGACCCATATATCAGAAACATATCCTTAGTCCTCCTAAGGTATTTCAATATACTTTTGACAGCAATCCAATGACTGTTTCCTGGGTTATTCTGGTATCTACTTGTCAGGCTAAGAGCGCATGACACATCCGGTCTAGTGCATATCATTGCATACATGATTGACCCAATGGCAGACGCATATGGGACCTTCTTCATTTTATCTTGTTCATCTTTCGTGGTGGGGCACTGAGATGAACTAAGGAGTGTTCCTCTTTGAATAGGTACCAAACCTTTCTTAGAGTTCTCCATATTGAACCTTTTTAAGATCTTTTCAATGTATGCACTTTGATTCAAACCTATCAGTTTCTTGGATCTATCCCTGTAGATCCCAATCCCCAAAACGTATTGTGCTTCTCCAAGATCCTTAATGGAGAAGCATTTACTTAGCCAAGTTTTAACTCTTTGCATTGCCGGAATATCATTTCCAAATAACAATATATCATCCACATATAGTACAAGGAACATGATAGTGCTCCCACTAGCTTTCTTATATACACAAGCTTCATCACCATTTTTAATGAAGCTAAATTTCTCGGCTTCCTCATTAAAACGATGATTCCACATTCTAGATGCTTGTTTCAATCCGTAGATTGACTTCTTTAACTTGCATACCTTTTTAGGATATTTCGGATCAATAAAACCTTCAGGCTGAACCATATAGACATCTTCCACAAGATATCCATTTAGGAAAGCGGTCTTGACATCCATTTGCCATATTTTATAATCATAATGAGCAGCAATGGCAAGTAATATCCTAATAGACTTTAGCATTGCCACAGGCGAAAAAGTTTCATCATAGTCAACCCCTTGAGTTTGAGTGAAACCTTTTGCTACAAGTCTAGCTTTATATGTATCCAAGTTTCCATGTATGTCGGTTTTCATTTTGAAAAGCCATTTACAATCAACTAGCCTTGAGCCAGCAGGTTGTGTAACAAGTTCCCAAACTTGGTTGTCATACATGGATTGCATCTCAGCGTTCATGGCTTCCTGCCATTTATCTTTATCAATCCTTGATAAAGCATCTTGGTAGTTTATTGGTTTATCCAAATCAACCACATTGCAACCATCCATGAGAAACCCATATCTCTCAGGAGGATTACTAATCCTACCAGATCTACGAACGTCTTGTGTATTTTGATCATCCATTTGATCACTCTCAACATTTTCATGTTGAGTGCTAGTGTCAACCAATTGTGTATCATCTACTTGATCTTGAACCTCTTCAAGATCTATCTTCCTTTCACTACTTCCTTCCATTAGGAACTTAGTTTCAAGGAATTCCGCCTTCCGAGCAACAAATACATTCTGCTCGGATGGATCATAGAAATAATATCCCATATTATCCTTGGGATATCCTATGAAGATACACTTCGTGGATCGAGCAATCAACTTATTAGGGACGTAACGCTTAGGATAAGCTTCACATCCCCATACCTTTAAGTATGATAGAGATGGAGGTTTTCCAAACCACATCTCATGAGGTGTTCGTTCCACTTTCTTGGTTGGGGCCATATTTAAAATACGAGCCGCGAAGCATAGAAAATAACTCCAAAATGATAGAGGTAACGAGCTTCTAGCCATCATAGATCAAACCATATCCATTAGGGTTCGGTTCCTCCTTTCGGAAACTCCATTCAGTTGGGGTGTTCCAGGAGGAGTGAGTTGCGAGATAATCCCACAACTTCTAAGATGATCTTGGAAAGCATCACTTAGGTATTCACCTCCTCTATCGGTACGAAGTACCTTGATTGTCTTATTGAGTTGATTTTGTACTTCGCTTTGATACTCTTTGAATGCTTCAAAAGTTTCGTCCTTATGTCTTAACAAGTAGACATATCCGAAATGACTGAAGTCATCAATGAAAGTAACGAAGTATCTTTCACCATTCCTAGTTATGGGCTTAAAGGGTCCACATACATCCGAATGTATTAATCCCAATAAGTCCTTAGCCCTTTCATAGGTCCCTTTGAAAGGTGCTTTAGTCATTTTGCCTTGTAAACAAGATTCACATACATCAAACGAGTCTAGTTCATTTGATTTCAAAAGGCCATTCTTTTAAAGTGTATGCATTCGATTCTTGTTTATGTGACCAAGGCGACAATGCCATAAGTAGGAATCACTCAAATCCCTTTTGAGTTTCTTGGTGCTAGTATGGTATATTGAGCTACTAGATGATGTGTCATCATGAACCAATTCATAAATTCCATTTGAAGGCGAAGCCTTAAAATAGAATACATTATCTAAATAAACGTGAATATCATCATTAACAAAATTAAGATAAAAACCACATTGTTTTAAACGGGAAACTGAAATAATGTTTCGACATAAATCCGGTGCATACAAAACATTGTTCAAAATAAGTTCCAAACCACTTGGAAGCTTTAATACAAAGTCTCCTTGAGCCTTCACTTGCACTTTGGCTCCATTACCCATAAAGAGACTTGATGTTCCCGTTTGCTTGCTACTTCTTTTGAACCCCTGCAAAGAATTGCAAATGTGAGTTCCACATCCAGTGTCTAATACTCATGTATTAGAAGAAGTAATACTAAGCTCTATATATACCATATATATATTACCTGAGGTTTGCCCCGCATTCCTCTTTTCCTTCAACTCCTTAAGGTAGACCGGGCAGTTTCGTTTCTAGTGACCCATTTCACCGCAACCGAAGCACGGGTCTTCCTTGGGGTTTGCTTGTCCGGCAACCTTTTGCTTCTTGTTCTTGTTTTTGGTTGGGGTAACCATCCTCCCCTTTTCCTTGCCTTGATGGGTGGGTCCTTTCCTCTTAGCCGCCTTTGGCTTAGAGGTGTTATTACCTTTGGACCCACCATCATTGATCATTAGCACGGGTGAAGCCCTCTTACCCATGCTAGTTTCTGCCGTCCTAAGCATGCCATGAAGTTCGCCAATGGTCTTATCCATCCCATTCATATTGTCATTAATTACAAATTGGTCAAACCTCTTTGACAAGGAGTTTAGGATAAGATCCGTGGCTAGCTCATTAGATATGGTGAGATTAAGACGGTTTGCGCGATCAATGAGGCTTTTCATCTTAAGGACATAAGATGAAACGGATTGGGAGTCGTCCATACGACATGCATGAAGCACTCGGACCGTTTCAAAGCGCTCGACACGAGCTTGTTGAAGGAACATCTCCTTCAATTGCGTGATCATGTCATATGCAGTATGATGCTCGAAATCCTTTTGGAGTTCGGGTATCATAGTCCCAAGCATTAGGCAAGCGACTTGCACCGAATCAGCGCAATACTTATCCCAATAAGCCATGCCTTCCGTATCATCCTCGTCGGGTTGATCGGGAATGGGGTCTTCCAACACATACGCCTTATCCTCAAGTTTGAGGACAATCCTAAGATTGCGGAACCAATCCATAAAGTTCGTATGGTTGAGTTTGTCTTTCTCGAGGAGAGACCTTAACGATAGGTTGTTCAAGTTAATAGGTGCGTTTTGCATGTTGTTGTTATTGGCGGCCATCTACAAAATTTAACAAAGTTCATTTAAGTATCGATTTTAAATTTAACAATCAATACCCTTTAAATCCAATTGATATATATTAAATTTTAGAATCCAACGGTAAACCAAATTTCGGTTAGGTGACCTTTATCCCGTCATTTGATTTAGCTAGGTAGTCATTATATGACAATTGCAATCCTTTTGCAACTTCTAAGTTATGGGATCATGCAATCCTTTTGCATGACATATTATCCCATCAACGCGTATTTGTTCATCATGCTTCGGTGACCCTAAGTTCATGATTTCCAAATCAAGTCGTCCTACTTGTTTAGACATGTAAACTTAACATACAAGTGGTTAGGTGACCTTTATCCCACAAGTGTGCGAAATTTACCTTAATCATATTAGTTTGCTCATAACGGTTAGGTGACCTTTATCCCATTATAAGTTCCTTAATACGTCTAAGTGTCATACAATAGGATGGCGTTTAAACTTGTTAACCTAGTGTGTTAAAGGGATTTTAAGTTTTCATTATTTCTAGTTTGAGAAAACTTTTATGCCATACACCAACATGCATTTAGTGTATGGTTCTTATGAAAATCCATTTTCATGTCTATAAACCATTTTATATATATGATCCTAATCATGTTCTTAATAACCGTTTATTAATGTCCTTTTAGCCATTTTTAATTTAACCAATTAAATTGTCGTTTTGCATGTCGTTAATTAATGTATAATTTAACCAATTAAATTGCCATTTTGCTTGTTGTTAACTTGTGTGATTAACTTGTAGCATACAAACATACAATCCACAATCATACAATAAACAACCATGCATGCAAAACAAATATGTTCACAATCAAGCCATTTTGGTAGACATTTGTTTAGCCGAAAACAAATGCCACCGGATAAGGGGTAATTACACAAAGTAGGAGATTTCAAATCTCCCACTTAACCTTGCATCCAAATGCTTCTTCATGTGTTCTTCAAGTCTTCATCATTCTTCATCATTTTACAAAATATATCCTAATACATTTTGTCTAAAAAATGAAATTACAACCTAATCTATTTTACATACCAAATATAAAATAAATTACATAACCAAATGAATTATTACATGCCAAATGAATAAATATTATTACAAACCAATTGAATAAATATCAATCAACCATGCATGCAACCAAACACAAGGTCAAGGCTTAGATTGTGAACTTTAACTACATAAGAGATAGGCAATACAGAATCACAAGTGATTGGCAGTACAGAATCACAAGTGATTGGCAGTACAGAATCACAAGTGATTGGCAGTACAGAATCACAAGTGATTTTGGCCAAAATGACAAACCACCCAAAACCGAAAATTTTACATTCTACTTCATGCATGTTCATAGAATGCAAAATTATAGTGGGTTTAATAACCATCTCGAAGCATATTTCAACAACTTTGGCTCTAGATACCATTGGTGGGATTTAACAAGTTTCATAATACTTATAATCATTCAAGAAATAAGATTTGCGGAAGCGTGTAGATAACCATTTTGAAACTTGTAAATCTTTAACCAATTAAAGTTAAATCCCAATAAGGATCAAGTTGTGAAACATACTTACAAACTAAGAGTGGGTTTAGAGTTTATACCTCCTCAAGCTAGTTGAGGGTTAGTTCAAAAGAAGATGATGAAGAATGGAGCTTCAAAGTGATGAAACCTTAAGGAGAAATACCCCAAGCTTTTGCACCAACACCTAGCCTTTGGTTAGGATTTAATAACACTTGAATTGAGCTTGTAATAACCAAATGAAGAACCCTTTCTTCCTCCCAAAAGGCCACCAAATTCAGCTGGGTTTTAGGAGAGTTTTTGTGCAGAATTTTGATGTACAATTGCATGTCTCTCTTGCTACTAGTCAAAGGACATGTATATATGGAATTGTGTTATGGAAAGCAACAAGAATAATGTGAAGACCCGTCCTAATCCATCTGGACGAAGTCCATATCGATTATAAACGATTCACAACAGTTGATTACATCGCGAGGTACTTGACCTCTATATGATACATTTTACAAACATTGCATTCGTTTTTGAAAAGACAAACTTTCATTACATCGAAAGTTGACAGGCATGCATACCATTTCATAATATATCCAACTATAATTGACTTGATAATAATCTTGATGAACTCGACGACTCGAATGCAACGTCTTTTGAAATATGCCATGAATGACTCCAAGTAATATCTATAAAATGAGCAAATACACAGCGGAAGATTTCTTTCGTACCTGAGAATAAACATGCTTTAAAGTGTCAACCAAAAGGTTGGTGAGTTCATTAGTTTAACTTAAACAATCGTTTCCATCATTTTAATAGACCACAAGATTTCAGATTTCCATTTCTCATAAACATACGTCCCATGCATAGAGACAAAAATATCATTCAAATGGATTGAACACCTGGTAACCGACATTAACAATATGCATATATAAGAATATCCCCATCATTCCGGGATCCTCCTTCGGACATGATATAAATTTCGAAGTACTAAAACATCCGGTACTTTGGATGGGGCTTGTTGGGCCCGATAGATCTATCTTTAGGATTCGCGTCAATTAGGGTGTCTGTTCCCTAATTCTTAGATTACCAGACTTAATAAAAAGGGGCATATTCAACTTCGATAATCCAACCATAGAATGTAGTTTCACGTACTTGTGTCAATTTCGTAAAACAGTTATAAAAGTTGCGCATGTATTCTCAGCCCAAAAATATAAAGGGTAAAAAGACAAATGAAACTCACGATACTGTATTTTGTAGTAAAAATACATATGACGTCATTGAACAAAGCAGGGTTGGCCTCGGATTCACGAACCTATATCAATTGTGTATATATTAATACGTATAATGTAAGTTACAAAATTTCATTTATTAATATGTATTATTTATATATTATAGTTTTGTAGAATTTATTCTAACCTCTATTTTAAAACGTATACTTATATTATATTTTAAGTTATATTTTATATATATATATCTATTTTATGTATATATATCTATAATGATTTACGTTTATATAAATAGTGACATTAATATATTTATATACATATATTTGTGGTTAGTATTGTATTTATGAAATTTTATTAGTTTGTTATCTGAATTATTAATACAATCCTAGTATATACCATAAGTATATATATAGTGTACAAAAGATTTATTTGTTAAAATAATAATTTAGATAATAATAATTTACTAATAATAATAATTATTTTATTAATAATGATAATACTAATAGCAAAAAAAATGAAAATGATAACTGTTAATGATACTAATAATAATAACTCTAAAATAATATTAATACTAATACCATACTTATGTTAATAATAAGGGTTCTAATATTTATAAAATGATAAATGATAATCATAATAATACTAGTAAATATTAATGATGATACTGATAAATATGATATTATTAATTGTAAATGTACTGATGATACTATTATTTATAAACCGGTACAAATTCTAATATTGATGATAATAATATATTTTTATTTCCTTCATAATAATAATAATGAAAATCATAATCATAATCCTAATGATGATAAAATACTAAAATGATAAGTTTATTACTAATAATAATATTATTAATACCTATCATAATAATAATAGTAATGTCTATAATACTTTCAAATATGATAACAAGTATGATACTAATAATAACAATAACAATCAAAACAATCACAATAATAATAATAATACTAATAATAATTAATATATAATAACAATAATAAAATTAGAAAAGAAAACTACCTCACATGAAAAGAGTTTCAAAAAAAAACTACTGTCCTCTGGACTCGATCTCGTGACCACATGCTCACACGCAAACACTCTCGACCATCCCACCAATTCTGATTCTCTGTACTAATATCGAATTTAAATTTTATATATAAACTGTTTTTCTTCTATTCCTCTTCTTCTTCACAAGTCTCATGGATTCAACAAAACATCAATAACAAAAAAAAAAAAAAAATTCGGGGTTCCCTTTAAAGCTTCAAAACATTACAGAAAAAAAAATAATTTGGGTTCTAAAATAAAAAAAAAAATACTAAAGGCCTACTGCAGCGTCGGTTCTTGGAACAAAACAAAAAAAATTGATTTCGTAATAGATAACATTATAGATAATGTTTATAACACGAAATAGTTTTCTAAACATGTATAAAAACTACTGGAATCGTCAATTTGATCAGAAACATATACACGAACGCGAATTTGTCTCAAGAACAATTGTTGACTTTTTTTAAACTAAACTTTGACTTCAAAATTTAAGATCGATATAAAGATTTGAGAGTTGAGATTTTGCAGATAGATTCAAAGAAAGATTTCTAACCTTTCTGCATTTTTAGATTTTGAAACTTTATTCGAAATTGAATTAAGAGAAAAAAAAATTGGAGCGTGCAGAGAAGAAGAAAAAAAAATATCGCTGTGCTCTTTAATCCCATTGGATTTCCTTTTTATTTGATTTGCAATTATACATAATCATGTTGTAATAATAGTGATCGGTTGATAAAAAATGGAGAAAATGTCAACACAGGTTCACGAGTTGGGAGCAGGAAAAAACAAAAAAAATAATAATAATAGAGATAAAGGATACAGAGGTCACGCGTATAATATAGATCCCTACTATTTTTTTTTAATTAATAATGATAATATATAATAACAATACTATTAATATCTAATAATATTAATAAAATTAATAATAATGATAAATATAATATTAATGATAATAATAATTGTAAAAATGATAATAATAATAATAATAATAATAATAATAATAATAATAATAATAATAATAATAATAATACCATACTAATTATGATAATATTAATATTTTATCGATAATAATAATATTAGTAATAATAATCTAATTTATACATCCAATTTCATCTTTATATGATATAAAGTGATATTATGAATACAAATATTGATATTTGACGATACAAATAACATTACTACAACAACTATATTTGTATTTAAATTTAATTTATTAATATCATCTATTATTATGTAATATTTAATAATTATGTAATATGTATTGTAACATATACTGAATATTATATATTTATGCATTTTAATATAAATATATTATAATATTTATTTACATACTAATTATATTATACTTATGTATGTAATTATGAAAAATATAAATGTTTTATATATGTAAGTATTATATATATTTATTAAAATAGTACATTATTTCATCATAGATATATTATAAATTTCTACATATACATAATATAATAATTATGTATAAAATCATATATATATAGTTATATTTATGTATATATGTATACTACCATATATATAAAATCATGTTTTAAATGTTGAGTAGATGATTAATTATGTATATTAAACAATTAACTACAAAGTATAACATTGTACATTTAATATTTTGATAACGTTGGTAAAATATGTTTGAATCATTTATATACAATATACTTACTATATATATTCAAAATGAAAATCTTTAGTTATTAAATGTTATCTTTTATAATAACAAAATTACTTAATAGTTCATTAATACTAATATAATTAGTTTTATATATAATTATTTATATTTACATTCTTAGTTACAATTAAAGGTTCGTGAATCGTCGGAAATAGTTAAAGGTCAAATGTTATCATGAAATAGTTCAAACATAATGAGACTCGGTTTAATAGACTTTGCTTATCGAGTCGAATCATATAAGATTATGTTTAAATTTGGTCGGAAATTCCCGGGTCATCACAGTACCTACCCGTTAAAGAAATTTCGTCCCGAAATTTGAGTGAGGTCGTCATAGCTAACAATAAATATGTTTTCCTGACGAATATGAGTTGATAACTTGAGTTTTATCATCATTGAGTAATATGGATAAAAATAATTCGATTATTCGAAGAGTGCGAATGAAGCTATTCACAAAAGGATGAAATGAGAAACAAAGATTTGTTTTTAACTTTTGACGTAGTCAGGTTTGAATTTAGAAAATAAGGCGCGTCTTAACTTTTGACATTGCCTTGGTTGAATTCCGGAATTTAAGGGATTTAAAGAAAATCTTGAAGATCTATAAAATCTGATTCTTCGGGATTTATGGAAATTAAGATCTCTTTAATTAAATACGGTGATCTGCCCCGATTACTACGTCTGATATTTCCAGTATAAATTAAGCTCTTCCTTTCCATTATTCTCACCATTTTTATACTTTCTTTCTTAGTTCATACATCCAAAAGATTCTGAAAATGATTAATCCAGTTCTGATCCTTGTCCTCATTCTTACTATCGCAACAATCATTCTCCTTTTCCAACTTCCACCAGAGGAATCTGCTTTCTTCTACTTCGCCCTCAAGATTATAATGTTTTTAATTCTCCCGTGTCTTTATGTTGCGATAAACATTGATATACACGGTTTGTAATTTATGTGTTGTTATCGGACTTTATATTCTCCCTTATATTTCAAAGCTCTATGCTTTTGTTTTCTCTTCCCGACTTCAAGTCAAGCGAATAATGGTCCAGAATTTATAGATATAGAGTTTCGAATGATTATAATGTTCTAAGCATGAAGGAACGTGATAGCACGATTTTATTTTCAAATTTATCAACATCACAGAAGATAGAACCATCAAGAATACATTTTCTTGATTTGTTACGGAGTTAAGTAGGATGAAAGAGTTATGTAACATGGCACATGATGACGTTATGATCTGCGAATCATCACGTTTCATTTAGAAACTCAGCATGACTTACTGTAATATAATCACGTTGATCAAGTGTCATTATATTATACTAACTCATGCATCAGTTCCCATCATTACTACAATAACATTCATATTTTAAGCTTGAAAATTTACAGAATATAGAAACTAACAGTTTCTATATGATGTAATACTGATAGCACGAAAAGATTAATGATTTCAGATAAGAATAGTTATAAAAATATCTCCAGAAATATGGAGGATATTTATAATGAAAGGTACGATAATATCTCAGAATATCTAAGATCAGAGGATGATAGAAACTATTGTCTGCAAGGGTTTAGAGTAAGGAGCAAGTTATTCACTATAGACTTTAGCAGACATTGAATTATTTGGATTCTTTGAAGTCAAACTTATTCTTTGTGATTTATCCACGGCTTTCTTCATAGTTTCGCATAATCTGCTTTTCGGTACTATATTTTCTATTGAATGTTTCCAATATATTGATACACAGGAAGCACGAAGAGGTATATAATTTCGGACGAGAATATTTATGAAAATATCCTCAGAAATATCAAAGATATTGATGATGATATTTTGGAATTTCTAAGTTCGACGGTTGATGGAGAAAGATTTTCTTCAAGATTTTAACATGACTTCGGAGCAAGATATTCTCTAAAGATTTCAACAGATCCAGAATTACCTGAATCCTTTGAATATAGGATTTGGTCCTTGTATTTGTCCTTGGTCTCCTTCATGGGTAACTCAATCTGTTTTTCAATACCCAATTTTCTATCGAGCGTTCCTAACACTCCTTTCTTTATCATCAAACTTTTGTCCGTTTAGACCATCTACCATTTTTCTGTTTCCTCTGCATTTAATGCTATGATATCTGAATCATCGGTTATTAATCCGAGGTGGTTTCAGGAGAATTGTGTTTTTAGATGATTAAACGCTGATGGTAATATGATGGAATATGAAAGGTTACCTGGTAACAATAAAAGAGCACGCGTATATATAAACGTTATAATAAGGTTGTTTCGTACGAAAAGTCGAAGTTGACTTGTTGGAGCTGTGACAAAATTGGCTAATTTTGAAAAGGGATCGCAAAGTTGTTTTTGTTAATAAATGCCAAAGGATCTGACGCGGCTACGTGTTGAACTTTTACTCAATTGCCGAGAGTTTCTCAGGTGCATAACTATATGCATAAATCTTTCCTTCCGTAGATGAAGTGCGGTTGATTCATCCTATCGATTGAGGTGTTTTCAAGAATCATGAAAGGTTTGAACGCAGAATGTAATCGTGAAGATACAAATGAGGTTTAAGACGAAATCAAGTGGCAAACTTGAAGAATTGTTTAGTTTCATATGTTATATTCAATATTTTAATTCATTTTAATTGTCCAATGTTATTAGTCCACAGTCGATAGTCCACAGTTAACAGTGCAATCATTCATATATAGTTTAATATATAATATTTGAATTAATTAATACGTATCGTGACCCGTGTACATGTCTCAGACTCGATCACAACTCAAAGTATATATATTATTATAGAATCAACCTCAACCCTGTATAGAGAACTCGATCATTACTGCATATAGAGTGTCTATGGTGATTCCAAATAATATATATAGATGTGTCGATATGATATGTCAAAACCTTGTATACGTGTCCCGATATTTAAAGTGCGTAAAATAAATAACAGAAATTAAATGACGATAAATAAAGTGCGTAAAGTAAATAACAGAAATTAAATGACAATAAATAAAATTGCGAGAATATAAATTGCGATAAATAAATTGCGATAAATAAAATGTAATACGGAATTAACAGTTAGCTAGGAACAGTTAGCTAGGATTTTGTTAGCGTGGTTTCTTAATAAAATTTAATATTGTTAATTAGTCTGTTTCTAATCAATTTTTATTGTGTCCATTATTTCTTCATTATGCCACTTGTTGGATTCTGATAGGTCAAAATTCAAATATGAAATTGAATTTGAATGAAAATAGTTATTCTTTGGTGAATGGATAAGTATCCCGGTGGTTGTAAATAGGATAGTGAATAACTGTTGAATCAGATTCGAAGAATATACAGTGTAACTTATTAATGTGAAATTTAAATATTCCTCGGGTATTACCTACCCGTTAAAATATTTTTATTATTAACAGTTTGTACAAAAGAATTTTTAATTACAATCTTTATGAAAACATATATACATATATATTTTCTTCAAATGTAATCATGAATTTAATGAGTTAACATGATATTAAACTCATTTAGTTTTCAGTTGGAACTAGAATAAATAATCTCTAAAACATTAGAGATTACATAATCACCATGTCGAACGAAGATAACTGATGTAGAATGTCATGTAGAATGATGATTATACTCGAGGTATAGATTGAGATGTTGAGGCATGTGATATTGAAATTTGGGTTGTTGGTGGTACTGTTGGTGCCGGTGATTTGGATGAAGCTGGTACGTTTTGCACCATATTTTTCAAGACTACAACTTATGCGCGAAGTTCGTTAACTTCTTCTATTACACCGGGATGATTGTCGGTTCGGACGAGCGGATGAATGAGGTTTAGAATCTGAGATAGTATATGATCGTGATGAGATACTTTGAAAATGAGAGAGAAAATGGTGTCTCGAACAGGTTCGCCGGTAAACGTTTTAGGTTCATTGTCAAGAGGTGAATTTAGTTAGTGGAAATGATCGCCTTCTTCGCGTTTCCATTGATTAAGTCGACTACGAACCCATCTCCAATTCATTTAGAATAGATGATGGCTAATTGATCGATTCATTCCGGTTACTCTGCTTTCGGAGCTCGAGTGGAAATCCATATCGAAATAGCTGTCGGAATAACTATCGAAATAGCTATCGAAATCTGATGGACTCGAACTGGTTGAGGGATTCATCTCGTACGATCAGATGAAGGATTTTCGATAAGAAATAGATTATAGGATGTAGATTAGTACCCTGCAATACATAATTTACATATGCATATATAATACTAAAATCCCATAAGCTACGGAGGAATCTACGGAAGCTGTCAGGCAAAGGTAACAATAACAGATACGCTAAGATATGAATTTAACTATACACTGTCTATGCAATAAAGACAGTAAGACGTGTCTTAGACTTTAAGGATGATAAGCAAATAATTTTTTGATACTAAATGATAAGCAAAACTTTTGACATGCAAACACGGTCGAAGTCCAGACTCATTAATGCATTCTAACGACTATCAGTTAGACTCACTAATGCAAGACCTGGTTCGCTAAGACCACCGCTCTGATACCAACTGTAAAGACCCGTCCTAATCCATCCGGACGAAGTCCATATCGATTATAAACGATTCACAACAGTTGATTACATCGCGAGGTACTTGACCTCTATATGATACATTTTACAAACATTGCATTCGTTTTTGAAAAGACAAACTTTCATTACATCGAAAGTTGACAGGCATGCATACCATTTCATAATATATCCAACTATAATTGACTTGATAATAATCTTGATGAACTCGACGACTCGAATGCAACGTCTTTTGAAATATGCCATGAATGACTCCAAGTAATATCTATAAAATGAGCAAATACACAGCGGAAGATTTCTTTCGTACCTGAGAATAAACATGCTTTAAAGTGTCAACCAAAAGGTTGGTGAGTTCATTAGTTTAACTTAAACAATCGTTTCCATCATTTTAATAGACCACAAGATTTCAGATTTCCATTTCTCATAAACATACGTCCCATGCATAGAGACAAAAATATCATTCAAATGGATTGAACACCTGGTAACCGACATTAACAATATGCATATATAAGAATATCCCCATCATTCCGGGATCCTCCTTCGGACATGATATAAATTTCGAAGTACTAAAACATCCGGTACTTTGGATGGGGCTTGTTGGGCCCGATAGATCTATCTTTAGGATTCGCGTCAATTAGGGTGTCTGTTCCCTAATTCTTAGATTACCAGACTTAATAAAAAGGGGCATATTCGACTTCGATAATCCAACCATAGAATGTAGTTTCACGTACTTGTGTCAATTTCGTAAAACAGTTATAAAAGTTGCACATGTATTCTCAGCCCAAAAATATAAAGGGTAAAAAGACAAATGAAACTCACGATACTGTATTTTGTAGTAAAAATACATATGACGTCATTGAACAAAGCAGGGTTGGCCTCGGATTCACGAACCTATATCAATTGTGTATATATTAATACGTATAATGTAAGTTACAAAATTTCATTTATTAATATGTATTATTTATATATTATAGTTTTGTAGAATTTATTCTAACCTCTATTTTAAAACGTATACTTATATTATATTTTAAGTTATATTTTATATATATATATCTATTTTATGTATATATATCTATAATGATTTACGTTTATATAAATAGTGACATTAATATATTTATATACATATATTTGTGGTTAGTATTGTATTTATGAAATTTTATTAGTTTGTTATGTGAATTATTAATACAATCCTAGTATATACCATAAGTATATATATAGTGTACAAAAGATTTATTTGTTAAAATAATAATTTAGATAATAATGATTTACTAATAATAATAATAATTTTATTAATAATGATAATACTAATAGCAAAAAAAATGAAAATGATAACTGTTAATGATACTAATAATAATAACTCTAAAATAATATTAATACTAATACCATACTTATGTTAATAATAAGTGTTCTAATATTTATAAAATGATAAATGATAATCATAATAATACTAGTAAATATTAATGATGATACTGATAAATATGATATTATTAATTGTAAATGTACTGATGATACTATTATTTATAAACCGGTACAAATTCTAATATTGATGATAATAATATATTTTTATTTCCTTCATAATAATAATAATGATAATCATAATCATAATCCTAATGATGATAAAATACTAAAATGATAAGTTTATTACTAATAATAATATTATTAATACCTATCATAATAATAATAGTAATGTCTATAATACTTTCAAATATGATAACAAGTATGATACTAATAATAACAATAACAATCAAAACAATCACAATAATAATAATAATACTAATAATAATTAATATATAATAACAATAATAAAATTAGAAAAGAAAACTACCTCACATGAAAAGAGTTTCAAAAAAAAACTACCGTCCTCTGGACTCGATCTCGTGACCACATGCTCACACGCAAACACTCTCGACCATCCCACCAATTCTGATTCTCTGTACTAATATCGAATTTAAATTTTATATATAAACTGTTTTTCTTCTATTCCTCTTCTTCTCCACAAGTCTCATGGATTCAACAAAACATCAATAACAAAAAAAAAAAAAAATTTCGGGGTTCCCTTTAAAGCTTCAAAACATTACAGAAAAAAAAATAATTTGGGTTCTAAAATAAAAAAAAAAATACTAAAGGCCTACTGCAGCGTCGGTTCTTGGAACAAAACAAAAAAAATTGATTTCGTAATAGATAACATTATAGATAATGTTTATAACACGAAATAGTTTTCTAAACATGTATAAAAACTATTGGAATCGTCAATTTGATCAGAAACATATACACGAACGCGAATTTGTCTCAAGAACAATTGTTGACTTTTTTTAAACTAAACTTTGACTTCAAAATTTATGATCGATATAAAGATTTGAGAGTTGAGATTTTGCAGATAGATTCAAAGAAAGATTTCTAACCTTTCTGCATTTTTAGATTTTGAAACTTTATTCGAAATTGAATTAAGAGAAAAAAAAATTGGAGCTTGCAGAGAAGAAGAAAAAAAAATATCGCTGTGCTCTTTAATCCCATTGGATTTCCTTTTTATTTGATTTGCAATTATACATAATCATGTTGTAATAATAGAGATCGGTTGATAAAAAGTGGAGAAAATGTCAACACAGGTTCACGAGTTGGGAGCAGGAAAGAAACAAAAAAAATAATAATAATAGAGATAAAGGATACAGAGGTCACGCGTATAATATAGATCCCTACTATTTTTTTTTAATTAATAATAATAATATATAATAACAATACTATTAATATCTAATAATATTAATAAAATTAATAATAATGATAAATATAATATTAATGATAATAATAATTGTAAAAATGATAATAATAATAATAATAATAATAATAATAATAATAATAATAATAATAATAATAATACCATACTAATTATGATAATATTAATATTTTATCGATAATAATAATATTAGTAATAATAATCTAATTTATACATCCAATTTCATCTTTATATGATATAAAGTGATATTATGAATACAAATATTGATATTTGACGATACAAATAACATTACTACAACAACTATATTTGTATTTAAATTTAATTTATTAATATCATCTATTATTATGTAATATTTAATAATTATGTAATATGTATTGTAACATATACTGAATATTATATATTTATGCATTTTAATATAAATATATTATAATATTTATTTACATACTAATTATATTATACTTATGTATGTAATTATGAAAAATATAAATGTTTTATATATGTAAGTATTATATATATTTATTAAAATAGTACATTATTTCATCATAGATATATTATAAATTTCTACATATACATAATATAATAATTATGTATAAAATCATATATATATAGTTATATTTATGTATATATGTATACTACCATATATATAAAATCATGTTTTAAATGTTGAGTAGATGATTAATTATGTATATTAAACAATTAACTACAAAGTATAACATTGTACATTTAATATTTTGATAACGTTGGTAAAATATGTTTGAATCATTTATATACAATATACTTACTATATATATTCAAAATGAAAATCTTTAGTTATTAAATGTTATCTTTTATAATAACAAAATTACTTAATAGTTCATTAATACTAATATAATTAGTTTTATATATAATTATTTATATTTACATTCTTAGTTACAATTAAAGGTTCGTGAATCGTCGGAAATAGTTAAAGGTCAAATGTTATCATGAAATAGTTCAAACATAATGAGACTCGGTTTAATAGACTTTGCTTATCGAGTCGAATCATATAAGATTATGTTTAAATTTGGTCGGAAATTCCCGGGTCATCACAGTACCTACCCGTTAAAGAAATTTCGTCCCGAAATTTGAGTGAGGTCGTCATAGCTAACAATAAATATGTTTTCCTGACGAATATGAGTTGATAACTTGAGTTTTATCATCATTGAGTAATATGGATAAAAATAATTCGATTATTCGAAGAGTGCGAATGAAGCTATTCACAAAAGGATGAAATGAGAAACAAAGATTTGTTTTTAACTTTTGACGTAGTCAGGTTTGAATTTAGAAAATAAGGCGCGTCTTAACTTTTGACATTGCCTTGGTTGAATTCCGGAATTTAAGGGATTTAAAGAAAATCTTGAAGATCTATAAAATCTGATTCTTCGGGATTTATGGAAATTAAGATCTCTTTAATTAAATACGGTGATCTGCCCCGATTACTACGTCTGATATTTCCAGTATAAATTAAGCTCTTCCTTTTCATTATTCTCACCATTTTTATACTTTCTTTCTTAGTTCATACATCCAAAAGATTCTGAAAATGATTAATCCAGTTCTGATCCTTGTCCTCATCCTTACTATCGCAACAATCATTCTCCTTTTCCAACTTCCACCAGAGGAATCTGCTTTCTTCTACTTCGCCCTCAGGATTATAATGTTTTTAATTCTCCCGTGTCTTTATGTTGCGATAAACATTGATATACACGGTTTGTAATTTATGTGTTGTTATCGGACTTTATATTCTCCCTTATATTTCAAAGCTCTATGCTTTTGTTTTCTCTTCCCGACTTCAAGTCAAGCGAATAATGGTCCAGAATTTATAGATATAGAGTTTCGAATGATTATAATGTTCTAAGCATGAAGGAACGTGATAGCACGATTTTATTTTCAAATTTATCAACATCACAGAAGATAGAACCATCAAGAATACATTTTCTTGATTTGTTACGGAGTTAAGTAGGATGAAAGAGTTATGTAACATGGCACATGATGACGTTATGATCTGCGAATCATCACGTTTCATTTAGAAACTCAGCATGACTTACTGTAATATAATCACGTTGATCAAGTGTCATTATATTATACTAACTCATGCATCAGTTCCCATCATTACTACAATAACATTCATATTTTAAGCTTGAAAATTTACAGAATATAGAAACTAACAGTTTCTATATGATGTAATACTGATAGCACGAAAAGATTAATGATTTCAGATAAGAATAGTTATAAAAATATCTCCAGAAATATGGAGGATATTTATAATGAAAGGTACGATAATATCTCAGAATATCTAAGATCATAGGATGATAGAAACTATTGTCTGCAAGGGTTTAGAGTAAGGAGCAAGTTATTCACTATAGACTTTAGCAGACATTGAATTATTTGGATTCTTTGAAGTCAAACTTATTCTTTGTGATTTATCCACGGCTTTCTTCATAGTTTCGCATAATCTGCTTTTCGGTACTATATTTTCTATTGAATGTTTCCAATATATTGATACACAGGAAGCACGAAGAGGTATATAATTTCGGACGAGAATATTTATGAAAATATCCTCAGAAATATCAAAGATATTGATGATGATATTTTGGAATTTCTAAGTTCGACGGTTGATGGAGAAAGATTTTCTTCAAGATTTTAACATGACTTCGGAGCAAGATATTCTCTAAAGATTTCAACAGATCCAGAATTACCTGAATCCTTTGAATATAGGATTTGGTCCTTGTATTTGTCCTTGGTCTCCTTCATGGGTAACTCAATCTGTTTTTCAATACCCAATTTTCTATCGAGCGTTCCTAACACTCCTTTCTTTATCATCAAACTTTTGTCCGTTTAGACCATCTACCATTTTTCTGTTTCCTCTGCATTTAATGCTATGATATCTGAATCATCGGTTATTAATCCGAGGTGGTTTCAGGAGAATTGTGTTTTTAGATGATTAAACGCTGATGGTAATATGATGGAATATGAAAGGTTACCTGGTAACAATAAAAGAGCACGCGTATATATAAACGTTATAATAAGGTTGTTTCGTACGAAAAGTCGAAGTTGACTTGTTGGAGCTGTGACAAAATTGGCTAATTTTGAAAAGGGATCGCAAAGTTGTTTTTGTTAATAAATGCCAAAGGATCTGACGCGGCTACGTGTTGAACTTTTACTCAATTGCCGAGAGTTTCTCAGGTGCATAACTATATGCATAAATCTTTCCTTCCGTAGATGAAGTGCGGTTGATTCATCCTATCGATTGAGGTGTTTTCAAGAATCATGAAAGGTTTGAACGCAGAATGTAATCGTGAAGATACAAATGAGGTTTAAGACGAAATCAAGTGGCAAACTTGAAGAATTGTTTAGTTTCATATGTTATATTCAATATTTTAATTCATTTTAATTGTCCAATGTTATTAGTCCACAGTCGATAGTCCACAGTTAACAGTGCAATCATTCATATATAGTTTAATATATAATATTTGAATTAATTAATACGTATCGTGACCCGTGTACATGTCTCAGACTCGATCACAACTCAAAGTATATATATTATTATAGAATCAACCTCAACCCTGTATAGAGAACTCGATCATTACTGCATATAGAGTGTCTATGGTGATTCCAAATAATATATATAGATGTGTCGATATGATATGTCAAAACCTTGTATACGTGTCCCGATATTTAAAGTGCGTAAAATAAATAACAGAAATTAAATGACGATAAATAAAGTGCGTAAAGTAAATAACAGAAATTAAATGACAATAAATAAAATTGCGAGAATATAAATTGCGATAAATAAATTGCGATAAATAAAATGTAATACGGAATTAACAGTTAGCTAGGAACAGTTAGCTAGGATTTTGTTAGCGTGGTTTCTTAATAAAATTTAATATTGTTAATTAGTCTGTTTCTAATCAATTTTTATTGTGTCCATTATTTCTTCATTATGCCACTTGTTGGATTCTGATAGGTCAAAATTCAAATATGAAATTGAATTTGAATGAAAATAGTTATTCTTTGGTGAATGGATAAGTATCCCGGTGGTTGTAAATAGGATAGTGAATAACTGTTGAATCAGATTCGAAGAATATACAGTGTAACTTATTAATGTGAAATTTAAATATTCCTCGGGTATTACCTACCCGTTAAAATATTTTTATTATTAACAGTTTGTACAAAAGAATTTTTAATTACAATCTTTATGAAAACATATATACATATATATTTTCTTCAAATGTAATCATGAATTTAATGAGTTAACATGATATTAAACTCATTTAGTTTTCAGTTGGAACTAGAATAAATAATCTCTAAAACATTAGAGATTACATAATCACCATGTCGAACGAAGATAACTGATGTAGAATGTCATGTAGAATGATGATTATACTCGAGGTATAGATTGAGATGTTGAGGCATGTGATATTGAAATTTGGGTTGTTGGTGGTACTGTTGGTGCCGGTGATTTGGATGAAGCTGGTACGTTTTGCACCATATTTTTCATGACTACAACTTATGCGCGAAGTTCGTTAACTTCTTCTATTACACCGGGATGATTGTCGGTTCGGACGAGCGGATGAATGAGGTTTAGAATCTGAGATAGTATATGATCGTGATGAGATACTTTGAAAATGAGAGAGAAAATGGTGTCTCGAACAGGTTCGCCGGTAAACGTTTTAGGTTCATTGTCAAGAGGTGAATTTAGTTAGTGGAAATGATCGCCTTCTTCGCGTTTCCATTGATTAAGTCGACTACGAACCCATCTCCAATTCATTCAGAATAGATGATGGCTAATTGATCGATTCATTCCGGTTACTCTGCTTTCGGAGCTCGAGTGGAAATCCATATCGAAATAGCTGTCGGAATAACTATCGAAATAGCTATCGAAATCTGATGGACTCGAACTGGTTGAGGGATTCATCTCGTACGATCAGATGAAGGATTTTCGATAAGAAATAGATTATAGGATGTAGATTAGTACCCTGCAATACATAATTTACATATGCATATATAATACTAAAATCCCATAAGCTACGGAGGAATCTACGGAAGCTGTCAGGCAAAGGTAACAATAACAGATACGCTAAGATATGAATTTAACTATACACTGTCTATGCAATAAAGACAGTAAGACGTGTCTTAGACTTTAAGGATGATAAGCAAATAATTTTTCGATACTAAATGATAAGCAAAACTTTTGACATGCAAACACGGTCGAAGTCCAGACTCATTAATGCATTCTAACGACTATCAGTTAGACTCACTAATGCAAGACCTGGTTCGCTAAGACCACCGCTCTGATACCAACTGTGAAGACCCGTCCTAATCCATCCGGACGAAGTCCATATCGATTATAAACGATTCACAACAGTTGATTACATCGCGAGGTACTTGACCTCTATATGATACATTTTACAAACATTGCATTCGTTTTTGAAAAGACAAACTTTCATTACATCGAAAGTTGACAGGCATGCATACCATTTCATAATATATCCAACTATAATTGACTTGATAATAATCTTGATGAACTCGACGACTCGAATGCAACGTCTTTTGAAATATGCCATGAATGACTCCAAGTAATATCTATAAAATGAGCAAATACACAGCGGAAGATTTCTTTCGTACCTGAGAATAAACATGCTTTAAAGTGTCAACCAAAAGGTTGGTGAGTTCATTAGTTTAACTTAAACAATCGTTTCCATCATTTTAATAGACCACAAGATTTCAGATTTCCATTTCTCATAAACATACGTCCCATGCATAGAGACAAAAATATCATTCAAATGGATTGAACATCTGGTAACCGACATTAACAATATGCATATATAAGAATATCCCCATCATTCCGGGATCCTCCTTCGGACATGATATAAATTTCGAAGTACTAAAACATCCGGTACTTTGGATGGGGCTTGTTGGGCCCGATAGATCTATCTTTAGGATTCGCGTCAATTAGGGTGTCTGTTCCCTAATTCTTAGATTACCAGACTTAATAAAAAGGGACATATTCGACTTCGATAATCCAACCATAGAATGTAGTTTCACGTACTTGTGTCAATTTCGTAAAACAGTTATAAAAGTTGGCATGTATTCTCAGCCCAAAAATATAAAGGGTAAAAAGACAAATGAAACTCACGATACTGTATTTTGTAGTAAAAATACATATGACGTCATTGAACAAAGCAGGGTTGGCCTCGGATTCACGAACCTATATCAATTGTGTATATATTAATACGTATAATGTAAGTTACAAAATTTCATTTATTAATATGTATTATTTATATATTATAGTTTTGTAGAATTTATTCTAACCTTTATTTTAAAACGTATACTTATATTATATTTTAAGTTATATTTTATATATATATCTATTTTATGTATATATATCTATAATGATTTACGTTTATATAAATAGTGACATTAATATATTTATA
This sequence comes from Rutidosis leptorrhynchoides, assembly GCF_046630445.1. NCBI lineage: Eukaryota > Viridiplantae > Streptophyta > Magnoliopsida > Asterales > Asteraceae > Rutidosis > Rutidosis leptorrhynchoides. The sequence continues at coordinate 314,421,088 of NC_092334.1, read as the reverse complement.
TACATATATTTGTGGTTAGTATTGTATTTATGAAATTTTATTAGTTTGTTATGTGAATTATTAATACAATCCTAGTATATACCATAAGTATATATATAGTGTACAAAAGATTTATTTGTTAAAATAATAATTTAGATAATAATGATTTACTAATAATAATAATAATTTTATTAATAATGATAATACTAATAGCAAAAAAAATGAAAATGATAATTGTTAATGATACTAATAATAATAACTCTAAAATAATATTAATACTAATACCATACTTATGTTAATAATAAGGGTTCTAATATTTATAAAATGATAAATGATAATCATAATAATACTAGTAAATATTAATGATGATACTGATAAATATGATATTATTAATTGTAAATGTACTGATGATACTATTATTTATAAACCGGTACAAATTCTAATATTGATGATAATAATATATTTTTATTTCCTTCATAATAATAATAATGATAATCATAATCATAATCCTAATGATGATAAAATACTAAAATGATAAGTTTATTACTAATAATAATATTATTAATACCTATCATAATAATAATAGTAATGTCTATAATACTTTCAAATATGATAACAAGTATGATACTAATAATAACAATAACAATAACAATCAAAACAATCACAATAATAATAATAATAATAATAATAATAATTAATATATAATAACAATAATAAAATTAGAAAAGAAAACTACCTCACATGAAAAGAGTTTCAAAAAAAACTACCGTCCTCTGGACTCGATCTCGTGACCACATGCTCACACGCAAACACTCTCGACCATCCCACCAATTCTGATTCTCTGTACTAATATCGAATTTAAATTTTATATATAAACTGTTTTTCTTCTATTCCTCTTCTTCTCCACAAGTCTCATGGATTCAACAAAACATCAATAACAAAAAAAAAAAAAAAAATTCGGGGTTCCCTTTAAAGCTTCAAAACATTACAGAAAAAAAAAAATTTGGGTTCTAAAATAAAAAAAAAATAAATACTAAAGGCCTACTGCAGCGTCGGTTCTTGGAACAAAACAAAAAAAATTGATTTCGTAATAGATAACATTATAGATAATGTTTATAACACGAAATAGTTTTCTAAACATGTATAAAAACTACTGGAATCGTCAATTTGATCAGAAACATATACACGAACGCGAATTTGTCTCAAGAACAATTGTTGACTTTTTTTAAACTAAACTTTGACTTCAAAATTTAAGATCGATATAAAGATTTGAGAGTTGAGATTTTGCAGATAGATTCAAAGAAAGATTTCTAACCTTTCTGCATTTTTAGATTTTGAAACTTTATTCGAAATTGAATTAAGAGAAAAAAAAATTGGAGCGTGCAGAGAAGAAGAAAAAAAAATATCACTGTGCTCTTTAATCCCATTGGATTTCCTTTTTATTTGATTTGCAATTATACATAATCATGTTGTAATAATAGAGATCGGTTGATAAAAAATGGAGAAAATGTCAACACAGGTTCACGAGTTGGGAGCAGGAAAGAAACAAAAAAAATAATAATAATAGAGATAAAGGATACAGAGGTCACGCGTATAATATAGATCCCTACTGTTTTTTTTTAATTAATAATAATAATATATAATAACAATACTATTAATATCTAATAATATTAATAAAATTAATAATAATGATAAATATAATATTAATGATAATAATAATTGTAAAAATGATAATAATAATAATAATAATAATAATAATACCATACTAATTATGATAATATTAATATTTTATCGATAATAATAATATTAGTAATAATAATCTAATTTATACATCCAATTTCATCTTTATATGATATAAAGTGATATTATGAATACAAATATTGATATTTGACGATACAAATAACATTACTACAACAACTATATTTGTATTTAAATTTAATTTATTAATATCATCTATTATTATGTAATATTTAATAATTATGTAATATGTATTGTAACATATACTGAATATTATATATTTATGCATTTTAATATAAATATATTATAATATTTATTTACATACTAATTATATTATACTTATGTATGTAATTATGAAAAATATAAATGTTTTATATATGTAAGTATTATATATATTTATTAAAATAGTACATTATTTCATCATAGATATATTATAAATTTCTACATATACATAATATAATAATTATGTATAAAATCATATATATATAGTTATATTTATGTATATATGTATACTACCATATATATAAAATCATGTTTTAAATGTTGAGTAGATGATTAATTATGTATATTAAACAATTAACTACAAAGTATAACATTGTACATTTAATATTTTGATAACGTTGGTAAAATATGTTTGAATCATTTATATACAATATACTTACTATATATATTCAAAATGAAAATCTTTAGTTATTAAATGTTATCTTTTATAATAACAAAATTACTTAATAGTTCATTAATACTAATATAATTAGTTTTATATATAATTATTTATATTTACATTCTTAGTTACAATTAAAGGTTCGTGAATCGTCGGAAATAGTTAAAGGTCAAATGTTATCATGAAATAGTTCAAACATAATGAGACTCGGTTTAATAGACTTTGCTTATCGAGTCGAATCATATAAGATTATGTTTAAATTTGGTCGGAAATTCCCGGGTCATCACAAATAAGCATGGGATAGACTTTCTTGGGGCTCCAAAATCTGCCCACCATCCATTACTTTATAACAAGAATGATTTTATAAAACTTGTTACAAGTTTTATAAAACTTGTATAAAATAAAATGTATTTGTTACCTGCAATAATTTTATAAACCATTTTATAAAATATAACATAACATAATTATTTAAACCTATAAATAATTAAATCCACATCATATATAAATTATCCAAATAATTTATCTCAAGTGATTATGATTTAGAAAACCTATTTTCTAAAGTTCAAGTGTCGCGTATTTATTTAACAATCCAACCGTTAAAATAAATACATATAAAGTGTTGGTAAGCTTGTTATTGGGTATGACCCGACTTGGATCATAACATAGTGGCCACGTTAATTTAATATGTCTCTCGGGCATACGAAATACCTTCAGAATCAACCAGTGGCCAAGTCTTACTTCCCGACGAAGTAAAAATCTGTGAAAGTGAGTTATAGTCCCACTTTTAAAATCTAATATTTTTGGGATGAGAATACATGCAGGTTTTATAAATGATTTACAAAATAGACACAAGTACGTGAAACTACATTCTATGGTTGAATTATCGAAATCGAATATGCCCCTTTTTATTAAGTCTGGTAATCTAAGAATTAGGGAACAGACACCCTAATTGACGCGAATCCTAAAGATAGATCTATTAGGCCTAACAAACCCCATCCAAAGTACCGGATGCTTTAGTACTTCGAAATTTATATCATATCCGAAGGGTGTCCCGGAATGATGGGGATATTCTTATATATGCATCTTGTTAATGTCGGTTACCAGGTGTTCACCATATGAATGATTTTTATCTCTATGTATGGGATGTGTATTGAAATATGAAATCTTGTGGTCTATTATTATGATTTGATATATATAGGTTAAACCTATAACTCACCAACATTTTTGTTGACGTTTTAAGCATGTTTATTCTCAGGTGATTATTAAGAGCTTCCGCTGTCGCATACTTAAATAAGGACGAGATTTGGAGTCCATGCTTGTATGATATTGTGTAAAAACTGCATTCAAGAAACTTATTTTGTTGTAACATATTTGTATTGTAAACCATTATGTAATGGTCGTGTGTAAACAGGATATTTTAGATTATCATTATTTGATAATCTACGTAAAGCTTTTTAAAACCTTTATCTATGAAATAAAGGTTATGGTTTGTTTTAAAAATGAATGCAGTCTTTGAAAAATGTCTCATATAGAGGTCAAAACCTCGCAACGAAATCAATTAATATGGAACGTTTTTAATCAATAAGAACGGGACATTTCAGTTGGTATCCGAGCGTTGGTCTTAGAGAACCAGAATTTTGCATTAGTGTGTCTTATCGAGTTTGTTAGGATGCATTAGTGAGTCTGGACTTCGACCGTGTTTACTTGAAAAATGATTGCTTAACAAATTTTGTTGGAAACTATATATTTTTAACATGTGAATATTATGTGATATATTAATCTCTTAACGCGTTTGATATTATGTGATAGATGTCTACCTCTAGAACAAGTCCCATTGACTCACCTAATAATAATGAAGAGTCAAATGTAAATTGGAATGATTCGTGGACTGATTCACAAGTTCCCGAAGAGGAACCGGAAGAAGAGTCGGAACCGGAAGAAGAATCGGAACCGGAAGAAGAATCGGAACCGGATGAAGAAATAGAACCGGTGGAGGAAATAATAAAACGGTTAAGTAAAAGAAAATCCTCAACCAACCGACCAAGGTTAATTATGGTCAATGGTGTTTCCGCCAAGGAAGCAAAATATTGGGAGGATTACCAATTCTCCGATGAATCGGATTCCGACGAGAATTCCGATGATGTTATAGAAATTACCCCAACTGAATTTAAAAAGGCAAAAGAAAATAATAAGGAAAAGGGCATGAAAATAGAGAAATCTAATTCCAACCCCGATGAACTTTATATGTATCGTCAACCCCCGAAGTCCTTAAGTTGTAACAATGACCCGGGAACCTCTAAACCACCAAGTTTTTCTAAACCAATGTGGATCATGACGCCTCGTATTAGGGGAACATCATATATCCCTAGAAACTTGGCAAAACGAACCAAAACCAAAGAAGAAGAAACAAGCGAGTCGGAATAAGATAGTTGTATTCGTGTGGTGTAATATATGTAATATAGTGTGCTTATGCTTTATGATATATGTAAAAATTGCTTGTATTAATAAGTATTTTTTTTATGAATCTAACTCTTGTCTATTTTACAGTATAAAAACACAAAATGGATAGACAACCCAATATTTTAAGAGACCTACCCGGAGACATGATTGATGAAATCTTGTCTAGAGTCGGTCAGAATTCTTCGGCACAACTATTTAAGGCGAGATCAGTTTGTAAGACATTCGAAGAACGTTCCAAGAATGCCTTAGTTTATAAAAGGCTTTCGTTCGAAAGATGGGGGATATCACATTGGGAAATCCATAAGTTACGATGTGTTTACTTTGACGCATATATTGCGGGGAACCCAAATGCTATTTTACGCAATGGGTTAAGAAATTATTTTGACTCAATATATCCGAATATTGGACTTCGTGATTTAGAAAAAGCGGCTAACATGCAACATAAAGAAGCATGTTATGCTTACGGATTAGTAATGTTCGCTTCTCACCAAAGTGAGAACAAGAACATCGGGCTACAACTATTAAACAAAACGTTCCCACAAGTGACGGAGTCGGTAATTGGGGTAAGAAATGAGGTTTTTAGATTGTTACGGGACTGTTGGACATTACGTAACCCTCGTCCCTTTGACGACGTTACAACACGCTGTCTTATCAACGGCCATAACGGTTATGTTCCACAAGACCAAGGATGGGAAGTAATCCTAGTAAAACCAGAATGCATGACTTGTTTCTGGACGTATGAATTACGTGCCTTTATTGCCTTTGCTGAACGACTTGTGTACTAGCTAGAATTATCTTCACAACCATCTTGTATCAAATTTATTGTGTGCTATATTTCATGCTATATGTAAAATAAGCGGTATTGTAAGTTTGTAAAATATTGTGTAAAAGTTTGAACGCGAAATATTATTATAATCAGTTTTTCATATAGAATTGTAGTAGTTGAATTGTATATTAGGTACTAAGTAAGAACTTAACGGGTAGGTACTACCCGAATTTAAACTTATAAAACGCTAATATGAAGAAAAAGCTTTTATAAATGAGTTCATATTATGCTACGAAATACTATTAACTACTCTTAATATTCTGTATGATTAACTTGTTCCATTTAACTATTTTGAAGGAAATGGCACCGACTACTCGACACACCGTGAATATGAATGAAGAGGAATTCCGTACTTTTCTAGCTTCAAACATAACCGCAGTACAGGCTGCGCTACATACCAACAATAACCTTGGATCTAGCAGTACAGGAAATCGTGTAGGATGCACCTACAAAGAATTCACTGCCTGCAAACCTTTGGAATTTGATGGAACCGAAGGACCGATCGGATTGAAACGGTGGACCGAGAAGGTTGAATCGGTGTTTACCATAAGTAAGTGTACTGAAGAGGACAAAGTGAAGTACGCTACGCATACCTTCACAGGTTCTGCGTTAACATGGTGGAATACCTATCTAGAGTAAGTGGGACAAGACGATGCGTACGCACTACCGTGGTCAGCATTCAAGCACTTGATGAACGAGAAGTACTGTCCCAGAACCGAGGTCAATAAGCTCAAGACAGAACTTAGAGGGTTACGAACCCAAGGATTTGATATTACCACGTACGAAAGACGATTCACAGAATTGTGCCTATTGTGTCCGGGAGCATTCGAAGATGAGGAAGAGAAGATCGACGCGTTGTTGAAAGGATTACCGGAAAGAATCCAAGAAGATATAAGTTCACACGAGCCCGCCTCCATACAACAGGCATGTAGAATGGCTCACAAACTAGTGAACCAGATTGAAGAAAGAATTAAAGAACAGACTGCTGAAGAGGCCAATGTGAAGCAAGTCAAAAGAAAGTGGGAGGAAAACGGTGATAAGAATCAACAATACAACAACAACAACAATTATAACAATAATCGCAACAACTATCCTAACAATCGCAACATCAATCGCAACTACAACAAACGGCCCAACAACAACAACAACAACAACAACAACAACAACAACAACAACAACAACAACAGCAACCACAACAATCATCTTAACAACAATAATAACCGCAACAACAACAACAATCAGAAGCAGCTATGCCAAAGGTGTGAAAAGTATCACTCGGGGTTCTGCACCAAATTTTGCAACAAGTGTAAAAGAAATGGTCATAGCGCGGCGAAGTGTGATGTCTACGGACCAGGGGTTAACAGAACGAAAGGAACAAATGGTGTCGGAACGAGTAATGGCGGAGCAAGTAGTGTCGGAGCAAGTTATGCCAATGTAGTTTGTTATAAATGTGGAAAACCGGGCCACATTATTAGAAATTGCCCGAACCAGGAGAACACGAATGGACAAGGCCGCGAAAGAGTTTTCAATATTAATGCGGCAGAGGCACAGGAAGACCCGGAGCTTGTTACGGGTACGTTTCTTATTGACAATAAATCTGCTTACGTTTTATTTGATTCGGGTGCGGATAGAAGCTATATGAGTAGAGATTTTTGTGCTAAATTAAGTTGTCCATTGACGCCTTTGGATAGTAAATTTTTACTCGAATTAGCAAATGGTAAATTAATTTCAGCAGATAATATATGTCGGAATCGAGAAATTAAACTAGTTAGCGAAACATTTAAGATTGATTTGATACCAGTAGAGTTAGGGAGTTTTGATGTAATAATCGGTATGGACTGGTTGAAAGAAGTGAAAGCAGAGATCGTTTGTTACAAAAATGCAATTTGCATTATACGAGAAAAAGGAAAACCCTTAATGGTGTACGGAGAAAAGGGCAACACGAAGCTACATCTTATTAGTAATTTGAAGGCACAAAAACTAATAAGAAAAGGTTGCTCTGCTGTTCTAGCACACGTCGAGAAAGTACAAACTGAAGAAAAGAGCATCAATGATGTTCCCATTGCAAAAGAATTTCCCGATGTATTTCCGAAAGAATTACCGGGATTACCCCCACATCGATCCGTTGAATTTCAAATAGATCTTGTACCAGGAGCTGCACCAATAGCTCGTGCTCCTTACAGACTCGCACCCAGCAAGATGAAAGAACTACAAAGCCAATTACAAGAGCTTTTAGAGCGTGGTTTCATTTGACCAAGCACATCACCGTGGGGAGCTCCTGTTTTGTTTGTCAAGAAGAAAGATGGTACATTCAGGTTGTGTATCGACTACCGAGAGTTGAACAAACTTACCATCAAGAACCGCTACCCACTACCGAGAATCGATGACTTATTTGATCAACTACAAGGCTCGTCTGTTTATTCAAAGATTGACTTACGTTCCGGGTATCATCAAATGCGGGTGAAAGAAGATGATATTCCAAAGACTGCTTTCAGAACACGTTACGGTCATTACGAGTTTATGGTCATGCCGTTTGGTTTAACTAATGCACCAGCTGTGTTCATGGACCTTATGAACCGAGTGTGTGGACCATACCTTGACAAGTTTGTCATTGTTTTCATTGATGACATACTTATTTACTCAAAGAATGACCAAGAACACGGTGAACATTTGAGAAAGGTGTTAGAAGTATTGAGGAAGGAAGAATTGTACGCTAAGTTTTCAAACTGTGCATTTTGGTTGGAAGAAGTTCAATTCCTCAGTCACATAGTGAACAAAGAAGGTATTAAGGTGGATCCGGCAAAGATAGAAACTGTTGAAAAGTGGAAAACCCCGAAAACTCCGAAACACATACGCCAGTTTTTAGGACTAGCTGGTTACTACAGAAGGTTCATCCAAGACTTTTCCAGAATAGCAAAACCCTTGACTGCATTAACGCATAAAGGGAAGAAATTTGAATGGAATGATGAACAAGAGAAAGCGTTTCAGTTATTGAAGAAAAAGCTAACTACGGCACCTATATTGTCATTGCCTGAAGGGAATGATGATTTTGTGATTTATTGTGATGCATCAAAGCAAGGTCTCGGTTGTGTATTAATGCAATGAACGAACGTGATTGCTTATGCGTCTAGACAATTGAAGATTCACGAACAAAATTATACGACGCATGATTTGGAATTAGGCGCGGTTGTTTTTGCATTAAAGACTTGGAGGCACTACTTATATGGGGTCAAAAGTATTATATATACCGACCACAAAAGTCTTCAACACATATTTAATCAGAAACAACTGAATATGAGGCAGCGTAGGTGAATTGAATTATTGAATGATTACGACTTTGAGATTCGTTACCACCCGGGGAAGGCAAATGTGGTAGCCGATGCCTTGAGTAGGAAGGACAGAGAACCCATTCGAGTAAAATCTATGAATATAATGATTCATAATAACATTACTACTCAAATAAAGGAGGCGCAACAAGGAGTTTTAAAAGAGGGAAATTTAAAGGATGAAATACCCAAAGGATCGGAGAAGCATCTTAATATTCGGGAAGACGGAACCCGGTATAGGGCTGAAAGGATTTGGGTACCAAAATTTGGAGATATGAGAGAAATGGTACTTAGAGAAGCTCATAAAACCAGATACTCAATACATCCTGGAACGGGGAAGATGTACAAGGATCTCAAGAAACATTTTTGGTGGCCGGGTATGAAAGCCGATGTTGCTAAATACGTAGGAGAATGTTTGACGTGTTCTAAGGTCAAAGCTGAGCATCAGAAACCATCAGGTCTATTTCAACAACCCGAAATCCCGGAATGGAAATGGGAAAACATTACCATGGATTTCATCACTAAATTGCCAAGGACTGCAAGTGGTTTTGATACTATTTGGGTAATAGTTGATCGTCTCACCAAATCAGCACACTTCCTACCAATAAGAGAAGATGACAAGATGGAGAAGTTAGCACGACTGTATTTGAAGGAAGTCGTCTCCAGACATGGAATACCAATCTCTATTATCTCTGATAGGGATGGCAGATTTATTTCAAGATTCTGGCAGACATTACAGCAAGCATTAGGAACTCGTCTAGACATGAGTACTGCCTATCATCCACAAACTGATGGGCAGAGCGAAAGGATGATACAAACGCTTGAAGACATGCTACGAGCATGTGTTATTGATTTCGGAAACAGTTGGGATCGACATCTACCGTTAGCAGAATTTTCCTACAACAACAGCTACCATTCAAGCATTGAGATGGCGCCGTTTGAAGCACTTTATGGTAGAAAGAGCAGGTCTCCGATTTGTTGGAGTGAAGTGGGGGATAGACAGATTACGGGTCCGGAGATTATACAAGAAACTACCGAGAAGATGATCCAAATTCAACAACGGTTGAAAACCGCCCAAAGTCGACAAAAGAGCTACGCTGACATTAAAAGAAAAGATATAGAATTTGAAATTGGAGAGATGGTCATGCTTAAAGTTGCACCTTGGAAAGGCGTTGTTCGATTTGGTAAACGAGGGAAATTAAATCCAAGGTATATTGGACCATTCAAGATTATTGATCGTGTCGGACCAGTAGCTTACCGACTAGAGTTACCTCAACAACTCGCGGCTGTACATAACACTTTCCACGTCTCGAATTTGAAGTAATGTTTTGCTAAAGAAGATCTCACTATTCCGTTAGATGAAATCCAAATCAACGAAAAACTTCAATTCATCGAAGAACCCGTCGAAATAATGGATCGTGAGGTTAAAAGACTTAAGCAAAACAAGATACCAATTGTTAAGGTTCGATGGAATGCTCGTAGAGGACCCGAGTTCACCTGGGAGCGTGAAGATCAGATGAAGAAGAAATACCCGCATCTATTTCCAGAAGATTCGTCAACACCTTCAACAGCTTAAAATTTCGGGACGAAATTTATTTAACGGGTAGGCACTGTAGTGACCCGAACTTTTCCATGTTTATATATATTAATTGAGATTGATATTTACATGATTAAATGTTTCCAACATGTTAAGAAATCAAACTTGTTAAGACTTGATTAATTGAAATATGTTTCATATAGACAATTGACCACCCAAGTTGACCGGTGATTCACGAATGTTAAAACTTGTAAAAACTATATGATGACATATATATGGATATATATATAGTAAACATGATACTATGATAAGTAAATATATCATTAAGTATATTAACAATGAACTACATATGTAAAAACAAGACTACTAACTTAATGATTTTTAAACGAGACATATATGTAACGATTATCGTTGTAAAGACATTTAATGTATATATATCATATTAAGAGATATTCATACATGATAATATCATGATAATATAATAATTTAAAATCTCATTTGATATTATAAACATTGGGTTAACAACATTTAACAAGATCGTTAACCTAAAGGTTTCAAAACAACACTTACATGTAACGACTAACGATGACTTAACGACTCAGTTAAAATGTATATACATGTAGTGTTTTAATATGTATTTATACACTTTTGAAAGACTTCAATACACTTATCAAAATACTTCTACTTAAAAAAAATTCTTACAATTACATCCTCGTTCAGTTTCATCAACAATTCTACTCGTATGCACCCGTATTCGTACTCGTACAATACACAGCTTTTAGATGTATGTACTATTGGTATATACACTCCAATGATCAGCTCTTAGCAGCCCATGTGAGTCACCTAACACATGTGGGAACCATCATTTGGCAACTAGCATGAAATATCTCATAAAATTACAAAAATATGAGTAATCATTCATGACTTATTTACATGAAAACAAAATTACATATCCTTTATATCTAATCCATACACCAACGACCAAAAACACCTACAAACACTTTCATTCTTCAATTTTATTCATCTAATTGATCTCTCTCAAGTTCTAAGTGTTCTTCATAAATTCCAAAAGTTCTAGTTTCATAAAATCAAGAATACTTTCAAGTTTGCTAGCTCACTTCCAATCTTGTAAGGTGATCATCCAACCTCAAGAAATCTTTGTTTCTTACAGTAGGTTATCATTCTAATACAAGGTAATAATCATATTCAAACTTTGGTTCAATTTCTATAACTATAACAATCTTATTTCAACTGATGATCTTACTTGAACTTGTTTTCGTGTCATGATTCTGCTTCAAGAACTTCGAGCCATCCAAGGATCCATTGAAGCTAGATCCATTTTTCTATTTTCCAGTAGGTTTATCCAAGGAACTTAAGGTAGTAATGATGTTCATAACATCATTCGATTCATACATATAAAGCTATCTTATTCGAAGGTTTAAACTTGTAATCACTAGAACATAGTTTAGTTAATTCTAAACTTGTTCGCAAACAAAAGTTAATCCTTCTAACTTGACTTTTAAAATCAACTAAACACATGTTCTATATCTATATGATATGCTAACTTAATGATTTAAAACCTGGAAACACGAAAAACACCGTAAAACCGGATTTACGCCGTCGTAGTAACACCGCGGGCTGTTTTGGGTTAGTTAATTAAAAACTATGATAAACTTTGATTTAAAAGTTGTTATTCTGAGAAAATGATTTTTATTATGAACATGAAACTATATCCAAAAATTATGGTAAAACTCAAAGTGGAAGTATGTTTTCTAAAATGGTCATCTAGACGTCGTTCTTTCGACTGAAATGACTACCTTTACAAAAACGACTTGTAACTTATTTTTCCGACTATAAACCTATAATTTTTCTATTTAGATTCATAAAATAGAGTTCAATATGAAACCATAGCAATTTTATTCACTCAAAACGGATTTAAAATGAAGAAGTTATGGGTAAAACAAGATTGGATAATTTTCCTCATTTTAGCTACGTGAAAATTGGTAACAAATCTATTCCAACCATAACTTAATCAACTTGTATTGTATATTATGTAATCTTGAGATACCATAGACACGTATACAATGTTTCGACCTATCATGTCGACACATCTATATATATTTCGGAACAACCATAGACACTCTATATGTGAATGTTGGAGTTAGCTATACAGGGTTGAGGTTGATTCCAAAATATATATAGTTTGAGTTGTGATCAATACTGATATACGTATACACTGGGTCGTGGATTGATTCAAGATAATATTTATCGATTTATTTCTGTACATCTAACTGTGGACAACTAGTTGTAGGTTATTAACGAGGACAGCTGACTTAATAAACTTAAAACATCAAAATATATTAAAAGTGTTGTAAATATATTTTGAACATACTTTGATATACATGTATATATTGTTATAGGTTCGTGAATCAACCAGTGGCCAAGTTTTACTTCCCGACGAAGTAAAAATCTGTGAAAGTGAGTTATAGTCCCACTTTTAAAATCTAATATTTTTGGGATGAGAATACATGCAGGTTTTATAAATGATTTACAAAATAGACACAAGTACGTGAAACTACATTCTATGGTTGAATTATCGAAATCGAATATGCCCCTTTTTATTAAGTCTGGTAATCTAAGAATTAGGGAACAGGCACCCTAATTGACGCGAATCCTAAAGATAGATCTATTGGGCCTAACAAACCCCATCCAAAGTACCGGATGCTTTAGTACTTCGAAATTTATATCATATCCGAAGGGTGTCCCGGAATGATGGGGATATTCTTATATATGCATCTTGTTAATGTCGGTTACCAGGTGTTCACCATATGAATGATTTTTATCTCTATGTATGGGATGTGTATTGAAATATGAAATCTTGTGGTCTATTATTATGATTTGATATATATAGGTTAAACCTATAACTCACCAACATTTTTGTTGACGTTTTAAGCATGTTTATTCTCAGGTGATTATTAAGAGCTTCCGCTGTCGCATACTTAAATAAGGACGAGATTTGGAGTCCATGCTTGTATGATATTGTGTAAAAACTGCATTCAAGAAACTTATTTTGTTGTAACATATTTGTATTGTAAACCATTATGTAATGGTCGTGTGTAAATAGGATATTTTAGATTATCATTATTTGATAATCTACGTAAAGCTTTTTAAAACCTTTATCTATGAAATAAAGGTTATGGTTTGTTTTAAAAATGAATGCAGTCTTTGAAAAATGTCTCATATAGAGGTCAAAACCTCGCAACGAAATCAATTAATATGGAACGTTTTTAATCAATAAGAATGGGACATTTCATGTGAGTCACCTAACACATGTGGGAACCATCATTTGGCAACTAGCATGAAATATCTCATAAAATTACAAAAATATGAGTAATCATTCATGACTTATTTACATGAAAACAAAATTACATATCCTTTATATCTAATCCATACACCAAAGACCAAAAACACCTACAAACACTTTCATTCTTCAATTTTCTTCATCTAATTGATCTCTCTCAAGTTCTATCTTCAAGTTCTAAGTGTTCTTCATATATTCTACAAGTTCTAGTTACATAAAATCAAGAATACTTTCAAGTTTGCTAGCTCACTTCCAATCTTGTAAGGTGATCATCCAACCTCAAGAAATCTTTGTTTCTTACAGTAGGTTATCATTCTAATACAAAGTAATAATCATATTCAAACTTTGGTTCAATTTCTATAACTATAACAATCTTATTTCAAGTGATGATCTTACTTGAACTTGTTTTCGTGTCATGATTCTGCTTCAAGAACTTCGAGCCATCCAAGGATCCGTTGAAGCTAGATCCATTTTTCTCTTTTCCAGTAGGTTTATCCAAGGAACTTAAGGTAGTAATGATGTTCATAACATCATTCGATTCATACATATAAAGCTATCTTATTCGAAGGTTTAAACTTGTAATCACTAGAACATAGTTTAGTTAATTCTAAACTTGTTCGCAAACAAAAGTTAATCCTTCTAACTTGACTTTTAAAATCAACTAAACACATGTTCTATATCTATATTATATGCTAACTTAATGATTTAAAACCTGGAGACACGAAAAACACCGTAAAACCGGATTTACGCCGTCGTAGTAACACCGCGGGCTGTTTTGGGTTAGTTAATTAAAAACTATGATAAACTTTGATTTAAAAGTTGTTATTTTGAGAAAATTATTTTTATTATGAACATGAAACTATATCCAAAAATTATGGTTAAACTCAAAGTGAAAGTATGTTTTCTAAAATGGTCATCTAGACGTCGTTCTTTCGACTGAAATGACTACCTTTACAAAAACGAATTGTAACTTATTTTTCCGACTATAAACCTATATTTTTTCTGTTTATATTCATAAAATAGAGTTCAATATGAAACCATAGCAATTTGATTCACTCAAAACGGATTTAAAATGAAGAAGTTATGGGTAAAACAAGATTGGATAATTTTTCTCATTTTAGCTACGTGAAAATTGGTAACAAATCTATTCCAACCATAACTTAATCACCTTGTATTGTATATTATGTAATCTTGAGATACCATAGACACGTATACAATGTTTCGACCTATCATGTCGACACATCTATATATATTTCGGAACAACCATAGACACTCTATATGTGAATGTTGGAGTTAGCTATACAGGGTTGAGGTTGATTCCAAAATATATATAGTTTGAGTTGTGATCAATACTGAGATACGTATACACTGGGTTGTGGATTGATTCAAGATAATATTTATCGATTTATTTCTATACATCTAACTGTGGACAACTAGTTATAGGTTACTAACGAGGACAGCTGACTTAATAAACTTAAAACATCAAAATATATTAAAATTGTTGTAAATATATTTTGAACATACTTTGATATATATATGTATATATTGTTATAGGTTCGTGAATCAACCAGTGGCCAAGTCTTACTTCCCGACGAAGTAAAAATCTGTGAAAGTGAGTTATAGTCCCACTTTTAAAATCTAATATTTTTGGGATGAGAATACATGCAGGTTTTATAAATGATTTACAAAATAGACACAAGTACATGAAACTACATTCTATGGTTGAATTATCGAAATCGAATATGCCCCTTTTTATTAAGTCTGGTAATCTAAGAATTAGGGAACAGACATCCTAATTGACGCGAATCCTAAAGATAGATCTATTGGGCCTAACAAACCCCATCCAAAGTACCGGATGCTTTAGTACTTCGAAATTTATATCATATCCGAAGGGTGTCCCGGAATGATGGGGATATTCTTATATATGCATCTTGTTAATGTCGGTTACCAGGTGTTCACCATATGAATGATTTTTATCTCTATGTATGGGATGTGTATTGAAATATGAAATCTTGTGGTCTATTATTATGATTTGATATATATAGGTTAAACCTATAACTCACCAACATTTTTGTTGACGTTTTAAGCATGTTTATTCTCAGGTGATTATTAAGAGCTTCCGCTGTCGCATACTTAAATAAGGACGAGATTTGGAGTCCATGCTTGTATGATATTGTGTAAAAACTGCATTCAAGAAACTTATTTTGTTGTACCATATTTGTATTGTAAACCATTATGTAATGGTCGTGTGTAAACAGGATATTTTAGATTATCATTATTTGATAATCTACGTAAAGCTTTTTAAACCTTTATTTATGAAATAAAGGTTATGGTTTGTTTTAAAATGAATGCAGTCTTTGAAAAACGTCTCATATAGAGGTCAAAACCTCGCAACGAAATCAATTAATATGGAACGTTTTTAATCAATAAGAACGGGACATTTCAGTTGGTATCCGAGCGTTGGTCTTAGAGAACCAGAATTTTGCATTAGTGTATCTTATCGAGTTTGTTAGGATGCATTAGTGAGTCTGGACTTCGACCGTGTTTACTTGAAAAATGATTGCTTAACAAATTTTGTTGAAAACTATATATTTTTAACATGTGAATATTATGTGATATATTAATCTCTTAACGCGTTTGATATTATGTGATAGATGTATACCTCTAGAACAAGTCCCATTGACTCACCTAATAATAATGAAGAGTCAAATGTAAATTGGAATGATTCGTGGACTGATTCACAAGTTCCCGAAGAGGAACCGGAAGAAGAATCGGAACCAGAAGAAGAATCGGAACCGGAAGAAGAATCGGAACCGGATGAAGAAATAGAACCGGTGGGGGAAATAATAAAACGGTTAAGTAAAAGAAAATCCTCAACCAACCGACCAAGGTTAATTATGGTCAATGGTGTTTCCGCCAAGGAAGCAAAATATTGGAAGGATTACCAATTCTCCGATGAATCGGATTCCGACGAGAATTCCGTTGATGTTATAGAAATTACCCCAACTGAATTTAAAAAGACAAAAGAAAATAATAAGGGAAAGGGCATAAAAATAGAAAAATCTAATTCCAACCCCGATGAACTTTATATGTATCGTCAACCCCCGAAGTCCTTAAGTTGTAACAATGACCCGGGAACCTCTAAACCACCAGGTTTTTCTAAACCAATGCGGATAACGACGGCTCGTATTAGGGGAACATCATATATCCCTAGAAACTTGGCAAAACGAACCAAAATCGAAGAAGAAGAAACAAGCGAGTTGGAATAAGATAGTTGTATTCGTGTGGTGTAATATATGTAATATAGTATGCTTATGCTTTATGATATATGTAAAAATTGCTTGTATTAATAAGTATTTTTTTTATGAATCTAACTCTTGTCTATTTTACAGTATAAAAACACAAAATGGATAGACAACCCAATATGTTAAGAGACCTACCCGGAGACATGATTGATGAAATCTTGTCTAGAGTCGGTCAGAATTCTTCGGCACAACTATTTAAGGTGAGATCAGTTTGTAAGACATTCGAAGAACGTTCCAAGAATGCCTTGGTTTATAAAAGGCTTTCGTTCGAAAGATGGGGGATATCACATTGGGAAATCCGTAAGTTACGATGCGTTTACTTTGACGCATATATTGCGGGGAACCCAAATGCTATTTTTCGCAATGGGTTAAGAAATTATTTTGACTCAATATATCCGAATATTGGACTTCGTGATTTAGAAAAAGCGGCTAACATGCAACATAAAGAAGCATGTTATGCTTACGGATTAGTAATGTTCGCTTCTCACCAAAGTGAGAACAAGAACATCGGGCTACAACTATTAAACAAAACGTTCCCACAAGTGACGGAGTCGGTAATTGGGGTAAGAAATGAGGTTTTTAGATTGTTACGGGACTGTTGGACATTACGTAACCCTCATCCCTTTGACAACGTTACAACACGCTGTCTTATCAACGGCCATAACGGTTATGTTCCACAAGACCAAGGATGGGAAGTAATCCAAGTAAAACCAGAATGCATGACTTGTTTCTGGACGTATGAATTACGTGTCTTTATTGCCTTTGCTGAACGACTTGTGTACTAGCTAGAATTATCTTCACAACCATCTTGTATCAAATTTATTGTGTGCTATATTTCATGCTATATGTAAAATAAGCGGTATTGTAAGTTTGTAAAATATTGTGTAAAAGTTTGAACGCTAAATATTATTATAATCAGTTTTTCATATAGAATTGTAGTAGTTGAATTGTATATTAGCTACTAAGTATGAACTTAACGGGTAGGTACTACCCGAATTTAAACTTATAAAACGCTAATATGAAGAAAAAGCTTTTATAAATGAGTTCATATTATGCTACGAAATACTATTAACTACTCTTAATATTCTATATGATTAACTTGTTCCATTTGACTATTTTGAAGAAAATGGCACCGACTACTCGACACACCGTGAATATGAATGAAGAGGAATTCCGTACTTTTCTAGCTTCAAACATAGCCGCAGTACAGGCTGCGCTACATACCAACAATAACCTTGGATCTAGCAGTACAGGAAATCGTGTAGGATGCACCTACAAAGAATTCACTGCCTGCAAACCTTTGGAATTTGATGGAACCGAAGGACCGATCGGATTGAAACGGTGGACCGAGAAGGTCGAATCGGTGTTTGCCATAAGTAAGTGTACTTAAGAGGATAAAGTGAAGTACGCTACACATACCTTCATAGGTTCTGCGTTAACATGGTGGAATACCTATCTAGAGCAAGTGGGACAAGATGATGCTTACGCACTACCGTGGTCAGCATTCAAACACTTGATGAACGAGAAGTACCGTCCCAGAACCTAGGTCAATAAGCTCAAGACAGAACTTAGAGGGTTACGAACCCAAGAATTTGATATTACCACGTACGAAAGACGATTCACAGAATTGTGCTTATTGTGTCCGGGAGCGTTCGAAGATGAGGAAGAGAAGATCGACGCGTTTGTGAAAGGATTACCGGAAAGAATCCAAGAAGATATAAGTTCACACGAGCCCGCCTCCATACAACAGGCATGTAGAATGGCTCACAAACTAGTGAACCAGATTGAAGAAAGAATTAAAGAACAGACTGCTGAAGAGGCCAATGTGAAGCAAGTCAAAAGAAAGTGGGAGGAAAATGGTGATAAGAATCACCAATACAACAACAACAGCAATTACAACAATTATCCCAACAATCTCAACATCAATCGCAACTACAACAAACGGCCCAACAACAACAACAACAACAACAACAACAACAACAACAACAGCAACTACAACAATCATCCCAACAACAATAATAACCGCAACAACAACAACAATCAGAAGCAGCTATGCCAAAGGTGTGAAAAGTAACACTCGGGGTTCTGCACCAAATTTTGCAACAAGTGTAAAAGAAATGGTCATAGCGCGGCGAAGTGTGAGGTCTACGGACCAGGGGTTAATAGAACGAAAGGAACAAATGGTGTCGGAAAGAGTAATGGCGGAGCAAGTAGTGTCAGAGCAAGTTATGCCAATGTAGTTTGTTATAAATGTGGAAAACCGGGCCACATTATTAGAAATTTCCCGAACTAGGAGAACACGAATGGACAAGGCCGCGGAAGAGTTTTCAATATTAATGCGGCAGAGGCACAGGAAGACCCGGAGCTTGTTACGGGTACGTTTCTTATTGACAATAAATCTGCTTACGTTTTATTTGATTCGGGTGCGGATAGAAGCTATATGAGTAGAGATTTTTGTGCTAAATTAAGTTGTCCATTGACGCCTTTGGATAGTAAATTTTTACTCGAATTAGCAAATGGTAAATTAATTTCAGCAGATAATATATGTCGGAATCGAGAAATTAAACTGGTTAGCGAAAAATTTAAGATTGACTTGATACCAGTAGAGTTAGGGAGTTTTGATGTGATAATCGGTATGGACTGGTTGAAAGAAATGAAAGCAGAGATCGTTTGTTACAAAAATGCAATTCGCATTATACGAGAAAAAGGAAAACCCTTAATGGTGTACGGAGAAAAGGGCAACACGAAGCTACATCTTATTAGTAATTTGAAGGCACAAAAACTAATAAGAAAAGGTTGCTATGCTGTTCTAGCACACGTCGAGAAAGTATAAACTGAAGAAAAGAGCATCAATGATGTTCCCGTCGCAAAAGAATTTCCCGATGTATTTCCGAAAGAATTACCGGGATTACCCCCACATCGATCCGTTGAATTTCAAATAGATCTTGTACCAGGAGCTGCACCAATAGCTCGTGCTCCTTACAGACTCGCACCCAGCGAGATGAAAGAACTGCAAAGCCAATTACAAGAACTTTTAGAGCGTGGTTTTATTCGACCAAGCACATCACCGTGGGGAGCTCCTGTTTTGTTTGTCAAGAAGAAAGATGGTACATTAAGGTTGTGTATCGACTACCGAGAGTTGAACAAACTTACCATCAAGAACCGCTACCCACTACCGAGAATCGATGACTTATTTGATCAACTACAAGGCTCGTCTGTTTATTCAAAGATTGACTTACGTTACGGGTATCATCAAATGCGGGTGAAAGAAGATGATATTCCAAATACTGCTTTCAGAACACGTTACGGTCATTACGAGTTTATGGTCATGCCGTTTGGTTTAACTAATGCACCAGCTGTGTTCATGGACCTTATGAACCGAGTGTGTGGACCATACCTTGACAAGTTTGTCATTGTTTTCATTGATGACATACTTATTTACTCAAAGAATGACCAAGAACACGGTGAACATTTGAGAAAGGTGTTAGAAGTATTGAGGAAGGAAGAATTGTACGCTAAGTTTTCAAAGTGTGCATTTTGGTTGGAAGAAGTTCAATTCCTCGGTCACATAGTGAACAAAGAAGGTATTAAGGTGGATCCGGCAAAGATAGAAACTGTTGAAAAGTGGGAAACCCCGAAAACTCCGAAACACATACGACAGTTTTTAGGACTAGCTGGTTACTACAGAAGGTTCATCCAAGACTTTTCCAGAATAGCAAAACCCTTGACTGCATTAACGCATAAAGGGAAGAAATTTGAATGGAATGATGAACAAGAGAAAGCGTTTCAATTATTGAAGAAAAAGCTAACTACGGCACCTATATTGTCATTGCCTGAAGGGAATGATGATTTTGTGATTTATTGTGACGCATCAAAGCAAGGTCTCGGTTGTGTATTAATGCAACGAACGAAGGTGATTGCTTATGCGTCTAGACAATTGAAGATTCACGAACAAAATTATACGACGCATGATTTGGAATTAGGCGCGGTTGTTTTTGCATTAAAGACTTGGAGGCACTACTTATATGGGGTCAAAAGTATTATATATACCGACCACAAAAGTCTTCAACACATATTTAATCAGAAACAACTGAATATGAGGCAACGTAGGTGGATTGAATTGTTGAATGATTACGACTTTGAGATTCGTTACCACCCGGGGAAGGCAAATGTGGTAGCCGATGCCTTGAGCAGGAAGGACAGAGAACCCATTCGAGTAAAATCTATGAATATAATGATTCATAATAACCTTACTACTCAAATAAAGGAGGCGCAACAAGGAGTTTTAAAAGAGGGAAATTTAAAGGATGAAATACCCAAAGGATCGGAGAAGCATCTTAATATTCAGGAAGACGGAACCCGGTATAGGGCTGAAAGGATTTGGGTACCAAAATTTGGAGATATGAGAGAAATGGTACTTAGAGAAACTCATAAAACCAGATACTCAATACATCCTGGAACGGGGAAGATGTACAAGGATCTCAAGAAACATTTTTGGTGGCCGGGTATGAAAGCCGATGTTGCAAAATATGTAGGAGAATGTTTGACGTGTTCTAAGGTCAAAGCTGAGCATCAGAAACCATCAGGTCTACTTCAACAACCCGAAATCCCGGAATGGAAATGGGAAAACATTACCATGGATTTCATCACTAAATTACCAAGGACTGCAAGTGGTTTTGATACTATTTGGGTAATAATTGATCGTCTCACCAAATCAGCACACTTCCTGCCAATAAGAGAAGATGACAAGATGGAGAAGTTAGCATGACTGTATTTGAAGGAAGTCATCTCCAGACATGGAATACCAATCTCTATTATCTCTGATAGGGATGGCAGATTTATTTCAAGATTCTGGCAGACATTACAGCAAGCATTAGGAACTCGTCTAGACATGAGTACTGCCTATCATCCACAAACTGATGGGCAGAGCGAAAGGACGATACAAACGCTTGAAGACATGCTACGAGCATGTGTTATTGATTTCGGAAACAGTTGGGATCGACATCTACCGTTAGCAGAATTTTCCTACAACAACATCTACCATTCAAGCATTGAGATGGCGCCGTTTGAAGCACTTTATGGTAGAAAGTGCAGGTCTCCGATTTGTTGGAGTGAAGTGGGGGATAGACAGATTACGGGTCCGGAGATTATACAAGAAACTACCGAGAAGATCATCCAAATTCAACAACGGTTGAAAACCGCCCAACGTCGACAAAAGAGCTACGCTGACATTAAAAGAAAAGATATAGAATTTGAAATTTGAGAGATGGTCATGCTTAAAGTTGCACCTTGGAAAGGCGTTGTTCGATTTGGTAAACGAGGGAAATTAAATCCAAGGTATATTGGACCATTCAAGATTATTGATCGTGTCGGACCAGTAGCTTACCGACTTGAGTTACCTCAACAACTCGCGGCTGTACATAACACTTTCCACGTCTCGAATTTGAAGAAATGTTTTGCTAAAGAAGATCTCCCTATTCCGTTAGATGAAATCCAAATCAACGAAAAACTTCAATTCATCGAAGAACCCGTCGAAATAATGGATCGTGAGGTTAAAAGACTTAAGCAAAACAAGATACCAATTGTTAAGGTTCGATGGAATGCTCGTAGAGGACCCGAGTTCACCTGGGAGCGTGAAGATCAGATGAAGAAGAAATACCCGCATCTATTTCCAGAAGATTCGTCAACACCTTCAACAGCTTAAAATTTCGGGACGAAATTTATTTAACGGGTAGGTACTGTAGTGACCCGAACTTTTCCATGTTTATATATATTAATTGAGATTGATATTTACATGATTAAATGTTTCCAACATGTTAAGCAATCAAACTTGTTAAGACTTGATTAATTGAAATATGTTTCATATAGACAATTGACCACCCAAGTTGACCGGTGATTCACGAACGTTAAAACTTGTAAAAACTATATGATGACATATATATGGATATATATATATATAGTTAACATGATACTATGATAAGTAAACATATCATTAAGTATATTAACAATGAACTACATATGTAAAAACAAGACTACTAACTTAATGATTTTTAAACGAGACATATATGTAACGATTATCGTTGTAAAGACATTTAATGTATATATATCATATTAAGAGATATTCATACATGATAATATCATGATAATATAATAATTTAAAATCTCATTTGATATTATAAACATTGGGTTAACAACATTTAACAAGATCGTTAACCTAAAGGTTTCAAAACAACACTTACATGTAACGACTAACGATGACTTAACGACTCAGTTAAAATGTATATACATGTAGTGTTTTAATATGTATTTATACACTTTTGAAAGACTTCAATACACTTATCAAAATACTTCTACTTAACAAAAATGCTTACAATTACATCCTCGTTCAGTTTCATCAACAATTCTACTCGTATGCACCCGTATTCGTACTCGTACAATACACAGCTTTTAGATGTATGTACTATTGGTATATACACTCCAATGATCAGCTCTTAGCAGCCCAAGTGATTCACCTAACACATGTGGGAACCATCATTTGGCAACTAGCATGAAATATCTCATAAAATTACAAAAATATGAGTAATCATTCATGACTTATTTACAAGAAAACAAAATTACATATCCTTTATATCTAATCCATACACCAAAGACCAAAAACACCTACAAACACTTTCATTCTTCAATTTTCTTCATCTAATTGATCTCTCTCAAGTTCTATCTTCAAGTTCTAAGTGTTCTTCATATATTCTACAAGTTCTAGTTACATAAAATCAAGAATACTTTCAAGTTTGCTAGCTCACTTCCAATCTTATAAGGTGATCATCCAACCTCAAGAAATCTTTGTTTCTTACAGTAGGTTATCATTCTAATACAAGGTAATAATCATATTCAAACTTTGATTCAATTTCTATAACTATAACAATCTTATTTCAAGTGATGATCTTACTTGAACTTGTTTTCGTGTCATGATTCTGCTTCAAGAACTTCGAGCCATCCAAGGATCCGTTGAAGCTAGATCCATTTTTCTATTTTCTAGTAGGTTTATCCAAGGAACTTAAGGTAGTAATGATGTTCATAACATCATTCGATTCATACATATAAAGCTATCTTATTCGAAGGTTTAAACTTGTAATCACTAGAACAT
The DNA here is from genome assembly GCF_046630445.1 of Rutidosis leptorrhynchoides. Lineage (NCBI taxonomy): Eukaryota > Viridiplantae > Streptophyta > Magnoliopsida > Asterales > Asteraceae > Rutidosis > Rutidosis leptorrhynchoides. The sequence goes on along the minus strand of NC_092334.1, from coordinate 314,396,752 downwards.
AGTTTAGTTAATTCTAGACTTGTTCGCAAACAAAAGTTAATCCTTCTAACTTGACTTTTAAAATCAACTAAACACATGTTCTATATCTATATGATATGCTAACTTAATGATTTAAAACCTGGAGACACGAAAAACACCGTAAAACCGGATTTACGCCGTCGTAGTAACACCGCGGGCTGTTTTGGGTTAGTTAATTAAAAACTATGATAAACTTTGATTTAAAAGTTGTTATTCTGAGAAAATGATTTTTATTATGAACATGAAACTATATCCAAAAATTATGGTTAAACTCAAAGTGGAAGTAAGTTTTCTAAAATGGTCATCTAGACGTCGTTCTTTCGACTAAAATGACTACCTTTACAAAAACGACTTGTAACTTATTTTTTCGACTATAAACCTATACTTTTTCTGTTTAGATTCATAAAATAGAGTTCAATATGAAACCATAGCAATTTGATTCTCTCAAAACGGATTTAAAATGAAGAAGTTATGGGTAAAACAAGATTGGATAATTTTTCTCATTTTAGCTACGTGAAAATTGGTAACAAATCTATTCCAACCATAACTTAATCAACTTGTATTGTATATTATGTAATCTTGAGATACCATAGACACGTATACAATGTTTCAACCTATCATGTCGACACATCTATATATATTTCGGAACAACTATAGACACTCTATATGTGAATGTTGGAGTTAGCTATACAGGGTTGAGGTTGATTCCAAAATATATATAGTTTGAGTTGTGATCAATACTGAGATACGTATACACTGGGTTGTGGATTGATTCAAGATAATATTTATCGATTTATTTTTGTACATCTAACTGTGGACAACTAGTTATAGGTTACTAACGAGGACAGCTGACTTAATAAACTTAAAACATCAAAATATATTAAAAGTGTTGTAAATATATTTTGAACATACTTTGATATATATATGTATATATTGTTATAGGTTCGTGAATCAACCAGTGGCCAAGTCTTACTTCCCGACGAATTAAAAATCTGTGAAAGTGAGTTATAGTCCCACTTTTAAAATCTAATATTTTTGGGATGAGAATACATGCAGGTTTTATAAATGATTTACAAAATAGACACAAGTACGTGAAACTACATTCTATGGTTGAATTATCGAAATCGAATATGCCCCTTTTTATTAAGTCTGGTAATCTAAGAATTAGGGAACAGATACCCTAATTGACGCGAATCCTAAAGATAGATCTATTGGGCCTAACAAACCCCATCCAAAGTACCGGATGCTTTAGTACTTCGAAATTTATATCATATCCGAAGGGTGTCCCGGAATGATGGGGATATTCTTATATATGCATCTTGTTAATGTCGGTTACCAGGTGTTCACCATATGAATGATTTTTATCTCTATGTATGGGATGTGTATTGAAATATGAAATCTTGTGGTCTATTATTATGATTTGATATATATAGGTTAAACCTATAACTCACCAACATTTTTGTTGACGTTTTAAGCATGTTTATTCTCAGGTGATTATTAAGAGCTTCCGCTGTCGCATACTTAAATAAGGACGAGATTTGGAGTCCATGCTTGTATGATATTGTGTAAAAACTGCATTCAAGAAACTTATTTTGTTGTAACATATTTGTATTGTAAACCATTATGTAATGGTCGTGTGTAAACAGGATATTTTAGATTATCATTATTTGATAATCTACGTAAAGCTTTTTAAACCTTTATTTATGAAATAAAGGTTATGGTTTGTTTTAAAATGAATGCAGTCTTTGAAAAACGTCTCATATAGAGGTCAAAACCTCGCAACGAAATCAATTAATATGGAACGTTTTTAATCAATAAGAACGGGACATTTCAAATGGTGTTCCCGTTACCAACGGCAACTGATGAATATTTGCAATTATTAAAAACAATACTAAGATTATTAATACATGAGGTAAGATGTGAGGACACACCCGTGTCCATGTGCCATCCGGCACCACCGTAATCGGGCTGAGATGTGTAAAAGCACTGTGCTTGCTGTTGGACCTGCTGTTGGGCCTACTGTTGAGCTTGAATTATTTTCAAAAGTTGAGCATTAGTATCGTTATTGGGCATGTAGTCGCCTTCATGACAGAGTTTTTTTTTTAAATAAAAATTAAAATAATTAATTAAAATCTAAACCAAGAATTAATGTGAAACTAGTTCCTCCTTTTTTCTTGATTCGATGGTATAAGAAAGGGTCCACCCTTTATTTTGCAAAGACCACACACCAACTATCACAATTTCTTTTATTCTTTTTTTGATTTCCAGCAAAGAGACAAACACACCCCACTCAAAATTATTCTTTTATTCTTTCTTATATTCTGCTTTTTGTTGTTGCGAAACACCCTTTGTTTTTTTTTCTTTGTTTTGTTCTACAGACCTGCAAAATTAAAACATGGAGTTCACATCGACGGTGGCGGCGGTTCACGGCGACGGCAGAGGCGGTTCACGGCAGCGATAGGCGGATTATAGCGAAGATCAACAAATTAAAAGTGGGTTTTTGGTCGAAATGTTCCCACGATGCGATTTTTGCTGGAGGTGAGTTTAAACGCGCCGAATTTAAAACTGATTCCGGCGAAAACAGAACCTTCTGGCAGCTGACTGTGGCGGCACGTGGAGACTGTTTTACAGGTAACCGGAGTTGTGCCGGATTTTGAGCCCCAAATTTGTGTCGGGTTAAGATTTTGTTTAAGTAACAAGAATAAAGTTTTTTTTTTTTTTTTTATAACCTTGGAGAAATAAGTTTTGAAGGAGGTGAAGAAGGAGATATGAAGAAGATGAAGTTGCAGGTTGATTAAAGAGAGGCTGCAACAGCCTTTTTTTTGCGATAAGAAAAAAAGAAAAAGGAATTAGGTTCGTGATCTAGTTGATCAGGGACAGGTACGGGTCTTACATGTTCCATCCAGATACCAGTTTGCTGACATCTTCACCAAAGGACTCATGTACGCACTGTTTGACGAGTTCAGATCCAGCTTGAGCGTCCGGAGTACTCCCGCTCAAACTGCGGGGGGATGTTAGACTAGATATTTAGCTCATAGCCTATATTATTTGTATTTGTATGGGGATTAGCCCAATTAGCTTGGTTAGGGTTATTAGCCTATATATATGGCTTTGTGTTATGTACGCAATCAATCAATAAACACCATATCATTTCTTAACAGCGGCCTCTTTTTGTTCAGTACTCAAGGACGCAAAATGATCCTTGCGCCTATACTGTGAAGTTAATTTGACGAGCAACAAAGGGTTGTTTCACCAAATAAATATACAAACAAGACATAACCTATACCCCATTATTAAAAAAAAATCAATTATAGTGTTAATTGTTGATCATTATCATAGAGACATTTCATCGAACAGTTGGTGTGCACATAAACACTTTTATATACGACCATAAGAAATACATATATACCATATATATAACTAACATATATAGCGAAGGAAGAAATAACCTGTGGATTTTCCATTATTATTAGCTTGATTTCTTGATTTCTTGGTTGGTGTATTACTTGAAAACTGACGGAGACGAAGAGTAGGTGGGTTGGTGGTGAAGGAGACGAAGCGTACGTGGTGGTGGTGGTGGTGGTGAAGAAGATGAACTGGTGGTAGTGGAGGTGGTGAAGGTGGTTACGAACTAGTTTGCGTACGAGGGAGAAGATGAACTTGCGTTTTTGCGTTTGCGAAATAATATCGTTTTTTACGATCTTGCGTGTGGGGTTGTGTATGTGTGTCAAGTGAGTGGTGGAAAAAGGGTTATAAACTGAATTTAATACCAAGCGCAAGGATGCAAGGTCACAAGTCTACTTTCGCCTTGCGTGCAGTTTAATTTGAAGACGCAAGATATGATTTGCGTTTTTGCGTCTTGTTGACAAAATATGATTAAAAGAAGGTAGAATAAAGGTAGAATAAAATTACAATAACATTTAAGTAATCCGAATTACATAGTTTATTACAAAGGCCCTACGACCTAGTTTATTACATGACCAACCGAATTAAAACAAAACATTTAAGCAGCATACAGAACCCCAGCATTCAACTCCACTCGATCAGAAGGATACACCAACTCATCTTCATCAGCAAAAAAGTTGTTCAACAACATGCCATAGGGTAATCCTCTCCCAGCATCCGCTGGCAATCCCACCATTCGATTAGTAACCACATATACAAGATTAATTTGGATTTGTTCGATCAAACACATCATAATCAAAACTTCAATTACATATAGCTCCACGTCATTATCATCTCGAAACATGACATTTCTCTTGACGACCCTCATCATCTGTCGATACTGGTCCTGAATATGTTTTTCCCTGATAATATCAGGACCACTGTTTGGAAAGTCAAAACCAGGTTTACACAGTCCCGAAACATAACCAGAAGCTGAGAACAAATTTTCTTCAGGTGACCTCCTCGGGCCACTTTTCACATCCTTACTGAGACTGAAAAACTTGAAATCCCCCGCTGGGATTTCCAGGTTCTCAGCAAACTCTTCCAATGTTCAATTGTATAGATAACCAAACATGTTCAAGTGAACACATTTCAACTTACGTGAATCAAACACATAGTTTGCATAAAATTCCCTAACAAGTTTGGGATAGTACATATTATCTTGAGGCTGATTGAGAAAAGCTCCATCACTAATTCCCCTCCAGTACGCGGAAAAGTTAGGTTGAGCAGCAACATAGCAACCAATAAAAATAAGACGATCAGCCACTAGTCGTCGTCAACCTGTTGTTCTGACTCTCCTTGTGAAACTCGTCGTGAAGCTCTCCCTTCCATGGATATTAACTGAAAAGAACAAGACTCTAAAATTAATCATCATTAACACAATTCATAAATACTAAAATTAGTGAAAAAAATGCTTAAAATAGTACCTTAAAATATTTACAGTGAATTGTTAGTGAATTGTTATGAGACAGTGAATTCAAAGTTCCAGAGTCATTCTATATATAGGGTAAAAATCTTATCCGACAAAATCTAGGAAATCTAACGAAATCTTATCCAGAAAATCCAATTCTGATAAGATAAGGACGCAAGGTCACAAGATGCAAGGACGCAAGCTTGCGCCTTGCGCGGGCAAGACGCAAGGCTCCTCGCGTCTTGGGAGGGCATTCTGGCAAATTTTTTTTTTTTGGGCTCCAAGGCAATAAATGGGGAGGGATATGGCATTTTGGCTATAATCCCTTTAATAAAAATTTTTTGCTTTAAAAAAAAAAAAAAAAGATAAAAATAGAAGAGAACCAATCTACCACCACCAAGCACCAACATGAAGACTCGATGAAGTATAATTTATACTTTGTTATTTACTCCCTGTTCCATCGCATTGTTGGTTTATTTTGGCTAGTAGAAGATATGTTTATCCCACATTGGTGGGAGGAAGATGTGAGGGGTGAGTGACTTGGTTATATAAGAGGGGCTAAATCTTCATTCCAAATCGCACCAATCAATACACTTTAAGTATTTGATTATTTCTTTCTTTCTTACCCTTGTTTGAGAGTTGTATTAGTTAAATATTTTGGAGAGTGTAGTTGGCTTAAGAGAGTCGTCTATATCATTGTAACAATTTGTGATATAGTGTATTTTCTCTCTTTGGGGGCCGGTGGTTTTTCTCCTGTTTTGGAGTTTCCACGTTAAATCTTGTGTTGTGTATTGTTCTTATTTCTTTACTATTATTGTTGGGCTGGGTGGTGGGAATTAGTGAGACCGTAATTTCCCAACAACTGGTATCAGAGCGTCAGGTTTGACGAGGGTCTCGGTTATAGGAGTCGGAGTATGCTCTGTGGTTGCCACGGGAGTGGATCGTCCACATCAGAAACGAGTTCTATCGATCGTATAGGGTATCTGGTTAGACAATATTTTTTCTGATTCGTAGTAATAGTTGGATTTGTTAGTGGCGAGTTGTGGATTTCCGATTTAAAGGGTCCTGGCTACCTGCTACATCTTTTGGCTATTCGAAACGTGAGCAAAATCAGAGAAAGTGTTGTTTATAGGATACGGATACGATGTCGAAGTTCAGTCCAATGAGGTTTGATGTTGAGAAATTTGATGGGAGGATCAATTTTGGCTTATGGCAGGTTCAAGTCAAGGATGTGTTGATTCAGTCTGGTTTACACAAGGCTTTGAAGGGTAAACCCACCCTTGTTCCCGGCAGTGATTCTAGCAAGAAGTTCGATGAAGAAGAATGGGATGATATGGATTTGAGGGCGGCAAGTGCGATTCGTTTGTGTCTTGCAAAGAACGTGCTTGCAAATGTGCACGGGTTATCAACGGCAAAGGAGCTTTGGGTTAAACTAGAGCAGTTGTACCAGGGCAAGGGCATCTCAAATCGGTTGTGTCTTAAAGAACAATTTCATACTCTGCGTATGGATGGGGGTTCAAAGATTTCAGATCATCTAAGTATTCTTAACGGCATTGTTTCGGAACTGGAGGCTATTGGAGTTAAAACGGATGATGAAGATAAAGCTTTGAGGTTGATATTATCTTTATCATCGTCCTATGAGCACATGAAACCTATTCTAATGTACGGGAAAGAAACGTTGAAGTTTGAAGATGTTACTAGCAAGCTCCTATCCGAGGAGAAAAGATTGGAAGGTAACGGAGTCTCGTCATCAGAAGCTACGGTACTGTTGTGTTCGGATAGGCAGAAGAGAAACTCTAGAAAGAATCTGACATGCTGGAAGTGCGGGAAGACTGGACATGTAAGGGTTAATTGTCCCGGTGGAGCTAATCCGGCAAATGGCTCCAAAGACGCTAACATTGTCTCCGTTGTTACGGAGAGTGACGAATTCCTCTGAAGTCATGTCATCCTCATGGTGTGTCCGCGCCACCGTGGAAAGGGATGTTCGTTAGCGGTTCCACAATTACACATGGGCATTGGTTTGGCGTTGATGCAGGCTGTGTGGTGGAAACTGATGTTGTAGCTGATGGGACTTTCGGGAAAGCCAAACAGGGAAGTTGCACCATAAAGTTTCAGCTGGTTGTTCAACAACATGTGCCGAGGTGAAATGCTTGGAATGTGATATTCTAAGTGCTATACTTTTAATGGTGGAGTATGATAATTCTTGTTAAGAGTTATGATTGTCTGTGATGACAATGATTGTCGGTTTAGACAATGTTCGATGAAGATGCAAGTTTTGTCTCCTAGGAGATAATGTCAACGGCATGAAGATGAGGATCTTGAAGTTGTCGTCGAGGAAACGTCTACATCGGTTATCCTTGCAATGTGGAAGCATGGTTATCTTCTTCTATCCAAAAGGTGGAGATTTGTTGGTTTATTTTGGCTAGTAGAAGATATGTTTATCCCACATTGGTGGGAGGAAGATGTGAGGGGTGAGTGACTTGGTTATATAAGAGGGGCTAAGTCTTCATTCCAAATCGCACCAATCAATACACTTTAAGTATTTGATTATTTCTTTCTTTCTTACCCTTGTTTGAGAGTTGTATTAGTTAAATATTTTGGAGAGTGTAGTTGGCTTAAGAGAGTCGTCTATATCATTGTAACAATTTGTGATATAGTGTATTTTCTCTCTTTGGGGGTCGGTGGTTTTTCTCCTGTTTTGGAGTTTCCACGTTAAATCTTGTGTTGTGTATTGTTCTTATTTCTTTACTATTATTGTTGGGCTGAGTGGTGGAAATTAGTAAGACCGTAATTTCTCAACACGCATCCATTAAAAGCGTTCAATTTGAAAATGCAATCATAATCATAATTTAAATAATAAATAATATAATTTATAATCACAAGATTATTTTAATCAACTTAATTTAGTCGCTTAAATCCGGTTTTGATTGCAAAACAAGATTAAAGCTTGATTTAGGAAAACGCAAAATATAAATGCGAACACATTGAGAGCCAAATTGCAACCTGTTTAACATCTTAAATCAACATCACAAATTCAAAATACAAGCATTGCATATCAAGTGAACACCGAAAACATTAATAGTTTAAACCATATCTAATGCAACATCAACCTATTTAAGAAGTCTGACCAAACATAAAAAAGTACTCCGTAATCAACCTAAAGCTTATTATTTTTCCAATAACTTACTTAGTATTATACGGTTGATAGGAAGACGGTAAACCACTGCTACCGTGATAGCCAACATAAGCATGTGGCGGCGGTACTGGTTGCGCAGCAGCAGCTCTATCATCCGGCGGGTAGTAGTAAACACTTTCATAAGCGGTTGCTGGCGGTGGTGCAGCGGCTGCTCTATTATCTGGTGGGTAATAATACGTATTTTCATACACAGATGGCGTCGGTGCAACAGCGGCCCTATCATCTTGAGGGGTATAATAGGTATTTTCATAAGCGGGTGGTAGCGGTGTTGCAGCGGTAGCAGCGGACCTGTCATCATGAGGGTAGTAGTACGCCTTTTGTTCGTAAATCGGTTGACTGTATGTCGGTTGACTATGTGAAATAGCCGGTTGGTAGTTGTAGGGTGGAGCATGATATTGTCTTCTATCAATGTAGACTGGAGCAGGAGCCTGCCGCCCGTTGACCGCCAAGTAACTGGCGGCAGGACTGCGGGTCCCATAGAGGCCATCTCTATTTGAGCGTGGCTTCTTATTGGGCGGGCGTTTATCACGTCTTTTAGGTGACTCATGTTTAGTAGTCGAAGAATCACGTTTAGCTTTGCGTTCACGGTTAGTAGTCGACTCACGTGGAGATCCACGAAATCTCTTGCGATTATCGGGATTTGCTCTTTCTAGCTGACCGACCCGTTTATGAAGCGGGTCAAGTGGGTAGTCAGACTGGAGATTGTACTTTTCAACACAGTGGATCACATCTTTTAGTGCTGCAAGTTCTTTTTTGTTTCCTTCGTTCTACATAAGCAAAAAAACAGATAACAGTATATCATCCTTGTTATAATGGCTGATATGGCTTATGCCATTTAACAATAATGCATATAGTTTTTTTTAAAAACACTGTTGTAAAAGTCGGCCGACATGTCAGTTTAGGGACTAGCGCGTCCCGACTCGCCGGTCAACGCTAGAGAGTCCGGCCGACTTGGGTCGAGTCGGTCAATCTTAAGTAAAAAAATTTATATTTTTTAAAATTAGATTTTGTCATATATCAACGTTCGAAATATTTATGTTTTGTGTCATAAAATATCTACATATATACATTTGAAATATTTATATTTGATATATTTATGTGTAATATACATGGTAATGTCTGTCATTAAAAGACTTGTGGTTACCTTACCTTTGACTTTAAAGTGGCGGATAATGATTTTACAAGTTTTTTATGCACCATAACAATAGCCATGAGTGTTGTCGTTAGAAAAAAAATCCATATATGTTTAATTTATTTATCATAAAAAGTCAAAATGTTGGACAACGCCCAACTCGTCCCTAACTCGCGACTTTTATAACCTTGATTAGAAATGTATCTGACATAAAATTAGAAAACGAAGACCAAAAGTGTACCTGAACAATTTCTGAATTTCGCGACGCAATGCATTTCAATTGTGAATCCCTCCTTAAATCCTTCAAATAAGTTTTCAATAAGGGTACAGTCGGGAATTTGTCAACAAGCTCAAACGCATGCACAAAATGCACCGCACTGATTATTTTCCCTTTACTAATCAATTCTTCAATAACACCTGGAAAAAAAAAACAAAATTCAGTAAACTGTACACAAAAAATAACCAATTTTCACATCCAAAAATGCAAACATAAATCACTCTCTGTCCATTGACTTAAAAAGTCAAGCGGGTCAGTCATGCCTCCATTAAAGAAACACAAACCTGGCATTTTGTGTGCTAAACCGAGAGACCGACAAACTTTAGGAGCTTGCTTTCGCTCACAAACAGCAATAACCAGCTTGCAGAGTTCGTCTTCCTCAAACTCTGAAGCAATTTTAAAGGTCGAAAGAAGCTGCAAAAACGCTTCAGCTTCCAGTGACTTTCCATCGACATCATCGATGATGTCATCATGACCTAATAACTTACCCCTCCATACATCAGCAATAGCCTTAGCTTGCTGCTTAATATCATAAGTCAGCAAGTGTTCAACACCCGAATCAGCCTGTGCCAACATGGCGTTCAAGGCTTCGATTAGACTAATACAGGATTCGCGCGTGCCCTGAAGAGCAGCGGTGTCGTAAAATCCCGAAAGTGAATCGAGGATTAAACGACACGGTTCGGTACAAGTCGTAAGTGCACGACTAATTTCGTCACGTAAAATATTCTTATTCTCGGTAACAAAATTCAGAAGCCCGTTTGAATCCATCTCCTCACAAAATTTAATCAGCTCTTGATGAAACGTGATCTCACCACCTGTTTCATCAAGATAGGAGCTTACCGTGTTCTCTGTGGGCTCCACTATATCAACGGAAACAGATGGCGGAAGATGATTGGCTCGTGTTTCTACAATGGCAGCTGCAGCAGCATCTTTAAGGAATTGGATTCGGTCAAACATATCTTGCTCTTTTGCAGCAACAGCGGTTTCTTGTGCTGCAAGTAACGCTCGACTATCGGATTCGTCTTGTTTAAACGCTCTCTCTTTGTCTTCCAGTTCATTGTATTTCTTTGTCATTTTTGTCTCGAGATCGCGAAAGTGTTGAATTATTTCAGTTAACGAAACCGTATCTGGAGTACCATTTTTATGAGCTTCTAGCTCAGTTAACGCCTTTCTAAGCTGCTCTAGAATCGAAGGCGTTGAACTTAAAGCCACTGTGATATCAGTGTTAGCCATGGTTTTTTGTGACACGAAATGAACTGCAAATGAAATTCCATATGATAAGCGCCAAAAGTATTTATAAAACTTCATAAATCAACATATCAACATATATATGTGAAATTTGAATCGAATATACTTATAAAAAATTAAACAACTAATAGCGTTAAAACGCCACATTGAACATCAAGATCATACACAATACTTGATTTCAAAGGCCCCATCACAACGGAGTACCTCAGGCCTTTAAAACCCAGATCCATGTCAACACTATCTTGATTTCAAATCAATCAAAAAATACTAATACGAATAAACATCTACATTTAAATGTAATACAGTGAAATATACAAAAATACAACCAGCTTAATCTATAGCACCTAAAATCCATGAGAGACAAAAGCCCTAAAACAAGGTAACAGGTCAAATTACAACGAAATCACAACTTTTTTCTTTCAAGTTGGTAGAATTCATCACAAGGTCATTAGTAAATGCTAATCTAAAGGTAATTTGTAATTGAATGAAAATATAGGTACAAAGAGAAGCTTGAAATAACCCTAACAAATTCAATTTAAAAGGATAACAGAAACTGTCAGTTAAATCTATGGAATAGGGAAATATACTTTACCTATATAACAATCGGCGGATTAGGGTTAGATTTTCCAGCTAAAACTTCATTATTTGCATCTCTGCGATAGGGTTTGTTTGGCCGAAGACTGGGATTGTTAATATTTTCTTTTGTTGGTAGCAAAAAGCCCAAAATATAGCAGGCACGGCCAAGGTTGCAAAATAATCGGTTGATACTTTAGAAGGATTAATCGATAATTCGGGGATTAATCGGAGATTAATCGCATTGTACTGTATACATTTAAATATTAAATTTTTAAAATTATATGTGTAACTATAGAAAAAAACTTATAAATATAAAGATAATTTTTACATAATTGTCTAAAATTGTTCATTTTGCTTCGAAACTAAAAAGTTCTAGTTTAAATTCATGTTAAAATGTTAACCATTTCTAATTTGACTGACTTTGATTATCAAATTCGATTTCGATCCATCAATTGACGTTGACCGTTTAATTAAACGGATTTTTGGAAATCGGAACGGATTGCTCTTAAAAATGATTAATCGGGGATTAATCGGCGATTAATCGGGTTTTTTACAACACTGGGCACGGCAAATTAAATAAAGGGCAAATTCGATAAAATAATTTTATTCTAGGTAAAATGTTTCATTCGTCTTTTTTCAAAACTTAATTAAAAATAGAGGTATCGTTAACTTTTGTTAACTTTCTTAGTTAAGTGTCAACTTTGTATAACATGTCAAGTCTATTATCGACCAACATCTTCAACGCGCGATTTCAACGCACGTTTTCAACGCTCGGTTCCGACATGTGTTTTCGACCTGCGTTTTGACGCGTGTTTTTTAGGCGCGTTTTCGACGCGCTTTTTTTACCAGAGTTTTCGACCAGTGTTCTGAAGGCGAGATTTCAACTCGCGATTTTGCGGCACGTTTTCGAGTCGCGTTTCGGCGCGTACGTGAGCCGAAAAACGCGCCTCAAAATCGCGAGTTGAAAACGCTCCTCTAGAACGCTAGTCGAAAACTCTGGTAAAAAACGCGTCTCGAAAATGCGCGTCGAAAGTGCGTGTTGAAAACACGCCTCAAAAAACGTGCGTCATAAACACAGGTCGAAAACGCAAGTCGAAAACGCGCGTCAAAATCGTGCGTCGAAATCGCGAGTTGAAAATGTTGGTCGATAAAGGACTTGACATGTTATGCGAAGTTGACAGTTTGAGAAAGTTAACGACACCCCTCTTTTTGATTAACTTTTAAAAAAAGACTCATTTTTTATATCCGAATGAAATAGATTACCTAGATTAAAAAAAATGGGAAAATATGTTACCTTTATATGCAATTGCACTTGAATAAAAGGTAAAAGACAACCATTTTTTTATCTATACGACCAATCATGTTTTATCTACACAACCAATTATGTTTTATAGTGTTGTACTTTAAAACAAGTTTGGCTCTTTACATATCACTCCCCTTAAATAAAGGGAATTGACCTATTGCTTCCTGTAAACATTTAAACATGTGTTAAAGTGTTCTATGCTACAAAGCACTCTAATGTATATTTAATTGTGTATAAATAAAAATAAATTGTGTACATATCATTACCCTTAAATAAAACTGAAAAATGGGTAGAGACTTTGGATCAAATTCATGCTCGACAAAGAATAAAAAGATGCGACAAGTGGTTAAGTAGGTGTGCAGATGTTTGATATGGAAGTCCCAAACAAAGTCTTACATAACAAGATTTCGCCAAACTCGATGATTCTGAGCGATATCAAAACTAAACGCTTCAAGGGGATAATCAAAAGATAAAAACAAATCATCTTCGATTGGCAACACTGTCTTGTTCGGCCTTCCAATTCTTACTCATGATGAGGTTGGGCATACTTCATATTTCTTTATATGGATAATTGTAGTTGATTATTCTCTCCTTTGTATAGATAAAGATTTGGTTTCCGCTGGTAACTGTTGGTGGTCGCCGACGGGAGCTTGCTTTTGGGGTCACGTGTTTGTAAATCCTTCAAAAATTCGGTGATGATGGCCTGGTTTGTATTGGTTTGACTTTGCGATCTGCACTGTTTGGTTGCTGCTTCGCTGTTGTGTTCATACTTATCCCATAGTCGGGTCTATTCGGGTGGGCTTGATGTCGTTGCTGACGTGTGTTGACGTAGTCGACCTCGGGAAAATTGATGTTTATTGGAGTGTTTCTCTAGGGGTCCTTTTTTCCACTCGAACGAGAATTTGATCTTATTCGACGGTCTTGTGTTTCTCTAGTTTCAGAGTTGGTACGGGGGTTTTCGGGTACGAGAGATTACTTAGATTTGCAGGCATCAGGTTAGGTGCTACTAGAGTGCCCGGTGTTCATTTAAGTTGTGCGGATTTTAAGTAGTGGAGATTGAGGCGTTAGATACGTGACCGGTTTTATGTTATTTAGATTTAGGTTTGGTGGTTTATACATGCGTACTGTCTTTTACAATTTCAATGTGCTCGCTCTCTTTCAATGTTATCGTCCATTGTTTGTAGGACGATCAAAGCGAGACCTTTCAACTTTCAATTTTTATTCGCTCGTGTGTACCACCGGATCTTTACCATCTTTATATGTATATATATATATATATGTATATATATATATATATGTATATATATATATATTAATATTTTCGCCGAAAAGAGAAAGATAGAGCTTTGACATTTATTGTCAGTTTAGGCTTTTAATTACATGTCATGCGTAGTCATGTATATTGTAGCTTCACACATATATGAAATACACTTGTTCAGTTGTTTGCTTTGAAGGTAATATACTACTTTATAACCATCTCCATTTAGCTTAGTGATTCCCGTCCTTTCCTAGAGTGTTCAAGAGGTCTCGAGTTCGAGCATCATTTGTAAATTTTCATAATGCATTTTGCCTTGCGATTGGTTATGGAGTCCTCCAGGTGTTTCTTGCAAATGGTGGGGTCTTTGGAGTTTTCCTTCGGTGCAATATCCTGAAGTATTCTCCTAACGGGTGTAGAAAGTAAGCATGACCCGTAACTTCCTGGATGTGATCTGGTGGGTAGCTAAAGACTCCGTTAGTGACCTTAATACTGTCGTTTAAATAAAAAATAGATACAATACTACTTTATATAATATAAGTGAAATCTGTATTTTCCTATTTAGACAAATTTAATACGGATGAACTCGTTAATTTTATAATCTTGTTGACCATCGGTGATGACAAAACAATGCATTTCAATCGGGTAATATATATATATATATATATATATATATATATATATATATATATATATATATATATATATATATATTGTTATAAAAGTAATAATTGGATGATAATTTTATTATTATTATAGATATTGCATAGTATATTTTTTTGAGTATAAATAGGTGTGTTGAGTTAGAGTTTATGGTATGTATTTTTTTGGTTAACAAAAACACACTCTCTCTCTCTAGATTCCAAATGCCACCAAACTCTCATTGTACATTTTTCTATAAATAAAAACCAATTACTCATACCTTTTGTTCAACCTTTGTTTTCTCCGTTTTACAGTATCTCTATCTCTATATACCTTCTACAGTCAAGAACCACTAAAGGTAGTTATAAGCCTACTGAATTATAACACGTTATCAGCACGATTATCTCAACATTTATACTAAATATGGTTGGCTCTGCCACCTAACTAATATATGGTCGGTTATACCACCTGAATTATATATGGTCGACACTGTCGCCTAATTTACATTTATGTTATCTAACATTTATTTATGTATACTAACATTTACATTTATGTTATCTAACATTTATTTATGTATACTAACATTTACAGTTATGTTCACTAACATTTATATTTATGTTATTTAAGTTATATATGGTCGGTTATACCACCTGAATTATATTTTCTGTAATCTAACTCTTATTAACTTCACTAACATTTATATTTATGTTAATAAGACCTCATGATTGTACGCAACACGTCATTTGACAACACGGTACTTTATGTACGCAACACGTCATTTGACAACACGGTACCATGGGTCGAGATTAATTCCGATCAATACGAATACGATGGGGTCTTTATATGTTATCTAACATTTATGATTACTTATGCAATTAATCATTATTTATTTCATGCATACTAATGTTTATTCTTAAATTTATAATCTTAAAAGTTAAAATAAAAAAAGTAGTTTGTATTTTTATTAAAAGTAAATCTTAAAAGTTAAAATAAAAAAGTAGTTTGTATTTTTATTAAAAGTAAATCTTAAAAGTTAAAATAGAAAAAGTAGTTTATATTTTTATTAAAAGTAAATCTTAAAAGTTAAAATAAAAAAAGTAGTTTGTATTTTTATTAAAAGTAAATCTTAAAAGTTAAAATAGAAAAAATAGTTTGTATTTTTATTAAAAGTAAATCTTAAAAGTTAAAATAAAAAAAAGTAGTTTGTATTTTTATTAAAAATAAATCTTAAAAGTTAAAATAAGAAAAGTAGTTTGTATTTTTATTAAAAGTAAATCTTAAAGGTTAAAATAAGAAATATATATTATAACTTAATATATATTATAATAATATCATTAATAATATAATATAATATGTACCTATATTCCCTTATGATTTTATTATTTGTAATCATACCATTATTCCTTTGTTTACTACTTATGAATCTAAACTAATTCTAATTGCATGTTGTTATTTATCTACGAAAAAAAAAAATATTATGATTATGATTATGATTATGATTTATGTTGTTCATCTTTCTGAAAATAGAAAATGTCAAACTTATCAAAGCTTGAGTTTGATGCCTTAGACGTATCGGGAACAAACTACACATCATGGGTTATGGACGTAGAAATAAATCTTGGATCATTGGGTATTCTAGAAACTTTAAAAGAAAATAATACTTGTTCCGATCAAGATAAATTAAAATCAATTGCTTTTATTCGCAAACATATTGATACCACCTTAAAACATATGTTTCTCACTATCAAAGATCCACATGTTTTATGGGAAAGTATCAAGAGTAGATTCAATAATCAAAAGGAAATATTACTTCCAGCTGCGAGGGAAGAATGGAGAAATCTAAGGTTCCAAGATTTCAAAAAGGTAAGTGAATACAGCTCGGCCATGTTCAAGATCCGTTCAAAGCTTCAATTCTGTGGTCAAGAAATAAGTGATGCTGATATGATGGAGAAAACTTTCTCCACAATGCATTCTGCAAATATAACTGTGCAAGAAAATTTAAGATTGCAGAATTATAAAACTTTTTCCAAACTTCAAACTTATCTCTTAGTTGCAGAAGTTAATAAAGAATTACTGATGAAAAATCAAGAATCTCGTCCTACCGGTGCGCTAGCATTTCCTGAAGCTAATGCTATTAATAATAATAATAATAATAATAATAATAAAAGAAGAAATGCACATGGACGAGGGCGTGGAAGAGGTCGTAGCCATATTGGCCAAAACCATCATCATGGAAATTACCATAACAATAATAAAAATCATAACTATGTTCGAAATCACCCTTATGGTAATGGTCGTGGTAGTGGTCGTGGTCGTGGACAAAGAAATAATAATCCACAAAATTATAAAATCCAAACACCATACAATCCCACAAATCACAATGTTGAAGAAGGCTCTTCAAAGAATGTTGAAGATTCTTGTTACCGATGTGGTAAAATTGGCCACTGGTCTAAAAACTGCCGAACAAATCAGCATTCTGTTAATCGGTATCAAGAATCCCTAAAGGGAAAAGGAAAAGAAGCAAATCTTGTGGATGACCTTGATACAAAAATCACTGAGCCAACTTGTGACTACTTTAATGAATAAATTTCTAATATCTATATATATATATATATATAGATATCCTATTATATGTTCTCGTTAAATAAATGGTTGTAGATTTTCAATCTACACCATATCTAGTTTACTACATATTTCCTTATTATGTGCTATCGTTTGTAACATGTTTTGAATGTAATATATTGATGAATTATATACTCATTATTTGTTTCTCATATTTTTTTTGAAGTTCATGATGTATACTGCTGGAGTAAAAAATCAGTCAAATGGTGGAGATATTTGTATTGCAGACAGTGGTGCCACTCACACCATACTCAAATCTAAAAAATATTTCACAGACTTTAAAGCAATGGAAGGAACTATACATACTATATCAGGTCCTGTGGACTTAATAAAAGGAATGGGAAAGGCAAAATTCATGTTACCAAATGGTACGAATTTTCTGATAAATAATGCCTTATTTTCTCCCATGTCAAAGAGAAATTTGTTAAGTTTCTCTGACATATACCAAAATGGATATGATTATCAGTCAGTGACAACAGAAAATGAAAAATATTTAAGTATCACTGATAAGAATCGTGTAATTGAAAAACTACCAAGACTTCATTCTGGTTTACATTATACACATATAAATGTACCTGAAGTAAATGTGGTAGTTAAAGAAAAATTATGTGATCCTGTAATGATCAGTTTGTGGCATGAGAGATTAGGTCACCCAGGATCAACAATGATGAAAAGAATAATACAAAATACACATGGACATCCATTGGCGGATCAAAGGATCCCTCATGATGCACTTATCCCATGTACATCATGCTCACTTGGAAAGTTGATAATAAGACCATCACCTCTTAAGGTTGAAAAAGAATCACCAATGTTTCTTGAAAGAATTCAAGGTGATATATGTGGACCAATTCATCCACCATGTGGACCATTTAGATATTTTATGGTTCTAATAGACGCATCTAGTAGATGGTCTCATGTTTGTCTATTATCAAGTCGAAATATGGCATTTGCAAAATTTCTTGCTCAAATTATTAAATTGAGAGCACATTTCCCTGATTATACTATTAAAAGGGTGAGACTAGATAATGCCGGTGAGTTTACGTCTCAAGCATTTAATAACTTTTGCATGTCTATTGGGATTATTGTTGAACATCCCGTTGCCCATGTGCATACACAAAATGGTTTAGCTGAATCATTAATTAAACGATTGCAGCTAATAGCTAGACCATTGATAATGCGAACAAAACTCCCAGTATCTGTATGGGGCCATGCAATTTTGCATGCTGCATCATTGATTCACATTAGACCAAGTGCAAGTCATACATATTCTCCTTTGCAACTTGCTTTTGGTCATCAGCCAAATATTTCCCACCTTAGAACATTTGGTTGTGCGGTTTATGTCCCTATCGCACCACCACAACGCACTAAAATGGGTCCTCAAAGAAGGATGGGAATATATGTTGGATATGAAACATCTTCAATAATAAGATATATTGAACCCATGACGGGTGATGTTTTTACAGCACGTTTTGCTGATTGTCACTTTAATGAAACATTATTCCCTAGATTAGGGGGAGAAATAAAAAATAAAGAAAATGATGTTTCATGGTGTGAACCTCAATTAATGTATCTTGATCCTCGCACAAAAGAATGCGAGATCGAAGTTAAAAAAATAATGCATATGCAAGAACTTGCAAATAAATTGCCTGATGCATTTACAGATACAAAAAGAGTGACTAAATCATATATACCAGCAGCAAATGCTCCAGCTCGAATTGAAATTCCAAAAATTGGCAATAATGTTATTCTTGAGTCTTTGCCACGCCAGAAACGTGGGAGACCAATTGGTCCAAAGATAAAAATCCTCGGAAAAGAAAATCAGCTGATAATGAGGTAAAAGAAAGTGTTCAAGAAGAACTACAAATCAATACTCCTTCTGCAGAGGAGATTGATGATGTCAATACGGAATTTTCAATCAATTACGCACATTCAAAAATATTATGGAACCGAAATGAAATGAAAAATCTTGATGAGATATTTTCATATAATGTTGCATATGACATCATGAATGATGATGATGATCCAGAACCAAAATCTGTCATGGAATGTCAAAATAGACATGATTGGGATCATTGGAAAGGAGCAATACGAGCTGAATTTGAATCACTCAATAAAAGAAAAGTTTTCGGATCTATCATTCTCACACCTAAAGATGTGAAACCTGTGGGATATAGATGGGTTTTTGTGCGAAAAAGAAATGAGAAAAATGAAGTTACAAGGTATAAAGCTAGACTTGTAGCTCAAGGTTTTTCTCAAAGACCGGGAATTGATTATGAGGAAACTTATTCTCCTGTTATGGATGCAATTACTTTTAGATACTTAATCAGCCTGGCAGTTTCTGAAAATTTAGAAATGCATCTCATGGATGTTGTGACTGCTTATCTTTATGGATCACTTGATAGTGATATATATATGAAGATACCTGAAGGATTTAAGGTATCAGAAGCAACCAATGCAAAACCCAAAGAAATGTACTCAATCAAGTTACAAAGGTCTTTATATGGGTTGAAACAATCGGGTCGCATGTGGTATAAACGATTAAGTGATTACTTGATAAGCAAAGGGTATACCAATAATCTTATTTGCCCATGTGTTTTCATTAAGAAAACAACATCCGGATATGTGATCATAGCTGTTTATGTTGATGATCTTAATATCATAGGTACAAATAAAGAGATCCATGAAGCCATTCAACTTCTAAAGAAAGAATTTGAAATGAAAGATCTCGGAAAAACCAAGTATTGCCTTGGTTTACAAATTGAACATATGCCTAATGGTTTACTTGTACATCAAACAACATATACTGAAAAGATTTTAAAACGTTTTAATATGGACAAGGCAAAACCATTAAGTACTCCTATGGTTGTTAGATCACTTAATGTTGACACTGATCCATTTCGTCCCTGTGAAGATCATGAAGATATCCTGGGACCAGAAGTACCATATCTTAGTGCAATTGGAGCTCTTATGTATCTTACAAATTGTACAAGACCTGACATTTCTTTTGCAGTTAATTTGTTGGCAAGGTTCAGCTCAGCTCCTACCAAAAGACACTGGAATGGGATCAAACACATATTTCGATACCTTCGAGGAACTACTGATTTAGGATTATTTTATTCTAACGAATCAAAACAAGATTTGGTTGGTTATGCAGATGCAGGTTATTTATCTGATCCACATAAAGCTAAATCTCAAAATGGATATGTATTCCTAAATGGAGGTACCGCAATATCATGGCGTTCTCAAAAACAAACACTTGTTGCAACATCATCAAATCATGCCGAAGTAATTGCATTACATGAAGCTAGTCGGGAATGTTTTTGGTTGAGATCAATGACACAACTCATTACTGATTCTTGTGGACTAGAACGCAATAAAAGTTCAACAACTATCTATGAAGATAATGTAGCTTGCATAACACAGATGAAAGAAGGGTATATCAAAAGTGACCGAACAAAACACATACCCCCTAGATTCTTCTCATACACTCAAAATCTCATTAAGGACAACCAGATTGAAATGAGATATGTTCAGTCCAGCAAAAACTCTGCTGACCTTTTCACCAAAGCACTTCCAACTGCTATTTTCAGAACACACGTTCATAATATTGGCATGAGGCATGTTCAGAAGATGTAACAACTCAGGCGTTGCCTACTTGAGGGGGAGTCAACTCTATGCTGCACTCTTTTTCCCTTAACTAAAGTTTTATCCCAAAGGGTTTTCTTTAGCAAGGTTTTTAACGAGGCAGTACTAGTTATTCACTAATAAAATTATCATCCAAGGGGGAGTGTTATAAAAGTAATAATTGGATGATAATTTTATTATTATTATAGATATTGCATAGTATATTTTTTTGAGTATAAATAGGTGTGTTGAGTTAGAGTTTATGGTATGTATTTTTTTGGTTAACAAAAACACTCTCTCTCTCTCTAGATTCCAAATGCCACCAAACTCTCATTGTACATTTTTCTATAAATAAAAACCAATTACTCATACCTTTTGTTCAACCTTTGTTTTCTCCGTTTTACAGTATCTCTATCTCTATATACCTTCTACAGTCAAGAACCACTAAAGGTAGTTATAAGCCTACTGAATTATAACATATATATATATATATATATATATATATATATATATATATATATATATATATATATATATATATATATATATATATATACTTTTTTGGTTATATCAAATTGATGGAGTAAGACAAATTAAAAGCTACAAGTTATTGAGAATAAATTCAAGAACTTCTATTTCTTAATGTTAAAAATAAATATTCCTTTACGTTCCTTTATAATCGTCCATTTTTTAAAACCTATTTTTTTTCAACTTTAACTTTTAATATTTTTATTTGAGTCATATATATATTTGATGAAAGTATATACATGAATTGAATTTTAAATATGTTTTCATTAATAACTTTCATCAACTATTATATATCACGAATGAAATTTACAGTTAAAAAAACCCCTTTTAAAATTCGACAATAGACACTGATAATCGAATGGAGGGAGTATAAAACAAGAACTTTATGTATCGCTTTAATTCTATTCAAATAATGATAAAAGTTCAGTATTTATAATTATAATCAATATTAATAATAATAATAATAATAATAATAATAATAATAATAATAATAATAATAATAATAATAATAATTTCTAATCAGATTGTTTTGATTATCTTCGTAAAATTATAAGAGCACTGAGTGTCATTCAGTGTTTTGTTGATGACTGGACGGCGACTGGACTGACACTGAAAAACTGACATTATTGATAAAGTGAAAAAAATCGTTCAGTGTCTTGGAGAAAGAAAATATTTATTAATTATTTAATTTTTTAATTTTTAACTAAATAGATAAATTAAAAAATAAAATTATAAAAAATAAATAAAATGAAACATGGATTACTAGATAAAAGATTACAACTCATAATTTAAAATTAAACTACAATTCATAAAACATCAAAGTAAACAAAAATTAGAACTTAAATAACTACATGTCTTCGTGTATAGCCAAAAGATGTTCTACCAAATCAGATTGTATACCTTGGTGCACTTCCCTATCGCGTATTTCCTTGGTCCTTCTCTTATGCTTGTCACACCTTTCGATTCAACTAGTTTCCATGTTCACAACCGGTTCATAAATTCCAAATTCTCAGCGATATTATAGACGTTATCCTCAGCAATCATCTTATGCAGAATGATACAACAATACATGATCCTTTTAGTAGCTATCACCTTGTAAGCGCGTGCTAGTTTTTGTAGCATATGCCAACGTTCCTGTCAAATACCAAAGGTTCTCTCAAAATCCTTGCATGCAGAAGCTTGTGTAATGAGCCTTCCTTTTTTTTGTTAATTTTCCGTTAATTCTTTAACGACCGTTAGTTGATTTTGCTATCATACGTTTAGAGGATAACATTTTTATGTTATAATTTTTCGTAACTATTATTTGTAATAATTATTTGTTGATTATTTTGATGGTAAGAATTTTTATTCTTAATTTTAATAATTAACCAATCCGAAAGGGTTGGTTGAGTGGTTAGGTGTTTAGGAATCTCCAAAGGAGACCCATGTTCAATCCCCATCAACCACACTTTGGGGCCTTGCCTTTCAAAAAAAAAAAGAAAAAAGAAAGAAAATATAACCTCGATGACTGTTAGAGACCGTTAACGGTTTAGCGTTTTTGACTCCATTAATAGTTAGGCTTTTAATGTTTTGTGTCATATTATAAAATTTAGAATGTCATGAACCCCCACCCCATATGGGCCGATCGGTTTCGATGCACATGGGTGCGTTTCATAAATTTCCATGTTATTAGGTTATAACCAAATAACTTGCTCCCAAATCCATTTCAATCTAAATCTATTTTTCTTCTTCTCTCCCTCTTCCTCTTTTGGCTATCGACACCTACAACACCATTATCACCATCGACATCATCTAACACCATCAATTATTTACTTGATCATTAAATTTAATACAATATTCGTGCTCTATACAATCTCCTTTACGCATCTACGCTTTCAATTTTGAATTTTAGGTATTTTCATGAAACCCTGATTTTTATATCTCTGATTTTTTTCATTATAATTAGTTTAATATACTCTAATGCTCAAGCCTTTAATTGTGTAGATGCATATGTGTTGTTTTGGTTATCGTTTGGTTAATTTATTTAAAATTTGAATCTATGTTGACTGATCTGAATTATTAAATAATCTTGTTTGTATGATATTATTTAAGAATGAGGTTGCTCATGAAAATTACATAATTTTTCATATATAAAACGCGTTATGTCGTTGAATGGTCCAAACGATATGATCCAAATACGATTTTTGAAAACTAATTTGACCATTGTTAACGTATTCAGCTGCTACAGTTTAGCTCTCTTGCCTACCGAAGCTTGCGCTTCATTTAGCGTATGGCTTACTGTTATTATTGGATGTGATACGGAGATGGGTGAGGGTGACCTAATCGGCTCTAGGTCATGGTCCGTATCACCAATGGTTGGAGTAATTGTTTGGCAGATGATAGGTGTCGAAGTCCGAGATCTAGTTACTCGTTGGGTTGGCGGAGTCTGAATCATCTCATCAGGCATAAATCAAGTTCTCTTAGGAGAATGTTCAGGAGATGATTCAGTTGCTGAAGAATCAGTGTCACTGCTCACTTCGGGTGTTCTTGAAAGGGTTGGTTCAATCCTAGATGATCTAGGTTCCCTGATCCTCACGGGTTGAGCATGGTGTGCTACCCTAGAACATTTGAGGTTCACCCTAAGTGGAGGATTAGCTGACCCGGGTGGTTGTACTACAAGTTCCTCTACATCCTCTGAGGCTGGAACCGCGACGGGTTCAACTTGTGCTTGTTGTATCGGGTTCGGAAGAAGTATTCCTACAGCCTCAAAATATGAACACATTCGAGCGTCTTGGGGTGCAGCTAGCCCTACAAGCCAATTTGGAATCAGCGCAGTGAATTGATTGTCAGATACCATTGGGGTATTCATCTTCAGCTCCCCAAATCTTTTCATCTGTATACCTGGTACAAATATATTTGCATTTCTGCAAGCATTTATAGCATCACGGATAAAGATACAGAAAAACCTTTTACAAGGGATGTATGAACCCCTTGGCTTATCAACTTGAGCTTGAACCAAATCCCATAGTAACTCTGCATAGTCAGGAGTCTCTACTCTTGTGAATGATTAGAACAGCCTCAACATTGGCACCGTCAAGCTATCTGATCCACTCCTTGTCATCAACAAGCATCTGTTGATGATTGAGAAGATTACATACCACCTTGAGTGTAGGTATTTCTTCTGAAACTTAGCCGGTGGAACATTGGTAGCTCCAACATAACCAAGATAAAAAATTGAAGATATCATCTGAAATGTCCCGTTCTTATTGATTAAAAACGTTCCATATTAATTGATTTCGTTGCGAGGTTTTGACCTCTATATGAGACGTTTTTCAAAGACTGCATTCATTTTAAAACAAACCATAACTTTTATTTCATCCATAAAGGTTTAAAAAGCTTTACGTAGATTATCAAATAATGATAATCTAAAATATCCTGTTTACACACGACCATTACATAATGGTTTACAATACAAATATATTACAACAAAATAAGTTTCTTGAATGCAGTTTTTACACAATATCATACAACCATGGACTCCAAATCTCGTCCTTATTTAAGTATGCGACAGCGGAAGCTCTTAATAATCACCTGAGAATAAACATGCTTAAAACGTCAACAAAAATGTTGGTGAGTTATAGGTTTAACCTATATATATCAAATCGTAACAATAGACCACAAGATTTCATATTTCAATACACATCCCATACATAGAGATAAAAATCATTCATATGGTGAACACCTGGTAACCGACATTAACAAGATGCATATATAAGAATATCCCCATCATTTCGGGACACCCTTCGGATATGATATAAATTTCGAAGTACTAAAGCATCCGGTACTTTGGATGGGGTTTGTTAGGCCCAATAGATCTATCTTTAGGATTCGCGTCAATTAGGGTGTCTGTTCCCTAATTCTTAGATTACCAGACTTAATAATAAGGGGCATATTCGATTTCGATAATTCAACCATAGAATGTAGTTTCACGTACTTGTGTCTATTTTGTAAATCATTTATAAAACCTGCATGTATTCTCATCCCAAAAATATTAGATTTAAAAAGTGGTACTATAACTCACTTTCACAGATTTTTACTTCGTCGGGAAGTAAGACTTGGCCACTGGTTGATTCACGAACCTATAACAATATATACATATATATCAAAGTATGTTCAAAATATATTTACAACACTTTTAATATATTTTGATGTTTTAAGTTTATTAAGTCAGCTGTCCTCGTTAGTAACCTACAACTAGTTGTCCACAGTTAGATATACAGAAATAAATCGATAAATATTATCTTGAATCAATCCACGACCCAGTGTATACGTATCTCAGTATTGATCACAACTCAAACTATACATATTTTGGAATCAACCTCAACCCTGTATAGCTAACTCCAACATTCACATATAGAGTGTCTATGGTTGTTCCGAAATATATATAGATGTGTCGACATGATAGGTCGAAACATTGTATACGTGTCTATGGTATCTCAAGATTACATAATGTACAATACAAGTTGATTAAGTTATGGTTGGAATAGATTTGTTACCAATTTTCACGTAGCTAAAATGAGAAAAATTATCCAATCTTGTTTTACCCATAACTTCTTCATTTTAAATCCGTTTTGAGTGAATAAAATTGCTATGGTTTCATATTGAACTCTATTTTATGAATCTAAACAGAAAAAGTATAGGTTTATAGTCAGAAAAATAAGTTACAAGTCTTTTTTGTAAAGGTAGTCATTTCAGTCGAAAGAACGACGTCTAGAAGACCATTTTAGAAAACATACTTCCACTTTGAGTTTAACCATAATTTTTGGATATAGTTTCATGTTCATAATAAAAATCATTTTCTCAGAATAACAACTTTTAAATCAAAGTTTATCAGAGTTTTTAATTAACTAACCCAAAACAGCCCGCGGTGTTACTACGACGGCGTAAATCCGGTTTTACGGTGTTTTTCGTGTTTCCAGGTTTTAAATCATTAAGTTAGCATATCATATAGATATAGAACATGTGTGTAGTTAATTTTAAAAGTCAAGTTAGACGGATTAACTTTTGTTTGCGAACAAGTTTAGAATTAACTAAACTATGTTCTAGTGATTACGAGTTTAAACCTTCGAATAAGATAGTTTTATATATATGAATCGAATGATGTTATGAACATCATTACTACCTCGAGTTTAGTAGGTAAACCTACTGGAAGTAACAAGAAATGATCTAGCTTCAAAGTATCTTGGATGGCTTGAAAGTTCATGAAGTAGGATCATGACACAAAAACAAGTTCAAGTAAGATTTTTACTCGAATTAAGATAGTTTATAGTTATAGAAATTGAATCAAAGTTTGAATATGAATATTACCTTGAATAAGAAAGATAACCTACTATATATAACAAAGGTTTCTTGATCTTAGATGATTACTTGGAATGGATTAGAAAGCTTGGAAGTAAATTAGTAAACTTGAAGGGATTTTTGAAGTGTTCTTGAAGTGTTCTTCCTATGATGATTATAGCTTGATTCTTGAAGTGATTTTTGATGAAGATGATAATTAACTACTGGAAAAATACGTTCATAATAGTGTATGTGTGTTGAGAGAGAATTAGAAAGAGAATTGGAAGTGAAATGGAGTGAATGATGAGTGGTAATTGGTGAGTGGTGAGTGGGGTTAAAAGGAGTTCTAGTTAGTTGACTAGCTCATGGTAGAAGTTAAAATTGATTAGTCATACATGACATAATCAAGAGTGGAATTCCATGCTAGTTCCTATTGGTATATACCCATAGTAAGTACGTTTTGAAGCTGTGTCTAATACGGGTAAGAATACGACTAGAATTCTTGATGAAAGAAAAGAATGGGAAAGTAACTGTAACCATTTTCGTTAAGTATGAGTGTTTTGATATATGTCTTGAAGTCTTCCAAAAGTATTTTAATACATCTAAATACACTACATGTATATACATTTTAACTGAGTCGTTAAGTCATCGTTAGTCGTTACATGTAAGTGTTGTTTTGAAACCTTTAAGTTAATGATCTCAATTAATGTTGTTAACCCATTGTTTATTATATCTAATGAGATGTTAAATTATTATATTATCATGATATTATGATATATTAATATATCTTAATATGATATATATACATTTAAATGTCGTTACAACGATAATCGTTACATATATGTCTCGTTTCGAAATCCTTAAGTTAGTAGTCTTGTTTATATGTATATAACTCATTGTTAATATACTTATGGAGATACTTACTTATCATAATCTCATGTTAACCATATGTATATCCATATATATATCGTCATGTCGTTTTTACAAGTTTTAACATTCGTGAATCGCCGGTCAACTTGGGTGGTCAATTGTCTATATGAAACATATTTCAATTAATCAAGTCTTAACAAGTTTGATTGCTTAACATGTTGGAAACATTTAATCATGTAAATATCAATCTCAATTAATATTTATAAACATGGAAAAGTTCGGGTCACTACAGTACCTACCCGTTAAATAAATTTCGTCCCGAAATTTTAAGCTGTTGAAGGTGTTGACGAATCTTCTGGAAATAGATGCGGGTATTTCTTCTTCATCTGATCTTCACGATCCCAGGTGAACTCGGGTCCTCTACGAGCATTCCATCAAACCTTAACAATTGGTATCTTGTTTTGCTTAAGTCTTTTAACCTCACGATC
Organism: Rutidosis leptorrhynchoides; assembly: GCF_046630445.1. NCBI lineage: Eukaryota > Viridiplantae > Streptophyta > Magnoliopsida > Asterales > Asteraceae > Rutidosis > Rutidosis leptorrhynchoides. Next base: position 314,368,799 of record NC_092334.1, on the reverse strand, counting down.
CATTATTTCGACGGGTTCTTCGATGAATTGAAGTTTTTCGTTGATTTGGATTTCTCTAACGGAATAGTGAGATCTTCTTTAGCAAAACATTTCTTCAAATTCGAGACGTGGAAAGTGTTATGTACAGCCGCGAGTTGTTGAGGTAACTCAAGTCGGTAAGCTACTGGTCCGACACGATCAATAATCTTAAATGGTCCAATATACCTTGGATTTAATTTCCCTCGTTTACCAAATCGAACAACGCCTTTTCAAGGTGCAACTTTAAGCATGACCATCTCTCCAATTTCAAATTCTATATCTTTTTTTTTAATGTCAGCGTAGCTCTTTTGTCGACTTTGGGCGGTTTTCAACCGTTGTTGAATTTGGATGATCTTCTCGGTAGTTTCTTGTATAATCTCCGGACCCGTAATCTGTCTATCCCCCACTTCACTCCAACAAATCGGAGACCTGCACTTTCTACCATAAAGTGCTTCAAACGGCGCCATCTCAATGCTTGAATGGTAGCTGTTGTTGTAGGAAAATTCTGCTAACGGTAGATGTCGATCCCAACTGTTTCCAAAATCAATAACACATGCTCGTAGCATGTCTTCAAGCGTTTGTATCGTCCTTTCGTTCTGCCCATCAGTTTGTGGATGATAGGCAGTACTCATGTCTAGACGAGTTCCTAATGCTTGCTGTAATGTCTGCCAGAATCTTGAAATAAATCTGCCATCCCTATCAGAGATAATAGAGATTGGTATTCCATGTCTGGAGACGACTTCCTTCAAATACAGTCGTGCTAACTTCTCCATCTTGTCATCTTCTCTTATTGGCAGGAAGTGTGCTGATTTGGTGAGACGATCAACTATTACCCAAATAGTATCAAAACCACTTGCAGTCCTTGGCAATTTAGTGATGAAATCCATGGTAATGTTTTCCCATTTCCATTCTGGGATTTCGGGTTGTTGAAGTAGACCTGATGGTTTCTGATGCTCAGCTTTGACCATAGAACACGTCAAACATTCTCCTACGTATTTAGCAACATCGGCTTTCATACCCGGCCACTAAAAATATTTCTTGAGATCCTTGTACATCTTCCCCATTCCAGGATGTATTGAGTATCTGGTTTTATGAGCTTCTCTAAGTACCATTTCTCTCATATCTCCAAATTTTGGTACCCAAATCCTTTCAGCCCTACACCGGGTTCCGTCTTCCCGAATATTAAGATGCTGCTCCGATCCTTTGGGTATTTCATCCTTTAAATTTCCCTCTTTTAAAACTCCTTGTTGCGCCTCCTTTATTTGAGTAGTGAGGTTATTATGAATCATTATATTCATAGATTTTACTCGAATGGGTTCTCTGTCCTTCCTGCTCAAGGCATCGGCTACCACATTTGCCTTCCCCGGGTGGTAACGAATCTCAAAGTCGTAATCATTCAATAATTCAATCCACCTACGCTGCCTCATATTCAGTTGTTTCTGATTAAATATGTGTTGAAGACTTTTGTGGTCAGTATATATAATACTTTTGACCCCATATAAGTAGTGCCTCCAAGTATTTAATGCAAAAACAACCGCGCCTAATTCCAAATCATGCGTCGTATAATTTTGCTCGTGAATCTTCAATTGTTTAGACGCATAAGCAATCACCTTCGTTCGTTGCATTAATACACAACCGAGACCTTGCTTTGATGCGTCACAATAAATCACAAAATCATCATTCCCTTCAAGCAATGACAATATAGGTGCCGTAGTTAGCTTTTTCTTCAATAACTGAAACGCTTTCTCTTGTTCATCCTTCCATTCAAATTTCTTCCCTTTATGCGTTAATGCAGTCAAGGGTTTTGCTATTCTGGAAAAGTCTTGGATGAACCTTCTGTAGTAACCAGCTAGTCCTAAAAACTGGCGTATGTGTTTCGGAGTTTTCGGGGTTTCCCACTTTTCAACAGTTTCTATCTTTGCCGGATCCACCTTAATACCTTCTTTGTTCACTATGTGACCGAGGAATTGAACTTCTTCCAACCAAAATGCACACTTTGAAAACTTAGCGTACAATTCTTCCTTCCTCAATACTTCTAACACTTTTCTCAAATGTTCACCGTGTTCTTGGTCATTCTTTGAGTAAATAAGTATGTCATCAATGAAAACAATGACAAACTTGTCAATGTATGGTCCACACACTCGGTTCATAAGGTCCATGAACACAGCTGGTGCATTAGTTAAACCAAATGGCATGACCATAAACTCGTAATGACCGTAACGTGTTCTGAAAGCAGTCTTTGGAATATCATCTTCTTTCACCCGCATTTGATGATACCCGGAACGTAAGTCAATCTTTGAATAAATAGACGAGCCTTGTAGTTGATCAAATAAGTCGTCGATTCTCGGTAGTGGGTAGCGGTTCTTGATGGTAAGTTTGTTCAACTCTCGGTAGTCGATACACAACCTGAATGTACCATCTTTCTTCTTGACAAACAAAACAGGAGCTCCCCACGGTGATGTGCTTGGTCGAATGAAACCACGCTCTAAAAGTTCTTGTAATTGGCTTTGCAGTTCTTTCATCTCGCTGGGTGCGAGTCTGTAAGGAGCATGAGCTATTGGTGCAGCTCCTCGTACAAGATCTATTTGAAATTCAACGGATCGATGTGGGGGTAATCCCGGTAATTCTTTCGGAAATACATCGGGAAATTCTTTTGCGACGGGAACATCATTGATGCTCTTTTCTTCAGTTTGTACTTTCTCGACGTGTGCTTGAACAGAATAGCAACCTTTTCTTATTAGTTTTTGTGCCTTCAAATTACTAATAAGATGTAGCTTCGTGTTGCCCTTTTCTCCGTACACCATTAATGGTTTTCCTTTTTCTCGTATAATGCGAATTGCATTTTTGTAACAAACGATCTCTGCTTTCACTTCTTTCAACCAGTCCATACCGATTATCACATCAAAACTCCCTAACTCTACTGGTATCAAGTCAATCTTAAATGTTTCGCTAACCAGTTTAATTTCTCGATTCCGACATATATTATCTGCTGAAATTAATTTACCATTTTGCTAATTCGAGTAAAAATTTACTATCCAAAGGCGTCAATGGACAACTTAATTTAGCACAAAAATCTCTACTCATATAGCTTCTATCCGCACCCGAATCAAATAAAACGTAAGCAGATTTATTGTCAATAAGAAACGTACCCGTAACAAGCTCCGGGTCTTCCTGTACCTCTGCCGCATTAATATTGAAAACTCTTCCGCGGCCTTGTCCATTTGTGTTCTCCTGGTTCGGGCAATTTCTAATAATGTGGCCCGGTTTTCCACATTTATAACAAACTACATTGGCATAACTTGCTCCGACACTACTTGCTCCGCCATTACTCGTTCCGACACCATTTGTTCCTTTCTTTCTATTAACCCCTGGTCCGTAGACCTCACACTTCGCCGTGCTATGACCATTTCTTTTACACTTGTTGCAAAATTTGGTGCAGAACCCCGAGTGATACTTTTCACACCTTTGGCATAGCTGCTTCTGATTGTTGTTGTTGTTGCGGTTATTATTGTTGTTGGGATGATTGTTGTAGTTGTTGTTGTTGTTGTTGGGCCGTTTGTTGTAGTTGCGATTGATGTTGCGATTGTTGGGATAATTGTTGCGATTATTGTTGTAATTGTTGTTGTTGTTGTTGTATTGGTGATTCTTATCACCGTTTTCCTCCCACTTTCTTTTGACTTGCTTCACATTGGCCTCTTCAGCAGTCTGTTCTTTAATTCTTTCTTCAATCTGGTTCACTAGTTTGTGAGCCATTCTACATGCCTGTTGTATAGAGGCGGGCTCGTGTGAACTTATATCTTCTTGGATTCTTTCCGGTAATCCTTTCACAAACGCGTCGATCTTCTCTTCCTCATCTTCGAATGCTCCCGGACACAATAGGCACAATTCTGTGAATCGTCTTTCGTACGTGGTAATATCAAATCCTTGGGTTCGTAACCCTCTAAGTTCTGTCTTGAGCTTATTGACCTCGGTTCTGGGACGGTACTTCTCATTCATCAAGTGCTTGAATGCTGACCACAGTAGTGCGTACGCATCGTCTTGTCCCACTTGCTCTAGATAGGTATTCCACCATGTTAACGCAGAACCTGTGAAGGTATGCGTAGCGTACTTCACTTTGTCCTCTTCAGTACACTTACTTATGGCAAACACCGATTCGACCTTCTCGGTCCACCGTTTCAATCCGATCGGTCCTTCGGTTCCATCAAATTCCAAAGGTTTGCAGGCAGTGAATTCTTTGTAGGTGCATCCTACACGATTTACTGTACTGCTAGATCCAAGGTTATTGTTGGTATGTAGCGCAGCCTGTACTGCGGCTATGTTTGAAGCTAGAAAAGTACGGAATTCCTCTTCATTCATATTCACGGTGTGTCGAGTAGTCGGTGCCATTTCCTTCAATATAGTCAAATGGAACAAGTTAATCATACATAATATTAAGAGTAGTTAATAGTATTTCGTAGCATAATATTAACTCATTTATAAAAGCTTTTTCTTCATATTAGCGTTTTATAAGTTTAAATTCGGGTAGTACCTACCCGTTAAGTTCATACTTAGTAGCTAATATACAATTCAACTACTACAATTCTATATGAAAAACTGATTATAATAATATTTCGCGTTCAAACTTTATACAATATTTTACAAACTTACAATACCGCTTATTTTACATAAAGCATGAAATATAGCACACAATAACTTTGATACAAGATAGTTGTGAAGATAATTCTAGCTAGTACACAAGTCGTTCAGCAAAGGCAATAAAGACACGTAATTCATACGTCCAGAAACAAGTCATGCATTCTGGTTTTACTAGGACTACTTCCCATCCTTGGTCTTGTGGAACATAACCATTATGGCCGTTGATAAGACAGCGTGTTGTAACGTCATCAAAGGGACGAGGGTTACGTAATGTCCAACAGTCCCGTAACAATCTAAAAACCTCATTTCTTACCCCAATTACCGACTCCGTCATTTGTGGGAACGTTTTGTTTAATAGTTGTAGCCCGATGTTCTTGTTCTCACTTTGGTGAGAAGCGAACATTACTAATCCGTAAGCATAACATGCTTCTTTATGTTGCATGTTAACCGCTTTTTCTAAATCACGAAGTCCAATATTCGGATATATTGAGTCAAAATAATTTCTTAACCCATTGCGTAAAATAGCATTTGGGTTCCCCGCAATATATGCGTCAAAGTAAACACATCGTAACTTATGGATTTCCTAATGTGATATCCCCCATCTTTCGAACGAAATCCTTTTATAAACCAATGCATTCTTGGAACGTTCTTCGAATGTCTTACAAACTGATCTCGCCTTAAATAGTTGTGCCGAAGAATTCTGACCGACTCTAGACAAGATTTCATCAATCATGTCTCCGGGTAGGTCTCTTAAAATATTGGGTTGTCTATCCATTTTGTGTTTTTATACTGTAAAATAGACAAGAGTTAGATTCATAAAAAAAAATACTTATTAATACAAGCAATTTTTACATATATCATAAAGCATAAGCACACTATATTACCTATATTACACCACACGAATACAACTATCTTATTCCGACTCGCTTGTTTCTTCTTCTTCGGTTTTGGTTCATTTTGCCAAGTTTCTAGGGATATATGATGTTCCCCTAATACGAGCCGTCGTTTTCCACATTGGTTTAGAAAAACCTGGTGGTTTAGAGGTTCCCGGGTCATTGTTACAACTTAAGGACTTCGGGGGTTGATGATACATATAAAGTTCATCGGGGTTGGAATTAGATTTCTCTATTTTTATGCCCTTTCCCTTATTATTTTCTTTTGCCTTTTTAAATTCAGTTGGGGTAATTTCTATAACATCATCGGAATTCTCTTCGGAATCCGATTCATCGGAGAATTGGTAATCCTCCCAATATTTTGCTTCCTTGGCGGAAACACCATTGACCATAATTAACCTTGGTCGGTTGGTTGAGGATTTTCTTTTACTTAACCATTTTATTATTTCCCCCACCGGTTCTATTTCTTCATCCGGTTCCGATTCTTCTTCCGGTTCCGACTCTTCTTCCGGTTCCTCTTCGGGAACTTGTGAATCAGTCCACGAATCATTCCAATTTACATTTGACTCTTCATTATTATTAGGTGAGTCAATGGGACTTGTTCTAGAGGTAGACATCTATCACATAATATCAAACGCGTTAAGAGATTAATATATCACATAATATTCACATGTTAAAAATATATAGTTTCCAACAAAATTTGTTAAGCAATCATTTTTCAAGTAAACACGGTCGAAGTCCAGACTCACTAATGCATCCTAACAAACTAGATAAGACACACTAATGCAAAATTCTGGTTCTCTAAGACCAACGCTCGGATACCAACTGAAATGTCCCGTTCTTATTGATTAAAAACGTTCCATATTAATTGATTTCGTTGCGAGGTTTTGACCTCTATATGAGACGTTTTTCAAAGACTGCATTCATTTTAAAACAAACCATAACCTTTATTTCATCCATAAAGGTTTAAAAAGCTTTACGTAGATTATCAAATAATGATAATCTAAAATATCCTGTTTACACACGACCATTACATAATGGTTTACAATACAAATATGTTACAACAAAATAAGTTTATTGAATGCAGTTTTTACACAATATCATAAAACCATGGACTCCAAATCTCGTCCTTATTTAAGTATGCGACAGCGGAAGCTCTTAATAATCACCTGAGAATAAACATGCTTAAAACGTCAACAAAAATGTTGGTGAGTTATAGGTTTAACCTATATATATCAAATCGTAACAATAGACCACAAGATTTCATATTTCAATACACATCCCATACATAGAGATAAAAATCATTCATATGGTGAACACCTGGTAACCGACATTAACAAGATGCATATATAAGAATATCCCCATCATTCCGGGACACCCTTCGGATATGATATAAATTTCGAAGTACTAAAGCATCCGGTACTTTGGATGGGGTTTGTTAGGCCCAATAGATCTATCTTTAGGATTCGCGTCAATTAGGGTGTCTGTTCCCTAATTCTTAGATTACCAGACTTAATAATAAGGGGCATATTCAATTTCGATAATTCAACCATAGAATGTAGTTTCACGTACTTGTGTCTATTTTGTAAATCATTTATAAAACCTGCATGTATTCTCATCCCAAAAATATTAGATTTAAAAAGTGGGACTATAACTCACTTTCACAGATTTTTACTTCGTCGGGAAGTAAGACTTGGCCACTGGTTGATTCACGAACCTATAACAATATATACATATATATCAAAGTATGTTCAAAATATATTTACAACACTTTTAATATATTTTGATGTTTTAAGTTTATTAAGTCAGCTGTCCTCGTTAGTAACCTACAACTAGTTGTCCACAGTTAGATATACAGAAATAAATCGATAAATATTATCTTGAATCAATCCACTACCCAGTGTATACGTATCTCAGTATTGATCACCACTCAAACTATACATATTTTGGAATCAACCTCAACCCTGTATAGCTAACTCCAACATTCACATATAGAGTGTCTATGGTTGTTCCGAAATATATATAGATGTGTCGACATGATAGGTCGAAACATTGTATACGTGTCTATGGTATCTCAAGATTACATAATATACAATACAAGTTGATTAAGTTATGGTTGGAATAGATTTGTTACCAATTTTCACGTAGCTAAAATGAGAAAAATTATACAATCTTGTTTTACCCATAACTTCTTCATTTTAAATCCGTTTTGAGTGAATCAAATTGCTATGGTTTCATATTGAACTCTATTTTATGAATCTAAACAGAAAAAGTATAGGTTTATAGTCGGAAAAATAAGTTACAAGTCATTTTTGTAAAGGTAGTCATTTCAGTCGAAAGAACGACGTCTAGATGACCATTTTAGAAAACATACTTCCACTTTGAGTTTAACCATATTTTTGGATATAGTTTCATGTTCATAATAAAAATCATTTTCTCAGAATAACAACTTTTAAATCAAAGTTTATCAGAGTTTTTAATTAACTAACCTAAAACAGCCCGCGGTGTTACTACGACGGCGTAAATCCGGTTTTACGGTGTTTTTCGTGTTTTCAGGTTTTAAATCATTAAGTTAGCATATCATATAGATATAGAACATGTGTGTAGTTAATTTTAAAAGTCAAGTTAGAAGGATTAACTTTTGTTTGCAAACAAGTTTAGAATTAACTAAACTATGTTCTAGTGATTACGAGTTTAAACCTTCGAATAAGATAGTTTTATATATATGAATCGAATGATGTTATGAACATCATTACTACCTCGATTTTAGTAGGTAAACCTACTGGAAGTAACAAGAAATGATCTAGCTTCAAAGGATCTTGGATGGCTTGAAAGTTCTTGAAGTAGGATCATGACACAAAAACAAGTTCAAGTAAGATTTTTACTCGAATTAAGATAGTTTATAGTTATAGAAATTTAATCAAAGTTTGAATATGAATATTACCTTGAATAAGAAAGATAACATACTGTATATAACAAAGGTTTCTTGATCTTAGATGATTACTTGGAATGGATTAGAAAGCTTGGAAGTAAATTAGTAAACTTGAAGGGATTTTTGAAGTGTTCTTGAAGTGTTCTTCCTATGATGATTATAGCTTGATTCTTGAAGTGATTTTTGATGAAGATGATGATTAACTACTGGAAAAATACGTTCATAATAGTGTGTGTGTGTTGAGAGAGAATTAGAAAGAGAATTGGAAGTGAAATGGAGTGAATGATGAGTGGTAATTGGTGAGTGGTGAGTGGGGTTAAAAGGAGTTCTAGTTAGTTGACTAGCTCATGGTAGAAGTTAAAATTGATTAGTCATACATGACATAATCAAGAGTGGAATCCCATGCTAGTTCCTATTGGTATATACCCATAGTAAGTACGTTTTGAAGCTGTGTATAATACGGGTAAGAATACGACTAGAATTCTTGATGAAAGAAAAGAATGGGAAAGTAACTGTAACCATTTTCGTTAAGTATGAGTGTTTTGATATATGTCTTGAAGTCTTCCAAAAGTATTTTAATACATCTAAATACACTACATGTATATACATTTTAACTGAGTCGTTAAGTCATCGTTAGTCGTTACATGTAAGTGTTGTTTTGAAACCTTTAAGTTAACGATCTCAATTAATGTTGTTAACCCATTGTTTATTATATCTAATGAGATGTTAAATTATTATATTATCATGATATTATGATATATTAATATATCTTAATATGATATATATATATATATTTAAATGTCGTTACAACAATAATCGTTACATATATGTCTCGTTTCGAAATCCTTAAGTTAGTAGTCTTCTTTATATGTATATAACTCATTGTTAATATACTTATGGAGATACTTACTTATCATAATCTCATGTTAACCATATGTATATCCATATATATATCGTCATGTCATTTTTACAATTTTTAACGTTCGTGAATCGCCGGTCAACTTGGGTGGTCAATTGTCTATATGAAACGTATTTCAATTAATCAAGTCTTAACAAGTTTGATTGCTTAACATGTTGGAAACATTTAATCATGTAAATATCAATCTCAATTAATATATATAAACATGGAAAAGTTCGGGTCATTACATCATCTGCTGAGTAGCAGGGAAAGCAGGAGCATTTTGAACAAGAGGAAGCTGAAATATCCTCCTGAAATCAGCCTTTGTAATACTCCTCATCCCTTGAACTCCTCTTAGCTCAAACTTAAATCGAGCTTGTGTACCCTCTAGATTTGCAGCAGTAGGTTGTGTAGCTTCTACAAACCTAATAGTTCTGTTCAGTAGCTCCAGATCTGTCACAGGCACACTGGAAGTTGAGCTTAGAGCAGGCCACAGTGTATGCCTCTCTAGTATTGCAGTCCAGTATTTGCAGGGAATGTTGGTTTCAGAGTTGATAAAGTGATTGTTCGCCATTTAGCTGTATAAATAAGAAATAGAAGACCACAAGATGTTTAACATAAAGCACATATCTCTATTCTTATTTGCCTTTGAAATCCTTTGTATTTTTCAAATTTTATCATTTTTATGGTTTTTCTAAGTTATAAAAATCATTTATTCCAAATATGAACAAGTAATTGACAAACATGACATCCATATGATATTCATTACAGTACAAAATCATCATGCAAAGACAATTATATAACACAAAGAATCAGAATAACACTTAGTCAAATTTAAGCACAAATCAAGCAGATTCGGTAGTCATGAAAACTTGAGATTATGTAACCAAATAAGCTTGAGTTTTCATACCAAAAACTTAAATAAAGCATGCAAGATTTATCAAGTTGAAAATCACATTATTTTTAAAGTACCAAAATACAGACTCGGTAAAATGCCAAGAACAGATTCAGTATCTTCAAAAATCACACATAATCACCCAAACATGCATATTTAGTCTTATATCATGCAAAAATATGATCATAATCAATTAACAACTCAATCAAAGCAGAAAATCATGTTAATCATTTAAACAGACTCGGTACTGTTGCAAGAACACATTCGGTATGTACAGAATCCATCAAATACTCAATTAAACATGTAATCAGACTCGGTCAATTGATAGATCAACTAATTTAACATAGATTTGACAAGAATTTATTTAATTAATCAAATCAGATGAGTTTAATCTAAGAATTAAGGAACTCGACTCAGATTCGGTATAATCAACATTTTTTTTTCAAAATTAAGTGTCACAATCATGTTATTTGCATTATTTTCTGGTTTACAAGTGTTCAATCATCTCAGATCTACAACATGTGATACTTAAATTTGATTAAAACAAGAATATACCAAAGATTTGAAGATACATAGAGACGGATTCGGTAGACTTGGTAGATTAGTTCAGATTCGGTATGCAATTAGAGTAAAGTGAGAGAAGGTTTGACTTTAACCCTGCTATTTATAGATACCGAATGTTTTGAAGACATGGGCTTTACCGAATGGGCCTTAATTACCGAATACAGTCCAATTTCAGATTTAAACATATTCACTTCAAATTTTGACAAATCTTTATCAAAAATCATTCAAGACTATCACATTTTTTATGAAAAACATTTCTGAGACAATTTTTGAAAATTTTGAACTTACCGAATCTGTACTGTTGGTTGTCAGATTCGGTATAATGCTAAAATTAGCATTTATTCATTTAAAATTCACATCTTTTTGGATTTTATCTTTTCCAATTTTTATGAATTTTATAAAACAAGCTTTGTACTTAGAAAATTTTGAATTATGTCAAAAGTTCAAATCTTCAGTGATACCAATTGTTAAAACGGGTTGCATACTGAGATGTATACAAGCATTAGTGAATTATTTTCAGATATAAACAAAGAATTTATGAAATTCACTTTTGAAAAAAAAAAAATTTCTTTTCATTTTCTTCCATTTTCTCCCCCTCAAAATGTGATATATAAGAAAGTAAATCACCATTTTGATATTTTCCCAAGAAAATGAATTAACCCCCCCTTGAAATTTGATATCAATGAATTACCTCCCCCTTTCTTAACCATTGAAACTTAATCACAGGAAGTTAACACAAATCAAAAAGGCTCCCCCTTGAAAGATGTTAACTAAAGCATAAGAGATCAGTTGCTCCCCCTAGAAAGTATCTACTCCCCCTAAACACACGATTCCAAGTATAAGTCCTAACAGATCTAAGAAATGTCAAGCACTATACTCTACCATGCCAATCTCTTTTATCAAGAACTTTAGCCTAAGTTCATCTAAGGGCTTAGTGAACATGTCAGTTAATTGCACTTTGGTAGGCACAAAGTATAACTCTACATCTCCTTTTTCTACATGGTCCTTAATGAAATGATAACGAATATCAATGTGTTTAGTCTTAGAATGCTGGACCGGGTTGCTGGTAATTGCAATAGCACTTTGTGAATCACAGTAAATTGGGGTCTTAGAAATCTTAAAGCCATAGTCCAAAAGTTGAGTTTGCATCCACAAAACTTGTGAACAACAGTGAACTGCAGCAATGTACTCAGACTCAGCTGTTGATAAAGACACACAGTTCTGCTTTGTGGATGACCAACCAACTAGCCTATTCCTCAACATCTGAATTGATCTAGATGTGCTCTTTCTATCAACATGGCAACCACCATAATCCGCATCAGTATAAGCAGTGAGATTGAAATCAAATCCATGAGGATACCAGATCTCAAGGTTAGGTGTACTTTTAAGGTACTGAAAAATCCTAACAACTGCTTTGGAGTGGGATTTCTTAGGGTTTGACTGAAAGCGAGCACAGACAGTTACAGCAACTGTAATGTCTGGTCTAGTTGCAGTCAGATACATTAAAGAACCAACCATGCTTCGATAAAGCGTAATGTCAAAGGGTTCCCCATTAGCATCAGCATCCAGTAAAGTCCTCATTGGGGTTGTCATTGGTTTTAAAGTAGTCATTTTAAAACTTTTAGCATATCATTGATATACTTTGTTTGACTAATAAAAATCCCATTTGGTAATTGTTTTACTTGTAACCTCAAGAAGAAATTTAACTGGTCAAGCATGCTCATTTCGAATTTGTTGGCCATAAGGTCACCAAATTCTTTGCATAAGGCCGGGGATGTGGAACGAAAAATAATGTCATCAACGTAAATTTGAACTAAGAGAATCTGACCGTGGTTTTTACGAATGAATAGCGTTGTATCAATTATTCCACGAGAGAAGCCATTGTCCAGCAAATACTTTGTTAAGGTCTCGTACCATGCACGCGGTGCTTGCTTCAGACCATACAAAGCTTTCTCCAAGTAGTAGACGTGGTTTGGATGAATGGGATCAACAAAGCCTTCTGGTTGATCAACATAAACTTCCTCTTGAAGATGACCATTCAGAAAAGCAGTTTTGACATCCATTTGAAACACCATGAACTTCATATGAGAAGCAAATGCAAGGATAAGACGAATAGCCTCAATCCTAGCAACCGGAGCAAATGTTTCGTCATAATCAATACCCTCTTGTTGTCGATATCCCTTAGCTACAAGATGTGCCTTATTTCGAACCACAATTCCATCAGAATCCTTCTTGTTCTTAAAAATCCTCTTAACCCCTATTGGTCGTTGACCCGTTGGTCTTGGAACTAATCACCATACTTTCAAACGATCAAACTGATTGATTTCTTCTTGCATTGCTACCACCCAGTTTGGATCTAGTAAAGCTTGAGCAACCGTTATTGGTTCAATCTTACTAAGAAAGGCAGTGTATAGACACATATTCCGAGTTGCCCTTTGAGTTGAGACTGGAGCAGATGCATCACCAATGATAAGATCAATTGGATGACTTTTAGTCCATCGATTGTTATGTGGAAGAGGTTGTACATCAGTGGTATCCATTGAAACATGAACCGTTGTTGACGTTGAGCCTTGATCCACTTGATCTGATGTAACACTTTCCAATTGATTTATTTGAGTATCTGGAGAAACAACTGGAGTTGTATTAACAGATGTATCTTGAATTGGTTCAAGATTATCATTAGGAGGTGGGAGGGAGGATGAAGAAGCAACAGGTGAATCAGTTGGTGTTGTATCTTGATGCGTAATTATGACTTTATAAATGCAATTTAGAACAAGCTTTCTTCACCCAACTGATCTGAACACGAAACCCCCAATTTGTAACAGTAACAGCCCTAAAAAGAGAGTATAATCTCTGAAATAAGAACACAAAGGATAGAAGAATCTAAACCCCAAATTGATAAAGATACCACCACAATTAGAGATCTAGAAACACTCCAAATCTTCAACTATAGCTGATAAAGATTCCACCACAACTATAATATCATATATGAAGATTTGGATTTCACCACAATGTTTGATAAAGTAACACCACAAACACTGATAAAGAAACCACTCTTAATCACCAAAATCAAAGATTCGTAAAGACACAGAGATTTTGTAAATAGATAAGCTCTATCAAACTTTTCATTCAATCATCAACCAAGTTTTACAATTACAAGAGCTCTCTATTTATAGGAGAAGCTTAACAGCTACTTTCTAGAAAGACAAAAACATAAAAAGGAAATGGAGACAAAAAGGAGAAACAATTACAAATTAGCCAATAAGAATAAAGGACACAATCTGCAAAAGCCTGCCATTTGGTAGTGCTCCTCCCATGATAAAAAAATAGCCAATGATAGATAAGAATCTTTCTTGGACAGCTGAATATTCTAGAACAGCCATGCACATGTTAAGCACATGACCTGACCGGTTTATTGAAAGCATTAGATAAACTTTGAATAGTATCAACAAGCTGGCCCTTTAGAAAAAAAATAGCGTCGCCTGCTGGTTGAACTAAGTTTCATGTGCTGGTTGAACTTAAAATTCTTCAGCTGGTTGAACTAGCTGGCTTGTCTAAGTATAACTTTGCTGGTTCGATTTGCTGGTTACCCGGCTGAATAAATTAAAGCTTTACTGGCTGAACTAAGCTCATTTGCTGGTTCGGCTAGCTGGTTCTTCTTAATTGCTGGCTTGCCTTCAACTATCAAAATTTTATTCATGAAAACTTAACTACTTCAGTTTAAGGACTGAAGTAGGGTAACCCCTGAGCTTGTTGAATCAGCTCCAAAAACACTTAGATGATACAAAATAGATGGCAACACGACCATTGCTTAACCAAATTCGAGTGTGACATCATTTAAGCTCGTGTTGGTTGTGTTGCTGGTTACATTGCCTAGCTCACCCGCATCATCATCCCCCTCTAAAAAGGAACTTGACCTCAAGTTCTCGAGGTTGTCATCTTCCAAGTAGGGCATTAAATCACCAACATTAAAAGTTCTAGACACATCAGTACCACCAGGCAGCTCGACCTTGTAAGCATTATCACCAACTTTTTCCAACACTTTAAATGGACCCTCAGCTCTTGGCATCAGCTTGTTCTTTCATTTTGCTGGGAACCTTTCCTTCCATAGATGAATCAAAACAAGATCACCAGGAATGAAAGTGGGATGCTTTCTATGCTGGTTAGCTTTAGCCTTGTATTGCTGGTTGGTCTTCTCAATTTTGGCCCTCACTTGTTCATACAGATTCATCATATCTTTAGCCTTTGCTACTGCCTCAACACTTGCCTTAGGCTCAATTGCAAAAGGAATCAGATTAATGGGTGTGAGTGGATTCACACCATAGCAAATTTCAAATGGTGATTTTCCTGTGGAGTAATTCGGTGCTCTATTAAAAGCAAATTCACCTTGAGCAAGCTTCAAATCCCACTCCTTCAAACTTTTCTTCACAAGTGCTCTCAGCAGCATTCCCACAGTTCTATTGGTAACTTCAATTTGACCATCAGTTTGGGGATGGTGAGAAGTGCTGAATAAAAGCTTTGTTCCAAGCAGCTTCCATAATGTCTTCCAAAAATAGCTTAAGAACTTTGTATCTCGATCAGACATAATGGTTTTGGGAACTCCATAAAGACGAACAATTTCTTTGAAGAATAAAGCAGCAACAATAGTAGCATCATTGGTTTTGTTGCAGGCTATGAAATGAGCCATCTTTGAAAACCTGTCAATAACAACCATAATAGAATCCTTGCCTCGCTGAGTCCTTGGTAATGTAACAATGAAATCCATGCTCAAATCTTCCCATGGCTGGTTGGGGACAGGAAGAGGAGTATACAAACCCATGTGAAATGCTGACTTAGCTTGAAAGCATGTAGCACAACGATTAATCACAGCTTTGACATCTTTATCCATACATGGACAGTAGACGTGTTCACTTAGGATATCTAATGTCTTGTTAATCCCAAAATGACCAGCTAAACCACCTCCATGTGCTTCTCTAATCAGCAATTCCCTGATCGAATCTTTTGGAATGCACAACCTGCTGCCCTTGAATAGAAAACCATCATGCTCAACATAATCTCTTTTGGAATCAGCAGGAGAACAGTTCAAAATAGCAGCAAAGTCTGGATCAGCTTCATATAACTCCTTAATAAGTGAGAATCCAAGAACTCTAGCTTCTAGAATTGACAATAAGAATATCTTCTTGAAAGAGCATCAGCAACAACATTAGAAGTACCAGCCTTGCGTTTAGACACAAAGGAGTACATTTGCAAGAATTCAACCCATTTTGTATGCCTTGGATTTAATTTGGGCTGCCCATTAATGTATTTCAATGTTTCATGATTAGAAAAGAGAACAAACTGCCTTGACTTCAAATAATGTGACCAATGATCAACAGCTCGAATGATGACATAAAACTCTTTATCATAAGTGCTATAATTTAGCTTTGACCCATTTAGCTTTTCACTGAAATAAGCTACTGGTCTTTTTCCTTGCACTAGCATAGCTCCAATGCCAACACCACTTGCATCACATTCAAGTTCAAACAACATATCAAAATTAGGCAAAGCAAGTATAGGTGCTAAACTTAGCTTCTCTTTCAATGATTCAAATGCTGATTGTGCAGAACTGGACCATTCAAATACCCCTTTCTTCAAACAATCAGTAATTGGAGCAACAATTGTGGAGAAGTCTTTGATAAATCTTCTATAAAATGAAGCTAAACCATGAAAACTTCTGAATTCAGTGATGGAAGAAGGACTAGGCCATGATCTGATGGCTTCCACTTTAGATGGATCCATTGAAATGCCTTCTTCAGAACCCACATACCCAAGAAACACTACTTTGCTGACAAAGAAATCACACTTCTCCAGCTTTGCATATAATTGATTCTCCCTTAACAGCTCAAATACTTTCCTCAAATGATCCAAGTGTTCTTCTTTAGTTTTTGAGTACACTAGAATGTCATCAAAGTAAACAACCACAAACTGACAAATAAGTGGCCTGGGCACTTCATTCATAAGTCTCATGAATGTGCTAGGTGCATTAGATAATCCAAAAGGCATAACCAACCACTCGAATAACCCACCTTTGATCTTGAAAGCTGTCTTCCATTCATCTCCTTCTTTCATACGAATCTGATGATACCCACTTCTAAGATCAACTTTGGAGAATACACAAGAACCATGTAGCTCATCTAGCATATCATCTAATCTAGGTATGGGATACCTATATTTGATGGTTATGTTGTTAATAGCTCTGCTGTCTACACACATTCTCATAGAACCATCTTTCTTTGGAACCAGCAAAGCTGGTACTGAACAAGGACTCATGCTGGTTCTAACATACCCCTTTGCAACCAGCTCATTAACTTACTTTTCTAATTCTTTTGCTTCATGAGGGGAACATCGATAAGCTGCTTTATTAGGAAGAACAGATCCAGGTACAAGATCAATTTGATGTTCAATACCCCTGATTGGTGGTAAACCAGTAGGTAACTAAGTAGGAAACACATCAGCAAATACGGATAACAATGGCTTTACCCTAGCTGGTATTTCATCATGCTGGTTCAACTCATCACTTTCAACCATCAGCAATAAATAAGAACCAGTACCACCCTTTAACTCAGTATCAACTTCAGCTTGAGTCATAAACAAAGTTTTATCATTCTTAACAGTAGGGTCAGCTCTAGGTATTTCACTAGGCTTTAAAGAAGTGAGGGTGATCTTCTTTCCATTCACATACAGCGAGTAAGTATTTTTATGTCCATTATGATAAATATACTTATCAAATAACCAAGGTCTACTAAGCATCAAATGACAAGCATCCATAGGAATAACATCACAAGTGATCTCATCTTGATAAACAGTACCAATAGAAAATGGAACAGTAACTTGGCGAGTAACCTTTACCTCACTGCCTTGGTTAAGCCATTGAAGTTTGTATGGATGAGGATGCTTCTTTGTAACCAGCTCAAGCTTTTCCACCATGTGAGCAGATGCTGCGTTTGCACAGCTGCCTCCATCAATAATTAGGCTGCACACTTTGCCCTTGACTGTGCACCTTGAGTGAAAGATGTTTTCACACTGGCTCTTATCTTAAATAGTCTCAGCTGAGTGCATTACTCTTCGAACTACTAAATACTCTCCAATATCAGCAGCAACAAACTCTTCACTATCAGACTCATCATATGCTGGTTCAGTTTCAAAACCCCCTTCCAAATCTTCAATCTCCTTTAATGTAAGAGCACGATGGTTAGGACATTGAGCTTGAAAATGCCCATATCCATGGCCCTTGAAGCATTTCCTTCTTTCATCTTTAGGACCAGCTACAACCTGCTCTTTTCCTTTACTGACTTTAGATGCTGCCTCGTTAGGCTTAGGTAACATTGACGATTGACCCTTCATAGGCAGCATTGCTGGTTTGGAATAAGACTTGAAACTATTTTTCTTTTTAGCTTGTTTCTCCACTTGGATAGCCAGCTTGCAAGCACTCTCAAAAGTCCATAGAGGCTGCATTTCAACTTGATCAGCAATAGAAGCATTTAAGCCTCCAACGAATCTTGCTATAGTGTGTTCTTCAGCTTCTTTAACATTTGTACGAATCTTGAGCTGCTCAAACTCTCTGATGTAATCAACAACATTCATGCTGCCTTGCTTGAGTGTATTCATCTGGATATACAGCTCTTGCTTGTAAGCTTCAGGAACAAACCTCTTTTGCATACACTCTTTTAACTTGGACCAGGTTTTTATTGTTTTCTTCCCTTCATATTGCCTTTCCTTTTTTAGATTATCATACCACATTGAAGCATACTTCTTTAATCTGATTACAGCAACTTTAAAAGCCTTTTTATCATCATAGCCCTTAACCTTCATAATTCTATCCATGGTCTGAACCCATTCAAAGTAATCTTGAGGGTTAGACGACCCTTCAAAATCAGGTGGATCTATCTTGATATCTTTCAAATCATCAGATTTTTTCCTATGCCTTCTTCTTCTTTGTGAAGAAGCATGCGATCCATCAGTAGATCTATGGCCACCATCTTCTGATTCAGTACTAGAAGACATAATGGTTGTATCTCCATTTTCAGATCTGGCTCTATTTCTTCTTGGCACACCATCTTAGAACAAATTAACCATTCTTTTCATCTGATGTTGTAGAGCTTCAATAGCTGTATCTCTTCTAAGATTATGAGCTTCTTCAAGAGTCATATTTCTAGGAATCTCAGCCATTTCAAATCAGATATGGAAATAAGCTTTTCAGCTCAAAAACAGAGTATGAACAGAAACAACAATAAAAATGATAAGAAAGCTTCGATTGAACAACCTAAGCTCTCATACCACTTTGATGCGTAATTATGACTTTAAAAATGTAATTTAAAACAAGCTTTCTTCACCCAACAGATCTGAACACGAAACCCCCAATCTGTAACAGTAACAGCCCTAAAAACAGAGTACAAACTCGGAAATAAGAACACAAAGGATAGAAGAATCTAAACTCCAAATTGATAAAGATACCACCATAATTAGAGATCTAGAAATACTCCAAATCTTCAACTACAGCTGATAAAGATTCCACCATGACTATAATATCATATATGAAGATTTGGATTTCACCACAATGTTTGATAAAGTAACACCACAAACACTGATAAATAAACCACTCTTAGTCACCGGAATCAAGGATTCGTAAAGACACAGAGATTTTGTAAATAGATAAGCTCTATCAAACTTTTCATTCAATCATCAACCAAGTTTTACAATTACAAGAGCTCTCTATTTATAGGAGAAGCTTAACATCTACTTTCTAGAAAGACAAAAACATAAAAAGGAAATGGAGACAAAAAGGAGAAACAATTACAAATTAGCCAATAAGAATAAAGGACACAATTTGCAAAAGCCTGCCATTTGGTAGTGCTCCTCCCATGATAAAAAAATAGCCAATGATAGATAAGAATCTTTCTTGGACAGTTGAACATTCTAGAACAGCCACACACGTGTTAAGCACATGAGCTGACTGGTTTATTGAAAGCATTAGATAAACTTTGAATCGTATCAGCAAGCTGGCCTTTTAGAAAGAAAATAGCGTCGCCTGCTGGTTGAACTAAGTTTCGTGTGCTGGTTGAACTTAAAATTCTTCAGCTGGTTGAACTAGCTGGCTCATCTAAGTATAACTTTGCTGGTTACCCGGCTGAGTGAAACCCGACTGAGTGAATTAAAGCTTTACTGGTTGAACTAAGCTCATTTGCTGGTCCGGCTAGCTGGTTCTTCTTAATTGCTGGTTTGCCTTCAACTATCAAAACTTTATTCATGAAAACTTAACTACTTCAGTTTAAGGACTGAAGTAGGGTAACCCATGAGCTTGTTGAACCAGCTCTAAAAACACTTAGATGATATGAAATAGATGGCAACATGACCATTGCTTGACTAGATTCGAGTGTGACATCATTTGAGCTCGTGCTGGTTGTGTTGCTGGTTACGTTGCCCAGCTCACCTGCATCATATCTTCATCAAAAGGACTTGGTTGAGTCTCCATAGTAGTTGACTGTGATGGTGTAACCAGTACGGCTTGAATATTTGAATTCCGTTGAGGAGCATAAAGACTATCAAACAAGATATCCAGTTCCTCTGTTGTTACCGTAGGAACACCCTTCTTCAAGAAAATTGAATTTTGCACGGAAGAAGTAGTAGTCAGGTTAGGATTGGGTTTTGAACTGAGTTGTTCAAAAGCCATTCCCGATAACTTATCGAACCTTACATTAATGCTTTCCTTGATCGTCTTTGTTCGTTTGTGATAGACACGATAGGCAACTTTGTTCGAAGAATAACCGAGAAATATGGCCTGATCGCCATGAGGATCAAACTTTCCGAGGCTGTCAAAATGCTTTAAGCACATAGAATATACAACCAAAGACATGGAAATATTTGACATTCGGGCGTCTACCATATAGTAACCCAGAAGGAGTTTTATCAAAACGTTTATTAATGATACAACGATTTTGGGTATAGCATGCAGTGGAAATGGCCTCCCCCACATTTTTGGAGGTAGTTTTTAGTAAGCAAGCATCGTTCGAGCTACTTCGCACAACGTACGATTACGTCGTTCGACTACTCCATTTTGTTGAGGGGTTCGTGTAGCAGAGAACTGATGTTCAATGCCTTGGTCTTTCAAATAACTATCAAGCAGGTCATTCTTAAATTCCGTCCCATTATCAGTTCGAATACTCTTAACATGTTTGTTAAAAGAGCGTTGAGTCTTTTTAATGAACTCAATGATAATGGCGGGGGTTTCTGACTTAGTCCTTAGAAGGAAAATCCATGTAAATCGGGTATAGTCATCTACAATGACAAGCATATGTTTCCAGCCACCAATGCTAGAAATATGCATGGGTCCACATAAGTCCATATGCAATAATTGCAAGGATGATGAAGTACTGAGGTTTTGCTTAAGCGGATGATTAGTCCGTTTCAGCTTACCTATCGCACATGATGGACACACATGATGCTTATCATATTGAAAGCATGGAATACCATCAACTAAGTCTTTAGAGACCAGTCGATTAATACCCTTGTAATTCAGGTGTGACATCCGGTGATGCCATAACCATGAATTTTCCTTTGTTGAACAAGTAACCAAACACATGGTTGCATGTGATGGTGCATCATTGAGGTCAATAGTATAGAGTGAAGCACAACGTTTACCAATAAGGAGATCGTTTCCATCGGTGGATTGCACCGAACATTGACGACGTTCAAACAAAACCTTGAGATCTCCGTCAAAAAATTGGCTGACACTAAATAAAATGCACCCCAAACCCTCAACATATGAGACCCGTTTGATCGTTATGCCATTTTTCACAAAATCTCCATAACCCGTTATTGCTGCAATCTCATCGTTTCCAAAAGTAACCATTCCTAGGAATTTATCAACGAAATTGACATGCAAGGATTTATCGCCCGTCATGTGTCGAGATCAACCAGAATCGATATACCAAACACAGACGTCGAAACCCAGAAAACGTTAATTTCCTAGAGTTTAGGTACCCAAAGTTTCTTGGGTCCTCTACGGTTAGTACCAACAATAAACTTTGGATCAACAATGAGATAATCACGTAAAGCATCATGCAATTTAGACAATAACGCATCATTTAAAACCACATTAGATGAAGCATCGTATGCAATATCAAGTTTTACATCATTATCAGAAGTTTTAACACACAACTTATTCCAAGCAGATGTTTGGTTCACAGACGAAAATTGAAAGACATGAGATGATTTCCTAGGTCGACTAGCAGATTGCTTTGGTTTGGTTGCTACTTTCTTAGTCGTGGACTTAGGAACCCATACAGACTTGTAAGTCAAATTTGGATTATGACCTGTGACACAAAAAACACCTCTGTTAGTTAGACGTCCAAACTTTTCGGTTGACAGATGAGATGATTGATTTTGCAAAATTTCCAATTTGATTTTACGTTCCTTTACATCATACTCACTCAAATCAGGTTTTGGACTCGTATGTTGTGTTAACTTGACTGATTTTGTTAAAAGACTTTCCTTTGATTGATTTGACATTGAGATCATATGAATCTTTTCAGTTAACACAGAACCATTTTGAGAATGAACTCTCTTAAAAACAAATTGGGTTGAAGGTGCAACTTTTGAAACACGTTTACCAAATTGAGAACGTAGTGGGTTTTGAAGAATAGTAATGGGTTTTGCATCTGTAGATGTTGTTGTTTCCTTCCCTTTCTTATTAATCCCACCAACACATTCAGGCACATTGGTTTCAACAGTAGATGATTGCTTAAGTGTGTTAGCCTGTTTCAGTTGAATTATTTTTTGCTTTAAGCTCTTAATCTCAAGGCATAATTCCTCTGTAGAAACTAGCACTTCACCTTCCTTAAAATCATAAGTACATTCTTTCTTAGGAAGTGTAGGCAACTTATCACACAAAGCAAGCATTTGTTCTAATGATTGACACTTAAGTTGCAAATCAACATTTTCCTATTCAACTATACCTAATATACGTTTCAAGTTTCGTACAACAGGTATATTTGCGTAAAATTCATTCAAAGGATCAATTGTTGTGTCAAAGTCTATCAAGTTTTCAACAGTTGGTTCATCTCGAGGTTCTACCTTTACATCTAAATCAGTTTGACCTAGGGATTCTGTCTCAAAGAAGACAGTTAGTTCATGTGCTAGGTCATCATAGAAAACATTATCAGAACACGCAGGTAAGGCCGATAGAATTTGTTTCACATCAAAAGTTGGTTCATCAAACACCTCATCTATGGCAATAATGCTAGAACTAGGTTTGTTAAACACTTCATTCTCAAGCATTAAAATGTATTTCTCTAGCATGAGTGTTGGGATATAAACCAATCTACGCTTAGGCACATAATTTTCACGTTGCATATTCTTTTCAGTTTCAACAAGTTCCTTCAAGAAATCAGGATTTGGTTTACCCATTTTAGCATTGATTTTCTCATACATTAAGCTAATTTGATGGTATTTCCTAGGTTTGCGATTATCAATAATATCATCAAAATCAACATCAGAAGCATGCACAAAATGAGATGGTAAACCAGCTTGAAAGTAATCAGAATGATACAATCCTGGAATCTTTTTGGAAGCATATCTTCATAACCCAACCCCCACTTTTCACCATGAATTGTTTTTGGTCTATTCATGAAAATCGTTAGTTTTGAAAGTTCCATATTCATGATAGCTTTGGATTTCTCTGTTCGATAGAGTTTTTTCTCATATCGTGCAAGTTGTGCTTTCATTTGAAATGACTCTTTTGACAAAGAAGAAATTTCAGAGTTCTTTTCAATTATGGTATTTTCCAATTGAATAATTTTCTTGTTTAGCTTTGAAAGTGTGGGTTCCTGTTGAGTTTTCAAATCAGAAAGATCTTTTTCTAAAAATTGAACTTTTTCTGCAAGTCGTTCCGGTTTTAGACGATAATCTGTCCTTTCGACCTTAATCGGATGAGTTAATTTTTTAAGATCTTCCAACTCAGTTTCCGTGGAGCTGAGTTGGACAGTCAATCTTTGCAATTCCGATTGTAATTTAGATGAAGATGGTTTGGTATCAGAAAGTTTGATTTTATCTTTTAAAAATTTATTTTCAGACTTTAAACCTTTGACTTCTTTTGACATTGAGACCAAATTCTTCATCATGTCATTTTGCACTTTTATAAAATCAGGTGGAATTTCGTACCTCATCATCATCAGATGCTGAGTCAGAATTCTCCATTGCTTCCTTAACTTTGATGAGCTTAGTCACCTTGCAAACATTTGCATGTTCCACCTATGAATCTGAATCATCAGTTCAGTTAAACCAAGTATCATCAAACGGTTTCAGCTCTCCCCCAGTTTCTACAATCTTAGCCATCAACATGTTCTTCTTGTAGTAGGCTGCATCCTTCTGCTTAGGCATCTTGCACTCACGAGAGTAATGACCAGCTTTGCCACAATTGAAATAGATTGATTCATCCTTCTTGGAATCATCAGCACGTTGTTGTTGTTTTGAGTGATCAGCTTTCTTGTAGTACGAGGAAGACGATGAGTTCTTGCGTTGATTGCTTGATTTGCCTTTGAACTTGTGTTTGTTCAATGATTTTGTGAACATGGCTGCCATTTTGACTAATTCAAGGTAAGAATCATCAACATCGAAAAGATTCAACTCTTCAGAATCAGTTGATTCTTCAACAAGCACTTTCTTGGACAAACTTTTGGAAGTCGTAAATGATTTGCTCTTCTTTTTGGCAATGAGAGCAAGAGGATCACTTGGATATGACTCTTTCCTTTCTTCTTGAAGTTTAGACACTTCATGTTGATAATGCATAAGAACTCCAACAAGCTCATGAATAGTCAACTTGTCAATCTCTTTGGTAGATCGAACAATGGATCCATAAGGAAGCCAATCAACATTGAGCTTTTTGAGAAATTTCATGTTGACTTCAGCATTTACTTTTATGATCTTGCACCTTTTCAACTAATTGAGAACACCATTGATACAACGGTAGGTATCCTTGAGTGGTTCATCAGGTTCCTACTTGAAATCATCATAAAATCCCAGAGCCTTATTCAGTTTAGTAACATCTGACATGTCATAACCTTCTTGCTGTTGTTTGATCTCATCCCATATATATTTTGTTGTGGTGTTGCTATCAACATTTTCAAACAACTCATATGGGATAGCTTGCATAACAATGTTCTTTGCCACTATGTCACCCTGAGCTCTCTCACGTTTATCACCAGAAAGTTCATAGACTGGAATTGGCATACCAGTATCTGGATGATAATCTACAACTGGACCATCTCTTAGAGAAGCCCATATGTACTTTGGTTTCTCACCCTTATAGTCTATGTACTGAGTGATTCGGTGAAGCCACTGAGTGTACTTGCCATCAAACAACACTGGAGGACGGGAATCTGATCCAATGATCAAAGTATCTTAAGTAGACATCTTGAAAATGAGGTAGATTCGGTAAAGATTCGGTATTACACAAATCTAGGATGAAAAATCACAACAATCTAACAAAAATGTCAGATTTGGTATCTGATTCGGTACTGTAGCAGATTCGGTACAGATTCTGTACTGTAGCAGATTCGGTAAAGCAGATTCTGTATCAGAAACTGATAAAAAATACAAGTAACAGACCCAGATTCAGTATAGATTAGGTAACCACAAGATTTGTAGCCTGAGAACACTTAATACCAATGAATTAAGTGATACCGAGATTCTGATTCGGTATCTAACTCGGTAGTCAGATTCTGTATGAATTTGAATTCAAATACAATTCAATTCCTTTGAACTAGATTCTATAACCTTGCTGCACAAGGAAACAAGTTAGTATCACACAAAATATCAAAGATACCAAATGTATAGGATACCGAATGTCAACTGTAGCAGTTGACAATACCGAGTCTAAGTATGAAAACTTAGAATTCAAACGAATCCTTTCTCAAATCACACTAATTAGCTGCGTATGACCAAACCGAATGTGATAGAATCACAAACACACCACAATCTGCAACACCGATTGAGAATTAATAGCTTTGAAGCAGATTCGGTATGGCAGTTACGATATCGAATGTAGATCAAATCTTCAAAACTTGAAGAATTGATGAAATTAAACCGTCAGAAATGTGATTAAACACCTCACGATCACAACTGAAACCTCAACCCTTTACTAAACTACAGAATCAAGCTAGAAATGATGAATACCGAGAGTTATAGCCACGAACTCTAAAAATCAACTTGATTCTTCATAACTGATGTTAAAAAGCTGTAATGATGATTGAAACTCTTTCTAATCAACCTAATACACCGTCGTCGAACTTATCACAAGAATCTGAACGTCAGATTATCAGATTCGATTATACCGAATCTGATTCAATATACCGAGAGTGCTCAGATTCTGTAATCTTCAATCTCTGGACCGATCTAGTGATGTAATATCACTCCCTGGAAGCTCTGATACCAAATGATAGGTCAGATCATGTTGAGATTAGAAGAAAAGACAAGTTAGAATGAGATTCAGTAGGTGTAAATGAGACTCGGTATGAGAGAGAATCAATAAGATTTACATTCCACAGCTTCTAGAACTCAGTTACAATGCAATGACTATCTAATTAGGACTACTTAGGTTCCTTATATAGACCTCTTCTAAGGAACCATCATTTAAGCTTATTTCATAGAGGTTCTCTTATCTTTACTCTAAGGTATCTAGAAGAGTTTTTTTTTAGAGTCAGTGAGTTTCTTAATTTCTTTCCATGCATTGTCAATTTTCTCACTAAGAACTTCATTCCTGAACTTAAAGTCTGTTCTTTCTATGCGCAGAGGTTTCACACTAGATTCTAGCTCTTTTAGTTGTGCTACCTTTTCAGCTAGAACCTTCTGAAGGTTCAGGTATGCATTGTTTGACACTTTGATTTTCAATTCAGCTTTTAGCATATGGTTCTCATTTTGTAGTCCACTAATTTGACTAGCAAAAGATCTAAGGTCTCTACTCATTTTAGCAAAGTTGTCAATATACATATCAGACAGTTCAGGAAACAATCTATCTTGACTACTAGGGATAGGTTCAGTTCTAATGGGCACATTTGGTTAGACAGGTGGGTCAATGTGTTGAGCACTGGTTGTTTCAGAGGGAGCATGCAATACATCAGATATAAATTCAAAATTTTTATGTACAGAGTTATAATATTCATGAGTTACATCAGTGTAAAGTTGTACCTCTTCCTCGACATCGGAAGAATTGTGATCAGGTGAATGGGACATGTTGGTTAGCTTGACCACATTGGCATGTTCTGGCTCCTGTTCACTGTCTGACCAGTTTAGCCAAACATCATCTGAGGCTTTGAGAACCTTCTCCTTTTCAGCATCTTGTGCGAGTAACATCTTTTTCTTGTAGTACTTAGCATCTTTTCATTTGGGTAGTCTGCAATCTCGTGCAAAGTGACCTGTTTTACCATAGTTGAAATACACATTATCGAAGTCCTTATTGTCAGAGACTCAGTACTGGGTTGCTGAGGTTTCAGGCCTTTTGTAGTACGAGGAGCTGGATGAAGTTCAGTTATTGTTGCTTTTGCTGAAATCGCTAGATGATCTGCTGAAACTTAGCTGCTTGCTGAACATTGCGGCAGCTTTTACAAGGTCTCGATGTTCTTCATCAACATCAAAATATGTATCTTCATTGGATGAGATGGTCTGCTTTACTTTGAGTGATTTGGAATAAATGGGAACAGATTTGCCAGAGCTTTTGTTCACGTATAGTCCATTGGGTCATTGGTGTAGTGACCCGAACTTTTCCATGTTTATATATATTAATTGAGATTGATATTTACATGATTAAATGTTTCCAACATGTTAAGCAATCAAACTTGTTAAGACTTGATTAATTGAAATATGTTTCATATAGACAATTGACCACCCAAGTTGATCGGTGATTCACGAACGTTAAAACTTGTAAAAACTATATGATGACATATATATGGATATATATATATAGTTAACATGATACTATGATAAGAAAACATATCATAAAGTATATTAACAATGAACTACATATGTAAAAACAAGACTACTAACTTAATGATTTTTAAACGAGACATATATGTAACGATTATCGTTGTAAAGACATTTAATGTATATATATCATATTAAGAGATATTCATACATGATAATATCATGATAATATAATAATTTAAAATCTCATTTGATATTATAAACATTGGGTTAACAACATTTAACAAGATCGTTAACCTAAAGGTTTCAAAACAACACTTACATGTAACGACTAACGATGACTTAACGACTCAGTTAAAATGTATATACATGTAGTGTTTTAATATGTATTTATACACTTTTGAAAGACTTCAATACACTTATCAAAATACTTCTACTTAACAAAAATGCTTACAATTACATCCTCGTTCAGTTTCATCAACAATTCTACTCGTATGCACCCGTATTCGTACTCGTACAATACACAGCTTTTAGATGTATGTACTATTGGTATATACACTCCAATGATCAGCTCTTAGCAGCCCATGTGAGTCACCTAACACATGTGGGAACCATCATTTGGCAACTAGCATGAAATATCTCATAAAATTACAAAAATATGAGTAATCATTCATGACTTATTTACATGAAAACAAAATTACATATCCTTTATATCTAATCCATACACCAACGACCAAAAACACCTACAAACACTTTCATTCTTCAATTTTCTTCATCTAATTGATCTCTCTCAAGTTCTATCTTCAAGTTCTAAGTATTCTTCATAAATTCCAAAAGTTCTAGTTTCATAAAATCAAGAATACTTTCAAGTTTGCTAGCTCACTTCCAATCTTGTAAGGTGATCATCCAACCTCAAGAAATCTTTATTTCTTACAGTAGGTTATCATTCTAATACAAGGTAATAATCATATTCAAACTTTGGTTCAATTTCTATAACTATAACAATCTTATTTCAAGTGATGATCTTACTTGAACTTGTTTTCGTGTCATGATTCTGCTTCAAGAATTTCGAGCCATCCAAGGATCCATTGAAGCTAGATCCATTTTTCTCTTTTCCAGTAGGTTTATCCAAGGAAATTAAGGTAGTAATGATGTTCATAACATCATTCAATTCATACATATAAAGCTATCTTATTCGAAGGTTTAAACTTGTAATCACTAGAACATAGTTTAGTTAATTCTAAACTTGTTCGCAAACAAAAGTTAATCCTTCTAACTTGAATTTTAAAATCAACTAAACACATGTTCTATATCTATATGATATGCTAACTTAATGATTTAAAACCTGGAAACACGAAAAACACCGTAAAACCGGATTTACGCCGTCGTAGTAACACCGCGGGCTGTTTTGGGTTAGTTAATTAAAAACTATGATAAACTTTGATTTAAAAGTTGTTTTTCTGAGAAAATGATTTTTATTATGAACATGAAACTATATCCAAAAATTATGGTTAAACTCAAAGTGGAAGTATGTTTTCTAAAATGGTCATCTAGACGTCGTTCTTTCGACTGAAATGACTACCTTTACAAAAACGACTTGTAACTTATTTTTACGACTATAAACCTATACTTTTTCTGTTTAGATTCATAAAATAGAGTTCAATATGAAACCATAGCAATTTGATTCACTCAAAACGGATTTAAAATGAAGAAGTTATGGGTAAAACAAGATTGGATAATTTTTCTCATTTTAGCTACGTGAAAATTGGTAACAAATCTATTCCATCCATAACTTAATCAACTTGTATTGTATATTATGTAATCTTGAGATACCATAGACACGTATACAATGTTTCGACCTATCATGTCGACACATCTATATATATTTCGGAACAACCATAGACACTCTATATGTGAATGTTGGAGTTAGCTATACAGGGTTGAGGTTGATTCCAAAATATATATAGTTTGAGTTGTGATCAATACTGAGATACGTATACACTGGGTCGTGGATTGATTCAAGATAATATTTATCGATTTATTTCTGTACATCTAACTGTGGACAACTAGTTATAGGTTACTAACGAGGACAGCTGACTTAATAAACTTAAAACATCAAAATATATTAAAAGTGTTGTAAATATATTTTGAACATACTTTAATATATATGTATATATTGTTATAGGTTCGTGAATCAACAGTGGCCAAGTCTTACTTCCCGACGAAGTAAAAATCTGTGAAAGTGAGTTATAGTCCCACTTTTAAAATCTAATATTTTTGGGATGAGAATACATGCAGGTTTTATAAATGATTTACAAAATAGACACAAGTACGTGAAACTACATTCTATGGTTGAATTATCGAAATCGAATATGCCCCTTTTTATTAAGTCTGGTAATCTAAGAATTAGGGAACAGACACCCTAATTGACGCGAATCCTAAAGATAGATCTATTGGGCCTAACAAACCCCATCCAAAGTACCGGATGCTTTAGTACTTCGAAATTTATATCATATCCGAAGGGTGTCCCGGAATGATGGGGATATTCTTATATATGCATCTTGTTATTGTCGGTTACCAGGTGTTCACCATATGCATGATTTTTATCTCTATGTATGGGATGTGTATTGAAATATGAAATCTTTTGGTCTATTGTTACGATTTGATATATATAGGTTAAACCT
Organism: Rutidosis leptorrhynchoides; assembly: GCF_046630445.1. Taxonomy (NCBI): domain Eukaryota; kingdom Viridiplantae; phylum Streptophyta; class Magnoliopsida; order Asterales; family Asteraceae; genus Rutidosis; species Rutidosis leptorrhynchoides. Next base: position 314,338,327 of record NC_092334.1, on the reverse strand, counting down.
ATAACTCACCAACATTTTTGTTGACGTTTAAAGCATGTTTATTCTCAGGTGAATATTAAGAGCTTCCGCTGTTGCATACTAAAATAAGGACAAGATTTGGAGTCCATGTTTGTATGATATTGTGTAAAAACTGCATTCAAGAAACTGATTTCGATGTAACATATTTGTATTGTAAACCATTATGTAATGGTCGTGTGTAAACAGGATATTTTAGATTATCATTATTTGATAATCTACGTAAAGCTTTTTAAACCTTTATTTATGAAATAAAGGTTATGGTTTGTTTTAAAAATGAATGCAGTCTTTGAAAAACGTCTCATATAGAGGTCAAAACCTCGCAACGAAATCAATTAATATGGAACGTTTTTAATCAATAAGAACGGGACATTTCAATTGGTTCCATCATGGTTTGTTTTGTAGTCCTGGACAGCTTGAACATCAGCTTGGTTGTTCATTAGTTTACCAACAACTTCATGAATGTTGTATTTGTTAGTGTTCTTAGCAGCACGAAAGTTGTTTCCATATGGTGTCCAGGTTGCGTTCAGCTTTTTCAGGAATTTCATGTTCAGCTCCTGGTTTTCTATGTTCACTCCCACCTTTTTTAGCTCATTGATTACCTCACAGAAGCGTTTGTAGCAGTCTTTCAGCAGTTCATCAGGTTTCTGGTGATAGTCCTCATACAGGGCGAGAGCAATGTCAAGTTTTGTTTGGTCGGATTGGTTATATCCTTCCTGTTGATGAGTGATTTCATCTAGAAGTTATTTTCCATATTTCAGGGAGCTGACGGATTTGTACATGTCATGGGGAAGAGCTTGCATGATGAATGTCCTTGAGTCAACGTCGGCTTGAGCTCTCTTGACTTCTTCACCCTAGAGTTCATAGGGTTTCAGGGGCACACCAGTTTCAGGGTGAGGAAAGACCTTTGGGCCATTGAGATATGGAAACTATATATTTTTAACATATGAATATTATGTGATATATTAATCTCTTAACGTGTTTGATATTATGTGATAGATGTCTACCTCTAGAACAAGTCCCATTGACTCACCTAATAATAATGAAGAGTCAAATGTAAATTGGAATGATTTGTGGACTGATTCACAAGTTCTCGAAGAGGAACCGGAAGAAGAGTCGGAACCGGAAGAAGAATCGGAACCGGAAGAAGAATCGGAACCGGATGAAGAAATAGAACCGGTGGGGGAAATAATAAAACGGTTAAGTAAAAGAAAATCCTCAACCAACCGACCAAAGTTAATTATGGTCAATGGTGTTTCCGCCAAGGAAGCAAAATATTGGGAGGATTACCAATTCTCCGATGAATCGGATTCTGACGAGAATTCCGATGATGTTATAGAAATTACCCCAACTGAATTTAAAAAGGCAAAAGAAAATAATAAGGGAAAGGGCATAAAAATAGAGAAATCTAATTCCAACCCCGATGAACTTTATATGTATCGTCAACCCCCGAAGTCCTTAAGTTGTAACAATGACCCGGGAACCTCTAAACCACCAGGTTTTTCTAAACCAATGTGGACAACGACGGCTCGTATTAGGGGAACATCATATATCCCTAGAAACTTGGCAAAACGAACCAAAACCGAAGAAGAAGAAACGAGCGAGTCGGAATAAGATAGTTGTATTCGTGTGGTGTAATATATGTAATATAGTGTTCTTATGCTTTATGATATATGTAAAAATTACTTGTATTAATAAGTATTTTTTTATGAATCTAACTCTTGTCTATTTTACAGTTTAAAAACACAAAATGGATAGACAACCCAATATTTTAAGAGACCTACCCGGAGACATGATTGATGAAATCTTGTCTAGAGTCGGCCAGAATTCTTCGGCACAACTATTTAAGGCGAGATCAGTTTGTAAGACATTCGAAGAACGTTCCAAGAATGTCTTGGTTTATAAGAGACTTTCGTTTGAAAGATGGGGGATATCACATTGGGAAACCCATAAGTTACGATGTGTTTACTTTGACGCATATATTGCGGGGAACCCAAATGCTATTTTACGCAACGGGTTAAGAAATTATTTTGACTCAATATATCCGAATATTGGACTTCGTGATTTAGAAAAAGCGGCTAACATGCAACATAAAGAAGCATGTTATGCTTACGGATTAGTAATGTTCGCTTCTCACCAAAGTGAGAACAAGAACATCGGGCTACAACTATTAAACAAAACGTTTCCACAAGTGACGGAGTCGGTAATTGGGGTAAGAAATGAGGTTTTTAGATTATTACGGGACTGTTGGACATTACGTAACCCTCGTCCCTTTGATGATGTTACAACACGCTGTCTTATCAACGGCCATAACGGTTATGTTGCACAAGACCAAGGATGGGAAGTAGTCCTAGTAAAACCAGAATGCATGACTTGTTTCTGGACGTATGAATTACGTGTCTTTATTGCCTTTGCTGAACGACTTGTGTACTAGCTAGAATTGTCTTCACAACTATCTTGTATCAAAGTTATTGTGTGCTATATTTCATGCTTTATGTAAAATAAGCTGTATTGTAAGTTTGTAAAATATTGTATAAAAGTTTGAACGCGAAATATTATTATAATCAGTTTTTCATATAGAATTGTAGTAGTTGAATTGTATATTAGCTACTAAGTATGAACTTAACGGGTAGGTACTACCCGAATTTAAACTTATAAAACGCTAATATGAAGAAAAAGCTTTTATAAATGAGTTCATATTATGCTACGAAATACTCTTAACTACTCTTAATATTCTGTATGATTAACTTGTTCCATTTAACTATTTTGAAGGAAATGGCACCGACTACTCGACACACCGTGAATATGAATGAAGAGGAATTCCGTACTTTTCTAGCTTCAAACATAGCCGCAGTACAGGCTGCGCTACATACCAACAATAACCTTGGATCTAGCAGTACAGGAAATCGTGTAGGATGCACCTACAAAGAATTCACTGCCTGCAAACCTTTGGAATTTGATGGAACCGAAGGACCGATCGGATTGAAACGGTGGACCGAGAAGGTTGAATCGGTGTTTGCCATAAGTAAGTGTACTGAAGAGGACAAAGTGAAGTACGCTACGCATACCTTCACAGGTTCTGCGTTAACATGGTGGAATACCTATCTAGAGCAAGTGGGACAAGATGATGCGTACGCACTACCGTGGTCAGCATTCAAGCACTTGATGAACGAGAAGTACCGTCCCATAACCGAGGTCAATAAGCTCAAGACAGAACTTAGAGGGTTACGAACCCAAGGATTTGATATTACCACGTACGAAAGACGATTCACAGAATTGTGCCTATTGTGTCCGGGAGCATTCGAAGATGAGGAAGAGAAGATCGACGCGTTTGTGAAAGGATTACCGGAAAGAATCCAAGAAGATATAAGTTCACACGAGCCCGCCTCCATACAACAGGCATGTAGAATGGCTCACAAACTAGTGAACCAGATTGAAGAAAGAATTAAAGAACAGACTGCTGAAGAGGCCAATGTGAAGCAAGTCAAAAGAAAGTGGGAGGAAAACGGTGATAAGAATCACCAATACAACAACAACAGCAATTACAACAATAATCGCAACAATTATCCCAACAATCGCAACATCAATCGCAACTACAACAAACGGTCCAACAACAACAACAACAACAACAGCAACTACAACAATCATCCCAACAACAATAATAACCGCAACAACAACAACAATCAGAAGCAGCTATGCCAAAGGTGTGAAAAGAATCACTCGGGGTTCTGCACCAAATTTTGCAACAAGTGTAAAAGAAATGGTCATAGCGCGGCGAAGTGTGAGGTCTACGGACCAGGGGTTAATAGAACGAAAGGAACAAATGGTGTCGGAACGAGTAATGGCGGAGCAAGTAGTGTCGGAGCAAGTTATGCCAATGTAGTTTGTTATAAATGTGGAAAACCAGGTCACATTATTAGAAATTGCCCGAACCAGGAGAACACGAATGGACAAGGCCGTGGAAGAGTTTTCAATATTAATGCAGTAGAGGCACAGGAAGACCCGGAGCTTGTTACGGGTACGTTTCTTATTGACAATAAATCTGCTTACGTTTTATTTGATTCGGGTGCGGATAGAAGCTATATGAGTAGAGATTTTTGTGCTAAATTAAGTTGTCCATTGACGCCTTTGGATAGTAAATTTTTACTCGAATTAGCAAATGGTAAATTAATTTCAGCAGATAATATATGTCGGAATCGAGAAATTAAACTGGTTAGCAAAACATTTAAGATTGATTTGATACCAGTAGAGTTAGGGAGTTTTGATGTGATAATCGGTATGGACTGGTTGAAAGAAGTGAAAGCGGAGATCGTTTGTTACAAAAATGCAATTCGCATTATACGAGAAAAAGGAAAACCCTTAATGGTGTACGGAGAAAAGGGCAACACGAAGCTACATCTTATTAGTAATTTGAAGGCACAAAAACTAATAAGAAAAGGTTGCTATGCTATTCTAGCACACGTCGAGAAAGTACAAACTGAAGAAAAGAGCATCAATGATGTTCCCATTGCAAAAGAATTTCCCGATGTATTTCCGAAAGAATTACCGGGATTACCCCCACATCGATCCGTTGAATTTCAAATAGATCTTGTACCAGGAGCTGCACCAATAGCTCGTGCTCCTTACAGACTCGCACCCAGCGAGATGAAAGAACTGCAAAGCCAATTACAAGAACTTTTAGAGCGTGGTTTCATTCGACCAAGCACATCACCGTGGGGAGCTCCTGTTTTGTTTGTCAAGAAGAAAGATGGTACATTCAGGTTGTGTATCGACTACCGAGAGTTGAACAAACTTACCATCAAGAACCGCTACCCACTACCGAGAATCGACGACTTATTTGATCAACTACAAGGCTCGTCTGTTTATTCAAAGATTGACTTACGTTCCGGGTATCATCAAATGCGGGTGAAAGAAGATGATATTCCAAAGACTGCTTTCAGAACACGTTACGGTCATTACGAGTTTATGGTCATGCCGTTTGGTTTAACTAATGCACCAGCTGTGTTCATGGACCTTATGAACCGAGTGTGTGGACCATACCTTGACAAGTTTGTCATTGTTTTCATTGATGACATACTTATTTACTCAAAGAATGACCAAGAACACGGTGAACATTTGAGAAAGGTGTTAGAAGTATTGAGGAAGGAAGAATTGTACGCTAAGTTTTCAAAGTGTGCATTTTGGTTGGAAGAAGTTCAATTCCTCGGTCACATAGTGAACAAAGAAGGTATTAAGGTGGATCCGGCAAAGATAGAAACTGTTGAAAAGTGGGAAACCCCGAAAACTCCGAAACACATACGCCAATTTTTAGGACTAGCTGGTTACTACAGAAGGTTCATCCAAGACTTTTCCAGAATAGCAAAACCCTTGACTGCATTAACGCATAAAGGGAAGAAATTTGAATGGAATGATGAACAAGAGAAAGCGTTTCAGTTATTGAAGAAAAAGCTAACTACGGCACCTATATTGTCATTGCCTGAAGGGAATGATGATTTTGTGATTTATTGTGATGCATTAAAGCAAGGTCTCGGTTGTGTATTAATGCAACGAACGAAGGTGATTGCTTATGCGTCTAGACAATTGAAGATTCACGAACAAAATTATACGACGCATGATTTGGAATTAGGCGCGGTTGTTTTTGCATTAAAGACTTGGAGGCACTACTTATATGGGGTCAAAAGTATTATATATACCGACCACAAAAGTCTTCAACACATATTTAATCAGAAACAACTGAATATGAGGCAGCGTAGGTGGATTGAATTATTGAATGATTACGACTTTGAGATTCGTTACCACCCGGGGAAGGCAAATGTGGTAGCCGATGCCTTGAGCAGGAAGGACAGAGAACCCATTCGAGTAAAATCTATGAATATAATGATTCATAATAACATTACTACTCAAATAAAGGAGGCGCAACAAGGAGTTTTAAAAGAGGGAAATTTAAAGGATGAAATACCCAAAGGATCGGAGAAGCATCTTAATATTCGGGAAGACGGAACCCGGTATAGGGCTGAAAGGATTTGGGTACCAAAATTTGGAGATATGAGAGAAATGGTACTTAGAGAAGCTCATAAAACCAGATACTCAATACATCCTGGAACGGGGAAGATGTACAAGGATCTCAAGAAACATTTTTGGTGGCCGGGTATGAAAGCCGATGTTGCTAAATACGTAGGAGAATGTTTGACATGTTCTAAGGTCAAGGCTGAGCATCAGAAACCATCAGGTCTACTTCAACAACCCGAAATCCCGGAATGGAAATGGGAAAACATTACCATGGATTTCATCACTAAATTGCCAAGGACTGCAAGTGGTTTTGATACTATTTGGGTAATAGTTGATCGTCTCACCAAATCAGCACACTTCCTACCAATAAGAGAAGATGACAAGATGGAGAAGTTAGCACGACTGTATTTGAAGGAAGTCGTCTCCAGACATGGAATACCAATCTCTATTATCTCTGATAGGGATGGCAGATTTATTTCAAGATTCTGGCAGACATTACAGCAAGCATTAGGAACTCGTCTAGACATGAGTACTGCCTATCATCCACAAACTGATGGGCAGAGCAAAAGGACGATACAAACGCTTGAAGACATGCTACGAGCATGTGTTATTGATTTCGGAAACAGTTGGGATCGACATCTACCGTTAGCAGAATTTTCCTACAACAACAGCTACCATTCAAGCATTGAGATGGCGCCGTTTGAAGCACTTTATGGTAGAAAGTGCAGGTCTCCGATTTGTTGGAGTGAAGTGGGGGATAGACAGATTACGGGTCCGGAGATTATACAAGAAACTACCGAGAAGATCATCCAAATTCAACAACGGTTGAAAACCGCCCAAAGTCGACAAAAGAGCTACGCTGACATTAAAAGTAAAGATATAGAATTTGAAATTGGAGAGATGGTCATGCTTAAAGTTGCACCTTGGAAAGGCGTTGTTCGATTTGGTAAACGAGGGAAATTAAATCCAAGGTATATTGGACCATTCAAGATTATTGATCGTGTCGGACCAGTAGCTTACCGACTAGAGTTACCTCAACAACTCGCGGCTGTACATAACACTTTCCACGTCTTGAATTTAAAGAAATGTTTTGCTAAAGAAGATCTCACTATTCCATTAGATGAAATCCAAATCAACGAAAAACTTCAATTCATCGAAGAACCCGTCGAAATAATGAATCGTGAGGTTAAAAGACTTAAGCAAAACAAGATACCAATTGTTAAGGTTCGATGGAATGCTCGTAGAGGACCCGAGTTCACCTGGGAGCGTGAAGATCAGATGAAGAAGAAATACCCGCATCTATTTCCAGAAGATTCGTCAACACCTTCAACAGCTTAAAATTTCGGGACGAAATTTATTTAACGGGTAGGTACTGTAGTGACCCGAACTTTTCCATGTTTATATATATTAATTGAGATTGATATTTACATGATTAAATGTTTCCAACATGTTAAGCAATCAAACTTGTTAAGACTTGATTAATTGAAATATGTTTCATATAGACAATTGACCACCCAAGTTGATCGGTGATTCACCAACGTTAAAACTTGTAAAAACTATATGATGACATATATATGGATATATATATATAGTTAACATGATACTATGATAAGAAAACATATCATAAAGTATATTAACAATGAACTACATATGTAAAAACAAGACTACTAACTTAATGATTTTTAAACGAGACATATATGTAACGATTATCGTTGTAAAGACATTTAATGTATATATATCATATTAAGAGATATTCATACATGATAATATCATGATAATATAATAATTTAAAATCTCATTTGATATTATAAACATTGGGTTAACAACATTTAACAAGATCGTTAACCTAAAGGTTTCAAAACAACACTTACATGTAACGACTAACGATGACTTAACGACTCAGTTAAAATGTATATACATGTAGTGTTTTAATATGTATTTATACACTTTTGAAAGACTTCAATACACTTATCAAAATACTTCTACTTAACAAAAATGCTTACAATTACATCCTCGTTCAGTTTCATCAACAATTCTACTCGTATGCACCCGTATTCGTACTCGTACAATACACAGCTTTTAGATGTATGTACTATTGGTATATACACTCCAATGATCAGCTCTTAGCAGCCCATGTGAGTCACCTAACACATGTGGGAACCATAATTTGGCAACTAGCATGAAATATCTCATAAAATTACAAAAATATGAGTAATCATTCATGACTTATTTACATGAAAACAAAATTACATATCCTTTATATCTAATCCATACACCAACGACCAAAAACACCTACAAACACTTTCATTCTTCAATTTTCTTCATCTAATTGATCTCTCTCAAGTTCTATCTTCAAGTTCTAAGTGTTCTTCATAAATTCCAAAAGTTCTAGTTTCATAAAATCAAGAATACTTTCAAGTTTGCTAGCTCACTTCCAATCTTGTAAGGTGATCATCCAACCTCAAGAAATCTTTGTTTCTTACAGTAGGTTATCATTCTAATACAAGGTAATAATCATATTCAAACTTTGGTTCGATTTCTATAACTATAACAATCTTATTTCAAGTGATGATCTTACTTGAACTTGTTTTCGTGTCATGATTCTGCTTCAAGAACTTCGAGCCATCCAAGGATCCATTGAAGCTAGATCCATTTTTCTCTTTTCCAGTAGGTTTATCCAAGGAAATTAAGGTAGTAATGATGTTCATAACATCATTCAATTCATACATATAAAGCTATCTTATTCGAAGGTTTAAACTTGTAATCACTAGAACATAGTTTAGTTAATTCTAAACTTGTTCGCAAACAAAAGTTAATCCTTCTAACTTCACTTTTAAAATCAACTAAACACATGTTCTATATCTATATGATATGCTAACTTAATGATTTAAAACCTGGAAACACGAAAAACACCGTAAAACCGGATTTACGCCGTCGTAGTAACACCGCGGGCTGTTTTGGGTTAGTTAATTAAAAACTATGATAAACTTTGATTTAAAAGTTGTTTTTCTGAGAAAATGATTTTTATTATGAACATGAAACTATATCCAAAAATTATGGTTAAACTCAAAGTGGAAGTATGTTTTCTAAAATGGTCATCTAGACGTCGTTCTTTCGACTGAAATGACTACCTTTACAAAAACGACTTGTAACTTATTTTTCTGACTATAAACCTATACTTTTTCTGTTTAGATTCATAAAATAGAGTTCAATATGAAACCATAGCAATTTGATTCACTCAAAACGGATTTAAAATGAAGAAGTTATGGGTAAAACAAGATTGGATAATTTTTCTCATTTTAGCTACGTGAAAATTGGTAACAAATCTATTCCAACCATAACTTAATCAACTTGTATTGTATATTATGTAATCTTGAGATACCATAGACACGTATACAATGTTTCGACCTATCATGTCGACACATCTATATATATTTCGGAACAACCATAGACACTCTATATGTGAATGTTGGAGTTAGCTATACAGGGTTGAGGTTGATTCCAAAATATATATAGTTTGAGTTGTGATCAATACTGAGATACGTATACACTGGGTCGTGGATTGATTCAAGATAATATTTATCGATTTATTTCTGTACATCTAACTGTGGACAACTAGTTATAGGTTACTAACGAGGACAGCTGACTTAATAAACTTAAAACATCAAAATATATTAAAAGTGTTGTAAATATATTTTGAACATACTTTAATATATATGTATATATTGTTATAGGTTCGTGAATCAACAGTGGCCAAGTCTTACTTCCCGACGAAGTAAAAATCTGTGAAAGTGAGTTATAGTCCCACTTTTAAAATCTAATATTTTTGGGATGAGAATACATGCAGGTTTTATAAATGATTTACAAAATAGACACAAGTACGTGAAACTACATTCTATGGTTGAATTATCGAAATCGAATATGCCCCTTTTTATTAAGTCTGGTAATCTAAGAATTAGGGAACAGACACCCTAATTGACGCGAATCCTAAAGATAGATCTATTGGGCCTAACAAACCCCATCCAAAGTACCGGATGCTTTAGTACTTCGAAATTTATATCATATCCGAAGGGTGTCCCGGAATGATGGGGATATTCTTATATATGCATCTTATTATTGTCGGTTACCAGGTGTTCACCATATGAATGATTTTTATCTCTATGTATGGGATGTGTATTGAAATATGAAATCTTGTGGTCTATTGTTACGATTTGATATATATAGGTTAAACCTATAACTCACCAACATTTTTGTTGACGTTTAAAGCATGTTTATTCTCAGGTGAATATTAAGAGCTTCCGCTGTTGCATACTAAAATAAGGACAAGATTTGGAGTCCATGTTTGTATGATATTGTGTAAAAACTGCATTCAAGAAACTGATTTCGATGTAACATATTTGTATTGTAAACCATTATGTAATGGTCGTGTGTAAACAGGATATTTTAGATTATCATTATTTGATAATCTACGTAAAGCTTTTTAAACCTTTATTTATGAAATAAAGGTTATGGTTTGTTTTAAAAATGAATGCAGTCTTTGAAAAACGTCTCATATAGAGGTCAAAACCTCGCAACGAAATCAATTAATATGGAACGTTTTTAATCAATAAGAACGGGACATTTCAATTGGTTCCATCATGGTTTGTTTTGTAGTCCTGGACAGCTTGAACATCAGCTTGGTTGTTCATTAGTTTACCAACAACTTCATGAATGTTGTATTTGTTAGTGTTCTTAGCAGCACGAAAGTTGTTTCCATATGGTGTCCAGGTTGCGTTCAGCTTTTTCAGGAATTTCATGTTCAGCTCCTGGTTTTCTATGTTCACTCCCACCTTTTTTAGCTCATTGATTACCTCACAGAAGCGTTTGTAGCAGTCTTTCAGCAGTTCATCAGGTTTCTGGTGATAGTCCTCATACAGGGCGAGAGCAATGTCAAGTTTTGTTTGGTCGGATTGGTTATATCCTTCCTGTTGATGAGTGATTTCATCTAGAAGTTATTTTCCATATTTCAGGGAGCTGACGGATTTGTACAAGTCATGGGGAAGAGCTTGCATGATGAATGTCCTTGAGTCAACGTCGGCTTGAGCTCTCTTGACTTCTTCACCCTAGAGTTCATAGGGTTTCAGGGGCACACCAGTTTCAGGGTGAGGAAAGACCTTTGGGCCATTGAGATATGAGTCCCAAAGATTCTTGATTTTTTCTCCCTTTCCATCGATGAAGTTGTCAAATCTTCCTTTCCATTCGTCGAACAATTTCTCGAACAGCATGGGAGGATGGGTGTCCGAGCCCACGACCAAAGCATCACAGTTTGCATTTGCTATCTTAACTACGAGTGGAAACAGCGCGGTGCAAGAGAGTAGATGTTTAAATGAGATTGTCAAGATAAGATTTTGAGCAAGAAGGATCAAGAATTTCGAGCAATAAAATTAGGGTTTTGGTGTAAAACCACCTTTATGAGACAAAGTGGTTTTCAAGCAAAGCCAAATTTCAAAACAACTATGTTTTCGATCAGGGTTTAGTTTTCGGACAGAAAACAGTTGAGTTATGAAAAGGGAAGTTTTCAAGCAGGACAGGTATTCGAGCAAAAACCTAGATTTCGAACAGACAAGATACTGGAGCACTAATCTAGTTTTCGAGCAGGCAAAGTATTCGAGCAATACCTAGGTTTTAGAGCAGGTAAAGTATTCGAGCACAAACCTTGTTCTAAAGCAGTGATTTAGTTCTAGAGCACTTAAGTATTCGAGCAATAAACTTAATTTTCGAGCAGATAACTAGGGTTTCAAACAAAACCAAGCCTTTAAAACAAGGTGGATTTCGAGCAAAACCAAGTTTGCTGACAACTAAGTTTTCGAGCACTAAAGGACAAAAATCAAGTTTTTCAAGCAAGTTTTTGAGTAGCCTGAGGATTTCGTGCATGGTTTTCGTGCAGCCTGGGGTTTTCGAGCAAAGTAAAAGACAATTTTTCAGACACTTTTTGAAATTTGGACAATCTTTTTAGAGCAAATGTTCAAGATTTTAAACTGTTTTCGAGCAAATGTCTCATGTTTCACACTATTTTCGAGCACTGTTTAAATTTTCACAAAATTTTCGAGCCCTTTTAGTCAGATTTCAATTCAAATGTTTAAGTGTTTGACTTATATGACTGAAAATAATCAAGCACGTGAGTTCTTACAATAAAGTACCAAGCTTATGCACAAAATGACAAGTTCTTTGTCCTTTATGACATAAATCAAGGGATTATGTCAAGGACAAGTCCTTTTCAATCCAAAACCTATTGGATAATAGAAAATCGGTGGGTATTATCTACAAGATAAAAGTTTGGAGCCAAAATCTCAGTTAACAAGTCAATAAAGTGGGTCACAAACGTGAGATTTTCGAGCAAAACACTTAGGGTTTTTCTGTTATCAGTTAACCCTAATAGGTTTTCGAGCAATTTTGAACCCAGAAGGTGGTTTTCGAGCATGCTGACTGTGACAGAAACACAAATTTTTTGAGATTTTTGATGCAGATTTAACAAGATGAAATGGCTAAAACTTAATGAATCAAGTAGATTTAACACCTTTTAAGTATCCTTAACACATATGGAGTAATTATGAACAAGCATACTTGAATTAAATAATGTTTTAATACATGACAGCAGAAACATGATCTTAATACATGAATATGACCTAAATATAATTGTTAACAGACATCCTCATGTATCCCAGCTTATTTTTAACATACACGAGATAATATCAAGTTAAATAACTTCTACACAAGAACACAAACTCGACAGATTAAGCAATATAACCAGTTTTCATGCATAAATCATTTAGAACTTATGAATATGAGTTTTAACAAGTAACTTCAGTTTTGGTTAGGCAGATTTTAAGCAAGTATAAATGATATTATTGACAAAACCAAGCAAGAAATTAATAAACAAGTGAGAGTTATCGTGATAACTAAACCGAAGAACACAAAAACACTTCAAAACACGAATCAAAAGGCTTCAATCCTTAGATATACAAGCAAGATAGCAAGTCCCGCTCTGATACCAATTGTTAGTCCCTTTAGTTGATTAGTCGATCAGTTTCAATGTGTTTTAGGGGTTAGGGTGTGAGTTATGCAAGAATACTAGAGAGAAAGTGTGATAAATGATAAGGTGTAAACATGCCCGGATATTGGGCTGTGCAGCCTGTGCCATTGCACATGGCCCATATCCGGTTGGGGCCCAAACATAATTAGTCCAGTATCATACATGTAATATGTTTTCCATTTATTTATTAAAAATGTTTCGGAAAATTAGAAATAAAATGGGGATGCGCCGTGCCTTCTAAAAAATAGCTTGTCTTTTTGTTCACCTCGAAGACTACGCTTACTCCATAATTCAGGTCCATTCATTCCACTCATCAATTCATATTAAAGGTATTTTTCTTATTATGTTTAATACTATATATATATATATATATATATATATATATATATATATATATATATATATATATATATATATATATATATATATATATATATATATATATATATATATATATATATATATATATATATATATATATATATATTAATTAAATTTAGTTATGATTAGAAGTCGTCGTTATTATTATTATTTAACTATTTGTGTTATTAATTAATTTAAAAATTAAAATATCCAATTACAATAGTAATACATTGATTTGTCTTTTGTGTATTGTGCCCACTCCTCAATTATTATTCCTTTGAATCGTCACCATAAAAATTTACGTATACGATATCTAGTTGCAAAGTTTTTGTGTCTGAGGGCCTATATATTTGATCTAGCACAGGGCCCTCAAAATTAACAGGACGACTCTGGGTGTAAATGAGATAACTAGTTATTACAAAAGTAGGAGGTTGTCTTATATAGTGCAACCTCCAAGTTACAAGATAGGTAAATTACATTTACCATGGTTAAATACAAATACAAGATATTACATTACAAAAACCGTACGCCACTAATCTATTACATAAACTAATGTCAACAATATATATACTCTATTTTAAATAAATATATATTTGGTGCTGCTAACTTTGATAGCATATTTTATGTGTTTTGTTTTGTGTTTACTTAGTTATCTACTCTTAAACCTATTCTTATTCACGACTCCGATTCTGAGTATGAGACTGAGGATAACGTGAGCTCGCCTACTGCACCGGTGGCAGAAAGCTTGTCTAAGCCTGTTGAGCAGCCTGAGCCTAGGGAGGACGCGAATGATTCTAACAATGAAAATAACCCTTGGTACGATTATCCCGACAAAGAGGATACTGAAGATGAAGAAGAACTCGAACAAGGAGCTAGGGGAAGAATAGTCTAAGGAAGAGGAGTAATATCCCTCAGGACGTGGCCAAAACTGACAATTTTTATTGCAGCTATTTCGTTAGGTCACCAGCCGTCTGTCGAGATTCGTTAGAGGGAATCTAGTTTTAAATTTATAGTATACAGGGCCTAAATCTACTACTCTTTCCTAAGGATGAGGAAGGAAAGTATGACCTAGGGTCATTCGTTTAAGAAGACAACAGAATCGAACCTTTCATAATAGTAAAACATTAATAGACCTATAATTTCTAAGGAGTAGTGTTGGATAATTTTGGTTTTCCTATTTTCTAAGGTAACAGATAAATAAAGAAAAGAGATAAAGTTAAAATTTGTAATTCATATAAGGTTAAGGAAAGTGCGTGTTATGATTTCATTAGTTACTTAGCTGAAGATGTGTAATGTCGGCTCATAAATAGCTAATAACCTTAAACCCATTATACTAGTCCTACCGCCCCTATCAGAACACTGTCATGTCAGTGGGTAAATACGTTTGGCTTGAAGATTCTGAATAGATAACAATGTCCCATACCCCCGATGCCTGGAAAATAGGAACTACATGCAAACACTGACAGCTCATCAATAGGAGCGACCCGACGAGGTGACATATTAACGATCCTTAAGGTCTAAACTTTCTTAAGAATAAGCAAAGATATAAGGCATCCCTGATCCAAGAGACATGATGTGTTTCTGATGCTATCATTAATGAGTGGACTTATTAAATCAGTTAAGCCCTTAATTAAAAGAGAAGAACCATAAAGAACACCATGGCCAAGTTACAGAGTAACTTCCATGAACACTACGGTCCAATCCTTTATGAGTTTAAACAAACAGTTCCTGAATTAACTAAGAATCCCTCAAGCGACCTACAATGCTTGAGACCGCTTTATGGTGCAATGTGTTGTATCCGCACTGAAGATTAGCTTCCATGGCCATACATGCCAGAGGTATAAAGTACTACAACCATTGTGCCTCGTCAATATACTTGCAATGCTTAAATGCTAGTGACTTTACATGCATAGCTCAAGGCCAACCATGTACAACGTAACTCAATCAGAGTATCCATTATGAAAGATCGACTGCCAGAATACATAGCCTAGGTTGATTTACTACAACCGTTGTTCCTCTGACAAATGCACTATGTATCCGAAAAAGTTTCTTACCAAGGGGTGACACAGATAGTGTACTCTGAATTGGAGTTCGTGACTTCCCAATAAAAGAGCCGATAACCACGTTCTATTAGTTGGAAAAGCGATTGAGTTTAATAAATATTCGGAAAGCATCTCAACAACATCACATTACATAGTCATAATTTCAACATCGTAACTGATTACATCATAACAAACACTTAAGATAACTACTCGCTAATCATGGCAATAATATCATCTATCATAACAGTAATACAAAGCATTATAATAGATATAGTAAAGGGATAAAAGTACCAGTAGATTAAACGAGTTCTGAAAGTACAAAAGTGATAACTTCAATCTCTGGACAGCTTCTAATACGATCTTACGCGTGTGCCTCCGGGTACTAAAATCCCCGCTCGGAAGTGAGAAGGCCTCGTAAGTTTAAACTTGATAAGTATGAAATGAGAAGTGTGAAGTGAGAAGTGTGTGTTTGAAATGGATTACAAATGGCCTATTTAGAGTGAAATTCCAGTTGGGTGAGCTGTGTACACAGCCAGGCAAAATTTGGGCAGGTCGTGTGCCATTGTAGTGTGTATCCACCGTGTGCTGACCATGCCGGGGTGCTGCAGCCGGGTGCTGGGTGTCTTGACAGGCCGTGTGTCTTCATGGCAGGATGTGTGGCATCAAAATTGGGCAGGTCCTGTGGCTTTTTGTTCGTTTTTGCTGATTTCTTAGATCGTAACAAGGTTTTCGGGGTTGCAACTTGGGTTTCATCGTCTTCGCTCTAGATTCTTCATTTTAAGCACGTCTTCGTCAATTCTTTGTGCATTGTCTTTGTAATCACTCGATCCATTAAATAAAGCAAATAAACGCTTTATCTGACGATAAAGTTTATAACTTTATTGTTTTGATCCTTAATATCGGGGGTAAAAATGTAACTTTTTGGCCAAAAATGTAGATAAAGAGAAAGTTTTGATTCCGAGTACAGACATCGGCACACTCAACGAAAAATAGTGAAGCATTAAAAATGAATTCTTTTCAGGGCCATATTTAGGTGCCTCACCACAATTAGATTAGGTTGAATACGCCTATTCATGCAATGCTCTTTTAGAGAATCATTTTATCCTAACAAGATTTCTGCCTTAAATCAGCCTTAATTTTTATTACAAATGTTTTAGACTTTCCAAAGTACTTATTCACAAAGGCTTTCTTTTGATTAAATTTTTTGAAATTTATTGTAAGGATAGTAAATCTATGTAACAGGCTTATTACAATATGACATTAAAGGTATATACCACTATCCCACACTTAGAAGAACATTGTCCCTAATGTTCCTATCGTGGTATCCTACACTTAGGACTTTTAGTAAAGGTTTTGGGGAATATTTTCTAGTGTCTATTGGGTTGGAATCCCACACTTAGTGAGAATTTAGGATGCGGTTTATTTAATGCATAAATTGAGAGCTAATAGCGAGTCAAAAGAAGCGAGTACTTCCATACAGACTGGCGAGGATGCGGTTGAAGAAAGTTGCTGGCTGAAGAAGACATGTGGTTTCGGCAAACTCGTAGGGTCGTTTGCTCGACCGTTAACTTGTTTACCATGGGGGTGTAAATATGTCCTTCTGATAAATGTCTTCGGTGTAGAGGGTGCACATATCTTGGCGGGTAGTGAAAGGACCCATTCATACTGATTATAAACGATTCACAATAGTTGATTTCATTGTGAGGTATTTGACATCTATATGATACATTTTACAAACATTGCATTCGTTTTTAAAAGACAAACTTTCATTACATCAAAAGTTGACAGACATGCATACCATTTCATAATATATCCAACTATAAATGACTTAATAATATTCTTGATGAACTCAACGACTTGGATGCAACGTCTTTTGAAATATGCCATGAATGACTCCAAGTAATATCTCTAAAATGTGCAAATGCACAACGAAAGATTTCTTTCATACCTGAGAATAAACATGCTTAAAAGTGTCAATCAAAAGGTTGGTGAGTTCATTAGTTTATCGTAATCAATCATTTTAATTTTAATAGACCACAAGATTTCTATTTACATTTTTCATAAACATCATCTCATATCAGGCATTTTGTACAAACTGCATAGAGATAAAAATCATTCATATGGTGAACACCTGGTAATCGATATTAACAAAACGCGTCTAGAATATCCCCATCATTCCGGGACTCTCATCGGACATGATAAAATCGAAGTACTAAAGCATCTGTAACCCGGATGGGGTTTGCTAGGCCCAATAGATCTATCTTTAGGATTCACGTCAATTAGGGTGTCTGTTCCCTAATTCTTAGATTACCAGACTAAAAAGGGTGATATTCGATTCGATAATCCAACCATAGAATGTAGTTTCGATTACTTGTGTCTATTTCGTAAAACATTTATAAAAGCAGCGCATGTATTCTCAGTCCCAAAAATATATATTACAAAAGCATTTAAAAAGGGAGCAAATGAAACTCACTATACAATATTTTGCAGTAAAAATATTCATCCGACTGAACTGAACAATGCAGGGTTGGCCTCGGATTCACGAACATATATCATTTGTATAAATATTATTACACATAATCGTAATTGAATAAGTTTATATTTATAATTTATTAATTATATCATTTTTATATTAATAATATATATATGTCTCATATATTCTTTTTGTATATCAAAATATTAATTTTTGTTATGTTATATGTATTTAAGTATATTATTTGTATATTAGTAATAGTAGTTATAATAATACTAAAATAATAGTGGTAAAAATGTTTATAATACTTAATATTATTAATGAGTTAATAATGTTGATAATTCTATATTAATACTAATAGTTATATTAATGATAGTAAATGTAAAAATA
Organism: Rutidosis leptorrhynchoides; assembly: GCF_046630445.1. Lineage (NCBI taxonomy): Eukaryota > Viridiplantae > Streptophyta > Magnoliopsida > Asterales > Asteraceae > Rutidosis > Rutidosis leptorrhynchoides. The sequence goes on along the minus strand of NC_092334.1, from coordinate 314,319,963 downwards.
TAAAATTTATTGTTAATTTTAATTATGATAATGATTTTAGTAACTACATAATAATACTCATGATAACATAAATAATAATACTTATAGTAATATTAATGGTAATAATAACAACCTTAATAGTAATATTTATGGTGATAATAATAATTATAAATATGATGATAATATTAATATTTAATGATAATAATAATAAATCGTAGTATGATAGTTATTATAATACTTAACTTAACAATAATAATAATATTCATTTTTGTAGTTATAATCATAATAATAATAACAATGATATTTACTACTTGTGTTGGTAATGATAATAACAATTACAATCATTTTAATACTAACAATATTAACAACAACAACAACAACAACAACAACAACAACAACAACAACAACAACAATAATAATAATAATAATAATAATAATAATAATAATAATAATAACTACCTCAAAGGAAAGTGTTAAAAAAAAAAAAACAGCCCATGCGCGGGCTCTCACCCGCTCACCCTCTAAACCATCCGTCTGTCTTTATGTTTCTGATATATTCCGTATTCAAATTTCTATTTAAACCATCTTTTCTGTTTTCCACTTCTTCTCCTAACTTCAAACTGTTAAATCGATAATCACTAATAACCACGAATCTTTTGCTTAGTTTAGGCCTTTTAATAGAAGTGGATATAAGCTTTTGTGTTTGTTTTGTATTAACAGAAAGGATATAAAAGTTTACGCAGTAGCAGCAAAAAAATAAAAAAAATAACGCTGTGAACTCATAGTTTAATTCGAAAATCTAAATGTTTTTAGACTAAAATTTCAACATGAAAAAGATTGTAAATCATTCATAGAGACTTTCTGTATTCTTAATTGAACCTAATACATCAAAACATTTACGAATTTATTCATGAACACAATCTTTGACTTTTTTGAAAATTAACTTTGACCTTTAAATTAGAATTCATTGTCAAGAATTGGGAGCTGAAATTTCACCGAAAGTTTGATTAAAAGATTGCTAACACGACTACATTTATAGTTTTTGAAATTTGATTCAAAATTGAAGCTTTTGAATTTAACTTTCGCGATGCTTCCGTTTAAAAAATTTTCTGTATAAATTATGCAGTTTATCAGTAATTGTTTTTTTAGAACAGCAGAAGAATTTTATTACCCACAAGCAAAGCGCCCGGGAAAGAGAACAAAAAATTACAAAGAGTCCGAAGGGTTTTACAACCACAATGACCAATTAACTTTATGTTTTTTATATCTAGAGAACAAAAAAAAAAAGAAGAAACAATAATGTTATCCAAAACATGAGATTTTCTGAAAGCCGCATCGTTGAAGGTATAGCTGTTTCGGAGCCGCCACATGTTCCAAAGAGTCGAATACCAAATGCTTCTCAGAACCAAACGTTTCTTTCCTTGAATCTGCAAGCCATCAAACCAAGTCCACAATTCTTCCATCGAAGCCCAACAAGGAATGTGCATATTTACCCATGAACCAATATAAACCCATATTTGTCTACTAATGTTGTAAGTAACAAAAATATGATGATGAGTATCCACATGAAGATCAAATAGAGCATAAGCCGAATTGGAGAGAATGATACCTTTTTTCTCCAGATTTTCTTTCGTTGCAAGACGTTGCATCTTTAAGCGCCAGATAAAAATATTAATCTTTGGAGGAAACGTCTTAAACCAATCAGTTTTATGTGAGGGAGGGGCTATGTTATGCGAATCAATTTGGCTCCTTGCATCAGGTACAGAGAAAACATTAGAGCTGGAACCATCCCAAACCCAGATATCTTTCTCCCTTGATAAGTTAATGGAAGCTAGAAGACTAAGTAACGAAGAGAACGAAAACTGCTCAATACCACCCCTTAAATCTCGTCTCCAGAACCACGTCCACACTCCATTTTAAAAATACTCAGCAACCAAGTCCGACTTTCAGGTGTCCAAAGCAAGAAGACGGGGGAATATCGAAGCAAGGGGCATTCCTTCCAGCCATGGGTCGTACCAGAAACTAGAAAGAGAACCATTTCCAAGCTTGATATGCATTAGAGAAGGAGGAATAATGTTTTTATCATGAATCGCAGCAACACATTTGCAAATGGCAGCCCAAGTACCTGAAGAAAAACGGTTCGAATAACTTCTGTCACTGGACTTGATCTCATGAATCGATGTAATAACTCTAGCCCACAAAGCATTATAGTTCACAAGTAACCTCCATCTCCATTTATAAATAAGAGCATGATTTAAAGAAGCAAGATTTACAACATTTAAGCCACCATTTGCAAACGAATTTTGAATAAGTTTCCACTTTACCCAATGAATTTTTCTAGCATTGTCCTTACCTCCCAAAAAAAGGCACTCGCCAAGATTCCATGGTATGAATAACCTTGCAAGGAGCCTTGAACAAAGACATATAGTAAGTGCCGAGACCCCCAAGAACAGACTTGATCAAAGTGAGTCGACCACCAAAAGAAATCATATTCGCCTTCCAAGATGCAAGTCGCTTCTTTATCTTAGAAATGATCGATTCCCAATTGGCAATTCTAGATATGTTAAGACCGACCGGAAGGCCAAGAAAATGGAAAGGTAAGGCTGAATTAGAGCAACCCATAATGGCAGCTAATCGAGCAACTTCCTGCGAATGAACTCCAATACCAAACAAATTCGACTTAAGGAGGTTGATTTTTAAACCAGACACCAAAAAGAAACAACCAAGAATAGTAACCAGGTTTGTGGCATTTGTATCATCCCATTCGCCTACAAACAAAGCATCATCGGCATAGATACAATGTGAGACTAGTTCACCATGGTTAGGATCGCCAACCCTTAGCCCTTTATACAACGAAGCATCTAAAGCGTCTTTTAAGGCAGCGGTGAGACCTTTTATACCAATGATGAATAAAAGCGGAGCTAACGGGTCTCCTTGTCGTAGGCCGCGACCGATGGTGAACTCAAAAGAAGGGCTACCATTTATAAGCAAGCAGGCACAAGACGAAAAAGACATATGTGAATCCAACTGACCCACTTCGGACCGAACCCCAAGTTTGAGAGCATAGTAAGAATATACTCCCAATGAATCGAATCGAAGGCCTTGTCAAAATTGACCTTGAAGAAAAGAACTTTTTTTTTCTCTTCTTGCACTATTCCACCAACTCATTAATGATTAACGGACCGTCAAGAATTTGACGGCCTTTTATGAATGCCGTTTGTTCCGGGCCAATAATATCGTCAATGAAAAGAGATAATCTATTGGCAAGAAGCTTTGCCAATATCTTATACTGAATACCAATAAGACTAATCGGGCAGAAGCCATGAACGTGAATAGGATGATCTTTTTTCGGGATAAGAGAGAAGATTGAAGAGTTACAGCCTCTCAGAATAAAGCATTTATCTTCAAAGTCATGTACCATACAGAAGATATCATGTTTAATCGTTTCCCAAAAGTGTTTAACGAATCTAAAAGAGAAACCGTCGGGCCCCGGGCTTTGTCACAACCACACGACCACATTGCTTCTTTGATCTCTGTTTCAGAAAATGACGAGCATAAAAAGGTAGCTTTTGACTCGTGAAGTTGTTTCAAATGGCTACTAGGAGCAATGACCGAAGCACATGGAACATGTTTGAACTTATTAGAGAAAAATTCAAGAAAAACCTCTTTGACCCTTAAAGGAGAAGTTTCCCAAATACCATTAGACATGATACCGTTAACTTGAAGCATTTTTCATTTTCTATTGATTGAAGTGTGAAAGAAAGAAGTATTCTCGTGTAGTGACCCGAACTTTTCCATGTTTATATATATTAAATGAAATTAATATTTACATGATTAAGTGTTTCCAACATGTTAATCAATCAAACTTTTTAAGACTTGTTTAATTGAAATAGGTTTTATATAGACAATTGACCACCCAAGTTGACCGGCGATTCACGAACGTTAAAACTTGTAAAAACTATATGATGACATACATATGGATATATATATAGTTATCATGATATTATGATAAGTATGTACCTCATTAAGTATTTTAACAATGAGTTATATACATAAAAATGAGACTATTGAATTAAGAAACTTGAAAACGGTATATATAACGATTATCGTTATAACAACGTCTTACTAATTACATATGAATCATTTTAAGATATTGATACACTATATATAAACATGTTAAATGATAAGTAAACATATCATTAAGTATAATAACAATGAACTACATATGTAAAAACAAGACTACTAACTTAAGGATTTCGAAACGAGACATATATGTAACGATTATCGTTGTAACGACATTTAACTGTATATATATCATATTAAGATATATTAATACATCATTATATCATAATAATGTAATAATTTAACATCTCATTAGATATAATAAACAATGTGTTAACAACATTTAACAAGATCGTTAACTTAAAGGTTTCAAATCAACATTCACATGTAACGACTAACGATGACTTAACGACTCAGTTAAAATGTATATACATTTAGTGTTTTAATATGTATTCATACACTTTTGAAAGACTTCAAGACACTTATCCAAGTACTTCTACTTAACAAAAATGCTTACGATTACATCCTCATTCATTTTCATCAACAATTCTACTCGTATGCACTCGTATTTGTACTTGTACAATACACAGCTTCTAAATATATTTACTATTGGTATATACACTCCAATGATCAGCTCTTAGCAGCCCATGTGAGTCACCAAACCATGTGGGAACCATCATTTAACATCTAGCATGACTTATGAGCAAGGAAACAAAAACAAGAACTCCTTTTAACCCCACTCACCTTCACCACTCACCACCTACTCCATTTCACTTCCAATTTTCTTCCCAATTCTCTCTCAAAACACACACACTCTTCCATGAACGTCTAAGTTACTATTTTTCCAGCAAAAATCATCAAATACAAGCTTTGGTTATTACCTATAATCATCATAAAAACAATTACTCAAGAACACATCAAGAACACTTCCAAGTTTACAAGTTTACTTCCAAGTTTCCTAATCCATTCCAAGCAATCATCTAAGATCAAGAAACCTTTGTTAGTTATAGTAGTTTATCTTTCTAAATCAAGGTAATATTCATATTCAAGCTTTGATTCAATTTCTATAACTATAACTATCTTAATTCGAGTAATAATCTTACTTGAACTTGTTCTTGTGTCATGATTCTATTTCAAGAACTTCCAAGCCATCAAAGATCCTTTGAAGCTCAAGTTATTTTTTCATCATTTCCAGTAGGTTTACCTACTAAACTTGAGGTAGTAATAATGTTCATAACATCATTCGATTCATATATGTATAACTATCTTATTCGAAGATTTGAACATGTAATCACTAGAACATAGTTTGGTTAATTCTAAACTTGTTCGCAAACAAAAGTTAATCCTTCTAACTTGACTTTTAAAATCAACTAAACACATATTCTATATCTATATGATATGCTAACTTAATGATTTAAAACCTGAAAACACGAAAAACACCGTAAAACCGGATATACGCCTTCGTAGTAACACCGCGGGCTGTTTTGGGTTAGTTAATTAAAAACTATGATAAACTTTGATTTAAAATTTGTTCTTCTGGGAAAATGATTTTTCTTATGAACATGAAACTATATACAAAAATCATAGTTAAACTCAAAGTGGAAGTATGTTTTCCAAAATGGTCATCTAGACGTCGTTCTTTCGACTGAAATGACTACCTTTACAAAAACGACTTGTAATCTGTATTTCCAACTATAAGCTTATACTTTTTCTGTTTAGATTCATAAACTTAAGTTCAATATGAAACCATAGCAACTTGAATCACTCAAAACAGATTTAAAACGAAGAAGTTATGGGTAAAACAAGATTGGATAATTTTTCTTGTTGTAGCTACATGAAAATTGGTAACAAGTCTATATTAATCATATCCTAGCTAACTCATATTGTATTATACATGTATTCTAATATATTATGTAATCTTGGGATACCATAGACACGAATACAATATTTTGACATATCATATCGACCCATATATATATATATATATATATATATATATATATATATATATATATATATATATATATATATATATATATATATATATATATATATATATATATATATATATATATATATATATATATATATATATATATATATATATTTCGGAACAACCATAGACACTGTATATGCAGTAATGTTGGAGTTAGCTATACAGGGTTGAGGTTGATTCCAAAATATTATATATACTTTGAGTTGTGATCTAGCCTGAGGCTTGTATACACGAGGTTGTGGATTGATTCGAGATATATATTGCTTTATTTCTATACATCTAACTGTGGACAACTAGTTGTAGATTACTAACAAGGACAGCTGACTAAATAAACTTAAAACAGTAAAACAAATTAAAAATGTTGTAAATATATTTTGAACATACTTTGATATATATGTACATTTTTGTTATAGGTTCGTGAATCGACCAGTGGCCAAGTCTTACTTCCCGACGAAGTAAAAATTTGTGAAAGTGAGTTATAGTCCCACTTTTAAAATCTAATATTTTGGGATGAGAATACATGTAGTTTTGAAAATGATTTACAAAATAGACACAAGTATTGAAACTACATTCTATGTTGAATTGTTATACCGGATATCGCCCTTGTTGAACTTGGTAACCTAAGAATTGGTGTTTATTATAATTGTCACCAATTGACGCGAATCCTAAAGATAGATCTATGGGTCATTGACAAGCCCCAGTCAGAGAATTTGAGCTGCTTTAGTACTTCTATATTTATATATGGGGATATTCTAGATGCATTTGTTAATGTCGGTTACCAGGTGTTCAACCATACGAATGATTTTTATGCAGATTGCATGTTATTGAAAGATGAAATCTTGTGGTCTATTATTACAATTTGATATATAGGTTAAACCTATACCTCACCAACATTTTTGCTGACGTTTTAAAGCATGTTTATTCTCAGGTGATTATTAAGAGCTTCCACTGTTGCATGCTAATATATGGACAAGTTTTGGTGTCAGCATGCTTGTATTATATTGTTTAAAACTGCATTCGAGATTTACTTTGTTGTAACATATTAATATTGTAAACCAATATGTATTGGTAGTGTGTAAGTGTGATATTTTTAGATTATCATTTATGATAATCTAGGTGGTGTCCTTTTAACCTTGTCGATAAAATAAAGGTTATGGTTTATTTTAAAAATGAATGCAGTCTTTGAAACACGTCTCATATAGAGGTCAAAACCTCGCAATGAAATCAATTAATATGGAACGTTTATAATCAATATGAACGGGACATTTCAGTTGGTCTTAGAGAACCAAAAATTTGTATTAGTGTGTCTTATCGAGTTTGTTAGGATACATTAGTGAGTCTGGACTTCGACCGTGTTTTCTTTAAAAACGATTGTTTAACACTTTTGTTGGAAACTATATATTATTAACATGTAATTATTATGTGATATATTAACCTCTTAATATGTTTGATATTGTGTGATAGATGTCTACCACTAGTACAAATCCCATCGACTCACCTAATAATATTGAAGAGTCGAATATACTTTGGGAAGATTCACAAATTCCCGAAGAAGAACCGGAAGAGGAAGAACCGGAAGAAGAGGAACCGGAAGAAGAGGAACCGGAAGAGGAGGAACCGGAAGAAGAAGAGGTTCCGGAGGAAGAAATATTGATACCTACAGTAAGTGTATTAAATAAAAGAAAATCCTCAACCAACGGACCAAAGTTAAAAATGGTCAATGGTGTTTCTGCCGAGGAAGCAAATTATTGGGAAGATTACCAATTTTCCGATGAATCGGATCCTGATGAGGATTCCGATGATGTTATAGAAATTACCTCGACCCAATTTAATAAAGCAAAAGAAAATAATAAGGGAAAAGGTATAAAAATAGAGAAACCTGTTTCCAACCCGATGAACTTTATATATATCAGAAAAATCTGTATTTCCTAAATTGTAACAATAACCCGGGAACCTCTAAACCACCAGGTTTTTCTAAACCATTTTGGAAAACGATGGCTCGTATTAGAGGAACACCATATATCCCTAGAAAATTAGGAAAACGAACCAAGTCCGAAGAAGAAGAAACCAGTGATTCAAATTAGAGGGTTGTAATTATGTTGTGTATTATATGTATTGTAGTGTGCTTGTACTTTTATGTTCTACGTAAAAATTATTTGTATTATTTGTTAATTATCTTTTACGAATCTAATCCTTGTCTATTTTACACTATAAAAACAAAATGGACGTTAAGGGTAGACAACCGAATATTTTAGAAGACCTACCAGAGGATATGATTGAGGAAATCTTATCTAGAGTCGGTCAGAATTCATCAGCACATTTAGTTATGGCGAAATTAACTTGTCAAACATTTGAAAGACTTTCCAGAAATGCCTTAGTTTATAAAAGGCTTTCCTTTGATAGGTGAGGTATATCACATTGGGGAGACCATAAGTTACGTCGTGTTTTCTTTAAAGCGTTAAATGTGGGGAACCCAAATGCAATTTTACACTACGGGTTAAGAACCTATTTTGACTCAACATATCCCAATATAGGATTTCGTGAGTTAGAAAGAGCTTCTATAAGCACGGGTGAAGCCCTTTTACCCATGATTGATTTGGCCATCCCAAGCATGGCATGCAATTGGCCAATGCTCTTATCCCAACCATTCATGTTGTAATTTAACACGAACGTGTCAAACCTCTTTGACAAAGAGTTGAGGATAAGTTCTGTGGCTAATTTATTAGATAAGTTACAGTTCAGACAGTGCAATCAATCAATTAGGCTTTTCATTTTAAGAACATAAGATGAGATGGATTGGGAGTCGTCCATTCGACATGCATGAAGCGCTCGAACCGTTTCGAAGTGCTCAACACGAGCTTATTGAAGGAACATCTCCTTCAACTGAGTGATTATGTCATATGCCCCAAGATGCTCAAAGTCCTTTTGCAGTTCGGGGATCATTGTCCCAAGCATAAGGCAAGAAACTTGCACCGAATCGGTGCAATATTTCTCCCAATATACCATACCCTCGGTATCATCCTCCTTAGGTTGATCGGGAATGGGGTCTTCCAACACATACGCTCTATCCTCAAGCTTGAGGACAATTCTTAGATTGCGATACCAATCCATGAAATTCGTATGGTTGAGTTTTTCCTTTTCGAGGATGGACCTCAATGATAGGTTATTAAAGTTGATTGGTGCGTTAGGAATGTTGTTGTTATTGGCGGCCATCTACAAAATTTAACAAAGTTTGTTTAACTATCAATTTTAATTTAACAATCAATACCCTTTTAAATCTAATTGATATATTAAATTTTAGAATCCAATGGTAAACCAAATTTCGGTTAGGTGACCTTTATCCCGTTATTTGATTTAGCTAGATAGTCATCTTACGAAAATTGCAACCCTTTGCAACTTCTAAGGTATGTGATCATGCAATCCTTTTTCATGGCATATTTATCCCATCAAAGCTTATTTGTTCCTCATGCTTCGGTGACCCTAAGTTCATGATTCCCAAATCAAGTCGTCCTACTTGGGCAAACATGTAAACTTAACATACAAGTGGTTAGGTGACCTTTATCCCACAAGAATGCAAAATTCACCTTAATTATATTAGTTTGCTCATAACGGTTAGGTGACCTTTATCCCATCATGAGTTCCCTAATATGCCTAAGTGTTTAACAAAAGGATGGCGTTAAACTTCTTTACCTTGTATGTAAAAGGGTTTTTCAAGGTTTCTTTATTCTAGTTCAAGAAAACTTTTATACCATACACTAACATGCATTTAATGTGTGGTACATGTGAAAATCCATTTTCATTTCATGTAACAAAACCAATTTTATTACTTCTAAGTCCTTTTAGTCATTTCGAATTTAACCAATTAAATTATAGTTTTATTCTTTGCATGTTGTTAATATGTAAGATAAACTTGTAGCATATAAACATACAAACCACAATCAAACAATAAACAACCAAGCATGCAAAATATGTTCACAATCAAGCCTATTTGGTAGACATTTGTTTAGCCGAAAACAAATGTCATCGGTCAATGGGACAAACACAAAATTGAAGATTCCAAAATCTCCCACTAAATCTTGCATCCAAATGCTTCCTTTTGTGTTCTTTCTTGTCACCATCTTGTATCTTCATCTTGTTACAAAAAAATATATCCTAATACATTTTTCTCTAGAAAATGAAAATACAACCTAATCTATTTTACATACTAAATATAAAATAAATTACATGACCAAATGAATAAATATTATTACAAACCAAATGAATAATAACAAATCAATTAAACACAAGGTCAAAGCTTAGATTGTGAACATCATCATATAACCAAATATGACCAAAATGGAAAAACCCAAAACCCATTTTGGGTCCCCATGAATTCGGCCAAAATCAAACCTACCCAAAACCCGAAAATTTTGCATTCTATATTCATGCATGTACATAGAATGCAAATATAGTGGGTTTAATAACCATCTCAAAGCATATTCCAACAACTTCGGCTCTAGATACCACTGTAGGGATTTAACATGTTTCTCAAAAACTTAAAACCATTTTGGAAATAAACATAGCGGAAGCGTGTAAAACCGATTACAAACATGTTATTCTTTAACCATTTAAAGTAAAATCCCAAAAGGGATCAAGTTATGAAATATGCTTACAAACTACAAGTGAGAAAAGAGATTATACCTACTCCAAGCTAGGTAGTGGATGATGAAGATGATGATGAAGAATGAAACTTCAAAAGGATGAAGCCTCAAGTAGTAATACCTCAAGCTTTTGCACCAACACCTTCTAGTTTTTTTTTTTTTTTTTTGTTAGGATTTTCTCACTTGAAATTTCCTTAAAATAAAACTCAAGAACCCCTTTTTCTTGTTTGAAAATTTCGACCAGCAACAAAAAACAAAAGGAGAAGGAGAGTTTTTCAATCTCTTGATATGTGTATTTGCATGTGTATGTAGTACCTAATGTGTCTAGGTACATATGCATATGGAGATGGGAAGCAACCACATTAAATGACCAATTAAATGTGTCTAGGGCATGCAAACTTACACTCCCAATGCCACTCCCACTTTACAAAATAGTTTTATAAAATTAGATTTTATAAAACATATTTTATAAACTTCCATATTATTTATTATGTATACTTTATTTATAAAACTCATTTTATAAAATGTAACATAACTTAATTAATTATTTAAACTATAAATAATTAAATCCTCGTTATATAAATTATTCCATAATTTATATACATATCAAGTGATATTAGAAAACCATTTTGCTTATAATTCAAGTGTCGCGTATTTTAATCAACGAAGCAATCGCTAAGATCAAATACGAATAAGGTATTTTAATCAACGAAGCAATCGCTAAGATCAAATACGAATAAGGTGTTGGTAAGCTTGTTATTGGGTATGACCCGACTTGGATCAAAACATACTAGCCACATAAATTTAATATATCTCTCGGGCATACAAAATACCTTCAGTATTCGCGTACATATGGACTGCTCCATCGAACGTCCATAGTATTACACTGATTCAAAGATTATCTATAATCTTCATAGCCTATTAATTCTCTTAGCAAGGTATGATTTTGAAAGCATACCAGCAAGGCTAGTGATCTACGTAAAACTTGATCACCACGTTGATCTGATTATCAAAGAATTAAGATAGGTGGTATTGGAAGAGGAAAGACGAAATAAACCTTTCTCTCATTTGAATCCTTCCTGAGTCAACTTATCCACATGCATGACTAACCAGTTCCAGCGTATCTTCAATGAGTCTATGGATTCTAGCTTCACGTTCAAATCTGGATGCCAAGAGATCTACAACAAGATAGCTACATTGCTACTTGAATCAGGAATCATATTTACCTTGCACCAGCTCTAACTCTTATGCAATCTGTGCAAAGCAACAAACTCTTTTTCTGGAGATCCAAAATCCGAAGATTTCGAGATCATAAAGATACAACTTTTAGCATTATTTGAAGACCTCATAATTGAGCACCCAAGACGAGAAATGATTACTACAAGCACCGCTTCCATGATTGACGTACATGGAAGCGGCAGTAGGGTCGTTGACTCTAATCTCCTTGGACTTCAAGATCTATCACGAGCAATGACCGCTCATTTTCTCGCCTTTGGAAAATCATCAAGGGAAATCCCGGACCTAGTCGATGTATCGGTCCAACACTTTTTAAAGATCTACTTGTGACGACCCAGAAATTTCCGACGAAATTTAAACTTAATTTTTATATGTTTTCAACACGATAAGCAAAGTCTGTAATGTTGAGTCTCGAAAATTTTGAAACTATATTCATGTATTCAAATTACCTTTGACTATTCCCGAAGATTCACGAACAATTATGTATAAATAAATATGTAAATAAAAATGTATATATATATATATATATATATATATATATATATATATATATATATATATATATATATATATATATGTATAAAACAAAAGTATATATAATGATTTGAGATAATAAAATACAACAGATCAGTAAGATTAAGTATGTAAAATAAAATATAGGATAATAAATTGATTATTAAAAATAAGGTTATATATAAATGTGTATGAATTCTATAAATAATTATTAGGATATATATGTTGGATATAAATATTATATGTTATCTAGATATAATTAATAATATGTAATATTAATATATTAAATTAAATTACAAGTTATAATATAATTTGTTATTATTATTATTATTAATTTCATTAGTATTATTAACCTTAATATTAATATTAATATTAACATCAGTATTATTAAAATTATTGTTTTTAATATGAAATTTGATACATGTAACTTGTTGTATCTTAATTATTACTTGTATTATTATTAGATATTATTATTATCATTAAAAATCATTTTTTGTTTATTATCATTAACATTAATAATAATATAATTATCATTTTTATGTAAAATTATTATTATCATTACTTTATCATGCTTTTTATTCATATTAGTATTATTTTTGCTATTATATTACTAAAATTATTATCATTATTATTATTATTATTAGTATTATTATTATTGTTGGTATTAATATTATCATAATATTATTATCACTTTAATTATTAATATCTTATATATATATACATATATATATATATATATATATATATATATATATATATATATATATATATATATATATATATATATATATATATATATATATATATATATATATATATATATATATATATATATATATATATAGGGGCAGGATCAATGGGGAAGTAACCAATCGGGGGGAAGCGGGGGGATGCAAATTTTTTTTTTCTTTTCGTTTTTTTGAATTTTTTTTTTCTGGCATCAAGATCACACGAAAATATCAACATTTAGAAGAGACACTTCGTGATGAATGTTATTATTTAGGCGAGAAAACGATCGACAAAAATAACATTCAAGATAATATTGTTCGTGAAGAACATGAACATTTTTTTTTTCATGTTTTGTGAAGTAAAATTTAGCCCGATTTAGAGTTTAGGGTTTAGAGTTTGGTGTTTTGGGTTTATTCCATAAACCCAAAACACCAAACCATAAACCCTAAACCCTAAACCCTAAACCCTAAACTCTAAACCGTCCGTGTTAAAAACTCAATCTAAATCCTAAATCTAAACCCTAAATCTAAACTCTAAACCCTAAATTTCTAAACCCTAATATCTAAACCCTATAAACGCTAATATCTAAACCCTAATATCTAAACCCCAATAGCTAAAACCTCAAAATATGCTCGAAAAACACGATAATTGTTATATATTACTTCTTCGAGCGTTTTCCCGCCAAAATAAAAACATTTATCACAAAGTGTCTCTACTAAATGTTCATATTTTCATCTCATCTATAATGTTCGTGAACAAAGTTTTTTCAAAAAATAAAAAAAAAAAGTTTTTGCTTCTCCCCGCTCCCCCCGAATGGTTACTTCCCTCTTGATCCTACCACTATATATATATATATATATATATATATATATATATATATATATATATATATATATATATATATTATTACTAATAAAAGTGTATCATTAATAAAATTATTATCAATTAGTATTATTATTATTATTAATATATATAAATTATTAATGTTCAATTAATAAAAATAGATCTAGATCAGCGAATCTGTCCTCTCATTATCAGTATTTTTATTTTTTACTAACAATATTATTATTAATATATTTATTTATATTTACTAATTATTAATGTTAATATTAATTATAAGTAAAATATAATACTGAATCAGCTTTCTATTTTGCATCTCACCATCATACTATTCTAAATCTTTGTTTCTGTCTCTAAATCATTTAACATCGAATCTCAAGTATCAATTACAGACAAAAGTAGTTGAGAGTCCATATCAGTTTTATTATTTTTAATTATTCTTTCTGTTCTTGTGAGAAATATGTCTGTAGTGACCCGAACTTTTCCATGATTATAAATTAATTGAAAACTATATTTGCATGATTAAATGTTTCCAACATGTTAAGCAATCAAACTTGTTAAGACTTGATTATTTGAAATGAGTTTCATGTAGACAATTGACCACCCAAGTTGACCGGCGATTTACGAACGTTAAAACTTGTAAAAATGACATGATGATATATATATGGATATACATATAGTTAACATGAGATTATGATAAGTAAGTATCTCCATAAGTATATTAATAATGAGTTATATACATAAAAATGAGACTACTAAGTTAAGAAACTCGAAACGATATATATAACGATTATCGTTATTACAACGTCTTACTAAATACATATGTATCATATTAAGATATTGTTACCCTATATTTAACATGATAAAATGATAATTATATATATCATTAAGTATGTTAACAATGAACTACATATGTAAAACAAGACTACTAACTTAAGAATTTTGAAACGAGGCATATATGTAACGATTATCGTTGTAACAACATTTTAATGTATATATATCATATTAAGATATACTTATACATCATAATATCATGATAATGTAATAATTTAACATCTCAATAGATATAATAAATAATGGGTTAACAACATTAAATGAGATCGTTAACTTAAAGGTTTCAAAACAACACTTACATGTAACGACTAACGATGACTTAACGACTCAGTTAAAATGTATATACATGTAGTGTATTTAGATGTATTAGTACACTTTTGAAAGACTTTAAGACACATATCAAATTACTTCTACTTAACAAAAATGCTTACAATTGCATTCTCATTCATTTTCATCAACAATTCTACTCGTATGCAACCGTATTCGTACTCGTACAATACCCAGCTCCTAGACGTATATACTATTGGTATATACACATAATAATTCAGATCTTAGCAGCCCTAGATAGTCAACAAACATTTGGAACCAACAATTAGACAACTAGCATGACTTATGAGCAAGGAAACAAAAACAAGAACTCCTTTTAATCCCACTCACCTTCACCACTCACCACCTACTCCATTTCACTTCCAATTTTCTTCCCAATTCTCTCTCAAAACACACACACTCTCTTCCATGAACGTCTAAGTTACTATTTTTCCAGCAAAAATCATCAAATACAAGCTTTGGTTATTACCTATAATCATCATAAAAATAATTACTCAAGAACACATCAAGAACACTTCCAAGTTTACAAGTTTACTTCCAAGTTTCCTAATCCATTCCAAGCAATCATCTAAGATCAAGAAACCTTTGTTATTTACAGTAGGTTATCTTTCTAAATCAAGGTAATATTCATATTCAAGCTTTGATTCAATTTCTATAACTATAACTATCTTAATTCGAGTAATAATCTTACTTGAACTTGTTTTTGTGTCATGATTCTATTTCAAGAACTTCCAAGCCATCAAAGATCCTTTGAAGCTCAAGTTATTTTTTCATCATTTCCAGTAGGTTTACCTACTAAACTTGAGATAGTAATGATGTTCATAACATCATTCGATTCATATATGTATAACTATCTTATTCGAAGATTTGAACATGTAATCACTAAAATATAGTTTAGTTAATTCTAAACTTGTTCTCAAACAAAGTTAATCCTTCTAACTTGACTTTTAAAATCAACTAAACACATATTCTATATTTATATGATATGCTAACTTAATGATTTAAAACCTGGAAACACGAAAAACACCGTAAAACCGGACATACGCCGTCGTAGTAACACCGCGGGCTGTTTTGGGTTAGATAATTAAAAACTATGATAAACTACGTTTTAAAAGCTATTCTTCTGGGAAAATGATTTTTCTTATGAACATGAAACTATATCTAAAAATCATGGTTAAACGCAAAGTGGAAGTATGTTTTCCAAAATGGTCATCTAGACGTCGTTCTTTCGACTGAAATGACTACCTTTACAAAAACGACTTGTAATCTATATTTCTGACTATAAACTTATATTTTTTCTGTTTAGATTCATAAACTTAAGTTCAATATGAAACCATAGCAACTTGAATCACTCAAAACGGATTTAAAACGAAGAAGTTATGGGTAAAACAAGATTGGATAATTTTGATTATTATAGCTACGTGAAATTTGTAACAAATCTATACAAATCCTAACTTAACTAACTTATATTGTATTATACATGTATTCTAACATATATTATGTAATCTTGGGATACCATAGACACGAATACAATGTTTTTACATATCATATCGACCCATCTATATATATATTTCGGAACAACCATAGACACTATATATGCAGTAATGTTGGAGTTAGCTATACAGAGTTGAGGTTGATTCCAAAATATTATATATACTTTGAGTTGTGATCTAGCCTGAGGCTTGTATACACGAGGTCATGGATTGATTCGAGATAATATATATTGCTTTATTTCTGTACATCTAACTGTGGACAACTAGTTGTAGGTTACTAACGAGGACTGCTGACTTAACAAACTCAAATCATTAAAACGTAATAAAAAATATTGTAATTATATTTTGATCATACTTTGATACATATGTACATATTTTTTATAGGTTCGTGAATCAACCCGTGGCCAAGTCTTACTTCCCGACGAAGTAAAAATATGTGAAAGTGAGTTATAGTCCCACTTTTAAAATCTAATATTTTTGGGATGAGAATACATGCAGTTTTATAAATGTTTTACGAAATAGACACAAGTAATCGAAACTACATTATATAGGTGAATGATCGAAGCCGAATATGCCCTTTTTGCTTGGTAACCTAAGAATTAGTAAACCGATCTACTAATTAACGCGAATCCTAAAGATAGATCTATTGGGCTTAACGAACCCCATCCATGGTTGCAGATGCTTTAGTACTTCGATGTTGTTTTATCATATCCGATGGATTTCCAGGAATGATAGTGGATATTCTTATATGCATCTTATTAATGTCGGTTACCAGGTGTTCACCATATGAATGATTTTTATCTCTATGTATGGGATGTATATATTGAAATATGAAATCTTGTGGTCAATTATTACAATTTGATAAATATATAGGTTAAACCTATAACTCACCAACATTTTTGTTGACGTTTAAAGCATGTTTATTCTCAGATGATTATTAAGAGCTTCCACTGTTGCATGCTAATATATGGACAAGTTTTGGTGTCAGCATGCTTGTATAATATTGTTTAAAACTGCATTCGAGATTTATTTTGTTGTAACATATTAATATTGTAAACCAATATGTATTGGTAGTGTGTAAGTGTGATATTTTTAGATTATCATTTCTGGATAATCTAGGTGGTGTCTTTTTAACCTTGTCGATAAAATAAAGGTTATGGTTTGTTTTAAAAACGAATGCAGTCTTTGAAAAACGTCTCATATAGAGGTCAAAACCTCGCAACGAAATCAATTAATATGTAATGTTTATAATCGATATGAACGGGACATTTCACTATCGATACCCTTTATCAGTATAAAACAAACAAATTAGCTAATTAAACGTAAACCACTCTAGTGTTTCACCATTTCTATCAATAACAATTACTGATAAACTGCATAATTTATACAGAAATTTTTTTAAACGGAAGCAGGTACTCTGTACGCGAAAGTTAAATTCAAAAGCTTCAATTTAGAATCATATTTCAAAAACTGTAAATGTAGTCGTGTTAGCAATCTTTTATTCAAACTTTCAGTGAAATTTCAGCTCCCAATTCTTGACAATGAATTCTAATTTAAAGGTCAAAGTTAATTTTTAAAAAAGTCAAACATTGTGTTCATGAATAAATTCGTAAATGTTTTGATGTATTAGGTTCAAATGAGAATACAGAAAGTCTCTATGAATGATTTACAATCTTTTTCATGTTGAAATTTTAGTCTAAAAACATTTAGATTTTCGAATCAAACTATGAGTTCATTGCGTTATTTTTTTTATTTTTTTGCTGCTATTGCGTAAACTTTTATATCCTTTCTGTTAATCCAAAACAAACACAAAAGGTTGTATCCACTTCTATTAAAAGGCCTAAACTAAGCAAAAGATTCGTGGTTATTAGTGATTATCGATTTAACAGTTTGAAGTTAGGAGAAGAAGTGGAAAATAGAAAAGATGGTTTAAATAAAAATTTGAATACGAAATATATCAGAAACATAAAGACAGACGGATGGTTTAGAGGGTAAGCGGGTGAGAGAGTGGTCGCGGGTTTGAGCCCAAGCATGGGCTGTTTTTTTTTTTTTGGAACACTTTCCTTTAAGGTAGTTATTATTATTATTGTTGTTGTTGTTGTTGTTGTTGTTGTTGTTGTTGTTGTTGTTGTTGTTGTTGTTGTTGTTGTTGTTGTTGTTGTTGCTGTTGCTGCTGCTGCTGCTGCTGCTGTTGTTGTTGTTGTTGTTGTTGTTGTTAATATTGTTAGTATTAAAATGATTATAATTGTTATTATCATTACCAACACAAGTAGTAAATATCATTGTTATTATTATTATGATTATAACTACAAAAATGAATATTATTATTATTGTTAAGTTAAGTATTATAATAACTATCATACTACGATTTATTATTATTATCATAAAATATTAATATTATCATCATATTTATAATTATTTTTATCACCATAAATATTACTATTAAGGTTGTTATTATTACCATTAATATTACTATAAGTAATATTATTTATGTTATCATGAGTATTATTATGTAGTTACTAAAATCATTATCATAATTAAAATTAACAATAAAATTTATATTTTTACATTTAGTATCATTAATATCATTATTAGTATTAATATAGAATTATTAACATTATTAACTCATTAATAATATTAAGTATTATAAACATTTTTACCACTATTATTTTAGTATTATTATAACTATTATTACTAATATACAAATAATATATTTAAATACATATAACATAACAAAAATTAATATTTTCATATACAAAAAGAATATATGAGACATATATATATTATTAATATAAAAATGATATAATTAATAAATTATAAATATAAACTTATTCGATTATGATTATGTGTAATAATATTTATACAAATGATATAGGTTCGTGAATCCGAGGTCAACCCTGCATTATTCAGTTCAGTCGAATGAATATTTTTACTACAAAATATTGTATAGTGAGTTTCATTTGCTCACCTTTTAAATGCTTTTGCGATATATATTTTTGGGACTGAGAATACATGCGCTGCTTTTATAAATGTTTTACGAAATAGACACAAGTAATCGAAACTACATTCTATGGTTAGATTATCGAATCGAATATCACCCTTTTTAGTCTGGTAATCTAAGAATTAGGGAACAGACACCCTAATTGACGCGAATCCTAAAGATAGATCTATTGGTCCTAACAAACCCCATCCGGGTTACGGATGCTTTAGTACTTTGATTTTATCATGTTCGATGAGAGTCCCATAATGATGGGGATATTCTAGACGCGTTTTTTAATGTCGATTACCAGGCGTTCACCATATGAATGATTTTTTTCTCTATGCAGTTTGTACGAAATACCTGATATGAGATGATGTTTATGAAAAATGAAAATAGAAATCTTGTGGTCTATTAAAATTATAGAAATGATTGATTACGATAAACTAATGAACTCACCAACCTTTTGGTTGACACTTTTAAGCATGTTAATTCTCAGGTATGAAAGAAATCTTCCGCTTTGTATTTGCTCATTTTAGAGATATTACTTGGAGTCATTCATGGCATATTTCAAAAGACATTGCATTCAAGTCGTTGAGTTCATCAAGAATATTATTAAGTCATTTATAGTTGGATATATTATGAAATGGTATGCATGCCTGTCAACTTTCGATGTAATGAAAGTTTGTCTTTTAAGAATGAATGCAATGTTTGTAAAATGTATCATATAGAGGTCAAATACCTCGCAATGAAATCAACTATTGTGAATCGTTTATAATCGGTATGAACGGGTCCTTTCAGTTGGTATCAGAGCGGTGGTCTTAGCGAACCAGGTCTTGCATTAGTGTGTCTAAATGATAGTTGATTAGATGCATTAGTGAGTCTGGACTTCGACCGTGTCTGCATGTCAAAAGTTTTACTTATCATTTCTTGTCGAAAATTACCTGCTTATCATTCTTAGTCAAGACACATCTTACTGCATTGATTGCATGAATAGTGTATAGACAAAATTCATATCTTAGCATATCTATTACTGTAGACTTACCTGACATATTCCGTAAATTCCTCCGTAGTGTACGAAATCTTTTGTATTATATATATATATAGATATAGATATTCTATGTAGTTAGAATATCATCTGATATCTGAAAATCATTTCATATCGAAAAATCCTTTATTCAACCATATGAGATGGAACTCGTAACCAGTTCAATTTCTTCAGATTCCGACAGCTATTCTGATATAGATACACACTTGAGCTTCGAAAGCAGTGTAACCAGAATAGATCAACCAATCAGTCATCACCATTTATGGCTAAATTGGGGATGGGTTCGAAGTCGACTTAAACAATGGAGACGCGAAGAAGGCGATCCTTTCCGTCAACCAAGGTTGGAGAAATCGGATCTCGGGGAGATCTCGTTTGAACTTTTTAGGGAGATCTCGGCATCTTAGAATAATCTCGAAGAGATCTCGAACGTTGACTTACGTTGACTTTATAGCTTTTTTAATAAAAATATAAATAAAAACATAAATATATGTATATTTATATAACTTTTTATGAGATTTTACAAAAATATGAGTGAGAAAATCTTAGCAATTACGAATTTTACAAGAAAATCTTACAAATTAGCAAGAAAATCCGAGAAATCGTGGCTTTGACTAAGTTTGACCCCGTTAACCGAGAAATATCGGGAGATGAACATCTCGTCTCGGTTACCTTCTAAAAATGAGATCTCGGGGGAGATCTCAGGGAGATCTCGGGAGATTTACAACACTGCCGTCAACCGAATTCACCTCTTGACGAAGAACCTGAAGCACTTACAGGCGAACCAGTCCAAAACATGATTTTCACACTCATTTCCTGAATATCTCGCCACGGTTATATTCTATCTAAAATTCTAAACCTTATTCATCCGCTCGTTCTGACCGAAAATCATCCCGGTGTAATAGAAGAAGTCAACGAGCTTCTCGCTCGGGTAGTGACTTTAGAGAATATGGTGCAAGGGTTACAAGCACCAGCATCAACACCGGCACCAACAGTACCATCAATAATAGCACCAGTACCATCAATAATCCATGCCTCAACATCTCATTCTGTACCTCGAGTATAATCATCGTTCAGCGTATCGTTCTACATCATTTATCTTCACTGAACATGGCGATTATGTAATCTCCAAAGTCTTAGAGATTATTTATTCTAGCTCAAACCGAAAAGCAAATGAGATGAATACCATGTTAACTCATTAAATCCATGATTACACCCGAAGAAAATATGTATGTATATATGTTTTCATAAAGATTGTAATTAAAAATTCTTTTGTACAAACGGATTATGGTGAAAATATTTTAACGGGTAGGTAATACCCGAGGAATATTTAGATTTCACATTAATAAGTTACACTATACATTCTTCGAATCTGATTCAACAGTCATTTACTATCCTACTTACATCCACAGATATACGTATCCGTTTATCACAGAATAACCATTTTCATTCAATTTTATATTTGGATTTTGACCTACCAGAATCTAACTAGTGGTATAATGAAGAAAACATTGGAAAAAATAAAATTTGTTAGAAACAAACAAATTAACTATGAGAAATTTTGTTAAGAATCCACGCTAACAATATCCTAGCTAACTGTTCCTAATTCCTTATTACATTTTAATTATCTTAAGTTATTTTTCGTAATTTATTTATCGCAAATTTTAATTCTCGCAATTTTATTTATCGTCATTTAATTTCTGTTATTTATTTTACGCACTTTAAATATTGTCGTATAAATCGGGACACGTATACAAGGTTTTGACATATCATATCGACGCATCTATATATATTATTTGGAATAACCATAGACACTCTATATGCGGTAATGATCGAGTTAGCTATACAGGGTTGAGGTTGATTCTAAAATATTATATATACTTTGAGTTGTGATCGAGTCTGCGACATGTATACAATGGGTCACGATACGTATTAATTAATTGGAATATAATATATTAAACTATATATGAATTATTGAACTACTAACTGTGGACTACTAACATTGGACAATTAAAATGAATTAAAATATTGATTATAACATATGCAACTAAACATTTCTTCAAGTTTGCCACTTCATTTCATCTTAAACCTCCTTTGTATCTTGACGATTACAATTTGCGTTCAAACCTTTCATGATTCTTGAAAACACCTCAATCGAGAGATTGAACCAACTGCATCTCATCTACGGAAGGAAAGATTTATGCATATAGTTATGCACCTGAAAAACTCTTGAACCTAAGTAAACATTTAACACGTATCTGTGCTAGCTCCTTGCGTTCTTATTACCGAAAATAGCCGTACAATCCCTTTCCAAATTAGCCAATTTTGTCACAGCTTCAGCAAATCAACTTCAACTTTCATTTGGATTAGCCTTATTATAACTTTGTTATAAGTTTGCCTTTCGTCATCGTTACCGGGGAACCGTTTATATCCCACCGCATTAGCAGTAAACTTACCAGCAACTTCCTTGATCTTTGACTTTCCCAAAAACCATTATATTATTCATTAAAACCCTATCATATACTCATCCACATCTTATAACAAGAATTGCCATACTAATTACGGGGAATTAGTAATCAGTAGTTTGAATCTCGCAGCGTTTCTACATCAACAGTTATATGTATATATATATATATATATATATATATATATATATATATATATATATATATATATATATATATATAACATTTATCTCTTAGAATAATGATCTTCCATTCTGAAATTCTGAAAAGCACACAGTCTATGAACCAATACTCTGAACTTTGAAAAAAAAAGCTGAATGAAGCAGCAGAAACTGTAGACAACCGTAAATGATTGATGACGTGAAGATCGTGTCCTTTTATTTTGAACGGATTTAGATTTAATTTATTACACGAATTGGTTGTGATTAAATGGCTTTTTTATGATTTTGGATTGATTTCACACATATAGGCAACTTTGTCCTATCCGTATAGTAATTTTTTATTTGGTAAATCCGGTTCGTTCCACAGGGAAATGGAGTTTTCAGGTGTTTTAATTGCTAAAAGTTAAACTATTAAAATGGGGGGTTTTAGATTAGGCTTTAATTATAACTAAACGCAATTTAAATTTAACTAAAACGAAATAACTAAATTAACGAAACTAAATAAAACTACAATTTATACTAATTTGTAAAAAGTAGAGAAATAAGATTTTTCATGGCAATATAGTAAAATAGTAAAAAGTAATTAAAGTTTACAATATGGTAAAAAGTAATACGGTAAAAGTAAATAAAATTTATGTGCGTAGTAAAAAGTGAAATTGATGAGATTTAAAATAAAGTAAAGTAGTGGCTACTAAAATATGTCCCCTCTGGATTATGGATTGTTTCTAAGTCCGATTACGATGTTTTAATATATATCCTTATATTTTATCTTTCGATTTATAAAGATTTAACTAACTAAAATTAAATCTAACTTTCGTTAGATATTGTTTTAGCGAATTAAATTATACCCCGACTATTCAAATTAAGATTTAATCCAGTTTTTACTTTCGTTAAAACCAAAATTATAACGGTCTTACCCTTTTTATAATTACACGATTATATAAATTATAATATTACCCAAACCACCGAATCACACTTCTAAATTGTTGTCAATAATTTGTCCATATGTCCGTCTAGATCACTGAGGTGTTGAAGCATAATTTATGTAAATTTAATGCACTTTCGTTTATTAATTTAATAAATTATGTGATAGGGGTAAAAATATTAAATTATATAACAATGGGTCGGTGATTAAACTTAATATTAAAAATAGTCAAAGTTACATCATAATATTATAATATGGTTCAATCCATTTGTCCAGAGGTTCTATATTTTAGTTACCACTATGAGTATTTAGTTGGACATTATAACGGCGTAAAAATATAAATTATATAAAATGGACATGGTAATAATAATAATAATAATAATAATAATAATAATAATAAACAATAACAATAATAAATAATAAATAACGATAGTAATAACAACGATAATAATGATAATAACGATACGCGAAAATAAAGTTGGGACGTGGAGACTTACAGCGAGTTGGAACGGTAAAAAGTAATATAATTAGCGTAGCGGTACCCGGACAGAACTCCGACTTAAAGCCCGTAAATTAAACGTTACAATAACCTTATTATTAAAATAAACTTAAATTAAAATTAAAATTATAAATATATATTATTTATTACAAAAGAGAAAAGAAAATATATTGTACATATAAAGCTTGAGCAAACTGGATTTTTATAGATATTTGGCTTGCTACAGTAACCCATGCGATCGCATGGGTTTTATGCCTATTTCCCATGCGATCGCATGGCCGCCAGATCCAGCTCACAATTTTTTGGATTTTTACTTGTCGACATATTATAAAAATATATATAATATATAAATAATTTATATAATTATTTAAATATTATATTATATTCTTTAGCATAGTTGACTCATAATTTTGGCTCCGATGTCTCGTACATTTACGCCCGGGTTATGTCTCAGTCCTGGTTTCTCGAACGTCTTTTCGTACAATTTAATATCGTGTAATTTGCGTTCCGCAACTTGCGTTCTTGTCAATCTTTAGACGTTTTTCTTCGATAATTTAAACCACTTGGAGTGTAACTTGTACGTTTGAGCATTTTGGACGTTTTCGCCTTTTAAATCTTCGTTTTCGACTTTAAATCTTCATTTTCGAGCGATCTTCGTCTTTCGTCTTCGCACTTATTTATTTAAACGATTACAACTAAAAATAAGGAAATTACAATTAAAAACATTACATTTTGGAATGATATTGCGTCTAAATATATGTTCGTTTTAAGCAATATCAATGACCTTAACCGTCGGAAGTTTGATGAGAAAGAATAGTATGTTGGCAAAGCTCAGAAAAGTTAGAACTGATAAACGGATTGAGCAAATCATGAAGGAGGCTGTGGATAAATCACAAATACTAAACCTGCCTTCAAAGAATCCAAATGATTCAGTATCTGCTGAAGTCATTAACGAATACCTTGCTCCCGACTCTAAATCTTTACGGACAAATCTTCATCATTATTCATCGATATTAGAAATTCTAAGATATCATCGTATCTTTTATTATAAATATCCTTGATATTTCTGAAGATATTTTCATAACTATTCTTATCTGAAATCATTTATCTCTTAACGAAATCAGTGTTACATCAGAAAGGAAACTTTTTAGGTTCCAAATTTTGAAAAATTCGAACTTAAAATATGAATGTTATTGAAGTAGTGTTGGGAACTGAAGCATGAGTTAGTATAATATAATGGCACTTGATCAACGTGATTATATTACAGTAATTCATGCTGAGTTTCTAATGAAACGTGATGATTCACAGACTATAACGTCATCATGTGCTATATTACACGACTCTTACATTCTACCTAATCTCCAAACATATCGAGAACATATCTTCCTGATAATTCTATCATTTCTCTTGAATTCTGGTAATTTAACAAATCAAAATCGTACTATTACAATTTCTCTCTTAGAACGTTAGTCATGTTCATTCGAAACTTCATACCTACGAATTCTAGATCATTATTCGCTTGACTTAAAGTCGGGAAGAGAAACAAAAGTATGAAACTCCAAAATATAAAGGAAATGAAGAGGGTGGATTTATAGTGAAATATCCGACAGAACAATCGAAATAGATTATCGCATTTAACCAAAGATGATCCTAATTTCCTTAATTTATGAAGAACCAGGTTTTATTACAAAGATTTTCTTTAAATCCCTTGAATTTCCGAAATCAACCGCGACTACGTCATCCGTTTAGACGAATATGCATTTACGCATTTCACAAAAATCGAATTGTTTTATCTGTACTACTCAATGATGATAAAATTTTATCTTATCAACTCATATTCATCAAGAAAACATTTTTATTGTTAGCTATGACGACCTCAATCAAATTTCGGGACGAAATTTTTTTAACGGGTAGGTACTATGACGACCGGGAAATTTTTGACCAAATTTAAACTTGATCTTTATATGTTTCCAACACGATAAGCAAAGTCTGTAATGTTGAGTCTCGAAAATTTTGAAACTATATTCATGTATTCAAATTACCTTTGACTATTCCCGAAAATTCACGAACAATTATGTATATATATATATATATATATATATATACATATATATATATATATATATATATATATATATATATATATATGAATATAAACAAAAGTATATATAGTGATTTGAGATAATAAAATTCAACAGATCAGTAAGATTAAGAATGTAAAATAAAATACAGGATAATAAATTGATTATTAAAAATAAGGTTATATATAAATGTGTATGAATTCTATAAATAATTATTAGGATATATATGTTGGATATAAATATTATATGTTATCTAGATATAATTAATAATATGTAATATTAATATAATAAATTAAATTACAAGTTATAATATAATTTGTTATTATTATTATTACTTTCATTAGTATTATTAACCTTAATATTAATATTAATATTAACATCAGTATTATTAAAATTATTGTTTTTAATATGAAATTTGATGCATGTAACTTGTTGTATCTTAATTATTACTTGTATTATTATTAGATATTATTATTATCATTAAAAATCATTTTTTTTATTATCATTAACATTAATAATAATGTAATTATCATTTTTATGTAAAATTATTATTATCATTACTTTATCATGATTTTTATTCATATTAGTATTATTTTTGATATTATTATTACTAAAATTATTATTATTATTATTAGTATTATTATTATTGTTGGTATTAATATTATCATAATATTATTATCACTTTCATTATTAATATCTTAAATATATATATATATATATATATATATATATATATATATATTATTACTAATAAAAGTGTATCATTAATAAATTTATTATTAACTAGTATTATTATTATTAATATATATATAAATTATTAATGTTTATTTAATAAAAACAGATATAGATCAGCGAATCTGTCCTCTCATTATCAGTATTTTTATTTTTTACTAACAATATTATTATTAATATATTTATTTATATTTACTAATTATTAATGTTAATATTAATTATAAGTAAATTATAATACTGAATCAGCTTTCTGTTTTGCATCTCACCATCATACTATTCTAAATCTTTGTTTTTGTCTCTAAATCATTTAACATTGAATCTCAAGTATCAATTACAGACAAAAGCAGTTGAGAGTCCATATCAGTTTTATTATTTTTAATTATTCCTTCTGTTCTTGTGAGAAATCTGTCGATACCCTTTATCAGTATAAAATAAACGAATTAGCTAATTAAACGTAAACTACTCTAGTGTTTCACCATTTTTATCAATAACAATTACTGATAACTGAATATGTTAGATAAAAAAACCCAATTTGAGAACCCTAGCACCGAGCGACTCTTCTCCTTCACCGGAATCACTCCGGCGGGGTCAAACGCCGAGGATCTTCATCTTTTCTCTTATCATGTCTCGACAAGATCACATCGCCACCTCCAAACTTGCCACCACAATTTACATCACCAATTTCCCTCGCTCCTTCAGTACCAGTGATTTACGCGATCTCTGTAAAGAACATGGAAAAGTTTTTGATGTATACATCGCTTGAAAACTATCGAAAGTAGGCTGCAGATTTGCCTTCGTTCGTTTCCTCAATGTCGACTCAATTGCTTCACTGGAATCAAGTTTATCCGCGACTTGGATAGGTAGCTATCATTTATTTGCAAAACTCGCTAGATTTAACAGGGACGATTTATTTTCTCGGACAGCTAAGGCTTCTAAGCCTGTGGGTAAGCCTTTCATTCATCCCACTAGGGTTCATAATTTCAGTGAATTTCCTTCTTTGAATGAGAACTCTTTTGCATCGATATTGAAAGGTGTGGAACCTATTAAACCTGTTAAGATCATTAAGTTTATTATGATACCTGACTCGGACTTGGTGAAACCAATTGAAGCAGCTCTATTACTTTTTGCTAAGTTAAAGGATCCGGAACTAATCCCATGTATCAAACGTATTTGGGATGCGAAAGGTTTCGCTGATCTGGGTTTCAACCATTTGGGGGGATCGTGGATTGATGTAGTTTTCCTAAACATAGACTCATTCTCAAACTTTAAATGCCATGAAAAAAATTCAGTCATATGTTGAGGAAGTAAAAGAATATGATGAACTTTTCGTGGTTAAAGAATGTGCGGCTTGGTTAGATATTGTGGCCTCCCTGCTTGTGCTTGGCCGAAAGATATCTATAAGAAGGTGGCCTTAAACTTTGGTTACGAATCTTTCACTGTAAATGCTTTAGACAACTCTAGACGTGGAAAGATTTGTATCATTGCAGATGTAGTGACCCGAAATTTTTCATGTTTATGTATATATTAAATGAAATTGTTATTTACATGATTAAGTGTTTCCAAAATGTTAAGCAATCAAACTTGTTAAGACTTGATTAATTGAAATAGGTTTCATATAGACAATTGACCACCCAAGTTGACCGGCGATTCACGAACGTTAAAACTTGTAAAAACGACATGACAATATATATATGGATATACATATAGTTAACATGAGATTATGATAAGTAAGTATCTCCATATGTATATTAACAATGGGTTATATACATAAAAATGAGACTACTAAGTTAAGAAACTCGAAACGATATATATAACGATTATCGTTATTACAACGTCTTACTAAATACATATGTATCATATTAAGATATTATTACACTATATTTAACATGATAAAATGATAATTATATATATCATTAAGTATGTTAACAATGAACTACATATGTATAACAAGACTACTAACTTAAGAATTTTGAATCGAGGCATATATGTAACGATTATCGTTGTAACGACATTTTAATGTATATATATCATATTAAGATATATTCATACATCATAATATCATGATAATGTAATAATTTAACATCTCATTAGATATAATAAACAATGGGTTAACAACATTAAATGAGATCGTTAACTTAAAGGTTTCAAAACAACACTTACATGTAGTGACTAACGATGACTTAACGACTCAGTTAAAATGTATATACATGTAGTGTATTTAGATGTATTAGTACAGTTTTAAAAGACTTCAAGACACATATCAAAGTATTTCTACTTAACAAAAATTCTTACAATTGCATTCTCATTCATTTTCATCAACAATTCTACTCGTATGCAACCGTATTCGTACTCGTACAATACCCAGCTCCTAGACGTATATACTATTGGTATATACACATAATAATTCAACTCTTAGCAGCCCTGGATAGTCAACAAACATGTGGAACCAACAATTATACAACTAGCATGACTTATGAGCAAGGAAACAAAAACAAGAACTCCTTTTAACCCCACTCACCTTCACCACTCACCACCTACTCCATTTCACTTCCAATTTTCTTCCTGATTCTCTCTTAAAACACACACACTCTTCCATGAATGTCTAAGTTACTATTTTTCCTGCAAAAATCATCAAATACAAGCTTTGGTTATTACCTATAATCATCATAAAAACAATTACTCAAGAACACATCAAGAACACTTCCAAGTTTACAAGTTTACTTCCAAGTTTCCTAATCTATTCCAAGCAATCATATAAGATCAAGAAACCTTTATTATTTATAGTAGTTTATCTTTCTAAATCAAGGTAATATTCATATTCAAACTTTGATTCAATTTCTATAACTTTAACAATCTTATTTCGAGTGGGAATCTTACTTGAACTTGTTTTCGTGTCATGATTCTACTTCAAGAACCTTCAAGCCATCCAAGGATCCTTTGAAGCTAGATCTATTTTTTTCATTTCCAGTAGGTTTATCCACAAAACCTGAGGTAGTAATGATGTTCTTAACATCATTCGATTCATATATATAAAACTACCTTATTCGAAGGTTTAAACTTGTAATCAATAGAACATAGTTTAGTTAATTATAAACTTGTTCGCAAAAAAAAGTTAATCCTTCTAACTTGACTTTTAAAATCAACTAAACACATGTTCTATATCTATATGATATGCTAACTTAATGATTTAAAACCTGAAAACACGAAAAATACCGTAAAACCGGATATACGCCGTCGTAGTAACACTGTGGGCTGTTTTGGGTTAATTAATTAAAAACTATGATAAACTTTAATTTAAAAGTTGTTCTTCTGGGAAAATGATTTTTCTTATGAACATGAAACTATATCCAAAAATCATGGTTAAACTCAAAGTGAAAGTATGTTTTCAAAATGGTCATCAGGACGTCGTTCTTTCGACTGAAATGACTACCTTTACAAAAACGACTTGTAACCTGTATTTCTGACTATAAACTTATACTTTTTCTGTTTAGATTAATAAACTTAAGTTCTATATGAAACCATAGCAACTTGAATCACTCAAAACGGATTTAAAACGAAGAAGTTATGGGTAAAACAAGATTGGATATTTTTGCTTGTTGTAACTACGTGAAAATTGGTAACAAATCTATATTAATCATATCTTAGCTAACTCATATTGTATTATACATGTATTTTAATATATTATGTAATCTTGGGATAGCATAGACACGTATGCAAATGTTTTGACATATCATATCGACCCATGTATATATATTATTTGGAACAACCATAGACACTCTATATGCAGTAATGTTGGAGTTAGCTATACAGGGTTGAGGTTGATTCCAAAAATATATATACTTTGAGTTATGATCTAGCCTGAGACGTGTATACACTGGGTCGTGGATTGATTCAAGATAATATATATCGATTTATTTCTGTACATCTAACTGTGGACAACTAGTTGTAGGTTACTAACAAGGACAGCTGACTTAATAAACTCAAATCATTAAAACGTAATAAAAATGTTGTAAATATATATTTTGAACATACTTTGATATATATATACATATTTGTTATAGGTTCGTGAATCGACCAGTGGCCAGGTCTTATTTCCAACGAAGGAAAAATCTGTGAAAGTGAGTTATAGTCCCACTTTTAAAATCTAATATTTTTGGGATGAGAATACATGCAGCTTTATAAATGATTTACAAAATAGACAAAAGTATGCGAAACTACATTCTATGGTTGGATTATTAAACCGAATATTGCCCCTTCAAGTCTGGTAGCCTAAGAATTAGGGAAATGGCCCCTAATTGACGCGAATCCTAAAGATAGATCTATGGGCCTAACAAACCCCATTCTGGAATTTGAAATGCTTTAATACTTCGATTTATATGGTGATTGCGATTGCCAATTTATGACATACTTGCGAGTATGCGGGGAATATTCTGTATGCATTATGTTAATGTCGGTTACCAGGTGTTCATCATAGAATGATTTTTATACACTTGCGAGTGTAAGATTATTGAATAAATGAAATCTTGTGGTCTATTATATTAATTTGATAATATATAGGTTAAACCTATAACTCACCAACATTTTTGTTGACGTTTTAAGCATGTTTATTTTCAGGTGATTATTAAGAGCTTCCGCTGTTGCATACTAAAATAAGGACAAGATTTGGAGTCCATGATTGTATGATATTGTGTAAAAACTGCATTCAAGAAACTTATTTCGATGTAATATTTTTTTTTTGTAAACCATTATGTAATGGTCGTGTGTAAACGGTATATTTTAGATAATCATTATTTGATAATCTACGTAATTTTTTTAAAACCTTTATCGATAAAATAAAGTTTATGGTTGTTTTAAAAATGAATGTAGTCTTTGAAAAACGTCTCATATAGAGGTCAAAACCTCGCGACGAAATCAATTAATATGGAACGTTTATAATCAATATGAACGGGACATTTCAGTTGGTATCCGAGCGTTGGTCTTAGAGAACCAGAAAATTACATTAGTGTGTCTTACCGAGTTTGTTAGGATGTATTAGTGAGTCTGGACTTCGACCGTGTTTTTCTTCAAAAACGATTGCTTAACATTTTTTTGTTGAAAACTATATATTATTAACATGTAAATATTTTGTGATATAGTAATCTCTTAACGTGTTTGATATTGTGTGATAGATGTCTACCTCTAGAACAAATTCCATCGACTCACCTAATAATAATGAAGAGTCGAATATATTTTGGCAAGATTCACAAATTCCCGAAGAGGAACCGGAAGAAGAGGAACCGGAAGAAGAGGAACCGAAAGAGGAGGAACCGGAAGAGGAAGAACCGGAAGAAGAAGAGGTTTCGGAGGAAGAAATATTGATACCTACAGTAAATCGGTTAAATAAAAGAAAATCCTCAACCAACGAACCAAAGTTAATAATGGTCAATGGTGTTTCTGCCGAGGAAGCAAAATATTGGGAAGATTACCAATTTTTCGATGAATCGAATCCCGATGAGGATTTCGATGGTGTTATAGAAATTACCTCGACCCAATTTAATAAATAAACTGAAAATAATAAGGGAAAAGGTATAAAAATAGAGAAACCTGATTCCAACCCCGATGAACTTTATATGTACCGGCAACGTCCGTATTTCCTAAATTGTAATAATAACCCGGGAACCTCTAAACCACCAGGTTTTTCTAAACCATCATGGAAAACGACGGCTCGTATTAGAGGAACACCATATGTCTCTATAAAATTAGGAAAACGAACCATGTCTGAAGAAGAA
Organism: Rutidosis leptorrhynchoides; assembly: GCF_046630445.1. Classification (NCBI taxonomy): domain Eukaryota; kingdom Viridiplantae; phylum Streptophyta; class Magnoliopsida; order Asterales; family Asteraceae; genus Rutidosis; species Rutidosis leptorrhynchoides. The sequence continues at coordinate 314,286,661 of NC_092334.1, read as the reverse complement.
GAAACCAGTGATTCAGATTAGAGGGTTGTAATCATGTTGTGTATTATATGTATTGTAGTGTGCTTGTATTATTATGTTCTATGTAAAAATTGCTTGTATTATTTGTTAATTATCTTTTACGAATCTAATCCTTGTCTATTTTACAGTATAAAAACAAAATGGACGTTAAGGGTAGACAACCGAATATTTTAAAAGACCTACCAGAGGATATGATTGAGGAAATCTTGTCTAGAGTCGGTCAGAATTCATCAACACATTTAGTTATGGCGAAATTAACTTGTCAAACATTTGAAAGACTTTCCAGAAATGCCTTAGTTTATAAAAGGCTTTCCTTTGATAGGTGGGGTATATCACATTGGGGAGACCGTAAGTTACGCCGTATTTTCTTTAAAGCATTAAATGCGGGGAACCCAAATGCAATTTTACGCTACGGGTTAAGAACCTATTTTGACTCAACATATCCCAACATAGGAATTCGTGAGTTAGAAAGAGCTTCTAACATGCAACATAAAGAAGCATGTTATACTTACGGGTTAGTGATGTTCGCTTCTTACCAAAGTGAGAAAAAGAACATTGGATTACAACTTTTAAATAAAACCTTCCCACAAGTGACGGATTCTGTAGTTGGGGTGAGAAACAAGGTTTTTACATTATTACGGGGCTGTTGGACATTACGAAACCCTCATCCTTTTGACGACATTACAACATGCTGCCTAGCCAATGGTCATAACGGTTACTTTCCACAAGACCAAGGATGGGAAGTCATTTTAGTAAAACCAGAATGCATGACTTGTTTCTGGACTTATGAATTACGTGTCTTTATTTCTTTTGCTGAACAACTTGCGTATTAACTAGAATTGCCTTTATAGCTGCCGTGTGTATTTCATCCTATATGTATAATAGCGGTATTGTAAGTTTGTAAAATATTGTATAAAATTTGAACGTGAAATTTTATTATAATCAATTTTTTCATATAGAATTGTAGTAGTTGAATTGTATAATAGCTACTAAGTATGAACTTAACGGGTAGGTACTACCCGAATTAAAACTATAAAATGCTAATATGAAGAAAAAGCTTTTATAAATGAGTTCATACTATGCTACGATATACTATTGACTACTCTTAAAATTCTATATGATTAACTTAATTCTTTTGGCTATTTTTGAAGGAAATGGCACCGACAACTCGTCAGAACTTGAACATAAGTGAGGAAGACTTTCGTGCTTTTCTTGTAGCAAACATATCCGCAGTACAGGTGCGATGCAAAATAACAATAACTCTGGATCTAGCAGTGGAACTAATTCCACAAGAAATCGTGTAGGATGCTCCTACAAAGAATTCACTGCCTGCAAACCTTTGGAATTTAATGGAACCGAAGGACCAATTGGATTGAAACGGTGGACCGAGAAAGTTGAATAGGTGTTTGCCATAAGTAAGTGTACTGAAGAGGACAAAGTTAAGTATGCTACGCATACCTTCACAGGTACCGCGTTAACGTGGTGGAACACCTATCTTGAACAGGTAGGACAAAATGCTGCTTACGCATTACAATGGTCGGCATTCAAGCAATTGATGAACGAGCAGTACCGTCCTAGAAACGAAGTCAATAAGCTCAAGGTAGAGCTTAGAGAGTTACGAACACAAGGGTTCGACATTACCACATATGAACGACAATTCACAGAGTTGTGCCTATTGTGTCCGAGAACGATCGAAGATGAAGAAGAGAAGATCGACGCATTTATAAAAGGGTTACCAGTAAGGATTCAAGAAGATGTGAGTTCACACGAGCCCGCTTCCATACAAAAGGCAAGTCGAATAGCTCATAAACTCATAAATCAGATTGAGGGAAGAATTAAAGAGCAGGCGGCCGAAGAAGCCAACACGAAACAACTTAAAAGGAAGTGGGAAGAAAACAGTGACAAGAGTCACCAATACAACAACAATAATAACAATAATCGCAATTATAAATGTGATAATGCTAAAAATGAACATATATTTCATAGCATTATTCCTCAAGAAAGACAAGCTTTTAGTTGCAATTGTTCTATTTAAAAGTGATATTCGTTTAAATAATAAAAGGTGAAGACAAAAGACAGATTCGACGAATTGAAGACGCAAACGACCAAAAAGCTCAAAAGTACAAAATACAATCAAAGAGGTTCCAATTATTGATAAGAAACATCTCGAAATTACAAGAGTACAAGATTCAAAACGCAAAGTACAAGATATTAAATTGTACGCAAGGACGTTCAAAAATCCGGAACCGGGACATGAGTCAACTCTCAACGCTCGACGCAACGGACTAAAAATTACAAGTCAACTATGCACATAAATATAATATAATATTTAAATAATTCTTATAATTATTTATATATTATATAAATAATAAAAATCCGTCGGCAAGAAAGACTCCAAAGTTGGTGAGCTGTATTTTCAAACTCCGCGACTCGCGGAGTTTGAAGGCAAAACAGGCCGCGAGTCGCGGAGCCCCGAATTCTGAAACTCCCTATAAAAGCAAACGAATTCTGATCGCAAAAACCAACATATATATCCATCTCTCTATCTATATACGTAATATTTATATTTATAATTTATATTTTAATTTTAATTTTAATTCTAATATAATAAGGGTATGTTAGCAAATGTTGTAAGGGTGTAAGTCGAAATTCTGTCCGTGTAACGCTACGCTATTTTTAATCATTGTAAGTTATGTTCAACCTTTTTAATTTAATGTCTTGTAGCTAAGTTATTATTATGCTTATTTAATCCGAAGTAATCATGATGTTGGGCTAATTACTAAAATTGGGTAATTGGGCTTTGTACCATAATTGGGGTTTGGACAAAAGAACGACACTTGTGGAAATTAGACTATGGGCTATTAATGGGCTTTATATTTGTTTAACTAAATGATAGTTTGTTAATGTTAATATAAAGATTTACAATTGGGCGTCCCTATAAATTACCATATACACTCAATCGGACACGATGGGCGGGGTATTTATATGTACGAATAATCGTTCATTTAACCGGACACGGGAATGGATTAATAGCCACTAGAATAATTAAAACAGGGGTGAAATTATGTAAAAGGACACTTGGCATAATTGATAACAAAATATTAAAACCTTGGGTTACACTCAGTCGACATCCTGGTGTAATTATTAAACAAAGTATTAAAATCTTGTTACAGTTTAAGTCCCCAATTAGTTGGAATATTTAACTTCGGGTATAAGGATAATTTGACGAGGATACTCGCACTTTATATTTATGACTGATGGACTGTTATGGACAAAAACCAGACAGACATATTAAATAATCCAGGACAAAGGACAATTAACCCATGGGCATAAAACTAAAATCAACACGTCAAACATCATGATTACGGAAGTTTAAATAAGCATAATTCTTTTATTTCATATTTAATTTCCTTTATTTTATATTTAATTGCACTTCTAATTATCGCATTTTTATTGTTATTGTATTTAATTGCACTTTTAATTATCGTACTTTTTAATTATCGCAAGTTTATTTTATCGCACTTTTATTATTCGCAATTTCATTATCGTTATTTACTTTACGCTTTAATTTAAGTCTTGTATTTATTTTTAATATTTTACATTTGGTTTTAACTGCGACTAAAGTTTTAAAATCGACAAACCGGTCATTAAACGGTAAAAACCCCCCTTTATAATAATAATATTACTTATATATATATTTGTATTTTTATAAAAGTAAACTAATATAGCGTTAAGCTTTGTTTAAAGATTTTCCCTGTGGAACGAACCGGACTTACTAAAAACTACACTACTGTACGATTAGGTACACTGCCTATAAGTGTTGTAGCAAGGTTTAAGTATATCCATTCTCTAAATAAATAAATATCTTGTGTAAAATTGTATCGTATTTAATAGTATTTCCTGCTAAAAATTAATAGTATTTCATATACACCTCGCATAACATCAAGTTATTTTTGGCGCCGCTGCCGGGGAACAATCTAGCTTAAAAGCCGGAAGCAACGCTAATATATAAAAAAAAAGATTTTTATTTTTAGTTTACTTTTATTAAAATTCGTTTTTATAAAAATACGTTTTAAATATTCGAAAATATAAAAAGAAAAACAAAAACATAAGTATTTTTAAGATTTTATTAAATATTTAAGTTTTATAAAGTTTCTTTATTTTTATATAAGTTTTATTTAAGTATTTTGTTTTTATTTAAAACATAAAAAAAAACCGAAAAAAATAATTTAATATATATAAATCTATTTTTAAGATATTTTTAAAATTATAAAGTAGTTCTATTTTTATTGAAGTTTTTAAATATAAGTTTTTATTATATAAATATTTTGATATAAACAGAAAATATAAAAACAGAAAATATAAAAAAAAAATGTCGAATTAAAAACTGTACCAGAATTGAATTTTGGAACCCCGCGACTCGCGGGGTTTGCTGCTTGGAATACCGCAACTCGCGGAGCTACTCTGACACCGACAGAAACCCTAATCTGCATTTAATTACGGGTAATTATTAATTATTATTATTATTAACCCTAGTTAATTATTATTATTATAATTGGTTTTACTTTTTATTTAATTTATATTTTAGTTAAATTAGTTTAATTAAATTGTAAAATTAATAGTTTTAATAAATAAATAATATAAAAATAATATTTTTATAAAAATTGTATTTTTTACAACTTTTTGTATATTTTTATATTTTGTCCCTTTTTAATCGTTTTAGCGTAATATTTGTATTTTTAGCTCATATTTAGTTTTAAACTTAGTTTTTACCATAGTTATTTTTACTTCTAGATTTTTAGGCTTTGCCGTAGAATTCCTTAAGTGCTTTTTCTTTAGACTAAGATTTAGGTACTTTAGAATTTTGCGACGCCTTTTTAAGTTTTAGTTTCTTTTTAAGTTATTTCCATTTGGGATATAGTTTTTCCTGTAAGCTTTAATATTTTTAGACGACTTTTACCTATGTATCAATTATCATTCCAATTAGTAATCTCAATTTGCGATTATAATTTTAAGTTAGTTGTAGTAATAAGGTTAGGTTAGTCAAGTGTTTTTAAGTGTTATAAGTTTCTTTTATTTTTCCGTCACCTTTTATTTTTCAACCATTTTTCTTTTTCGACCTTTTTTTCGACGAACTCTTTTTCTTTCTTATTTCTCGCTATTCTAGTTTTAGGACATAGATTTTTATTCTACTTCTTATCTAAATTTCTTAAAATTACGAAAATTTATTTTAAGTGGTTAAATTAATAGACATCAAAATTTTCTGGTTCGTAGTAATAGTTGGATTTGTACGTGGACCGGGTTATTGGAGCCAAACAATCCTCAATTATATTGAGACCAAACGAATCCTGCCCCTCTGCTGCATCTTTTGGCTATTCGAAACGTGGGCAAAATCAGAAAAGTCTATTGATTGGATAACTTATTATAATTTTTCTTTTCTTTTAAAAACTAATAGGATATTCAGTGAATGCACCGAGCAAGACGTGCACCACCTTTTGTACGTTCACCACCTGTAACTAGATCAAGACATTTAGCAAATATTACCACCATTGATTTTTCTTTAGAATCGTCATCCAGTCGACCAAGTACTCCAGTTCAAATTTCCGATAATCCATTTTTTGAACCCGACCTCACAATTGAGAATCCGGAGAATATTCAGGAATGATTCATAGATCCTAAACCACTAAACTTTCCTCCGGAACCACCAATCATTCAAACAGAGATTGTTGAGGAACGAACCATTAAATCAGAATCCTCAAGTGATTCCGATTCAACAAATTCAATTATGGAGAATCTGGAACCTTTAAGTATGGAAGACCGAATGAGAGCTAAACGCACTGGCCAAGGTCACGCAATTACTCATCCAGACATTAATGCGCCAGATTATGAAATCAAAGGACAAATTCTACACATGGTGACTAATCAATGCCAATTTAGTGGTGCGCCGAAGGAAGATCCAAATGAACATCTTCGTACCTTTAATAGGATTTGCACACTATTTAAAATCCGAGAAGTGGAGGATGAACAGATATATCTCAAGTTATTTCCCTGGACTTTAAAGGGAGAAGCCAAAGATTGGTTGGAATCGTTACCTGAAGGGGCGATTGATACATGGGATGTTTTAGTTGAAAAATTTCTTAAACAATTCTTTCCTGTATCTAAAGCCGTAAGACTTCAAGCAGAAATTGTTACGTTTACACAGAAACCAAATGAAACTCTATATGAGGCGTGGACAAGATTTGGAAAGTTGTTAAGAGGATGTCCGCAACATGGTTTAGACACCTGTCAAATAGTACAAATATTCTACCAAGGATGCGACATCACTACAAGGAAAGACATAGATATAGCAGCTGGTGGTTCTATTATGAAGAAAACCGAAACTGATGCTTACAAAATTATTGATAACACTGCTTTCCACTCACATGAGTGGCACCAAGAAAAATATATCGTTAGATCATCTAAAGCAGCTAGAGCCGATTCTAGCTATGACTTAGATTCCATTTCCGCAAAGATAGATGCTGTCGAGAGACGAATGGAAAAGATGACTAAAGATATTCACTCAATACAAATTAGTTGTGAGCAGTGTGGAGGACCACATTTGATAAAAGATTGTCTCAGTATTGAATTAACAATAGAACAAAGAGAGAATATTTCATACATAAACCAAAGGCCTGGAAATAATTATCAGAATAATTATCAACCGCCAAGACCGATTTACAATCAAAACCAGAATTATAACAGAAATATTCCATACAACAACCAAAAAGGTCCTAGCAATCAACAAGTATCCAATAATACTTACAATCAGCAAAGACCTAATTTTCAAAACAAACCACCACAACAAACCGATGATAAAAAGCCGAATTTAGAAGATATGATGACGAAGCTAGTTGAAACTCAAACGCAGTTTTTCACATCTCAAAAACAAACCAATGAACGAAATGCTCAAGCATTTAGAAATCAACAAGCTTCTATTCAAAATCTGGAACAAGAAGTAAGTAACCTAGCAAGGTTAATAGGTGAAAGAAAACCGGGAAGTCTACCTAGTGATACAAATGCTAATCCCCGGAATGAAACAGCTAAAGCCATTACCACAAGAAGTGGTACAACACTTAAACCACCTGAAATACCTGTAACTTCTGATGAAGCTATTCCTACTCCACAAGAACCACAACCTGATAAAGATAAGGAAAAAGAACCGGTAGTTGAAAAGGTTAATGAAGATAACACAGTTAAGGCTAAACCTTATGTTAAACCATACCAACCACCACTTCCTTACCCGAGTAAAATGAAGAAAGAGAAACTTGAAGCCGAGCAATCCAAATTCTTGGATATGTTTAAACAGATAAATGTAAATCTTTCTTTCATTGATGTGATTTCAGGAATGCCTAGATATGCTAAATTCTTGAAAGATCTAATCTCAAATAGAAAGAAAATGGAAGAACTCTCGGCTGTTACCATGAATGCTAATTGTTCAGTAGTGCTGTTGAATAAGATACCAGAAAAACTATCTGATCCAGGAAGTTTCACGATTCCATGTTTTCTGGGTAGTCTTAGTTCAATAGAATCATTAGCAGATTTAGGTGCTAGTATAAATCTAATGCCGTATTCACTATACGCTAAACTAGACCTTGGAGAATTGAAACCAACCAGAATAAGCATACAACTAGCCGATAGATCAATAAAATATCCTAGAGGGATAATGGAGAAGATGCTAGTTAAAGTTGGTACTTTAGTATTTCCAGTAGATTTTGTTGTTTTGGACATGGAAGAAGATTCTCAAGTTCCTCTCATATTAGGAAGACCATTCTTAAACACGGCTAAAGCAATGATAGACGTGTTCGGTAAGAAATTGACCCTAAGTATAGAGGATGAGAGTGTTACCTTTTCAGTTGATAGAGCAATGCAACAACCGCAATCTGCAGATGATACATGTTATTATATTCAAACTATAGATGCACATGCAGAATTATTAGAAGAATTTCTAGAATTACAAGGAACAGGAGAATGTTCTTTAGGAGAAGGTAATGAACCAATTGATGAAGCTAAAATGTCAGCTACACTTATAGCTAATGGATATGAACCAACAACAGAAGAAATTCAAATGCTAAAAGAAGAAGACAGATATCGATACAAATCATCGATAGAAGAACCACCGAAATTAGAGTTAAAGCCACTTCCAAACTATTTGGAATACGCTTATTTACATGGTGAATCTGAATTACCTGTAATAATATCGTCTTCTCTTACTGAAAATGAGAAATCACAACTCATTTCTGTGTTGAAAGCCCATAAACCAGCCATTGCATGGAAGATTCATGATATTAAAGGAATAAGTCCTTCGTATTGCACACATAAAATCCTTATGGAAGAAGGTCATAAAATGTATGTGCAACGCCAACGAAGACTAAATCCTAATATGCAAGATGTAGTTAAGAAAGAGATTATTAAACTGCTAGATGCAGGTTTGATATATCCAATCTCTGTAGTCCATGGGTAAGCCCAGTTCAATGCGTGCCTAAGAAGGGTGGCATGACTGTCATTACAAATGAAAAAAATGAGCTTATTCCTACTAGAACTGTAACAGGATGGCGTGTGTGTATTGATTATAGAAAATTAAATGACGCCACCAGAAAAGATCACTTTCCCTTACCTTTCATAGATCAAATGTTGGAAAGATTAGCCGGAAACAGTTACTATTGTTTTCTTGATGGTTTTTCCGGATATTTTCAAATTCCAATAGCACCCGAAGACCAAGAGAAAACCACATTCACGTGCCCTTATGGTACTTTTGCTTACAAACGCATGCCATTTGGACTTTGTAACGCCCCTGCAACCTTTCAAAGGTGTATGATGGCAATTTTTCATGACATGATAGAAGAATGCATGGAAGTTTTCATGGATGACTTTTCAGTCTTCGGTGATACATTTGAAACATGTCTAGCTAATCTTGAACGAATGCTCATTAGATGCGAACAATCAAATCTAGTACTTAATTGGGAGAAATGCCATTTTATGGTTAAAGAAGGCATCGTTCTTGGTCATAAAATTTCAAAAGAAGGAATTGAAGTGGATAGAGCTAAAGTAGATGTAATTGCTAAACTTCCACATCCCACCAATGTTAGAGGAGTTAGGAGTTTTCTAGGGCATGCCGGTTTTTACCGACGTTTCATAAAAGATTTTTCTAAAATTGCCACTCCTATGAATAAACTCCTAGAAAAGGATGCTCCATTCATCTTTTCAGATGAGTGTATCAAATCTTTTTATATTCTTAAAGAGAAACTCACTAATGCGCCGATCATGATAACACCAAATTGGAATCTACCATTTGAACTAATGTGCGATGCAAGTGATTTTGCAATGGGAGCCGTTTTAGGACAAAGGATTGAAAAACGATTTCAACCTATATATTATGCTAGTAAGACGTTATAAGGAGCACAAACGAACTATACAACTACTGAAAAAGAACTCCTTGCTATTGTCTTTGCTTTTGACAAATTTCGATCATATCTCGTTCTAGCAAAAACGGTGGTCTATACCGACCATTCTGCTCTTAGATACCTATTTTCAAAACAAGATGCTAAACCAAGATTAATCCGTTGGATCTTACTCTTACAAGAGTTTGATATTGAAATCCGAGATAAAAGAGGAGCAGAAAATCTCGCCGCTGATCATCTTTCTCGTCTTGAAAATCCTGAGTTAGAAGTTCTAAATGAATCGGCCATACAAGACAACTTTCCTGACGAATATCTATTGAAGATAGATTATAAAGAAATTCCATGGTTTGCAGACTATGCAAACTACTTAGTTTGTGGATTCCTTGAAAAAGGATTATCGTACCAAAAACGAAAGAAATTCTTCAGTGATATAAAACACTATTTTTGGGAAGATCCACATCTGTTTAAAAGTTGTCCCGATGGAATAATACGCCGATGTGTATTTGGAGATGAAGCTAGTAAAATATTAAACCATTATCACACAGGACCAACAGGAGGGCATTATGGGCCTCAACTAACAGCAAGAAAAGTTTATGATGCTGGATTCTATTGGCCTACAATTTACAAAGACGCACACCTTCTTTGCAAATCCTGTGATGCTTGTCAAAGGGCCGGAAAAATAAGTCAACATGATGAAATGCCACAAAATGTCATACAAGTATGTGAAGTATTTGACATTTGGGGTATTGACTTTATGGGTCCATTTCCAAAATCTCATAATAATCTATATATACTCGTAGCCATTGATTATGTATCTAAATGGGCGGAAGCACAAGCTCTCCCAACTAACGATGCACGAGTTGTAGTCAACTTTTTAAAACGTCTTTTTGCAAGGTTTGGAACACCGAAAGCTTTAATAAGTGATCGGGGTACTCATTTCTGTAATAATCAACTTGAGAAAGTTCTTAAAAGATATGGAGTAACTCATAAAATCTCCACCACATATCATCCACAAACAAGTGGACAAGTTGAAAATACCAACCGAGCTTTAAAACGTATTCTAGAGAAAACCGTAGGATCAAATCCGAAGGAATGGTCCATTAAATTGGAGGATGCACTCTGGGCTTTTAGAACAGCCTACAAAACTCCAATTGGAACCACACCTTTTAGACTTGTTTATGGAAAAGCATGTCATCTTCCAGTAGAAATTGAACACAAAGCATTTTGGGCTTTGAAGACATGTAATCTTGATTTACATGAAGTCGGACGTCTACGATTAAGTCAACTAAACGAATTAGAAGAATTAAGACATGAAGCATACGAAAATTCGTTAATCTATAAAGAAAGAACGAAGAAATGGCATGATAAAAGAATCAGAAGTTCAAAAGAATTTAAAGAAGGAGACAGAGTTCTTCTTTTCAATTCACGATTCAAGCTATTTCCTGGAAAATTGAAATCAAGTTGGTCTGGAGCATTCATAGTCAAAAGAGTTTTCCCATACGGAACGATAGAATTAATAAATTCAAATGGGATTGAATTTAAAGTTAATGGTCACAGAGTTAAATACATAGATAGTCCGATGGAAGTCGACAACGAAGTTAATCACAATTTCGACACCACAGCTAACTAAGTGTGGGGAGAATCAAGTTTTTAAAGGATAATATGTATTTCTGTTAGAGTTAGATTGTCTGTTTTCGTGTAGTTCTCGAAAATGAAACCCGAATGGTCTTTCCCTAGCAGACCCTAAAGAACTAGTCTTCTCCCCCCATTTTGAATTTTTATTTTTTTAGGTTTTTACAAAATGAAGACTGCCTGTGAACTAAACCATGGTCTAATGCTACACGCTTTGATCACTAAACGTAATAATGACACACTACCGAGTGAAATAGTATCAGTAATCAGAGAAAGATTGGACGGAGTTTGAAAAGAATCCAGATGCGAAGATAATAAGTTACAATTTGGTAAAGGAAAATCAAAATCCGCTGCGAAAAGAAGAGTACGACACCTAGAAAGATGTCACAAATGCGGAAAATGGTCACACGGAGGTAAATGTTCAAATAATCAAACCTATTCAAATACCGAATTTGTTACTTTATGCAGAGACGGACCGTTCGTATGTTTAGAAGAAAAAACACTGAATGCTCGAGGTTACGCCTATGTAGCCATGGAAAACCAATTAAACCGACTATCTTATGAATGGGATAGATCATATAACTAAGAATACTATCTCACAGGTAAGTCTGTACAGTTTTTATTTTTTTATTTTTATTTTTAACCTTTTGATAATAAACGCTAATTTGTTCGCTATAAAGTATTAAATTGGTATTGAATAAAATTAGGTTTGGCGACTGAAATTATAGATATCATTCAAAAATTTATTACATCACTGCGAAATTTAACATTTATTCTTAAGGTATAAATATCTTTAATCAATCAACCCAAAATATTTCAAAAATTCATCATGAGTTAAATTAGGTCTTGGAACCGAAATTACTTTACCGAAAAGAGGGGCGCATATTTTTGATAATATTTGATTGATTAAAGTGGGATAAAAAGCCAAAAAGATTTTTAATTTTATTTTTACCATGCTTTTAAAATTAATATTTAAATCTTAAATTAATATTGTAAACTTTGTAAAAACAATATTTTTAAAATTGTAAATATTTGAAAAATTAATTTAAGTTTGGTGTGAATTTTTCATATTAATTTTGAATTTTATATTTAAATTGTGTGAATTTAAAAACAAAAATTTACTTTATCTCATTAAGTTAAAAATATGATTTTTAAAATTCGTCGTAAGTTGAAGACTAGGTCTTTAAACCGAAATTGCTTTATCCAAGGGAGGGACGAGAACTTTTATTATCATTATTTTTAATCTTATTGAATTAAAGTATGCCAAAAACATTAAAAAACTCAAAAATCTTAGCTTTTAAAACAATCGCTACAAAAAGACAAATTTTAAAATTTTGTCGAAGGACAGACTAGGACATCGATCCGAAACGACCTCGTCCTAAATAACAAGGGAAACAAAATTTTAAAATTAATTACTTAATTGTTTTAATTAGTATAAGATATATATAAAAAAAAAAAAAAACTCCGCGACTCGCGGAGTTTGAAGGTTTAAACCCCGCGACTCGTGGAGGGACCGAATTACAGAAAAAAATAAAAGGAGCTGGAACAGCTCAGTCCACACAACACATAAAAAAAAATACTGCGAAAATAATACCCGAAAAACCCGAAAAACACCCCCAAAATCACAATTTTTAACCGTTAATCATCAAATCTTTTACTAAAATCATGTTGAGAAGGATGCTATCAAGGAATTACTCAAGAAAAACGGTAAATTTCTACACCTAAACACCATTTAATCCGAAAATTAGTGTTCTTGAGCAATTTTATACCCAATTTGATTTTGATGCTTTTTAGTGTAATTATGCTTAAATTGTTTATGTATTATGCTTGTATAACATAGATTGATGCTATTTAACATGATTAGAAGCCTTAAACTTTAAATTTTGAGTAATCTAGGGTTTGTGTTCTTGAGCAAATTTGGGGCTTTTTGATATAAACAGGTTATGGCCTATTTTTGTCATGAATTGTTGCTAAATTAAGTAGTGTAACATGTTAGGTAGTTAAATGATCCAAACTTTGACCCTAAACATTATTTTGAGAATTAAAGTGGACTTTTTCAAGTCTAAAATTCATGAACTTGATTTTTGAGAGATAATGCCATTTGAAACTTGTTTAATTGCTAGTAATGATTATTTTGACATGTTATTTGAGTTGAATTCTTATGAACTTGGCGAACATTTTCGTATATGCTTATTTGAAAAAGTGTAGATTTGATGAAAATATGAAAATGAGCTTAAGTTTGATATAAATTGATCATGTCATTGTAATTATTTTGATTGATGATTTTGCTGACACTAATGCATATTTGGATGCACAAAAATTGTGTTTGATGTGTTTTGCAGACTGAAAGGGGTGAATCTTCATCCCAAGCTCGAAATGCTCCTGCTGAGAATGCAGAACAACAGGAGGTGGATAACTACTACAAGCAAGATATACCTCATCCAGTCATGACATTTTCTGATATACACTTGGAAGATTTGCACCCGAACCTGAGATTTGACAGACTTTGGATAGATTATCCAAAATACCAAAGGGGTTTGCATACTCTTCATTCTAAAGTTGTTGAGGTACCGAGGGTTATAGAATGGGGACCATTAGAAGCTGTAGAATTGGCCGGGCCAATTAGGGAATTACTTACACAGAGGTATGGTAATTCTACTTTTAACGACTGGGTACGTTTATTCACCATGCGTAGACCTGTATATAAAGTATGGTGTGAAGAATTGTTGTGTAGTATAGAATTAAATGATCGGGTAGCTAGTTTAACCGATCGATCTTTTATTAGATTTTTGTTAGGAGGTTCGATGCGCCACATGTCTTTACTAGACATGGCTCAGGCTTTACGTATATATACGCCTGAGGAGTTAGCATCTGCCGATTGTAGAGGGTTGATACTAAATGGTAGAAAGATAGATGAAAATTTTGATACACATGGTGTATGGAGTCAAATGACAAGCCATCACCGATTCAAAGGGGGAAATTACTCTTATTTGGATATAGATAGAGCTGAATTAAGAGTAATTCATAGGCTTTTAGCTAATTCGATTACACAAAGAGGTAAGAACAAGGAAAAGGTAAATGAACAGGATTTGTTTTACCATATGTGTATTCGAGACCCACAAAGCGCTGTAAGTATACCTTATTGTGTGGGTTATTATTTATCAGCTATGGTTAGGGGGATGAGACCGCATAGCATAATAGGAGGTGGTATTTTTATTACTTTGATTGCTGAATATCTCGGTGTGGATATAAGTCGGGGGGGATTATTAGTCGAAGAACCAGAACCCCGCGATACTATAGGTTTAAATGTATACCATGGTGCGAAAGTTTTGAAGAGGCGAAATAACGCCGCAGTACAATACCATGGTAGACATCCACAGGTTGAGAGAAACCAACAGCAAGGTAATGTAGGAGGGGGAAATGAAATGCAAGAAATGCAAAGGTTTATAGCTTCACAGGAGTACGAAAATGCTAGACAAAGAGCATTTGAAGATTGGCAAGTTCATCAAAACCAAATCATAGATTATTGCCAACATATAGGTAGAAACTATATTCCTACTCCAAAGCCAATATTCCCTCCCTGGTCTATAGAGATTCAACCACCGTATCCTACGTATAACCCAGCCGAAGCATTCTATAGCACCTATGGTTATGCATGGAACCCCTATTGGTATCAGTATCATCCCTAGTCTACTTAGTTTTATTTATTTTGTAATTTGTAATGTTGATACATTTAATACTTATGTTAATATTGTAATAGTTTTTATAATTTTCTAACTTTTATTCTTAGATTTTAATAATTTTTGAATGTGGGGTAATATACCAAACTTCAAAAATATGTATATATGTTTGCAGTTTATCTTATGTACACAACAGGGTAAAACAATGCATTTTCAAAGACTGGCATTAAGTTCAGCAAAAGCAACTAATTTTGACGACAAGATGCAAAATATATGTGAAATAACAACAAGACGGAATGAACAAATGATGTGCACCATTTATCATTCCGCAAACAAACACCAATATATTTAGAAACTTTGGTAAAATTTAATCATTTTCACACAAATCACCCTCAATAATTTAAATTGTTACTGATTTCTTGCAAATGAGGGCACTGCAAGATCTTAAGTGTGGGAAGGGGTTAAATTCTTTCGGATTTATTTTAAAATTTTTATCTTAAACACTGGGTTACCATTAAAAATACTAGTAAAGCAGTAGTTGTATTAGAATCTAGTGCTCTCTGATAATAAAGAACAGCCCTAGTCTTATATACTGACTACCCAATTCTAGTAAAATTTTTCAAAATTTTCAATTAAATGAACTCAAAATCATGTTTATACATATTTATGAACGATAAAACTAGGTTTTAACACCGAAATTATTGTAACCTCGGAAAGGACATAAATTGAGAAACAAACCAAAATGTTAAAATTCATTTAAAATAGAATAGAGGACAATAAAAAGGAAAATAAAAGCCAAGTGTGGGAAAATTCTCCAAGTTATTCAAAACATATATCACATATTTTTGTACAAATAACTGAAAATACTTTTGCTTTGGACTAAACTAAAAAGTTTTACCTGATTTACTGTAAGAAAGATGGATCTACACGATGAATCAATTCCATCATTAAAAGGAAGTAAAGTCTTCCGAAAAAGACACGCGCTTCTTGATTTAGGTCAAGAAGTTGTCGTCCAGACCAGCTGTAGGTTGACAAAAAATCTAGAAAAGTCATCACTAAAATCAGCAGGAAATCCACGGACCTCAGCATTAAACAGGGTCGCCAAGTGGTCAGATTTATCCTAACCATGAGAAGGATTTATCTCGTAAAATGGGGGGCACTATGCAAATTAGCTGGATAAGACTAATGAATCAGATCCCCAGAAAGGATAATCTCCTTAAAAGATCAAAAATCAGCTTTTAAGCCTGATATTACTCAATCCTTGAGATTGACCTTAAAGATTGAGAATTACAAACTCATGGAATTCAATGATATCTAAACTCGAGCTTGAACGAGAAAATATTTTGATCAAAATTACAAACCGATTTGTTTTCTGAAAACCCTATTTTCAATGCGTTCATTACCATTGAACGTAAAATCCTAGAAATTCACCTGGAATTCATTAGGTCACCTGAACTAAATCGGGTGTCAACCGTAAGAACGGTGGTTGCATAGTGGTCAAAGACAGGACCTTGTGCCAGACCGAAAAATCATAAGGGTGAGCTTTACTATTGCTCCTACCAAGGATAGTAATTGCGTCCGACACGTTATAGACCATAATTAAAAGCATGTCAGGGGACATTGCCTTAACAGTTGCTTGTTCAACGCTTTCCTTTACAACCGGACGGTAGTTTACCGAAAGGTAATATACGGGACAAGTAAACTGGACGTGTTGCTTTCCAAATACAAGGTTAGCAAGTGGGTGACACATAACCGCAAGTTTTGAGCTAAAATTTTCAAATCTGAAACCCACCAAACCCACAAAAATATTTTGCAAACACCGGTAAAGGGTTATTCCGGAAAACTTATCTAGGGTAAAAACTAGATTTAATTTTCAAAAGATCAAATGTTTTCATAAAGATCCAATTTCCTTAATGGATCTAAATTTTTATAGACATGTGGGACTGTAAACCATATCGTTACTACCATTGTTTATACCGCCGTATAGAAATCACTGATGTACAAAGTGTGAAGAATAAAGAAGTGATTCTAGTATTTCAAGATGATATTGCTTGAGGACAAGCAACGCTTAAGTGTGGGAATATTTGATAATGCTAAAAATGAACATATATTTCATAGCATTATTCCTCAAGAAAGACAAGCTTTTAGTTGCAATTGTTCTATTTAAAAGTGATATTCGTTTAAATAATAAAAGGTGAAGACAAAAGACAGATTCAACGAATTGAAGACGCAAACGACCAAAAAGCTCAAAAGTACAAAATACAATCAAAGAGGTTCCAATTATTGATAAGAAACGTCTCGAAATTACAAGAGTACAAGATTCAAAACGCAAAGTACAAGATATTAAATTGTACGCAAGGACGTTCGAAAATCCGGAACCGGGACATGAGTCAACTCTCAACGCTCGACGCAACGGACTAAAAATTACAAGTCAACTATGCACATAAATATAATATAATATTTAAATAATTCTTATAATTATTTATATATTATATAAATAATAAAAATCCGTCGGCAAGAAAGACTCCAAAGTTGGTGAGCTGTATTTTCAAACTCCGCGACTCGCGGAGTTTGAAGGCAAAAAAGGCCGCGAGTCGCGGAGCCCCAAATTCTGAAACTCCCTATAAAAGCAAACGAATTCTGATCGCAAAAACCAACATATATATCCATCTCTCTATCTATATACGTAATATTTATATTTATAATTTATATTTTAATTTTAATTTTAATTCTAATAATAAGGGTATGTTAGCAAATGTTGTAAGGGTGTAAGTCGAAATTCTGTCCGTGTAACGCTACGCTATTTTTAATCATTGTAAGTTATGTTCAACCTTTTTAATTTAATGTCTTGTAGCTAAGTTATTATTATGCTTATTTAATCCGAAGTAATCATGATGTTGGGCTAATTACTAAAATTGGGTAATTGGGCTTTGTACCATAATTGGGGTTTGGACAAAAGAACGACACTTGTGGAAATTAGACTATGGGCTATTAATGGGCTTTATATTTGTTTAACTAAATGATAGTTTGTTAATGTTAATATAAAGATTTACAATTGGGCGTCCCTATAAATTACCATATACACTCAATCGGACACGATGGGAGGGGTATTTATATGTACGAATAATCGTTCATTTAACCGGACACGGGAATGGATTAATAGCCACTAGAATAATTAAAACAGGGGTGAAATTATGTAAAAGGACACTTGGCATAATTGATAACAAAATATTAAAACCTTGGGTTACACTCAGTCGACATCCTGGTGTAATTATTAAACAAAGTATTAAAATCTTGTTACAGTTTAAGTCCCCAATTAGTTGGAATATTTAACTTCGGGTATAAGGATAATTTGACGAGGATACTCGCACTTTATATTTATGACTGATGGACTGTTATGGACAAAAACCAGACGGACATATTAAATAATCCAGGACAAAGGACAATTAACCCATGGGCATAAAACTAAAATCAACACGTCAAACATCATGATTACGGAAGTTTAAATAAGCATAATTCTTTTATTTCATATTTAATTTCCTTTATTTTATATTTAATTGCACTTCTAATTATCGCATTTTTATTGTTATTGTATTTAATTGCACTTTTAATTATCGTACTTTTTAATTATCGCAAGTTTATTTTATCGCACTTTTATTATTCGCAATTTCATTATCGTTATTTACTTTATGCTTTAATTTAAGTCTTGTATTTATTTTTAATATTTTACATTTGGTTTTAACTGCGACTAAAGTTTTAAAATCGACAAACCGGTCATTAAACGGTAAAAACCCCCCTTTATAATAATAATATTACTTATATATATATTTGTATTTTTATAAAAGTAAACTAATATAGCGTTAAGCTTTGTTTAAAGATTTTCCCTGTGGAACGAACCGGACTTACTAAAAACTACACTACTGTACGATTAGGTACACTGCCTATAAGTGTCGTAGCAAGGTTTAAGTATATCCATTCTCTAAATAAATAAATATCTTGTGTAAAATTGTATCGTATTTAATAGTATTTCCTGCTAAAAATTAATAGTATTTCATATACACCTCGCATAACATCAAAATGCAATAACTACCACCATAACGGCAACTTTAACCGCAACAACAATAACAATCCCAACAACAACTACAACAACTACAATAACCGTTTCAACAATAACAATAACCGCAACAACAACAATCCCAACAATAACAACCAGAGGCAGAAACCATGCCAGAGGTGTGAAGGATACCATCCGACTGGGCTTTGTATGACATCGTGTACTAAGTGTAATAGAAAGTGTCATGGTACGACGAAGTGTGAAGTTTACGGACCAATGGTTAACAAGAATAAAGGAACAAATAATGTCGGAACAAATAATACCGCCATTATTTGTTATGGATGTGGGAAGCCGGGTCATATCAGAAACGAATGCCTAAATTAGGGGAATACTAATGGACACGGCCGCGGAAGAGTTTTCAATATTAATATGGTAGAAGCTCAAGAAGACCCGGCGCTTGTTACGGGTACGTTTCTTATTGATGAAAAACCTGCTTATGTTTTATTTGATTCGGGTGCGGAATTTGATGAGCATATATATACCTGCTTACTACCAGTAGCCACACAGCTTTTATCCATTCAATTTTGTAATCCAACACTCTTTGATTTCATTGCACTCTCCTGTTAACAAATTTAATTATTACATAACACAGTAATAGAATATTTGTGTCCAGACATTAAATAGTTTCAATTACAATTAAGTGTTAATGGTTGTGGTTGTTTACCCCTTATTATGATTCAGTCATGACTATACTAATATTAAAAATGGAAAGTTAAATATAACACTTAAATGCAGTTTACCAATACAAGAAATTCTGTAAGCAATTATACATGTACATTTTTTTATCTGACGGATGAAGTTACAACAGAGGCCATTGTATCATAGCCCCAATAACCTCCTTTAGTGTATTATACTCAAGATTTTTATCTTTATCGGAAGTAATGTGGATTTAAATTGAGGCAAAACATACTCTATAGACACCTTCATGTAGCACGGGAGCACACGATTTCCATGTATCAAGGTAGTCTCATCGGTTGGATGCATATGGCCCCTAGCACACGGTGTAGGTTCTGAAATCGTGGGGTGGAACAAAATGATATCTATCTTCACCTATCAAGTAACAAACAAGAAATATAAATATATTTAGTAAGAATTATACAAGTATTCAGAATATCCAAATATTGACAGAGTATACAAGTATACGGAGTATTACAAGTAAACTATTATTCAAAATATAAACATTAATAACCTTTTTTGTTGCAATTCCATCAGTATTTATGGTGTCACCCATTGTATTGTGTACAGTTTTTTGTTGGTACTATTTTCATTTACATATGCATCCATTTCCTGAATGAAGATATAAATTGGAATACTTAGATTAACACAAGAAACGGGTAAGTAAGCATTACAGTACATGTACCTTGGTGATGTGAATCATTTTCATGAGAGGCCATTGAACAAAACTTCCAACCACATCACTTAAGACCTCCTTCACTGTATTTTTTGACAAGTCTTTGACCGGTATTGGAAGCCTCAAGGATGTGTAGTCCTTAGCAAAGGTGTTTATTTTTACCTTCATGTAAAAAGGAACAACCTTTTACCCATTTACTTGAGTAAATTCGTTGGTTGGATATAGTGTACCCTGAGCACACACATTAGTCTCTATATGATGTGGGTGAAATAACAAGATTTTAACTTCGTCCAGTAAACATTAAAAACAAGAAATATAACTTGTAGAGTAGTTAATAGTTTAAATGTCTATTGAAGTATCCATTTATCTGTTGAAATAAAAGAAGATCAGTTACCTTTATGCTTTGCAAGTCTGTAAACGGTTGTTTCTTGACCCTTTGATCTTGAACTCTTGGTTCATGAATCACTTCTTTTTGCATTATGTCTAGTGCTTCCACTTTCTATTTTTTGCCACTCTATCTTGTTCCTCCTCTATTTACTTGATCCCCACTTGTTTCTCCACAACTAGGTGATCTTCCATTCCCCATTTTCTCTCAACAAACTTATCATTCAACATCACCTATTCGTCTACCTGATCGACTACCCGTACGTCTACCGGTTCGTCTACTTGTTCGTCTACCATTTGCATATTTTCTGTCATGTCGTGATGTTCTGTCATGTCATGATGTTCAGGTGTTGTAGCTGTTTCATGTGTTTCAGTTTTTTCTCTTTCCACCACCACCCTATGCACCTCCTTAACCACAAATTCCTGTACCTTCTCCATTGTTACGAATTGGTCTCCCTTTTGTTGCTTACCGAATTTGCTATATCCTAGCGTGCTATTAACACCCTGGTTCTACCGCCGTGTTCTTTCCCGATATTAACTAACAAGGCATCCTCACCTTGTTTATCTGCCATAACCTGGAACAAAAAAAGAAAATTAATTGGATATAAAACAATTCTAGGTTAATAAGGCTATAAATACAAATTAAAGTATATTACAATGTTATCTATAAGGGACACATTCATATCTGAAATTATTGGCCTCTTCGTTTCTTTAGTTCACTTCATTCTTCCCAACACATAATTCCTTACAGCAGGATTGGAGATATTATGGTATACGGTATGCTTTTCAGGATCATTTTTCTCCATATCCCATTTTTCTCTATGGCCTTGATATCCTGAACGACCTACACGGGCATAATTATCTTTTAGTTGTTTCAAGGCATTTAATCTGCCTTGTTCTCGTAATGCCTTTACAATTTTCATGGGATTAAAAAGCACATTAGTTTCCATCAATTTAACAATGTAATTCCATACATATTTAAAAGCAAATGAATAACACTAACCCTTTTTGCTGGTGTATCTTCAAGTTCATAAAATTGTCTCCAATTTTCTACAGTTATGAAACCGAAATCTTGCACTTCTTCATAAGGAAGTGTGCCTTACGTTCTTAACTTGGCCCTGAATCTCTTAAAAGCCCCATTGCAATTATGGAGCGTTTGTTTCTTCACAAAATCATCTTTGATAAAATGATGTTCCTATAAATGTTGTTACATATATAATTAAACAGTAGTCAAACAAATTATGAAACAAGAAGTGATATAAGACGCGTTTAAACATGACAAACATAGTATAGTTGTTAATTCAACATTGCAGATGTAACATAAGTTATAATTATGATATTCTTTTCTCCATAAACAAGAGGTAATATTAGTTTTTCATTAAATTTAATGTGTACGCCAAAATATATATAAGCAATAATATGAAACAAAATTCTTACAGTATAAGTTATGATTACATAGCTTTATGTCCAATCATAACACGTCGTTCTCATCTGGAGATACTACTTTCCAATCATCCTCAATAAAATCAATCCTACGCCTAGTAAGAACACCTATGTTACTTGAAAATATAGCTTGATATTTTCCTATCGCCTGCCTAAATTGGTCAAATTCAACCGCAAATGGAATCACTGATTTCTCTTTAAGTTTGTTAACTCCTCGTTTAGGCCTATTGTTTTGGCTCTGTATACATGAAAAAAACAATAATAAGAATTTAACAATATTAAAAATAATAACAATACTAATACTTTAACAATACTAGTTCTAGGTATACATATAATAGAAGTAAAATCATACACGTACCATGATTTTTGATGTATCACGTTCTTGAATTTATCGAATTTAGCGAGTTTCTGCAGTTACCTGCAGAGTTCGTGGGATTGTGTATAGAACTAGGTAATCGCAAAACAACAACTTGATTGACTGACTCTTTGTAATTGCGATTTGAAGGAGTTTGGATCACTGCTATTGTTTGTGTAAATGAATCCAATAGTAAACGAGACTGGCACTTTGTTTCAATTATGATCGGAGGTTGTTTTGTGTCAAATAGTGGTGTCAATTAGGGTTGGCGGCGGATTTGAAATTTTCAAGCCAATTTAGTGGGTGATTTGGCCATTAAGCTGATGCTGAAGATGTTTAGGTTCTTTTTAATTACCTTTAGTAAAATATTTTTATCGTGCATACGACTAAATAATAAACTAGTTAGTAGACCCGTCTCATTTAGAGAATACTATTTAGTGGCAATTTTGATCCGGCCCATTTAAAAATATCTGTTTAAAAATTAGCAAGTATATTAAATATGCATTTAGAGACAAAATATCCCTCACCTTCTCAAGTACCAGATACGGAGTATCTCTTCACCTGCCACCATCTCTGTACTTGCAATAGATTCTCAATTACAACCATCTCCTGCCATGTCGAGCTCAGGTAAATGTCTTTTCTAAAACAAAATTGTTGGTTTGTTTACATTAAGCACCACACTTTACATCCATAACAGGGTTCTCAGATGTGAAAACCTAAACAACTTAGAACAAAGTATATCATCACATTTGTTTATTTTATAACTTATAGCTGACGTGATTTGTGTTTTTGTTACTATCAAATGTGTGCTATTTATTTTCATTGTTCTTTGTTTATTCTCTATCAAGTGATTATTGAGGTGTTCATAAGCTTACATCTTCTGTAATGATTTAAGGTTTATTATGAATTTAAGTTCCTATTAAATCTAATTATAAATTGTATTACCTATGACAACAAATACAACTACAAACAATGATAACTCTACAAGTCAAACACGTGCACTCG
The DNA here is from genome assembly GCF_046630445.1 of Rutidosis leptorrhynchoides. Classification (NCBI taxonomy): domain Eukaryota; kingdom Viridiplantae; phylum Streptophyta; class Magnoliopsida; order Asterales; family Asteraceae; genus Rutidosis; species Rutidosis leptorrhynchoides. The sequence goes on along the minus strand of NC_092334.1, from coordinate 314,263,242 downwards.
CCATTGACTGGCTGAATAGAGCTGAAAGGTACAACATATGGAGCACCGTTGATGTCACCTACATCTTCTTCGACATACCAAGGGGAATGTTTTGGGTGAGTTAGTTACATTTTTAGAGAAACAGTTAAACGCATTTGCTTATATAGCATTGACAAATATTTGTGAATTCTTTAACAAATAATATGTCAATGTCATTTAGGAACTGCCCGAGGACTTTAATCGCATCCAAGAACTCAAGGCTGACTGCACCTATCCATGTCTAGAAATGGATGGTAGATTCCATTGGTGGGGCTTAAAATAGGTAAAGATGTAACCAAAAAACAACTTTTAGTTTCGAAAGGCTGGGTGAACTTTGTGGGTTTGAATGGGTACATTGCAGGTGATAGGTGTATGATTGGGTTCTCCCACAGGTTAAGGACCTTTTTCATGGTCTTGGATGGAAGCCACCCACTTTAACAATCTCATTCGGGTCAATAGTATTTTGATAGTGCAGGCCGTGTTACTCTCTTATGTGCAGAAGTTTTAGTGTATGTATAAATTAGACATGTACATCTTTTGTATGAACTTGTAAGTTCCTCACCGAAGAACAATCTAGTTTGTACATTAACTCATGTCTGTAGGAATTATATATTTTGATATGTAAATTATGTTCGTATTTAATAGTTGACATTGATGTTTGGTAAATAACTACCGTAATCGCATACAATTATCATTCGATGTGTAGGTTCTTTAATCTTGTTTAGTAATGGAATATTTTTATTTACAATAAACTCATATGCTACATTTTAAATTTGATTGTATTTGAAGTTGCACAACACAAGCAACAACCTTAAAAGATGCACTACAAGAAAAGTGAGTTTATAGGACCCTTTTCCTAGGACCCTTTTAAATTAGGGTCCTAATGAGCTATTTATTGGGACGATTAAATATTTGAGGTCCCAGTATGTGATATGCTTATAATGAGGTGTTCTAATAAGCTATAAGATGTCCTAAAATTCTATACGCTTATAAAGTGATGTCCTAAAAAGCTTTATGCTTTTTTAATGGCGTCCTAAAGAACTATACGGTTTTAGAGTAGTGTCCTAAAAAGCTATTTAATGTGACACATGAGTTTATGGTCATATTATCCTAAAAATAAAAAACTATTTATGCTATGCTATTACTACTCGTACTTAAAATAAGATTGGGCGGTAGAATTGTGTCTTCTTTTTCATGAAATTTTGAATATTCCCTCTAACCATTTTTCATCTTTCTAAAAAGACTTAAAAATAACTTATGCCCAAACCAATCAGTTCATCTACATTAAAAGTATTTGTGTGTTCATCTGTAAAAGGGCGATTATATCTATTCCAAATTCATCTCAGTTCCAACACAACTCTGATTTGATTAAACCTAACCTAGTTTCTATGTGTACATACATACCTTTGAAGTATTGACCTTCTCAATTTTTTGAATGAATTAGGTTCTGAGATCTATCTATCGATGACATGTACCTAATATCTCTTTACTTTTGATTATAATTTAAAGCTATTTTTGTATTTCTTCAATTACTTATTCATCTACATTAAAAAACACCCAATCAATTTTCCAATTAGGTTTTCTCAACTAATTTTATCTCTCTGTACGTCAGAACTGGTGTTACAAGCAATTTCTTCGGTCATAAGATCCGACCAGCATCACTCAATCCGTATTCAAACTCTCATGGAAAACATCTCGGTGTTACTTTGGCATTATTCTCCACTTTCTTTCAATTATAATTTTTTCTATAAATTTAGGTATTCAATTTATTACAAATGATTATGATTATATATCAGCGTTTGAGTTTCTTTCTGTTAATATGCCACCGACTAAATGAAATTAATCAACTAAAGATAAAAAAAAATTGTGTTTGCCTCTTTCAATTTTCCATTTCTCATTAGCCATCTTCTGGTTCTATTCCTAGGTGCCAAAGTTGTTATGTATTTATGTGAATTTTAGATTTTGTTTAGAAATATAATAACATAATTTACTTGTTAAAAAGTAGATTTTTATTTAGAAATATAATAACATGATTGGAGAACATGCATAAAATTTGTTGGTGTGGTTATATATGTATATGAATGCACTAGACTCACATATGATGTACTTAAGGGGTTTTTTTTTTCTTTTTGAATTTTTTGGTGCAAGTAGTCTTTAAAGGTTTATATATATATAATCATTCATAATCATATATATATATATATATATATATATATATATATATATATATATATATATATATATATATATATATATATATATATATATATATATATATATATATATATGATTATGAATGATTATGAGTAATGGAAAAAACACCTTCTCAGTCTCGTCCTCTCCTAGCTCCTTGGCCTATCGTCTTGCATAGTTCTTGCAGAGGACCTATTCGTTCCAAAGTTTGTTTGAAATTTGTCATTAAGCCCCATCAGTGTTTCTGAGATACAAGAGAATGAGCTAGACAATGCACAGGTAACATAAAGTTGTTATAATTCATTTTGATAAAATCTTTACCTATTTAAATTGATCTCTTGATATGTTGCTATGTAGATGGATCAAGGATATGAGTTTGGGACTACAAATGCAATCGAGATAACGTTATGATCAAGTGAATTAATATATGAAAGCCACTTGATTGCTAATAAATAATAATACCCTTTTTTGGTGTGTGATTATCGATGTGTTCATAAGAAGGTTTTATATTCGATTGTGTTATTATATAGTTATTATATACTTTGTTTGTTGTGCTTTATGCATTTTCAACACTTTTAGTGCTCAACTGCTCCCAAAATTTAAGAATATTGTGATATGCCTTATATTAATGTTATGAGGCTGATTTGATTGGATTTCAAAGAAGACAATATAGATATTCTCAGTGAAAGAGCCTGAATCGAATTATAAGCATGTAAGTGAAGCAACAGGTAAAAGTGATAAGGATATGTTGAAAAGAGCTGCTGGTATGATTTCTTTTTGAACTCAAGGATCAATTCTGCTTGTATAACTATTTTGGGTTCAGAGGTATGTTTTTGAAAATCTTATACTTTAGAGTTCATATTAGTTTCAAACTCATGTTTTTGGTCACTGTTGTGGCTACTGACACTTCAGTTGTAAGGCTCTTTGCTTTTTTTGACTGGTATACTTTTTGTTATATGTGGTAAAATGGGCGGGCTAAGTCATCGGTCAAAAGTCAAGGCATGCATTTCTTAAGTACCAATCGAAATGGTCTAAAATACCACTTGACTACTATTTTTTTATGTGTGGTAAAACGGGCAGGCTGCTGCCATCGGTCAAAAGTCAAGGCATGCATTTCTTTAGTACTAGCCGAAATGTCTAAAATATCACTTAATAAGTGTATCGAGCAAAGTTATATATGCAACTGTATGTCCACATGTAATGTAGTTTTTAATTCAATATTTAGGTCTTAATTGTGAGTACAGTAGCTAGAGAATTAACAAATGCAGTAGATGTTAATTGTAAGTGATTCTAACAGCACCAAATGCAAAAGTGCTATTAATGACTTAATATGCTCTGTCAAGTGTTATGTAATATTTGATATCGGTTTTTCTTTATGATCCAGGAGCGGTTTTTTAATTTTATTAATTTATTAGTTTGTATAGAAAGGTTTAGTGGTTCATTGCATCAAGATGATTCTTCAATGTGATTCCAAGAGAAAAAGTTTAAATTTTGAATACTTACCCAATTTGTAACTTCAACTGCCTCTTTCTTGAAGGTGAAAGATTTTGTTTGCCCACAAGCTGAATGTTGAATATGGCGTCTTCTGAAAGACTGAAAGGTTAGTTCTTTATAAAAAAAACTCCTAACCTTTTTCTTCTCTTTTGTGAAGTTATGATTATTATGAATATGTTATATGTTTGGCTTTTAAAAAGGTTTCTAATCAATATATTGTTACTTGTAAAAAGGTTTCTAATCAATATTGGCTTTGTTCAACGTTCGTGTCAACGGATCCACAGCAACACCGTTGTACAATTGTCTAATTCATATTGCATTGTAATTATATTCATTAAAACGTTTACATTACTAATCATTTCAATACATGTGCTTTCAATACAAATGTTAGCAATATTGAAGGGTTTCTTCGTTGTAATTGTATCATATCAGTTTCGGTACTAACGTTTCGGATGATATTTTATAGAGTTGCCGTGCAACGCACGGGCTCTTAAATCTAGTATATATATATATATATATATATATATATATATATATATATATATATATATATATATATATATATATATATATATATATATATATATATATTAAATTGTAATGAAAAATCAAAATATACTAGTGATGCAAATAAAATCGGATCCGAAAAACTGCTAAAACCCAAAATCACGAACCAAATACCCGAACCGGCCACGAATACCCGAACTGGGTCTGAATACCTGAATCGGGCCCAAATATCCGAACTGGATATTTGAAACTCCTATGACTTCTTAGGACGCTTTTTGTTGAACTAAATTAACATCTAGTTATATTAGGACCTTTTTTTGTGGTCGTAAGTAGTACATCGGTATTTTACGACCCTTTTATTGGTACTAATATATCACTCTATAAGGACCCTTTCGATGTTTATATGACTCAAACAAAGGTCTTGTAATCATATATGAGTTTTAGGACCCTTTTCACTTTATACAACCGTTTTATAGGAGACGCCATTTCGGTGCGTCCTTTCAAGTGAAAGGTCCTAAAACGAGAAAATTTAGGACACTTATGGGGGTCTTATATAATCATATTTCTTGTAGTGATGGTTCACTTAACATGGTAAATTGTATGTATTTGACTTTTTGAATGTATTTTATGTACAATATTTTGTAATGAAAAGTCTGGTTTAAATGAGTTTATTGTTCCATAATTGCTAAATTTTTAAAAATTTCATTGAGTTGTAATTTAGTAATCAAAAGAAATGCAAGAAAAGCTAAATATTACTAAATTTTAGATTTCATTACCAAATATTAGCATATCCAAATGTCTAATATCCATTCAGCTATTATAGGTATAGGGAGAATTGCTGAATAATATAGTAATACATTACAAAATATACATGGTATAAGTGCTACTCAAAAGATGGAAGCTGAGCAACAACATCCTAATTACATCAGCTATGTCAAAATATTATTCTGCTATTTGATTCTAATTTGCTAAATAATATAGCACTTATACATCATAACTAATTAACTAAACTGCTTTAATCTACATATTAAAGATAAAAGCTTCGTTTAACCAGATTGTACGTGAGTTCATAATATTGACCAGGAATCAGACCATTGATTGTGCGATACTCTAAAAAACCGTATGTAACTGCTAAATTTGTTTTTTTCTTCCCTTTCTCATGTTTCAACCGCCACTTGAATTCATCACCTTGGTGATTGAAGCATTTCACATAACACCCACTCCTCAGTTCTGGAAGTCCAATAAACTCCTATGGAAGAAGCTATAGAAAAAAAATTACATATTTAGCTAAAGGATTAACCAAATTGTTATACTACAATGAAGAAGCATAAAAAGTTGATATGTAAAAAGATAAGATAAGTAGCGCACCACCATTTTTCAGTTGATGTCTGTTTAAATTTATAAAGATAAGATAAGTAGCGTACTAACAATTTACCAGACGGTATTTGGATAGTAATAACATGGTCAGGATTTAGATGATGTTGAGGCATTGGTTCATCTTCTGAGGTATCACTGTCGGTATCCCTGTCTGAACTGTCATCAATATAAATGATTTCAGCATCTCTAAGAAGCACATCATTTACTTGAACAAGATTGGATTGGGAAGTTGATCCTCTTTCCCAGTTAGTAGATTGATAAACTGTAGTTGAAACATCAACGTCCATCAATTTAAAAGTTAATGGACAACCTTTTCTAAGGTAGAAGGTGTAAGTTAACCTAGGATCCTACTTTTGAATGATTTAACGAATTGAAGATCAAGTGGATAATTGTCTTTGGTTAAATTACCTAAATAAAGGATAGTAGTTGGTTTTAAGCTAATAATCCTAATTGTGGAAAAGTAAAGATGATGGAGGAATATTCGGAGTATGCAAATCGGGAAAATATTGACCAAGATATCAGTTTGGGCTAGGGAAAGGTAATTATGTTTATGTTAAAGCTATGCTTAGAATAGTGTAGATCTGGTTAGATGAGCCAATTTCACAGACCTACTTATCTCTAGACTCTTGGAGTTCTCGTTGAGTAGTGAAAAGTATGTCACTTGGTTGTATAATTGAAAGGTAACTATACCTTGGAGGTTATCCTCAGTAAAGCACTAGGTTTATTAGTGAGTTGAGTTCTAATCCTAACCCTCGTTATCAGTTTGGGTAACTGAATAACAACTTGCCGTGTTAAGTGAATACTGATCACAAACGGAAGGAGTCCGTTGGGTTAAGTTGAGAAAACCTTAATGAAAATTAACAACCATTTCATCATACTAGTAAGATCATACCAATCTAAACATTATACAACATTACAATTGACATATTGAAATTAAAGCATATAGAAACCTAATAGATACCTAAATAGTTGATATGACTTATTCCTTAGGCAACAATCAAACAAGAACATGCGATAGGTTTAAGTCACACAGTCAAGGCACTAACTAGATCTTAACAGCTCCAAAGAGGTCTCTTTGGAATAGTCAATAGGCATACTAGGTCATTCATGTCTCAATTCCTAAGTTTCGTGTCCTAAAAGCGCATTAGATGCCTCTCGGAAACTCCGGACATACCGAGTTCATAGAATCTTCAGATACAGTATAACCAGGGGTCTTAATCCTATGAAGTAGCTAAGTTCATATAGGTGGACAAGTCCTGATCACAACCTAGGTTGGTCAATCCTTAATATGCTAGCATACAAATCTATCAGTATCACAAGTTTAGCATGACGATAGTAACCGTACTAATTTAACATAACTACGCTAACCCAAACTTCTATCATGGCAACATACAAATTAATCAAGCTAACATGGTAATATCATAACGCATTATTAAACATAAATGTTAACAATACATGTTTAATTAATAAGACAAGCGTTTCAGATAAAACCCTGAAAAAGCTGAAGAAATCTGCCCAAAATCGCAGGGACTTGCTGGGATATCCTCCTAAAAATAAAAGCTAAGCTAGCTACTACTAGAAACTAACTAAAAAGCTTGAAAATCTAATTTGAAGTAAAAATTGAGTGTGTGTAAAAATGAATGCAAAAAGCTCCTTAAATAGGAAAAAATTCTCCTGGCATACGGCTGACAGGCCGTATGGCAGACCGTATGCCATGTCCGTATGCCAGGGCAAGCCGTTTGTTGTGCTCGGATGCTGGCAGGCCATTTCCCATAGTGGCAGACCGTATGGCAGGCCGGATGGCAAGCCATATGGCTGCCCTGGTGTGTTTTTTTCCTGGATCGTAACTTGATTTCCTGGGTCGTCACTTATCTTTCATCGTTTTCACTCTAGAATCTTCGTTTTAACTCCGTTTTACTTGATTCTTTTTGCATCGCCTTTGTAATCACTTAATCTACAATATTAACCGAAAAAGCGATTATTTTACCGAAAAAGTTTGGAACTTTATTGATTTAGGGCTTAATATCGGGGGTAAAAACGTGACTTTTTGGCCGATATGAAATACCCCACACTTAGCTTTGCTTGTCCTCAAGCAAAAAGCGAGAATAAAAGGTTTTCTTCTTATAGATTCTCCCTCGCCCACCCTTGGATTCTTTTACTATGCTTTCATCAGAAGTCGTCACATCTTTCGAAAGTAGTGGAAAAAGTTTTGAACTTCCATGGTTTAGTCGCTCGATTTCAATCACGTTCATAGTGAAAAAGGCGTACTTTCCAACTCTCAGATGTAGAGTATACATGACCAGGCTTCTCATTAGCGGATCATTCATATCACTCAAGTGTTTAGGGTGCCGTAATATAGTTGTATTGTTGCTCAGAAGCCAGTCATGTAACGGTTCTCATCATAGGCTTGGTAAAGCATCGATATCTCCACCGGCTAAGTAAGGACGATACTGATCTTCTTCTTAGGCATTCTTTCAAGAGGAAGTCGGGTTGCAGGGTTGGTTAAGGAGTTTATGGAAAGGTGAAAGGTATTCGGATCTTTTGAACTTTTAAAGAGAATTGATAGATATCTTTAGAGTATCCCTTTTTTGATAGAGATTGGCTTTAATTCCATTACGAGTTCTTCGGAAGATGCGGATTTTGCTAAGACTTTTGTCTAGAATTTTTCTTGGCTCTTCCGACATTCTTCTTTGGGCAACTTTCCTGGGTTTTTCTTTGTCTTTATTCTTAGAGACTTTGCTCTTTCAAAATCATCATTTTTTTTTCAACATACCCTTTTCTTCATAAATTTTGTCCATTATTCCTAGTGCCTAGCGAGGAAGTGATAATTCACCGAAAATAGGTCTTTGACCTATCAAAAACAATCAGGGGGTTTGGATTCTTTTAACAAGTGCTTTTGAAGTGAATTTTGATCGATCTATCTCTTTATTGATCTCTAGATCTTTTGAAAAGTGAAAAAGGAATGAAGGTGAATGGGTAGTGTATATTGGGAATAAATTTGGGGTGAGTATTTTCTGATTCATCAACTCTTTGGTGTGAGTTGGTCGGTTTTAAATACGTGGAGTGGAAACGAAAACGGATGGTTTTTTTGTCTTCTCTATTCAGAATGATTTCGGAAGGAGGATCGCACCTGTACCACTTATGGCGCTTACTAACCATTGGCCTTGAAACGTATGTCAAAACTAAGTTCTAACTTAAACTATAGATTTGAAGGGTCATACAGGTAGTTTGGGTCCAAGAATTCCACACTTTTTGGGAGTAGGGGTCATGCTTGGTCATGCATAGATTTTTACATATTTTTTCGAAAGAAATCTTTTGACCCAAATCATGAGTTTTAGCTTAATCGTCCCGTTCTAGTGAATGTTCTGAAAACTGATTTCTAGCAGTTTAATAGAATCTTTTTGGGTAAAACGAGGTAAGATTTTTCGAAATTCCCTAATATTATTTGCTAATTACTTTTTAGACAAAAGAATTTTTCAAAATTTGTCATTTTTACGGTTATTTGTTACATTTTTCAAAATTTGGCATTTTTACGGTTACTTGTTACTTGTTCTTAAACCTTTAGGGTAATACCCCACACTTAGAAGAACATTGTCCCTAATGTTCCCTAAAATAGAATATTTTGAATACTTTGATAAATTAAGGACAACAGCTTCTAGAATCTCTAAGTTGGTTGCGGGAATTACCTCACACTTAGAGATTTTAGTGCGTAATAATTGAAAGAGGTTTGAGGACAGATTACTTCCCTACGGTTAGGTTACTCTCCTAGTACTGGGCTTTCCTATGGTTAGGCTCTTAATGCTGGAAATGACAGTCTCTTTGATAAAATTCTGCATGAAGAACAAAAGAGAGTAGCATTTTCACTAGATATATTTTTATACAATGCTTTAATAATGAAGGTAAAAATAAAATAAAGTAGTCTACGAAATACTCTCCTGGCCAGTTTGTAGAGCGGTGTCTGTGAAGTATCCATTAGGTCCGAAGATTTCGTCCTCGGCCTCGAGTCTTAGCAAATCCTCAAGCGGCTGTCTTGCATCCAACTCAGGGCCCAAAAGTGTGTCTAGACATATATTAGATCAGGAATGGCTCCTCATCAGGGATGTTCACGGTAATCTCAAAGACCAGAGCCATAGGGACCGTCTCAATGATATAGGGACTGTGACTAAGTGGCAGCCCTCAGGTAGCTCATGAATAGGGACCGTCTCAATGACTGGAGCAGGTGAAATAGCTAAAATAGGCGGCGTGATAGGAGTAGCATGAACTGGGGTGACTGCTGAGGCTATTAAATGAACTGAGACTGGAGTAGAGTGCCTAGGAGTAGTTTTTCGTGTCGGTGGAACACGACATACTAGTCTGAATGATGAAGGGCCTATAGTACTCCGGGGCATTCCTTCACGCTGAAGATATGCTCTAACAGCTCTGTAGAGTCTCTGATAATCTCTAAGTAATGCCCATGTGACATTTGGGTCACTCATGGTGGCTCCATGGTGAATCACAACATGCGACTCACGTGGCTCTAACGGCTCTGAATGCTCAGCGGGTCTCAAATCTAAACACATGGAGCGTCGTATTAGAGAAGCTGGCGGTGCCGTACTGATATCCTCCTCAGCACCCTCTAGAATCAAACGTCTCAGGCCTAGCTGTCCCGTCGAAGGCCTGTGCTGATATAACAACTCTCATTTTTCTGTTATGAAATGACCAAAATGCCCTTGGGGTTTTCATTTGTTCTTCTGTGTATTCGATTTAGGGTTGTTATTTGTTTACGATTAATGAACTATAATTAATACTTGTATTAAATGATCGTAATTATTACTTAAGCACTAACCCTAAATATTAAATATAAACCCTAACCCTAGTATTTATTAAGCTATAGTAATTATTAATATTAACTGGAAGCATATAATTATTTTGACTCATTACGAAATTATATAAAATTATATAATTAACTTTACAATTAAAAATATAGTGTTCAATATAAGACTTGAAGCAATAAAATAAATAAAATGATAAAATAAAATATATATATAAAAAAATCGGCTAGGTTTATAAATAAAAGAAAGAAAATAACTTAATAACCAAGTAAGTACTAATCCTAATCCATTTCAAATATCTTGCATCCTAATCCTAATCTAGTCCTTGATCACCAAGAAATCCTAATGTGATTACAACTTCCCAATCTCCTATAAAAAGACCCTTTAGCATGATCTTTCTCATTCACAATTGCATCTCAAAGTTAAACCACAAAACCCTCTTCTTCCTTGCTTATTTTCGGCAGTTTACATCTCCCAACAAATCACACCTTAGTCGACTAAAATATCACCCTCAACATCCTGCTTTCTCCACCTCCTGCAACCTCCTGCACCCGTTGTTCTTGCTGCTGTTTTGCTTCCTTTTTCGAGTCACAACAGCTGTTATTTGCAGCTATAAAATCGCCACATAAACAGCCCTTCCTGCCTCCTGATTTTCTGCTATAAATCGTGATCAAATAGCTCCATAATCGACCATTGTTGCTGCGTTTTTTGTTTTTCACAAAGAAGGTCCAAAACCCATTCGTGGTGATCTTGTTTTGCTGATGCTGCTGTTGAGGCCTAACACCACCATCAACGTCCCCTTTTTCTTGATCTTAATCACCTAAGGTATACCTAAACCCTAATGATAATCCTACTTTTTAATCTATTACTTTTAATATATTATGTTGATTAATAATGATCTTGTTCTTGAAGTTAATTATAAGTATTATGAATGTGAAGATATGAAACTAGTTTATGAATAATGATAAAACTATGAGCTAGTTAAATAGAGTAAGTATTATGTTGAATAAGTATGATGAACATGATTAAAGGATAAAAGATTATGAATATTATTGCGATTGTTGATTAAAGGTTTAAGAAGTTATGATGATCATAAAACTAGTTTAATAAGTTAAAGAGTATGAACATGAATAATTATTATGATTAATGATTATGATATAGGTTATGAGTTAAACTATATAATTAAAGGAATATGATGATGATTAAATAGATTATGATTTATGATTTTATGTACATGAATGAAGTATTATGTTTATGGTAGGAGTTTATGTTTAGTAAATAATAACGATAATAATACAGGTGCATGCATGCGTACGTATGTGCATGTATATATTGTAGATATATTCACGTGTATATATGTATATATACATGTGTGTATATGTGTGTATATGTGTATGTATATGTACGCGTGTGTGTATGTATGAGCATGTGTATATGTATCATGTATATATTATAGATAATTATTAAAGTTGATAAGTAGTTGTATGTATATATATGTACCACCTTTACACTTATGTATATGTAATACATATATGATAATTACATATAATATAGATAAACATATATATGTACGATACTATTAATAAAGAATATATGTATGTATCATGTAGGTGACTATATGTATGTAACATATAAATATTATATTATATGTATGTATATAACATGATAAGCTTGTATAGTGAAGATTGATTAATTAAAGGATAATAATATTTATAAACTTATCTATATGGTAACACTTTAATTACACTAAGTTATATTATCACCTATACATATAATTATTAAGTACATTGGTAATTTAATGTGTGTACACACCTATAACGTGATCTTTATAATTAAAAGATAACGTGCACTTTATACAAACCTCACCACTACTTATGGCCTAGGGTGGTCCTTGTTGCCTTATGGGAACCGCTTGTGGATCTCGAATGCCAAGACTTAGATTCTGGTCAAGATTCATGGGCGCCCGGTAACAACAGATCATCAGAGTAACTTACTTGATAGCAACGAGGTTTGGGCAAAGTTGTACAATGTCTTTGTGAAGGATTGAACTCCCGAAATTTCTAAAACTAGAAACTTACTATAAGTGGAAGCTTTCCATAAATAGAAGGTTTCCAAAAATAGAAACTTTTGAGAAATAGGAACTTTTCTCGAAAACCGTCATTGTTAATATAGTTGCTATATTAATAAACATACTTTATGTCTGTTAGACATTAGCATATCAAACGTTATATCTCTAGGTTGAGATCTTCGATTACATACACCGTTCATACTTCCTTGCGTGGAATAACTTACTTGTTACTAAGGTGAACTTCATAGCCTCGCTTTTTAACTTTCTCTATTTACTTATGTTAAACTTTGGGTGAGACACATGCTTACTTTTCAATGATTTAAAATTTAGACACAAGTGCCTAAACTTTTTGATATGCAACTTCATGAGATTATTGTTAACTTGTATTCTTACATGCAAATCTCCACCATAATATCGTTAAATGCTAAAATTAAAATGTTGCAAACTTAATTATTGTGAGTAGGCCTATTGAGAGTAACGTCTCTACCCATTGACCTATCATCAAGGGGGTACATAATAATGATTACTGACACCCGTACAGTGTCAGGGGTTTCTATGTTTAGCTCGATATTATAACTCATGGCATATTGATATTTTGAACTAAATCTTGTGGTCTAAAACTTATTATGATTGTTAAACCTATGATGTTCACTCAATCATTGTGTTGACATTTTAAACATGTTTGTCTCAGGTGAAGATTAGCTTATGTGCTGCCCTATGATGATTAGGTAGCTGTTGTATTGGAGTCCACATATTTAGAACTTATCATTTGTTATTTACATATGAATTTCATTATGTAAAACATTATTACGTTTCCGTTGCAAATCAAATTTTGTTAAAATGTCTCATGTAGAGTCGTTCTCGCTTATATATACTTGTGTTGTGATATTGTGAAGTCATATTTACCCCGGCCCTATTTGGGGGTATGACATATTAGTATCAGAGTCAGGTTGTTATAGAGAACCAGGATTGTATATTATGTGTGCCTTATGTGTTAGTTAGGTGCCTTAGTAATCCATAGGTCTATAACCTTTCCTGACTTAAGATTTCTAGTGCTTTTCCTATACATTTTATTTCGTGCCTATACGTCTTCCTTAGAACCTACCTAATCATCCCTCTTTCTTTTCATTTAGGATGTCTCACCGTAACCCGATCGTCATTTCTGACTCTGAGGGATCCGACTCTGAAAGATCTGTCCACACACCAACTTATGGACCCATTTCTCCAACAACATCACTAGTATACCAACCGGTTACTCCACCCACATCACCGGTCTACCCGCCTGCTACTCCACCACACTCCCCTCTTATGGAAGAATCCCACACAAATACTAACTAAGATGGGGAGGATGAAGAGGAAGAGGTTGTGGAAGAAATTATTGAGGAAGAGGAGCCCGAAGAAGAGACACAGCCTGAGCCAGAACCCCCTGTTGTCATAGCTCATTCTTTAAAAAGAAAGGAACCCGAGACATCAGATACCGAGAGTTTAAGTTCATCTAAAGAACCCCGTCTTACCACTATTCCAGTGTTTTGCACCAACTCTGTTGAACATGCTATGGTAAAGAGTGATTTACATGAAGTGAAGACAGATTTTGGTAAGTTAATGGAACTTATTGATGGTCACTTTAGTACGCTTGAAGATCAATAAGAGGAATTATCAACATACTCATATGATGTGTATAACATCTTTAGAAAGACTGCTATGAGACATGATAGAGAAATTGAGTAGCAAAATCAAAGGATTGAGGAACTAGAGAAGGGTATGCAGTTTCTCAAGGATCTTCTGTGGGAAAAATTCAAGACCCAAACCCCACCACCTAAGAAGAATTAGATCTTAGGATTTCTTTTTCTATTTTAGTATTAGTTTTTGTTCATTGTAAAGGCTTTGCCTTAAACTACTATCTTTATTTCGTTTTGTGTTTATTCTTGTTTCGTTTTGTGTTTAATAAGAGATGTTAGTTTTCTTTATGATGTTTAATGAAATTCAAGTGTTTTTAATACATCTCGTTGTTTCCCCTATCTATCCTTTTATGCATTGTGTGAATCTTGCGCATTTATTTAGAAAATTTATAATTTACTAGCACCATTAACTCTTCGACTAATACTGTTTAATGTATTGAAGATCAATGGCTCAAATAACTCTTGGTGCTAACGCTCTTCCAAATGTTACTTTGACTCCCGCACAATTTCAACAACTGCTTGCTGCCGCTCAAGGCAACAATAATCAAGGGAACAACCAAGGAAATCCACCTACATCATGCACCTATAAGGAGTTTATGAACTGTAAGCCTCCATCCTTCAACAGAAATGAGGAAGTAGTCGTGTTGACTCGCTCGATCGAAAAACTCGAATCAATCTTTCGCATTTGTAACTGTACGGATGTCGACCAAGTGAAGTATACCACTCATACACTAAGTGGTCTTGCTTTGACTTGGTGGAACACTTATGCCCAAACTGTAGGGCTAGATCCTGCTAATGTTATTCCATGGGCCGTTGTGAAAAGAATGATGACTGATAAGTTTTGTCCAAGGAACCAAATCCAAAAGCTAGAAGTAGAGTTTTGGGAATTAAAGGTCAATGGTACTAATATTGAAGCTTATACCAATAGGTTTATAGATTTGGTTTCATTGTGCCCGGACATGGTGCTCACTGAACAAAAGAAAATTGAGCGATACATAGAAGGTCTTTCTGACTAGATTCAAGGAAAAGTTATTGCTGCCAGTAAAGAGACCTTAGATGCAGTGATACTTATGGCTCAAAACTTGATGATGGCTCAGAGGAGAAAGGCCACGGATAATAAACAAGCCGAGCCTAAGACTAGTGAAGGCAAAAGGAAATTTGAGCCTACTAAGGAATCAAACCAAGGTTCAAATAAGAAAGTTGCCGAAAATTCAAGAGGAGGTTATTCTGGGTATTGTAAGCATTGTGAGAGACACCATTCTGGGTGGTGCAAGGCTGAGTGCACAAAGTGTAAGAAGATTGGTCATATAGCCAAGAATTGTAGGGTTGTAGTTCCTTCTACTGATACACCTGCAACAAAAGCCAACGCAATCGTTCCTACATGCTACGACTGTGGTGAAAGAGGGCATTTTCGCAACCAGTGTCCAAAGAAAAAGGATAACACGGGAAATGCTAAAAGCCAAGCATTTGTGATGGCTGCCGAGGAAGCTCGTGATGAGGAGGAAGAAGGATGAAGAGGCACAATGAAGAGTTTTTGGCAATTATAAGAGTCATTTAAATTTCTCGTTTTCATAGGGTTCTTTATGTTACCATTTAGTACTTTTATATTTTGGAAGATTTCGTTAAGTTTCTGTAATACTCTGGTTAATTTCTTTAAAATGAATGAATGATGTTATTTTCTTTTCTTTCATTTTCCATTGAATCATTCACCTCGAAGAAGATGAATATTGACTAGATGACATAGTAGTAACTTTATGGAGTGATAAAAGTATGATTTAGTATAATATAATGACGCCTGATCAACGTAGTTATATTATGATAAGTCATGCAGAAATCTTAATGGATCATGATGGAAATAAGGTCTGATCAACCTTAGGACCATTGTGTACCGTTACCTACTCCTTATCTCTATATTGTCAACTAAAAATATCAACATTAGATATTATATTATCTTTTATTTTCAAATTATCAACGCCCGGTGCTATACCTGTTGCAAAGGCACCATACCGCTTAGCTCCATCCGAAATGAAGGAACTTTCCAGCCAACTCCAAGAACTTTTGGAGAAAGGTTTTATTTGTCCTAGCTCGTCTCCGTGGGGAGCACCCATTCTATTCGTTAAGAAGAAAGATGGCACGTTGAGAATGTGTATTGATTACCGAGAACTCAACAAGCTAACCATCAAGAATCGTTATCCACTCTCACGTATTGTTGACCTGTTTGACCAACTGCAAGGGTCAAGTGTCTACTCGAAGATTGATCTTAGGTCGGGTCATCATCAATTGAGAGTCAAGGAAGCTTGTGACGATCCAGAAAATTTCGACTAATTTTAAATCAAACTCTCGATACGATTTAATATTTTTGACACGATAAGAAAAGTCTGTTCGGTTGAGTCTCAAAAATTTTGAACTGATTTATTTCATTCATTTAACCTCGACCGGTTTTGACGATTCACGAACAATTTATTTGTAAATAGATATGTGTGTGTGTGTGTGTATATATATATATATATATATATACATATATATATATATATATATATATATATATATATATATATATATATACATATATATATATATATATATATATATATATATATATATATATATATATATATATATATATATATATATAAATGGTAATTTGAAATATTATATGCTATTGCTATTAAAATTTAATTATGTAAAAAATAAAATAAAAATTATTATTTAAAACATATCTATATATAAATAAAGTATATTAAAAATAAATATTGAATGATTGTAATACTCCTTTGATATTCTGATTGATATTAAGCAAGTTAAATTCGAACTTATGCGATTTTAAAATAAACAATGATTCGAAAACGAGTTATATAAATTATAGGCTTATTAAAAGTATATTTAGGATCTAATTATTAAATTTTAACACTTTTTATACTTTACCCAGGATAGAGCACGGACAGTTGATTTAATTTTTATTTAATAATTTTAAATAATTAATGACCAATGTTAAACCATAATGACTGAAATAAATAAAGATAACTAATTTAAAATTTTGGGATTTTTTTGAAGAATTTTATCCGCCACTGATTAAACGACAAAAAAAGAAATCTAGTCCGTAAATGGTGACGGCTAACTTAATGCACGTTTTATTTCTTTAATTATATTATAATGTTTAATATTACTATGTTTTTGAAATTTTTGCATCTTTCTATTATCTGTCTATCTAACTTTATCTTATCACAAGAACCCACAAACCACTTGCTTTTCCATCCGTGACTTGAATTGTAATAAGATGGTTACTGTACTACTTTTAGTCATTCTCTAATCTATGTATATACAATATACATATAACCCATGGATTATAGAAACCCACATTCCCCATCTTAAATATCTTTATTAATTAACGTCGCTAGTGTGAGGACAAGAGGAATGGCTGCTAGTTTAAACTTATAATTCATTTGAATTATTACTACTACTTTACATTATAATATTAATATTAATTACTGTATTAGATTATAGATTATATAGATATAGAGACTTGAATGAAAACATATCACCATTCTTTCTCCCGACTTGTGAACACCACACCACCGGCCACCTTCGGTCCTCCTCCCACATCCACCACTTTCAACAACCCAAACAACCACCTTCACCCTAGTAGATAACTACCATCTTCATTGTTTCTTCTTTAAAAAACCATCACCACATAACCCACAAGCCTCTATATCGAACATCACCTTCGAGTTCGTTTTTGTTTCATGTGTAATACCATCGATTAACACCTTCATCATCTCTCTATATATACATATGTGCATATGGAGATACATGAAACTAACTCAAACTCAAATCATCTTATGAATTCTTCTTTAACCGTCGACTACAATCACCACCTGTCACCATCTTCCAACACCATAGACCACCCATCATCACCACCATTCGGGTCACTGTTTTCACCATAGAACCATCAACCACCCCATGTCATCTTCGGTTTCTGTTCAAAAACTCACCCAAAGCACCTTTGTTTGCTGCTGTTCAACATTCAAAAACCATCACTCAAACACCCATTAAAACCCACCATTTATTTTTTTGAGTATATGAGTCAAGAACAAACCCGGTTAATCTTTTAGTACTCGGTTCACTCTACACCACCCACTTCAAACTATAGATATGGAACCACCATTGTTTCGTTTCTATTCATGACCAAGACCACTTTCACCAAACCGTTCTCATTTATCACCACTCCATCATTGAACACCACTCTTGTTCGAAACCCCACCATCGACAAACTGCTATTGCATTTATTTATTTTTCTTCTGTTACTTGTTATTGCTTGCTGTTGTTGTTCGAATATAACCAATACCACTGTAAAGCCATCACCTTTAACAGCTTATACTCCTCGTTTCTGTTGGAAGGAAACACGCAAAATAAGGGTAATGACGATGTCCGAATATAATAGGATCAAAATAATGAGATTAGTGGAATGATAAAGTTATGGTGGGGTTTAAAATAATGAGCTAGACGATTTTATTTTTTATTTTTAGCTGCAAAAATCTAAAACAATTCCAAGTTGAAATTGGCTGTGACACTATGGTGTTGTTATGGACCTTAAATTGATGTTAGGTTGGGTTAATTGTTCATGGGCTTGTTGGATGATTGGTTTATTGGGCCGATGAGTTTCAGGTTTCTATTATGGGCCGAAGCCCAAATTTAATTGTAAATGAAATGATGAAGGTGATAAATGTCGAGCATGATTAAGAAAAAGTAGTAAACTATGAGAATAGTTGGCGATGGTGATAGATAATAATGATGTTATGGCAATAATAAAGTGATGATAATACGTATGTTAATGATAAACATGATGAACGATATAAATGATGATGAATAGTATGGGTTTGTTTTGATAGAAAAAGAAGAAGACAGACGGGTTATAAGAATAAAAAGTAGTATTAAAACAGATAAACAATGACAGAGGAATGGTTAGAGGAGGTGTTGGGTTATCGTGAGCTCGCGAGTTCGAGCCCGGGCATGGGCGTTTATTTTTTTGGCTTGATACTTTATGGTAGTATTACTTTTATTATTATTATCATTATTATTATTATTATTATTATTATTATTATTATTATTATTATTATTATTATTATTATTATTATTATTATTATTATTATTATATTATTATTATTATTATTATTATTATTATTTTTATTATTATTATTATTATTATTATTATTATTATTATTATTATTATTATTATTATTATTATTGTTATTGTTATTATTACTATTATTACTATACTAATATAAATATTATACTTATTATTATTAATATTATCATTAAAATGAGTATTAGGATTATCATTACTATTATTATTATTAATATTATTATTAGTATTATCATTAAAATTATCCAATTTAAAATTATTATTATTAACAAAAGTATCTTTAATAAGATTATCATTGTTATTAAAACTATCTTACCTATTAAAATCATTATTATAATTACTATCATTATTATTATATAAAGATACAACTTTTTATTTTTACCAAATAAATATTAGTTATATAAAAATTTATTTAATACATATAACATAACTATATTAATATTTTTATAGTAAATACTAATTATTTATCAAATGTATATAAGATAAATATAGTTAATTTAATTATTAATGAAACACATAATTAAAATAACAATTAAATCACTAATAATACATAAATTTGTTCGATTACAATTATTCGTGTTAATATATATACCTGATATAGGTTCGTGAATCCGAGGCCAACCCTGCATTGTTCAGTTTCGTCGTATACATATTTTTACTATAAAATATCGTATCTTGAGTTTCATTTGCTTCCTTTTTAAATGCTTTTGCAATATATATTTTCGGGACTGAGAATACATGCGCTGATTTTATAAATGTTTGACGAAATAGACACAAGTACTTAAAACTACATTCTATGGTTGGATTATTAAACCGAATATCGCCTTTTTTAGTCTGGTAATCTAAGAATTAGGGAACATAAACCTAATTGACACGAATCCTAAAGATAGATCTATCGGGTCTAACGAGCCCCATCCGGGTTACGGATGCTTTAGTTCTTCGAATTTATCATGTCCGATGAGAGTCCCGGAATGATGGGGATATTCTATATGCATCTTGTTAAGGTCGGTTACCAGGTATTCAATCCATATGAATGATTTTTATACATAGGTTATGTGTAATGGATAAATGAAATCTTGTGGTCTATTAAAATATTGAAATGATTGTTTATGATAAACCTATGAACTCACCAACCTTTTGGTTGACACTTTTAAGCATGTTTATTCTTAGGTATGACAGAAATCTTTCACTGTGCATTTGCTCATTTTAAAGATATTACTTAGAGTCGTTCATGGCATATTTCAAAAGACGTTGCATTTGAGTCGTTGAGTTCAACAAGATTATTATTAAGTCATTTATAGTTTGGATATATTATGAAATGGTATGCATACCTGTCAACTTTCGTTGTAATGAAAGTTTGTCTTTTAAAAATGAATGCAATGTTTGTAAAACTTATCATATAAAGGTCAAATACCTCGCAATGAAATCAATTATTGTGAATCGTTTATAATCGGTATGAACAGGTCCTTTCAAAGCTGATGTTTCTGAGACTGCTTTCCGAACTCATTATGGACAGTATGAGTTTCTTGTCATGCCTTTTGGTTCAACCAATGCTCCTGCTGTATTCATGGATCTTATGAACCGTGTATGCAAACCTTATTTTGACTAATTCGTGATCGTTTTAATCGATGACATATTAATCTATTCCGAGAGCGAGAAAGAGCATGAGCAACATCTACGATTGATTCTAGAGCTCATGAACAATGAACAACTGTATGCCAAGTTTTCCATGTGTGAATTTGGCTGCGAATCGTACAATTTCTCGGGCATGAGTTGGTAGTGAAGGAATACATGTCGATCATACAAAAATCACCGCTATTCAGAAGTTTTTGAGAAGTAGTCATGGATGAAGCACATAAGCCTAGATATTCTATTCACCCAGACTCTAGTAAAATGTATCACGATGTGAAGAAGTTTTATTGGAGGCTTTGCTTTAACAATGGAAATTTAGATCCCCAATGGAAATTTTGAGAAGTTTTATTCTATTCATCCAATGGAAATTTAGATCCCCACTGTAATTAAGTGTAAACTTTGCTTTAACAAAACGTTGACCGAATGGTAATTTTTAGTCAACACTTCCTGTTAAATTAAAGTTCATACATTTCACATCTCAAATCTTAGAAAGTGTCTTGCTGATGACACACTTGTTATTCCATTGGATGATATCTGCATTGATGATAAAATGCTTTCCGTTGAAGAACCGATAGAGGTTATGGATCGTGAGGTTAAAGGCTAGAAACAAAGCACTATTCCTATTGTTAAGATCTGTTGGAATTCACGGAGAGGCCCTGAGTATACCTGGGAACATGAAGACCAAATGAAGCTGAAATATCCTCATCTCTTCTCAACCGCTGGTGCATCCGAGAAGTCCATCTGAAACTTCGGGACGAAGTTTAAATTGACGGGGAGGTACTATAAAAACCCTCATTTTTTTCATTATGAAATGACCAAAATGCCCTTGGGGTTTTCATTTGTTCTTCTGTGTATTTGATTTAGGGTTGTTATCCATTTACAATTAATGAACTATAATTAATACTTGTATTAAATGATCGTAATTATTACTTAAGCACTAACCCTAAATATTAAATATAAACCCTAACCCTAGTATTTATTAAGCTATAGTAATTATTAATATTAACTGGAAGCATATAATTATTTTGACTCATTACGAAATTATATAAAATTATATAATTAACTTTACAATTAAAACTAGGGTTAAAGCCAAAAATAGACTACAAACTTACACAAATGTACTGATGTCGCCCACAAACTCATTTCCGTCCTACTGTCGCCTACAAACTTTCAAAAAGTGTACCAATGTAAACAAAAACTTTCAAAAAGTGTACCAATGTAAACAAAAATGACTTGCTACCGCCTAAACCGGTCAAAATTGACACGTGTCGTTCGTGGATTGGATCTTAATTCTTAAAAAAAAAGGTCAAAATTAGTATGTAGCAGGTAAAAACGCCAAAATGTTGATATTAGCACATTTTTTCAAAGTTTGTAGGCGACAGTAGGACAGAAATGAGTTTGTGGACGACATCGGTACATTTGTGTAAGTTTGTAGCCTATTTTTGGCTTTAACCCTTAAAACTATAGTGTTCAATATAAGACTTGAAGCAATAAAATAAATAAAATGATAAAATTATATATATATATATATATATATATATATATATATATATATATATATATATATATATATATATATATATATAATGTTGAAATATAAAAAAAACTATATATATATATTTATAAAAAAAAAATCGGCTAGGTTTAAAAAAAGAAGAAGAAAGAAAATAACTTAATAACCAAGTATGTACTAATCCTAATCCATTTCAAATACCTTTCATCCTAATCCTAATCTAGTCCTTGATCTCCAAGAAATCCTAATATGATTTCAACTTCCTAATCTCCTATAAAAAGACCCTTTAGCTTGATCTTTCTCATTCACAATTGCATCTCAAAGTTAAACCACAAAACCCTCTTCTTCCTTGCTTATTTTTGGCAGTTTACATCTCCCAACAAATCACACCTTAGTCGACTAAAACATCACCCTCAACAGCCTGGTTTCGCCACCTCCTGCAACTTCCTGCAGCCGCTGTTCTTGCTGCCTTTTTCGAGCCACAAGAGCTGCTATTTGTAGCTGTAAAATCGCCACATAAACAGCCCTTCCTGCATCCTAATTTGCTGCTGTAAATCGTGATCAAACAGCCCCATAATCGACCATTGTTGCTGCATTTTTTTCTGCTGCTGCTGTTTTTGTCGTGACCAAAGAAGGTCCAAAACCCATTCATTTTGATCTTGTTTTGCTGCTGTTGCTGTCGAGGCCTAACACCACCATCAACCTCCCCTTTTTCTTGATCTTAATCACCTAAGGTATACCTAAACCCTAATGATAATCCTACTTTTTAATCTATTACTTTTAATATATTATGTTGATTAATAATGATCTTGTTCTTGAAGTTAATTATAAGTATTATGAATGTGAAGATATGAAACTAGTTTATGAATAATGATAAAACTATGAGCTAATTAAATAGAGTAAGTATTATGTTGAATAAGTATGATGAACATGATTAAAGGATAAAAGATTATGAATATTATTGCGATTGTTGATTAAAGGTTTAAGAAGTTATGATGATCATAAAACTAGTTTAATAAGTTAAAGAGTATGAACATGAATAATTATTATGATTAATGATTATGATATAGGTTATGAGTTAAACTAGATAATTAAAGGAATATGATGATGATTAAATAGATTATGATTTATGATTTTATGTTCATGATTGTAGTATTATGTTAATGGTAGGAGTTTATGTTTAGTAAATAATAACTATAATAATACACGTGCATGCATGCATGCATGCGTACGTATGTTCATGTATATATTATAGATATATTAGTGCGTATATATGTATATATACATGTGTGTATATGTATGTGTATATGTACGTGTGTGTGTGTGTATGTATGAGCATGTGTATATGTATCATGTATATATTATAGATAATTATTAAAGTTGATAAGTAGTTGTATGTATATATATGTACCACCATTACACTTATGTATATGTAACACATATATGATAATTACATATAATATAGATAAACATATACATGTATGATACTAATAATAAAGAATATATGTATGTATCATGTAGGAGACTATATGCATGTAACATATAAAGATTATATTATATGTATGTATAAAACATGATAAGCTTCTATAGTGAAGATTGATTAATTAAAGGATAATAATATTTATAAACTTATCTATATGGTAACACTTTAATTACACTAAGTTATATTATCACCTATATATATAATTATTATGTACATTAGTAATTCAATGTGTTGTACACACCTATAACGTGAATGTTATAATTAAAAGATAACGTGCACTTTATACGAACCTCACCGCTACTTACGGCCTAGGATGGTCCTTGTTGCATTATGGGAACCGCTTGTGGATCTCGAATGCCAAGACTTAGATTCTGGTCAAGAGTCCTGGGCGCCCGGTAACAACAGATTATCAGAGTGACATACTTGATAGCAACGAGGTTTGGGAAAAGTTGTACAACGAGGATTATAACCCGAACTTTCCTAAACTAGAAAATTACTATAAGTGTAAGCTTTTCATAAATAGTAGGTTTCCAAAAATAGAAACTTTTGAGAAATAGGAACTTTTCTCGAAAACCGTCACTGTTAATATAGTTTCTACATTAATAAACATACTTTATGTCTGTTAGACATTAACTAATCAAACGTTATATCTCTAGGTTGAGATCTCCAATTACATACACCGTTCATACTTCCTTGCGTGGAATAAGTTACTTGCTACTAAGGTGAACTTCATAGCCCCACTTTTTAACATTCTCTATTTACTTATTTTAAACTTTGAGGTGAGACACATGCTTACTTTTAAATGATTTACAATTTAGACATAAGTGCCTAAACTTTTTTATATGCAACTTTATGAGATTATTGTTAACTTGTATTCTTACATGCAAATCCCCACCATAATATCGTTAATTGCTGGAATTAAAATGTTGCAAGCTTAATTATTATGAGTAGGCCTATTGAGAGTTACGTCTCTACCCACTGACCTATCGTCAAGGGGGTACATAATAATGATTACCGACACCCGTACAGTGTCAGGGGTTTCTATGTTTAGCTCAATATTATAACTCATGGCATATTGATATTTTGATGTTTTGAACTAAATCTTGTGGTCTAAAACTTATTATGATTGTTAAACCTATGATGTTCACTCAACCATTGTGCTGAAATTTTAAGCATGTTTGTCTCAGGCGAAGATTAGCTTATGTGCTACCCTATGATGCTTAGCTAGCTGTTGCATTGGAGTCCACATATTTAGAACTTATCATTTGTTATTTACATATGAATTTCATTATGTAAAACATTATTACGTTTCCGTTGCAAATCAAATTTTGTTAAAACGTCTCATGTAGAGTCGTTCTCGCTTATATATACTTGTGTTGTGATATTGTGAAGTCATATTTACCTCGGCCCTATTTAGGGGTATGACAGCTGATCTGTGTTGCTCTCTGATAGGTAAACCCTTGGAGTCCTTCTCCTGCGAATGGGAATGCTATAGGAAGCTCATGAACTTGGCATTTGGCCTCGATATATTTCATCAAACTAGTAAGTACTAAGCGCAAGTACGGCGCTTAGGGTAAGTGCACAGTGAAATATTTTGTAGACTAAACATAAATTGAAATAAAAATCAAGAATTAGTGCATCCCAAGAGTGCTTTGTTTATCAAGTCATTACAGCTCGACTTTTTCTGTCATGTCTTCAGAATGGATCAAAGGAGAAGAGGTGTTCCTCCCTGTTTATGGTCTTCCAGATAATCTTTCAACCGGTGGCCATTGACTTTGAAATTTCTGGTCAGTCAATCTAAATCTACAGCTCCGTGAGGAAAAGCGTTCATTACTTTATATGGTCTACTCTATCATGATCTGAATTTACCAGCGAATTTCTTGAATCGAGAATTAAAGAGTAGAACTTTATCTCCAGGTGCGAACTTTGTTGGTATCAGTTTTGAATCATGTATCAGTTTCGTCCGTTCCTTGTAGACATGACCTCTCATACGTTTGGTCTCTTAATTCAACGAGTTCATTCATCTGCATCTTCTGATGCCTAGCGGTTACTGAAGGATCAAGGTTACAGGTTTTCAATGCCCAGAGAGCTTTATATACTAGTTCTAGCGGAAGGTGACATGCTTTCCCATAGATCATGCAGTAGGGTGTAGTTCCTAGAGGATTCTTGTAAGCCCACAGAGCATCATCTAGTTTCTCGGCCCATTTATTCCCATGATGGCCGACTGTGCGTTCTAGAATTCTTTTGAGTGCTCTGTTAGTGACTTCTGGCTGTCCGTTAGTCTGTAGATGATAAGCAGTGGACATTTTGTTGGTAACTCCGTATTTTTGTATCACCTTCATGAATTGGGTATTACAGAAGTGTGTGCCTCTATCACTTATTATAGCGCGGGGAGCTCTGAATCGGCAGAAGAGTCTTTTCCGGAAATTAGTGACGACCTTAGCATCATTGGTTAGAAATACTTGGGCTTTGACCCATCTAGAGACATAATCTACTGCTACGAGGACATATTCTTTCCCATTAGACTTGGGGAACGGCCCCATAAAGTCAAATCCCCATATATCGAAGATTTCGCAAGCTTGGATATTAGTCTGAGGCATCTCATTCTTCATAGAGATAATCCCTTGTCTTTGGCAAGTGTCGCAACGCTTTACAAGCTCTTGCGCATCTCGGAATATAGAAGGCCAATAAAATCCTGAATTGTAGACTTTTCTTGTGGTTACGTTTGCTCCGTGATGACATTGGTGAAGAATCCCCGTTGCTTGTTTTTCATCTACGCACCTCCTGATTATCTGATCAGGGTAAATTCTAAATAGGTATGGATCTTCCCAGTAGTAGTACTTAGCATCCCTGAAGAACTTCCTTCTTCGGGATGTGCTCCTTCCTTTTTGTACCACATCAGCAACTAGGTAGTTGGCTATGTCAGCGTACCAAGGGGTATTAGTGAATTGTGATCCTATGTTGGTTTGGTCTAAGCTCATAAGCTGTTCTTCCGAAAATCTTTATCTTTTATCTTGTTCAACACGTTGTTCCATCGCTGGATTCTCCAAATGACTAAGATGATCTACTGGGACGTTCTCTGCTCCTTTCTTATCTTTGATCTCGATATCGAATTCTTGAAGGAGTAAGATCCATCGTAGGAGTCTTGGCTTAGCATCTTTCTTAGTAAACATATATTTTAGGGGTGAATGATCTGTTTAAACCGTAGTTTTAGACAGAATGAGATAGGAACAAAATTTGTCGAAGGCAAAAACAACTACTAGCAGCTCCTTTTCCGTAGTGGTATAATTCTCTTGAGCTCCGGTTAAGGTTTTGCTGGCGTAATAGATTGGATGAAAATACTTATCTTTCCATTGTCCTAGTACAGCTCCAACTGTGAAATTGCTTTGAATCACACATGATTTCGAATGGAAGCTCTAATCAAGAGCTATCATGATGGCTTCATGTGTGAGCTGTTTCTTTAGATAGTTGAATACTTGGACACATTCTTCATGATGGGTTCATGTGACCTTTGAAATATCTTTGATAAAACGTCGGTACAAACCAGCGTATCCAAGGAAACTCCTTACATCTTTTACTGTGGTAGGTTTCAGAAGCTTAGTTATGGTTTCAATCTTAGGACATAAGATATCAAAGTCAGGAATAGAAGTCGATAAGGCTAAAATTAAAACGATAACCAAGTTTTCAGAACCTACCACATTGAAAGCTGTGAGGAGTTTCCTTGGGCACGCTGGATTCTACCGACGTTTTATCAAAGATATTCAAAGGTTACATGACCTATTACTCATCTCCTCGGAAAGGAAGTTCTGTTTGTCTTCAATGAATAATGTATTCAAGCGTTCAACTACCTGAAGGAACAGCCACACATGCACCCATCATGATAGCTCTTGATTGAAGTTTACCCTTTGAAATCATGTGTGACGCTAGTGACTTCACAGTCAGAGTTTTACTAGGACAACGGAAAGATAAGCATTTTCATCCAATCTATTATGCCAGCAAAACCTTAACCGGAGCTCAAGAGCATCACACCACTACAGAAAAGGAGCTGCTAGTAGTAGTTTTCGCCTTCGTCAAATTTCGTTCCTATCTCATCCTGTCCAAAACTACTGTTTACACCGATCATCCAGCCCTAAAATATCTGCTTACTAAGCAAGACGCTAAACCAAGACTCCTACGATGGAGCAGAGAACGTCGCAGTAGATCATCTTAGTCGCTTGGAAAATCCGGCGATTGAACAACTTTTTGAACAAGATATCAGAGACAAATTTCCAGAAGAACAACTTATAAGCTTAGGACATGCCAACATAGGATCACAATTTACTAATACCCCTTAGTAAGCTGACATAGCCAACTACCTAGTGGCCAGAGTAGTGCGAAAAGGAATGAGCACATCCCAAAGAAGGAAGTTCTTCAGGGATGCTAGGTTTTACTACTGGGAAGATCCGTACCTGTTCAGAATTTGCCCTGATCGGATAATCAGTAGATGCGTAGATGTGAAATAAGCAACATGGATTCTTCACCAATGTCATCACGGATCGTAACTTGTAGGTCCTTCACTTGACCAATGGAGTGGGATTCTAAAGATGTTGGTTTTAGATGGTTTTGCGCGTTCCCGGGATCGTAACTTGGTTTTCGGGGTCGTAACTTGTCTTTCACCGTTTTCGCTCTAGATTCTTCATTTTAGCTCCGTTTTACTTTATTATTTTTGCATCGCCTTTGTAATTACTAAAATTACCAAATTAATTGACAAATTGATTATTTTGGTGATAAAGTTTGGAACTTTATTATTTTTGGAGCTTAATATCTAGGTAAAAATGTGACTTTTTAGCCGATATCAAATCTCCCACACTTAGCCTTTACTTGTCCTCAAGCAAACATTTCTTTTATTTTGAGTTCAAGGATGCTTCTGAGGTTTCTGTTCTATTATTCAAGTGGCTTGTTATTTATTCTAAGAGCAAAATCAGACAAACTGTCTTCTAAAAGGGTAGAAACTATCTCTGCAAGCATGAGGGGAGGTTACATGACTTTAGCTTCCTTACACGGGTCACTCAATTCACTCAAGTGTTTTGGGGTTCCCTATCAATCTATGAAATGAATTCGCTCATAGCCAGTCATGTTGCAAGTATTGTCATTGGCTTGACCAAGAATTAAATCTCCACCGGTTAGATAAGGACGGCACTGATCTTCTCCCTAATCATTCTTTCAAGAGGAAGAGCGGGTTTAAAGGTTGGTTTGCGAAGAAAAGTGAAGTTTTTGATATGGTGAAAAGGGTAATTTTTGAATCATTGAAATTTAGAGAGATTCGATAGATTTTGGTTTTAATGAGGATATACTTTTTCTAGGAAAGATGATACTCTATCTTTGTTGAAGAGTTCCTTTAGAGGGTGATGATTTTCAGCGAAGAATTTTCTTCTTTTCCGCAATCCTCCTGGGTTACAATCTTCATTTTCTTTGGAAATATATGCTTTTATTAGAAGACTTTTCTCTTCTTTATTTTTGAGACTTTGCTCAACTATTTTTTATTTTTTTGCATATCCCATCTTCATAACTTTGTCTATTTCTTCTTGTGCCCAGAGAGAAAGGTATTTCACCATAAATAGGTCTTTTTGACCTATCAAAAATAGTCTGGATTAAATTTTGGAATTTTTTGACAAGTGTTTGAAGTAAACTTGGTCGATCGATCTCTTTGAATTTCTAGATTTTGGAAATAAGAAAGGAAAGAGGGTGGAAAGGGTAATGTATTTGATATTGAATTTGGGGGTGAGTATTTTCTGATTCATCAACTCTTAGGTGTGAGTTGGTCAGTTTAAATGCGTGGAGTGGAAACGAAAATGGATGGTTTTTGTCTTCTCCTTTCAGAATGATTTCGGAAGGAGAATCACACCTACACCACGTATGGTGCTTACTCACCCATGGCCTCGAAATGTATGTCAAGGTCAAGTTCAAACTCTAAATGATAACATCGGCACTCTCAACGGAAAAGATAGTGAAGCATTAAAAATGAATGCTTATTGGGCCATTTTTAGGGTGCCTCACAACAATTATATTGGGTCGATAATGCCTAGTCATGCAATGCTCTTTTAGAGAATCGGTTCATCCTTAAGAAGATTTATGTCCTCATTTTTCTTAATTTTAGAACAAACACGCTTGATTTTCGAAAGAAATTTTTCTAGAAAGTATTATTTAGTCAAAATTTTTGAAAAATTTACGTTGAGAACAAAGAATCTAAATAGTAGGTATACTCGAAAAGCTTAGTAAAATTTTAAGTTAAGAACATTTTCCGAACATCCTATAGCTAATTACGGTGTACTACACCACTATCTCACACTTAGAGGAACATTGTCCCTAATGTTCATTCTTAGATTTTAGGGAGCTAAAATCCCACACTTAGAGTTTGAACATGTCGAAAAATGTATCTAAACTCAATATTGGGTTGGAATCTCACACTTAGTGATAAGCTTAGGGTATAGTTTAAGGATATAACGAAGCAAAATAAATAAACGCAGAGAAAGAAATGAATTACTCCCCTTGGGTGCGGCTGTGAGCTGAGAATCAGAAGGTAGAATGAGTTGGAACCATCTTCTGCTGGATTTGAATCGGTCTTCTTGAAGTGTACTCGAGCTCATTAGGGCGTTCTCATTCTCCATACACCATCCACCAATAACTTGCAATGAAATAGTGAATGGGTTTCCTTGTCGTTTCATCATTATTCAAAGAGTCTCCACTACAAGTGTCAAATAACTATCTATTATTGGAAAATATTAAACCTAGACAGGTGATTAAGCTTTAGGCCATAGACTTACTGATTTACGTTTTGATGAAAAAGTTATTTCAAAACTTGAGGGTTTCAAAATTAGGTTTTTGAAAATTCATCAAATCATTGTATGACTAAAAAGCTTAATCCCACATTTAAAGTGTTAACTGCCTTTAATTTTAAGACTTTTGAAATAATGTAGCAATTAATTCACTTAAGCCCAAGACAAGTAGGAGAAGTGAATTCGTCCTAAGAAACGTTGAAAATTTTATTTTAAGTTTCACTTTTCACTTATTCAATTAACCTAATTTTCCTAATCAAACTACTACTAAAGCTATAGAAAAATAAACACACGGGTTGCCTCCCGAGAAGCGCTTATTTTTGTTCGAGTCACGAGCCTGACTGAGACGACCCGTCCTAATCCATAAGGACGAATACAATAATATATGGTTACCTTGCGAGGTATTTGACCTCTATATGATAAGTTTTACAAACATTGCATTCGCTTTTAAAAGACAACTTTCATTTCATAGAAAGTTGACAGACATGCATACCATTTAATAATATATCTAAACTATAAATGACTTAATAATAATTTTGTTGACTTCAACGACTCGAATGCAACGTCTTTTGAAATATGCCATGAATGACTCCAAGTAATATCTTTAAAATGAGCAAATGCACAGCGAAAGATTTCTTTCAAACTCGAGAATAAACATGCTTAAAAGTGTCAACCAAAAGGTTGGTGAGTTCATTAGTTTAATATAAACAATCATTTCCATTAATTTAATAGACCACAAGATTTTTATTTCCATTTCTCATAAACATCATCTCATATCAGGCATTTCGCAAACTGCATAGAGATAAAAATCATTCATATGGTGAACAGCTGGTAATCGACATTAACAAAATGCATCTAGAATATCCCCATCATTCCGGGACTCTCATCGGACATGATAAAATCGAAGTACTAAAGTACCCGTAACCCGGATGGGGTATATTAGGCCCAATAGATCTATCTTTAGGATTCACGTCAATTAGGGTTTCTGTTCCCTAATTCTTAGATTACCAGACTAAAAAGGTGATATTCGGTATAATAATCTAACCATAGAATGTAGTTTCAATTACTTGTGTCTATTTCGTAAAACAGTTATAAAAGCAGCGCATGTATTCTCAGTCCCGAAAATATATATTGCAAAAGCATTTAAAAAGGAGTAATGTGTCATAACCCGACCTTAACCATAAGGACGAATACAATAACATATGATTTCATCGCGAGGTATTCACCTCTATATGCGACATTTTTCAAAAACTGCATTCGTTTTTACAATACAAACCATAACTTTTATTACAAATACAAGGTTTAAACAAGATAATGATGATTATCGTTTAGCGATAATCTTAGACTTACAAACTTTACATGTGATAATAACAATACGACTTCCAACATATTTTACATTACAAATCCTCCGATATGCAGTTTTATTTTTGACACAAATATGCATACTCAAGATCTTGTTTAAATTCAACATGTTGCAGCGGAAGCTTTTAGTTATCACCTGAGAATAAACATGCTTAAAACGTCAACATAAAGTTGGTGAGATATAGGTTTAATGCCGGCAACGTTATAAATATAGACCACAAGATTTCATATATAAACGTTTTAATAAAAATATTTGAGCACTTGATAACCATACTTCACATTTAATCAACGTCGCATATTCCCTTTATTATGAAATCTTACTACACCGTACCAAGTGTAGTCACCGAAACGAAGTACTGTGCAACCGTTGAATACTGGTCATCCAGTCCGGTTGGGGTTGTCAGGCCCGATAGATCTATCAACAGGATTCGCGTTTACAATACCGCATGTAAATAGTAGTTACCAAGTTACAGGGAGATATGCCAGTGGTACAACTCAACATAGAATATATAATTTTAATCACTTGTGTCCATAACGTAAATCATAAAATGCATGTATTCTCATCCCGAAATATTTAGAGTTTAAAAGTGGGACTATATACTCACCTTTGCCTTGAAGGTATTTAACTCGACTTGGTCTCCGATAGATATCACGAACCTAACCATACATATAATATATCAACATATTTTCTTTTCAAGTAATCGTTACATATATATATATACTTATAATACTTTTAATATTTTCTTAGCCCGTAGTTAGCAGTCTGTTGTTAATGGTCCACAATTAGTTGCTTAATAAAATAAATAAAGACCCCATCGTATTCGTATTGATCAGAATTAATCTCGACCAATGGTACCATGTTGTCAAATGACGTGTTGCGTACATAAAGTACCGTGTTATCAGATGACGTGTTGCGTACAATCATGAGGTCTTATGATTAATCTTCTCGTGTTGTTTACGGGTGGTCCTGAAATATATAAAATCAAATCATAAGTAAATATATATTAAATATTATGTTAATTAGCCAAGATATGATTAATCTGATTTTGTCACAATATGATATATTACAGGTTTTGAAGTGTTTTAAAAATCAAATTAGAAGGATCTATTTAGTTTGCGAACAGGTTTGAAATCATTCAAACTATGTTCTTGTTGTTAAAAATTTTATAACACAAAATAAGATAGCTATATAAATATGAATCGAATAAGACTATGAATAAGGTTACTACCTCAAGTTACTTGGATAAAGCTACTGGAAAAGATAGAAAATAATCTTGATTAAACTTTCTTATAATGATTATAGGTTGTTCATGAAGCTAGTTCTTCATGAGTATTTGCTGAGATTGTGAAGAACACTTAGAGTTCCTAAGAGTGTGTTTTTGGTTAGAGAAAGATGGTTGTAAGAATGAAATGAAAAACCAAGGTGATGGTGATACTTATAGGACAGTCTGGTTGTTGAGGGAACAAGGACAATTTTTTGTGTTGAATTTTTGAGTAATAATGTATGCTAGCTTACAAATAAGATTCCCTCTTATCTAGGGCAGATCTAAGGCTGATAAGGATATTGATTTGATGTGTATTTACCAATAGTAGATACGTATAGATGATGGGTATGATACGGTAAAAGAAGCTCAAAATTGGGCTTTTATTTTGGGTCCAACCGGGCCAAAAATAAAATTTTAAGACAGGGCCTCTGCCCTTTGGACCCCGCCAGGGGTTGCCACCCCTTGGACCCCGCTTATCGGGGGCACTGCTCCCGAACCCCCGTCATAATCAAGATAAGTTCAAACAAATGTGCACTCCACACTTCCCCAAACTTGTTCGATATTTATCAAGATTATTTTGGTTACAAATTAATCCCATTACACTTAAATCATATTGGTGACATAAATCACAACACATTATAGATTGTAAGTATATATGTCAAAGAACGTTACATATAGTTATCGTTTTGAAAACTTAAGTTAGTGGTCTCAAAGTATACTTATAACTCATTGTTGTTAGTTTGCAATGAAATGTTAAACCATCCTTAAATCATGTTAAATATGTATAGATATGTACATATACATAATCGTATAATTATCGTGTGTTATATAGTTCGTGATATCATCGGTCAAATTGGACGGTCAAACGTTGTGTAAAACTCTTTTCAAAAATATAAGTCTCAACAGTTTGGATTGCTTATCATGTTGGTAAGGTTTAATTTATGTAAATATTAATCTCATAAGTATAGAACGATCGGAAAATTTCGGGTCGTTACATAATGAAACTCACGATACGATATTTTGTAGTAAAATATGCATACGACGGAACTGAACAATGCAGGGTTGGCCTCGGATTCACGAACCTATATCATTCATATATATATTAAAACATATACTTGTAATCAAAAAAATATATATTATTGTTAGTGATATACTTTTTATGTCAATAACTTATATATTTCATTATATATTCATTTTATATATTTTAAATAAATAAAAATATAGATTTTGGTATGTTATATGTACTAAATACATTTTTATTTATATATTTTATTTGTTTGTTAAAACAGTATTTTTAATACTACTAAGATAATATTTGTAATGATAAAATAATGATAATGATAATACTAATATCAATATTAAAGATAATAATATTAATAGTTCTATTAATGATAATACGAATGGTAGTTTTAATATTAAATCTTATAATGATGATAATAACAGTAGTTTTTAATAATTTTTTTTTAATAATAATGGTAATAAAAATGATAATTTTGATAATAATACTTAATACTTAATAATAATAATTATAACTATCTTATTACTAATGATAATATTAATAATAATACTTATGTTAATAATAATAATTCTAAAATGATACTAATAATAATATTAATAAAAATAATAATAAATTTTATTATTTTCATAATAATAAAAATGATAATAATTATAATCATAGTAATAATAATAATA
Organism: Rutidosis leptorrhynchoides; assembly: GCF_046630445.1. NCBI lineage: Eukaryota > Viridiplantae > Streptophyta > Magnoliopsida > Asterales > Asteraceae > Rutidosis > Rutidosis leptorrhynchoides. Next base: position 314,228,190 of record NC_092334.1, on the reverse strand, counting down.
ATACTTCTACTGGTAGTAAAATGATAAAGTTATAATTTAAATGATATTAGTAATAACATTAATAATAATGCAATTCATATTTGTATCTATAATAATAATAAATGAATTTCTATCATAATACTTATATTTGTAATAATAATCTTAATAATTATAATACTAATAATAATAACAATAATAATAATAATAATAATGATAATAATAATAATATTCATAATATTCATAATACTTAGTAATAATAATACTAACAATAATAATACTAATACTTAATAATAAAAATAACAATAATAATAATAATAATAATAATAATAATAATAATAATAATAATAATAATAATAATAATAATAATAATAATAATAATAATAATGATAATAATAATAATAAAAAAATGAGAACTACCTTATAAGCCTTTTCAAAAAAAAAAATTTGCCATCGCCCGGGCTCGAACCGCGACCTCCCGTTCACCGAACATGTGCCTAACCATCCGTCTGTTTTGGTTTTTCTGATTTAATACCCGGACTAATTTATATATCCTATAACTATATGTCTCACTATTTCTTCTTCTTCATGAAATCAATTCGACCAGAAACCAAACGAAATCAATACTGCTAGTTTGGAGTTTGAATTAAGATAGATATGAGAAACGTAAACAATTAGTCATCATTGTTTTTGATTAACAGAAAAGAAATAAAATAAAAAAAACACTTACAGTACCTGTTATAGAACTCGATGAACACAAAATCCAATTTGAATTTAAGGACGTTTTATGAAAGGACCCGTTCATATACATTATAAACGATTCACAATAGTTGATTACATCGCGAGGTATTTGACCTCTATATGATACATATTACAAACATTGCATTTGTTTTTAAAACACAAACTTTCTTTACATCCAAAATTGACAAGCATGCATACCATTTCATAATATCCACTATCCAATTATAAATTAATTTAATAGTAATCTTTGATAAACTTAATGACTCGAATGCAACGTTCTTCGAAATATGCCATGAAATACTCCAAGTAATATCTTTAAAACAAGCAAATGCACAGCGGAAGATTTCTTTTATACCTGAGAATAAACATGCTTTAAAGTGTCAACCAAAAGGTTGGTGAGTTCATTAGTTTATCATAATCATTTATTTCCATCATTTTAATAGACCACAAGAATTTCATTTCCAGTTCTCATAAATATACGTCCCATGCATAGAGACAAAAATAATCATTCATATAGTGAACACCTGGTAACCGACATTAACTAGATATATATAAGAATATCCCCTATCATTTCGGGATCCTCCTTCTGACATGATATAAATTTCGAAGTACTAAAGTATCTGGTACTTTGGATGAGGTTTGTTAGGCCCAATCGATCTATCTTTAGGATTCGCGTTAATTAGGGTGTTTGTTCCCTAATTCTTAGATTACCAGACTTTAATAAAAAGGGGCATATTCGATTTCGATAATTCAACCATAGAATGTAGTTTCAATTACTTGTGTCTATTTCGTCAAACATTTATAAAAGCGCATGTATTCTCAGTCCCAAAAATATAAAGGGTAAAAAGGCAAATGAAACTCACCATACTATATTTCGTAGTAAAAATACATATAACGTCATTGAACAAGTGCAAGGTTGGCCTCGGATTCACGAACCTAAATTAATTATAAATAATTATGTGTTGGTCAATATTTGTCTAACAAATTAGGTCAAGTCATAGTGTACCACAATCCTAATGCTCGAAACTAATATGCAAAAGTCAACAAAAGTAAATTTGACTCAAAATAATTTCCAAAAATCTATACATGATTAATATATAGTTTAAATATCGACATTTTATATTTTTAAATATTTTTAAAAGATTTATTAGAGTAATAATATAATTTATTTATTAATAAATAAAATTTTATATTAAATTTATGTAATAAAATATACTTTTATATATATTAAGTAATAAAATTTATAGGGTTCATTTAATATCATAAAGATAATATGATAGGTATTATTAAAGTAAGTTATTACACGTAGTAAAATATGTTTGTATCACATATTTATTTGATAAAATAATATCTATAATGATAGTAAGTAAAAGTTGTATTATTTTGTAATAATAATTATTATTATAAAAATATCAATATTTATAATTACTAAGATGAAATTATGATAAAACGATAATTCTAATTATGATACCTTTAATATTTACGATAATTTTTAATATTATCTTTAAAATAATAATTATATTTAAAATAATAATAATAATAATGATATTTTATAGTAACAATGACATTTCTATTAAAATGATAATTTTTGTTAAAATGATAGTTTTAATACTAACGATACTTTTAATAATAATAGTAATGATAAAAATAATAAGAACGATAATTTTATCTAAATCAATATCTTATAATATTTTAATTTCATCATGATACTCTTACTCATTATTTCCTAATCGTTTCGTTTAATAGCTTTTAATCGTCTTTTATATCGTGTTCATAATAATGATAATAATAGTAATCAAAATAATTAGGTGTTACAAATATTTTTTTTAATTACACTAATATTAATAATGATAGTTACTATAACATTATTAACGATAATACTAATAATTATCTTACTGATAATATAGTAATAATAATAATAACAATAACAATAACCATTTTTAAATAATGATATATATATTAATAATGATAATAATAATAATAATAATACTAATAATAATTATAATAATAATAATAATAATAATAATAATAATAATAATAATAATAATAATAATTGGATAATAATAATACTAATTATAACTTTAACGATAATAACGATAGTAATAATAAAAAAAATAACAATTTTTAATGATAAATCCCTTTTATTGATAAAGATAATAATAATGATAAAATAAGATAAAACTAGAACGACGATAAAAACGACGATAATAATAATCATTTTTAATAAAAATATCAAAAATTCAATTGATTATAACTTCTAATCCGTTCATCGAAACCATTCGATATCTAAAGGAAAAGTTCTTAATTTTTCGCTAGCTTTCCAAGGACATGCATATCTTATACCTTATCTCAACCGCAAGTGTAACTAATTCAATATTCAACCTAACCTGTCTAAGGGCAATATCAAAAGTACAAGCATGCATAATCCTAAATACTCGAGCACTAGTCGGGGATACACTATTAGTATGTAAAAGTTAAATTATGAGTACTCACGTATCAATATTGAGATTCAATATTGCAGGAAAGGTACGCATACGCAACGAAAATGATAAACACTATATTGACCTCACGAGCATACCCATGAACCATACTCAATCACCTCCATAGCTATAACCCATAATTTCCTTAATCCTATCCTACTCGAAAAACAATTTCGAAATCACTCGGACAGCACTCTGTCGTAATATTTTATGTATACTAATAATATCTTGAAATAATACGGAGTAAATATATATATGTAAATCGATTGAGAGAGTTTAGAGAAAAATATTTTCAAGTTTCTATGAAATAATGAAACCTATTGAATTCTATTTATAATAGATTTTTAAATTATTAAAGTGAATTATTAAAGTATGAATTATTAAAGTGAATTATTAAAGTATGAATTATTAAAGTGAATTATTAAAGTATGAATTATTAAAGTGAATTATTAAAGTATGAATTATTAAAGTGAATTATTAAAGTATGAATTATTAAAGTGAATTATTAAAGTTAAAGTAAAGTAAAAATAAAGTAAAGGTAAAGTTTAAGTATAGTAAAAGTATAAAACTATGTACGTATAATACGCGTTTAAATATATATAATATTAATTTAAATCGTTATATATATTTAAAAAAATAAAATATAAATATCGTTATCTTTATCATACTAGTTAAGTAATGAGTTGTCAAAAGTGGTTCTAGATATTTATAAAAGTTATATACGTTTTAATAATAAAGTTCTTTTTAAACTGAAAACGTTTTTGTACGTTTGAACTAAATAGATCAATCGAGTCTTTATGAGATTCAATCTTCCACTATCCTTTGTCTAGTTCTCAATGATTGAAAATTTGTTCTTATTTATAAATCACTTTACTATTTTCCGAATATTGTTAAAATGGAAAGATTTCTCAAATCAACGTGGGCCTTTCAACAGAGACTTGTAATCATAATTTAATATATCTGATAATTCAATCATTTGATCGTATCTTCTAATTCCATTGATAAACATTTTGAAACAGATACAATCATATAAAGTATTTAATCTAATATTTTGTTTACGTTTCAAGTTATAATATATATACACATATACATATATAATCATATTCGTTTAATGGTTCGTGAATCGTTGGAACTTGGTTGAGGTTGAATGAATGTATGAACATAGTTTAAAATTATTGCAATTTAACTTAACAAATATTGCTTATCGTGTCGGAAACATATAAAGATTAAAGTTTAAATTTGGTTGGAAATTTCCGGGTTGTCACAGTACCTACCCGTTAAAGAAATTTCGTCCCAAAATTTGAGTGGAAAGGTCGTGAATGATAATAAGTATTTTTCATGATGCATACGGGCTGAAAATTAGAGTTTTATCATCAGTGAATAATTTGGATAAACAATCCATTTATATGAAGAGTACGAATGAAGCTAACATAGAAGAGTGAAATGAGTAAGTGTAGATTCATCTTATCATTTGACGTAGATATGATTGATTCCCATATTTTTAGGGATTTGAAGAAAATCTTCTTAATAAGATTTGACTCTCTGGTAATCAAGGGAATTAGGATCCGCTTTAAATGCGATCGTCCATTTTAATTGTTCTGTAGAAGATTTTCTTATAAATTCACCTCCTTCATTTCCTTACAAGTCACACCTTCTGTTGATGCATTTTATGCAACTCCCTAGACATCTACCCACGTCCATTGCAGGTACAACAGTTTACAGGCCACCATGATTGCTCGTTATTATCCTATCCGTATTTGTATGTGGTTACAGGAACTGCAGGAACGAGATTTAGAAGTTTAACTATATTAGACTTAGTCAGACGTACGAGTGAAGCCTCACTAGTACGGCTGACAGGCTCATACGCACAGTTGATGCTGAGCTAAGTCACAATTACAACCTAAATGAGAAGACACTAGTGAGTGATCACCCGTATGGCTGATGAAGCCAACTCGTACGTGTGGTGAATGAATCGTATGGGTGAGTCAACAGTAGGGGTATATAAAGTCTTATATTCTTCATTTTAGGTTAAGCCTCTCATTTGTTACACACACTCAGATCTAGTGAGCTCCTCCGATTCTCTCTCAGTTCAAATCACTCAGGTGGTGAATAATAGCTCTAGGTGTTGATCTAATCACACTTGATTTAGTTGTGGTTTGACTAAATTAATCAAAAAAAAACTTATCCTATTCACTAGAGGGTTTGATTCACTTATTCCGCCATTGTGTGAGTTAAATCTGTTGATTTCTAAGTTCCTAGTCATGTTTCATCACCTTCTATTCTTTCCCCCTCAACTCATATTTTAAAGTATTCATCAATATGCTCCATCCAGTTCTGATTCTCGATATACTTCTAACTTTCATATCGGTCATTCTTCTTTTTCATCTACCGCCGGAAGAATCTATTTACTTCTACTATACTCTTGGGTTTATAGTGTTTCTAGTTCTCCCGTGTCTTTATATTGCTATATGCATCGATATATATGGTTTATAATTTCTGGTTTGTCGTTAGGATTTATATGTTCCCTTATATTTCAAAGTCTCTGCTTCTGTCTTCTATAATCATTATCATTCACAGTTAATGCTCTCTTTTATTTGCTGCAATTTATACCCCAATTTCTATTTTGGAGTTTTGTCCTTTCGTTTCTTTTTCTTGCGATTAAGCACCGCTTGTAATGGTCCAGAATTCACAGATATGAATTCCGGAATGAACATTGTTAATATTATAGGAAGGAAATTGTGATGGCACGATCTTGACTTGTCAAATTACTAGAATACCTTGGAAAAGGCCGAATCATCAAGAAATATTTTCTTTATATTTTAGAGGTTAAATATAATACAAGAGTCGTATAACATGGCACATGATGATGTTATGATCTGTGAATCATCACGTTCTATTTAGAAACTCAGCATGACTTACTGTAATATAATCACGTTGATCAAGTGTCATTATATTATACTAACTCATGCTTCAGCTCCCAACACTACTTCAAAAAAAAATATTCCTATTTTAAACTCGAATGTTTCAGAATTTAGAAACTAAAATAGTTTCTTTTATGATGTAATACAGATAGCGCAAAGAGGTAATTGATTTCGGATAAGAATAATTAAGAAAATATCTTCAGAAATATGGAGGATATTTATAATGAAAGATATGATGATATTTTAGAATTTCTAATATCAAAGGATGATGAAGAATATTGTCCGTAAGGGTTTAGAGTCAGGAGCAAGGTATTCGTTAATGACTTCAGCAGGTACTGAATCATTTGGATCCTTTGAAGTCAGGTTCAGTCTTTGTAATTTATCCACAGCCTCCTTCCTACTTTGCTCAATCCGTTTTCCAGTTCCAAAACTTCTCTTTTTCTGCGCTTTGCCAGCACACTTCATCATTATAATCCAGCTTTTACCGTTTAAAGTCGTTTATAGTTTTTGCTGCTTCATCAGCATTTTTTTTTTCCTTCCATTTTCGGAGAACCAATTCGTAGTTCGGAGTGTTTTTCAGAAACTTCACATTCAAATTAAGTCCAGAAGATAGACGTTATATATACACATATAACTGTTGGCGTAGACATCCTGCGAGATTTCAAAATACTGATTGCTAATTCCCAATGATTCGTATGGCAATTCTCATTACAAGATGCGAATGAGTAAATGATGGGGTTTCAATGAATAATTATAATGACTTTTTGGAGAGGCTAAAGTCAAAGGGTAATGAAGTTGTTGGTACATCTACTAATAATATGGTGGAATATAAAAGATTCCCTAGTAACGATGGTGTATATCTCAAGGTTATAATAAGGTTAGTCTGACTGAAAAGTCGAAGTTGACTTGCTGGAGCTGTGACAAAACTGGCTACTTTGAATAGGAGTCGCAAAGTTATTTTTACTAATAAATGCCAAAGAATCTGACGCGGATACGTTGTTTAAACTTTTACTTTAGTTTCAAGAGTTTTTCGGGTACATAACTGTGGGTAACATGTGGTTGGATCATCATCTCGATTGCTCATCATTCGAAGTGTCTTCAAAAATTTTCGAAGGGTTTGAACACAGATTGTAATCGTTAACATACATTTGATGTTCTAACACAGTTTTGAAGTCAAAATATAGCTTGTGAAAGATGTAAGGATCTAAGAGTGATGATTTTGGTCATATCTCAAGTTGAATTTTGAGATTTCAAAATCAGAATATGTAATTAAATTTTGAATGAGTATGGTTGTTTTGATTTTTATAAAAGAATGTATATTGTTGTGAAAGTAGGGAGTATAATGGATGATTTGCTAAATCAGATTCGAAGAATGTAACATATTAATTGTGAATTTATATATCTCTCGGGTATTACCTACCCGTTAAAAAAAAAAATTTGACAATTAATATTTTGTACAAAAGAATTTTATTACAGTCTTTATGAAAATATATATATATGTATATTTTCTTCTGATGTAACATAGATTTAATGAGTTAGTGTTAAATTAAACTCATTTGATTTACGGTTGAAACTAGAATTGAATAATCCCTAAAGGCTTTAAAAAGTACATAACTTTTACGCAGTATTTCTTTAATGACATTGAAATTATTAACCAATACTTCGTTATTTGTTGATGTATGATGTTCGGTTCGTGGAATTCTTGTGAATTTCGCAAAGTACGAATGATGTTATCTGAAAAGTTTCGGGTACATCGATGATGAAAGTGTAAAATCAAATATATACTTGATTTATTATGAATTGAAATTTGTTGAATTGCGACAGAGATTGTAGTTAACGCTGGTTAAGTTGCGGCCGAAGGACGTACATTATTGCATATTTGTAATATGAATTAACCGAGTAGTTAAGATTCACACACAATAGCTTAGCACGGAAAGATTTATTTCAAAAAATATATATATATATAGTATACATATAATTTCTTCGGAGGGAATGAGTTAATTATTCATAACTCGTTGATACAATATACACGTTATTGATTCATAATGATGTCCGCAGTGATTCTTGAACTGACGGAGTTTGTGATGTTATCGGTGTTGTTGATTCGGATGTTGACTGTACTGACGATGCTGGTAATGCTGACCGTACTGTTGATGCTGTTGGTAAAGCAAGTTTAGCTTGTTAATCACACACCATTTTTGTCAGGGTTTCTACTTTTCCTTCTATCATTTTGGTTAGTTTAACTGATTTATGGTTAGGGCTAGATTAGATAATCTCTAAGACTTTAGAGATTACATAATCGCCGCGGAATGTTTCTCCAATGAAGTTATGAATTAATACTTCGTCAGTTATTGTTGTTGGTACTCCTTGGTATCTATGGTGCGTATGACGTTGATGCTCGTGGGACAGATTGTGAAGTTGAGGTTTACGACGCGGTTGTGGTTGGAGGTGGTAATGGTACTGTTGGCGTTGATGATGGTGGTACTGGTTATGTTGTTGGTGCTGCTGCTGGTGTTTGTAATCTTTGCACCATATTCTCCAAAGCCACTACCCGAGCGCGAAGCTCGTTGACTTCTTCTATTATACTGGGGTGATTGTCGGTTCGGACGAGCGGATAAATATAATCTAGAATTTGATGTAGTATATAATCGTGACGAGATACTCTAGAAATGAGAGAGAAAATGGTGTTTCGGATTGGTTCGCCGGTAAGTGCTTCAGGTTCTTCGTTAAGAGGGCAATGGGGTGGATGGAAGGGATCACCTTCTTATTGTCTCCAATGATTGAGGAAGCTATGAACCCATCCCCAATTCATCCAGAATAGATGATGGCTGATTGGTTGATCCATTCCGGTCACACTGCTTTCAGAGCTGGAGTGGGATTCCATTTCGGAATCCGAGGAACTTGAATTAATGATGAATTCCATTTCGTACGATTGAATAAAGATTTTTCGATATGAAATGATTTTCAGTTATCGGATGGTATTCTAATTACATAGAATATCCATAGATATAGAACAAAAGATTTCGTAGATTACGAAGGAATTTGGGGGATATGTCAGGTAAAGTTTAAAGTAACAGATACGATAAGATATGATTTAGCAGATACGCTAAGATATGAATTTTGTCTATACACTACTCATGCAATTAATGTAGCAAGATGTGTCTAGACTAGTAATGATAAGCAGGTAATTTCCTAAGAATGATAAGCAGATGATTTTCGACTAAAAATGATAAGCAAAACTTTTGACATGTAGACACGGTCGAAGTCCAGACTCACTAATGCATCCTAACGACTTATCAGTTAGACACACTAATGCAGACATGGTTCGCTAAGACCACCGCTCTGATACCAACTGAAAGGACCCGTTCATATACATTATAAACGATTCACAATAGTTGATTACATCGCGAGGTATTTGACCTCTATATGATACATATTACAAACATTGCATTCATTTTTAAAACACAAACTTTCTTTACATCGAAAATTGACAGGCATGCATACCATTTCATAATATCCACTATCCAATTATAAATTAACTTAATAGTAATCTTTGATGAACTTAATGACTCGAATGCAACGCTCTTCGAAATATGCCATGAAATACTCCAAGTAATATCTTTAAAACAAGCAAATGCACAGCGGCAGATTTCTTTTATACCTGAGAATAAACATGCTTTAAAGTGTCAACCGAAAGGTTGGTGAGTTCATTAGTTTATCATAATCATTTATTTCCATCATTTTAATAGACCACAAGAATTTCATTTCCAGTTCTCATAAATATACGTCCCATGCATAGAGACAAAAATAATCATTCATATGGTGAACACCTGGTAACCGACATTAACTAGATACATATAAGAATATCCCCTATCATTCCGGGATCCTCCTTCGGACATGATATAAATTTCGAAGTACTAAAGCATCCGGTACTTTGGATGGGGTTTGTAGGCCCAATAGATCTATCTTTAGGATTCGCGTTAATTAGGGTGTCTGTTCCCTAATTCTTAGATTACCAGACTTTAATAAAAAGGGGCATATTCGATTTCGATAATTCAACCATAGAATGTAGTTTCAATTACTTGTGTCTATTTCGTCAAACATTTATAAAAGCGCATGTATTCTCAGTCCCAAAAATATAACGGGTAAAAAGGCAAATGAAACTCACCATACTGTATTTCGTAGTAAAAATACATATAACGTCATTGAACAAGTGCAAGGTTGGCCTCGGATTCACGAACCTAAATTAATTATAAATAATTATGTGTTGGTCAATATTTGTCTAACAAATTAGGTCAAGTAATAGTGTACCACAATCTTAATGCTCGAGACTAATATGCAAAAGTCAACAAAAGTAAATTTGACTCAAAATAATTTCCAAAAATCTATACATGATTAATATATAGTTAAATATCGTCATTTTATATTTTTAAATATTTTTAAAAGATATATTAGAGTAATAATATAATTTATTTATTAATAAATAAAATTTTATATTAAATTTATGTAATAAAATATACTTTTATATATATTAAGTAATAAAATTTATAGGGTTCATTTAATATCATAAAGATAATATGATAGGTATTATTAAAGTAAGTTATTACACGTAGTAAAATATGTTTGTATCACATATTTATTTGATAAAATAATATCTATAATGATAGTAAGTAAAAGTTGTATTATTTTGTAATAATAATTATTATTATAAAAATATCAATATTTATAATTATTAAGATGACATTATGATAAAACGATAATTCTAATTATGATAACTTTAATAATTACGATAATTTTTAATATTATCTTTAAAATAATAATTTTATTTAAAATAATAATAATAATGATATTTTATAGTAACAATGACATTTCTATTAAAATGATAATTTTTGTTAAAATGATAGTTTTAATACTAACGATACTTTTAATAATAATAGTAATGATAAATATAATAAGAACGATAATTTTATCTAAATCAATATCTTATAATATTTTAATTTCATCATGATACTCTTACTCATTATTTCCTAATCGTTTCGTTTAATAGCTTTTAATCGTCTTTTATATCGTGTTCATAATAATGATAATAATAGTAATCAAAATAATTAGGTGTTACAAATATTTTTTTTAATTACACTAATATTAATAATGATAGTTACTATAACATTATTAACGATAATACTAATAATTATCTTACTGATAATATAGTAATAATAATAATAACAATAACAATAACTATTTTTAAATAATGATATATATATTAATAATGATAATAATAATAATAATACTAATAATAATTATAATAATAATAATAATAATAATAATAATAATAATAATTGGATAATAATAATAATACTAATTATAACTTTAACGATAATAACGATAGTAATAATAAAAAAATAACAATTTTTAATGATAAATCCCTTTTATTGATAAAGATAATAATAATGATAAAATAAGATAAAACTAGAACGAAGATAAAAACGACGATAATAATAATCATTTTTAATAAAAATATCGAAAATTCAATTGATTATAACTTCTAATCCGTTCATCGAAACCATTCGATATCTAAAGGAAAAGTTCTTAATTTTTCGCTAGCTTTCCAAGGACTTGCATATCTTATACCTTATCTCAACCGCAAGTGTAACTAATTCAATATTCAACCTAACCTGTCTAAGGGCAATGTCAAAAGTACAAGCATGCATAATCCTAAATACTCGAGCACTAGTCGGGGATACACTATTAGTATGTAAAAGTTAAATTATGAGCACTCACGTATCAATATTGAGATTCAATATTGCAGGAAAGGTACGCATACGCAACGGAAATGATAAACACTATATTGACCTCACGAGCATACCCATGAACCATACTCAATCACCTCCATAGCTATAACCCATAATTTCCTTAATCCTATCCTACTCGAAAAAAAATTTCGAAATCACTCGGACAGCACTCCGTCGTAATATTTTATGTATACTAATAATATCTTGAAATAATACGGAGTAAATATATATATGTAAATCGATTGAGAGAGTTTAGAGAAAAATATTTTCAAGTTTCTATTAAATAATGAAACCTATTGAATTCTATTTATAATAGATTTTTGAATTATTAAAGTGAATTATTAAAGTATGAATTATTAAAGTGAATTATTAAAGTGAATTATTAAAGTATGAATTATTAAAGTGAATTATTAAAGTATGAATTATTAAAGTGAATTATTAAAGTATGAATTATTAAAGTGAATTATTAAAGTATGAATTATTAAAGTGAATTATTAAAGTTAAAGTAAAGTAAAAATAAAGTAAAGGTAAAGTTTAAGTATAGTAAAAGTATAAAACTATGTACGTATAATATGCGTATAAATATATATAATATTTATTTAAATCGTTATATATATTTAATAAAATAAAATATAAATATCGTTATCTTTATCATACTAGTTAAGTAACGAGTTGTCAAAAGTAGTTCTAGATATTTATAAAAGTTATATACGTTTTAATAATAAAGTTCTTTTTAAACTGAAAACGTTTTTGTACGTTTGAACTAAATAGATCAATCGAGTCTTTATGAGATTCAATCTTCCACTATCCTTTGTCTAGTTCTCAATGATTGAAAATTTGTTCTTATTTATAAATCACTTTACCATTTTCCGAATATTGTTAAAATGAAAAGATTTCTCAAAACAACGTGGGCCTTTCAACAGAGACTTGTAATCATAATTCAATATATCTGATAATTCAATCATTTGATCTTATCTTCTAATTCCATTGATAAACATTTTGAAACAGATACAATCATATAAAGTATTTAATCTAATATTTTGTTTACGTTTCAAGTTATAATATATATACACATATACATATATAATCATATTCGTTTAATGGTTTGTGAATCGTTGGAACTTGGTCGAGGTTGAATGAATGTATGAACATAGTTTAAAATTCTTGCAATTTAACTTAACAAATATTGCTTATCGTGTCAGAAACATATAAAGATTAAAGTTTAAATTTGGTTGGAAATTTCCGGGTTGTCACATTTTAGACTGTGATTATAACATGAAAAGGTTTTGAATCGTTTATGTAATCTTTCCGAATCATCAATTGATCCTAAAACATAAAAACAAATTCGAATTTAACCAAGAACAATACGTTTGACTTTTTGAAAATTAACTTTGACTCCAAAATTTGAACTCGATAAGAAGAATTGGAACCTGAGTTTTTGCAGATAGTTTAAGTAAAAGATTTCTAACAAAACTGCATTTATACATTTTGGAGATTGAATCGAATTTGAAGTATTGAATAAAAGATGCAACGAACAAAGGAACTAGCTGGTTTCGTTTAATTTCCTGTTCTGAATTCGATAATGAGTAAGTAATTTAGCTGATAATGATAGTGAGGAGTCTACTGGTTTACTAATCAAATAAAAATGATCAATTGTTATATATTGAGTGAGTATCGACAAGCAGGCTTTCATAATCGAACAGGAAATTTAGAGAAATAAAACAAAGCTGATTAAGACCCTAAACATAATTTGTTTGTATCTGAATTCAATAATTTTTGATTTGCTAAAATTACGGATTGATTGATAAATATAAACGTTTCTATAATACAGTTCTTATTAATAAATAATAAAAATAATATTAGTAATAATAATGTTATTAATAATAATATTAATTAATGGTAAAAATACTAATAATAATAATAATAATAATAATAGAAATAGAAATATTAATAATAATATTAATAATATAGTAGTAATAATAATAATAATGATATTAATAATCATAAAATGATAATAATGATATTGTTAATGATAATATTAATAATTTGTATTATTTTCTAATAATAATAATAATATCATTAATAATAATAATAATACTAATATTAATAATAATAAATAATGATAATAATAATTATCAAAATAATAATAATGATTTTTAATGATAAAGATAATAATAATATCTAATAATAATACAAGTAATAATTTAGATATAACAAGTTATATGTATACTAATTTCATTTCTACATATTTTATTTATATTTTATATCATAAATAATAATATTAACATTACAGATATTAATATTAACATTAACATTAATAATAATAATGAAGGTAATAATAATATTATTAATATAACAGTTATGTTTAAACTCATAATTAAATTTAATATATTAATATTATATATTATTATTTATGTCATATTTATTAATTATATAATATAATCTATAATAACTTATCTTGAATATTTATTATATATTACAATATATATGTATATATTCATTTTAATAGCAACTCATTTATTTTATATATTACTTTAAATTTTCAATTCAATTTAAATGATTAATTTGTATTATATTAATTTAAATTAATATATACACTTATAATTATATTTAAATATTTCTATATATATAATTACATTTTTATTTTCACACATTTGTTCGTGAATTGTCGGGTAAGGTCCAATGGATAGTTAAGTGCATGAAATTATTTTAATATAAAACGTCGATTTACTTAACTTGTCGATATCCATCTTCTAAGTATCTACATTTCATAATTTCACCTTTACATTAAATAATATGAAAGTTAAATAGTTACCTTATCAAAAATCACGAGTAAATTATTGTAAAGCATGTACATGAATCTCCATTAACTTTTGTCTAGTTACCGTTAATTGACACATTGTTCTCACTTGTAGATTACTTTACCAATTATTTTGAATGCCGTTAAAAGAGAAAGATTTCTCAAATCAATGTGGACCTCTTAACAGAGACTAGTAATCATAACACAATGTAATCGATAATTCAATCATTTGATATTATCTTTTAATTTCGTCGATAAATATATTAAACATATATTGAATCAAATACGTTCATGTAAAGTATTATACATCAAATACTTTGTTAACATTTTTAATTAATATAATTATATATTATATATACATATCTATATATACATAAATGTTCGTGAATCATTGGGAATAGTCGAAGGGTTAATTGAACACATAAACATAGTTCAAAATTTTTTAGACTCAAAATAACAGACTTTGCTTAACTTGAGGTATAACAAAGCTATCAACTTGTTTTACCTCCTTTATTGGAACGGGATGGTCAAAGGGGTCCTCATCACTCCATGATGTGTATGCCATTATGTATTTGAGTGATGGTTTATAGGGTAGCCCTGACGCAAAACTCGTATTTCTTCTTTGTGACTTTTGGTTGGTCGTAATGTTGTACCCTAGGCATGGAGGTGGGACAATGTCCATTGATGTTTCAATTTCTTCATCCACCTCCTCGTCACTCTGGTCGGGAGATTCAAGTATAATTAGTTCAGAGAGTTCTTCTAGAACGAAGTCCTCTTTGGTCATTAAAAAATCAAAATAAGGTGGGAGTGAAGATTGGGTAGGTGTGGAGTGGTTATTCTTCTTGTCTTCTACTTCTATCTTCTTCTCTTCATTCACATAATAGAAGGTGACTTTCTTAGTAGAGATTGTATTTATTTCGCCGTTCCCATCAGAAGGACATACAGACTCGTGGATCACGAAAGTGACTAGTTCTCCACGGGCTCTCAAGGTGATAGTCCGTGAATAAAGGTCAACGATCACTTTGGATGTACTCATGAAAGGCCTTCCTAAGATGATAGGGGTTTTCAAGTCTTCTTTAAAATCCATAACCACAAAGTTGGTCGGAAAAAGGAATTTTTCGACCTTAACCATGACGTTCTCAGCTATTCCTTTAGGATATCTAGTGGATTGGTCAGCTAGCTGGATGCTCATTTTGGTAGGGTTAAAATTTCCAATTTCGAGTCTCTAGAATAGTGAGTAGGGCATGAGATTGATGGTGGCACCAAAGTCAGCAAGAGATTAGATAGTACCAGATTGGTAGATAGAACAAGTAAGGGTAAATCGTCCGGTATCTCCTAGTTTTTCAGGGAGAGTATTTAAGAGAATGACTGAACAATCCGCGTTCAAGGGGACATTGGGTACTTCGGTACCTTATCCTTGGTTGATAGGAGTTTCCTAAAATACTTCTTACTATGAGGATTTTTTGACACAGTGTCCAGAAATTTCTCGTCAACCTTGAGAGATTTCATCTTGTTATGTCTTTGCTTGAGACGTCCTGGGAATGGAATGGGTGCTTTCCCAACGGGTTTTGATGATGAATCAATGACTACTATCGAACGAGTATTAGTTAGTTTCTTCTCCTTAGAAGAAACTTAAGGTTGACTATGTGCTACTTTTGAGTCATTTTTAGGACAACCTAGAGAATCGAGACATTGATTTAGCTGGCTTATTTGATTTTCAAGACTACTCAAGTGATTAGTCATGACTAAGTCAGCTACATCTTGTCTTGCTGTGATCATTTGGATAATTTACAGTAGGACATCATCTGGACTTGTCTCTGGTGGGGTATTGGATTTGGTAGGTTTGTTGTGTGGATGAGCTAGAATCTTATCGGAGTAGACAACAAAGTCCTCACATTCAGCCTCGTATACCTTGGCCGGATGTGGGTCAGTACAATTCTGGCATAATTGCACTTGAGATACATGTTGCGGGAATTTATTTTGCTCTCCGACTTCTTTGGTGAGGTTTTCTATTTGGTCCAAGAAATTTGATTATTTTATTGTGTTGCTGATGAAATGTGCTCTTTCGTGTTCCAATCATGATGGTGTATAGTCATCTCCTCGATCAATCTCCAGGCCTTGTCAGTAGTGAAGTTCATGAAGTTACCTTGAGAAACAGCGTTAAGAGTAGACTTGTTGTGTGACGCCCCGTACAAAATCATCGTGTACGGTACATCAACAACAAGATCATTACAAGGTCAAACACTATATGCTGTTTGAAAACCAGTTTTACATTCATGAACAGATAACGTTTTACAAAAGATGAATAGGAAACATTAACATGAGAACATGATACTAAGATCATTACAAAGCTATTGTTTTGAAAATAACATAAGTTGGGAATGCAAAGTAAAAGTTTCATGCTTGAGACATCTCTAAGTAATGCAGCGGAAGTCTAACACAGCAAGTCTGTAACAGCAAGTCTATACACCGAGACTAGAACAACAAGGCTAACAGCAGAAGCAACAACGTCTAAACACCTGAGAAATACATGCTTAAAAAGTCAACACGAATGTTGGTGAGCTATAGTTTGTTTGTATTCAGTAATGTAATGTAATGTAGGCCACGAGATTTCAGTGCTTCAAACAAGCGTTTCAAATCAGTAATTCAAATCAGTATGATAAAGTATATGTATAACCGTGGGCACTTGGTAACTAACTTAACGTTTATACCCCCTGAAAGTACACTTGGCAAGTGCGTATGTCTACGAAGTATTAAACACTCGTTAAATTCTAGCGCGACTAGCCCGAGTGGGGATGTCAAACCCTATGGATCCATATCTAAGATTCGCGTTCATGGTTCAAAAACCAATGATTAAACGTTACCGAGCTAAAGGGAATGTTTATGCCGTTGTATAACCCACACATAAATAAAGTTTAAGTACTCGTGCCTAGTATGTAAAACATAAAATCCGCATGTATTCTCAGTTCCCAAAATAAGTTAAAGTAAAAAGGGAATGCTATAACTCACAGTGATAAAAGCGGTAAAGTCGGTAATGAAAGTACGCAAGTAGTAAGTCGGTCCGAAAGGTCGTCAACCTAAATCAAGGGTTACTAGGTCAGTAGGTTGTTTTTATAAATTCTAATAGTGCATAAAATAAGTTTAAGTGTCATCATCATCATCATTCATCATCATAAAAGCTAAGTAAGTTCGACAAGAATAGAGATCGAAACAATAGGCTGACTTCGGTCAGCTGCTGCGACCTCTACGTAAATTTAAAAGATGCATAGTCAGTGGCTATGGCTCCGTATGTGAGTCCCCTAACCACTAACCAATTTTCAGAACCTAACTCGTCTTCGTTTGACCGTGGCGACGGTTTAAGTGCGAGTAGGTCAGAAATTTCAGCACAACGTTAATAGGGTGTAGTGACTCTCGGAGGGCCATAAATCCTAAACCGTAACTCGGATTAAGATGAGGCCTAAACGGAAAATCATCTACTCGAACCGAACTAACTGAAAATCAACTTTCCAGTAGCCCAGGTGGTATGATCAGGTACGAAAATCAGTGGACAAGTGCTCCGGTGAGGTTCTTGGTGCTTGATGCTCATCACGGTTCTCATCCTTGATGCTTGTAGCTTCAAGTGTACAACTCGTTGATGGTTTAGCATCACTTTTGACCAAGATTCTACCATCAATACACAATATGTTAAGACCAAGTGGTAACACAACTCATTTAAGAGTCCTAGATGGATGATGAACCAAGGTTACATCATATCCTTAGTCTTAACACAATTACAAGTCCTAATTACAAACAAAGTTACAAACTTTACATCAATCAAACAAGTATGAACATGATCCAAGTCAAAAGAGGTGATGGAACCCTAAGCTAGAGAGCTTGGATCCCTTTCACACAATTTATAAGGTCACAAAGCTAGAAAGCTTGAACCTGTAGTGTTCTTGAAGATCTTGAAGCATAAAGCTTGGATCTTTAAGATATATGAAGATAACAAACAAAAGTTTGAATCTTTATCACAAAATAACAAGATTAAAGTAAAAGAAAGATGAATCTACAAAGTTGGTGAAGATTCAAAGCTAGAAAGCTTGAATCTTCCATGTTCTTGAAAGATTCATGCTTGAATCAACAAGATATAAGCAAGATCAAAGCTAAAAGGAATTTTGATCTCCATAATATGATGATGATGATGGCCACGAAAATGAAAGGAAAAGAAGAAGAAAAAGAAGACTTACAAGCAATACTAGAAAGGAAAGAAAGAAAGAACAAGTGTGTGTGAAAACCAAATGAGCAAGTGATTTGAATGAGAGGTAAATGGCTAGTATTTATAAGCAAAGAATTTGACAAGGATTGATGACATGGACAAGGGCTAGTATTTATAAGCAAGGAATTTAACAAGGATTGATGACATGGACAAGGGCTAGTATTTATAAGCAAGGAATTTGACAAGGATTGATGACATGGACAAGGACTAGTATTTATAAGCAAGGAATTTGAAAAGGATTGATGACATGGACAAGGGCTAATTAATTGGGTCACTAACTAGAGTAGGGTGGGCTTGGGCCCAACAAGGTAGAAAGTCCAACAAGACTAACTATTGTGCATAATTAAATTACTACGCGTAATTAAGCATCCAAAAACCCAGGTAATTATTATTATAAAATAATAATTAATATTTCGCAGTCATAATATTTCGATTATGACAAAAGTTAAACGTGCGCGCAAGTTCGCGGTTTATTCGAAACGTCAAATAACACTAACGGTTATAAAGGCTTCCAATGATCAAGTTATGTATCCTACGTACTCTAAGGCACGTTTTAACATATAAATGGAAGTAAACCACGTAAATCAAGTTTCCAGAGTATAAAGTAGCACAGTACGCACAAATACGCAGTTTCGCAAAAACACAAGGCACAAAAGCAAGTCGAAAAAGCCGGGTCGTTACATTACCCACCTGTTAATGGAAATTTCGTCCCGAAATTTGAGGAGTGACAAAAAAAAATGGTACCGTATTTAAATAAGAAGTAGCGTATCAAAGTTTCGAAAGATTCGTGGGCTAAAAAGTGAGCTATTTACCTTGAAAGGTACTCTGGCGTATAAAAGTAAGAATAGGTATATGCTATTAATTAAGTCTTTTAGGAGATCAACAAATTAATTTCGTTTCTGGTTAACATGAGTATGTTGTCTGAATATATCCACAAAAGAAAAGATGATGTTTTTAGCCTTACAGGCATCTTTAGTAAGCTGGATGCATGAAATACATCATGAATGTTACTAAACTCATCTAAAACATTGAGCGCTTATGTCGCAATACAAAGCTGATAGGTAGGATGGAAAACATGGTGATCATAACCATGCGATTTGATGTCTGGATAGTGTTAGCCACGAATTTTACTAACCCCTTGATTTCGGAAAGAGACCATAGGCATAAAGAACTCGATATTTAAGAACGTTTCATTTGACTATATGAATTGAAACTTTTGTTGAAAGTGAATAATCGGACTTATATGCAATGCAAGCCATAATTATCTATAGTGCCTTCAGGACGGTCTGAATGAACAATGAAGGATATCACCCAGTTT
This sequence comes from Rutidosis leptorrhynchoides, assembly GCF_046630445.1. NCBI lineage: Eukaryota > Viridiplantae > Streptophyta > Magnoliopsida > Asterales > Asteraceae > Rutidosis > Rutidosis leptorrhynchoides. The sequence continues at coordinate 314,207,910 of NC_092334.1, read as the reverse complement.
ACCATACTGCAGGTGAACTTATCCTTAGATGGAATGAAAGAACAGTTCCATAATGTAACTTTATCCTTTCAGTTACATGTTGAAGTTAGGGTTAACATTAACTAGAACAACATTTAGTTGCAACCAACGAAGAAAGGAATGTGTAGAGTAACCATATCCATATTACAGATGTTTTAAGCAGTCCCTTCCAAGAGGATAACAAGATTCATAGATTCCTAAAGTATGTTACTTTACATTTTCGAAAGAGAATCGCACGAAAGGTGTGATCTTTGAACCAGGGTGAACTCTTCGAGCGGTTTGTTCTGAATTTATCCTTATACTTAAGGAGATGCGCGGACAAGAAGATACGTGGACCCTTGGTCGTAACGAACGATTTACTCTAAGTGAAAAGAATCTCAAAACGATTCCTTGTACCTCAACCTACGAATTCATAGAGATGATTTTTACGAGGATGTTGCGATTAGCCGTGAAATATTGAGAATAGAAACCCACCTAGTGCCCTTCCTACAATGGGGTGACCATTGAGTGTACCTCAGAAAACTGATTTATCGGCCCGCGATTTTGCCATGTTTAACCTTAAAAGGAACATTTTTTGAGTACAAAGACTTCCTAACAAAATTTTTTTTTTTATATAAATCTGCCACCCAAAGTGGCTCAAGCGTTTTTAACAAGGATTTTAATAGTAAGCTTCATCCCTAACGGAGGAAGAGAAGAAGTGTGATCCCTACATGATGTAGTCTAATACGGAAACCTTTAATAAAATCAACCGAGGAAGTTTTGAAAAACCTTTAAACGTTTGATGCGACAACATAAATGGAACGAAGTTCTTGGTAAATTTAGAAGTATGTATAACGAGTACCATTTGCACAAAATTATTTGACTTAAAACAACTCAATAAAGGAGCGATTTTTAATCATCTTGAAGGTATAACTTAGTATGTACTAATCCAAAATAAGTAAGGGTAAATTTATACATATATGATTTTATAAATCACGTAAGTGATAGAAAAGTTTTTAGTACTTTCATTTGTCCATAAATCTCGTGAGCACTGCACAAATAAGCAACGTGTAAATCAACGTGTAAAAATTTTGATAAACATAGTTTTTTGTATTTCAGAGGTTACGAGTTGAAAAAGGTCGAGTGAAAAATCTTTGAATCATCGGTTGACATGTTACTAGGTAATGAAAACTAATGAATTAAATGTAGTTTTGATGATTATCCGAACTTAAGTCTTTGGCCCAAAAATGTTTACGTGCGAAGCCGTTGCTAAAAAGTGAGGTATGAAAGATAAAGCATGAAGATGAGAAGTTAATCGCTTCTTGACTTTGCAGAATGCCACACAGGTTATGGCTAATATTAAAGTCGGAATACTAATGATGTTAATATCGCTAGATGAGAATTTCCTTGGAATATGTCAGGACTTTGAGTTATGTAAGATAGAGCATCGCTCCGACAGATGTGAAGAATAAGATCCCTGGGGTAACGCAGTAATTTTGAATGGTTTAAGTGTTTGTGGATGCCCGAAGGCTCTACATGACGTGGTAGTAAGTGCCTTCATCACATACACACACATGAATCTCTTAGTTTCGACAGTTGTCTGTCTTCATGATGACTTGGATACGAATAAGCAACGAAAAAATTTTATATTGACAAGAACCGAAAATTTTATAGAATTCATTTAAGGTGACGATGTAAGAAAAGAAATTAAGTTCTTAGCAAACTAGGGTTATGTACAACACGTACCATTCAAGGTAAAATATCCTTTGAATAAAAGATTTGATTTGTAAAAGTGAAAGTAAAATTTCATATGTATTTGTCAAAAAGAAGTAATTATTTACTTTATTTTATATAACGTACACGATTTCAAAAATTTGCACGAATGGCAAATAAAATAAATTTATTTTTATTAAGTTTTGAGAGGATCGCACAGTAAAATAGTGTAAGTAAAATTTTGCCAAACAAAATTTTCATATTTCGGAGGTTACAAGTTGAAAAAAGATTGATGAGAATCGAGTAAAAGACTTTTGAAAATCTCGGGTGATATTTGAGCAAAAATGTTACGAGGTAATGAAAACTGTTGAATTTTAATGTGGTTGATGACTATTAGTAGGGCATAAGTCCTTCGAACAAAAATGCTTAAGTATAAAGTTGTTGCTTATAAGTGAGAAACGAAAGGGAGAGTATGAGGACGGGGATTAACTACCCATTGATTTTGGAAATTCCGAACTGGTATGACTAATATCGAAGTAAGAAGGGTGATGGTGTGATTATCATTAATTAAGAATTCTCTCGGAATAAGTTAGGATTCAGTGTCGCATAAGAATGTGTATCAAATACGATTCTTGAGTAGTATAGTATTTGAATTGCTGAAGTGACGGGATACAATTTCCTTTATGTATCGTTGTCCATTGTATCGGTTTCTTTCATGGCTAGAAAGTGAGCAGATTTGGTGAGGCGATCAACGATAACCCCGATAGTGTCATAACTGCCGACTGTTTTCGGTAGTTTCAGAATGAAATCCATCGTCATCCCTTCCCATTTCCATTGTGGGATCTCGGGTTGTTGAAGTAATCCGGATGGTTTTTGGCTCACCATTCTCGCGAGGTATACGAATAATCTTCTTACTATAAATAACTTTCATTTTCGTCCTTGAAAGTCAGTCCGTTCCAACTATTTCCTCAAAGCTTTCTAACTCGATGAGTATTAGGTTAATTTTAAGGTCCATTCCAACCAAATCTTATTATACTGCCGTAAAATTTTTTATCAACCTTCTCAAATAACATCTGCTTGTGCGCAGGTAACTAATCCTTTCCAACTACTACTATAAAACTTCCAAGTTTTGTTGGCATGAGGTCATCTCCAAATGACCCACCTGTTAATTTTTAAGGTACTATCTTAAATTACTCCTCTATCTCTGCCAACTTACCATTAGCTTGTCCTATAGAATACTTAACTCTCATGATTGTTAATGACTTATTAGTCATCACACTAGGATTCTTAGATATAAGGTTTCTATCACTCTAGTATTAAACAATTCCGAGACGATAAATCGTTGTGAAGAAACGTACCCTAACTAAAATCAGGATCCATGCGAGTCTCCATAGCTGAGATAACGATTGCTCTATCGTATGTGAGTCCAAAGTTTTTTTTTTTTTTTTCCTATTTGAGAACTTTTTCCTTAAGTATCCAGGGTGTCTATATCTATAACAAATTTTCGGGTTATCAATTCTGCAGTCCAGGCCCTTCTCGTACAGTATCTAGACTAAGTGGTTATTCCTGCCTTTATCAGACCATAATGCGTATACTCAAGTGGTTCCTACCAAAATTTCCTTTGAATCGCTTCATATTCCTTATGTAGTAACATTGAGACTTCTGCATGATTCACTTCAATATAATTACGCTGGCCTGGCGTCATTATATTGTACTAAATCGTACGTTCATTCCAATATCACTCCATATGGTCAATGTAACGTGATCACTTTCAGTTCTACTCAATTTCATCCAACGGTGCTTTATCTATGCTATCTCAAAACAAAATCTACATAATTAATCTCACGGTTTCTCGGTGTGGGTGCGTAAGTTCCGTAGGTCATGCACCAATGCCTAAATGTCCTGAAATTTCTTCAAAATGTTCAGGTTCAGGTAACATCGTTAGGTTCCTTTCTAGAACTTCAATCTGGGTCTCGCGTCGAGTTGTATGTGTAGCAAGTAGTAGTACGATATGTCTTGAGGCGACTCCCAAGTCTTTGGGTATGGTTGAGCATCAGTAGAAGGCACTCTGACCTTGTGAAAGGAGATGTCCTCCCGACTTCCCCAATGCCTAAGAGTGTTAGGGTACTAAATCCAGAAATGTCGTCAGATCGTCGAGCAGTGGTGAAGAATGAAAGAGATAAGTGACGGTCATGAAAGCGTACGAGATACGAGCCATCTTGCAGGAACTGAACAACCTTCGAATGTTCATACATCGTACGTGGCTATTTAGAGTGAGCTCGGGGTGCGGTTACTCCGACAAATCCTCCAATATCTCCTCCTCCGAGGATCGACTTTAGTGGGCGTGTAATCCGAGGGGTACTCCTCCTAGATTGCGTGAAGAATCGTTTCGATCTCTGGAACGGTGGAACAGTAGTAACATGTGGATTACAATACTAATCCTTAGGGTTAGACGTGTGGGAAATGGGTTAAGAAGAACATCTGAACTAGGAAAGGTAAGTTTTTCCAAGTCGGTGCAGCGAATAGCAGGCATGAAGCAAGCACGTAATCAGACACTACAGCAACCTAGCTCGTTTACAGCAGTATATAGCATGGCAATATTAACAGTACTAAACAGAAGTAACATGCAATCGAAAGCAGATAGTAGCATGCAGTAGCTAGAATAAGCAAAAGCATGCAGCGAGTTTACATAGCAGTAAAAGGAAACGTGTCATAACCCGTCCTTAACCATAAGAACGCGTTAGATAACGTATGATTTCATTGCGAGGTATTGACCTCTATATGAGACATTTTTAAAAGAAAAACTGCATATATTATACATTACAAACCACAACCATTATTTTTGTTACAAGCTTAAGACAATAAAAAGAAGATTAACGTTTAGCGATAATCTTCGACTTACAAACTTTACAAATGATGACAACAACACGGTTTCTAGCATATTTTACAATACAACATCTCGGATATGCAGTTTTATTTTTGACACAAACATGCGTACGCAAGATCCTGGTTAGATCCAACATGATGCAGCGGAAGCTTTAGAAATCACCTGAGAATAGACATGTTTTAAAAAGGTCAACATAAAGTTGGTGAGATATAGGTTTAATGCCGGCAGCAATATATATATAGACCACAAGATTTCGTATATAAACAGTTTAATAAAAGTATTCTAAGTGGTTGAGCACTTGGTAACCATACTTAACATTTTCACGTCGCATATTCCCTTTAATATGAAATCTTACTACACCGTACCAAGTGTAGTCACAAAACGAAGTGCTGTGCAACCGTTGAATACTGGTCGTCCAGTCCGGTTGGGGTTGTCAGGCCCAATAGATCTATCAACAGGATTCGCGTTTACAATACCGCTGTAAATATTAGTTACCAAGCTACAGGGAAGTATGCCAGTGGTACAACTCAACGTAGAACATATTTTTCAGTTACTTGTCCATATCGTAAAACATAAAATACATGTATTCTCATCCCGAAATATTTAGAGTTTAAAAGTGGGACTATATACTCACCCTTGTCTTGATGATATATATATTTTGACTCGGTCTTCCGGTTGATATCACGAACCTATCCATATATAATATATCAATATGTTTTCATTTTTAAACAAACGTTATAAATATATACTTGTTATACTTTTAATACTTTGAATAATTCCTTAGTCCGTAGTTAGCAGTCCGATGTTAGTAATTCAATTTTAATGGTTCATTTTTAGATGTTTAATATACCCGCAAAACAAAACCCCCAACGAAATAAATAAAACCCCATCGTATATGTATTGGTAGAGATTAATCTTGACCCACGGTACCGGTGTTGTCAAATGACGTATTGCGTACATAAAGTACCGGTGTTGTCAAATGACGTATTGCGTACAAACATGGGATCTTATGATTAATCTTCTCGTGTTGCTTACGGGTGATCCTGAACCATATGAAATTGAATTATGAGTACATATATATAAAATATCATGTTATCTTAGAAGTATGTGATTTTATGTAAATTTTTCCAATGAATCCCGAAGTTGAAAATGTCTAGGATAGCCAATTTTGTTTCGGTCATAGTTTCTTCGTTACAAGTCCGTTTTCGTTGATTCAAATTGCCATCTTCTTGGATCGAGTTCTTCTATAAGACTATGAACTGTAACTACCTTGGTTTGTATTCAAAATCATACGGCATAGATGAAAGTTTAGTGAAACATATGAAGTTAAACATTTTTGTTACAACAAAATCATTTAATGACCATTTTTCCAAAAATACTTATACTTTGAAAAACCAAGTTTTACCTTGTTAAATTAACATATAAATAAGTTATGTTACATGTCTTGAAGTATTTTAAAAGTTAAGTTAGAAGGATCTATTTAGTTTGCAAACAAGTTTGAAAACATTCAAACTATGTTCTTGTTGTTAAACTTTTGTACCACAAAATAAGATAGCTATATATATATGAATCGAATAAGGTTATGAACATAGATTCTACCTCAAGTACCTTGGATAAGTTTGCTGTAAAAGAGGAGTAAGAAGCTAGAATCAAAAGGGTGATAGAAGTGGATGAAAGATTGGAAGTAAGTTGGTGTTCTTGGAGGGTTTTCTTGAAGTGTTTTTGTATGGTTTTCTTATGGTGTTTTAGTATGGTTTTTGAAGCTAGATCTTCAAGGTTTCTTGCTGGATGTTTATGGAGTTTAGAGAGTAAGAAAGAGTGTGTGTTTTTGATAAGAAAATGGTAGTAAAAATGGATCAAAATGAGCATGTATATATACACCAAAAAAAACGTGTAACATGGTGTATATGGACAAAATTTCAAGTGATAATTTTATGTATCTAGTCCTAATTGCTTCCAAGTTCAATTACCTAGCCCTCATGGCATGAATAATGGCTGGTTAGGTGGTGATTTTGATGTGTATTTACTATTAGTAAATACGTATAGGAGCTTGGTATGATACGAGTACAAATACTCTAGGTATACGTATAGAAATTTTGTGAAAAATGGAATGAGGATTCAAATATAGCTATCTTTTGTGAATACACTTATATGGTTTTATGTATTTAAGTCTTTAAAAGTGATTAAATACATTACTTATACAATATATGTATAAACATTATATGTCTTAAGTATTTATGTCAAATAACGTTACGTATAGTTATCGTTTTGAAAACTTAAGTTAGTAGTTTCAAAATACACATATAACTTGTTGTTATTAATACAAAATGAGATATTAAAACATTTATTAATCATGTTAAATATGTATATATACATTTATATACACAAACGTATAATTATCATATATTGTATAGTTCGTGATATCATCGGTCAAACTAGACGGTCAAACGTTGTGTAAAACTCTTTTCGGAAATATAAGTCTCGACAATTTGGATTGCTTATCATGTTGGCAAGGTTTAATTTATGTAAATATTAATCTTATAAGTATAGTATGATCGAAAAAGTGCAGGTCGTTACATTACCTCCCCGTTAAATAAATTTCGTCCCGAAATTTTAAAATTGTACCTATTTTGCGTCATCGAGAAACAAGTGTGGATACTTTTGCTTCATCTGATCCTCTCGTTCCCAAGTAAACTCGAGACCTCTTCTAGCATTCCAACGAACCTTAACAATCGGTATATTGCTCTGTTTGAGCTTTTTAACTTCACGGTCCATGATTTCGATTGGTTCTTCGACGAATTGTAGTTTCTCGTCGACATGGATTTCTTCAAGAGGAATGGTAAGGTCTTCCTTTGCAAGACACTTCTTAAGGTTTGAGACGTGAAAGGTATTATGTACTCCGGCGAGTTGTTGCGGTAACTCGAGTCGATAAGCTACCGGTCCAATGCGTTCGATGATCTTGAACGGGCCTACGTACCTTGGGTTCAGTTTACCCCTTTTGCCGAAACGTATTACACCTTTCCAAGGTGACACCTTTAGCATAACCATGTCCCCGACCTGAAACTCTAATGGTTTCCTTCGAACATCGGCGTAGCTCTTTTGGTGACTGCGGGCTGTTTTTAATCTCTCCTTGATTTGCACTATCTTCTCAGTCGTTTCATGTATGATCTCGGGACCAGTTAATTGTCGATCTCCTACTTCATTCCAACAGATAGGAGATCTACACTTCCTTCCATACAATGCTTCGAATGGCGCAGCTCCAATGCTCGCATGATAACTATTATTATACGAGAATTCTGCTAACGGTAGATATTTATCCCATCCGTTTCCAAAATCGATCACACATGCCCTGAGCATGTCTTCAAGAGTCTGAATTGTTCTTTCACTCTGCCCGTCCGTTTGCGGATGATATGCGGTACTCATATCCAAACGAGTTCCTAGTGCCTCCTGTAGTGATTGCCAAAACTTTGAGGTAAATCTACTATCACGATCGGATATAATGGAAATAGGTATTCCATGCCTTGAAACAACTTCCTTTATATACAATCGTAATAGTTTCTCCATTCTATCTGTTTCCTTTATAGGCAAGAAATGTGCAGATTTGGTAAGACGATCAACAATTACCCAAATGGTGTCGTATCCCCAGGCAGTCTTTGGTAACTTCGTGATGAAATCCATGGTAATACCATCCCATTTCCATTCTGGGATTTCTGGTTGTTGAAGTAACCCTGACGGCTTCTGGTGTTCTGCTTTGACTTTGGAACAAGTTAAACATTCCCCAACATATGTTGCAACGTCTGTCTTCAAATTAGGCCACCAATAATGCGTCTTAAGATCTTGGTACATCTTTCCAACTCCAGGATGTATCGAATATCTTGTCTTATGTGCCTCGTTCAATATCAACTTCCTTAATCCACCCAACTTCGGTACCCAAATACGATTTGCAAAATATCGAATTCCATCTTCCCGCATAACGAGTTGCTTCTCATACTTCTTCATTATTTCATTTCCTTTATTTTCTTTAGTAAGTGCTTCTCGTTGAACTTCTTTGATTTGTGAGTTGAGATTCATGCGAATTTTTATATTCATTGCTCGAACTCGAATTGGTTCTCGTTCTTTTCTGCTTAAAGCATCAGCCACCACGTTTGCCTTCCCGGGATGATAACGAATTTCACAATCATAGTCGTTTATTAACTCGACCCACCTACGTTGCCTCATGTTCAATTGTTTCTGATCAAAAATATGTTGAAGGCTTTTATGATCAGTAAACACAGTGAATTTAACCCCATACAAGTAGTGTCTCCACATCTTCAATGCAAACACGACTGCTCCCAATTCTAGATCATGCGTCGTATAATTCCGCTCGTGAATCTTCAATTGTCGGGATGCAAATGCAATAACTTTCTTCCGTTGCATAAGAACACAACCAAAACCTTGTCGCGAAGCGTCACAATATATTTCAAAATCATCGTTCCCTTCTGGTAACGATAAAATAGGCGCCGTAGTTAACTTCTTTTTCAGTATTTGAAATGCGTTCTCCTGCTCCGAGGTCCATTCATATTTCTTCCCTTTTTGCGTTAACGCTGTCAACGGCTTAGCTATTCGGGAAAAATCTTGAATAAACCTTCTATAATAACCGGCTAAACCCAAAAATTGACGTATCTGCGTTGGTGTCTTAGGAGTCTCCCATTTTTCAATAGCTTCAGTTTTTGCTGGATCAACCTGAATTCCTTCGCTATTAACAACGTGACCAAGAAATTGCACTTCTTTCAACCAGAAAGCACACTTAGAAAATTTAGCATAAAGTTGTTCTTTTCTCAACAACTCCAGTATCAACCTTAAATGCTCTTCATGCTCTTGCTCACTCTTGGAATAGATAAGAATATCATCAATGAAAACGATAACAAACTTATCTAAATACGGACTACAAACTCGATTCATGAGGTCCATGAATACAGCTGGCGCATTCGTCAATCCAAATGGCATAACCAAAAATTCGTAATGACCATAACGTGTCCGAAAAGCAGTTTTCGGAATATCCTCTTCTTTGACGCGTAGTTGATGATAGCCCGATCTTAAGTCGATTTTCGAATAAACACATGATCCTTGCAATTGATCAAATAAGTCATCAATTCTCGGTAGTGGATACCGATTCTTGATAGTTAACTTATTTAATTCACGATAGTCTATACACATCCTAAAAGATCCATCTTTCTTCTTAACAAACAAAATTGGAGCTCCCCACGGTGAAGTACTCGGTCGTATGAATCCACGGTCCAGTAATTCTTTTAACTGACTTTGAAGTTCTTTTAACTCGGACGGTGCAAGTCTATATGGAGCACGAGCCACTGGTGCAGCTCCTGGTACTAAATCTATTTGAAATTCTACCGATCTAAATGGAGGTAATCCCGGCAATTCTTCCGGAAAAACTTCAGGAAAATCTCTTGCCACAGGCACGTCGTTGATGCACTTTTCTTTCTTTTCGACTTTATTAACATGTGCTAAAATAGCGTAACATCCCTTTTCTAAACACTTCTTGGCTTTCAAACAGCTAATGAGTTTTAGCTTTGAATTACCCTTCTCTCCATAAATCATCACTGGCATTTTATCCTTACCAGGAATACGAATTGCCTTCTTGGCACAAACAACTTCCGCTCCTATTTTGGACATCCAGTCCATGCCGACTATTACATCAAAACCTCCTAATTCTACGGGTATTAAGTCGATTTTAAACGTTTCTCCGGCTAGATTTATTTCACAATCACGACAAATTCTATCGGCTTTAATTAGTTTACCATTAGCTAACTCAATCAAGTACTTAGCATCTAGAGGTAATGATGAACAATTCAATTTAGTGTAAAAATTTATACACACGTAACTTCTATCGGCGCCAGTATCAAATAAAATAGATGCTGATAAGTTATTGATGGTAAACGTACCCGTAACAAGCTCCGGGTCTTCTCGTGCCTCTCTAGCATTAATAACAAACGCTCTTCCACGTGCAGGTTCGCCATTCTGATTCGGGCACTGGCTCTTATAGTTACCTTGTTTTCCACACCCAAAACAAGTAATGTTAGCCAAAGCAGTTCTATTTGCGTTGGTGGCAGGAGTCTTGTTACCATTTGCATTTGTAACGAGAGCCTTACAATCTTCAGCAAGATGTCCCTGTCTATTGCATTTAGTGCACAACACACTACAGTAACCAAAATGATGTTTGTGACAACAGTTGCATAAAGGACTTTGTCCTTTGTAAGCAAAGCCTGAACCACTACCCGCACCTTTCGTGGTTTCTTGTTTCTTATAAGGTTGTTGTTGGTTACCTCGATCATAACCTCCATTCCACTTTTTCTTGTTCCCCAATACCTTCACCTCAGTATTGAATGCTTTCTTGTCCAAAATGACCTGATCCATTAGCTCGTTCGCCATGGTTATAGCTTCATGAATTGTTTTAGGTTTCGATGCCGTAACGTTTGCCTTGACCTTGCCGGGCAAACCACCTTTGTACATTTCAATCTTCCGTGCTTCGGTTGGAACCAATTCAGGACATAGTAAAACCAATTCCATGAATCGCTGATTGTAGTTGGTGATTTCAGTACCAACCACCTTCAAACTTCGTAACTCATCTTCTAACTTAATAACCTCATTCCTTGGACAATACTCGGTGATTATCATCGCTTTGAATTCTTCCCATGGAGTATCATAAGCTACATCTCCTCCTACCGCCTTCACATAATTCTTCCACCATGTGAGTGCACTATCTTGTAAAGTGCACGATGCAAACTTGGTCATGTCTTTTTCATCACAACCACTGATTTTGAACACCGTCTCCATCTTTTCTATCCATCGGGTTAAACCGATCGGTCCTTCTGTTCCACTGAATGATGAGGGCTTGCAAGCTTGAAAAGTTTTGTAAGTGCACCCCACACGAGGATTTGGGTTAACTGCAGCACCTCTTGCAGCCTCGACCCATAACATTCTGTCGTTCACTCGTTGATTGATGAGTTCCTCGAGTTCTTGTTCCGTCATTCGATTCAATCGCGCCATTTCCTAATGAAAGAAAATAATTATTCACATGGAATATTATAGATGTAGTGTGTATTTATAGTACATTTATAGCTTGTTAATAATATGAACCAGGTATTATTATAAAAGCCTTTTCTTCTTATTAGCGTTTTATAATTATATCTTGGGTAGTACCTACCCGTTAATGTTCATACTTAATAGCTTAGTACAGAATCAATTACTACAATCTAAATAATACTTAACCATGGAAAATTATTGCATTTCATACTTCGCTATTTTACATATGCTTACATCAAACTTTAAACAAACCACACTAATAATATTATACAAACATTATGTGATTCCATGGTTTAATACGGCAGCGCATCATTTGGTCTATTTCCCAAAACATTTATGTCCAGGGAATCCCCCAACGCGAATCCTAGCTGTCTCCCTACGTTTTGGCTGAGGTGCCGAAGAACTAGATGCGGGGATAGCACTAATAGGAATAGCGGGGATAGGGGTGGTAGTGTTGAGTGGAATTGGTGCCACTTCATTCTCATTAAACTCGGGATTTGGATTTTCTAATTCATTAGCCTTTCGTTTCTTTCCTAGTTCGAACTCGTCTTTTGTAATTTCCTGTATTTCTTCCTCGGGTTCACTTTCCTCCTCGGGTTCACTTTCCTCTTCGGGTTCACTTTCCGGGTTCTCTATAGTTGGTTCATCCGGAATTTGTGAGTCTTCCCCAAAAATACCACTTTCGTCATCGGATATGTTAATGACTGGAACACCATATGAAGGTTCTGATTCGGAGTCGCTGAATGTGATAATAAGTTTCGAGCCCGAAATCTATCACACAACAACTAACCCATTAGTACTTACATAATATTTACATATAAATTTTAACCAACAGTGATAAGCAATGGTTTTTTTTTTTTTTTTTTTTTTTTTTTTAAAATCAGACCCGGTCAAAGTCCAGACTTTACTAATGTATCCTAACGACTTCTCGGTTAGACACACTAATGCAAACCTGGTTCGCTAAGACCAACGCTCTGATACCACATGTCATAACCCGTCCTTAACCATAAGAACGCGTTAGATAACGTATGATTTCATTGCGAGGTATTGACCTCTATATGAGACATTTTTAAAAGAAAAACTGCATATATTATACATTACAAACCACAACCATTATTTTTGTTACAAGCTTAAGACAATAAAAAGAAGATTAACGTTTAGCGATAATCTTCGACTTACAAACTTTACAAATGATGACAACAACACGGTTTCTAGCATATTTTACAATACAACATCTCGGATATGCAGTTTTATTTTTGACACAAACATGCGTACGCAAGATCCTGGTTAGATCCAACATGATGCAGCGGAAGCTTTAGAAATCACCTGAGAATAGACATGTTTTAAAAAGGTCAACATAAAGTTGGTGAGATATAGGTTTAATGCCGGCAGCAATATATATATAGACCACAAGATTTCGTATATAAACAGTTTAATAAAAGTATTCTAAGTGGTTGAGCACTTGGTAACCATACTTAACATTTTCACGTCGCATATTCCCTTTAATATGAAATCTTACTACACCGTACCAAGTGTAGTCACAAAACGAAGTACTGTGCAACCGTTGAATACTGGTCGTCCAGTCCGGTTGGGGTTGTCAGGCCCAATAGATCTATCAACAGGATTCGCGTTTACAATACCGCTGTAAATATTAGTTACCAAGCTACAGGGAAGTATGCCAGTGGTACAACTCAACGTAGAACATATTTTTCAGTTACTTGTCCATATCGTAAAACATAAAATACATGTATTCTCATCCCGAAATATTTAGAGTTTAAAAGTGGGACTATATACTCACCCTTGTCTTGATGATATATATATTTTGACTCGGTCTTCCGGTTGATATCACGAACCTATCCATATATAATATATCAATATGTTTTCATTTTTAAACAAACGTTATAAATATATACTTGTTATACTTTTAATACTTTGAATAATTCCTTAGTCCGTAGTTAGCAGTCCGATGTTAGTAATTCAATTTTAATGGTTCATTTTTAGATGTTTAATATACCCGCAAAACAAAACCCCCAACGAAATAAATAAAACCCCATCGTATATGTATTGGTAGAGATTAATCTTGACCCACGGTACCGGTGTTGTCAAATGACGTATTGCGTACATAAAGTACCGGTGTTGTCAAATGACGTATTGCGTACAAACATGGGATCTTATGATTAATCTTCTCGTGTTGCTTACGGGTGATCCTGAACCATATGAAATTGAATTATGAGTACATATATATAAAATATCATGTTATCTTAGAAGTATGTGATTTTATGTAAATTTTTCCAATGAATCCCGAAGTTGAAAATGTCTAGGATAGCCAATTTTGTTTCGGTCATAGTTTCTTCGTTACAAGTCCGTTTTCGTTGATTCAAATTGCCATCTTCTTGGATCGAGTTCTTCTATAAGACTATGAACTGTAACTACCTTGGTTTGTATTCAAAATTATACGGCATAGATGAAAGTTTAGTGAAACATATGAAGTTAAACATTTTTGTTACAACAAAATCATTTAATGACCATTTTTCCAAAAATACTTATACTTTGAAAAACCAAGTTTTACCTTGTTAAATTAACATATAAATAAGTTATGTTACATGTCTTGAAGTATTTTAAAAGTTAAGTTAGAAGGATCTATTTAGTTTGCAAACAAGTTTGAAAACATTCAAACTATGTTCTTGTTGTTAAACTTTTGTACCACAAAATAAGATAGCTATATATATATGAATCGAATAAGGTTATGAACATAGATTCTACCTCAAGTACCTTGGATAAGTTTGCTGTAAAAGAGGAGTAAGAAGCTAGAATCAAAAGGGTGATAGAAGTGGATGAAAGATTGGAAGTAAGTTGGTGTTCTTGGAGGGTTTTCTTGAAGTGTTTTTGTATGGTTTTCTTATGGTGTTTTAGTATGGTTTTTGAAGCTAGATCTTCAAGGTTTCTTGCTGGATGTTTATGGAGTTTAGAGAGTAAGAAAGAGTGTGTGTTTTTGATAAGAAAATGGTAGTAAAAATGGATCAAAATGAGCATGTATATATACACCAAAAAAAACGTGTAACATGGTGTATATGGACAAAATTTCAAGTGATAATTTTATGTATCTAGTCCTAATTGCTTCCAAGTTCAATTACCTAGCCCTCATGGCATGAATAATGGCTGGTTAGGTGGTGATTTTGATGTGTATTTACTATTAGTAAATACGTATAGGAGCTTGGTATGATACGAGTACAAATACTCTAGGTATACGTATAGAAATTTTGTGAAAAATGGAATGAGGATTCAAATATAGCTATCTTTTGTGAATACACTTATATGGTTTTATGTATTTAAGTCTTTAAAAGTGATTAAATACATTACTTATACAATATATGTATAAACATTATATGTCTTAAGTATTTATGTCAAATAACGTTACGTATAGTTATCGTTTTGAAAACTTAAGTTAGTAGTTTCAAAATACACATATAACTTGTTGTTATTAATACAAAATGAGATATTAAAACATTTATTAATCATGTTAAATATGTATATATACATTTATATACACAAACGTATAATTATCATATATTGTATAGTTCGTGATATCATCGGTCAAACTAGACGGTCAAACGTTGTGTAAAACTCTTTTCGGAAATATAAGTCTCGACAATTTGGATTGCTTATCATGTTGGCAAGGTTTAATTTATGTAAATATTAATCTTATAAGTATAGTATGATCGAAAAAGTGCAGGTCGTTACAAAACGTTAGCATGTAGTAAGTTCAAACGGTAGTAAAAGTAAGCAGTGGCATGCAGTAGTAGTAAGCAGTAACATGTAGTAATATAACACAGTAGCATGCAGCAGGTTCGGCAGAAACAAGTAAACTAGCAAGTTGTAGATTAGTCCTATTAGTGAATCCTACTTGGGTCGGTCCTAGACTCACTAATGCAACCTAATTCCCTACAACCAATGCTCTGATACCAACTGTGAAGCTCCGTACAAAATCATCGTGTACGGTACATCAACAACAGGATCATTACAAGGTCAAACACTATATGCTGTTTGAAAACCAGTTTTGCATTCATGAACAGATAACGTTTTACAAAAGATGAATAGGAAACATTAACATGAGAACATGATACTAAGATCATTACAAAGCTATTGTTTTGAAAATAACATAAGTTGGGAATGCAAAGTAAAAGTTTCATGCTTGAGACATCTCTAAGTAATGCAGCGGAAGTCTAACACAGCAAGTCTGTAACAGCAAGTCTATACACCGAGACTAGAACAACAAGGCTAACAGCAGAAGCAACAACGTCTAAACACCTGAGAAATACATGCTTAAAAAGTCAACACGAATGTTGGTGAGCTATAGTTTGTTTGTATTCAGTAATGTAATGTAATGTAGGCCACGAGATTTCAGTGCTTCAAACAAGCATTTCAAATCAGTAATTCAAATCAGTATGATAAAGTATATGTATAACCGTGGGCACTTGGTAACTAACTTAACGTTTATACCCCCTGAAAGTACACTTGGCAAGTGCGTATGTCTACGAAGTATTAAACCCTCGTTAAATGCTAGCGCGACTAGCCCGAGTGGGGATGTCAAACCCTATGGATCCATATCTAAGATTCGCGTTCATGGTTCAAAAACCAATGATTAAACGTTATCGAGCTAAAGGGAATGTTTATGCCGTTGTATAACCCACACATAAATAAAGTTTAAGTACTCGTGCCTAGTATGTAAAACATAAAATCCGCATGTATTCTCAGTTCCCAAAATAAGTTAAAGTAAAAAGGGAATGCTATAACTCACAGTGATAAAAGCGGTAAAGTCGGTAATGAAAGTACGCAAGTAGTAAGTCGGTCCGAAAGGTCGTCAACCTAAATCAAGGGTTACTAGGTCAGTAGGTTGTTTTTATAAATTCTAATAGTGCATAAAATAAGTTTAAGTGTCATCATCATCATCATTCATCATCATAAAAGCTAAGTAAGTTCGACAAGAATAGAGATCGAAACAATAGGCTGACTTCGGTCAGCTGCTGCGACCTCTACGTAAATTTAAAAGATGCATAGTCAGTGGCTATGGCTCCGTATGTGAGTCCCCTAACCACTGACCAATTTTCAGAACCTAACTCGTCTTCGTTTGACCGTGGCGACGGTTTAAGTGCGAGTAGGTCATAAATTTCAGCACAACGTTAATAGGGTGTAGTGACTCTCGGAGGGCCATAAATCCTAAACCGTAACTCGGATTAAGATGAGGCCTAAACGGAAAATCATCTAATTGAACCGAACTAACTGAAAATCAACTTTCCAGTAGCCCAGGTGGTCTGATCAGGTACTAAAATCAGTGGACAAGTGCTCCGGTGAGGTTCTTGGTGCTTGATGCTCATCACGGTTCTCATCCTTGATTCTTGTAGCTTCAAGTGTACAACTCGTTGATGGTTTAGCATCACTTTTGACCAAGATTCTACCATCAATACACAATATGTTAAGACCAAGTGGTAACACAACTCATTTAAGAGTCTTAGATGGATGATGAACCAAGGTTACATCATATCCTTAGTCTTAACACAATTACAAGTCCTATTTACAAACAAAGTTACAAACTTTACATCAATCAAACAAGTATGAACATGATCCAAGTCAAAAGAGGTGATGGAACCCTAAGCTAGAGAGCTTGGATCCCTTTCACACAATTTATAAGGTCACAAAGCTAGAAAGCTTGAACCTGTAGTGTTCTTGAAGATCTTGAAGCATAAAGCTTGGATCTTTAAGATATATGAAGATAACAAACAAAAGTTTGAATCTTTATCACAAAATAACAAGATTAAAGTAAAAGAAAGATGAATCTACAAAGTTGGTGAAGATTCAAAGCTAGAAAGCTTGAATCTTCCATGTTCTTGAAAGATTCATGCTTGAATCAACAAGATATAAGCAAGATCAAAGCTAAAAGGAACTTTGATCTCCATAATATGATGATGATGATGGCCACGAAAATGAAAGGAAAAGAAGAAGAAAAAGAAGACTTACAAGCAATACTAGAAAGGAAAGAAAGAAAGAACAAGTGTGTGTGAAAACCAAATGAGCAAGTGATTTGAATGAGAGGTAAATGGCTAGTATTTATAAGCAAGGAATTTGACAAGGATTGATGACATGGACAAGGGCTAGTATTTATAAGCAAGGAATTTAACAAGGATTGATGACATGGACAAGGGCTAGTATTTATAAGCAAGGAATTTGACAAGGATTGATGACATGGACAAGGACTAGTATTTATAAGCAAGGAATTTGAAAAGGATTGATGACATGGACAAGGGCTAATTAATTGGGTCACTAGCTAGAGTAGGGTGGGCTTGGGCCCAACAAGGTAGAAAGTCCAACAAGACTAACTATTGTGCATAATTAAATTACTACGCGTAATTAAGCATCCAAAAACCCAGGTAATTATTATTATAAAATAATAATTAATATTTCGCAGTCATAATATTCCGATTATGACAAAAGTTAAACGTGCGCGCAAGTTCGCGGTTTATTCGAAACGTCAAATAACACTAACGGTTATAAAGGCTTCCAATGATCAAGTTATGTATTCTACTTACTCTAAGGCACGTTTTAACATATAAATGGAAGTAAACCACGTAAATCAAGTTTCCAGAGTATAAAGTAACACAGTACGCACAAATACGCAGTTTCGCAAAAACACAAGGCACAAAAGCAAGTCGAAAAAGCCGGGTCGTTACATGTTGTTCTGATTCAGACCTTTGTGGATGGTCAAAATTTGAACAGAGCTCTCAAGATGGTGGTTTCGGGCATCTTCGAAGCAAATGTTTGAATCCTTCCCATGCAGTGTATAGTGATTCATCATATGCTTGTTGAGAGGTTACGATATCATTCCTAAGTCTGATTTTTTTTTATGCGGGAAAATACTTGATTAAGAAATTTGTTGCCATTTCCTCCCATGAGGTGATAGAGTTGGGTTCTAACCCCTCGAACTAGGTTTTTTTATGAAGAGAATTTAAGGAATAGGGGAACAGATACAGACAAACTACATCTTGTTCAACCCCATTTTGCTTATATGAGTTGGATAAAGAGAGGAATCTATGTAAGTGAGAGTCGGGATCGTTAATTGGTAAGCTGTGGAACTGGCAATGGTTCTGAATCAGTTGTACGATGCTATGCTTAGGCACAAAAGACACTCCGTTTACCTCTGGATAGAGTACCGGTCCTCCTCGTCCTTCTAACGAGGGTTTGGTGATGTCAGCGAGAGTGATGCGTGTGGCCATCGTCGAACTATCACCAGGTCAGTGTGGATCTCATTGGATGGGTACAATGTATGATATCGGATAGAAGAAAGGATGTGTCAGAAAAATTCTTAGCGGTATAAGTAGGTTAAACCATCCTAAAGGTTCACTAATAAGGAAGTCCATTTTAAACTAATTAATAATCTAAATTAAGCTAATATTATCTAACCTAAGTATGGAATACTATGTAACGACCCTGGATTTCCAATGTATATTTATTAATATTTATTATTAATACTTGCGCTTTAATAAATGTATTTTTATACATTTTACTTGTTACCGTATTTGACTTTTCATGGCCCGACTCGTCTATTCGACACGTACTTTTCACGAATAATATTTCGAATATTATTTACGTTCATGATTAATTTTTGTTGATCATTTTTAATTAACTAGTGCAAAGAGTTAATTACTTGGGCTTTATTTATTTAATTGTTACATACTTAGACTTAGGCTTTTATTAATGGATTTAGACTTGGAAGCCCACCCTACTTTCTTAATGGACTAGTAAGCCCACTTTTATTACTAGTGATTTATTAAGGTAAAACAAGATTAATTAAGCTTAATGAGGAGACAAATGATACAAGCATGCTAGCACCTCTTTCCTATGAACTTGGCCTTATTACTCTTCCTAGCTTTCCCCATCCTTCCAACACTTGAAAGTCACATTTGACTTCCCCTTTTTGTTGCAAAACCGTCGGCCAAAGTAGCTAGGGAGGAGAGTTCATTTTTTTTTTTTGTTACTTATACACTAGTATCATTTCATTTTCCACACAGACATACTTGCACTACTCTTTTCTCTCATCTTTTTCTCTCAAACTTTGTAAGTAATAAACTTATTTTCTTTCTTTTCCTCCCTTTGAATTCGATTTCCATCATCATCATTTACTAGTTACTTGTTATTTGTTGTTGTTAAAGATTAAGTTATCTAGCTTGTATCTTCATGTAATCTTGTTATTTCCATCTTTGTTTGATGAAGAAATAAGAACAAGGATCTAAGTTCGATAACTTATGGTTCTACAATTAAGATGTTATAAAGATCTAAAACTCATAAGCCTTGAGAGCTTATTTGTGTTCATGTTTTGTAGACTTGAAGTTTATTTTCTTAAGATCCAAACTTTGATTTGAATCTTCTTAAGTATGAAACAAACATGAACATAATACTTGTAGCATTAGTTTATTTCTTTCTTTTGTAAGTATTTTAATTATTACTTTGGTCAAGTATTACTAGTTAAACTTGATCTCATTATTCTTGAAACTAAAGTCAAACTTTGTAAGTTCAAGAACATGGAAGTATAACTTTCTAGTTATAACTTCATACACTTATGTTAGATCTAAGTTTCTATAGCTTATGGTCTTCCAATTTTGTTTAAAACAAGAGCTTATGAGCTTATATACATTTTTCAAGATGAAAATCTAAGTTTCATAACTTATGGTTTCATTAAAGTGAAGATCCAAGTTCTATAACTTAGGATCTAACTTAAGAACACTAGATCAAGACTTTTTAGTCTAGGATCTTTAAGATCTAACTAATATCTAGGTTCTACAACTTAGGATCTTGTTTATTTAGTTTACTTTCAAGTTTATAGCTTAATATTATTATTAGAACTCATGTATGTGTCGGATCTAAGATCTTGATGTAACTTTAGTTTATCAACCTTCATACAACTCTTAAGTGAGTTGTGCTGCATATCTTAGACTTACACTTGTGTCATGATGGTAAAAACTTAGTAAAGATGATGCAAACACATCAACGAGTTGTACACTTGAAGCTATAAGCATCAAGGATGAGAACCGTGGTGAGCATCAAGCACCAAGAACCCACCGGAACACTTTGCTTGCTGTTTTCTGGGTCTGATCAGTAACCTGGTCAACTGTAAAAGTTTATTTCCAGTTATTTCGGTTCGATTAGATGATTTTCCGTTTAGGCCTCGTCTTAATCCGAGTTACGATTTAGGATTTCTGGCCTTCCGAAAGTCACTACACCCTTTTAACGTTGTGCTGAAATTTCTGACCTACTCGCACTTAAACCGTCTCCACGGTCAAATCAAGATGAGTTTGGTTCTGGAAATTGGTCAGAAACTAGGGGACTCATATACGGAGCCATGGCCACTGGTCTCACCTCATTTCAATTTGTATAGGGATTGTGACGACTGAATGAAATCAGCCTTTATTTCAAACTCTATTCTTGATTGAAACTTACTTTACACTTTTTGATTAATGATGAATGATGATGATACTTAAGACCTAATTTACATACTTTTAAACCTTTGGGAACGATTTACTGACTTAGTAACTTTTGACTTAGGTTGAGGACCTTTCAGACCATCTACTTGCTTACTTGTCTCGTACCAACTTTACTACTTTTCACTGTGAGTTATAGCATCCCTTTTTACTTTAACTATTTTGGGACTGAGAATACTTGCGCATTTTACATTTTACATACTAGGCACGAGTACTTAAACTTTATATATGTGTGGGTTATACAACGGCATAAACTTTTCCCTTAGTTCGGCAACATTTAGTCATTGGTCTTTGATCCGGTGAACGCGAATCTTAGATATGGATCCATAGGGTTTGACATCCCCACTCGGGCTAGTAGCGCTAGCATTTAACGGGTGTTTAATACTTCGTAAAATTACACACTCGCCAAGTGTACTTTTAGGGGGTGATATTACGATAAGTTAGTTACCAAGTGCCCACGGTTGAACATATACTTTTCATACTGTTTTGAAACACTAAAATCTCGTGGCCTACCTTTCATTACAGTTATACTTAAACTATAGCTCACCAACATTCGTGCTGACGTTTTTAAGCATGTTTTCTCAGGTGCTCAGAGGTTTGGTTGCTTCCGCTGTAGTTGTCATGCTGTGTAGACTCCTGCTGCGTTTATTAGAGATGTCTTCGCATGAAACATTTATTTCGCATTCAAACTATGTTACTTTTGAAACGATGAATTTGTAACAACCTTTGGGTCACGTACTATTATTATTTCCTTCTATTCGTAGAAGCACACTATCGGTTATAAAACTTTTAATGTTGGTTAAGACGTCACTCCGTTTTATGAATGCAAACATATTTTAAAACAGCATATAGTATTTGACCTTGTTATGATCCTGTTGTTGATGATCCGTACATGTTAATTTTGTACAGGGCATCACATTTGGTATCAGAGCATTGGTTGTAGGGAATTAGGTTGCATTAGTGAGTCTAGACCGAACCGAGTAGGATTCACTAATAGGACTAATCTACAACTTGCTAGTTTACTTGTTTCTGCAAAACTTGCTGCATACTGCTGCTTATTTTTACTGCTATATGCCGTATACTGCTACTTGGTTTCACTACTGCATGCTACTATCTGCTTTCGATTGCATGATACTTGTCATTATTGCCATGCTATTTACTGCTATAGATGATCTAGACTGTCGTAGTTACTTTGACTAATACGTGCTTGCTATATGACTTACTAACATGAAAAAAGTTATTTTTCCTTGTTCAGATGTCGGATATCCCGCCCATCATCATTGACTTGGACAGCGACTCAGATTCATCTGCCGCCTCGCCTGCAGCTGCTGCCGACTCACAGATCCCGTCATCGCTACCTTCCAGTGACTCTGGCAATTCATCCTCTGGGGACAGTAGCCACGCACCTGACCTGATGATCATCTCCGACGGAGATGAGGACCCAGAGGAGATTCCAGCTCCTCCTAGCCCAAGACTCCCGGAGCCACAGCACCATTTCGGTGGTGCTGTGATTCCAGGGGAAAATGGGGATGGTCCTTTCCGTAATGAGCGAGGACATTGGGTCAGACGCCTTCCTGATGGACGTGTCGTGCTGATCCCGCCTTGCAGATACCGACTGATGACCACCGGTCGAGCAGATCCACCCTCAGATAGTTCAGACGACTCATCATCCGAAGACTTCAGCGAGGAGGATTCCGACGAGGACCCTGAGGAGACGCCCGTGCAGCCGCCCTCTACCCCGCCAAAGAAGCGGTATCATTTCGATGGTACTGTTATTCCAGGGGTTAATGGAGGTAGGTCGTTCGTTAACGCACATGGACTGAAGGTTAGATTTACCGCCCGTAAGCGGGTTGTACCTTACCCTGCCGATCCATTCGTGCGTAAGGCTTCCCGATACACAACATCTACTTATGGTGCTGGACCGTCTGCACCACCAGCTCCACCGGCATCATCTGCACCACCAGCTCCACCTGTACTGTCTGCACCGCCTGCCCCACCAGCATCCCCGTCGTTGAGGAACTGACGAGGGAAGTGCATATCCTCCGTGCTCGGGTAACTGAGCTCGAGGACCAGGTGTCCCACATGATGGACATCCTTTACCCACCGTCACCATAAGACTATTGTATTAGATTTCATTATGTAATCCCGTTTGTAGTTTCATATTTTACTCATGTATTATACGAATCTTATGCGGATGTATGCAACTATCTTATTAATGAATGGAACTTTGTGTTGTTTAATTTCTGTATGGTGTTCTATTTACGTTCCTATATGATGCTTTTGTGGTATATGTATCTAGTTGCATTACTTAATTAACATGCGATGTGTTGATTTCATGTTGGTTACCATATACTGTATTACTATTTATTGAATGCTGGATTTTGACTTAAGTCGAAATTTCTGTTTCGAAGATCAATGGCAAACAGAAGATCAACGCCCACAGCAGCACAGATTGAGGAGATGATAACTGAACGAATAGCTGCCGCAATTGCGAATGTCAACCCCCAAGCTCCACCTGTTAACCAGAATAATCATAACGGGTGTACCTATAAGGAATTTCAAAGCTGCAAGCCCCATAATTTCAGTGGTATTGAGGGGCCGGTTGGACTGATGAGGTGGTTTGAGAAATTGAAAGCCGTGTTCCGTGTGAGCAACTACTCAGAAATGAACAAGACTAAGTATGCCTCCTGTACACTATCGAAAGGTGCTTTAACCTAGTGGAACACACTTACTCAGGCTAAGGGTATTGACGAGGCTTATGCTACACTATAGGAGGAATTTAAGGGGGCCATGATTGAGGAGTACTGCCCCAAAACGGAGATTCAGAAAATGGAAGCTGAGTTTTGGGAGTTGAAGGTTGTGAGAACCGATCTCGATGGTTATAACCGAAGGTACCTGGAATTAGCTCTGATATTCCCCACGATTGTTACCCTGGAATTTAAGCGAATGGAACGGTATTTGTGGGACTTCCCAAGTCCATCCAGGGAAATGTCACCTCTTCAAAACCAGCTGATGTCCCGAAAGCTATGCGCATGGCGCACACCCTGATGAACCAAATTACCAGGAAAGAACCAGAAAAAGGGAAATCCGAATCGGGAACTAGTAATGAGAAACGTAAGTGGGACAACAACAAGGGAAGGGTCTTTGATCAAAACCCAGCTAAGAGGCATGAAAGTTTCAAGGGAAACAACTCCAACCCAAACCCTAGCTCGAACCCTAACTACAAGGGTAGTCTTCTGCAATGCAAGAGATGCTACAAGCATCATACTGGGTACTGCAACGTGGTCTGTGAAAAGTGTAAAAGGACTGAGCATATTGGCAAAGACTGCAAGATCATTACCCCAACTGTGAAGATAAACCCTACTGGGCCAAGGAAATGCTTTGAGTGTGGACAACAGGGCCACTTCAGGAATGAATGTCCCAAAAAGAGAAAGGACGGCGGGCCAGCGTGTGGAAGAGCTTTCAACGTAAACGCAAGGGATGCCCGAGAGAACCCCGACTTGGTTACAGGTATATTCACTATCAACAATCTATTAGCTTCTGTCCTATTTGATACTGGTGCCGATAGGAGTTATGTATGTAGATATTTTTTCTCTAAGATAAATTGGTCATTAGTTCCTTTAAAGGAGAGTATGCTTGTTGAGGTAGCCAATGGAAAACTTGAGGAAGTTGACCAAATTAGCCGAGGAGGTATTATCAAAGTACCTGGTGTGGATTTCGATATTGACATAATACCCATCAAATTGGGAAGTATTGACGTGATTGTCGGTATGGACTGGTTGACCAAGGTAAGGGCCGACATTATCTGTGCAGATAAAGCTATTCGTATACCACACGGAGATGGTGAGCCACTGATTATTTACGGAGAGAGATGTAACTCGAAGATGAACCTCATTAGTTGCATGAAAGCACAAAATATCATGAAGAAAGGACGTCTTGCTATTTTATCGCATGTGAAAACATTAGAAACCGAGGTGAAGAGCGTGGATGATGTAATAATTGTGAATGAATTTCCCAATATCTTTTCAGAAGGATTGCCTGGATTACTGCCATCGAGGGCAGAGAGTCTCAGATCGATTTAGTGCCAGGAGCTGCACCTGTAGCTTGCACACCTTATTGACTCGCACCTTCTGAAATGCAAGAGTTGCAGAGTCAACTACAAGAACTGCTAGACCGTGGATTTATCCAACCAAGTGCATCGCCTTGGGGCGTACCTATTTTATTTGTGAAGAAGAAGGACGGATCTTTCCGCATGTGTATCGATTATCGTGAGCTGAACAAGTTGACGATCAAGAATCGGTATCCCCTTCCCAGAATTGATGATCTCTTCGATCAGCTGCAAGGATCAAGCGTTTACTCTTAGATCGATTTGCGATCCGGTTATCACCAGTTGAGGGTGAAAGAGAGCGATGTGATGAAAACTGCGTTCAGAACCCGTTATGGTCACTATGAGTTTCTCGTGATGCCGTTCGGTTTAACCAACGCACCTGCCGTGTTTATGGATCTCATGAATCGTGTATGCAAGCCATACCTGGATAAGTTCATTATCGTCTTCATAGATGATATCCTCATCTACTCCAAAAGCGAAGAAGAACATGAGCAACATCTTCGACTAGTGTTGGAACTCTTGAGACATGAGCAACTTTATGCCAAGTTCTCCAAGTGTGAGTTTTAGTTGAAGGAAGTCCAATTCCTGGGTCATATTGTGAGCGATCAAGGTATCAAGGTTGATCCCACAAAGATCGAAGCTATCAGCAAGTGGGAAACCCCCACTACTCTGACTCATATCCGCCAATTTTTAGGTCTCGCCAGTTACTACCGATGATTTATTGAAGTTTTCTCTCTGATTGCGCATCCTTTGACCGCGCTGACTCACAAAGGGAAAAAGTTCGTTTGGGAAACCGAACACGAATCAGCATTTCAAACCTTGAAGCAGACGTTAACCACCGCGCCTATCTTATCACTTCCTGAAGGCATTGACGATTTCGTCGTATATTGCGATGCCTCGAAAAATGGTTTTGGTTGCGTATTGATGCAAAGAACGAAGGTCATTGCTTATGCTTCTCGTCAACTGAAGATTCACGAGCGAAACTACACTACTCACGATCTTGAACTTGGAGTCATTGTTTTTGCTCTCAAATTATGGAGACACTGTCTTTATGGAACTAAAAGTACTATCTTCACCAACCACAAAAGCCTCTAACACATATTCGATCAGAAACAACTGAACATGAGACAGTGACGATGGATCGAGATGCTGAACGACTATGATTGTGAACTTCATTACCATCCTGGCAAGGCCAATGTTATGGCCGACGCTTTGAGCCGAAAGGAGAGGATGGCACCTCTTCGTGTTCGGGCCTGAACATCACCATTCATTCAAATCTCAATAGCCAAATCCGAGTAGCCCAAGATGAGGCTCTCAAGGAAGAGAATATTTCTCATGAACACTTGAACATTCTCGTCTCTCGATTCGAGGTTAAGGAGACTGGACTCTGCTACTTCGCCGGAAGAATTTGGGGGCCTAGTTATGGGGATTTGCGAAGCCTCATTTTAGACGAAGCCCACAAGTCAAGATATTCGATTCATCCAGGAGCCGGTAAAATGTACCACGATCTCAAGGAACAATATTGGTGGCCTAATCTTAAGAAGGATGTTGCAACTTATGTTGGGAAGTGTTTGACTTGCTCGAAGGTTAAGGCCGAACATCAAAGGCCATCTGGATTATTTCAACAACCGAAAATCCCGCAATGGAAGTGGGAAAGGATAATGATGGACTTCATTACGAAACTACCAAAGACGGTGGGCGGATACGATACCATCTGGGTTATCGTTAACCGTCTTACCAAATCTGTACATCTTTTAGCCATGAAGGAAACAGATACGATGGAGAGACTCGCTCAACTATACATAAAGGAAATTGTATCTCGTCATGGTGTGCCCTTATTGATTATTTCAGACCGAGATGCTCGTTTTGCTTCTAGATTTTGGCGTTCTTTGAAAGAAGCCTTGAGGACTCGTCTCGATATGAGTACTGCGTATCACCCACAGACCGACAGATAAAGCGAACGCATGATTCAGACTTTGGAGGACATGTTGCGTGCTTGTGTTATTGATTTCGGAAAGGCTTGGGAAAGGCATTTGCCGCAAGCCGAGTTCTCTTACAACAACAGTTATCATTCGAGTATTAATGCTGCACCTTTCGAAGCGTTGTATGACCGTAAGTGCCGTTCTCCTATTTGTTGGGCCGAAGTAGGCGAAAAGCAAATCACCGGACCCGAGGTAGTCCATGAAACAACTGAGAAGATTGCCCAAATTCAAGCGAGACTCAAGACTGCCCGTGATCACCAAAAGAGTTATGCCGACCTTAAACGTAAAGTCTTCGAATTCAACGTGGGCGATCGTGTAATGTTGAAGGTTGCGCCTTGGAAAGGTGTGATCCGTTTTGGAAAATGTGGGAAGCTTAATCCACGAAACATTGGTCCTTTTGAAATCTTGGAACGTGTTGGACCCGTTGCTTACCGTTTGGATCTTCCGACTCAATTGAGCTCAGTTCATCCTACCTTTACCTATCAAATTTGAAGAAGTGTCTTAGTGAACCGAAACTTGTCATACCACTGGAAGAACTTACGATTGATGACAAACTCCACTTCGTGGAAGAACCTATTGAAATTATGGACCGTGAGGTCAAAACTTTGAAACGCAACAAGATTCCGATCGTCCGAGTCCGATGGAATGCCAAACGAGGACCTGAGTTTACCTGGGAACGAGAGGATCAAATGATGCAAAAGTATCCTCACCTTTTCCCAACTTCTCCATCTACCTCAGCTTAAAATTTCGGGACGAAATTTTCTTTAACATGTGGGTAATGTAACGACCATGGATTTCCAACGTATATTTATTAATATTTATTATTAATACTTGCGCTTTAATAAATGTATTTTTATACATTTTACTTGTTACTATATTTGACTTTTCATGGCCTGACTCGTCTATTCGACACGTACTTTTCACGAATAATATTTCGAATATTATTTATGTTCATGATTAATTTTTATTGATCATTTTTAATTAACTAGTGCAAGTAGTGAATTACTTGGGCTTTATTTATTTAATTGTTACATACTTGAACTTGGGCTTTTATTAATGGATTTGGACTTGGAAGTCCACCCTACTTTCTTAATGGACTAGTAACCCCAATTTTATTACTAGTGATTTATTAAGGTAAAACAAGATTAATTAAGCTTAATGAGGAGACAAATGATACAAGCATGCTAGCACCTCTTTCCCATGAACTTGGCCTTATTACTCTTCCTAGCTTTCCCCATCCTTCCAACACTTGAAAGTCACATTTGACTTCCCCTTTTTGTTGCAAAACCGTCGGCCAAAGTAGCTAGGGAGGAGAGTTCATTTTCTTTTTTTTGTTACTTATACACTAGTATCATTTCATTTTCCACACACACATACTTGCACTACTCTTTTCTCTCATCTTTTTCTCTCAAACTTTGTAAGTAATAAACTTATTTTCTTTCTTTTCCTCCCTTTGAATTCGATTTCCATCATCATCATTTACTAGTTACATGTTGTTTGTTGTTGTTAAAGATAAAGTTATCTAGCTTGTATCTTCATGTAATTTTGTTATTTCCATCTTCGTTTGATGAAGAAACAAGAACAAGGATCTAAGTTCTATAACTTATGGTTCTATAATTAAGATGTTATAAAGATCTAAAACTCATAAGCCTTGAGAGCTTACTTGTGTTCATGTTTTGTGGACTTGAAGTTTATTTTC
The DNA here is from genome assembly GCF_046630445.1 of Rutidosis leptorrhynchoides. Taxonomy (NCBI): domain Eukaryota; kingdom Viridiplantae; phylum Streptophyta; class Magnoliopsida; order Asterales; family Asteraceae; genus Rutidosis; species Rutidosis leptorrhynchoides. The sequence continues at coordinate 314,178,914 of NC_092334.1, read as the reverse complement.
TTAAGATCAAAACTTTGATTTGAATCTTCTTAAGTATGAAACAAACATGAACATAATACTTGTAGCATTAGTTTATTTCTTTCTTTTGTAAGTATTTTAATTATTACTTTGGTCAAGTATTACTAGTTAAACTTGATCTCATTATTCTTGAAACTAAAGTTAAACTTTGTAAGTTCAAGAACATGAAAGTATAACTTTCTAGTTATAACTTCATACACTTATGTTAGATCTAAGTTTCTATAGCTTATGATCTTCCAATTTTGTTTAAAACAAGAGTTTATGAGCTTATATACATTTTTCAAGATGAAAATCTAAGTTTCATAACTTATGGTTTCATTAAAGTAAAGATCCAAGTTCTATAACTCTGGATCTAACTTAAGAACACTAGATGTAGACTTTTTAATCTAGGATCTTTAAGATCTAACTAAGATCTAGGTTCTACAACTTAGGATCTTGTTTATTTAGTTTACTTTCAAGTTTATAGCTTAATATTATTATTAGAACTCATGTATGTGTCGGATCTAAGATCTTGATGTAACTTTGGTTCATCAACCTTCATACAAATCTTAAGTGAGTTGTGCTACATATCTTAGACTTACACTAGTGTCATGATGGTCAAAACTTGGTAAAGATGATGTAAACACATCAACAAGTTGTACACTTGAAGCTATAAGCATTAAGGATGAGAACCGTGGTGAGCATCAAGCACCAAGAACCCACTGGAACACATTGCTTGCTGTTTTTTGGGTCTGATCAATAACCTGGGCTGAGGAAAAGTTGATTTCCAGTTTGTTCGGTTCGATTATATGATTTTACATTTAGGCCTCATCTTAATCCGAGTTACGGTTTAGGATTTATGGCCTTACGAAAGTCACTACACCCTTTTAACGTTGTGCTGAAATTTCTGACCTACTCGCACTTAAACCGTCACCACGGTCAAACGAAGACGAGTTTGGTTCAGGAAATTGGTCAGCAACTAGGGGACTCATATACAGAGCCATGGCTACTGGTCTCACCTCATTTCAGTTTGTATAGAGGTCGTGACGACTGAACGAAGTCAGCATCTATTTCAAACTCTATTCTTGATTGAAACTTACTTTACGCTTTTTGATTAATGATGAATGATGGTGATACTTAAGACTTAATTTACATAATTTTAAACCTTTGGGAACGATTTACTAACTTAGTAACTTTTGACTTAGGTTGAGGACCTTTCGGACCATCTACTTGCTTACTTGTCTCGTACCGACTTTACTACTTTTCACTCTGAGTTATAGCATCCCTTTTTACTTTAACTATTTTGGGACTGAGAATACTTGTGCATTTTATGATTTACATACTAGGCACGAGTACTTAAACTTTATATATATGTGGGTTATACAACGGCATAAACTTTCCCCTTAGCTCGGTAACGTTTAGTCATTGGTCTTTGAACCGGTGAACGCGAATCTTAGATATGGATCCATAGGGTTTGACATCCCTACTCGGGCTAGTAGCGCTAGCGTTTAACGGGTGTTTAATACTTCGTAAACTTACGCACCCGCCAAGTGTACTTTTAGGGGATGATATTACGTTAAGTTAGTTACCAAGTGCCCACGGTTGAACATATACTTTTCATACTGTTTTGAAACACTGAAATCTCGTGGCCTACCTAACATTACCGTTATACTTAAACTATAGCTCACCAACATTCGTGTTGACGTTTTTAAGCATGTTTTCTCAGGTGCTTAGAGGTTTGGTTGCTTCCGCTGTAGTTGTCATGCTGTGTAGACTCCTGCTGCGTTTATTAGAGATGTCTTCGCATGAAACATTTATTTCGCATTCAAACTATGTTACTTTTGAAAAGAAGAATTTGTAACGACCTTTGGATCACGTACTATTATTATTGTCTTCTATTCGTAGAAGCACACTATCGGTTGTAAAACTTTTAATGTTGGTTAAGACGTTACTCCGTTTTATGAATGCAAACTTATTTTAAAACAGCATATAGTGTTTGACCTTGTTATGATCCTGTTGTTGATGATCCTTACACGTTAATTTTGTACAGGGCATCACATACTAGTAACTTCTGACAAAGTTAGTCACAGTCAAAATGGTCGCTTAAAAACTAACTAATCTAAACAGGCTCCAAATCGTACTACCGCTCCCCGGCAGCGGCGTCAAAATTTAACTCTTTCTATGATATGTCCGAATCGAACGCTTTATTTATGCTGTGTCATTAGGTCACAAGGTGTCAATATGAACTCATCAACAGAGTTTTAAATTTATATTTTGTTGGGCCTAAATCTATTATTCCTTCCTATGGGTTAGCAAGGGCAAATATGACCTAGGGTCGTTCTTTGAGCGGTCGAATTTGAAACGGAGCTTATTCAGATAATGTAGTGATTAAGATGAGTTTGTACACAATTTAGTATCCAAGACTAGTGGCCAGGTACACCTTGTGTGGAGAGGCAGGATCCTTTTGGTCCCAATTAATTGGCGACTGTTTGGAAAATCCAACAACCAAGTCCAACCGGTTTATTCTAGAAACCACTTTATTCGGAATATTAAATTATTTAAAGGCAATAGTTGGGTTGAATAGTTTATATAATTGTAATTAAAATATTAAAGCAATATAATTAAAATAAGCTAGCTAGCATGCAACAGCTAAGGACAGAGAAGACGTGGTTCACCATGATTTAAGATAACGTAGTGTTGGGATGATTGTGAGACACTCATTGGATAGATATACCTTGGTGTAAACACTAGATTCCCTACTAATTGATTTCTCGATTTGCATGTCATGTCACGAGGAACTAGGCTATCGTGACTCTGATTGGATGGACAATGCTCAACTCCCGATGCTTTATCCGGTTTAAGGATATAAGCGACCCATCTTGGATGCAATGCATACCTTGGGTGCATAAATAAAGTAGCATAGCCATATACATACAATATCCAACCTTTCTTAACACCTAGTGTATCATCCAAGTGAGTGGTTATGATTGTGTTTCGAATCCCTTTCCGTCAATGGTTTGGTAAAATCTAAGGGTTTGTAGACAAATTAGAACCTCTGATAGTTCTTAGTCATCCTTAAAGATTTATAAGCTTAGTTTGTATTGTATAGTGCATTAAATTTCCATTTATGATTTAAACCAGCCCTTACTTAAATCTACCTAATAAATCATGTAGTTATCCACCATGTACTACACTTATAGTGGTTCCATAGCTTCTAACCTTGACCATACTCAAGTGGTCCTATAGTACATCAACACTGTACTCTACTATTGCAGTAGTATTTCCTCGGGTCTTATAATCTTGACCAATGTCTTGATCTGATCCTATGATAATTTCCCATGTACTTTATAGTATTTCCGATGGGTTCAACCCTTGACCAATGCATAAACACGAATAATTAATTACCTTATAATTGTCGACTTTATAAAAGGTTTTAATCACATTTATTGGTGAAAGGACGATAATGACGAGGTTTAATATCATAGACAGAAAGCGAGTACGAAACGATAATCATCCCTAACTAACATTATTAAATCATGGCAAACAATCAAGCAATTACTCACACATCATGACAACAAACATTTCTAATATTAATAAATCACAAACATCAAATAAGAATATTATAATAAATTAATAAAAGAAAGGATAGATATTACCGAATAATGTCGGCAGAATAACACTTGTATTTTTCATAATATACATAGTGTTACAATGCTTGATAGCTTATACTACTAACTACATACTAATCTCTTATTGATCACTAGAGAGCGACAATAGAGAGATAATTATTTTCCTAATCTCTGTACTTTTATCGCTTTAGAATCTAGAGAGAGCAGGTGGAGAGAGAACTAATCTCCTATTGATCACTAGAGAGTGACAATAGAGAGATGTTTTAGAGAGAAGTGAAGAAGGTGTGTTGAAATGGTAGGATGTGCCACCTAATTATAGGAAGGCTTGATGACAAGGTTGTAAATAAATGTGCTGAAAAACCCCTAGCAAGTAGGATGGCAGGTAGGATGGCATGTAGGATGGCATGTAGGACGACAAGAAGGATTTTTGCTGAGATACGGCTGGCATGCCGTATGGCAAGCCGTATGGCCAGGCCATTTGGCCAGGCAAGCCGTCTGGCCAGGCCGTTTGCTGGCAGGCCGTTTGTGATGTTGGTAGGCCGTATGGCAGGCCGTTTTTGGCCTCTGGTTTACTGTTTGCTTGGATCGTTTTGCGCGTTCCCGGGATTGTAACTTGGTTTCCGGGGTCGTAACTTGTCTTTCACCGTTTTCGCTCTAGATTCTTCGTTTTAGCTCCGTTTTACTTGATTCTTTTTGCATCGCCTTTGTAATTACCCATTCACCTTCATTCCTTTACTATTTTTTTTCAAAATATCTAGACAACAATAAAGAGATAGATCGACCAAGTTCGCTACAAAAGCACTTGTCGAAAGTTTCCAAACCCCCGATAGTTTTTGATAAGTTAAAGACCTATTTTCGGTGAATCATCACTTCCTCTCTGGGCACTAGGAATGAAAGACAAAAGTTATGAAGAAAAGGGTATGCAATATATATATATATATGTATATGTATATATGTGTGTATATACATATATATATATACATATATATATATATATACATATATATATATACATATATATATATATATATATATATATATATATATATATATATACATATATATATATATATATATATATATATATATATATATGTATACATATATATATATATATATATATATATATGTATACATATATATATATGTATATATATATATGTAAGAGCAAAGTCTCTAATAAAGGTAAGAAAAACCTGAGGATGTACCAAGCTTATGATGACAACCGTTACAGGACTGGCTTCTGAGCGACAATAAAATTAGATTAGGGTACCCTAAACACTTGAGTGATATGAGTGATCTGCTAGTGAGAAGCCTGGTCATATATACTCTACATCTGAGAGTTGAAAAGTATGTCTTTTTCACCATGGACGCGATTAAAATCTGGCGACAGAACCATTAAAGTTTGAAACTTTTTCTAATACTTTCGAAAAATGTGATGACTTCTGGTCGAGGCGTAATAAAAGAATCCAAGGGTGGGTGAGGGAGAGTCTATTAGAGGATAACCTTATATTCTCGTTTTTTGCTTGAGGACAAGCAAAGCTACGTGTGGGGTATTTGATTTCTGCCAAAAAGTCACGTTTTTACCCTCGATATTAAACCCTAAATCAATAAAGTAAAACGGAGCTAAAACGAAGATTCTAGAGCAAAAACGGTGAAAGACAAGTTACGACCGCGTTTTCGCTCTAAATTCTTCATTATAAGCTCGTTTCTTTGAGTCTTCTTGCATCACCTTTGTAATTACTTGATTTACAAAATAAAGCAATTAAACGCTTAATTTTTCGATAAAGTTTGGAACTTTGTTACTTTTGAACTTAATATCGGGGGTGAAAACGTGACATTTTTGCCGATATCAGATATCACTAGCTGAAGGTAAAGGAAGATTATACTTTTATTCACTCAGAGAAAAACAAAGAGTGCCAGCAGCACTTGAGATTAGAGTTAGAGTTGTTACATAAAGAAGAGCTGCATGCCAAATTCTCCATGTGTGAGTTTTAGTTGAAAGAGGTTTTATTCCTCGTTCGCAATGGTAGTAGCCAGAGAATTTTAACCTGAAGGAAATGATGACTTTGTAGTATATGGTGACACTTTGTGACAAGGTTTCGATTGTGTTATAATGTGACTTACAAGGGTTATTGCTTATGCTTCCCGACAACTGAAGGTTCACGAAGAAAACTACATGACTCATGCTTTGGAGATTATAGTTGTCGTTTTTACACATAAGACGTGGAGACATTACCTCTATGGAACCAAATGCATTTTATATATCAACCACAAGAACCTACAACATATTTTGATCAGGAACAGTTGAAGGTGAGGTAGTCGATTTACATTGGGTTTTAGCAATCATTACAAAAGGTTTGGAAACTCAATTGGACATGAGTATACTTACCACTTGCAGACAAATGGTCAGAGTGAGAGGACTATTCGGACTTTAGAAGTCATTCTTCACACGTGTGTTATTGATCTTGTAGATGGTTGGGATAGATAGCTATTGATGGTTGATTTTTCGTGTGACAACAGATATCATACAAGCATTAATGTTTCACCTTTTAAAGCACCTTATGGTAGAAAGTGTAGATCTCCTATATGCTGGATCAAGGCAGGAGATAGATAGTTTAATGGTCCAAAAATGATTTACGAGACGACTGAGAAGATTGTTTGTAAGTAACTAGAGGGGTGAATAGTTACTTAATACGTTTTTAACACTTTTTCAAATGATCACTAAATTTGATTAACTATGATCAACTAATTTAACTCAAACTTGGTGGGTGTGGTGTTTATGTTCAAAATGATAAGTAAAGTAATGTAAAAAACATAGACAAAAGGATTTATAGTGGTTCGGGTGGATGTTAACTAATCCTCCTTAATTCACTCCTCGATTACACCAATCGAGATTTCTTGCTTCACTAAACTCTTTTCTCCAAACCCGGTGGAGATCCGATTTACAAGTCTTCAACTTGTTTGGTAGACAACAAACCTAATCTTTCTAACCCTTTGAAAGACCAACTCCAACCTAGCTCAACTTGTCTTCAACATGGAAAAGCATTAATCTCTAAATAAGATTAATAAACTTCATAAGTCCCTTTAAGTAAGTAGAACACTAAGTTAGCCTATGCTTCTACTAATTGAAGCTACAAGACTTATACAATTAGTGATGATAATCCTAAGACAATTTTAGGACATACATCACACTAAGTAAACTCACAAGATAAACAAATTTGATTAGTAAGTTTACACAACCATATTCTACATCTATAAGATCATAGAATCTTCTCTTGCTTGATCACATTTGAGTAGTAATTAAAGCCCTTGTGATCTCTAAAATTAAGCTTTTAAAATGTGCAAGAGGGCCAGCTTCAAATGCTCTTTAACGCTTGCTATTTATAGTGCAATTCAAAAACTAGCCGTTGTCACACGGTCACTGTCACGGTCGACCGTGGTTCGACCGTGCGTGCCTCAGTACAAACTATGTATCCGTTGTATAACCGTTTGACTCAGATTTGAACATCACATATTGGAATCTTTACTTCATTTAGCACCTGCAAAAGAAACCCAATATCATATACAAGTACTATATGCATTAAGTGTGTGAGATTTGGTCTTGTTGTTTGAAAATGACATAACACTCCAAATATGGTAAACCCAACATTCTTGGAGAAGTGTCTTGATTGTCATTTTCCGTAATCTCAGTTTGGTCAAGACTTAGTTAGGTTCATTAATGTATTTGGTTCAATCCTAAAGACTAGTCAACATGTCATTAACTTCCTAGTTTCAATTAATCACAAATCATGTTCATTTCAAGATTAAATAAAGATTAATTGAAAGATGTCTTTCTAAGTTAAAAATTAAGGGTGTAAAGACATCAATGTTAAGCTGTACTTGGACATGTTACATAATGTGTTACTTAGACAAGACCAAATAGATTATTGACCATTATTTCTTCTGAACCATTTTACACTTAATTCATTAAGGTAAACTAGTTATTTAAATCCTAGTGTTTTAACTAATTATACATAGCAAGTTTAAGAGCATGTTAACAAGTTGACAAATTAATGAGTATCAAACGTATTAGCAAGTAGAAAGTAATACTCACATATAGCAAGAGATAGTTATTCTAAAATCAATCATATGGATATTTGCACAACACTATGGTTTAAGCTTTAGCAAGATTACATTTGCAATATAACATATTGCATGATTATTGTGTAAGCACACATTAATGTGAAACACATGTACAATGGAAGAGAAATCTCTAGTTGGGACTTGGTGACCATCCTAAATGTATCTAAGTGTGTTTTAGGATTATAAGTCTTTACTAGTTATACTTAAAAATGTTGTTTCTTCATTTAGCCTTAATTTGTCACTAAGTAATCTTTAATTGTAATTAGTGTTCTAGTGACATTAGCTTATGTGTGTTGGTACTTAGTGATCATTCTAAGAATGTCTAGACAATTTTTAAGATCACACGTTACTGATTAACACTTATGTGTTATGCCTAATCATGGATAAATTGTCATTAAGATGTAATTAAGTGTAATTAACCAAGATTAATGTTTTTATGATCAAAACTCAGTTGAGTATGGAGGAAGCATCTATTCCAAGCGTGTTGAGAAAGGTTTCATGAATTATAGATGTTAGGAAGTAGTCAAACTAAATTTGATCAAAAATGGTGACAGTGAATTCTGCGGTCGTACTGCGGTTGACCGTGGTGGCGACCATGCAACTTGTTTTTACAAAAATGCATTGCAGATTCAGTGTGGACTTCTACGATCAGGTATACGGTCGACCGTACTTTGACCGTGTAACTTTATGATGTTTATTTTCATTCTAAATTTTGTTTGATTTAGGCATTTGTAAAATCAAGTATGGATTAGTGAACTTGCGTATTTTATGTTAAGATGTCGATCATCACATATGCATATGTATGTGTCATCATCAAAATATATTCTTTGGTTAAGAATCATACTTAACTTTGTCGGTTAGTCCATTAACCAACATTCAACCAACATTGTTCAAATAAAAGAACGAATTAAGACGGCCAGAAGTTTCCAGAAGAGTTATGCTGAAATTTGAAGGAAACCTCTAGAATTTCAAGATGATGACCGAGTTATATTGAAGATATCACCTTGGAAATTTGTGGTACGGCGTGATAAATGAGGAAAACTAAGTCCTAGATACGTGAAACCATTTGAGATTACCGAACAAATTGGACTGACGACTTATCGACACAAGTACTTAGTAGCATTCACGACCCATTTCACGTGAAATCTGATGAAAAGTTTGGATGATAAGGACGCCACTATTTTCGTTGATGAGATTAATACTTAGGACAAACTTCAGCTCATTGAAGATCTTATCGAGATTATGGACCGGAGAGGACAGGTGACACAAGCAAAACAACATACTAATTGTTAGAGTTCGTTGAACGCTAGAAGATGACTCAAGTTTAATTAGGAGTGTGAGGATCAGATGAAGAAAAAATACCCTTACTTATTTTAGATAGAATGGCAACGACTGCCACCAGCCAAATTTTCGGGACGAACTTTCTTTAACTGGTAGTGATATTGCTCAGTTTATACATTATTAACTCACAATAGCGGGTTCCATTCGGTTATTTTTGAGCATTATAATGAAGATTTCATGAAGAATAAAGTTGAAGATTAACGCCTTTTCACATTATGGTGTTAGATGATGAGTTTTGATGATTTTAGAGTATTTTGCGGCCAAAATATCGAGTATTAAGTTCTATGTTCTTACCCGAGTTAATGCCAATTTTTAAAGTGAGTTTTTAAAAGGAAAGAGTTGTTTCAGGTCTAGTTATCGCAAGCTTTTAGTCACCAGTTGCGAGGAGCAAGTCGAAGGGATATTCACGAACCGAGAAAGAGAAAAGCAACCGTGAGACCAGATTTTCCAGACCTCGCGATCGCGAGATTCCATGCACAAAAAACCCCGCGATCGCGAGATTATGTCAGCCAGACCAAAATTATAAATTTCAGCATTCATTTCAATTTTAGGGGGTTACGAATTTTGGCCGTTTGAGAATGTTTCTAGGGCGATTTTAGAAATTCAAAGAACCATTTTCACCAAATCAAAATGCATTTATCACAGATCTTCAATCTTTCATCATTGCTACTTTGTTTTTCATTAATTTTGTGATAAAATCATGAATTACTGTTGTTTCAATTGTTTGGTTGATTTTTCTAGCATGTTAGGCTAAAACCCTTTAGTGTTTGCTCAGATGTAATAGCTTTTGATTGTTGGATTGTGAAGCGACCCGTCCTAATCCATCAGGGCGAATACAATAACATATGGATACATTGCGAGATATTTGACCTCTATATGATACATTTTACAAACATTGCATTCGTTTTTAAAAGACAACTTTCATTACATCGAAAGATGACAGGTATGCATAATATCTCATAATATATCCAAACTATGAATGTCTTATCATCAATCTTGATGAACTCAATGACTCGAATGCAACGTCTTTTGAAATATGCCATGAATGACTTCAACTAATATCTTTAAAATGAGCAAATGCACAGCAGAAGATTTCCTTAATACCTGAGAATAAACATGCTTTAAAGTGTCAACCAAAAGGTTGGTGAGTTCATTAGTTTATCATAATCATTCATTTCCAATTATATAATAGACCACAAGATACTTATATTTCAAAAATAATCTGTGCAGGTCTGCTCACTACTATAAAAATCATTCATATGAAGAACACTCGAACCTTTTAAAATAATCTCACCAATGGTAGCTAATGCATCGTGCAATGCAAAAATTTCTCACCGTAAACAATTTCAACAACGGTAGCTAATGCATCGTGCAATGTAAAAATTTCTCATCGGAAATAATCTTACAACGGTAGATAATGCATCGTGCAATGCAAAAATTTCTCACCGACGGTAGCTAATGCTATATAAAATGACCTACGGTATAACAACCCACATTTTTCCATTCTGAATTTACTAATTTACCCTTAAGGTTTCAGTGTCTTGTACCATTAGGGTTGTTATCCGGATAATAAATATCCAGAAATAGAAAATGCTCGTATTAAATAAACCCTAACCCTAATTAGCATTTAATACTATGAATCCTAATTATTCAAAACCCTAACCCTAAATAGTAACTCATTATATAAACCCAAATTCTAATATTAATTCAGTACATGAACTTTTAATACTATGAATATATGTAATCTATATTAACTTGTTAATAAGTAAAGTACTATATAACTAACTTAGAAACAAAAATTTATATAATAAGTAATGTGTCACAACTATAAATAATAAAAACTATAAGTTGACAATTTAAAAATAAAAGTTTAATGGTAATTAAATATCTAAAATATAAATAAATATATACTAATTTTGTATTTAATATTTAATTAAAAATAAAAATGGATTAATCAAAATTCTAGAATGAGCATCTCATTATCTACAAAAAAAAAAAGTATGTATATAGTTCGGCCGAGTAAAAAAAAAAAAGAGGATATGATGCTTTTAAACTTTTTTTTAGCTTTCATAAAGGGATAAAACTTTAAAAGGATTTGACTAATTAATTGTTCAACACAATTCAAACTTCCATCCACAAAATCTCGGCATCTTCTACTGCCTTTTATTTTTTATTTTTTTAGTTAATTTATTTTAACAAATTTTACCTATAAATAAACACTAGATCACTTTAAAATTTATCACTCACAACTTACTAAAATTCTCTCAAAATTCAAAGAAGACTTTGAGGTATTATCGTATCCCATTTTCGTAATTTTTTTTTTATACATATCGGTTTATTTTGTTTTTTTTAGCCGATAGCATCTTTATATTTTTAATAAATTAAATACAATGTTAAAACTCATGTGAACATACTATAATTAATTTTAAGTAATATGGAATGTGACAAAATCATTTTTGGTAATTATATATTCAGATTTATATTTATAATACATTTAAAAACGAATTTATAATATATATGATTGAATAATTGAACTAAATATGCAATAATTATAAAAAATCAAGAAAAATAATTTTTACAGATTTCTTAACTATAGTATGACATGTTAATGATCAGAAATAATTTTTATAGAATTTATAAATATTTAAAACAAATTATTAAGTAATATTGGAATATATACATCGTATAACATGCAAAAATTAAAAGTAATTGTTATAAATACTTATAATTCATTATGATAATTTTTTGCAGAAGTTATCAGTCATATAAAAATTATTAAATATGATAAATTAATTAAAATAACATTTTATATATTTATCCTATATTTAAATAGTTACCGAATTAGTTTAAAGAATAAAACAAATTTAAATTGAATAAAAATATTCACAACAGTAATTTTCGAATAGAAATTATTTATAACAGTAGATTTATTCATAAAAATAATTATAACAATTTTTGGAATATTAGCCATATTTAAATACGAATTACTTATTAATTAAATACAAAACTATACGAAATTCGTAATAAATATTAAACAGAAATAAAAATAATTATAAAATTTTTTTCTGAGATTATTATACTTGGAAAAAGCTTCGAAAATTATTAAAATAAATAAATAGGTCGATCTAGTATTTAAATAGAATTTGTTTGTGATTAATTGTTAACCGAGAGGAATAAAAGAAAGAAATACAAAAGTGTATTAATTCTGATAATATAAAATTTTTATATAAACATTAGGATGTATAGACACTGTAAAAATTATAAAAATTAATTTTAAAGTAATTTATCTTATTTATTCAATTATAGGCCGAATTTAAAGAGTAAATGATAAGAAAATATTGAATAAACAATATATTTATATAAAATTCGAATTTATAATTTTTATAACATATTTACAGAATATAGAACCTATAAAAAAATATAAAATTATTTAATTTGATTTAATATTTATTACTTAATTAACTTTCATTTATATAAATTGGATATATATAAAAAGAAAAAAATGGGAAATAAAATATAAAAACGAGATATATTTGTTTTATAAGATTTTGCACAGTTTCAAATACTTAAATAAACTTATAAAAATTTTATTTATATTTATTTGGAATTTATTGTAATTAAAAACGAATTTAAGGAAATAAATAATAAGTATAATGTTTATAATATAAGTTAATAATAATAATAATACATTATTAATAAATACTTATATTATAACTTATTAAAATACTTTAGTTATTATATAATAATTAAAAGTTAATAATAATTAATAATACTAACCATAGTAATGTAGTGACCCGAACTTTTCCATGTTTATATATATTAATTGAGATAGATATTTACATGACTAAATATTTCCAACATGTTAAGCAATCAAACTTGTTAAGACTTGATTAATTGAAATATGTTTCATATAGACAATTGACCACCCAAGTTGACCGGCGATTCACGAACGTTAAAACTTGCAAAAACGACATGACGATATATATATGGATATACATATGGTTAACATGAGATTATCATAAGTAATATCTCCATAAGTATATTAACAATGAGTTATATACATATAAACAAGACTACTAACTTAAGGATTTCGAAACGAGACATATATGTAACGATTATCGTTGTAACGACATTTAAATGTATATATATCATATTAAGATATATTAATATATCATAATATCATGATAATATAATAATTTAACATCTTATTAGATATAATAAACAATGGGTTAACAACATTAATTGAGATCGTTAACTTAAAGGTTTCAAAACAACACTTACATGTAACGACTAACGATGACTTAACGACTCAGTTAAAATGTATATACATGTAGTGTATTTAGATGTATTAAAATACTTTTGGAAGACTTCAAGACATATATCAAAACACTCATACTTAACGAAAATGGTTACAGTTACTTTCCCATTCTTTTCTTTCATCAAGAATTCTAGTCGTATTCTTACCCGTATTATACACAGCTTCAAAACGTACTTACTATGGGTATATACCAATAGGAACTAGCATGGGATTCCACTCTTGATTATGTCATGTATGACTAATCAATTTTAACTTCTACCATGAGCTAGTCAACTAACTAGAACTCCTTTTAACCCCACTCACCACTCACCAATTACCACTCATCATTCACTCCATTTCACTTCCAATTCTCTTTCTAATTCTCTCTCAACACACACACACACTATTATGAACGTATTTTTCCAGTAGTTAATCATCATCTTCATCAAAAATCACTTCAAGAATCAAGCTATAATCATCATAGGAAGAACACTTCAAGAACACTTCAAAAATCCCTTCAAGTTTACTAATTTACTTCCAAGCTTTCTAATCCATTCCAAGTAATCATCTAAGATCAAGAAACCTTTGTTATATACAGTAGGTTATCTTTCTTATTCAAGGTAATATTCATATTCAAACTTTGATTCAATTTCTATAACTATAAACTATCTTAATTCGAGTAAAAATCTTACTTGAACTTGTTTTTGTGTCATGATCCTACTTCAAGAACTTTCAAGCCATCCAAGATCCTTTGAAGCTAGATCATTTCTTGTCACTTCCAGTAGGTTTACCTACTAAACTTGAGGTAGTAATGATGTTCATAACAACATTCGATTCATATATATAAAACTATCTTATTCGAAGGTTTAAATTCGTAATCACTAGAACATAGTTTAGTTAATTCTAAACTTGTTCGCAAACAAAAGTTAATCCTTCTAACTTGACTTTTAAAATTAACTAAACACATGTTCTATATCTATATGATATGCTAACTTAATGATTTAAAACCTGGAAACACGAAAAACGCCGTAAAACCGGATTTACGCCGTCGTAGTAACACCGCGGGCTGTTTTGGGTTAGTTAATTAAAAAATATGATAAACTTTGATTTAAAAGTTTTTATTCTGAGAAAATGATTTTTATTATGAACATGAAACTATATCCAAAAATTATGGTTAAACTCAAAGTGGAAGTATGTTTTCTAAAATGGTCATCTAGACGTCGTTCTTTCGACTGAAATGACTACCTTTACAAAAATGACTTGTAACTTATTTTTCCGACTATAAACCTATACTTTTTCTGTTTAGATTCATAAAATAGAGTTCAATATGAAACCATAGCAATTTGATTCACTCAAAACGGATTTAAAATGAAGAAGTTATGGGTAAAACAAGATTGGATAATTTTTCTTATTTTAGCTACGTGAAAATTGGTAACAAATCTATTCCAACCATAACTTAATCAACTTGTATTGTATATTATGTAATCTTGAGATACCATAGACACGTATACAATGTTTCGACCTATCATGTCGACACATCTATATATATTTCGGAACAACCATAGACACTCTATATGTGAATGTTGGAGTTAGCTATACAGGGTTGAGGTTGATTCCAAAATATATATAGTTTGAGTTGTGATCAATACTGAGATATGTATACACTGGGTCGTGGATTGATTCAAGATAATATTTATCGATTTATTTCTGTACATCTAACCGTGGACAACTAGTTGTAGGTTACTAACGAGGACAGCTGACTTAATAAACTTAAAACATCAAAATATATTAAAAGTGTTGTTAATATATTTTGAACATACTTTGATATATATGTATATATTGTTATAAGTTCGTGAATCAACCAGTGGCCAAGTCTTACTTCCCGACGAAGTAAAAATCTATGAAAGTGAGTTATAGTCCCACTTTTAAAATCTAATATTTTTGGGATGAGAATACATGCAGGTTTTATAAATGATTTACAAAATAGACACAAGTACGTGAAACTACATTCTATGGTTGAATTATCGAAATCGAATATGCCCCTTTTTATTAAGTCTGGTAATCTAAGAATTAGGGAACAGACACCCTAATTGACGCGAATCCTAAAGATAGATCTATTGGGCCTAACAAACCCCATCCAAAGTACCGGATGCTTTAGTACTTCGAAATTTATATCATATCCGAAGGGTGTCCCGGAATGATGGGGATATTCTTATATATGCATCTTGTTAATGTCGGTTACCAGGTGTTCACCATATGAATGATTTTTATCTCTATGTATGGGATGTGTATTGAAATATGAAATCTTGTGGTCTATTGTTACGATTTGATATATATAGGTTAAACCTATAACTCACCAACATTTTTGTTGACGTTTAAAGCATGTTTATTCTCAGGTGAATATTAAGAGCTTCCGCTGTTGCATACTAAAATAAGGACAAGATTTGGAGTCCATGTTTGTATGATATTGTGTAAAAACTGCATTCAAGAAACTGATTTCGATGTAACATATTTGTATTGTAAACCATTATGTAATGGTCGTGTGTAAACAGGATATTTTAGATTATCATTATTTGATAATCTACGTAAAGCTTTTTAAACCTTTATTTATGAAATAAAGGTTATGGTTTGTTTTAAAAATGAATGCAGTCTTTGAAAAACGTCTCATATAGAGGTCAAAACCTCGCAACGAAATCAATTAATATGGAACGTTTTTAATCAATAAGAACGGGACATTTCAGTTGGTATCCGAGCGTTGGTCTTAGAGAACCAGAATTTTGCATTAGTGTGTCTTATCGAGTTTGTTAGGATGCATTAGTGAGTCTGGACTTCGACCGTGTTTACTTGAAAAATGATTGCTTAACAAATTTTGTTGGAAACTATATATTTTTAACATGTGAATATTATGTGATATATTAATCTCTTAACGCGTTTGATATTATGTGATAGATGTCTACCTCTAGAACAAGTCCCATTGACTCACCTAATAATAATGAAGAGTCAAATGTAAATTGGAATGATTCGTGGACTGATTCACAAGTTCCCGAAGAGGAACCAGAAGAAGAGTCGGAACCAGAAGAAGAATCGGAACCGGAAGAAGAATCGGAACCGGATGAAGAAATAGAACCGGTGGGGGAAATAATAAAACGGTTAAGTAAAAGAAAATCCTCAACCAACCGACCAAGGTTAATTATGGTCAATGGTGTTTCCGCTAAGGAAGCAAAATATTGGGAGGATTACCAATTCTCTGATGAATCGGATTCTGACAAGAATTCCGATGATGTTATAGAAATTACCCCAACTGAATTTAAAAAGGCAAAAGAAAATAATAAGGGAAAGGGCATAAAAATAGAGAAATCTAATTCCAACCCCGATGAACTTTATATGTATCGTCAACCCCCGAAGTCCTTAAGTTGTAACAATGACCCGGGAACCTCTAAACCACCAGGTTTTTCTAAACCAATGTGGAAAACGACGGCTCGTATTAGGGGAACATCATATATCCCTAGAAACTTGGCAAAACGAACCAAAACCGAAGAAGAAGAAACAAGCAAGTCGGAATAAGATAGTTGTATTCGTGTGGTGTAATATATGTAATATAGTGTGCTTATGCTTTATGATATATGTAAAAATTGCTTGTATTAATAAGTATTTTTTTTATGAATCTAACTCTTGTCTATTTTACAGTATAAAAACACAAAATGGATAGACAACCCAATATTTTAAGAGACCTACCCGGAGACATGATTGATGAAATCTTGTCTAGAGTCGGTCAGAATTCTTCGGCACAACTATTTAAGGCGAGATCAGTTTGTAAGACATTCGAAGAACGTTCCAAGAATGCCTTGGTTTATAAAAGGCTTTCGTTCGAAAGATGGGGGATATCACATTGGGAAATCCATAAGTTGGGATGTGTTTACTTTGATGCATATATTGCGGGGAACCCAAATGCTATTTTACGCAATGGGTTAAGAAATTATTTTGACTCAATATATCCGAATATTGGACTTCGTGATTTAGAAAAAGCTGCTAACATGCAACATAAAGAAGCATGTTATGCTTACGGATTAGTAATGTTCGCTTATCACCAAAGTGAGAACAAGAATATCGGCCTACAACTATTAAACAAAACGTTCCCACAAGTGACGGAGTCGGTAATTGGGGTAAGAAATGAGGTTTTTAGATTGTTACGGGACTGTTGGACATTACGTTACCCTCGTCCCTTTGACGACGTTACAACACGATGTCTTATCAACGGCCATAACGGTTATGTTCCACAAGACCAAGGATGGGAAGTAGTCCTAGTAAAACCAGAATGCATGACTTGTTTCTGGACGTATGAATTACGTGTCTTTATTGCCTTTGCTGAACAACTTGTGTACTATCTAGAATTATCTTCACAACTATCTTGTATCAAAGTTATTGTGTGCTATATTTCATGCTTTATGTAAAATAAGCGGTATTGTAAGTTTGTAAAATATTGTATAAAAGTTTGAACGCGAAATATTATTATAATCAGTTTTTCATATAGAATTGTAGTAGTTGAATTGTATATTAGCTACTAAGTATGAACTTAACGGGTAGGTACTACCCGAATTTAAACTTATAAAACGCTAATATGAAGAAAAAGCTTTTATAAATGAGTTCATATTATGCTACGAAATACTATTAACTACTCTTAATATTCTGTATGATTAACTTGTTCCATTTGACTATTTTGAAGGAAATGGCACCGACTACTCGACACACCGTGAATATGACTGAAGAGGAATTCCGTACTTTTCTAGCTTTAAACATAGCCGCAGTACAGGCTGCGCTACATACCAACAATAACCTTGGATCTAGCAGTACAGGAAATCGTGTAGGATGCACCTACAAAGAATTCACTGCCTGCAAACCTTTGGAATTTGATGGAACCGAAGGACCGATCGGATTGAAACGGTGGACCGAGAAGGTAGAATTGGTGTTTGCCATAAGTAAGTGTACTGAAGAGGACAAAGTAAAGTACGCTACGCATACCTTCACAGGTTCTGCGTTAACATGGTGGAATACCTATCTAGAGCAAGTGGGACAAGACGATGCGTACGCACTACCGTGGTCAGCATTCAAGCACTTGATGAACGAGAAGTACCGTCCCAGAACCGAGGTCAATAAGCTCAAGACAGAACTTAGAGGGTTACGAACCCAAGGATTTGATATTACCACGTACGAAAGACGATTCACAGAATTGTGCCTATTTTGTCCGGGAGCATTCGAAGATGAGGAAGAGAAGATCGACGCGTTTGTGAAAGGATTACCGGAAAGAATCCAAGAAGATATAAGTTCACACGAGCCCGCCTCCATACAACAGGCATGTAGAATGGCTCACAAACTAGTGAACCAGATTGAAGAAAGAATTAAAGAACAGACTGCTGAAGAGGCCAATGTGAAGTAAGTCAAAAGAAAGTGGGAGGAAAACGGTGATAAGAATCACCAATACAACAACAACAGCAATTACAACAATAATCGCAACAATTATCCCAACAATCGCAACATCAATCGCAACTACAACAAACGGCCCAACAACAACAACAACAACAGCAACTACAACAATCATCCCAACAACAATAATAATCGCAACAACAACAATAATCAGAAGCAGCTATGCCAAAGGTGTGAAAAGTATCACTCGGGGTTCTGCACCAAATTTTGCAACAAGTGTAAAAGAAATGGTCATAGCGCGGCGAAGTGTGAGGTCTACGGACCAGGGGTTAATAGAATGAAAGGAACAAATGGTGTCGGAACGAGTAATGGTGGAGCAAGTAGTGTCGGAGCAAGTTATGCCAATGTAGTTTGTTATAAATGTGGAAAACCGAGCCACATTATTAGAAATTGCCCGAACTAGGAGAACACGAATGGACAAGGCCGCGGAAGAGTTTTCAATATTAATGCGGCAGAGGCACAGGAAGACCCGGAGCTTGTTACGGGTACGTTTCTTATTGACAATAAATCTGCTTACGTTTTATTTGATTCGGGTGCGGATAGAAGCTATATGAGTAGAGATTTTTGTGCTAAATTAAGTTGTCCATTGACGCCTTTGGATAGTAAATTTTTACGCGAATTAGCATATGGTAAATTAATTTCAGCAGATAATATATGTCGAAATCGAGAAATTAAACTGGTTAGTGAAACATTTAAGATTGACTTGATACCAGTAGAGTTAGAGAGTTTTGATGTGATAATCGGTATGGACTGGTTGAAAGAAGTGAAAGCAGAGATCGTTTGTTACAAAAATGCAATTCACATTATATGAGAAAAAGGAAAACCCTTAATGGTGTACGGAGAAAAGGGCAACACGAAGCTACATCTTATTTGTAATTTAAAGGCACAAAAACTAATAAGAAAAGGTTGCTATGCTGTTCTAGCACACGTCGAGAAAGTACAAACTGAAGAAAAGAGCATCAATGATGTTCCCGTTGTAAAAGAATTTCCTGATGTATTTTCGAAAGAATTACCGGGATTACCCCCACATCGATCCGTTGAATTTCAAATAGATCTTGTACCAGGAGCTGCACCAATAGCTCGTGCTCCTTACAGACTCGCACCCAGCGAGATGAAAGAACTGCAAAGCCAATTACAAGAACTTTTAGAGCATGGTTTCATTCGACCAAGCACATCACCGTGGGGAGCTCCTGTTTTGTTTGTCAAGAAGAAAGATGGTACATTCAGGTTGTGTATCGACTACCGAGAGTTGAACAAACTTACCATCAAGAACCGCTACCCACTACCGAGAATCGACAACTTATTTGATCAACTACAAGGCTCGTCTGTTTATTCAAAGATTGACTTACGTTCCGAGTATCATCAAATGCGGGTGAAAGAAGATGATATTCCAAAGACTGCTTTCAGAACACGTTACGGTCATTACGAGTTTATGGTTGTGACGACCCGGAAATTTCCGACTAAATTTAAACTTTATCTTTATATTATTCTGACACGATAAGCAATGTTTGTTAAGTTAAATCTCAAGGATTTTAAACTATGTTCATACATTCATTTAAACCTCGACCAAATTCCAATGATTCACGAACCATTAAATGAACATATATGAATATGTATGTATATGTTATAAATTGAAAATGTCAACAAAGTATTTAAACCTATAATGCTTTATATGAACGTATTTGTTTCAATATGATTATCGACAAAATAAAAAAATAATATTAAAAGATTGAATTATCAGAAACATTGAATTATGATTACAAGTCTCTGCTGAGAGGTCCACTATGATTTGAGAAAATCTATTCCTCTTAACGATATTCGGAATAATTTGTAAAGCTATTTTTAAATAAAAATAAAAAGTGTCATTTACGAAAGTTAGACAAAAGCTAGTGGAGAATTGGTTTCCATAATATTCTATTAATCTATTTTCAAACGTACAAAAACGTTTTCAGTTTAAAAAGAACTTTATTATTAAAACGTATATAACTTTTATAAATATCTAGAATCACTTTTGACAACTCATTACTTAACCAGTATAATAAATATAACGATATTTATATTTTATTTCATTAAATATATATAACGATTTAAATTAATATTATATATATATATTTATACGCGTATTATACATACATAGTTTTTATACTTTTACTATATTTAACTTTACCTTTACTTTACTTTTACTTTACTTTAACTTTAATAATTCACTTTAATAATTCATAATTTAATAATTCACTTTAATAATTCATACTTTAATAATTCACTTTAATAATTCATACTTTAATAATTCACTTTAATAATTC
The DNA here is from genome assembly GCF_046630445.1 of Rutidosis leptorrhynchoides. Lineage (NCBI taxonomy): Eukaryota > Viridiplantae > Streptophyta > Magnoliopsida > Asterales > Asteraceae > Rutidosis > Rutidosis leptorrhynchoides. The sequence goes on along the minus strand of NC_092334.1, from coordinate 314,157,741 downwards.
ATACTTTAATAATTCACTTTAATAATTCATACTTTAATAATTTAAAAATCTATTATAAATAGAATTCAATAGGTTTCATTATTTCATAGAAACTTGAAAATATATTTCTCTAAACTCTCTCAATCGATTTATATATATATTTGCTCTGTATTATTTCAAGATATTATTAGTATACATAAAATATTACGACGGAGTGATGTCCGAGTGATTTCAAAATAGTTTTTTTTGAATGAGTCGAAGCTAAGAAAATTATGGGTTATAGCTATGGAGGTGATGGGTATGGTTCATGGGTATGCTCGTGAGGTCAATCTAGTGTTTATCATCTCCGTTGCGTCTACGTACTTTCCTGCAATATTGAATCTCAATATTGATACGTGAGCACTCATAACTTAACTTTTAAATATCAATAGTGTATCCCTGACTAGTGCTCGAGTATATAGGATTATGCATGCTTGTACATTCGATATTGTCCTTAGATAGGTTTGTTGAATCCTGAATTAGATACATATGCTACTGAGATAGGGTATATGATATGCATGTCGTTGGAAGGCTAGCGAAAAATTAAGAACTTTTCATTTAGATATCGAATGGTTTCGATGAACGGATTAGAAGTTATAGTCAACTGAATTTTAGTTTTATTGTTAAAATGATTATTATTACTATCGTCGTTATTATTTTAATAGAAATATCATTGTTATTATAAAATATCATTATTACTATTATGTTAGTATTATCATTTTATCATAATAACATTTTTAGTAAATATAAATATTGTTATTTTTTTTATAAGAATAATAATAATTATTATTACAAAATAATACAACTTTTACTTATTATTATTATGATCAATATTATTTTATCAAATAAATAGGGGATACAAAGATATTTTTCACCACGCGTAATATAATTACATTAATAATACTTACCACTATAGTTTTACGATATTAAGTGAACTTTATAAATTTTACTACTTAAGATATATAAAAGTATATTTTATCATATATAAACGTTAATATAAATTTTTGTTAATAAGTGATTTTATTATTATAAAATCTAATAAATATATTTAAATATATAAAACGACTATAGTTAAGTTATATAATAAACACGTATAAATTTTAGAAGTCATTTTGGGTCAAGTTGACTTTTGTTGACTTTTGCATATTAGTCTCGAGCATTAGGATTGTGGTACACTATGACTTGACCAAAAATTGTTAGACAAATATTGACCAACATATAAATATATATAATTAATACAGGTTCGTGAATCCGAGGCCAACCTTGCACTTGTTAAATGACGTTATACGTATTTTTACTACGAAATACAGTATGGTGAGTTTCATTTGCTCCCTTTTATATATATTTTTGGGACTGAGAATACATGCGCTGTTTTTATAAATGTTTTACGAAATAGGCACAAGTACTAAAACTAATTCTACGTGGGTTTAAACCAGAAATATACCCTTAGCTTGGTAACATTAAACTACTTGTCTATGTACGGTAGGCGCGAATCCTAAAGATAGATCTATTGGGCCTGACAAACCCCATCCTGACTATGGGATGCTTTAGTACTTCGAGGTTATTTTAAACACACCTGATCTGGTGTACTTCAGAGGGTAAAACATGAAAGTTAAGGCTTGTTACCGGGTGCCTACAACTTATAGAATACTTTTATACACTTGCGAGTGTACATATATTTATAAACAGAAATCTTGTGGTCTATTAATATATTGAAATGATTGTTATGATAAACCTAAGAACTCACCAACCTTTTGGTTGACACTTTAAAGCATGTTTATTCTCAGGTATTAAAGAAATCTTCCGCTGTGCATTAGCTCATTTTAAGGATATTACTTGGAGTCATTCATGGCATATTTTGAAAGACGTTGCATTCGAGTCATTGAGTTCATCAAGATTATTATTATGTCAATTATAGTTGGATGTATTATCAAATGGTGTGCATGCCGTCAACTTTCGTTGTAAAAAAAGTTTGTCTTTTAAAAATGAATGCAATGTTTGTAAAATGTATCATATAGAGGTCAAATACCTCGCGATGTAATCAACTATTGTGAATCGTTTATAATGTATATGAACGGGTCCTTTCAGTTGGTATCAGAGCGGTGGTCTTAGCGAACCAGGTCTGCATTAGTGTGTCTAACTGATAGTCATTAGGATGCATTAGTGAGCCTGGACTTCGACCGTGTCTGCATGTCAAAAGTTTTTCTTATCATTTTTGTCGGAATTGCCTGCTTATCATTCTTAGTCTAGACACGTCTTACTGCATTGATTGCATAAATAGTGTATAGACAAAATTCATATCTTAGCGTATCTGCTAATCCATATCTTAGCGTATCTGTTACTATAAACTTTGCCTGACATATCACGTAAATTCCTCCGTAATCTACGAAATCTTTTGCGCTATATATATATATATATAGATATTCTATGTAATTAGAATACCACCCGATAGCTGAAAAATTATTTCATATCGAAAAATCCTTTATTCAATCAAACGAAATGGAATTCGTCATTAGTTCAAGTCCCTCGAATTCCGATATGGAATCCCACTCAAGCTCCGAAAGCAGTGTGACTGAAATGGATCAACTAATTAGCCATCATCTATTCTGGATGAATTGGGGATAGGTTCGTAGCCTCCTCAATAATTGGAGACAAGAAGAAGGTGATCCCTTCCATCCACCACATTACCCTCTTGGTGATGAACCTGAAGCACTTACCGGCGAACCGGTCCGAAACACCATTTTCTCTCTCATTTCTAGAGTATCTCGTCACGATTATATACTACATTAAATTCTAGATTTTATTTATCCGCTCGTCCGAACCGACAATCACCCCGGTGTAATAGAAGAAGTCAACGAGCTTCGCGCTCGAGTAGTGGCTTTAGAAAATATGGTGCAAGGGTTACAAACACCAACAAATAACGAAGTATTAATTCATAATTTCAATTTTATTGAATAAATACTCCGTAAAAGTTATGTAATTTCTAAAGTCTTTAGGGATTATTCAGTTCTAGTTTCAACCGTAAATCAAATGAGTTTAATTTAATATTAACTCATTAAATCTATGTTACATCTGAAGAAAATATGCACATATATATTTTCATAAAGACTGTAATACAATTCTGTTGTACAAAATATTAATTGTGAAATTTTTTTTCCTAACGGGTAGGTAATACCCGAGAGATATATAAATTCACAATTAATATGTTACATTTTTCGAATCTGATTAAGCAAATCATCAACTATACTCCCAAAATCTCACAACAATATACATTCTTGTATAGAAATCAAAACAACCATTCTCACCCAAATTTGATTACACATTCTGATTTTGACAAATCAAAATCCAAGTCATGATTTAACAGAAGACATCACTCTTAGATTCCTACATCTTTCAAAGCTATACTTTGGCTTCAAAACTGTGTTAGAACATCATATGTATATTAACGATTACAAACTGTGTTCAAACTCTCCGAAGTTTTCGAAGACACTTCAAACAATGAACAATCGAGATGATGATCCAACCACATATTACCCACATTTATGTACCTAAAAAGCTCTCGAAGCCAAAGTCATAGTTTGACGTGTATCCGTGTCAGACCCTTTGACATTTATTAGCTAAAATGACTTTTCAATTCCTTTTCAAAGTAGACAGTTTTGTCACAGCTTCAGCAAGTCAACTTCAACTTTTCAGTCGGACTAGTCTTATTATAACCTCGATAGATACGTTGCCCTTTCGTCATCATTACTGGGGACCTTTCATATCTCGCCACCTTAGCAATAACTTACCAACAACTTCAATTATCTTTGACTTTTCAAAAAATCATTATATTTATTGAAATCACATCATTTACTCATTCGCATCTTGTAACGAGAATTGTCATACGAATCATCGAAAAACAGTAGCCAGTATTTTGAAATCTCGCAGCATGTCTACGCCAACAGTTATATGTGTACGTAAAACGTCTATCTCCTGGACTTACATACTTTGAATGTGAAGTTATGAAAAATATTTTGAACTGCAAACTAGTTCTTGAAATGCTGACGAAGCATAAAAAAACTGTAAACGATCTTAACAGTAAAAAGTTTGATGACAAAGAATAGTAAGGTGGTAAAGCTGAGAAAAAGAGAAGGTTTGGAACTGGAAAACGGATTGAACAGACTATGAAGGAGGCTGTGGACAAATCACAAAGACTAAATCTGCCTTTAAAGAATCCAAATGATTCAGTGCCTGCTAAAGTCATTAACGAATACCTTACTCTTTATTCTAAACCTTTACAGACAAATCTTCATCATCATCCATCAATATTAGAAATTCTAAGATATTATCATATCTTTCATTATAAATATCCGCGATATTTCTGAAGATATTTTCACAACTAATCTTATTTGAAGTCATTTATCTCAGTGTTACATCATATAAGAAACTATTAGTTTTTATATTCTATAAACTTTCGAGTTTAAATTATGAATGTTTTGAAGTAGTGTTGGGAACTGAAGCATGAGTTAGTATAATATAATGACACTTGATCAACGTGATTATATTACAGTAAGTCATGCTGAGTTTCTAATGAGACATGAAGATTCACAGACCATGCCGTCATCATGTTCCATGTTACATGACTCTTGTATTCTATTTAATCTCTAAAAATATCAAGAATATATTTTCTTGATGATTCGGTCTTTTTAGGGTATTCTGGTAAATTAACAAATCAAGATCGTGCCATTACCATTTCCTTCTTAGAACATTAACTATGTTCATTCTGAAATTCATATCTGCGAATACTGGACCATTACAAACGTTGCTTAATCGCAAGAAGAAGAAACTAAAGGACAAAACTCCAAAATAGAAATTGGAGTATAAATCGTAGCAAATAGAAGGGAGCATTAACTGTGGATGTCAATGATTATAGAAGACAAAAGCATGGGCTTTGAAATATAAGGGAAGATATAAAACCCAACAACCACCCAAAAATTTTAAACCTTATATATCGATGCATATAGCAATATAAAGACACGGAAGAACTAAAAACACTATAAAATCGAGAGTATAGTAGAAGTAAATAGATTCTTCCGGAGGCAGATGAAAAAGAAGAACGACAGATATGAAAGTGAGGAGTATATCGAGAATCAGTACTGGATGAAGCATATTGACAAATACTTTAAAATATGAGTTGAGGAAGAAAGAATAGAAGGTGTGAGTTGTAAGAAAACGAAGGAAGTGGATTTATAGTGAAATACCCGACAGAGAAATCAAGATGGATTATCGTATTAATTCGAAGAGAATCATAATCTCCTTAATCACCAAAGCATCAAATCCAACATAGATTACAAAGATTTTCTTTAAATTCGGAGATCAATTGTGATGACGTCAAAAGATATGATGAATCACTATAATCTTATTTCCTTCATTTACGATAACTTCCCTCATACGCTTCGAGTAATCGAATTATTTTATCCATACTTCTTAGACATGATAAAACTTCATAATGGTCGTAATAACATTCTCATTGTTAGCCATAACGACCTCTATCAAATTTCGGGGACGAAATTTCTTTAACGGGTAGGTACTGTGACGACCCGGAAATTTCCGACTAAATTTAAACTTTATCTTTATATTATTCTGACACGATAAGCAATGTTTGTTAAGTTAAATCTCAAGGATTTTAAACTATGTTCATACATTCATTTAAACCTCGACCAAATTCCAATGATTCACGAACCATTAAATGAACATATATGAATATGTATGTATATGTTATAAACTGAAAATGTCAACAAAGTATTTAAACGTATAATGCTTTATATGAACGTATTTGTTTCAATATGATTATCGACAAAATAAAAAAATAATATTAAAAGATTGAATTATCAGAAACATTGAATTATGATTACAAGTCTCTGCTGAGAGGTCCACTATGATTTGAGAAAATCTATTCCTCTTAACGATATTCGGAATAATTTGTAAAGCTATTTATAAATAAAAATAAAAAGTGTCATTTACGAAAGTTAGACAAAAGCTAGTGGAGAATTGGTTTTCATAATATTCTATTAATCTATTTTCAAACGTACAAAAACGTTTTCAGTTTAAAAAGAACTTTATTATTAAAACGTATATAACTTTTATAAATATCTAGAATCACTTTTGACAACTCATTACTTAACCAGTATAATAAATATAACGATATTTATATTTTATTTCATTAAATATATATAACGATTTAAATTAATATTATATATATATATTTATACGCGTATTATACATACATAGTATTTATACTTTTACTATATTTTAACTTTACCTTTACTTTACTTTTACTTTACTTTAACTTTAATAATTCACTTTAATAATTCATAATTTAATAATTCACTTTAATAATTCATACTTTAATAATTCACTTTAATAATTCATACTTTCACTTTAATAATTCATACTTTAATAATTCAAAAATCTATTATAAATAGAATTCAATAGGTTTCATTATTTCATAGAAACTTGAAAATATATTTCTCTAAACTCTCTCAATCGATTTATATATATATTTGCTCTGTATTATTTCAAGATATTATTAGTATACATAAAATATTACGACGGAGTGATGTCCGAGTGATTTCAAAATAGTTTTTTTTGAATGAGTCGAAGCTAAGAAAATTATGGGTTATAGCTATGGAGGTGATGGGTATGGTTCATGGGTATGCTCGTGAGGTCAATCTAGTGTTTATCATCTCCGTTGCGTCTACGTACTTTCCTGCAATATTGAATCTCAATATTGATACGTGAGCACTCATAACTTAACTTTTAAATATCAATAGTGTATCCCTGACTAGTGCTCGAGTATATAGGATTATGCATGCTTGTACATTCGATATTGTCCTTAGATAGGTTTGTTGAATCCTGAATTAGATACATATGCTACTGAGATAGGGTATATGATATGCATGTCATTGGAAGGCTAGCGAAAAATTAAGAACTTTTCATTTAGATATCGAATGGTTTCGATGAACAGATTAGAAGTTATAGTCAACTGAATTTTAGTTTTATTGTTAAAATGATTATTATTACTATCGTCGTTATTATTTTAATAGAAATATCATTGTTATTATAAAATATCATTATTACTATTATGTTAGTATTATCATTTTATCATAATAACATTTTTAGTAAATATAAATATTGTTATTTTTTTTATAAGAATAATAATTATTATTATTACAAAATAATACAACTTTTACTTATTATTATTATGATCAATATCATTTTATCAAATAAATAGGGGATACAAAGATATTTTTCACCACGCGTAATATAATTACATTAATAATACTTACCACTATAGTTTTACGATATTAAGTGAACTTTATAAATTTTACTACTTAAGATATATAAAAGTATATTTTATCATATATAAACGTTAATATAAATTTTTGTTAATAAATGATTTTATTATTATAAAATCTAATAAATATATTTAAATATATAAAACGACTATAGTTAAGTTATATAATAAACACGTATAAATTTTAGAAGTTATTTTGGGTCAAGTTGACTTTTGTTGACTTTTGCATATTAGTCTCGAGCATTAGGATTGTGGTACACTATGACTTGACCAAAAATTGTTAGACAAATATTGACCAACATATAAATATATATAATTAATACAGGTTCGTGAATCCGAGGCCAACCTTGCACTTGTTAAATGACGTTATACGTATTTTTACTACGAAATACAGTATGGTGAGTTTCATTTGCTCCCTTTTATATATATTTTTGGGACTGAGAATACATGCGCTGTTTTTATAAATGTTTTACGAAATAGGCACAAGTACTAAAACTAATTCTACGTGGGTTTAAACCAGAAATATACCCTTAGCTTGGTAACATTAAACTACTTGTCTATGTACGGTAGGCGCAAATCCTAAAGATAGATCTATTGGGCCTGACAAACCCCATCCTGACTATGGGATGCTTTAGTACTTCGAGGTTATTTTAAACACACCTGATCTGGTGTACTTCAGAGGGTAAAACATGAACGTTAAGGCTTGTTACCGGGTGCCTACAACTTATAGAATACTTTTATACACTTGCGAGTGTACATATATTTATAAACAGAAATCTTGTGGTCTATTAATATATTAAAATGATTGTTATGATAAACCTAAGAACTCACCAACCTTTTGGTTGACACTTTAAAGCATGTTTATTCTCAGGTATTAAAGAAATCTTCCGCTGTGCATTAGCTCATTTTAAGGATATTACTTGGAGTCATTCATGGCATATTTTGAAAGACGTTGCATTCGAGTCATTGAGTTCATCAAGATTATTATTATGTCAATTATAGTTGGATGTATTATCAAATGGTGTGCATGCCGTCAACTTTCGTTGTAAAAAAAGTTTGTCTTTTAAAAATGAATGCAATGTTTGTAAAATGTATCATATAGAGGTCAAATACCTCGCGATGTAATCAACTATTGTGAATCGTTTATAATGTATATGAACAGGTCCTTTCAATGGTCATGCCATTTGGTTTAACTAATGCACCAGCTGTGTTCATGGACCTTATGAACCAAGTGTGTGGACCATACCTTGACAAGTTTGTCATTGTTTTCATTGATGACATACTTATTTACTCAAAGAATGACCAAGAACATGGTGAACATTTGAGAAAGGTGTTAGAAGTATTGAGGAAGGAAGAATTGTACGCTAAATTTTCAAAGTGTGCATTTTGGTTGGAAGAAGTTCAATTCCTCGGTCACATAGTGAACAAAAAGGTATTAAGGTGGATCCGGCAAAGATAGAAACTGTTGAAAAGTGGGAAACCCCGAAAACTCCGAAACACATACGCCAGTTTTTAGGACTAGCTGGTTACTACAGAAGGTTCATCCAAGACTTTTCCAGAATAGCAAAACCCTTGACTGCATTAACGCATAAAGGGAAGAAATTTGAATGGAAGGATGAACAAGAGAAAGCGTTTCAGTTATTGAAGAAAAAGCTAACTACGGCACCTATATTGTCATTGCCTGAAGGGAATGATGATTTTGTGATTTATTGTGACGCATCAAAGCAAGGTCTCGGTTGTGTATTAATGCAACGAACGAAGGTGATTGCTTATGCGTCTAGACAATTGAAGATTCATGAGCAGAATTATACGACGCATGATTTGGAATTAGGCGCGGTTGTTTTTACATTAAAGACTTGGAGGCACTACTTATATGGGGTCAAAAGTATTATATATACCGACCACAAAAGTCTTCAACACATATTTAATCAGAAACAACTGAATATGAGGCAGCGTAGGTGGATTGAATTGTTGAATGATTACGACTTTGAGATTCGTTACCTCCCGGGGAAGGCAAATGTGGTAGCCGATGCCTTGAGCAGGAAGGACAGAGAACCCATTCGAGTAAAATCTATGAATATAATGATTCATAATAACCTTACTACTCAAATAAAGGAGGCGCAACAAGGAGTTTTAAAAGAAGGAAATTTAAAGGATGAAATACCCAAAGGATCGGAGCAGCATCTTAATTATACGGGAAGACGGAACCCGGTATAGGGCTGAAAGGATTTGGGTACCAAAATTTAGAGATATGAGAGAAATGGTACTTAGAGAAGCTCATAAAACCAGATACTCAATACATCCTGGAACGGGGAAGATGTACAAGGATCTCAAGAAACATTTTTGGTGGCTGGGTATGAAAGCCGATGTTGCTAAATACGTAGGAGAATGTTTGATATGTTCTAAGGTCAAAGCTGAGCATCAGAAACCATCAGGTCTACTTCAACAACCCGAAATCCCAGAATGGAAATGGGAAAACATTACCATGGATTTCATCACTAAATTGCCAAGGACTGCAAGTGGTTTTGATACTATTTGGGTAATAGTTGGTCGTCTCACCAAATCAGCACACTTCCTGACAATAAGAGAAGATGACAAGATGGAGAAGTTAGCATGACTGTATTTGAAGGAAGTCATCTCCAGACATGGAATACCAATCTCTATTATCTCTGATAGGGATGGCAGATTTATTTCAAGATTCTGGCAGACATTACAGCAAGCATTAGGAACTCGTCTAGACATGAGTACTGCCTATCATCCACAAACTGATGGGCAGAGCGAAAGGACGATACAAACGCTTGAATACATGCTACGAGCATGTGTTATTGATTTCGGAAACAGTTGGGATCGACATCTACCGTTAGCAGAATTTTCCTACAACAACAGCTAACATTCAAGCATTGAGATGGCGCCGTTTGAAGCACTTTATGGTAGAAAGTGCAGGTCTCCGAATTGTTGGAGTGAAGTGAGGGATAGACAGATTACGGGTCCGGAGATTATACAAGAAACTACCGAGAAGATCATCCAAATTCAACAACGGTTGAAAACCGCCCAAAGTCGACAAAAGAGCTACGCTGACATTAAAAGAAAAGATATAGAATTTGAAATTGGAGAGATGGCCATGCTTAAAGTTGCACCTTGGAAAGGCGTTGTTCGATTTGGTAAACGAGGGAAATTAAATCCAAGGTATATTGGACCATTCAAGATTATTGATCGTGTCAGACCAGTAGCTTACCGACTTGAGTTACCTCAACAACTCGCGGCTGTACATAACACTTTCCACGTCTCGAATTTGAAGAAATGTTTTGCTAAAGAAGATCTCACTATTCCGTTAGATGAAATCCAAATCAATGAAAAACTCCAATTCATCGAAGAACCCGTCGAAATAATGGATCGTGAGGTTAAAAGACTTAAGCAAAACAAGATACCAATTGTTAAGGTTCGATGGAATGCTCGTAGAGGACCCGAGTTCACCTGGGAGCGTGAAGATCAGATGAAGAAGAAATACCCGCATCTATTTCCAGAAGATTCGTCAACACCTTCAACAGCTTAAAATTTCGGGACGAAATTTATTTAACGGGTAGGTACTGTAGTGACCCGAACTTTTCCATGTTTATATATATATTAATTGAGATTGATATTTACATGATTAAATGTTTCCAACATGTTAAGCAATCAAACTTGTTAAGACTTGATTAATTGAAATATGTTTCATATAGACAATTGACCACCCAAGTTGACCGGCGATTCACGAACGTTAAAACTTGTAAAAACGACATGACGATATATATATGGATATACATATGGTTAACATGAGATTATGATAAGTAATTATCTCCATAAGTATATTAACAATGAGTTATATACATATAAACAAGACTACTAACTTAAGGATTTCGAAACGAGACATATATGTAACGATTATCGTTGTAACGACATTTAAATGTATATATATCATATTAAGATATATTAATATATCATAATATCATGATAATATAATAATTTAACATCTCATTAGATATAATAAACAATGGGTTAACAACATTAATTGAGATCGTTAACTTAAAGGTTTCAAAACAACACTTACATGTAACGACTAACGATGACTTAACGACTCAGTTAAAATGTATATACATGTAGTGTATTTAGATGTATTAAAATACTTTTGTAAGACTTCAAGACATATATCAAAACACTCATACTTAACGAAAATGGTTACAGTTACTTTCCCATTCTTTTCTTTCATCAAGAATTCTAGTCGTATTCTTACCCGTATTATACACAGCTTCAAAACGTACTTACTATGGGTATATACCAATAAGAACTAGCATGGGATTCCACTCTTGATTATGTCATGTATGACTAATCAATTTTAACTTCTACCATGAGCTAGTCAACTAACTAGAACTCCTTTTAACCCCACTCACCACTCACCAATTACCACTCATCATTCACTCCATTTCACTTCCAATTCTCTTTCTAATTCTCTCTCAACACACACACACACACACACACTATTATGAACATATTTTTCCAGTAGTTAATCATCATCTTCATCAAAAATCACTTCAAGAATCAAGCTATAATCATCATAGGAAGAACACTTCAAGAACACTTCAAAAATCCCTTCAAGTTTACTAATTTACTTCCAAGCTTTCTAATCTATTCCAAGTAATCATCTAAGATCAAGAAACCTTTGTTATATACAGTAGGTTATCTTTATTATTCAAGGTAATATTCATATTCAAACTTTGATTCAATTTCTATAACTATAAACTATCTTAATTCGAGTAAAAATCTTACTTAAACTTGTTTTTTTGTCATGATCCTACTTCAAGAACTTTCAAGCCATCCAAGATCCTTTGAAGCTAGATCATTTATTGTCACTTCTAGTAGGTTTACCTACTAAACTTGAGGTAGTAATGATGTTCATAACATCATTCGATTCATATATATAAAACTATCTTATTCGAAGGTTTAAACTCGTAATCACTAGAACATAGTTTAGTTAATTTTAAACTTGTTCGCAAAAAAAGTTAATCCTTCTAACTTGACTTTTAAAATTAACTAAACACATGTTCAATATCTATATGATATGCTAACTTAATGATTTAAAACCTGGAACACGAAAAACACCGTAAAACCGGATTTACGCCGTCGTAGTAACACCGCGGGCTGTTTTGGGTTAGTTAATTAAAAACTATGATAAACTTTGATTTAAAAGTTGTTATTCTGAGAAAATGATTTTTATTATGAACATGAAGCTATATCTAAAAATTATGGTTAAACTCAAAGTGGAAGTATGTTTTCTAAAATGGTCATCTAGACGTCGTTCTTTCGACTGAAATGACTACCTTTACAAAAATGACTTGTAACTTATTTTTCCGACTATAAACCTATACTTTTTCTGTTTAGATTCATAAAATAGAGTTCAATATGAAACCATAGCAATTTGATTCACTCAAAACGGATTTAAAATGAAGAAGTTATGGGTAAAACAAGATTGGATAATTTTTCTCATTTTAGCTACGTGAAAATTGGTAACAAATCTATTCCAACCATAACTTAATCAACTTGTATTGTATATTATGTAATCTTGAGATACCATAGACATGTATACAATGTTTCGACCTATCATGTCGACACATCTATATATATTTCGGAACAACCATAGACACTCTATATGTGAATGTTGGAGTTAGCTATACAGGGTTGAGGTTGATTCCAAAATATATATAGTTTGAGTTGTGATCAATACTGAGATACGTATACACTAGGTCGTGGATTGATTCAAGATAATATTTATCGATTTATTTCTGTACATCTAACTGTGGACAACTAGTTGTAGGTTACTAACGAGGACAGCTGACTTAATAAACTTAAAACATCAAAATATATTAAAAGTGTTGTAAATATATTTTGAACATACTTTGATATATATGTATATATTGTTATAGGTTCGTGAATCAACCAGTGGCCAAGTCTTACTTCCCGACGAAGTAAAAATCTGTGAAAGTGAGTTATAGTCCCACTTTTAAAATCTAATATTTTTGGGATGAGAACACATGCAGGTTTTATAAATGATTTACAAAATTGACACAAGTACGTGAAACTACATTCTATGGTTGAATTATCGAAATCGAATATGCCCCTTTTTATTAAGTCTGGTAATCTAAGAATTAGGGAACAGACACCCTAATTGACGCGAATCCTAAAGATAGATCTATTGGGCCTAACAAACCCCATCCAAAGTACCGGATGCTTTAGTACTTCGAAATTTATATCATATCCGAAGGGTGTCCCGGAATGATGGGGATATTCTTATATATGCATCTTGTTAATGTCGGTTACCAGGTGTTCACCATATGAATGATTTTTATCTCTATGTATGGGATGTGTATTGAAATATGAAATCTTGTGGTCTATTGTTACGATTTGATATATATAGGTTAAACCTATAACTCACCAACATTTTTGTTGACGTTTAAAGCATGTTTATTCTCAGGTGAATATTAAGAGCTTCCGCTGTTGCATACTAAAATAAGGACAAGATTTGGAGTCCATGTTTGTATGATATTGTGTAAAAACTGCATTCAAGAAACTGATTTCGATGTAACATATTTGTATTGTAAACCATTATGTAATGGTCATGTGTAAACAGGATATTTTAGATTATCATTATTTGATAATCTACGTAAAGCTTTTTAAACCTTTATTTATGAAATAAAGGTTATGGTTTGTTTTAAAAATGAATGCAGTCTTTGAAAAGCGTCTCATATAGAGGTCAAAACCTCGCAACGAAATCAATTAATATGGAACGTTTTTAATCAATAAGAACGGGACATTTCAAGTAATACATTAATAATGAATAATTATAATGTAACTATTAATACTTTATTATAAGTATGATTTAAAAATGAATAATAAGTCATTAATAAATAAGTATAATATAACTTATAATATAATAATATGACTTAAACCTAAAGTGAAGGTTAATAAAAAGATAACGTACAATTCATGCGAATTTCACCGCTACTTATGGTCGTAAGTGAATGATGTCTAGGTTTCCATTTATGGGTAAGCTTGTGGATCTCGAATGCCATGACTTAGATTCTGGTCGAGAGTCCTGGGCTCCCGGTTACATCTGGTCATTCCTGACTTATTTGATAGCAACGAAGTTTGAGTAAAGTTGTACAACATCTTAAGAAAGATTATAACCCGAACTTCCTAAATTTGGAAACTTACTATAAAAGGAAACTTTCCAAAAATAGTAACTTTTCAAAAATAGAACTCTTTTAGAAAACCATTATCATTAGTATAGTTACCATACTTATGTCCATTAGACAATATCTGATCGTGCATTCTATCTCTAGGTTGAGATCTCGGTCACGTTCGTCCGTTCAATCCTCTCATTTGTGGAATTTCTGTTCTGTGCTACTTAAGGTGATTTCATAGCCCCATTTTCTTTTACTTTTTTTATATATATTGTGGTGAGACACATGCTATCTTTTAAATGTTTTACATATTAGACACAAGTACAAAATCTTAAAATGCCATGTTATATGCTTAAGTCATATTAAATTCCCCTTAGAGTAATATCGTTAATTGCTATGTTTAGTGAGCTTACTTATTATGAATAGCACTGTTGAGGGTAACGCCTCTGTCCATTAACCTATGGTTGTGGACACATAATAATGATTTGGGGCCAGAAAGAGCCTTGGGGTTACCGTTTAGTCTCGATATTACAATTCGGCATATATTTTAAAGATTGATATGATGAATGTCAGTCTATTTTATTGAAATCTTGTTGTCTTAACAATTCATGAATAATTATAAACCTATGATATCACTCAACCTTTGTGTTGACTTTTTAAAGCATGTTTTGTCTCAGGTAATTAAGATGTTGATAATGTGGATTGCTAGCTTTACGTAGAGTCTGCATAATATCATCATTTATTTTAGTTTCATTTAATACATTGTTATTTCAATCTAAAGACAATATTTACTTCCGCTGCAAATAAAGAAGTTTAATTTTATAAAACGTCTCATATAGAGTCGTTCTCGTTTATGTACAATACTTATTTTGATATAATTGGTCACAAATACCCCCGGCCCTATTTGGGGGTGTGACATACGGTAGCTAATGTATCGTGCAATGAAAAAATTTCTCGCCGAGGGTAGCTAAACGGTAGCTAATGCATCGTGCAATGCAAAAATTTCTCACCGATAGTAGCTAGTGCAAATCGAACCTCTGAATCCAAATAATTCTATCATAGAATGTAGTTTTTAGTACTTGTGTCTATTTCGTCAAACATTTATAAAAGCAGTTCATGTATTCTCAGTTCAAGAATATATCTCAAAAGCATTTAATAAAACAGTTATAAAAAAACAGCGCATGTATTCTCAGTCTCAAAAATGTAAAGAGTAAAAGAGAATCAAATGAACTCACAATACTTTATTTCGTAGTAAATATGCATATGATGACATTGAACAAGTGCAAGGTTGGCCTCGGATTCACGAACCTATATTAATTATTAATTATATATATTTATATGTTGGTCAATAACTGTCTAATAATTTAGGTCAGGTCATAGTCAACAAAAGTCAACAAAAGTCAACAAAAGTCAATTTGACCAAAATGGTTTTCAAAATTTATACATGTTTATTTTATAACTTAAATATAGTTGTCTTATATATTTAATATAATTAACAGATTTTATTAGGGTGAATAATATAATTCATTTATTAATAAATAAAATTTTATATTAAAATTTATATAATAAAGATATACTTTTATATATCTTAAGTAATAAAATTTATAAAGTTCATTTAATATTATAAAAATATAATGATAGGTATTATTAATGTAATTATATTATATGTACTAAAATATCTTTGTATCACATATTTATTTGATAAAATATTATCGATAATAACAATAATAAGTAAAAGTTATATTATTTTGTAATAATTATTATTATTATAAAAATAACAATATTTGTATTTACTAAAAATGATATTAATTATGATAAAATGTTAATTTTTATTAATAATAATTCTAAAATGATAATAATAATGATATTTTATAATAACAATGATATTCCTATTAAAAATAATAATTTTAGTAACAATGATAGTTTTAATATTAATAATACTTTTAATAATAATAATAATAATGATAAAAATAATGAAAATAATAAAAATAATATTTTCATCTAAATCAATAACTTACAACATTTTTATTTCATTTTGATACTTATACTCATTATTTCCTAATCGATTCGTTTAATAGCTTTTAGTATTCTTTTTATATCGCATTCATAATAATGATAATAATATTAATCATAATAATTAGATGATACTAATATTAGTTTTAATGATAATGATACTAATAAGTATTATAATATTATTAATGATAATACTAATAATTATAATAATAATGATAATATTAATTATAATTTTTAATGATAATAAAAATATTAATAATAATGACAATAACAATTTTTAATAATAATACTTATAATAATAATAATAATAATAATAATAATAATAATAATAATAATAATAATAATAATAATAATAATAATAATAATAATAATAATAATAATAATAATAATAATAATAATAATAATAATAATAATTAGATAATAATAATAATAACGACGATAATAACGTCGATAATAATAATAATCATTTTAACAAAAATACTAAAATTCAGTTGACTATAACTTCTAATCCGTTCATCGAAACCATTCTATATCTAAATGAAAAGTTATTAATTTTTTGTCAGCTTTCCAACGACATGCATATCATATACCTTATCTCAATCGCATATGTATCAAATTCATAATTTATCATAAGCTATCTAACGACAAAATTAAACATACAAGCATGCATAAACATATATACTCGAGCACTAGTCAGGGATACACTATTAATATATAAAAAATAAAATTTGAGTGCTCACGTATCAATATTGAGATTCAATATTGCAGGAAAGTACATAGACGCGACGGAGATGATAAACACTAGATTGACCTCACGAGCATACCCCCGAACATTATTCAACACCTGCATAGCTATAACCCATAATTTTCTTAGCCCTATCCTACTCGAAAACCAGTTTTGAAAACTCGTTTTAAATCACTCGAGCAGCACTCCGTCGTAATATTTTATGTGTAATACTAATAATATTAATACTCCTAACCATAAATTAATAATAATATTAATCTTTAATAATAATAATAATAATAATAATAATAATATAAATATATATGTAAGTATGTGAGAGAAATAGATTGAATCAGAATGAGAAAACGTTCGAGCTTTAAAGACTTGGCCTCCCTCAACTCACCATGCGATTGCATGGTTTTTGTGGGTGATAGCCATGCGATCGCATGGCCACCCTTGATAGCTCATATCCACTTCATTTTGGGCTACCGACACTCATTTATATTTATTTATATATAATATATTTAATTTATATAATTAATTATATATTATATTATATTTATGTGCATAGTTGATTAGTGAAATTTGTTACGATACATTATACGTTGAAGCTCGACTTATGTCCCGGTTCCGGTTTCTCGAACGCATATTCGTACGGTTAGAAAACTAGCACCTTACATTTCATGTCTCGTACCCTTATCAAAATATAGACTAAAATCATTGGTAATTATATTTCTCAAAGTGTAACTTATACATTTGATTGTTTTGGTCATTATATATATATGATAGTTTTATTTTAACTCAAAACGTTTTATAACTAAATTAATATTAAGTTTTATTACATTGTAAAAATATATATATATAATATCATTTTAAAAATATAAATTTGAAATATTTATTTGACAATGATATATAGTTTTTCAAAACTAATAATATTTCAAAGTCCATTTTATATAATTTAAACTTGTTTAAATAATAGAAATTATTATATCAAATAATGTTTTTAATAATATGAAAACTAAATAATTAATTTACGAGTCAATCATTGTAAAGCATGCTTTTGAAATTTAAACGAGAATCTCCACTAACTTTTGACTAACTCTCGTTAATGACATTTTTTGTAAATCACTTTACCAAATATTCCGAATACTGATAAAAAGGACAGATTTCTTAAATCATTGTGGACCTCATTATGGAGATCTGTAACCTAAACACAATGTACCTGATGACTCAATCATTTGGTATCATCTTTTACTTCCGTCGATAATTATATTAAAATAAGTACGTTCATGTAAAGTATTATACATTTAATACTTTGTTAATATCCTCAAGTTAATATATATATATATATATATATATATATATATATATATATATATATATATATATATATATATATATATATATTCGTTCATATAATGGTTCGTGAATCGTCGGAATTTGGTCGAGGTTAAATGAATGTATGAACATAGTTTAAAATTCTTTGAGATTTAACTTAACAAACTTTGCTTATCATGTCGGAATAATATAAAGATAAAGTTTAAATTTGTTCGAAAATTTTTGGGTTGTCACAGTACCTACCCGTTAAAGAAATTTCGTCCCCAAAATTTAATGGAGGTCGTCATGGATAATATTAAGAATGTTATTATGACGAATATAAGTTGATAAATAAAGTTTTATCATTATTAAGTAATATAGATAAAACAATTTGATTTTGTGAAGAGTACGAGTGAAGCTATCGCACAAGAGTGAAATGAGTAAATGTAGATTCGTCATATCTTTTGACTTAGATAGGATTGAATTCCGGAGTTCGAGGGATTTTGAGAAAATCTTCGCAATAAGATTTGGTTCTTCGATAATTAAGGAAATTAGGATCTTCTTTAGTTAAATGCGATGATCTGTCTCGATTGCTCTGTCGGATATGTCACTATAAATCCACCCCCTTCGTTTCTTTACAACTCACACCTTCTATTCTTTTCCCCTCAATTCATACTTTAAAACATTCGTCAATATGCTCCATCCCGTTCTGATCCTTGATATACTCTTAACTTTCATATCTGTCATTCTTCTCTTTCATCTACCACCGGAGGATTTTATTTACTTTTACTATTACCTTAGGGTTATAGTGTTTTTAATTCTCTGGTGCCTTTACGTGGCAATACGTGTTGATATGCACGGTTTGTAATTTATGTGTTGTTGTCGAGCTTTATATTTTCTTTTATATTCAAGAGTTCCATACTTTTGTCTCCTCTTCCTGACTTCAAGTCAAGCGAATAATGGTCTAGAATTCTTAGGTATGGATTTTGAAATGAACATAGTTAATATTCGAAGAAGGGAATTGTAATGGCATGATATTGATTTGTCAAATTACCAGAATATCCAGGAAAAGACCGAATCATCAAGAAAAATATTTTCTTGATATGTTTAGAGGTTAAGTAGAATACAAGAGTCGTGTAACATGGCACATGATGACGTTATGATCTGTGAATCATCACGTTCCATTTAGAAACTCAGCATGACTTACTGTAATATAATCATGTTGATCAAGTGTCATTATATTATACTAACTCATGCTTCAATTCCCAACAGTACTTCAATAACATTCATATTTTAAACTCGAAGGTTTCAGAACTTAGAAACTAAAATAGTTTCTTTTATGTTATAACACAGATATCGCGAAGAGATAATTGTTTTCAGATAAGAAGAGTTATGAAAATATCTTCAGAAATATTTAAGATATTTATAATGAAAGATATGATAATATCTTAGAATATCTAATATTAGAGGATGATGAAGAATATCGTCTGCAAGGGTTTAGAGTCAGGAGGAAGGTATTCGTTAATGACTTCAGCAGACACTGAATCATTTGGATTCTTTGAAGGTAGATTTCATCTTTGTGATTTGTCCACAGTCTCCTTCATAGTTTGCTCAATCCGTTTTCCAGTTCCAAACCTTCTATTTTTCTGAGCTTTGCCAACACACTAGTCTTTATCATCAAACTTTTTACTGTTAAGGTCGTTTACAGTTTTTTTTGCTGCTTTATCAGCATTTCGAGAACTAGTTCGCAGTTCAGGGTGTTTTTCAGAAACTTCACATTCGAGTATGTAAATCTTGGAGGTAGACATTATATGTATATATATAACTGTTGACGTAGAATCGTTACGAGATTCGAGAATAATGATTCAAGCTTTTTGATACGGTAACTACTATTACAAGATACAGATGCGTACATGATAGGGTTTTAATGAATAAGTATAGTGATTTTTTGGAGAGGCTCAAAGATCAATGAAGTTGTTGGTAAGTTTACTGCTATTGTGGCGAGATATTAAAAGGTTCTCCGGTAATAATGACGAAAGGGCAATGTATATATCGAGGTTTAATAAGACTGTTCCATCTGTAAAGTTGAAGTCGACTTGCTGGAGCTGTGACAAAACTGGCTAATTTGAAAAGGAACCGCAAAGTTATTTTAGCTAATAAATGTTAAAGGGTCTGTAACGGATACGTGTTAAACTATGAATTTGGTTTCGAGGGTTTTTCAGATACAAGACTGTGGATAAAATGTGGTTGGATCATCATCTCGATTTTTTATTATTTGAAGTGTCTTTCGAAATTTCGAAGGGTTTTAAATGCAGATTGTCATTGTCAATATCCAAATGACGAAATCGTCATGAATCTCGAATGATTCTAATATCCTTCTAAGTGTTACGAATAAAAGTGATGTTCTATCACAGTTTTGAATTCAAAGTATGGCTTTGATAGATGTAGGAATTTAAGAGTGATGTCATCTGTTAGATCTTGACTTGGATTTTTGATTTATCAAATTCAGAATATGTAATCTAATTTGGATGAGAATGGTTGTTTTAATTTCTATAAAAGAATCTATATTATTGTGAAAGTAGTGAGTATAGTGGTGATTGCTGAATCAGATTCGAAGTATGCAACATATTAATTGTGAATTTATATATATCTCTCGGGTATTACCTACCTATTAAAAAAAAATTCACAATCAATATTTTGTATAAAAGAATTTTATTACAGTCTTTATGAAAATATATATGTGTATATTTTCTTCACATGTAACATAGATTTAATGAGTTAATATTAAATTAAACTCATTTGATTTATGGTTTAAACTGGAATTGAATAATCCCTAAAACTTTAGAAATTACATAATTTTTACGGAGTATTTCTTCAATGAAATTGAAATTATGAATCAATACTTCGTTATTTGCATGATGTTGGTGTTCGTGGAATTCTTGTGAACTTCGCAAGATACAAATATTGTTATCTGAAAAGTTTCGAGTACATCGATGATGAAAGTGTAAAATCAACATATATTTGAATAATACACTTGATTTATTATGAAATGGAGTTCATTGAATTGAAACAGAGATTGTAGTTAACGATGATTAAATTGCTGACGAAGGATGTACATCATAGCCTATTAGTAATATGAATTAACCGAGTAGTTAAGTTTCACACATAATAGCTTAGTACGGAAAGATTTATTATGGTTTAAAATTTTTTATATATAAGATATACATATAAATCCTTCAGTGGAAATGAGTTAATACTTCATAACTCGTTATTTCGATATACATATTGGTGATTGTGTTGTTGATATCGTTGGTGGTTATGTAATTGATGGAGCTTGTAGTGTTACAGCTGTTGCTGGTGTTGGTAATACTGACGGTGATGCTAGCGGTACTAGCGGTGCTAGTGATGCTGAAGGTACTGTTAATGCTGCTGGTAAACAAGTCTAGTTTGTAATTCGTGCACCATCCTTGTCAAAGTTTCTATTCTTCCATGTATCATTTCTATCCATCCATTCATCTTGGTTTACGGTTATGATTTGAATAAATAATCTCTAAAACTTTAGAGATTACATATTCACCGTAGAATATTTCTCCGATGAAGTTATGAATCAATACTTCATCGTTTGTTGTTGTTGCTACTCCTTGGTATCTATGGTGTGTGTGACGTTGATGCTCGAGGTATCGATTGTGATGCGAAAGTGTAGGGTGTAGATGTTGCTGTTGGTGGTGGTGATGGTACTGTTGCTGCCGGTGCTGCTGTTGGTGCTTGTAACCTTTGCACCATACTCTCCAAAGCTACTACCCAAGCGCGAAGCTCGTTGACTTCTTCTATTAAACCGGGATGGTTGTCGGTCCTGACGAGTGGATGAATAAGATCTAGAATCTGAGATAGTATATAATCGTGATGAGATACTCTGGAAATGAGAGAGAAAAATGTGCTTCGGACAGGTTCGCCGGTAAGTGCTTCAGGTTCATCGCCAAGAGGGAAAATTGGTGGATGGAAGGGATCACCTTCTTCTTGTCTCCAATGATTTAGTAGACTACGAACCCATCCCAATTCATCCAGAATATATGATGGCTAATTGGTTGATCCATTCCAGTCACACTGCCTTCGAAGCTTGAGTGAAACTCCATATCGGAATCCACGGGACTTGAACTAGTGGCGAGTTCCATTTCGTACGATTGAATAAAGAATTTTTCGATATGAAATGATTTCTGGCTATCGGGTGGTATTCTAATTATATAGAATATCTATATATACAGAACAAAGGATTTCGTAGATTACGAAGGAATTTACGGAATATGCCAGGCAAAGTTTACAGTAACAAATACGCTAAGATATAAATTAGTAGATACGCTAAGATATGAATTTTTGTCTATACACTATTAATGCAATCAATGCAGTAAGATGTGTCTAGACTAAGAATGATAAGCAAGTAATTTCCTAAGGATGATAAGTAGGTAATTTTTTTTGACACGAAATGATAAGCAAAACTTTTGACATGCAGACACGGTCGAAGTCCAGACTCACTAATATATCTAAGAAACTATCAGTTAGACACACTAATGTAAGACCTGGTTCGCTAAGACCACCGCTCTGATACCACATGAAGCGACCCGTCCTAATCCATCAGGATGAATACAATAACATATGGATACATTGCGAGGTATTTGACCTATATATGATACATTTTACAAACATTGCATTCGTTTTTAAAAGGCTACTTTCATTACATCGAAAGATGACAGGTATGCATTCTCTCTCATAATATATCCAAACTATGAATGTCTTATTATCAATCTTGATGAACTCAACGACTCGAATGCAACGTCTTTTGAAATATGCCATGAATGACTTCAAGTAATATCTTTAAAATGAGCAAATGCACAGCGGAATATTTCCTTAATACCTGAGAATTAACATGCTTTAAAGTGTCAACCAAAAGGTTGGTGAGTTCATTAGTTTATCATAATCATTCATTTCCAATTATATAATAGACCACAAGATACTTATATTTCGTAAACAATCTGTGCAGGTCTGCTCACTGCTATAAAAATCATTCATATGAAGAACACTGGAACCTTTCAAAATAATCTCACCAACGGTAGCTAATGCATCGTGCAATGCAAAAATTTCTCACCGTAAACAATTTCAACAACGGTAGCTAATGCATCGTGCAATGCAAAAATTTCTCACCGTAAACAATCTTACAACGGTAGCTAATGCATCGTGCAATGCAAAAATTTCTCACCGAGGGTAGCTAAAATGGTAGCTAATGCATCGGCATTGAACAAAAGTCAATTTGACCAAAATGGTTTCCAAAATTTATACATGTTTATTTTATAACTTAAATATAGTTGTTTTATATATTTAATATAGTTAACAGATTTTGTTAGGGTGAATAATATAATTCATTTATTAATAAATAAAATTTTATATTAAAATTTATAGAATAAAAATATACTTTTATATATCTTAAGTAATAAAATTTATAAAGTTCATTTAATATCATAAAAATATAATGATAGGTATTATTAATGTAATTATATTACATGTAGTAAAATATCTTTGTATCACATATTTATTTGATAAAATATTATCGATAATAACAATAATAAGTAAAAGTTATATTATTTTGTAATAATAATTATTATTATAAAAATAACAATATTTATATTTACTAAACATGATATTGATTATGATAAAATGATAATTTTTATTAATAATAATTCTAAAATGATAATAATAATGATATTTTATAATAACAATGATATTCCTATTAAAAATAATAATTTTAGTAAAAATGATATTTTTAATATTAATAATACTTTTAATAATAATAATAATGATAAAAATAATGAAAATGATATTTTCATCTAAATCAATAACTTACAACATTTTTATTTCATCATGATACTTATACTCATTATTTCCTAATCGATTCATTTAATAGCTTTTAGTATTCTTTTTATATCGCATTCATAATAATGATAATAATATTAATCATAATAATTAGATGATACTAATATTAGTTTTAATGATAATGACACTAATAAGTATTATAATATTATTAATGATAATACTAATAATAATAATAATAATAATGATAATATTAATAATAATTTTTAATGATAATAACAATATTAATTATAATGACAATAAAATTTTTAATAATAATACTTATATTAATAATGATAATATTAATAATAATAATATTAATAATAAAGGTAATAATAATAATAATAATTAGATAATAATAATAATAATAATAATAATAATAATAACGACGATAATAACGTCGATAATAATAATAATCATTTAAACAAAAATACTAAAATTCAGTTGACTATAACTTCTAATCCGTTCATCAAAACCATTCTATATCTAAAAGAAAAGTTACTAACTTTTCGCCAGCTTTCCAACGACATGCATATTATATACCTTATCTCAATCGCATATGTATCAAATTCATAATTTATCATAAGCTATCTAAAGACAAAATTAAACATATAAGCATGCATAAACATATATACTCGAGCACTAGTCAGGGATACACTATTAATATATAAAAAATAAAATTTGAGTGCTCATGTATCAATATTGAGATTCAATATTGCAGGAAAGTACATAGACACGACGGAGATGATAAACACTAGATTGACCTCACAAGCATACCCCCGAACATTATCCATCACCTCCATAGCTATAACCCATAATTTGCTTAGCCCTATCCTACTCGAAAACCAGTTTTGAAAACTCGTTTTAAATCACCCGAGCAGCACACTGTCGTAGTATTTTATGTGTAATACTAATAATATTTAATACTCCTAACCATAAATTAATAATAATATTAATCTTTAATAATAATAATAATAATAATAATAATAATAATAATAATAATAATAATAATAATAATAATAATAATAATAATAATAATAATATAAATATATATGTAAGTATGTGAGAGAAATAGATTGAATCAGAATGAGAAAACGTTCGAGATTTAAAGACTTGGCCTCCCTCAACTCACCATACGATCGCATGGTTTTTGTGGGTGATAGCCATGCGATCGCATGGCCACCCTTGACAGCTCATATCCACTTCATTTTGGGCTGCCGACACTCATTTTTATTTATTTATATATAATATAGTTAATTTATATAATTAATTATATATTATATTATATTTACGTGCATAGTTGATTAGTGAAATTTGTTACGATACATTATACCTTGAAGTTCGACTTATGTCCAGGTTTCGGTTTCTCGAACGCATATTCGTACGGTTAGAAAACTAGCACTTTATATTTCATGACTCGTACCCTTATCAAAATATAGAATAAAATCATTGGTAATTATATTACTCAAAGTGTAACTTATACATTTGATTGTTTTGGTCTTTTTCTTCTATAAACCGACATCTCGTTATATATATATATATATATATATACATATATATATATATATATATATATATATATATATATATATATATATATATATATGATAGTGTTATTTTAACTCAAAATGTTTTATAACTAAATTAATATTAAGTTTTATTACATTGTAAAAATATATATATAATATCATTTTAAAAATATAAATTTGAAATATTTATTTGACAATGATATATAGTTTTTCAAAACTAATAATATTTCAAAGTCCATTTTATATAATTTAAACTTGTTTAAATAATAGAAATTATTATATCAAATAATATTTTTAATAATATGAAAACTAAATAATTAATTTACGAGTCAATTATTGTAAAGCATGCTTTTGAAATTTAAACGAGAATCTCCACTAAACACAATGTACCTGATAAATATTCTGAACACTGATAAAAAGGACAGATTTCTTAAATCAGTTTGGACCTCATTACGGAGATCTGTAATCTAAACACAATGTACCTAATGACTCAATCATTTGGTATCATCTTTTACTTCCGTCGATAATTATATTAAAACAAGTACGTTCATGTAAAGTATTATACATTTAATACTTTGTTAATATCCTCAAGTTATAATATATATATATATATATATATATATATATATATATATATATATATATATATATATATATATATATATATAATCATATTCGTTCATATAATAGTTCATGAATCGTCGAAATTTGGTCGAGGTTAAATGAATGTATGAACATAGTTTAAAATTCTTTGAGATTTAACTTACCAAACTTTGCTTATCATGTCGGAATAATATAAAGATAAAGTTTAAATTTGTTCGGAAATTTCCGGGTTATCACAGATTGTTCTTATGTTTATGGATTTAATGTTTGAATGATTTGGTTTTATTAAGTTTGGTCGAAGACCCATTGTTATGCATGTTTGTTATTTTAATTCATTTATACACGTTATCAACTAGTTAATGTGAGATAATAGTGTTAGATAATATGTACTCTAATACTTTAAGTGATCTATACGTATAGGTATTTGTTCTCAAGTTGTAAGACCCAAATATTTATTGTACATAATGTATTTATGGTGTACGATGCGTGTATGAAGTGTACGAGACATGTACGTGTTGCTTGCTCGAACGTCGAAGAAAACTGGACGTTGTTTGGAGTCACAAGGTGTGTACGTACCTTTTTGACCCTAAATAAAGTTTGTGTTGATGTTTCAAAGCTTTACCATTGGAAAGAAAATCTTATTACATTTCCAACGATATTTGATTCATCGAAAACGGAGTTACGGTCAAAAAGTTATGACCAAAACAAGTTTACTGAAGTTCGGATGAAACAGTCAATTGTCACGGCGCGACCAGAATGGCCACGGCGCGACAAATGCCTATTTTGAGGGTCAGAAAGCTTAAAAAGGTGATCTAAAATCACCCTTTGGGCCACGGCGCGACAAATTTGCTCCGCGGCGCGACAATAGGCACGATCTGGTACTTTTCAGCCTTTTAATGAGTTAAATGAGGGGCAAAGTTGGTATTTCACATATGGACGGGTCTTTGGCCATAAAACTGATCCCAGTCTTATCTAAACCTCATTTTCTTCTCATTTCTTCCCTCCCACTCACACCCCAAACCCTAGAGAGAGAGTAAAGGGTTTAGAGAGAGAAAGCTCGAATCGGGGATGAAGAAGAGTGATTCGGGTCGGGTCTCAAGAGTTAAAGTTGTTCTCCTTGTTCATGTCTATGTTGTGATAGTGATGGTAAGTTCTAAATTCGAAATTCATCTTTATGATTTGATATTCAAGTTAGGGTTTTTAGCTTTTTAGTTGTAAAACCCATTTAGATGATGAAGTGGGTTATGGAAACTAGTTATTTTTGATACATGGCGAGTTTTGGGTTGATTGACGTTTTGACCATGATTAGGCTTTGGTTTTGGGTGTAATCACTTAGTTTAGTGATTTTGGAAGCGTAGGAACCCTTTTGGGTGTATTTGAGTTGACTAATTTTGAAATGGGTCAAGATTAGGGTTTATGTGTGAAAATGGGTTTTAATCAAGTTTTGGTAAATCAAGTAGGTAAATACTTGATTTAAGTGTTAGTGGTTGTCTTGAAAATATAATCACTAGTCGTTAGTGATTTTGGGGCGTTTTATGACTTGGGTCAAAATGAGCAATTAGAATTGGGTCAAAATTAAGGATGACACTAATTTGGATTAATTGGATGTTAAACGCTTTTGTTAAGTGTTAAATGATGCTTTTGATGTAATTACTCGCGAGAAGTGATTTTAGGTTAAAATTTGATGTTTTAGCAATAAAGTCAAACTTGGCCAACCATGGAATGGGTTTTGTGTAAAATACGAGCTAGTATGCGTTTAGAGGTTAAAGTTGACATATTTGGGTATTTCGGGAACGCGGGAACTAGTCTCGTTTGTGACGACCCGAGAATTTCCAACCAAATTTAAACTTAATCTTTATATGATTTAGATACGATAAGCAGTCTGTAATATTGAGTCTCAAAATGTTGAACTATTTTCATACCGTCAAATTAACTTCGACCATTTTCGACGATTCACGAATAATAGTTGTATATATATATATATATATATATATATATATATATATATATATATATATATATATATAAATATATATATGTATGTATATAAGTTTATATAATAAACTGTAATAATAAAATATGAAATTACCAGCTAAAGATATAGTTATCATACTAATAATACTATGACTACTTTCATTAATATTAAAATCTGTATTATTATTCAATAATTCTCAATATATGTATATATATATATATATATATATATATATATATATACACACATATGGTGTGATAAATATAAATTGTTATAATTACAATTACTATACTAAAATTTTTATCGGTAATAATATTAGTATTATTATAAATATTATTAAGAGTATTATTATTATAGTTATAGTTGTATTTATTAATTTATAAGATTAATGATATTACATAGATACTATATGTATAGATATATATTAAAATAGATATATTCAATTATATATACTATTTTATATAAACGGATATGTATTTACAATCAGAATCATATATAGATACGCATTATAGACAGATATATATTTATAAATACAAAATACAGTTAATCATATATAAATACTCCGTTTATGTACACAACACCAAACCTAATTGGTTATCAATCGACATCAAGCTGAGATAGTGTTTGATTTACATTTTCAATCCAGTACGATTCAGTGTATCATCAGATGAAAGAATCCAAATATTTGTTAACAATCACACTCAACCTTTTATATTTTTTATATTTTTTTGCTGTCCTTGGGAATACTTTTCTATCGATCGAATTGGCTGTATAACAACCGAATTACTCGAGGATTTTAATTAATGCATTCAGTTTCTCATTATCACTATCCATTATTAGTCACTACCACTAAACCCATTCCTTGTTGTGAAACCAAGATCATCACCCATTTCCACTTCTCCCTTCTTACTCTTGTACGTCCGAGAATTTTCCCTTTCACCACCTTAAATAACAACCATCGGCTATCACTATCATCTCCACCTTATATCATTCTAGCACTAATAATCTTGACTACTTGACAACAATTCACCGGCTCATGTAAACTGCTGCCGCAGCTTAATTCTTTTTAGGTTTAGAGCCCAATAACAAACCAAACGATCACCAAAACCCCCACACCTGTAACCGTAGATATTTAAGATTTCAGTTTTCAATTAACCAAAACCAACAACCACAACAAACACATCTCATTATTTCAGATGTGGCTGCTATACGTGTTTTCTACAGATGCTGCAAACTAACCTCCACTTTTGTGATCTTTTTTCTCTACAACCCACATAAAATCTTCGATCACACACAAAACCATCATGAGCCTGCGACTATTACGGTTTCTACATGACTAATGTTGCATTACTTTTGTTCTCTCTTGCTTGTAGTCGAAAACCCACTTAAACTCCATTATTTTCTGTTCCAATTGTCGACAACACTTGAGACTTTTTTTTTCGTTTGTGTTCAACTCCTACAAACACCACATCCTTTTATCATTATAAAAGGACTACTACTTTTCTTATGGCCAACATCTTTTAATAAAAGAAAAGGAAAAGCCATAACCCACTTGATTGGTTAAGCAAATAATGGGTGACATGTGCAAGAAGGGACCATCGAATATATTGGTGTTAAGTTGCTGTACTTTTGTTTTCTATCGAGCAATCAGTGAAATCCCAAAATAGCTACAAGATTTTAAGTGGATTACATTATTTAATTAGGTTTCTAATATATCTTGGGTTGAATTAGTGGGGATCGACATAATATAGTGGATGGGGAAAAGGGACTAAAATATGTTTACCAAAGTAACCGATACCCTCTTTTTTTGTCAACTAATATTCCAAGTTTTTAGCATATTTGTTTTGTTATTCGATCGAGCTGTATCCTTATCTCTCTGGCGAATCCTACAACCCCCACTTGCTTGATTTATTTTTTATTTTAAAAAAAAAAAACCGTAAACTCTTGGTGTTATAAAACAAACTGGATCCTTAAACTAGAAATTAGATTGGGCTGGTTGATTAAACTATCGAAGTGGGCTGGAATGGGTCGAATTAGCTGCAGCCCAATAGCAACAGATAGATATACGGGGTATAATAATTTTGGACGGTTTATAAAACAGAAAATGGACGATAGCTCAATGGTTAAGGAGGTTAGTGTGTGGGCGAGTGGTCACGGGTTCGAGTCCTGTCCCAGGAAGTTATCTCTTTTTGTTTCTAAGGTATAACTTGATATTTATTATTATTATTAATACTAATTATCATTAATATTATTTTTATTGTTATTGCCATAATAAGGAGTGTTGATTATAATGATATTGTTGTGTTAGTATCACTAATATTAATGTTATAAGTATTATTAACATTAACATAACTAATATTATTATTATTATTAATATTATTATTATTATTATTATTATTATTATTATTATTATTATTATTATTATTATATCATTATGACAAATAAATATTTTATATATAAAAATTTACTCATACTAAAATTATACTAACATTACCTATAATTTTATATTAAAAATATTAACATTGCTATTATGTATATACAAAATAAATATTTATATAACATGAAATTTAAGATATGAATATATTAGAGTTTAATACAAATTATATATGAACTACAACATTAAATATACAATTACTATATAATTAATAGATGGAATTATTTGATTTTCGTTATATATTTTAATATATATATATATAAACGATATAGGTTCATGAATCCGAGGCCAACCTTACACTTGTTCATTGTCGTCATATGTATTTTTACTACAAAATACAGTATGGTGAGTTTCATTATTCCCTTTTTATATACATTTTTGGGCTGAGAATATATGCAAATGCTTTATTAACTATTTTACAATATTTATATGCGTGAGTTTCATTAATCCCCTTTTTAAATACTTTTGCAATATATATTTTTGGGACTGAGAATACATGCGCTGTTTTTATAACCGTTTTACGAAATAGACACAAGTAATCGAAATTATGTTCTATGGTTGAATGATCGAAACTGAATATGCCCCCTTTTAGTCTGGTAATCTAAGAATTAGGGAACAGACACCCTAATTGACGCGAACTCTAGAGATAGATATATCGGGCCAAACAAGTCCCATCCAAAGTACCGGATGCTTTAGTACTTCAAAATTTATATCATTTCCAATGGAGGATCCCAGAATGATGGGGATATTCTTATATGTATATTGTGAATGTCGGTTACCAGGTGTTCAATCCATATGAATGATACTTTTGTCTCTATGTATGGGCCGTATGTTTATGAGAAATATGAAATCTTGTGGTCTATTAAATTGATGGAAATGATTATTTATGTTAAACTAATGAATTCACCAACCTTTTGGTTGACACTTGAAAGCATGTTTATTCTCAGGTACGAAAAAAATCTTCTGCTGTGCATTTGATCATTTTAAAGATATTACTTGGAGTCATTCATGACATATTCAAAAGACGTTGCATTCGATTCGTTGATTTTATCAAGATCATTATTAAGTCAATTATAGTTGGATATATTATGAAATGGTATGCATGTCTGTCAACTTCAGATGTAATGAAAGATTGTCTTTTCAAAACGAATGCAATGTTTGTAAAATGTATCATATAGAGGTCAAGTACCTTGCGATGTAATCAACTGTTGGGAATCGTTTATAATCGATATGGACTTCGTCCAGATGGATTAGGACGGGTCATCACAGTTGGTATCAGAGCAGAGGTCTTAGCGAACCAGGTCTGCATTAGTGTGTCTAACTAATAAGTCGTTAGGAGGCATTAGTGAGTCTGGACTTCGACCGTGTCTGCATGTCAAAAGTTTTGCTTATCATTTTTGTCAGAAATCATTTGTTTACCATCCTTAGTAAATTACCTGCTTATTATTCTTAGTCTAGACACATCTTATTGCATTGACTGCATTAATAGTGTATAGACAAAATTCATATCTTAGCGTATCTGTTATTGTTATCTTTACCTGACAGCTTCCGTAGATTCCTCCGTAACTTATGAGATTTTAGTATTATATATGCATATGTAAATTACGTATTGCAGGATACTAATCTACATCCTATAATCTATTTCTTATCGAAAATCCTTCATCTAATTGTATGAGATAAATCCTTCAACTAGTTCGAGTCCCTCGGATTCCGACAACTATTCCGATAGTTATCCCGACAGTTATTCCGAATGGATAGTCATCTAAGTTCCGGAAGCAACATCACCAGAATGAATCAACCAATCATCCATCCCCAATTCATCTGATGGATTCGTAGTCGACTTAATCAATGGAGACGCGCAGAAGGCGATCCCTTCCACTAACTGAAATCACCTTTTGGCGAAGAACCTGAAGCACTTACTGGCGAACTTGTTCGTAACACCATTTTCACCCTCATTTCCCGAATATCTCGCCACGACTATATCATAATTCAGATTCTAAACCTTATTCATCCGCTCGTTTCGACCAACAATCATCCCGGAATAATATAAGAAGTCAACGAACTTCGCACTCGAGTAATCAATTTGGAGAACATGGTGCAAAACTTACCAGCTCCAACAACATCACCGACACCAACAGTACCATCAGTAACATCATCTGTATCATCAACAATCTTTGCCTCAATATCACATTCTGTACCATGAGCATAATCATCGTTCTACGTATCGTTCTATCTATTTTATCTTCGTTCGACATGGCAATTATGTAATCTCTAATGTTTTATAGATTATGTATCTTACTTCTAACGGTAAATCAAATGAGATTAATACTATATTAATTCGTTAAATCTATAATTACATCTGAAGAAAATATATACAGTATGTTTTCATAAAGATTGTAATTAAAAATTCTTTGGTACAAACTGTTAATGGTGAAAATATTTTAACGGGTAGGTAATACCCGAGGAATATTTTAATTTCACATTAATAAGTCATACTATACAATTCTTCGAATCTGATTCAACGATCATTTATTATCCTACTTACATCCACAGATATACAAATCCGTTCACCACGAAATAACCATTTTCATTCAAACTCATAATTGGATTTTGACCTATCAGAATCCAACAAGTGGCATAATGAAGAAATAATGGACACAATAAAAATTGATTAGAAACAGACTAATTGACAATATGAAAATTTGTTAAGAATCCACGCTAACAAGATGCTAGCTAATTGTTCCTAGCTAACTGCTAATTCCGTATTACATTTTATTTATCGCAGTTTATTTATCGCAATTTAATTATCGCAATTTTATTATCGTCATTTAATTTCTGTCATTTATTTTACGTACTGTACATATCGGGACACGTATACAAGGTTTTGTCATACCATATCGACGCATTTATATATATTATTTGGAATAACCATAGACACTCTATATGCAGTAATGATCGAGTTCTCTATACAAGGTTGAGGTTGATTCTACAATAATATATATAGTTTGAGTTGTGATCGAGTCTGAGACGTATACGGGTCACGACACGTATTAATTAATTCGAATATTATATATTAAACTATATATGAATTATTGGACTGTTGACTGTGGACTATCGACTGTGAACTAATAACATTGGACAATTAAAATGAATTAAAATATTGAATATAACATATGAAACTAAACAATTCTTCAAGTTTGCCACTTGATTTCGTCTTAAACCTCATTTGTATCTTCACGATTACATTGTGCGTTCAAACCTTTCAAGATTCTTGAAAACACCTCAATCGATAGGATGAATCAATCGCACTTCATCTACGGAAGGAAAGATTTATGCATATAGTTATGCACCTGAGAAACTCTCGGCAACTGAGTAAAAGTTTAACACATAGCCGCGTCAGATCCTTTGGCATTTATTAGCAAAAATAACTTTGCGATCCCTTTTCAAGATAGCCAATTTTGTCACAGCTCCAGCAAGTCAACTTCGACTTTTCATTCGAAGTAGCCTTACTATAATCCTGATATATACGATTACCCTTTTGATACCGGAGAATTCTTTTATATTCCACCATATTACCAGCAGATGTACCACCAAACTCGTTGCTTCTTGGCTTAAATCTCTCTGACGAATCATTATATTTATTCATTGAAACCCTATCATATATACTCATCTGTATCTTGTAACGAAAACTGCCATACCAATTACCGAAAATCAGCAATCAGTACTTTGAAAACTCACATCATATCTACATCAACAATTATATGTATGACATTTATCTCTTAGAATTATGATCTCTCATCCTGAAATTCTGAAAAGCACTCAGTCACAAATCAATACTATGAATGTTGAAAAAGTTGAATGAAGCAGCAGAAATCATAGACAACCGTAAACGACCTTAATCATCGGAAGTTTGATGATAAAGAATAGTATGTTGGAAAAGCTCAGAAAAGTTGGAACTGGAAAACGGGTTGAGCTAACCACGAAGGAGACCAAGGACAAATACAAGGACAAAATCCTATATTCAAAGAATCCAGGTAATTCTGGATCTGATGAAACCTTCAACGAATATCTTGTCCTGTACTCATGTTAAAAAAAAAACTTGCGGAAAATCTTCCTCATCAACCATCGAACTTAGAAATTCCAAAATATCATCATCAATATCTACGATATTTCTGAGGATATTTTCATAAATATTCTCGTCCGAAATTATATACCTCTTTGTGCTTCCTGTGTATCATTATGTTGGAAACATTCAATAGAAAATTTAGTACTGAAAAGAGAATTATGCGAAACTATGAAGAAAGCCGTGGACAAATCACAAAGAATAAGTTTGACTTCAAAGAATCCAAATGATTCAATGCCTGCTGAAATCTTTAGTGAATACCT
Organism: Rutidosis leptorrhynchoides; assembly: GCF_046630445.1. Taxonomy (NCBI): domain Eukaryota; kingdom Viridiplantae; phylum Streptophyta; class Magnoliopsida; order Asterales; family Asteraceae; genus Rutidosis; species Rutidosis leptorrhynchoides. The sequence continues at coordinate 314,122,294 of NC_092334.1, read as the reverse complement.
TGCTCCTGACTCCAAACTCTCGCGGACAAATTTTCTTCACCATACTTCGATATTAGAAATTCCAAGATATCACCGTATCTTTCATTATAAATATCCTCCATATTTCTGAAGATATTTTTATAACTATTCTTATCTGAAATCATTAATCACTTCGTGCTATCAGTGTTACATCATATAGAAACTGTTAGTTTCTATATTCTATAAACTTTCGAGCTTAAAATATGAATGTTATTGAAGTAATGTTGGAAATTGATGCATGAGTTAGTATAATATAATGACACTTGATCAACGTGATTATATTACAGTAATTCATGTTGAGTTTCTAAATGGAATGTGATGATTCACAGATTACAACGTCATCATGTTCTATGTTACACGACTTTTACGTTCTGTCTAATCTATAAACATATCAAGAACACATTTTTCTTGATAGTCCTATCTTTCCGTGAATTCTGGTAATTTGACAAGTCAAATTGTGCTATTACCATTCCTTTCTTAGGACATTAACGATGTTCATTCTGAAACTTATATCTGCGAATTCTGGACCATTACAAGAGATGCCCAATCGCAAGAAGAAGAAATGAAGGGACAAAGCTCCGAAATAGAAATTGGAGTATAAATCGCAGTAAATAGGGGAAATATTAACTGGGGATGACAATGATTATAGAAAAATAGAAGCAAGGACTTCGAAGAATAAGAGAAAATATAAAGCCCAATGACAACACCGAAATTACAAACTGTGGATATCAGTGCGTATAGCAATATAAATACACGGGAGGATTATAAATACAATAATCCCTAGAGCAAAGTAGAAATAAACAGATTCTTCTGGTGGAAGATTGAAAAGAAGGATGACAGAAATGATAATTAGGAAATAACAAGGATTAGAACTGGATTAGGCATATTCACAATCCTTGGGATGTACAAACTAAGAAAGAAAGTATCGGAATGGTGAAAATAATGGAACTGAAGAAGTTCATATACAGTGGAAATACTAGACAGAAAAATCGAGACAGATCACCGTATTTAATTATAGAAATCTTACTTTCCTTATTCGCCGAAGAATCAAATATTTTAGATTTCGAAGATTTTCTTTTAAATCCCTTGAATTCCGGAATTCAACCCTGACTACGTCACCAGTTAAGACAAACCTGCATTTACTCATTTCAATCTTTTATGATAGCTTCACTCGTACTCTTCGAGTAATCGAATTGTTTTATCTATATTAATCAATAATGATAAAACTCTATTTATCAACTCATATTTGTCACGAAAACATTTTTTATTGTTAGTCATGACCACCTCACTCAAATTTCGGGACGAAATTTCTTTAACGGGTAGGTACTGTGACGACCCGAGAATTTCCAACCAAATTTAAACTTAATCTTTATATGATTTAGATACGATAAGCAGTCTGTAATATTGAGTCTCAAAATGTTGAACTATTTTCATACAGTCAAATTAACTTCGACCATTTCCGACGATTCACGAATAATAGTTGTAATATATATATATATATATATATATATATATATATATATATATATATATATATATATATATATATATATATATATATATATATATATATATATGTATATAAGTTTATATAATAAACTGTAATAATAAAATATGAAATTACCAGCTAAAGATATAGTTATCATACTAATAATACTATGACTACTTTCATTAATATTAAAATCTGTATTATTATTCAATAATTCTCAATATATGTATATATATATATATATATATATATATATATATATACATATGGTGTGATAAATATAAATTGTTATAATTACAATTACTATACTAAAATTTTTATCGGTAATAATATTAGTATTATTATAAATATTATTAAGAGTATTATTATTATAGTTATAGTTGTATTTATTAATTTATAAGATTAATGATATTACATAGATACTATATGTATAGATATATATTAAAATAGATATATTCAATTATATATATTGTTTTATATAAATGGATATGTATTTACAATCAGAATCATATATAGATACGCATTATAGACAGATATATATTTATAAATACAAAATACAGTTAATCATATATAAATACTCCGTTTATGTACACAGCACCAAACCTAATTGGTTATCAATCGACATCAAGCTGAGATAGTGTTTGATTTACATTTTCAATCCAGTACGATTCAGTGTATCATCAGATGAAAGAATCCAAATAATTGTTAACAATCACACTCAACCTTTTATATTTTTTATATTTTTTTGCTGTCCTTGGGAATACTTTTCTATTGATCGAATTGGCTGTATAACAACCGAATTACTCGAGGATTTTAATTAACGCATTCTGTTTCTCATTATCATTATCCATTATTAGTCACTACCACTAAACCCATTCCTTGTTGTGAAACCAAGATCATCACCCATTTCCACTTCTCCCTTCTTACTCTTGTACGTCCGAGAATTTTCCCTTTCACCACCTTAAATAACAACCATCGGCTATCACTATCATCTCCACCTTCTATCATTCTAGCACTAATAATCTTGACTACTTGACAACAATTCACCGGCTCATGTAAACTGCTGCCGCAGCTTAATTCTTTTTAGGTTTAGAGCACAATACCAAACCAAACGATCACCAAAACCCCCACACCTGTAACCGTAGATGTTTAAGATTTCAGTTTTCAAATAACCAAAACCAACAACCACAACAAACACATCTCATTATTTCGGATGTGGCTGCTATACGTGTTTTCTACAGATGCTGTAAACTAACCTCCACTTTTGTGACCTTTCTTCTCGACAACCCACATAAAATCTTCGATCACACACAAAACCATCATGAGCCTGCGACTATTACGGTTTCTACATGACTAATGTTGCATTACTTTTGTTCTCTCTTGCTTGTAGTCGAAAACCCACTTAAATTCCATTATTTTCTGTTCCAATTGTCGACAACACTTGAGACTTTTTTTTTTCGTTTGTGTTCAACTCCTACAAACACCACATCCTTTTATCATTATAAAAGGACTACTACTTTTCTTATGGCCAACATCTTTTAATAAAAGAAAAGGAAAAGCCATAACCCACTTGATTGGTTAAGCAAATAATGGGTGACATGTGCAAGAAGGGACCATCGAATATATTGGTGTTAGGTTGCTGTACTTTTGTTTTCTATCGAGCAATTAGTGAAATCCCAAAACAGCTACAAGATTTTAAGTGGATTACATTATTTAATTAGGTTTCTAATATATCTTGGGTTGAATCAGTGGGGATCGACATAATATAGTGGATGGGGAAAAGAGACTAAAATATGTTTACCAAAGTAATCGATACCCTCTTTTTTTGTGAACTAATATTCCAAGTTTTTAGCATATTTGTTTTGTTATTTGATCGAGCTGCATCCTTATCTCTCTGGCGAATCCTACAACCCCCACTTGCTTGATTTATTTTTTATTTTTTTAAAAAAAAACCGTAAACCCTTGGTGTTATAAAACAAACTGGATCCTTAAACTAGAAATTAGATTGGGCTGGTTGATTAAACTATCGAAGTGGGCTGGAATGGGTCGAATTAGCTGCAGCCCAATAGCAACAGATAGATATACGGGGTATAATAATTTTGGATGGTTTATAAAACAGAAAATGGACGATAGCTCAATGGTTAAGGAGGTTAGTGTGTGGGCGAGTGGTCACGGGTTCGAGTCCTGTCCCAGGCAGTTATCTCTTTTTGTTTCTAAGGTATAACTTGATATTTATTATTATTATTAATACTAATTATCATTAATATTATTTTTATTGTTATTGCCATAATAAGGAGTGTTGATTATAATGATATTGTTGTGTTAGTATCACTAATATTAATGTTATAAGTATTATTAACATTAACATAACTAATATTATTATTATTATTATTATTATTATTATTATTATTATTATATCATTATGACAAATAAATATTTTGTATATAAAAATTTACTCATACTAAAATTATGCTAACATTACCTATAATTTTATATTAAAAATATTAACAATGCTATTATGTATATACAAAATAAATATTTATATAACATGAAATTTAAGATATGAATATATTAGAGTTTAATACAAATTATATATGAACTACAACATTAAATATACAATTACTATATAATTAATAGATGGAATTATTTGATTTTCATTATATATTTTAATATATATATATAAACGATATAGGTTCGTGAATCCAAGGCCAACCTTACACTTGTTCATTGTCGTCATATGTATTTTTACTACAAAATACAGTATGATGAGTTTCATTATTCCCTTTTTATATACATTTTTGGGCTGAGAATACATGCAAATGCTTTATTAACTATTTTACAATATTTATATGCGTGAGTTTCATTAATCCCCTTTTTAAATACTTTTGCAATATATATTTTTGGGACTGAGAATACATGCGCTGTTTTTATAACCGTTTTACGAAATAGACACAAGTAATCGAAATTATGTTCTATGGTTGAATGATCGAAACTGAATATGCCCCCTTTTAGTCTGGTAATCTAAGAATTAGGGAACAGACACCCTAATTGACGCGAACTCTAGAGATAGATCTATCGGGCCAAACAAGTCCCATCCAAAGTACCGGATGCTTTAGTACTTCGAAATTTATATCATGTCCAATGGAGGATCCCAGAATGATGGGGATATTCTTATATGTATATTGTGAATGTCGGTTACCAGGTGTTCAATCCATATGAATGATACTTTTGTCTCTATGTATGGGACGTATGTTTATGAGAAATATGAAATCTTGTGGTCTATTAAATTGATGGAAATGATTATTTATGTTAAACTAATGAATTCACCAACCTTTTGGTTGACACTTGAAAGCATGTTTATTCTCAGGTACGAAAGAAATCTTCCGCTGTGCATTTGATCATTTTAAAGATATTACTTGGAGTCATTCAAGACATATTCAAAAGACGTTGCATTCGATTCGTTGAGTTTATCAAGATAATTATTAAGTCAATTATAGTTGGATATATTATGAAATGGTATGCATGTCTGTCAACTTCAGATGTAATGAAAGATTGTCTTTTCAAAACGAATGTAATGTTTGTAAAATGTATCATATAGAGGTTAAGTACCTCGCGATGTAATCAACTGTTGGGAATCGTTTATAATCGATATGGACTTCATCCGGATGGATTAGGACGGGTCATCACCTCGTTAGTTTGGGACCTTCGGGTAGCGTTAAAAGTGCAAAAGGGTGTATTTTGCACTTGCTGTTCATTTGGGCGGGTCAAGAGTCCAAATAGGGTTATATGTTGATTATGTGTATACCTATATGCGTATTAGAGGTAAAATATTGCTCGGTTGCGTGTGGTGAAGATTGCGCGCATGGTTTGTAATGCTCGAGTTCACGAGGTGAGTGGAATGATTATGCATATGTGTATATAATGTATTTACTTGTACGAGATTCGATGTGGGTTTAAGTTCGGGCGGTCGATACCACATCGGGTTAATATATGATATGGGTTTAAGTTCGGGCGTTCGATGCCATGTCATATATGTGTGTGGGCATGTAGTGTGGGTTTAAAGTTCGGGTGTTCGATACCACATTACGCATGACGGGTAGGTTTAAAGTTCGGGCGATCGATACCACTCCGGGGTTAGTGTTATAATTTGTTGTGCACTAACGGTTGTTGGGAACACCAATGGGAAAGTACCATTCCTTGTACTATTGGTTAACTATGGTTATGTGTTGTAGTGTAGCATATTATATTGTTCGAGTTATATATGCTATTGTTTGTGCTAGCTTGTGGTCTTGGAGATTTAGCGATATACTTTGCGATGGTATGCCATGTAAATTGCTAGCGTGTATGAGGTATTTCTGTAAGTGTTTACAAGTAGGTATATTATATATGTATATGTATAATTATTGCATTTACTAAGCATTATGCTTACCCCTCTCGTTGTTTACCTTTTTACAGGTATTGTGATTATGAAGCTAGCTAGTTGTAGACTAGATGCTTAGGAGCGCTTGGGCTCGGCGGGGTAGCTTTTGGATATTTAGACGCGGATGGGGGATTTGATAGTCCCCGGGATTATGCTCTTGGTATTGGGTTGGGTTATTGAGTCTTAACCAGTATTTCTTGTGATCGGGTCATTATTACAAATGATTTTGTAAAGTGTAATTTGTGTGCCAAGGGTCATGATAGATTGTTAAACGTATCATTATGATGTTATGTTTCGATTAAAACAGAGTTGAAAATGTATTATATTAATGGGACCTAACTAATAAATAAATAAATAAAATGTACTCCGTTTTTGGTTAAACGGATTTGGGTTGTTACAAGTGGTATCAGAGCATGGTCTAAGAGAATTAGGTGATCTTGGAATAGGTGCCTAGTCTTAGACTTATTGATAGTAGGATTACGGGTCGGATTGAGATTTGTTAGTGCCTTAGAGTAGGTGACTAACTAGGACTTGTGCTTGTCCAATGTGGAATTTTGTGGGACCTTATTTCATGTGTAAATTAGTGCCTTAGATCACTAGTGCCTAATGTAAGTAGGCAAACTTGGACGTTGTTTTAGTGATAGTCACCTAGGTTGTAGGTTGACTTGTTGTTGTGGTATACTTATGTACGTTTATTATTATTGTATATTGGTGTATATATACAGGTATCTTTTGGTGCGGTGTCCTAGGGACAAATCTATTGGAGAGATTCGCATGTTTGGCGGTTTGAGTGATCAAGTTCACGGTAAGGACTTGGGTCATTCGGGTACTAGGAGTTATCGCGTGTTATTTTGTGTGAATGTTGCGTCAGTCCGGGAAAGTACCTTGCATGACCATGTGAAAATGGTAAGGTACCCATTTGTAATAGTGACTGATCACCATTATTACGAAAGTGTATTTTGACACCAAGCATGACATGACAAGTACCGAACGGAGGAAACGTGGCATGGTTGGGGTAGAACGGGACGTGTTAGGAATCTTTTATTGGTTCCTAGGATATAGTAGTCTCGAGTGATGTGCTTGTAGTCACATCGAGTTCTTTACGAGTCGGGAAGTGTTACGCTGGATTCGGTTAGCTAAGGTGAGTGAGCAACTCACGAGTTTGGCGCGTGCTTAGTCACCCTAAGTAGTGGGTGTACTGTTGAGAATGTTATTGGTTTTAGTTACCTATCGTAACTAGGATGACCGATTTACGTGTGCGTGTGTGCAACGAAGACTTGAATTCCGTAATGGAATGCAATAAGTCTAATGATTGTAGTATTGAGTTACACTCGATGGAGTGTGGTTAGATAATCGTGTTAGGATTCTTGTTGTGATTCACCTTGGAATTGGCGAAATCGAGGAGTCTTCGGGTCGTTAAACTCCTGGGAGTGGGACCCGTATGACGGTTATTGCGTAGTGTGTTAGCGCGTAGTGGATTATAGAGTAACATTCCTAATGGAATACCCCTTGATGATGTGGTCGTGTCGATGTGCAAAAGAGTGTAAGACTTGGCGTTTCCAAGCATCTCTTTAGTGTTAGATGAAGGGTTTCGTGAGGCTATATCGTTTGGCCTTGTGGACAATTGCGGGTAGCATGTGATCGCTAGGAATTTTCGATAAGACGATAAACCGTAAGGTTTGCCGGGTAGGTATGACTGCGGGTCATTATTATTGAGAGATGGGTGACATCGGGTGTATGGAACCTAAAGATCGGGTTTCTAAAAATTCGGTTGATTGTGGTGGGAGTCTGCATGACACGGCGTCAGGTGCCTTCTTATACCTGCTAGTGTAATGTTCAACTTCGGTGATGGTGTGATCACTTTGTGCTTAGGGTGCCTGTGAGATACCCTTTGGAAGCATCGAAGATTTTAAATAGTGATCGACGGTTGATAGTAATTCGACAGTTGCGAAGGTCAAAGTTTAGGAGCAATGCAGTAAATACTTCTTATGAAGTGGCAGATGAGCGAATCTTGTTGCTCTTATGTGATGGACGAGTAAGGATGACCGGTGAGCCGGTGATGGGCTTAATGGTCGATTAGGTCAAAGGTTATGATGAAGCGTTGATATTGTGGTCGATGCATTTATTGTGTCGGATTGGTCACTTTTCCCCATGAGAGTGAGCAATTGTTGATAATGGTTTGTTACGTAGAAGGTCGGGTGATCTCGACTGAGATGCACGATTGATTTATTGGAGTGACGTATGCTTAGGCATAGAGACGTATGTGGGACTTTGGTGGAGTTCGATTTGCGAACGGTTAAGGCAGTCGATTGTGATTTGTGGTATGAAGGTGCGAAGTCGTCGCGTGTATGACATCTCTGGTAATTTTGTATGACGGCTCTGAGAGCCTAAAGTGAATTTGCAGTGATTCGGTGTTTACGATCAATGATGAGAATGATCGCGTGTGTTGCGAAATGGTAATTCCGCGGGGTGTTATCATCTTGGCGGTGAGAATGTAAAGATGAATCCTAAGTGGGGGAGTTTTTATTGCCGAAGAATCTCCGGTGGTGTTAGATCAAGTGAAGCGTAAGTCTTCTTGTATAAGGCGGTCGTGCAGTACCAAGTGCGGTATGAGACCAAGTGTGAAGTTTGAGATCACGGACGTGAGAGAATGTAACTGTCATTGCGGGTGCTCTCGTGATGTAAAATTGGGTTGGTGCGAAACCCGGATAGTGCTGTTGAGTAGGTACAAGTTCGATTTCAGTATGGATACTGTATTTTCCCTTTCGGGAAACGTGATTGTGGATATTGTCGGTGGATTATTCCACTTTATGGATGATTGTGAGGCGGGGAGTTCTATTTCCGATTGTCTCACATAGAGACACGCGGGTTTTGTTTGTTTGTGAGGGTGCATTCCCTAGTGATGCGACCAGTTAGCCGCATTGAAATGTGGAAACCATCCTTAACAGACGGTCTAGGTTGGAGGATTCACCTGACATTGGTGAATACTTTTGGAGGTCGCGTGACGAATTGCGAATTGTTGGGATGATAATTCGCTATTGACAGGATTCTAGTACACAAATAGTTTCCATTCTAGTGCTAGGAAGCCGTATTGTATGGATGTGTTGTTGGGTTTAGGGGAGAAACCCTGTGTCGAGTGTTGATGTTTTGTCTAACTTGTGGTGTATTATTGTCGTCCTGGATTAATTCAGAGACGGAAGGTCGTGTGCGGATCCATTCATGGGAAAGTTTGTATCCCTAGTGTGATTAGTTGGTGATATCGAAATTTCTTCGTTGAAGGAATGACCCAGTTGTGGAGACGAGGGGAGTTGGTTCTTGAATCGGAGAACATTCATGATTGAACGGTTGAGTGTACGTTTATGAACCGGTGAAGTACGAAGTTTTAATGCGGCATGAATCCTTCTCGATTTGGATTAATGCAAGACTTGGGTCACAGTGTAGTGGACCTAGTAGATCGCGTTGGGTGATATAGTTAAGGATGTAGCTTGTTGCGAGTTGTTGATAATGCTAAAAACGAACATATATTTCATAGCATTATTCCTCAAGAAAGACAAGCTTTTAGTTACAACTGTTCTATTTACAAGTGATATTCGTTTAAATAATAAAAGGTGAAGACAAAAGACAGATTCGACGAATTGAAGACGCAAACGACCAAAAAGCTCAAAAGTACAAAATACAATCAATGAGGTTCCAATTATTGATAAGAAACGTCTCAAAATTACAAGAGTACAAGATTCAAAACGCAAAGTACAAGATATTAAATTGTACGCAAGGACGTTCGAAAATCCGGAACCGGGACTAGAGTCAACTCTCAACGCTCGACGCAACGGACTAAAAATTACAAGTCAACTATGCACATAAATATAATATAATATATAATTAATTCTTAAAATTAATATATATATTATATTATATTATAAAACCGTCGGTAGAAGAAAACAACCAAATGTGAGCCTCCCCAGCTGGCCATGCGATCGCATGGCCTTGAAGAGCAAAGCTCATGCGATCGCATGAGCTCCTTTTTCAGTTCACAGGCCTATAAATTCGCAGTTTGGTGAACGTAAAATCCATCCATCAATCTCTCTATCTATATGTAAACGTATAATTTATATTTATATTTTAATTTTAATTTTAATTTTAAATCCTAATAATAAGGGTATGTTAGCAAATGTTGTAAGGGTGTAAGTCGAAATTCTGTCCATGTAACGTTACGCTATTTTTAATCATTGTAAGTTATGTTCAACCTTTTTAATTTAATGTCTTGTAGCTAAGTTATTATTATGCTTATTTAATCCGAAGTAATCATGATGTTGGGCTAAAAATATTAAAATTGGGTAATTGGGCTTTGTACCATAATTGGGGTTTGGACAAAAAAACGACACTTGTGGAAATTAGACTATGGGCTATTAATGGGCTTTATATTTGTTTAACTAAATGATAGTTTGTTAATTTTAATATAAAGATTTACAATTGGACGTACCTATAAATAACCATATACACTCGATCGGACACGATGAGCGAGGTATTTATATGTACGAATAATCGTTCATTTAACTGGACACGGGAATGGATTAATAGCCACTAGAATTATTAAAACAGGGGTGAAATTATGTACAAGGACACTTGGCATAATTGTTAACAAAGTATTAAAACCTTGGGTTACACTCAGTCGACATCCTGGTGTAATTATTAAACAAAGTAATAAAACCTTGTTACAGTTTAAGTCCCCAATTAGTTGGAATATTTGACTTCGGGTATAAGGATAATTTGACGAGGACACTCGCACTTTATATTTATGACTGATGGACTGTTATGGACAAAAACCAGACGGACATATTAAATAATCCAGGACAAAGGACAATTAACCCATGGGCATAAAACTAAAATCAACACGTCAAACATCATGATTACGGAAGTTTAAATAAGCATAATTCTTTTATTTCATATTTAATTTCCTTTATTTTATATTTAATTGCACTTCTAATTATCGCATTTTTATTTATTGTTATTGTATTTAATTGCACTTTTAATTATCGTACTTTTTAATTATCGCAAGTTTATTTTATCGCACTTTTATTTATCGCAATTTCATTATCGTTATTTACTTTACGCTTTAAATTAAGTCTTTTATTTATTTAATATTTTACATTTTGTTTTAACTACAACTAAATTTTTAAAATCGACAAACCGGTCATTAAAAGGTAAAACCCCCTTTATAATAATAATATTACTTATATATATATTTGTATTTTTATAAATTTAAACTAATATAGCGTTAAGCTTTGTGAAAAAGATTCCCTGTGGAACGAACCGGACTTACTAAAAACTACACTACTGTACGATTAGGTACACTGCCTATAAGTGTTGTAGCAAGGTTTAAGTATATCCATTCAATAAATAAATAAATATCTTGTGTAAAATTGTATCGTATTTAATAGTATTTTATACCCCTTAGCTTTAACTATCAAGTATTTTTGGCGCCGCTGCCGGGGAACTTAAAAATTTATCTTTAAAGCCGGAAGCGCAACGCTATATAAAAAAAAAGATTGTTATTTTTAGTTTACTTTTATAAAAATACATTTTTGTAAAAATACGTTTTAAAAATTCAAAAATATAAAAATAAAAACAAAAATTTATATATTTTTAAGAGTTTGTTAAATATATAAGTTTTATAAAGTTTCTTTATTTTTATTTTTAGTATTTAAAAATATAAATTTTATTTAAATATTGTGTTTTTTTTATAAAACATCAAAACAGCAAAAAAAAATATATATATAAAAGTTTACTGGCTACACTGTAGCAGCCCAACCCATCTGGCCCAATTTTCTACTTCATGCGATCGCATGAATATATAGCATACACTCCATGCGATCGCATGGATGTAGCGACCCGACAAAATCGTCATTGACGGCGCCGTCTACTTAGGTCCCGTTACGTGGTCATAAGTCTTTAAAACAACGTTTGACCAAAAGATATGTCGCATTCATTTCAAATGTAAAGATTGTTCAAAGTTTACAAGAATAGTTCCACCACAAGTTACGATACAAAGTTTTAAGTACAAATGAAACTTATGCGACACAATTTAAAAGTAGCCAAAAGACGCTCCATGTATGCATATATACTCGACATCCAATGCAAGTATCAAAATAATGAGCGGAAGCATGTATCATGTATCGTTCAAGGACCTGAGAAAAACATAGAAATCTGTCAACGAAAACGTTGGTGAAATCATAGGTTTAAGTAAGTAAGTACAAGTGAACCACAAGATTTGCAACCATGAGATAATAGTAATACATTCCAAAAGTTTGTTTCACGAGCACCCAATTATCAATACTTAACATTCCATAGAACCCCATCACAATAGCATTAGAACATACACTGTTTCTCGAAAATACATTTCATTCGTAAACGGTAGCGAACCGTTTGAATGAGGGTTTGTCAAACCCATATGGCCATATAACATAAGTTCTCGTTTACACCCGGCAAGTGTAACTAATGATAATCGAATTGAGGATTTTTGTTCAAACTCGTATGTAGAATGTTTGTTTTCCTATACTTGTGTTCACTTAGTAAAAAGAAACGTTTATGTCTTTCTCATCCCAAATGTAAGTGCAAAAGAGTAAAAGTGGGACTATGATCTCACCTTGAGTGCACGTACGAAAAGTACTTCACAAAATAACGTGTGCGAAGGATAGTGCTAGTCTTGACCTAAACAAATAGGTCGTATCAATAACGGTAAACACGATAGGTCAAAGATGTTCAATTAGTCCTATGGCTCGTTACGACTCGATTATGTAGCATGTGAAATCAAATTGTCAAGTTTCATGCAAGATACAAGTATATAAACAAGTTAGGAAGGTTGCATAATCATTTGGTTAAGTTTGACAAAAAGTCAAACTTTGGTCGGTCAAAGTCAACGAAAAAGTCAACACGTTCGGGTCGGGTCCCGAACTATTTTTCTGAGGTTTTTAATCATGTATGAGCATGTTAGAACAAGTTACATGTGAATCGGAGGTGCGTAGCATAGCAAACATTATTCGAAAATTGACAAAGTTGGACAGACCACTTTGGCGCGCCGTGCGGGTATATGGCGCGCCGCGCCATTACCTGTGCAGAGAATTCTGGCAGTTTTTAAGTTTTATGCACGAACCTAACTTCAAACAATCACCATTTATGATCCGCAAACAATCAAGACAAGTATCTTATACCGTTGGGAAGGTAATTTGACGAGGAAAACAACTAAACACATTTCATCAATCAATCTACCTATTACAACAACCAAAACCGCATCTAATGCTTAACATTAACCGCATACAAGTTCATAAATGCAATTCAATGATTCGGGCAACCAATTTACATGAATGATATGCCGTTTCGAAGGTAATCAAGCATACAATCCAACTAAACACTTACCAATAATAATCCATGGCATTCAATGCATCAAAAGTCCATTTCAAGTTCATCAAACCCTAACCCAAATTCACCAAAATCAATAATCAAGTTCATGAAGTTTTCTAAGGCAACCTACACATCAAATTGAAGCTAGTGATGCTAGTAACACAATTAAAACATCAACTTTTAACATCTAACAACATATGATCATCCTAAATTCAAGAACAACACACCAAAATTCAAGTTCATGCTAGTTACACTAAAACAACGAGATCGAGCATATAAATCATATATTCATGTTAGACTTGAGCCATAGACACTAATTAACACTTTTATAAGTTAAAAACATCAAGAACACAAAATCTAGTGATTTTAGAAAGTTACCCAAATGTAATGAAATCGGTATGGAATCGAAGCGGAAGATGCAAGGATCACGAATTTGCAATTTGTTTTGTTGCTAGCTTCCTAATCCGAATTTAGATGATGAATTCTTGTTGGTGTTCTTGAGAGAAAAAGGGAGTAGAAGAAAGATGGAGATGTAAAAATGAGAGGAGGAGGTTGAAGGTTTGACTAGTTGACCTAGTCAAATCTTTGGCCTCTTGGCAAGTTTAGTCCCTCTAATTTGGATCGGGTGTGTGAATTACCTAAACGAGATAATTTAAAACGCGTATTAACGGGAGATGTTATAAACATATAACGGAGTTTAAATTAGTATAACGAAAAAGTAAATGGAAAAAGGCGGGATGTTACATTACCTACTCCTTAAAAGAAATTTCGTCCCGAAATTTAAGTAGGCGTAGTAGTCGTTGTTTCTTCCTCGAGATCTTGTGTTTCCGAATTCACGAATAGATGAGGATACTTCCTTTGCATTTGATCTTGCCTTTCCCAAGTAAACTCGGGTCCCCTTTTGGCGTTCCAACGGACTTTAACAATCGGGATTCGGCTTTGTTTCAATGTCTTGACGGAGGTGTCCACAATTTCAACCGGTTCCTCCACAAAATGAAGTTTGTCATCAATAGTAAGTTCCTCGAGAGGAATGACGATATCGGGTTCGGCAAGACACTTTTTCAAGTTAGATACATGGAAGGTAGGATGAACGGAGTTCAATTGAGGCGGAAGATCTAAACGATACGCAACGGTTCCAATACGCTCCAAGATTTCGAAAGGACCAATATATCGTGGATTTAGCTTCCTGCGTTTCCCAAAACGGATTACACCCTTCCAAGGTGCGACTTTTAACATGACGCGGTCACCGACTTGAAATTCAAGGTCATTGCGTCTTTTGTCGGTATAGCACTTTTGACGACTCCGGGCCGTCCGAAGCCTATCTCGGATTTGAACGATCTTCTCGGTGGTTTCGTGAATGAGTTCGGGTCCGGTGATTTGTACATCGCCTACTTCGGCCCAACAAAGAGGTGAACGACATTTTCGGCCATATAGCGCTTCAAAAGGTGCGACTTTAATACTCGCATGATAACTATTGTTGTAAGAGAACTCGGCGAGAGGTAAGTGCTTGTCCCAAGCTTTTCCGAAATGTACGTTCAAAGTTTGAGGTAAGGTTTGAATTGTACGTTCGCTTTGTCCATCGGTTTGAGGATGATATGCGGTGCTCATGTCTAAACGCGTTCCCAATGCTTCTTGCAAAGTACGCCAAAATCTAGAAACGAAACGGCCATCTCGGTCGGAGATAATCGATAAAGGTACACCGTGTCGGGCTACGATCTCCTTAATGTAAAGTTGTGCAAGTTTCTCCATTTTGTCCGTTTCTTTCATGGCAAGGAAGTGTGCGGATTTGGTGAGACGGTCAACAATAACCCAAATGGTATCATAACCGCCCGTCGTTTTTGGTAGCTTGGTGATAAAATCCATCGTTATCCTTTCCCACTTCCATTGCGGGATCTCGGGTTATTGAAGTAGTCCGGACGGTCTTTGGTGTTCGGCTTTGACTTTGGAACATGTCAAACACTTGGAAACCTAAGTAGCTACGTCCCTTTTGATGTTCGGCCACCAATATAGTTGTTTAAGGTCGTGGTACATCTTATTGGCACCGGGGTGAATTGAGTATCGTGACTTATGGGCTTCATCTAAAATAAGGCTTCGTAGGTCCCCATAACTAGGCACCCAAATCCTTCCGGCGTAATATCGGAGTCCGGTCTCCCTAATTTCGAATAGAGAGACGAGAATGTTCAAGAGCTCGTGTGAAAGGTTTTCATCCTTGAGAGCCGCATCTTGGGCTACCCGAATTTGGCTATTAAGGTTGGTGTGAATGGTGATGTTTAAAGCTCGGACACGAAGAGGCACCGCTCTTTCTTTTCGACTTAAGGCATCGGCTACTACGTTTGCCTTCCCGGGATGGTAACGAAGATCGCAATCGTAATCGTTCAAGGTTTCAATCCACCGTCGTTGTCTCATGTTTAGTTGCTTTTGATCGAAGATGTGTTGAAGGCTTTTGTGATCGGTGAAGATCGTACTCTTGGTTCCATAAAGATAGTGTCTCCACATTTTAAGTGCAAAGACAACGGCTCCGAGTTCGAGATCATGTGTCGTATAGTTTCGTTCATGAATTTTGAGTTGTCGAGAAGCATAAGCAATGACTTTCGTTCGTTGCATCAATACACACCCAAAAGCATGTTTCGAGGCATCGCAATATACAACAAAGTCATCATTGCCTTCGGGAAGTGACAAGATAGGAGCGGTGGTTAACTTCGTTTTCAAGATTTGGAATGCGGATTCATGTTCGGTCGCCCAAATGAATTTCTTTCCCTTGTGAGTCAATACGGTTAGAGGACGTGCAACCAAAGAGAAGTTTTCGATGAATCTACGATAGTACCCGGCGAGACCCAAGAATTGACGAATGTGAGTAGGAGTAGTAGGAGTCTCCCATTTACTAATGGCTTCGATTTTCGTGGGATCGACTTTAATACCTTGATCACTTACAACATGACCAAGAAATTGAACTTCCTTTAACTAAAATTCACACTTGGAGAATTTGGCATAAAGTCGTTCTTGTCTCAAGAGTTCAAGCACAAGTCGGAGATGTTGTTCGTGCTCTTCTTCATTTTTAGAATAGATCAATATGTCATCGATGAACACAATAACGAATTTATCGAGATACGGTTTGCACACGCGGTTCATAAGATCCATGAACACCACCGGTGCGTTAGTGAGACCAAATGGCATGACAAGGAATTCATAACTACCATAACGAGTTCGGAAAGCGGTTTTGGAGACATCTTCCCCCTTAACCCACAATTGATGATAACCCGAGCGGAGATCGATTTTCGAATATACACAAGACCCTTGTAGTTGATCAAAGAGGTCATCGATGCGAGGAAGAGGATATCGGTTCTTAACCGTCAATTTGTTTAGTTCACGATAGTCAATGCACATTCGTAGGGATCCGTCTTTCTTTTTAACAAACAAAATCGGAGCGCCCCATGGTGAATGGCTAGGTTGGATAAAACCACGATCAAGTAGTTCTTGGATTTGACTTTGCAATTCTTGCATTTCAGATGGAGCAAGTCTATACGGTGCGCGTGCTACGGGTGCGGCTCCCGGAATAAGATCGATTTGGAATTCAACCGGTCGATGAGGTGGAAGACCCGGCAATTTGTCGGGAAATACATCGGAAAAGTCACTAACAATTTGCACATCATTGATATGCTTCTCATCGGACTCGACCTTCTTAACGTGGGCAAGGATCGCAAAACAACCCTTACGAAGTAGTTTTCTAACTTTAAGGCACGAAACGAGGTTGAGTCTGGTGCAACTCTTATCGCCATAAATAATCAAAGGTTCACCATTCTCGATAGGAATTCGGATTGCGTTAAGATCATAAAGGATGTGAGATTTCGTTTTGACTAACCAATTCATACCGATTATTACATCAAAGCTTCCTAGTTCCATGGGTATCAAGTCAATTTCAAATTCCTTACCCAAAATGTTTAACGTACACCCTCGGTAATATGTGTCGGCACTTAATAGTTTCCCGTTAGCCACTTCAATGGTATAAGTGGTATCTAATGGAAGAGGTGGAGTGCTAAAAGAATGAGTCAAAGTCTTGGATACAAAGCATTTATCGGCACCCGAATCGAATAAGCAAGAGACATAAGAATTGTTGAGAAGAAACGTACCCGTGACTAGTTCAGTGTCATCCCGGGCTTCCTCGGTGTTGATGTTGAAAGCTCGGCCGCGCGTATTGGGGTTATCTTTCTTCTTTGGGCATGCATTTCTATAATGTCCTGTTTGGCCACATTCGTAACAAGTGCCCGTCTTTGGTGCATTGGGCCACTTTCGAGCGACGGGAGTGGCACTTTTACAATCGTTGGCCTTATGACCAACTCCTTGGCACCGGTGGCAAATTAACTTACTACATTCGCCAAAGTGATGTTTGTTGCATTTGTTGCAAAGAGGTAGGTTCCCGGCATAACCCTTCTTGCCGTCGGAGGTGTAAGGTTTCTTAGCAAAGTTGTTATTGTTTGATTGGGAGGGTTCCCACTTTCTTTTGTTGCCGCCCGATTTATCCTCGGCCTTAGGTGCCGGAACTACGATTTCGTCAACCGTTTCTATCAATTTGCGGGCCATGTTCAAAGCTTCTTGATGATTAGTGGGTTTGGATGACATTACTCCGTGTTTGATACTCTTTGGAAGACCATCCATGTAAAGTTCAACCCTTAAAGCTTCGGGGTTCACAAGATTTGGGTACATCAAGGCTAGTTCGGAAAATCGTTGATTGTAAGCCTTGAGATCATTTCCGATCGCCTTTAAAGTTCTTAGCTCTTGTTCGAGCCTTCGGGTTTCTTCACGAGGGAAATATTCGACAATCATCTTTTCCCTCAAGTCGGCCCAAGAGAGGGCGTGAGCTTCATCGGTACCCACCGATTGTACATAAGTATTCCACCATGTAAGAGCGACACCGGCGAAGGTGTGAGTGGAGTATTTGACCTTGTCTTGGTCCCGACAACCGCTTATGCTAAAGACGTCTTCCGTTTGCTCAAACCATCGGGTGAGCACGACCGGTCCCCCGGTTCCATCAAAAGTGTGAGGTTTGCACCCCATGAAAGCTTTATAGGAGCATCCCTCATTTGAGTTTCCGGCTCCATTGTTGTTGTTGTTGTTGTGGTTGTTATTATTATTGTTGTTGGATGAGTGACCGGCCATGGCCGCATCTACGGCGGTGGCTATCATCCGTTCGAGAGCTTGTTCGGGAGTTTCATTGCGGCATACACGACGAGGAGCCATTGTTCCTTCAAGACACAAGAATATCGTTGATTAGTATTCTCAATAATACTAACCGTGATATAGAATAAAGATAAAGAGAAGTTTTTCCTCGACTCGCCTTAAATTCTTTATGTCATAATGTCGGAACGTTCATATGAGTCACCGTAATATAATCCCGGTAATTATATTACCCTGATTCAAATGTGCATTCGACATTATTCTATAAAGTCAAGGTGGCGTGTCAATCAATTTAAATAACGTGAGATTAAGATGAACTAAGAGTAGATATGAGTAGAAGCGTTCGAGTATAAATGCACATTTAGTCAAGTAATTCCTACTTCAAGTCTATATGCCGGTTGTAGTCTAGACTCACCAATGTACCCTATGACTCGAGGTTGACACCAATGAACTCTAAATCCCTACAACCAACGCTCTGATACCATCTGTAGCGACCCTGCAAGTAGCTACAGATGGTGTAGAAACCCACCCAGTGCCTTTCCAGCTAACCGCTTGGTGACCACTGAGTGTACCTCAGACACTGATTTTACGGCCCGCATTTCTGCCAAACTACCAACCCTCAAATTCCAAGGGATCGCAAGGGGTAAGAGCCAATGCTTCGTCACAGGTAACACTGTGAGAACCCCCTCTACGATTAACCCGCCAAAAAGCATAGTCCGTATGGGTGCCCGGCCTGACAGCCGGCGCGCGTGACTACCTTTACGGCTAAGGTTAAACCAGCTCTGATACCATCTGTAGCGACCCGACAAACTCGTCATTGACGGCGCCGTCTACTTAGGTCCCGTTACGTGGTCATAAGTCTTTAAAACAACGTTTGACCAAAAGATATGTCGCATTCATTTCAAATGTAAAGATTGTTCAAAGTTTACAAGAATAGTTCCACCACAAGTTACGATACAAAGTTTTAAGTACAAATGAAACTTATGCGACACAATTTAAAAGTAGCCGAAAGACGCTCCATGTATGCATATATACTCGACATCCAATGCAAGTATCAAAATAATGAGCGGAAGCATGTATCATGTATCGTTCAAGGACCTGAGAAAAACATAGAAATCTGTCAACGAAAACGTTGGTGAAATCATAGGTTTAAGTAAGTAAGTACAAGTGAACCACAAGATTTGCAACCATGAGATAATAGTAATACATTCCAAAAGTTTGTTTCACGAGCACCCAATTATCAATACTTAACATTCCATAGAACCCCATCACAATAGCGTTAGAACATACACTGTTTCTCGAAAATACATTTCATTCGTAAACGGTAGCGAACCGTTTGAATGAGGGTTTGTCAAACCCATATGGCCATATAACATAAGTTCTCGTTTACACCCGGCAAGTGTAACTAATGATAATCGAATTGAGGATTTTTGTTCAAACTCGTATGTAGAATGTTTGTTTTCCTGTACTTGTGTTCACTTAGTAAAAAGAAACGTTTATGTTTTTCTCATCCCAAATGTAAGTGCAAAAGAGTAAAAGTGGGACTATGATCTCACCTTGAGTGCACGTACGAAAAGTACTTCACAAAATAACGTGTGCGAAGGATAGTGCTAGTCTTGACCTAAACAAATAGGTCGTATCAATAACGGTAAACACGATAGGTCAAAGATGTTCAATTAGTCCTATGGCTCGTTACGACTCGATTATGTAGCATGTGAAATCAAATTGTCAAGTTTCATGCAAGATACAAGTATATAAACAAGTTAGGAAGGTTGCATAATCATTTGGTTAAGTTTGACAAAAAGTCAAACTTTGGTCGGTCAAAGTCAACGAAAAAGTCAACACGTTCGGGTCGGGTCCCGAACTATTTTTCTGAGGTTTTTAATCATGTATGAGCATGTTAGAACAAGTTACATGTGAATCGGAGGTGCGTAACATAGCAAACATTATTCGAAAATTGACAAAGTTGGACAGGCCACTTTGGCGCGCCGCGCGGGTATATGGCGCGCCGCGCCATTACCTGTGCAGAGAATTCTGGCAGTTTTTAAGTTTTATGAACGAA
Organism: Rutidosis leptorrhynchoides; assembly: GCF_046630445.1. NCBI lineage: Eukaryota > Viridiplantae > Streptophyta > Magnoliopsida > Asterales > Asteraceae > Rutidosis > Rutidosis leptorrhynchoides. The sequence continues at coordinate 314,101,735 of NC_092334.1, read as the reverse complement.
CCTAACTTCAAACAATCACCATTTATGATCCGCAAACAATCAAGACAAGTATCTTATACCGTTGGGAAGGTAATTTGACGAGGAAAACAACTAAACACATTTCATCAATCAATCTACCTATTACAACAACCAAAACCGCATCTAATGCTTAACATTAACCGCATACAAGTTCATAAATGCAATTCAATGATACGGGCAACCAATTTACATGAATGATATGCCGTTTCGAAGGTAATCAAGCATACAATCCAACTAAACACTTACCAATAATAATCCATGGCATTCAATGCATCAAAAGTCCATTTCAAGTTCATCAAACCCTAACCCAAATTCACCAAAATCAATAATCAAGTTCATGAAGTTTTCTAAGGCAACCTACACATCAAATTGAAGCTAGTGATGCTAGTAACACAATTAAAACATCAACTTTTAACATCTAACAACATATGATCATCCTAAATTCAAGAACAACACACCAAAATTCAAGTTCATGCTAGTTACACTAAAACAACGAGATCGAGCATATAAATCATATATTCATGTTAGACTTGAGCCATAGACACTAATTAACACTTTTATAAGTTAAAAACATCAAGAACACAAAATCTAGTGATTTTAGAAAGTTACCCAAATGTAATGAAATCGGTATGGAATCGAAGCGGAAGATGCAAGGATCACGAATTTGCAATTTGTTTTGTTGCTAGCTTCCTAATCCGAATTTAGATGATGAATTCTTGTTGGTGTTCTTGAGGGAAAAAGGGAGTAGAAGAAAGATGGAGATGTAAAAATGAGAGGAGGAGGTTGAAGGTTTGACTAGTTGACCTAGTCAAATCTTTGGCCTCTTGGCAAGTTTAGTCCCTCTAATTTGGATCGGGTGCGTGAATTACCTAAACGAGATAATTTAAAACGCGTATTAACGGGAGATGTTATAAACATATAACGGAGTTTAAATTAGTATAACGGAAAAGTAAATGGAAAAAGGCGGGATGTTACAATGGAGTGATTTGACTCATCTGAAACATAAGCTGTACGAAATTAGGGTTTATAATAATAATTATTATTAATTAATAACCCTAATTAGGTTATAATTATTTTATTATTTAGTTTAGTTTATTTATAATTTGTATTTTAAGTCTAAATTAGTTTTAATAATTTATAAAATTAATAGTTTTATAAAATAAATAATATAAAAATAATATGTTTATAAAAATTGTAATTTTTACAACTTTTTATATCTTTTTATATTTTGTCCCTTTTTAATAGTTTTAGCGTAATTTTTGTATTTTTCGCTCGTATTTATTTTTAATTCATAGTTTTTGCCATAGTTATTTTTATTTCTAGATTTTTAGGCCTTGCCGTAAAATCCCTTAAGTGCTTTTTCTTTAGACTAAGATTTAGGTGCTTTAGAATTTTGCGACGCCTTTTTAAGTTTTAGTACCTTTTTAAGTTATTTCCATTTGGGATATAGTTTTACTTGTAAGCTTTAAGACGCAACTTTTAATTTTAAATTTTTAGTTCCTTTTTAAGTTTAGACGCGCTATTTTCTTATTTCTCGACGCCTTTTACCTATGTATCAATTATCATTCCAATTAGTAATCTCAATTTGCGATTATAATTTTAAGTTAGTGATAGTAATAAGGTTGGGTTAGTCGAGTGTTTTTAAGTTCTATAAGTCACTCTTTTTCTATCTTATTTTTATTTTTCGATTTTTTCCGACGCACTCTTTTTCTTTCTTATTTCTCGCTATTCTAGTTTTTAGGACATAGATTTTTATTCTACTTCTTATCTAAATTTCTTAAAATTACGAAAATTTATTTTAAGTGGTTAAATTGATAGACATCAAAATTTTCTGGTTCGTAGTAATAATTGGATTTGTACGTGGACCGGGTTATTGGAGCCAAACAGTCCTCAATTATATTGAGACCAAACCAATCCTGCCCCTCTGCTGCATCTTTTGGCTATTCGAAACGTGGGCAAAATCAGAAAAGTCTATTGATTGGATAATTTATATAATTTTTCTTTCCTTTTTAAAAACTAATAGGATATTCAGTGAATGCACCGAGCAAGACGTTCACCACCTTTTGTACGTTCACCACCTGTAACTAGATCAAGACATTTAGCAAATATTACCGCCGTTGATTTTTCTTTAGAATCTTCATCCAGTCGACCAAGTACTCCAATTCAAATTTCCGATAATCCATTTTTTGAACCCGACCTCACAATTGAGAATCCGGAGAATATTCAGGGACGATTCATAGATCCTGAACCATTAAATTTTCCTCCGGAACCACCAATCATTCAAGCAGAGATTGTTGAGGAACGAACCATTAAATCAGAATCCTCTAGTGATTCCGATTCAACAAATTCAATTATGGAGAATCTGGAACCTTTAAGTATGGAAGACCGAATGAGAGCTAAACGCACTGGCTAAGGTCGCGCAATTACTCATCCAGACATTAATGCTCCAGATTATGAAATCAAAGGACAAATTCTACACATGGTGACTAATCAATGCCAATTTAGTGGTGCGCCAAAGGAAGAATCAAATGAACATCTTAGTACCTTTAATAGGATCAGCACACTATTTAAAATCCGAGAAGTGGAGGATAAACAGATATATCTCATGTTATTTCCCTGGACTTTAAAGGGAGAAGCCAAAGATTGGTTGGAATCGTTACCTGAAGAGGCGATTGATACATGGGACGTTTTAGTTGAAAATTTTCTTAAACAATTCTTTCCTGCATCTAAAGCCGTAAGACTTCAAGGAGAAATTGTTATGTTTACACAAAAACTGAATGAAACTCTATATGAGGCGTGGACAAGATTTGGAAAGTTATTAAGAGGATGTCCGCAACATGGTTTAGATACCTGTCAAATAGTACAAATATTCTACCAAGGATGCGACATCACTACAAGGAAAGACATAGATATAGCAGCTGGTGGTTCCATTATGAAGAAAACCGAAACTGATGCTTATAAAATTATTGATAACACTGCTTCCCACTCACATGAGTGGCACTAAGAAAAAGATATCGTTAGATCATCTAAAGCAGCTAGAGCCGATTCTAGCCATGACTTAGATTCTATTTTCGCAAAGATAGATGCTGTCGAGAGACGAATGGAAAAGATGACTAAAGATATACACTCAATACGAATTAGTTGTGAGAAGTGTGGAGGACCACATTTGACAAAAGATTGTCTCAGTATTGAATTAACAATGGAACAAAGAGAGAATATTTCATACATAAACCAAAGGCCTGGAAATAATTATCAGAATAATTATCAACCTCCAAGACCGATTTACAATCAAAACCAGAACTATAACCGAAATATTCCATACAACAACCAACAAGGTCATAGCAATCAACAAGTATCCAATAATACATACAACCAGCAAAGACCTAATTTTCAAAACAAACCACCACAACAAACCAATGATAAAAAGCCGAATTTAGAAGATATGATGATGAAGCTAGTTGAAACTCAAACGCAGTTTTTCACATCTCAAAAACAAACCAATGAACAAAATGCTCAAGCATTTAGAAATCAACAAGCTTCTATTCAAAATCTGGAACAAGAAGTAAGTAACCTAGCAAGATTAATAGGTGAAAGAAAACCGGGAAGTTTACCTAGTGATACAAATGCTAACCCCCGGAATGAAACAGCTAAAGCCATTACCACAAGAAGTGGTACAACACTTAAACCACCTGAAATACCTGTAACTTCTGATGAAGCTATTCTTACTCCACAAGAACCATAACCTAATCAAGATAAGGAAAAAGAACCGGTAGTTGAAAAGGTTAATGAAGATAACACAGTTAAGGCTAAACCTTATGTTAAACCATACCAATCACCACTTCCTTACCCGAGTAAAATGAAGAAAGAGAAACTTGAAGCCGAGCAATCCAAATTCTTGGATATGTTTAAACAGATAAATGTAAATCTTCCTTTCATTGATGTGATTTCAGGAATGCCTAGATATGCTAAATTCTTGAAAGATCTGATCACGAATAGAAAGAAAATGGAAGAACTCTCGGCTGTTACTATGAACGCTAATTGTTCAGCAGTGCTGTTGAATAAGATACCAGAAAAACTATCTGATCCAGGATGTTTCACAATTCCATGTTTTCTAAGTAGTGTTAGTTCAATAGAAGCATTGGCAGACTTAGGTGCTAGTATAAATTTAATGCCGTTTTCACTATACACTAAACTAGACCCTGGAGAATTGAAACCAACAAGAATAAGCATACAACTAGCCGATCGATCAATAAAATATCCTAGAGGGATAATGGAGAACATGCTAGTTAAAGTTGGTACTTTAGTATTTCCAGTAGATTTTGTTGTTCTGGACATGGAAGAAGATTCTCAAGTTCCTCTCATATTAGGAAGACCATTCTTAAACACGGCTAAAGCAATGATAGACGTGTTCGGTAAGAAATTGACCCTAAGTATAGAGAACGAGAGTGTTACCTTTTCAGTTGATAAAGCAATGAAACAACCTCAATCTGCAGATGATACATGTTATTATATTCAAACTATAGATTCACATGCAGAATTATTAGAAGAATTTCCAGAATTACAAGGAACAGGAGAATGTTCTTTAGGAGAAGGTAATGAACCAATTGATGAAGTTGAAATGTTAGCTACACTAATGGCTAATGGATATGAACCAACAACAGAAGAAATTCAAATGCTAAAAGAAGAAGACAGATATCGATACAAATCATCGATAGAAGAACCTCCGAAATTAGAGTTAAAGCCACTTCCAAACCATTTGGAATACGCTTATTTACATGGTGAATCTGAATTACCTGTAATAATATCGTCTTCTCTTACTGAAAATGAGAAATCACAACTCATTTCTGTGTTGAAAGCTCATAAACCAGCCATTGCATGGAAGATTCATGATATTAAAGGAATAAGTCCTTCGTATTACACACATAAAATCCTTATGGAAGAAGGTCATAAAATGTATGTGCAACGCCAACGAAGACTAAATCCTAATATGCAAGATGTAGTTAAGAAAGAGATTATTAAACTGCTAGACACAGGTCTAATTTATCCAATTTCTGATAGTCCATGGGTAAACCCAGTTCAATGCGTGCCTAAGAAGGGTGGCATGACTGTCATTACAAATGAAAAAAATGAGCTTATTCCTACTAGGACTGTAACAGGATGGCGTGTATGTATTGATTATAGAAAATTAAATGACGCCACCAGAAAAGATCACTTTCCCTTACCTTTTATTGATCAAATGTTGGAAAGGCTAGCCGGAAATAGTTACTATTGTTTTCTAGATGGATTTTCTGGATATTTTCAAATTCCAATAGCACCCGAAGATCAAGAGAAAACCACATTCACGTGCCCTTATGGTACTTTTGCTTACAAACGCATGCCATTTGGATTATGCAACGCCCCTGCAACCTTTCAAAGGTGCATGATGGCGATTTTTCACGACATGATAGAAGAATGCATGGATGTTTTCATGGAGGACTTTTCAGTCTTCGGTGATACATTTGAATCATGTCTAGTTAATCTGGAACGAATGCTTATTAGATGCGAACAATCAAATCTAGTACTTAATTGGGAGAAATGCCATTTCATGGTTAAAGAAGGCATCGTTCTTGGTCATAAAATTTTGAAGGAAGGAATTTAAGTGGATAGAGCTAAAGTAGATGTAATTGCTAAACTTCCACATCCCACCAATGTTAGAGGAGTTAGGAGTTTTCTAGGGCATGCCAGTTTTTACCGACGTTTCATAAAATATTTTTCTAAAATTGCCTCTCCTATGAATAAACTCCTAGAAAAGGATGCTCCATTCATCTTTTCAGATGAATGTATCAAATCTTTTAATATTCTTAAAGAGAATCTCACTAATGCGCCGATCATGATAACACCAAATTGGAATCTACCATTTGAACTAATGTGCGATGCAAGTGATTTTGCAATGGGAGCCGTTTTAGGACAAAGAATTGAAAAACGATTTCAACCTATATATTATGCTAGTAAGACGTTACAAGGAGCATAAACAAATTACACAACTACTGAAAAAGAACTCCTTGCTATTGTCTTTGCTTTTGACAAATTTCGTTCATATCTCGTTCTAGCAAAAACGGTGGTCTATACCGACCATTCTGCTCTTAGATACCTATTTTCGAAACAAGATGCTAAACCAAGATTAATCCGTTGGATCTTACTCTTACAAGAGTTTGATATTGAAATCCGAGATAAAAGAGGAGCAGAAAATCTCGCCGCTGATCATCTTTCTCGTCTTGAAAATGCCGAATTAGAAGTTCTAAATGAATCGGCCATACAAGACAACTTTCCTGATGAATATCTATTGAAGATAGATTATAATGAAATTTCATGGTTTGCAGACTATGCAAATTATTTAGTATGTGGATTCCTTGAAAAAGGATTATCGTACCAAAAACGAAAGAAATTCTTCAGTGATATAAAACACTATTTTTGGGAAGATCCACATCTGTTTAAAAGTTGTCCAGATGGAATAATACGCCGATGTGTATTCAGAGATGAAGCTAGTAAAATTTTAAACCATTGTCACACAGGACCAACAGGAGGGCATTATGGGCCTCAACTAACAGCAAGAAAAGTTTATGAAGCTGGATTCTATTGGCCCACAATTTACAAAGACGCACACCTTCTTTGCAAATCCTGTGATGCATGTCAAAGGGCTGGAAAAATAAGTCAACGTGATGAAATGCCACAAAATGTCATACAAGTATGTGAAGTATTTGACATTTGGGGTATTCACTTTATGGGACCATTTCCAAAATCTCATAATAATCTCTATATTCTCGTTGCCATTGATTATGTATCTAAATGGGCGGAAGCACAAGCTCTCCCAACTAACGATGCACGAGTTGTAGTCAACTTTTTAAAACGTCTTTTTGCAAGGTTTGGAACACCGAAAGCTTTAATAAGTGATTGGGGTACTCATTTCTGTAATAATCAACTTGAGAAAGTTCTTAAAAGATATGGAGTAACTCATAAAACCTCCACCGCATATCATCCACAAACAAGTGGACAAGTTGAAAATACCAACCGAGCTTTAAAACATATTCTAGAAAAAATCGTAGGTTCAAATCCGAAGGAATGGTCCATTAAATTGGAGGATGCACTCTGGGCTTTTAGAACAGCCTACAAAACTCCAATTGGAACGACACCTTTTAGACTTATTTATGGAAAAGCATGTCATCTTCCAGTAGAAATTGAACACAAAGCATTTTGGGCTTTGAAGACATGTAATCTTGATATACATGAAGCTGGACGTCTACGATTAAGTCAACTAAACGAATTAGAAGAGTTAAGACATGAAGCATACGAAAATTCATTAATCTATAAAGAAAGAACGAAGAAATGGCATGATAAAAGAATCAGAAGTTTAAAAGAATTTAAAGAAGGAGACAGAGTTCTTCTTTTCAATTCACGATTCAAGGTATTTCCTGGAAAATTGAAATCAAGATGGTCTGGACCATTCATAGTCAAAAGAGTTTTCCCATACGGAACGATAGAATTAATAAATTCAAATGGGATTGAATTTAAAGTTAATGGTCATAGAGTTAAACACTACATAGATAGTCCGATGGAATTCGACAATGAAGTTAATCACAATTTCGATACCACAGCTAACTAAGTGTGGGGAGAATCAAGTCTTTAAAGGATAATATGTATTTCTGTTAGAGTTAGATTTTCTGTTTTTGTGTAGTTCTCGAAAATGGAACCCGAATGGTCTTTCCCTAGCAGACCCTAAAGAACTAGTCTTCTCCCCCCATTCTGAATTTTTATTTTTTTTAGGTTTTTACGAAATGAAGACTGCCTGTGAACTAAACCATGGTCTAATGCTACACGCTTTGATCACTAAACGTAATAATGACACACTTCTGAGTGAAATAGTATCAGTAATCAGAGAAAGATTGGACGGAGTAAGAAAAGAATCCAGATGCGAAGATAATAAGTTACAATTTGGTAAAGGAAAATCAAAATCCGCAGCGAAAAGAAGAGCACGACACCTAGAAAGTTGTCACAAATGCGGAAAATGGTCACATGGAGGTAAATGTTCAAATAATCAAACCTATTCAAATACCGAATTTGTTACTTTATGCAGAGACGGACCGTTCATATGTTTAGAAGAAAAAACACTGAATGCTCGAGGTTAAGCCTATGTAGCCATGGAAAACCAATTAAATCGACTATTTTATGAATGGGATAGATCATATAACTAAGAATACTATCTCACAGGTAAGTCTGTACAGTTTTTATTTTTTTTATTTTTAACCTTTTGATAATAAACGCTAATTTGTTCGCTATAAAGTATTAAATTGGTATTAAATAAAATTAGGTTTGGCGACCGAAATTATTGATATCATTCAAAAATTTATTACATCACTGCGAAATTTAACGTTTATTCTTAAGGTATAAATATCTTTAATCAATCAACACAAAATATTTCAAAAATTCTTCATGAGTTAAATTAGGTCATGGAGCCGAAATTACTTTACCGAAAAGAGGGGCGTATATTTTTGATAATATTTGATTGATTAAAGTGGGATAAAAAGCCAAAAAGATTTTTAATTTTATTTTTACCATGTTTTTAAAATTAATATATAAATCTTAAATTAATATTGTAAACTTTGTAAAAACAATATATTTAAAATTGTAAATATTTGAAAAATATAATATAAGTTTGGTGTGATTTTATAATATGAATTTTTAAATTATGTTTGGTGTGAATTTTTAATTTTTAAAATAAGAATTTTTAATTTTATGCATTTCAAATTTTAAGTTTGGTGTGAATTTTTAATATCAATTTTGAATTTTATGTATTTTTATTTTAAGTTTGGTGTGAATTTAAAAACAAAAATTTACTTTATCTCATTAAGTTAAAAATATGATTTTTAAAATTCATCGTAAGTTGAAGACTAGGTCATTGAACCGAAATTGCTTTACCCGAGGGAGGGACGAGAACTTTTATTATCATTATTTTTAATCTTATTGAATTAAAGTATGCCAAAAACATTAAAAAAAACCCTAAAAATCTTAGCTTTTAAAACAATCGCTACAAAAAGACAAATTTTAAAATTTTGTCAAAGGACGGACTAGGACATCGATCCGAAACGACCTCGTCCTAAATAACAAGGGAAACAAAATTTTAAAATTAATTACTTAATTGTTTTAATTAGTATAAGATATATATAATAAAAAAAAAACTGAAATCACTGTAGCCGGGCACCCATGCGATCGCATGGGATTCTCCCTATACCTCCATGTGATCGCATGGAGGCAAAAATCTGGCCAGACTCAAAACAGCCAGCGAGCTGTGTTCTTTACCACTTCACACACACATACACGAAAAATACCTCAAATCTTCACCAAATTTCATCATTTTTCCACCGTAATTCGTCATTTTTCTTGCTCTAATCATGCCTAGATTCTCATTCTTCAGCAAAATGGTAAAAATTACACCCCTAAACTCTATAAATTCCTAGTTTTTGTGATAATTACCAATTTTTTACCTAATGCAATTTTGTTAATTTCTAGTGTAATTAGTGTTTAATTGTTAGTATTTTATGCATGTATAACCTAGATTGATGCTATTTAACATGATTTGAAGCCAAAAACTTTAAAATTTTTAGAAATCTAGGGTTTGTGTTCTTGAGCAATTTGGGGCTTTTTGATATAAACAGGTTATGGCCGATTTTTGTCATGAATTATTGCTAAATTGAGTAGTGTAACATGTTTAGATAGTTAAAAAACATTGATCCTAAACATGATTTTTGGAGATTAAAGTGGACTTTTTAAGTCCAAAATTCATGAACTTGATTAATTTGATGTAATTGCTATTTGAGACTTGTTTAATTATTAGTAATGACTATTTTGACATGTTATTTGAGTTAAATGCTTATGAACTTTGTATACATTTTCATATGTGCTTATTTGAAAAGTGTATAATTGTGAAAAATTGTGAAAATGTGTATAAGTTTAATTTTGATTTAACATGTTATAGTGATTGTTTTAAGTTGTTATTTTGCTAACACTAATGCATATTTGGATGCACAAATTTTGTGTTTAATGTGTTTTGCAGAAAGCCGATACTGGAGGTTCAGGAGCATCATCATCTAGACGACCAACACCAGCACCAGAACCAGAACCAAAAATGCAACACGAACAAGAACCACTACAACAGCCTGATCAGCACATACCTTATTATGATCCGGTACAGTTTGTTGATGAATTCATAGTATTCCCAATGAGGCCGCCAGTAGAATTCCCAACGATTCCTGAGCACACTCTGCATCCTAATCTGAGATTTGATAGGAGATGGAGAGATTACGAGACATATCAAAGGAACAAATTCAAATTGGTAACAAAAAATGTAGAGGTGCCAAGGGTAATCGATTGGGCCCCTTTGGAAAGGGTCCATCTAGCTGACCGTGTTAGACAGCTTTTAGTTCAAAGGTGTGGCAGTTCTTCTTTTACAGATTGGGAACGTCTTTTCACCATTCGTAGACCTGTATATAAGGAATGGTGTGTTGAGTTGATGAGTACTGTATCACTTGATACAAATATAGTTAAAATAGATGATAGAAGATTTCTTAGGTTTATCCTTGGCGGTAGGATGTACAGAATGTCCATGCTGGACATGGCCAGGGCCTTATAGATATATACTCCTGGTGAGTTGCTATTACCCGATTGTACAAATTTGATTCATTATGGTGAAAGGGTAGATAGTAACTTTGACGCTGACGCCATTTGGAGGCGCATGTCACATTTTGATGTTTTTACACGAGCAGGAGGACACTCCTATACACATATTGACAGAGCCGAGCTTCGTATTATTCATAGATTTTTGGCTAACTCGATTACACAGAGAGGTAATAATAAAGAAAAAATTACCTTACATGATTTATTCTACCTAAAGTGTATTCGGGATCCTAGAAGCTTTGTCAATATCCCTTACTGTGTTGCTTTTTATTTATCTAAAATGGTAGAGGGAATGCAGGACGGGAGTATAATAGGAGGAGGTATTTTTGTTACTCTCATTGGAGAGTATTTAGGTGTTGAGAGGAACCAAGGGGTTCCATTACAGCTTTGTAGAGAACAGGTAGAGCCCTTAGGATTGAAAGTTTATGTGGGTGCTAAGGTATTGAAAAGTAGACGTAACCAGGCAGTACCCTATGAGGGATCTCATCCTCAGGTAGAGAGAGGCTCAGACGATGAAATGGAGGAGGTGAAAGACATTAGGGATGTCTTTCGAGATGCTATTCTTGACGTCCATGTTCGTATAGATCAGGAAGCAATGACGAACACGGCCAGACATAGTATGTATGAGCAGTGGAACTCCGAGCGAGTATACGAGGATTATAGGCGACGCCAACAAGATAGCTGGTTAGTTCATCAGCACCAAATCATGAGCCAGCTATCATATCAGGTACCAAATAATTACGTACCTACTCGACCTGCTCATTTTCCGCCACATAGCCCCGATATCCGACCACCCTTTAACCGGTATGACTATAACCAAGCCTATCAAAACACCTATTCATGTTTAAACTTATGTTATTGAATATACTTATGTAATCTTTATCATTTTTATTATTATTGTGTACTAATATTTCACATTTAGGATTTGAAAGTGGGATATTAAGTCCCATTTCAAATTGCCATGCATGTTTATATTTGTATGTATGTATATTGTAAATTGTACAAAACAGGGTAAAACAGCGCATTTTCAAAGACTGGCATTAAGTTCAGCAAAAGCTACTAATTTTGACGACAAGATGACAAATAAATGTGATGTAACAACAGACGAAATGAACAAATGATATGCACCATTTATCATTCAGCAACCAAACGCCAATATGTTTGGAAACTTTGGTAAAATTTAATCATTTTTACGCTAATCACCCTCAATAATTTAAATTGTTACTGATTTCTTGCAAATGAGGGCATTGCAAGATCTTAAGTGTGGGAAGGGGTTAAATTCTTTCGAATTTTTAAAAATTTTTATCTTAAATACTTGGTTACCATTAAAAATACTAGTAACGTAGTAGTTGTATTAGAATCTAGTGCTCTCTGATGATAAAGAACAGCCCTAGTCTTATATACTGACTACCCAATTCTAGTAAAATTTTTCAAAATTTTCAATTAAATGAACTCAAAATCATGTTTATACATATTTATGAACGATAAAACTAGGTGTTAACACCGAAATTATTGTTACCTCATAAAGGACATAAATTGAGAAACAAACCAAAATGTTAAAATTCATTTAAAATGGAATAGAGGACAATAAAAAGGAAAATAAAAGCCAAGTGTGGGAAAAATTACCAAGTTATCTTAAACATATGTCACATATTTCTGTAACAAATAACTGAAAATACTTTTGCTTTGGACTAAACTAAACTATTTTACCCGATGAAAGAAAAGAAGAGATGGATCTACACGATGAATCAATTCCATCATTAAAAGGAAGTAAAGTCTTCCGAAAAAGAAACGCGCTTCTTGATTTAGGTCATGAAGTTGTCGTCCAGACCAGCTGTAGGTTGACGAAAAACCTAGAAAAGTCATCACTAAAAACAGCAGGAAATCCACGGACCTCAGCATTAAACAGGGTTGCCAAGTGGTCAGATTTATCCTAACCATGAGAAGGATTTATCTCGTAAAATGGGGGGGGCACCGTGCAAATTAGTTGGATAAGACTAATGAATCAGATCCCTAGAAAGGATAATCTCCTTAAAGATTAAAAATCAGCTTTTAAGCCTGATATTACTCAATCCTAGAGATTGACCTTAAAGATTGAGAATTCAAACTCATGGAATTCAATGATATCGAAACTCGAGCTTGAACGAGAAATTATTTTGATCAAATTATAAACCGATTTATTTTCTGAAAACCCATTTTCAATGCGTTCATTACCATTGAACGTAAAATCCTAGGAATTCACCTGGAATTCATTAGGTCATCTGAACAAAATCGGGTGTCAACCGTAAGAACGGTGGTTGCATAGCATGGTTAAAGACAGGACCTTGTGCCAGACCGACAAATTATAAGGGTGAGCTTTACTATTGCTCCTACAAAGGATAGTAATTGCGTCCGACACGTTATAGACCATAATTAAAAGCATGTCAGGGGACATTGCCTTAACAGTTGCTTGTTCAACGCTTTCCTTTACAACCGAACGGTAGTTTACCGAAAGGTAGTATACGGGACAAGTAAACTGGACGTGTTGCTTTCCTAATACAAGGTTAGCAAGTGGGTGACACAAAACCGCAAGTTTTGAGCTGTAATTTTCAAATCTGAAACCCACCAAGCCCACAAAAATATTTTGCAAACACCGGTGAAGGGTTATTCCGGAAAACTTATCTAGGGTAAAAACTAGATTTAATTTTTAAAAGATCAAATGTTTTCATAAAGATCCAATTTCCTTAATGGATCTAAATTTTATAGTCATGTGGGACTGTAAACCACATCGTTACTACCATTGTTTATACCGCCGTAAAGAAATCACTGATGTACAAAGTGTGAAGAATAAAGAAGTGATTCTTGTATTTCAAGACTATATTGCTTGAGGACAAGCAACGCTCAAGTGTGGGAATATTTGATAATGCTAAAAATGAACATATATTTCATAGCATTATTCCTCAAGAAAGACAAGCTTTTAGTTGCAACTGTTCTATTTACAAGTGATATTCGTTTAAATAATAAAAGGTGAAGACAAAAGACAGATTCAACGAATTGAAGATGCAAACGACCAAAAAGCTCAAAAGTACAAAATACAATCAATGAGGTTCCAATTATTGATAAGAAACGTCTCAAAATTACAAGAGTACAAGATTCAAAACGCAAAGTACAAGATATTAAATTGTACGCAAGGACGTTCGAAAATCCGGAACCGGGACCAGAGTCAACTCTCAACGCTCGACGCAACGGGCTAAAAATTACAAGTCAACTATGCACATAAATATAATATAATATATAATTAATTCTTAAAATTAATATATATATTATCTTATATTATAAAACCGTCGGCAGAAGAAAACAACCAAATGTGAGCCTCCCCAGCTGGCCATGCGATCGCATGGCCTTGAAGAGCAAAGCTCATGCGATCGCATGAGCTCCTTTTCAGTTCACAGGCCTATAAATTCGCAGTTTGGTGAACGTAAAATCCATCCATCAATCTCTCTATCTATATGTAAACGTATATATTTATATTTATATTTTAATTTTAATTTTAAATCCTAACAATAAGGGTATGTTAGCGAATGTTGTAAGGGTGTAAGTCGAAATTCTGTCCGTGTAACGCTACGCTATTTTTAATCATTGTAAGTTATGTTCAACCTTTTTAATTTAATGTCTCGTAGCTAAGTTATTATTATACTTATTTAATCCGAAGTAATCATGATGTTGGGCTAAAAATATTAAAATTGGGTAATTGGGCTTTGTACCATAATTGGGGTTTGGACAAAAGAATGACACTTGTGGAAATTAGACTATGGGCTATTAATGGGCTTTATATTTGTTTAACTAAATGATAGTTTGTTAATTTTAATATAAAGATTTACAATTGGACGTACCAATAAATAACCATATACACTCGATCGGACACGATGGGCGAGGTATTTATATGTACGAATAATCGTTCATTTAACTGGACACGGGAATGGATTAATAGCCACTAGAATTATTAAAACAGGGGTGAAATTATGAACAAGGACACTTGGCATAATTGTTAACAAAGTATTAAAACCTTGGGTTACACTCAGTCGACATCCTGGTGTAATTATTAAACAAAGTAATAAAACCTTGTTACAGTTTAAGTCCCCAATTAGTTGGAATATTTGACTTCGGGTATAAGGATAATTTGACGAGGACACTCGCACTTTATATTTATGACGGATGGACTGTTATGGACAAAAACCAGACGGACATATTAAATAATCCAGGACAAAGGACAATTAACCCATGGGCATAAAACTAAAATCAACACGTCAAACATCATGATTACGGAAGTTTAAATAAGCATAATTCTTTTATTTCATATTTAATTTCCTTTATTTTATATTTAATTGCACTTCTAATTATCGCATTTTTATTTATTGTTATTGTATTTAATTGCACTTTTAATTATCGTACTTTTTAATTATCGCAAGTTTATTTTATCGCACTTTTATTTATCGCAATTTCATTATCGTTATTTACTTTACGCTTTAAATTAAGTCTTTTATTTATTTAATATTTTACATTTTGTTTTAACTAAAACTAAATTTTTAAAATCGACAAACCGGTCATTAAACGGTAAAAACCCCCCTTTATAATAATAATATTACTTATATATATATTTGTATTTTTATAAATTTAAACTAATATAGCGTTAAGCTTTGTGAAAAAGATTCCCTGTGGAACGAACCGGACTTACTAAAAACTACACTACTGTAAGATTAGGTACACTGCCTATAAGTGTTGTAGCAAGGTTTAAGTATATCCATTCAATAAATAAATAAATATCTTGTGTAAAATTGTATCGTATTTAATAGTATTTTATACCCCTTAGCTTTAACTATCAGTTGTACACGGGAGAACTTGAAGGGATGTTAAGTGGTAAGTGTTATCCGTAATGATTTACTTTTACTCGGTCTTCGTCGTTTTGGATGTTGACCTTATTGTGGAATGTGGTTACTCTTGGCATTGTACCTGTGAAGGGTACACCAAAGGGGTGATATCTCGGTACGAGATTGGTTGAGTTCTTCCCGATGTGAGGGATTGAGCAAGTTTCTAGTGCTCGGATTCATGGATTTGGTAAATAGCGTATGGAGATTAAGTTTAAAGGGGGTGATTCATCGGAAGGGTCGCTTAAGTGCGGCGTAAGATCTTCACGTTGCGGGAAATTTCGTAAACTTCGAGTTCGAAAGTACGTCGAAGGACCATAGGATGTAGGTTCGGATGGGTTAAGTGACGAAGATCACGAGGACGTGATCGAGTTTAAGTGGGGGAGAGTTGTAAGACCCAAATATTTATTGTACATAATGCATTTATGGTGTACGATGCGTGTATGAAGTGTACGAGACATGTAGGTGTTGCTTGCTCGAACGTCGAAGAAAACTGCACGTTGTTTGGAATCACAAGGTGTGTACGTACCTTTTCGACCCTAAATAAAGTATATGTTGATGTTTCAAAGCCTTACCATTGGAAAGAAAATCTTATTACGTTTCCAACGATATTTGATTCATCGAAAAGGAGTTACGGTCAAAAAGTTATGGCCAAAACAAGTTTGCAAAAGCTCGGATGAAACATGCAATTGTCACGGCGCGACCAGAATGGCCACGGCGTGACAAATGCCTATTTTGAGGGTCAGAAAGCTTAAAAAAGTGATCTAAAATCACCCTTTGGGCCACGGCGCGATAAATTTGCTCCGCGGCGCGATAATAGGCACGATCTGGTACTTTTCAGCCTTTTAATGAGTTAAATGAGGGGCAAAGTTGGTATTTCACATATGGACGGGTCTTTAGCCATAAAACTGATCCTAATCTTATCTAAACCTCATTTCCTTCTCATTTCTTCCCTCCCACTCACACCTCAAACCCTAGAGAGAGAGTAAAGGGTTTAGAGAGAGAAAGCTCGAATCGGGGATGAAGAAGAGTGATTCGGGTCGGATCTCAAGAGTTAAAGTTGTTCTCCTCGTTCACGGCTACGTTGTGATAGTGATGGTAAGTTCTAACTCCGAAATTCATCTTTATGATTTGATATTCAAGTTAGGGTTTTTAGCTTTTTAGTTGTAAAACCCATTTAGATGATGAAGTGGGTTATGGAAACTAGTTTTTTTTTATACATTGCGGGTTTTGGGTTGATTGACGTTTTGACCATGATTAGGCTTTGGTTTTGGGTGTAATCACTTAGTTTAGTGATTTTGGAAGCGTTGGAACCCTTTTGGGTGTATTTGAGTTGACTAATTTTGAGATGGGTCAAGATTAGGGTTTATGTGTCAAAATGGGTTTTAAGTCAAGTTTTAGTAAATCAAGTAGATAAATACTTGATTTAAGTGTTAGTGGTTGTCTTGGAAATATAATCACTAGTCGTTAGTGATTTTGGGGCGTTTTATGACTTTGGTCAAAATGAGCAATTGGAATTGGGTCAAAATTGAGGATGACACTAATTTGGATTAATTGGATGTTAAACGCTTTTGTTAAGTGTTAAATGATGCTTTTGATGTAATTACTCGCGAGAAGTGATTTTAGGTTAAAATTTGGTGTTTTAGCAATAAAGTCAAACTTGGTCAACCATGGAATGGGTTTTGTGTAAAATACGAGCTAGTATGCGTTTAGAGGTTAAAGTTGACATATTTGGGTATTTTAGGAACGCGGGAACCAGTCTCGTTAGTTTTGGACCTTCGGGTAGCGTTAAAAGTGCAAAAGGGTGTATTTTGCACTTGTTGTTCATTTGGGTGGGTCAAGAGTCCAAATGGGGTTGTATGTTGATTATGTGTATACCTATATGCGTATTATAGGTAAAATCTTGCTCGGTTGCGTGTGGTGAAGATTTCGCGCATGGTTTGTAATGCTCGAGTTCACGAGGTGAGTGGAATGATTATGCATATGTGTATATAATGTATTTACTTGTACGAGATTCGATGTGGGTTTAAGTTCGGGCGGTCGATACCACATCGGGTCAATATATGATATGGGTTTAAGTTCGGGCATTCGATGCCATGTCATATATGTGTGTGGGCATGTAGTGTGGGTTTAAAGTTCGGGCGTTCGATACCACATTACACGTGACCGGTGGGTTTAAAGTTCGGGCGATCGATACCACTCCGGGGTTAGTGTTATAATTTGTTGTGCACTAACGGTTGTTGGGAACACCAATGGGAAATTCGAAGTACCATTCCTTGTACTATTGGTTAACCATGGTTATGTGTTGTAGTGTAGCATATTATATTGTTCGAGTTATATATGCTATTGTTTATGCTAGCTTGTGGTCTTGAAGATTTAGCGATATACTTTGCAATGGTATGCCATTTAAATTGCTAGAGTGTATGAGGTATTTGTGTAAGTGTTTGCAAGTAGGTATATTATATATGTATATGTATAATTATTGCATTCACTAAGCTTTATGCTTACCCCTCTCGTTGTTTACCTTTTTACAGGTATTGTGATTATGAAGCTAGCTAGTTGTAGACTAGATGCTTAGGAGCGCTTGGGCTCGACCGGGTAGCTTTTGGATATTTGGATGCGGATGGGGGATTTAGTAGTCCCCGGGATTATGCTCTTGGTACTGGGTTGGGTTATTGAGTCTTAACCCGTATTTCTTGTGATCGGGTCATTATTACAAATGATTTTGTAAAGTGTAATTTGTGTGCCAAGGGTCATGATAGATTGTTAAACGTATCATTATGATGTTATGTTTTGATTAAAACAGAGTTGAAAATGTATTATATTAATGGGACCTAACTAATAAAAAAAATGTACTCCGTTTTTGGTTAAACGGATTTGGGTTGTTACAAAAGTGATTGAATTGAATGTTCATGCGGTAATTGAATGGTAGTTTGGCATCATAATCGTGTAATTACATTGAGTGATCTTTGTAGTTAGGATCTTAAGTGATTTTAATCTGGACTAAATCTTAATAGTGATTTATAATAATTTGTTTAATCAAAAGATCCATTATTGTGTGAATTGGTTACTTTACTTTAATTACATAATTTGTTACCTAGTTTACGTAAGTTTATTAGTTTAATCATATTTAGTTTGATTGTCTGAGTGAGATTAATGTGAGTTAGTCAAGTTTGGATAATTGGATTATAATTTATCAAGCATTTAATCAGCTTTAATTGAAAGAACAATCCACGTCATTAGTGAATCATCTGAGTAAGCATTGCTTCGTCCATCTGGTTATTTGTTTTACTTACTTTTCATCCTTAGTTTAATTACAAAACTCCCCCTTTTTACAACTTTGTTTTTAGGATAATTATTAGTTTAAATCTTAATTAACCGCTCTCTGTGGAATGAATCTGTACTTGCTAAATACTTTAGTACATTGATCTGGATTAGTTGCCTGATTCGTGTGTTGAAACCATTTAGTTCATAAAAATAATTTAGGTGTGGTTTTACAACATCAACTTTTTGGCGCCGCTGCAGGGGAGTGGTGTTATTTGACATTTTAAAGCTTTTCGTAGTTCGATCCTTTCGTAGAAGCTTGTTTTCTTGAAAGTTACTTCTTGTTATATTTGTTTTTCAGTTTTACGCATTAGTATTTGTTGTGGTGTGATCGCAGGTTAGGTACGTTTAAACTCTAGAACCGTCTAGAGTTTATCACACTCGCAACAAAGTTAAAGTAGAATATTTGATTTTAGAGGGTTTTGCCACTTACCCATCTACATTACGGAATTTTGAATTTGTTAAAAAGGAGCCACCGATGACGGATACTAATGATCAACCGATGTGGAGTGCCTGACAAGCTGCATCGCCTGAACTTCTAGCTCCCATCTGAAGACCAAATATTATGGCTGATCACTTTGAGGTTAAACCTCAATTTACTCATATGGTCAGGGAGAACATGTTTGATAGAAAAATCGATAATGCATATGAGTAGGTTGAGTAGTTTGATGAGCAGTTTGATGAGCTGTATGGGTTGTACCATCAAAAGAATGTGAGCATGAATGCATTCAAGCTGAGACTTGGGATTGGTTAAAATCTTAACCATCTAATTCCATTACAACTTACATGGATCTTTGTAAGAAGTTCATCAATAGATATTTTCCACCGGTTAAGGTTGCAAGATTGAAAGCTGAGATCAACTCTTTTGCTCAGAAATTTGATGAATCTTTACACGTGTATGGAACAGGTTGAAGAAGATGTTGTGTGACTGTCCTTAACACATGTTAGAGGTTGGTCCTATTGTTCAGATATTTTATCAGGGCATTGGTGATCACACTAGGGATGTCTTAGGCTCTTATGCGGGAGGAGTGTTTCTTTACAAGATGCCAAATCAGGTGTATCAACTTCTAGAAGATATATCCCAGCATACTTCTGAATGGTCATCATCATCAGGAGTGCTCCAATGAATAAAACAGTTTCTAGTGTGTATGATGAAGATGATGGTAGTGGCATGATACTTTCTTCGTTGTCTAATCAGTTGAAGACTTTTGGTAGAACATTTGAGAAGTTGAACAAGATTATGGTTGCTATACAAGTGGGTTTTTAACGTTGCAATGAGCCTCATTTAACTAACTATTGTGATATTAATGATAGGCTAATGATTGAGCTGGTTAATTTTGCGGGTAATCAATTTCAGGGTAGTTGGATTATCAATGGAATGGACCACCGGGGTTCTACAACAAAAACTACCAACAACCTTGTTTATTAGTGATCTAATGATAATATTCATATGTTAACCACTTTGTTTTGATGATGACACCAAGTCTTATGTGCTTAAACAATGTATAGTACAACACAAGTTCACAAGCCTACACAATCTCTAGCAAATGACCAATACAAAAAATAGACAAGTCAAAAGAGTCATTTGAAAAACACTGGAAGAGAATGGCTGGGTCTATGGTAGACCGCATGTCAGACCGTGGATGCCCTGTTGATAATGCTAAAAACGAACATATATTTCATAGCATTATTCCTCAAGAAAGACAAGCTTTTAGTTGCAATTGTCCTATTTACAAGTGATATTCGTTTAAATAATAAAAGGTGAAGACAAAAGGCAGATTCGACGAATTGAAGACACAAACGACCAAAAAGCTCAAAAGTACAAAAGAAAATCAAAGAGGTTCCAATTATTGATAAGAAACGTCTCGAAATTACAAGAGTACAAGATTCAAAATGCAAAGTACAAGATATTAAATTGTACGCAAGGACGTTCGAAAATCCGGGACCGGGACCAGAGTCAACTCTCAACGCTCGATGCAACAGACTAAAAATTACAAGTCAACTATGCACATGAATATAATATAATATATAATTAATTCTTAAAATTAATATATATATTATAATATATTTAAAAATCGTCGGCAAACAAAGAGCCAAAGCTTGGTGAGCTGTAAAAACAAACTCCACGGCTCGCGGAGTTTGAAGGCAAAAATGCCGCGAGTCGTGGAGCTTCCCTGGACTCAAATCCCTATAAAAGCAAACACAGTTTGATCGTAAAAATAATCCTAAAATCTCTCTTTCTCTAATTCTAATAATAAGGGTATGTTAGCGAATGTTGTAAGGGTGTAAGTCGAAATTCTGTCCGTGTAATGCTACGCTATTTTTAATCATTGTAAGTTATGTTCAACCTTTTTACATTAATGTCTCGTAGCTAAGTTATTATTATGCTTATTTAAAACGAAGTAATCATGATGTTGGGCTAATTACTAAAATTGGGTAATTGAGCTTTGTACCATAATTGAGGTTTGGACAAAAGAACGACACTTGTGGAAATTAGACTATGGGCTATTAATGGGCTTTATATTTGTTTAACTAAATGATAGTTTGTTAATTTTAATATAAAGATTTACAATTGGACGTCCCTATAAATAACCATATACACTCAATCGGACACGGTGGGCGGGATATTTATATGTACGAATAATCGTTCATTTAACCGGACACTGGAATGGATTAATAGTCACTAGAATTATTAAAACATGGGTGAAATTATGTACAAGGACACTTGGCATAATTGTTAACAAAGTATTAAAACATTGGGTTACACGCAGTCGATATCCTGGTATAATTATTAAACAAAGTATTAAAATCTTGTTACAGTTTAAGTCCCCAATTAGTTGGAATATTTAACTTCAGGTATAAGGATAATTTGACTAGGACACTCGCACTTTATATTTATGACTGATGGACTGTTATGGACAAAAACCAGACGGACATATTAAATAATCCAGGACAAAGGACAATTAACCCATGGGCATAAAACTAAAATCAACACGTCAAACATCATGATTACGGAAGTTTAAATAAGCATAATTCTTTTATTTCATATTTAATTTCCTTTATTTTATATTTAATTGCACTTCTAATTATCGCACTTTTATTTATTGTTATTGTATTTAATTGCACTTTTAATTATCGTACTTTTTAATTATCGCAAGTTTATTTTATCGCACTTTTATTTATCGTAATTTCATTATCGTTATTTACTTTACGCTTTAAATTAAGTCTTGTATTTATTTTTAATATTTTACATTTAGGTTTTAACTGCGACTAAAGTTTTAAAATCGACAAACCGGTCATTAAACGGTAAAAACCCCCTTTATAATAATAATATTACTTATTTATATATTTGTATTTTTATAATAGTAAACTAATATAGCGTTAAGCTTTGATTAAAAGATTCCCTGTGGAACGAACCGGACTTACTAAAAACTACACTACTGTACGATTAGGTACACTGCCTATAAGTGTTGTAGCAAGGTTTAAGTATATCCATTCTATAAATAAATAAATATCTTGTGTAAAATTGTATCGCATTTAATAGTATTTCCTTGTAAAATATAAAGCTATTTTATATACACCTCGCATAACATCAAGGATTTTTGGCGCCGCTGCCGGGGAGATTAAACGCCGAAAGCGCAACGCTAAATATTAAAAAAAAGATTTTTATTTTTAGTTTACTTTTATAAAAAATACGCTTTTGTAAAAATACGTGTTAATTATTCGAAAATATAAAAAGAAAACATAAATATAAATATTTTTAAGAGTTTGTTAAATATTTAAGTTTTATAAAGTTTCTTTATTTTTATTTTATAAAAATATAAGTTTTATTTAAATATTTTGTTTTTATTTAAAACATAAAATCAAAGATAATATATATATATATATATATATATATATATATATATATATATATATATATATATATATATATATATATATATATATATATATATATATATATATATATATATATATATATATATATATATATATATATATAAATCTATTTTTAAGATTTTTATAAAATTATAGAGTATTTCTATTTTTTTTTAGTTTTTAAAACATAAGTTTTTATTTAGTTTTTATAAATATTTTATTTAATTATTAAAACAGAAAATATAAAACATAAAAAAAAAACAAAAACGCGTCGAATTTAAATCAGCCTGTCATCTGAAATTTGGAATTCCGCGACTCGCGGTGTTTATTGCCATGTGGTACCGCGACTCGCGGAGCCGTCTGACACGGGCCACACAGGAACCCTAACAGCATTAGTTACGGGATAATTATTATTATTATTATTAATTTTAAAACCTAATTAGGGTTTGATTAGTTAATTAATTTTAATTAATTTAGTTTTATTTATTTAATTTGTAATATTAAGTTTATTTAGTTTTATTAATATATAAAAATTAATAATTTTATAAAATAAATAATATAAAAATAATATTTTTATAAAAATTGTACTTTTTACAACTTTTAGTATATTTTTATATTTTGTCTCTTTTTAATTGTTTTAGCGTAATATTTGTGTTTTTCGCTAGTTTTTAGTTTTAAACTCAGTTTTTGCCATAGTTATTTTTATTTCTAGATTTTTAGGCTTTGCCGTAAAATCCCTTAAGTGCTTTTTCTTGAGACTAAGGTTTAGGTGCTTTAGAATTTTGCGACGCCTTTTTAAGTTTTAGTACCTTTTTAAGATATTGCCATTTGGGATATAGTTTTACTTGTAAGCTTTAATATTTTTCGACGCCTTTTACCTATGTATCAATTATCATTCCAATTAGTAATCTCAATTTGCGATTATAATTTTAAGTTAGTGATAGTAATAAGGTTGGGTTAGTCGAGTGTTTTTAAGTTTTATAGTCATTCTCTGTTTCTTTCATTTTTCGGCGCCTTTTTCAATTTTTTTTCTTTTTCGACCTTTTTCGACGCGCTCTTTTTCTTTCGTATTTCTCGCCATTCTATTTTTTAGGACATAGATTTTTATTCTACTTCTTATCTAATATTTCTTAAAATTACAAAAAATTGTTTTAAGTGGTTAAATTGATAGACATCAAAATTTTCTGGTTCGTAGTAATAGTTGGATTTGTACGTGGACCGGGTTATTGGAGCCAAACAGTCCTCAATTATATTGAGACCAAACGAATCCTGCCCCTCTGCTGCATCTTTTGGCTATTCGAAACATGGGCAAAATCAGAAAAGTCTATTAATTGGATAACTTATATAATTTTTCTTTCCTTTTAAAAACTAATAGGATAGGATATTCAGTGAATGCACCGAGCAAGACGTTCACCACCTTTTGTACGTTCACCACCTGTAACTAGATCAAGACATTTAGCAAATATTACCGCCGTTAATTTTTCTTTAGAATCGTCATCCAGTCGACCAAGTACTCCAAGTCAAATTTTCGATAATCCATTTTTTGAACCCAACCTCACAATTGAGAATCCGAAGAATATTCAGGGACAATTCATAGATCCTGAACCATTAATTTTTCCTCCGGAACCACCAATCATTCAAACAGAGATTGTTGAGGAACGAACCATTAAATCAGAATCCTCTAGTGATTCCGATTCAACAAATTCAATTATGGAGAATCTGGAACCTTTAAGTGTGGAAGACCGAATGAGAGCTAAACGCACTGGCCAAGGTCACGCAATTACTCATCCAGACATTAATGCGCCAGATTATGAAATCAAAGGACAAATTCTACATATGGTGACTAATCAATGCCAATTTAGTGGTGCACCGAAGGAAGATCCAAATGAACATCTTCGTACCTTTAATAGGATCTGCACACTATTTAAAATAAGAGAAGTGGAGGATGAACAGATATATCTCATGTTATTTCCCTTGACTTTAAAGGGAGAAGCCAAAGATTGGTTGGAATCGTTACCTGAAGGGGCGATTGATACATGGGATGTTTTAGTTGAAAAATTTCTTAAACAATTCTTTCTGGCATCTAAAGCCGTAAGACTTCAAGCAGAAATTGTTACGTTCACACAGAAACCAAATGAAACTCTATATGAGGCATGGAAAAGATTTGGAAAGTTATTAAGAGGTTGTCCGCAACATGGTTTAGACACCTGTCAAATAGTACAAATATTCTACCAAGGATGCGACATCACTACAAGGAAAGACATCGATATAGCAGCTGGTGGTTCTATTATGAAGAAAACCGAAACTGATGCTTATAAAATTATTGATAACACTGCTTCCCACTCACATGAGTGGCATCAAGAAAAAGATATCGTTAGATCATCTAAAGCAGCTAGAGCCGATTCTAGCCATGACTTAGATTCCATTTCCGCAAAGATAGATGCTGTCGAGAGACGAATGGAAAAGATGACTAAAGATATCCACTCAATACGAATTAGTTGTGAGCAGTGTGGAGGACCACATTTGACAAAAGATTGTCTCAGTATTGAATTAACAATGGAACAAAGAGAGAATGTTTCATATCTAAACCAAAGGCCTGGAAATAATTATCAGAATAATTATCAACCGCCAAGACCGATTTACAATCAAAACCAGAATTATAACCGAAATATTCCATACAACAACCAACAAGGTCCTAGCAATCAACAAGTATCCAATAATACTTACAATCAGTAAAGACCTAATTTTCAAAACAAACCACCACAACCCGATGATAAAAAGCCGAATTTAGAAGATATGATGACAAAGCTAGCTGAAACTCAAACGCAGTTTTTCACATCTCAAAAACAAACCAATGAACAAAATGCTCAAGCATTTAGAAATCAACAAGCTTCTATTCAAAATTTGGAACAAGAAGTAAGTAACCTAGCAAGGTTAATAGGTGAAAGAAAATCGGGAAGTTTACCTAGTGATACAAATGCTAACCCCCGAAATGAAACAGCTAAAGCCATTACCACAAGAAGTGTACAACACTTAAACCACCTGAAAAACCTGAAACTTCTGATGAAACTATTCCTACTCCACAAGAACCACAACCTGAACAAGATAAGAAAACAGAACCGGTAGTTGAAAAGGTTAATGAAGATAACACAGTTAAGGCTAAACCTTATGTTAAACCATACCAACCACCACTTCCTTACCCGAGTAAGATGAAAAAGAGAAACTTGAAGCCGAGCAATCCAAATTCTTGTATATGTTTAAACAGATAAATGTAAATCTACCTTTCATTGATGTAATTTCAGGAATGCCTAGATATGCTAAATTTCTAAAAGATCTAATCTCGAATAGAAAGAAAATGGAAGAACTCTCGGCTGTTACTATGAATGCTAATTGTTCAGCAGTGCTGTTGAATAAGATATCAGAAAAACTATCTGATCCAGGAAGTTTCACAATTCCATGTTTTCTGGGTAGTCTTAGTTCAATAGAAGAATTGGCAGACTTAGGTGCTAGTATAAATTTAATGCCGTATTCACTATACGCTAAACTAGACCTTGGAGAATGGAAACCAACAAGAATAATCATACAACTAGCCGATCGATCAATAAAATATCCTAGAGGGATAATGGAAAACATTCTAGTTAAAGTTGGTACTTTAGTATTTCCAGTAGATTTTGTTGTTCTGGACATGGAAGAAGATTCTCAAGTTCCTCTCATATTAGGAAGACCATTCTTAAACACGGCTAAAGCAATGATAGACATGTTTGGTAAGAAACTAACCCTAAGTATAGAGGATGAGAGTGTTACCTTTTCAGTTGATAGAGCAATGCAACAACCACAATCTGTAGATGATACATGTTATTATATTCAAGCTATAGATTCACATGCAGAATTGTTAGAAGAATTTCTAGAATTACAAGGAACAGGAGAATGTTCTTTAGGAGAAGGTAATGAAACAATTGATGAAGCTGAAATGTTAGCTACACTAATGGCTAATGGATATGAACCAACAACGGAAGAAATTCAAATGCTAAAAGAAGAAGACAGATATCGATATAAATCATCGATAGAAGAACCTCCGAAATTAGAGTTAAAGCCACTTCCAAACCATTTGGAATACGCTTATTTACATGGTGAATCTGAATTACCTGTAATAGTATCGTCTTCTCTTACTGAAAATAAAAAATCTCAACTCATTTCTGTGTTGAAAGCTCATAAACCAGCCATTGCATGGAAGATTCATGATATTAAAGGAATAAGTCCTTCGTATTGCACACATAAAATCCTTATGGAAGAAGGTCATAAAACGTATGTGCAACGCCAACGAAGACTAAATCTTAATACGCAAGATGTTGTTAAAAAAGAAATTATTAAACTGCTAGATGCAGGTTTAATTTATCCAATTTCTGATAGTCCATGGGTAAGCCCAGTTCAATGCGTGCCTAAGAAGGGTGGCATGACTGTCATCACAAATGAAAAAATGAGCTTATTCCTACTAGGACTGTAACAGGATGGCGTGTATATATTGATTATAGAAAATTAAATGACGCCACCAGAAAAGATCACTTTCCCTTACCTTTCATTGATCAAATGTTGGAAAGATTAGCCGGAAATAGTTATTATTATTTTCTTCATGGATTTTCCGAATATTTTCAAATTCCAATAGCACCCGAAGACCAAGAAAAAATCACATTCACGTGCCCTTATGGTACTTTTGCTTACAAACGCATGCCATTTGGACTTTGCAATGCCCCTGCAACCTTTCAAAGGTGCATGATGGCGATTTTTCACGACATGATAGAAGAATGCATGGAAGTTTTCATGGATGACTTTTCAGTTTTCGGTGATACATTTGAATCATGTCTAGTTAATCTGGAATGAATGCTTATTAGATGCGAACAATCAAATCTAGTACTTAATTGGGAGAAATGCCATTTCATGGTTAAAGAAGGCATCGTTCTTGGTCATAAAATTTCAAAGGAAGGAATTGATGTGGATAGAGCTAAAGTAGATGTAATTGCTAAACTTCCATATCCCACCAATGTTAGAGGAGTTAGGAGTTTTCTAGGGCATGCCGGTTTTTACCGACGTTTCATAAAAGATTTTTCTAAAATTGCAACTCCTATGAATAAACTCCTAGAAAAGGATGCTCCATTCATCTTTTCAGATGAATGTATCAAATCTTTTAATATTCTTAAAGAGAAACTCACTAATGCGCCGATCATGATAATACCAAATTGGAATCTACCGTTTGAACTTATGTGCGATGCAAGTGATTTTGCAATGGGAGCCGTTTTAGGACAAAGGATTGAAAAACGATTTCAACCTATATATTATGCTAGTAAGACGTTACAAGGAGCACAAACAAATTACACAACTACTGAAAAAGAACTCCTTACTATTGTCTTTGCTTTTGAGAAATTTCGATCATATCTCGTTCTTGCAAAAACGGTGGTCTATACCGACCATTCTGCTCTCAGATACCTATTTTCGAAACAAGATGCCAAACCAAGATTAATCCGTTGAATCTTACTCTTACAAGAGTTCGATATTGAAATCCGAGATAAAAGAGGAGCAGAAAATCTCGCCGCTGATCATCTTTCTCGTCTTGAAAATCCCGAATTAGAAGTTCTAAATGAATCGGCCATACAAGACAACTTTTCTGATGAATATCTATTGAAGATAGATTATAATGAAATACCATGGTTTGTAGACTATGTAAACTACTTAGTATGTGGATTCCTTGAAAAAGGATTATCGTACCAAAAACGAAAGAAATTCTTCAGTGATATAAAACACTATTTTTGGGAAGATCCACATCTGTTTAAAAGTTGTCCCGATGGAATAATACGCCGATGTGTATTCGGAGATGAAGTTAGTAAAATTTTAAACCATTGTCACACAGGACCAACAGGAGGGCATTATGGGCCTCAACTAACAGCAAGAAAAGTTTATGATGCTGGATTCTATTGGCCTACAATTTGCAAAGACGCACACCTTCTTTGCAAATCCTGTGATGCTTGTCAAAGGGCCGGAAAAATAAGTCAACGTTATGAAATGCCACAAAATGTCATTCAAGTATGTGAAGTATTTGACATTTGGCGTATTGACTTTATGGGTCCATTTCCAAAATCTCATAATAATCTATATATTCTCGTAGCCATTGATTATGTATCTAAATGGGCGGAAGCACAAGCTCTCCCAACTAACGATGCATGAGTTGTAGTCAACTTTTTAAAATATCTTTTTGCAAGGTTTGGAACACCGAAAGCTTTAATAAGTGATCGGGGAACTCATTTCTGTAATAATCAACTTGAGAAAGTTCTTAAAAGATATGGAGTAACTCATAAAATCTCCACCGCATATCATCCACAAACAAGTGGACAAGTTGAAAATACCAACCGAGCTTTAAAACGTATTCTAGAAAAAACCGTAGAATCAAATCCGAAGGAATGGTCCATTAAATTGGAGGATGCACTCTGGGCTTTTAGAACAGCCTACAAAACTCCAATTGGAATCACACCTTTTAAACTCGTTTACAAAAAATCATGTCATCTTCCAGTAGAAATTGAACACAAAGCATTTTGGGCTTTAAAGACATGTAATCTTGATTTACATGAAGCTGGACGTCTACGGTTAAGTCAACTAAACGAATTAGAAGAATTAAGACATGAAGCATACGAAAATTCATTAATCTATAAAGAAAGAACGAAGAAATGGCATGATAAAAGAATCAGAAGTTCAAAAGAATTTAAAGAAGGAGACAGAGTTCTTCTTTTCAATTCACGATTCAAGCTATTTCCTGGAAAATTGAAATCAAGATGGTCTGGACCATTCATAGTCAAAAGAGTTTTCTCATACGGAACGATAGAATTAATAAATTCAAATGGAATTGAATTTAAAGTTAATGGTCATAGAGTTAAACACTACATAGATAGTCCGATGGAAGTCGATAACGAAGTTAATCACAATTTCGATACCACAGCTAACTAAGTGTGGGGAGAATAAAGTCTTTTAAGGATTTTATGTATTTCTGTTAGAGTTAGATTTTCTGTTTTCGTGTAGTTCTCGAAAATGGAACCCGAATGGTCTTTCCCTAGCAGACCCTAAAGAACTAGTCTTCTCCCCCCATTCTGAATTTTTATTTTTTTAGGTTTTTACGAAATAAAGACTTCCTGTGAACTAAACCATGGTCTAATGCTACATGCTTTGATCACTAAATGTAATAATGACACACTTCCGAGTGCACTATTATCAGTAATCAGAGAAAGATTGGACGGAGTAAGAAAAGAATCCAGATGCGAAGATAATAAGTTACAATTTGGTAAAGGAAAATCAAAATCCGCAGCGAAAAGAAGAGCACGACACCTAGAAAGATGTCACAAATGCGAAAAATGGTCACATGGAGGTAAATGTTCAAATAATCAAACCTATTCAAACACCGAATTTGTTACTTTATGCAGAGACGGACCGTTCATATGTTTAGAAGAAAAAACACTGAATGCTCGAGGTTACGCCTATGTAGCCATGGAAAATCAATTAAACCGACTATCTTATGAATGAGATAGATCATATCACTAAGAATACTATCTAACAGGTAAGTCTGTACAGTTTTAATTTTTTATTTTCATTTTTAACCTTTTGATAATAAACGCTAATTTATTCGCTATAAATTATTAAATTGGTATTCGATGAAATTAGGTTTGGCGACCGAAATTATTGATATCATACAAAAATTTATTACATCACTGCGAAATTTAACGTTTATTCTTAAGGTATAAATATCTTTAATCAATCAACCCAAAATATTTCAAAAATTCGTCATGAGTTTAATTAGGTCATGGAACCGAAATTACTTTACCGAAAAGAGGGGCGCATATTTTTGATTTTATTTTTACCATGGTTTTAAAATTAATATATAAATCTTAAATTAATATTGTAAACTTTTTAAATTAATATATTTAAAATTGTAAATATTTGAACAATTGATATTTTTAAGTTTGTATGTATAAAAACAAAAATATAATATAAGTTTGGTGTGAATTTTTAATTTTATGCATTTTAAAATTAAGTTTGGTGTGAATTTTTAATATTATGCATTTTTAATTAAGTTTGGTGTAAATTTTTAATTTTATGCATTTTTAAATTTAAGTTGTGTGAATTTAAAAACAAAAATTTACATTATTTCGTTAAGTTAAAAATATGATTTTTAAAATTCGTCGTAAGTTGAAGACTATGTCTTTGAACCGAAATTGCTTTACCCGAGGGAGGGACGAGAACTTTTATTATCATTATTTTTAATCTTATTGAATTAAAGTATGCCAAAAACATTTAAAAAAACCTAAAAAAATCTTTGCTTTTAAAACCGCGCTTTAAATAGACAAATTTTAAAATTTTGTCGAAGGACGGACTAGGACATCGATCCAAAACGACCTCATCCTAAAACAAAGGAAAACAAAATTTTAAATTTATTTTATATTTGTTTTATAAGTTAAGGATTATAAAAAAAAAAAAAAAGCACCGCGACTCGCGGAGTTTGTAAGGTCCAAATGCCGCGACTCGCGGAGAGACCAAAACCCAGAAAAAAAATAAAAGGGATCGAACTGATCAGTCCACACCTCCCACACACATATACTGCGAAAAAACACCCGAAAATACACACAAACACTCCGAAATTCGTAATTTTTAGCCTTTTTTCATCAAATCTTTTACTAAAATCATGTTAAGAAGGATGTTATCAAGGAATTACTCAAGGAAAACGGTAAATTTCTACACCTAAACACCATTTAATCCGAAAATTAGTGTTCTTGAGCAATTTTTTACCCAATTCGATTTTGATGCTTTTTAGTGTAATTATGCTTAAATTGCTTATGTATTATGCTTGTATAACCTAGATTGATGCTATTTAACATGATTAGAAGCCTTAAACTTCAAATTTTGAGTAATCTAGGGTTTGTGTTCTTGAGCAAATTTGGGGCTTTTTGATATAAACAGGTTATGGCCGATTTTTGTCATGAATTATTACTAAATTAAGTAGTGTAACATGTTTAGGTAGTTAAATGATCCAAACTTTGAGCCTAAACATGATTTTAAAGAATTAAAGTGGACTTTTTCAAGTCTAAAATTCATGAACTTGATTTATTTGATATATTTGCCAATTGAGACTTGTTTAATTGTTAGTAATGATTATTTTGACATGTTATTTGAGTTGAATGCTTATGAACTTGGCGAACATTTTCGTATATGCTTATTTGAAAAAGTGTAGATTTGATAAAAATATGAAAATGAGCATAAGTTTGATATAAATTGGACATGTCATTGTAATTATTTTGATTTATGATTTTGCTGACACTAATGCATATTTGGATGCACAAAAATTGTGTTTGATGTGTTTTGCAGACTAAAAGGGGTGAATCTTCATCCCAAGCTCGCAATGCTCCTCCTGAGAATGCGGAACAACAGGATGTTGATAGCTATTATAAACAAGATATACCTCATCCAGTTATGATATTTTCAGATATGCACTTGGAAGATTTGCACCCGAACTTGAGATTTGACAGACGTTGGATAGATTATCCAAAATACCAAAGGGGCTTGCATACTCTTCATTCTAAAGATGTTTAAGTACCTAAGGTAATAGAATGGGGATCATTAGAAGCTGTAGAATTGGCCGGGCCAATTAGAGAATTACTTACACAGAGGTATGGTAATTCTACTTTTAACGATTGGGTACGATTATTCAGCATGCGTAGACCTGTATATAAAGTATGGTGTGAAGAATTATTGTGTAGTATAGAAATAAATGATCGGGTAGTTAGTTTAACCGATCGATCTTTTATTAGATTTTTGTTAGGGGGTTCGATGCGCCACATGTCTCTACTAGACATGGCTCAGGCCTTACGTATATATACGCCTGAGGAGTTAGCATCTGCCGATTGTAGAGGGTTGATATTGAACGGTAGGAAAATTGATGAAAATTTTGATACGCATGGTATATGGAGTCAAATGACTAGCCATCACCGATTTAAAGGGGGAAATTACTCTTATTTGGATATAGATAGAGCAGAGTTAAGAGTAAATCATAGGTTTTTAGCCAATTCGATTACACAATGAGGTAAGAATAAGGAAAAGGTAAATGAACAGGATTTGTTTTACCACATGTGTATTCGAGACCCACAAAGCGCTGTAAGTATACCTTATTGTGTGGGTTATTATTTATCAGCTATGGTTAGGGGGATGATACCGCATAGCATAATAGGAGGTGGTATATTTATTACTTTGATTGCTGAATATCTCGATGTGGATATAAGTCGGGGGGGATTATTAATCGAAGAACCAGAACCCCACGATACAATTGGTTTAAATGTATACCATTGTGCTAAAGTTTTGAAGAGGCGAAATAACGCCGCAGTACGATATAATGGTAGACATCCACAGCTTGAGAGAAACCAACAGCCAGGTAATGTGGGAGGGGGAAATGAAATGACAGAAATGCAAAGGTTTATAGCTTCACAAGAGTATGAAAATGCTAGACATCGAGCATTTGAAGATTGGCAAGTTCATCAAAACCAAATCATAGCTCATTGCCAACATGTAGGTAGAAACTATATTCCTACTCCATCGCGCGTATTTCCTCCCTGGTCTATAGAGATCCAACCACCGTATCCTACGTATAACCCAGCCGAAGCATTCTATAACACATATGGTTATGCATGGAACCCCTACTGGTATCAGTGTCATCCCTAGTCTACTTAGTTTTATTTATTTTATTATTTGTAATGTTGATACTTATGTTAATATTGTAATAGTTTTATAATTTTCTAACTTTTATTATTAGATTTTAATAATTTTTGAATGTTGGGTAATATACCAAACTTCAAAAATATGTATATATGTTTGCAGTTTATCTTATGTACACAACAGGGTAAAACAAAGCATTTTCAAAGACTGGCATTAAGTTCAGCAAAAGCAACTAATTTTGACGACAAGATGCAAAATATATGTGAAATAACATCAAGACGGAATGAACAAATGATGTGCACCATTTATCATTCAACACAAACAACAATATGTTTGAAAACTTTGGTAAAATTTAATCATTTCTACACTAATCACCCTCAATAATTTAAATTGCTACTGATTTCTTGCAAATGAGGGCATTGCAAGATCTTAAGTGTGGAAAGGGGTTAAATTCTTTCGGATTTTTAAAATTTTTATCTTAAACACTTGGTTACCATTAAAAATACTAGTAAAGCAGTAGTTGTATTAGAATCTAGTGCTCTCTGATAATAAAGAACAGCCCTAGTCTTATATACTGACTACCCAATTCTAGTAAAATTTTTCAAAATTTTCAATTAAATGAACTCAAAATCATGTTTATACATATTTATGAATGATAAAACTAGGTTTTAACACCGAAATTATTGTTACCTCGGAAAGGACATAAATTGAGAAACAAACCAAAATGTTAGAATTCATTTAAAATGGAATAGAGGACAATAAAAAGGAAAATAAAAGCCAAGTGTGGGAAATTTTCACCAAGTTATTCAAAATATATATCACATATTTTTGTACAAATAATTGAAGATACTTTTGTTTTGGACTAAATTAACTGTTTTACCCGATGAAAGAAAAGAAGAGATGGATCTACACGATGAATCAATTCCATCATTAAAAGGAAGTAAAGTCTTCCGAAAAAGACACGCGCTTCTTGATTTAGGTCATGAAGTTGTCGTCCAGACCAGCTGTAGGTTGATGAAAAATCTAGAAAAGTCATCTCTAAAATCAGCAGGAAATCCACGGACCTCAGCATAAAACAGGGTCGCCAAGTGGTCAGATTTATCCTAACCATGAGAAGGATTTATCTCGTACAATAGGGGGCACCGTGCAAATTAGCTGGATAAGACTAATGAATCAGATCCCCAGAAAGGATAATCTCCTTAAAGATCAAAAATCAGCTTTTAAGACTGATATTACTCAATCCTTGAGATTGACCTTAAAGATTGAGAATTACAAACTCATGGAATTCAATGATGTCTAAACTCGAGCTTGAACGAGAAAATATTTTGATCAAAATTACAAACCGATTTGTTTTCTGAAAACCTATTTTCAATGCGTTCATTACCATTGAACGTAAAATCCTAGGAATTCACCTGGAATTCATTAGGTCACCTGAACCAAATCGAGTGTCAACAGTAAGAACGGTGGTTGCATAGCATGGTCAAAGACAGGACCTTGTGCCAGACCGAAAAATTATAAGGGTGAGCTTTACTGTTGCTCCTACAAAGGATAGTAATTGCGTCCGACACGTTATAGACCATAATCAAAAGCATGTCAGGGGACATTGCCTTAACAGTTGCTTGTTCAAACGCTTTCCTTTACAACTGGACGGTAGTTTACCGAAAGGTAATATACGGAACAAGTAAACTGGATGTGTTGCTTTCCCAATACAAGGTTAGCAAGTGGGTGACACAAAACCACAAGTTTTGAGCTAAATTTTCAAATATGAAACCCACCAAACCCACAAAAAGAATTTGCAAACACCGGTGAAGGGTTATTCCGGAAAACTTATCTAGGGTAAAAGCTAGATTGAATTTTCAAAAAGATCTAATGTTTTCATAAAGATCCAATTTTCTTAAAGGATCTAAATTTTATAGTCATGTGGGACTGTAAACCACATCGTTACTACCATTGTTTATACTGCCTTAAAGAAATCACTGATGTACAAAGTGTGAAGAATAAAGAAGTGTTTCTAGTATTTCAAGACTATATTGCTTGAGGACAAGCAACGCTCAAGTGTGGGAATATTTGATAATACTAAAAACGAACATATATTTCATAGCATTATTCCTCAAGAAAGACAAGCTTTTAGTTGCAATTGTCCTATTTACAAGTGATATCCGTTTAAATAATAAAAGGTGAAGACAAAAGGCAGATTCGATGAATTGAAGACACAAACGACCAAAAAGCTCAAAAGTACAAAAGACAATCAAAGAGGTTCCAATTATTGATAAGAAACGTCTCGAAATTTCAAGAGTACAAGATTCAAAACGCAAAGTACAAGATATTAAATTGTACGCAAGGACGTTCGAAAATCCAGGACCGGGACCAGAGTCAACTCTCAACGCTCGACGCAACGGACTAAAAATTACAAGTCAACTATGCACATGAATATAATATAATATATAATTAATTCTTAAAATTAATATATATATTATAATATATTTAAAAATTGTCGGCAAACAAAGAGCCAAAGCTGGGTGAGCTGTAAAAACAAACTCCGCGACTCGCGGAGTTTGAAGGCAAAAAATGCCGCGAGTCGCGGAGCTTCCCTGAACTCAAATCCCTATAAAAGCAAACGCAGTTTGATCGTAAAAATAATCCTAAAATCTCTCTTTCTCTATATGTAAACGTAATATATATATATATATTTTAATTTTAATTTTAATTTTAATTCTAATTCCAATAATAAGGGTATGTTAGCGAATGTTGTAAGGGTGTAAGTTGAAATTCTGTCCATGTAACGCTACGCTATTTTTAATCATTGTAAGTTATGTTCAACCTTTTTACATTAATGTCTCGTAGCTAAGTTATTATTATGCTTATTTAAAACGAAGTAATCATGATGTTGGGCTAATTACTAAAATTGGGTAATTGGGCTTTGTACCATAATTGAGGTTTGGACAAAAGAACGACACTTGTGGAAATTAGACTATGGGCTATTAATGGGCTTTATATTTGTTTAACTAAATGATAGTTTGCTAATTTTAATATAAAGATTTACAATTGGACGTCCCTACAAATAACCATATACACTCAATCGGACACGATGGGCAGGATATTTATATGTACGAATAATCGTTCATTTAACCGAATACGGGAATGGATTAATAGTCACTAGAATTATTAAAACAGGGGTGAAATTATGTACAAGGACACTTGGCATAATTGTTAACAAAGTATTAATACCTTGGGTTACACGCAGTCGATATCCTGGTGTAATTATTAAACAAAGTATTAAAATCTTGTTACAGTTTAAGTCCCCAATTAGTTGGAATATTTAACTTCAGGTATAAGGATAATTTGACGAGGACACTCGCACTTTATATTTATGACTGATGGACTGTTATGGACAAAAACCAGACGGACATATTAAATAATCCAGGGCAAAGGACAATTAACCCATGGGCATAAAACTAAAATCAACACGTCAAACATCATGATTACGGAAGTTTAAATAAGCATAATTCTTTTATTTCATATTTAATTTCCTTTATTTTATATTTAATTTCACTTCTAATTATCGCACTTTTATTTATTGTTATTGTATTTAATTGCACTTTTAATTATCGTACTTTTTAATTATCGCAAGTTTATTTTATCGCACTTTTATTTCTCGCAATTTCATTATCGTTATTTACTTTACGCTTTAAATTAAGTCTTGTATTTATTTTTAATATTTTACATTTAGGTTTTAACTGCGACTAAAGTTTTAAAATCGACAAACCGGTCATTAAACGGTAAAAACCCCCCTTTATAATAATAATATTACTTATTTATATATTTGTATTTTTATAATAGTAAACTAATATAGCGTTAAGCTTTGATTAAAAGATTCCATGTGGAACGAACCGGACTTACTAAAAACTACACTACTGTACGATTAGGTACACTACCTATAAGTGATGTAGCAAGGTTTAAGTATATCCATTCTATAAATAAATAAATATCTTGTGTAAAATTGTATCGCATTTAATAGTATTTCCTTGTAAAATATAAAGCTATTTTATATACACCTCGCATAACATCACCTGTAACTTGGTTCTAAGAAACAAGGTACATGGTCGACTCTACGGTCTGCCGTGGGTCGACCGGAGTTTTCTCTATCCGAATTTTTGATCAAAAAATGTTTAACTACTTCGGGGCATCTATAATTTATTGAACTTATTTCAACATGCTTAGAATAGTTGTCTCCTTCATATCCAAATGAGTTTTGGTCACTAAGACACTAATCTTGGTTAATCACACTTAAAGACGTCTTAATGACACTTTTAGCTTTTGATTAATGTTAAACACATAAGTATTGCTAAATATTCTTTATCAAAGTCATCTTTTTCAATCTATATTAAAATATAGACATGATTAGGATAGTCATTAAGTCCCAAATAAAGAGATGCTCTCCACTTGATTAGTCATTAAGTGTTGCTTACATGCTTAAGTATAATTATTGATTTGTGATTAGTGTAACTCCCCAAAAAGTCATCGTTGGTCATATTTGCTGTGTAGTAAGTAACCAATGAAACAATATACTAGCAACCAAATATTGACATATGCATGGAGGTCTTGGGATATGATTCTTGGAAGATTGTTAATTGTCATGGAACAAAAAAACTGCACATACCTGTAGTGACCCGAACTTTTCCATGTTTATATATATTAAATGAAATTGTTATTTACATGATTAAGTGATTCCAACATGTTAAGAAATCGAACTTGTTAAGACTTGATTAATTGAAATAGGTTTCATATAGACAATTGACCACCCAAGTTGACCGGTGATTCACGAACGATTAAAACTTGTAAAAACTATATGATGACATATATATGATTATATATAGTTAACATGATATTATGATAAGTAAGTATCTCATTAGGTATTTTAACAATGAGTTATATACATAAAATTAAGTTTATTGAATTAAGAAACTCGAAACGATATATATAACGATTATCGTTATAACAACGTCTTACTAAATACATATGAATCATATTAAGATATTGATACACTATGTTTAATCATGATAAATTATATGTAAACATGTCATTAAGTGTATTAACAATGAACTGCATATGTAAAAACAACACTACTAACTTAATGATTTCGAAACGAGACATATATGTAACGATTATCGTTGTAACAACATTTAACTGTATATATATCATACTAAGATATATTAATATATCATAATATCATGATAATGTAATAATTTAACATCTCTTTAGATATAATAAACAATGGGTTAACAACATTTAACAAGATCGTTAACCTAAAGGTTTCAAAACAACATTTACGTCTAACGACTAACGATGACTTAACGACTCAGTTAAAATGTATATACATGTAGTGTTTTAATATGTATTCATACACTTTTGAAAGACTTCAAGACACTTATCAAAATACTTCTACTTAACAAAAATGCTTATGTAACGACCCAACCCGTTATCCATCTAAAAACGTGCTAAAAAAAAAAATTTCTAGGACAGTTCATCTGGACGGCATCCAGCTCTGAAGGACTGGACGGCGTCCAGCCATCTGGGACGGCGTCCAAATACACTAAAAGCTCCTGATCAGTTTTTCTTATACACGCGGGTGAAAAACCGCTTCTCGACACTTTTAAACCAAAACACATTCACAATATTTTATAATAATTAAAACTAAGGGTTTTCCATAATAAAACTGAGTTTTACAACACCGGGCCCATATCGACCCAAATTTCCGCAAAGTGATCATTTCGACCCAATTTAGTTTATACAAAACATAGACCGAGCATGGGATTGGGGATACGCTACCCAATCCTAATAATTCAGAAAGCACATCTTCTAAAAGCAAACTACGCAAGTCCACTAGTCCCCACGCTTACCCGAGCCACCTCCTCCATGCAAATCTATAAAAATGTAAACAACGAGAGGGTAAGCTAACGCTTAGTGAGTGATAATATACTACATACATATATATGCATAAAATGGACACGCCACATAAATAATCCAATAACGCATACCGGAGCATCCAAGTATAAAGGCAAGCTAAGCTAAGCATACCGTACGATCACTAAGCATCAAGCTAATAATAACAACAAATATAAGTTCACCAACAACGATGTGAACAACGCCAAAAACTACACCCAGAGGGTTAGCTACAACACAACAATACGACAATATATATAACAATATACAAACGTCCAAGGTTAACCCCTTAACCCAATACCAGAACCGACTACCAATTACCAACATGAAGATTGGCCGAACTACACGAGCCTTAGTAAATCCGCATACACACGAGACTACCTTCCTCAATAAAACAACATCGAGGTTGGCCGAACTACACGAGCCTTAGTAATCCGCAACCACACGAGATCACTACCTCAATAAGATGACCGAACTACACGAGATTCACTTTCACAATTCAATAAGATGACCGAAATTACATGCGTCATCGTGAATCCGCATCCACACGCGACTTACTTCTCAACATCAAAACCCTTCGCCATTGAGGTTATATCATCCACATCAAAACCACGTGTGATAATGTACACACAAAATGTGTACCTCGCCAAGGGTGGTCAACCAAAATGCACAACCGTGCCAATTGGACCTATACACAAGTTCATCAAATCCACCTATATGTGAAGTGAGCTCTATAACCGAGAACTACTTCACCCGACCCGCACCCATCTTACACATACATATGCACATAGGATATTAACACTCGCCTTGTCGCCTTGAAGAATGCTACCGAATAATCCACAACTCGTCGATGGAATGTACCTATTCCACTATCATAAATACAACAACACAATTAGGGTTGACTTACAAACCAACCCAATTGACACTTAGTGCAATTTCGACCCAAATGCACTTCCAAGCACAAAACGCGCCAAAACTAAACAATAATCACTAACACGAGTGAGAATGGTCCTAATACGCCAATTGAACCCGAACACAAGTGTTGAACACGTTTCTTACCCATTTTGACACCAAAACCCTAATTTTGACCCATTTCAAAATTAGTCAACCAAACGCACCCAAAAGTGTTCCAACACTTCCATAATCACTAAACCTAGTGATTAAACTTAAGATCAAAGCCTAATCAAGGCCAAATCGTCAACCAACCCAAAACCCGCCAAGTGACAAGAATAACTAGTCACCATAAACCCATTTCATCATCTATGAGGGTTTCACAACTAATCAAGCTCAAGCCCTAACTTGAATATCAAATCTAACAAATGAAATTCGGAGTTTGAACTTACCAATGACCAAAAACACCTATAAACACTTTCATTCTTCAATTTTCTTCATCTAATTGATCTCTCTCAAGTTCTATCTTCAAGTTCTAAGTGTTCTTCATAAATTCTATAAGTTCTAGTTTCATAAAATCAAGAATACTTCCAAATTTGCTAGCTTACTTCCAATCTTGTAAGGTGATCTTCCGACCTCAAGAAATCTTTCTTGTTTACAGTAAGATATCTTTCTAATACAAGGTAATACTCATATTTAAACTTTGATTCAATTTCTATAACTATAACAATCTTATTTCGAGTTGAAATCTTACTTGAACTTGTTCTCGTGTCATGATTCTGCTTTAAGAACTTTCAAGCCATCCAAGGATCCTTTGAAGCTAGATCTATTTTTCTCATTTCCAGTAGGTTTATCTAAAAAACCTGAGGTAGTAATGATGTTCATAACATCATTCGATTCATATATATAAAACTACCTTATTCGAAGGTTTAAACTTGAAATCACTAGAACATAGTTTAGTTAATTCTAAACTTGTTC
This sequence comes from Rutidosis leptorrhynchoides, assembly GCF_046630445.1. Classification (NCBI taxonomy): domain Eukaryota; kingdom Viridiplantae; phylum Streptophyta; class Magnoliopsida; order Asterales; family Asteraceae; genus Rutidosis; species Rutidosis leptorrhynchoides. The sequence goes on along the minus strand of NC_092334.1, from coordinate 314,060,354 downwards.
GCAAAAAAATGTTAATCCTTCTAATTTGACTTTTAAAATTAACTAAACACATATTATATATCTATATGATATGCTAACTTAATGATTTAAAACCTATAAACACGAAAAATACCGTAAAACCGGACATACGCCGTCGTAGTAACACCGCTAGATGTTTTGGATTTGATAATTAAAAACTATGATAAACTTTGATTTAAAAGTTTTTCTTCTGGGAAAATGATTTTTCTTATGAATATGAAACTATATCCAAAATTCATGGTTAAACTCAAAGTGGAAGTATGTTTTTCAAAATGGTCATCAAGACATCGTTCTTTCAACTGAAATGACTACCTCTTACAAAAACAACTTGTAACTTATATTTCCAACTATAAACCTATACTTTTTTTTGTTTAGATTCATAAAATAGACTTCAATATGAAACCATAACAATTTGATTCACTCAAAACGGATTTAAAAAGAAGAAGTTATGGGTAAAACAAGATTGGATATTTTTTTATTGTTGTAGCTACGGGAATTATTGTAACAATTCTATACAAATCATATCCTAGCTAAATTATATTGTATTATACATGTATTCTAATATATTATGTAATCTTGGGATACCATAGACACGTATGCAAATGTTTTAACATATCATATCGACCCATGTATATATATTATTTGGAACAACCATAGACACTCTATATGCAGTAATATTTGAGTTAGCTATACAGGGTTGAAGTTGATTCCAAAAATATATATACTTTGAGTTGTGATCTAGCCTGAGACGTGTATACACTGGGTTGTGGATTGATTCAAGATAATATATATCAATTTATTTCTGTACATCTAACTATGGACAACTAGTTGTAGGTTACTAACAAGGACAGCTGACTTAATAAACTTAAAACATCAAAATGTATTAAAAATGTTGTAAATATATTTTGAACATACTTTGATATATATATATATATATATATATATATATATATATATATATATATATATATATATATATATATATATATATATATATATATATATATATATATATATATATATATATATATATATATATATATATATATGTATGTATGTATGTATGTATGTATGTATGTATGTATGTATGTTTGTATGTATGTATGTATGTATGTATATATTTGTTATATGTTCGTGAATCGACCAGTGGCCAAGTCTTACTCCCGACGAAGTAAAAATCTGTGAAAGTGAGTTTCATTACTCCCTTTTTAAATGCTTTTGCAATATATATTTTTGGGACTGAGAATACATGAGCTGCTTTTATAAATGTTTTAAGAAATAGACACAAGTAATTGAAACTACATTATATGGGTGAATGATCGAAGCCGAATATGCCCCTTTTGCTTGGTAGCCTAAGAATTAGTAAACCGATCTACTAATTGACGCGAATCCTAAAGATAGATCTATTGGGCCTAACGAACCCCATCCAAAGTACCGGATGCTTTAGTACTTCGAATTCGTTTTTATCATGTCTGAAGGATTTCCCGGAATGGTAGGGGATATTCTTATATGCATCTTGTTAATGTCAGTTACCAGGTGTTCACCATATAAATGATTTTTATCTCTATGTATGGGATGTATATTGAAATATGAAATCTTGTGGTCTATTGTTACGATGTGATATATATAGGTTAAACCTATAACTCACCAACATTTTTGTTGACGTTTAAAGCATGTTTATTCTCAGGTGAATACTAAGAGCTTCCGCTGTTGCATACTAAAATAAGGACTAGATTTGGAGTCCATGCTTATATGATATTATGTAAAAACTGCATTCAAGAAACTTATTTTTGATGTAATATATTCTTATTGTAAACAATTTTATAATGGTCATATGTAAACGGTATATTTTAGATTATCATTATTTAATAATCTACGTAATGCTTTTTAAACCTTTATAGATAAAATAAAAGTTATGGTTGTTTTAAAAATGAATGCAGTCTTTGAAAAACATCTCATATAGAGGTCAAAACCTCGCGACGAAATCAATTAATATGGAACGTTTATAATCAATATGAACGGGACATTTTAGTTGGTATCAGAGCGTTGGGTCTTAGAGAAGCAGAAATTTGCATTAGTGTGTCTTATCGAGTTTGTTAGGATAAATTAGTGAGTCTGGACTTCAACCGTGTTTTCTTTAAAAACGATTGCTTAACACTTTTGTTGGAAACTATATATTATTAACATGTAAATATTATGTGATATATTAACCTCTTAATGTGTTTGATATTGTGTGATAGATGTCTACCACTAGTACAAATCTCATCGATTCACCTAATAATAATGAAGAGTCGAATAGATTTTAGGATGATTCACAAATTCCCGAAGAGGAACTGGAAGAAGAGGAACCGGAAGAGGAGGAACCGAAAGAGGAGGAACTGGAAGAGAAGGAACTGGAAGAGGAGGAACTGGAAGAGGAGGAACTGGAAGAGAAGGAAACGGAAGAAGAAGAGGTTCCGAAGGAAGAAATATTGATACCTATAGTAAATCGATTAAATAAAAGAAAATTCTCAACCAACGGACCAAAGTTAATAATGGTCAATGGTGTTTCCGCCGAGGAAGCAAAATATTGGGAAGATTACCAATTTTCTGATGAATCGGATCCCGATGAGGATTCCGATGATGTTATAGAAATTACCTTGACCCAATTTAATAAAGTGAAAGAAAATAATAAGGGAAACGGTATAAAAATAGAGAAACCCGATTCCAACCCCGATGAACTTTATATGTATCGACAACATCCGTATTTCCTAAAATGTAACAATGACTCGGGAACCTCTAAACCACCAGGTTTTTCTAAATCATTGTGGAAAACGACGGCTCGTATTAGAGGAACACCATATATTCCTAGAAAATTAGGAAAACGAACCAATTCCGAAGAAGAAGAAACCAGTGATTCAGATTAGAGGGTTGTAATCATGTTGTGTATTATATGTATTGTAGTTTGCTTGTACTTTTATGTTCTATGTAAAAATTTCTTGTATTGTTTGTTAATTATCTTTTACGAATCTAATCCTTGTCTATTTTACAGTATAAAAACAAAATGGACGTTAAGGGTAGACAACCGAATATTTTAGAAGATCTACCAGAGGATATGATTGAGGAAATCTTGTCTAGAGTCGGTCAGAATTCATCAGCACAATTAATTATGGCAAAATTAACTTGTCAAACATTTGAAAGACTTTCCAGAAATGCCTTAGTTTATAAAAGGCTTTCCTTTGATAGGTGGGGTATATCACATTGGGGAGACCGTAAGTTACGCCGTGTTTTTTTTAAAGCGTTAAATGCGCGAAACCCAAATGCAATTTTACGCTACGGGTTAAGAACCTATTTTGACTCAACATATCCCAACATAGGATTTCGTGAATTAGAAAGAGCTTCTAACATGCAACATAAAGAAGCATGTTATGCTTACGGGTTAGTGATGTTCGCTTCTTACCAAAGTGAGAAAAAGAACATCGGATTGCAGCTTTTAAATAAAACCTACCCACAAGTGATGGATTCAGTAGTTGAGGTGAGAAACAAGGTTTTTAGATTATTACGGGGCTGTTGGACATTACGAAACCCTCGTCCTTTTAACGACATTACAACATGCTGCCTAGCCAATGGTCATAACGGTTATTTTCCACAAGACCAAGGATAAGAAGTCATCTTAGTAAAACCAGAATGCATGACTTGTTTCTGGACATATGAATTACGTGTCTTTATTTCCTTTGCTGAACAACTTGCGTATTAACTAAATTTATCTTCAAAACTGTCCTGTATCAAAGTGTACTATATTTCATGTTATATGTAATATAGCGATGTTGTAAGTTTGAAGAATATTTATATGTGATATATTATTATAATCAGTTTTTCATATGGAATTGTAATAGTTGAATTGTATATTAGCTACTAAGTATGAACTTAACGGGTAGGCAGTACCCGAATTTAAACTTATAAAATGCTAATATGAAGAAAAAGCTTTTATAAATGAGTTCATATTATGCTACGAAATACTATTGACTACTCTTAATATTCTGTATGATTAACTCGATTCAGTTGGCTATTTTGAAGGAAATGGCACCGACTACTCGATACGCCATGAATATGAGCGAAGAGGAATTTCGTACCTTTCTTGCTGCAAACATAGCCGCAGTACAGGCTGCGCTACATACCAATAATAACTCTGAATCTAGCAATGCAGCTAACAGCGCAAGAAATCGTGTAGGATGCTCCTACAAAGAATTCACTGCCTGCAAACCTTTGGAATTTGATGGAACCGAAGGACCAATTGGATTGAAACGGTTGCCAGAGAAAGTCGAATCGGTGTTTTTCATAAGTAAGTGTACTGAAGAGGACAAAGTTAAGTACGCTATGCATACCTTCACAGGTACCACGTTAATGTGGTGGAACACCTATATTGAACAGGTAGGACAAAATGCTGCTTACGCACTACCGTGGTCGGCATTCAAGTAATTGATGAACGAGCAGTACCGTGCTAGAAACGAAGTCAATAAGCTCAAGGTAGAGTTTAGAAAGTTACGAACACAAGAGTTCGACATTACCACGTATGAACGACGATTCACAGAGTTGTTCCTATTGTATCCGAGAGCGTTCGAAGATGAAGAAGAGAAGATCGACGCGTTTGTAAAAGGGTTACCAGTAAGGATTCAAGAAGATGTGAGTTCACACGAGCCCGCTTCTATACAAAAGGCAAGTCAAATGGCTCATAAACTCATAAATCAGATTGAGGGAAGAATTAAAGAGCAGGCGGCCGAAGAAGCCAACACGAAACAACTCAAGAGGAAGTGGGAGGAAAACAGTGACAAGAGTCACCAGTACAACAACAATAACAATTACAACCACATTTGCAACAATTATCCCAACAACCGCAACAACAATCGCAACAATAACCGCAATCCTAACAATAACTACAACAAACATCCCAACAACAACAACTACAACTACCATTTCAACAACAATAACAATCCCAACAACAACCTCAATAACAACAACGACAACAAAAACCAAAAACAGCCATGTCATAGGTGTGAAGAAAATCATCAGGGGTTTTGCACGAAATTTTGCAACATGTGTAAAAGAAATGGTCATAGCGCGAGAAAGTGTGAGGTCTACGGACCAAAGTTTAACAGAACTAAAGGAACAAATAGTGTCAGAACAAGTAATGCCGGAGCGAATAGTGTCGGAGCAAGTAATACCAATGCTGTTTGTTATAAATGTGGAAAACCAGGCCACATTATTAGAAATTGCCCAAATCAGGGGAATACTAATGGGCAGGGACGTGGAAGAGTTTTCAATATTAATGCGGAAGAAGCACAGGAAGACCCGGAGCTTGTTACGGGTACGTTTCTTATTGACGATAAATCTGCTTATGTTTTATTTGATTCGGGTGCGGATATAAGCTATATGAGTAGAGAATTTTATGCAAAATTAAGTTGCCCATTGACGCCTTTGGATAATAAATTTATACTCGAAATAGCAAATGGTAAATTAATTTCAGCAGATAATATATGTCGGGATAGAGAAATTAAACTGGGTAATGAAACGTTTAAGATTGATTTAATACCAGTCGAGTTAGGGAGTTTTGATGTAATAATTGGCATGGACTGGTTGAAGAAGGTAAGAGCAGAGGTCGTTTGTTACAAAAATGCGATTCACATTATGCGTGAAAAAGGAAAACCTTTAATGGTGTACGGAGAAAAGAACAACGTGAAGTTAAATCTTATTAGTAGTTTGAAGGCGCAAAAACTAATAAGAAAAGGTTGTTACGTCATTCTAGCACACATCGAGGAAGTTAAACCTGAAGAAAAGAACATCAGTGATGTTCCCGTCGCAAAAGAATATTCCGATGTATTTTCGAAAGAATTACCCCCACATCGATCCGTTGAATTTCAAATAGACCTTGTACCAGGAGCTGCACCAATAGCTCGTGCTCCATACAAACTCGCACCCAGCGAAATAAAAGAATTATAAAGTCAGTTACAGGAACTTTTAGAGCGTGGTTTCATTCGACCAAGTACATCACCATGGGGAGCTCCTGTTCTGTTTGTTGAGAAGAAAGATGGTACATTCAGGTTGTGTATCGACTAGAGAGTTGAACAAACTTACCATCAAGAACCGTTACCCATTACCGAGAATCGACGACTTATTTGATCAACTACAAGGCTCGTCGGTTTATTCGAAGATTGATTTACGTTCTGGATATCACCAAATGCGGGTGAAAGAGGATGACATTCCGAAGACTGCTTTTAGGACGCGTTACGGTCATTACGAGTTTATGGTTATGCCGTTTGGATTGGCTAACGCACCAGCTGCATTCATGGACCTCATGAACTGAGTGTGTGGGCCATATCTTGACAAGTTTGTCATTGTTTTCATCGATGACATACTTATTTACTCGAAGAATGATCAAGAGCACGAAGAACATTTGAGAAAAGTGCTAGAGTTGCTGAGAAAAGAAAAAATGTACGCTAAGTTCTCAAAGTGTGTATTTTGGTTGGAAGAAGTTCAATTCCTTGGTCATATAGTGAACAAAGAAGGTATTCAGGTGGATCCAGCAAAGATTGAAACCGTTGAAAAGTAGGAAACCCCGAAAACTTCGAAACACATACGCCAATTTTTAGGGCTAGCTGGTTATTACAGGAGATTCATCCAAGATTTTTCCAAAATAGCAAAACCCTTGACTGCATTAACGCATAAAGGGAGGAAATTTGAATGAAAGGATGAACAAGAAAAAGCGTTCCAATTGTTGAAGAAAAAGTTAACTACTGCACCTATATTATCATTACCTGAAGGGAATGATGATTTTGTGATATAGTGTGACGCCTCAAAGCAAGGTCTCGGTTGTGTATTAATTCAACGATCAAAAGTAATTGCTTATGCGTCTAGACAATTGAAGATTCATGAGCAGAATTATACGACGCATGATTCAGAATTAGGCGCGGTTGTTTTTGCATTAAAGACTTGGAGGCACTACTTATATGGGGTCAAAAGTATTATATATACCGACCACAAAAGTCTTCAACATATATTTAATCAGAAACAACTGAACATGAGGCAGCGCAGATGGATTGAATTGTTGAATGATTACGACTTTAAGATTCGTTATCACCCAGGGAAGGCAAATGTGGTAGCTGACGCCTTGAGCAGAAAGGATAGAGAACCCATTTGAGTAAAAGCTATGAATATAATGATTCAGACTAACCTTACTACTCAAATAAAGGAGGCGCAACAAGGAGTTTTAAAAGAGGGAAATTTAAAGGATGAAATACCCAAAGGATCGGAGAAGCATCTTAATATTCGAGAAGACGGAACCCGGTATAGGGCTGAAAGGATTTGGGTACCAAAATTTGGAGATATGAGAGAAATGGTACTTATAGAAGCTCATAAAATCAGATACTCAATGCATCCTGGAACGGGGAAGATGTACAAGGATCTCAAGAAACATTTTTGGTGGCCGGGTATGAAAGCCGATGTTGCTAAATACGTAGGAGAATGTTTGACGTGTTCTAAGGTCAAAGCTGAGCAACAGAAACCATCAGGTCTACGTCAACAACCCGAAATCCCGGAATGGAAATGGGAAAACATTACCATGGATTTCATCACTAAATTGCCAAGGACTGCAAGTGGTTTTGATACTATTTGGCTAATAGTTGATCGTCTCACCAAATCAGCACACTTCCTGCCAATAAGAGAAGATGACAAGATGGAGAAGTTAGCACGACTGTATTTGAAGGAAGTTGTCTCCAGACATGGAATATCAATCTCTATTATATCTGATGGGATGGCAGATTTATTTCAAGATTCTGGCAGACATTACAGCAAGCATTAGGAACTCGTCTAGACATGAGTACTGCCTATCAACCACAAACTGATAGGCAGAGCAAAAGGACGATACAAACGCTTGAAGACATGCTACGAGCATGTGTTATTGATTTCAGAAATAGTTGGGATCGACATCTACCATTAGCAGAATTTTCCTACAACAACAGCTACCATTCAAGCATTGAGATGGCGCCGTTTGAAGCATTTTATGGTAGAAAGTGCAGGTCTCCGATTTTTTGGAGTGAAGTGGGGGATAGACCGATTACGGGTCCGGAGATAATACAAGAAACTACCGAGAAGATCATCCAAATTCAACAACGGTTGAAAACCGCCCAAAGTCGACAAAAGAGCTACGCCGACATTAAAAGAAAAGATATAGAATTTGAAATTGGAGAGATGGTCATGCTTAAGGTTTCACCTTGGAAAGGAGTTGTTCGATTTGGAAAACGAGGGAAATTAAATCCAAGGTATATAGGAGCATTCAAGATTATTGATCGTGTCGGACCAGTAGCTTATCGACATGAATTACCACAACAACTCGCAGCTGTACATAACACTTTCCACGTCTCAAATTTGAGGAAATGTTTTGCTAAAGAAGATCTCACTATTCCGTTAGATGAAATCTATAACGACCCTCATTTTTCCATCTATATAATGCCCGAACAAAAGATTTAAGTATAATGAATAAACCCTAAGTACTAATAAAAGGTCGTTATATACATACGAAATTAACGAACGTTAAACGAATAATAAATTTTATTCAACAACGTACGCGTAAGAATTTTTATAAAAAAAAATTTATGTCATAACATGATTACATATAAAATACTTATATTAATTTTGTATTTAGTTAATATATTATACAATTAATAAATACAAGTATATATAAATGTAGTAACATATATAAAACTAATAAAATTATAAAGTAATAATTTAATTAAATAAAAACCACATTTAGTAATTATAATTTTATAAATACCGAATATATATTTATATTTATCAAAATTCGTATTTAATAATTAAATAAAAATAGAAATTTAGTTAGTTAACATTTTTAGAACTATGAAATATATATATATATATATATATATATATATATATATATATATATATATATATATATATATATATATATATATATATATATATATATATTTTTAAAAAGTAGTATTTTTTTATATATAAACTAGATCTAGATCCACTTTTATTTATTTTATTCCTAATTTTAACTTTACTTTTATTTATTTATATTTTGAAAAGGTGGCATGACTGGCCATAAATACTTTTAATTTTTTTACAAGACACTAGTTATTTTTTTATATAAACTTTTGTATTTTTTTATTTTCTCTTTACCAAAAATTGTAACTATAAATATCATAGCCTAGTTCACAAATTTTGTACACCAAAACTTGAAGAATTCTCTCTCAAACCTCTGCAAAAATTATTTTTGTAAGTTCTCTATATTATTTTTATAGTTTTTATTTAGTTTTTATCATATTTTTGTGCTAGTTTTATGTTAAATACCAAATAAATACGAAATTAATTATAATAAATAATGTAAATACATGAAAATTAGTATTAAGTATCCTAATGACTATAAAAATTATTTTTATGAATTATACATTCGAATTTATATTTATTAAAAATCAAAAACTGATTTTTTTTATATTCGGTATATATAGATATATAATAAATAAATAGTAAACGATTATATATATATGTTTTTACAATTTTCGCTTATCACATATGTTATACAAGTAATTATAAAAATTAATGTTTGATTTAATTGTCATTTTAAATAATTAATTTGTATTTTCTTTAGTTTTGCTACAGTAGCCGAAAACAGTGTTTTTAAAATAAAAAGAGAACTAAATGGTATAATATTTTTATGACTACAATAATTAATAGAAACTACTTTGGAACTATTAAGAAAGTTATAAAAATTATTGTTTTGAATTAATGAATATATATTTCTAGTTAATTTCGAATTTAAACTAATAACAATACAAAAGTTGAATTAAATAGTTAAACTGTTAATATAATTATACAAATAATTTTTCTAAGCTTAATATACTAATATAAGCTCACGAAAATTATTGGTTGAATTAATTTAGTTGATTTAATAATTATTACTTTATAAACTTTGATTTATTGCAAACCGAAAAAGAAATTAGCAATAAATAATTTTACACCATAACTGTGACGATCGCTCCAAATCCATATGGACGAACACGTCATTCACCGATTTCATCGCGAGGTATTTGACCTCTATGTGATACGTTTTGTAACATTGCATTCGTTTGAAAAGGTATTTCATAAATGAATATATAAATTCCAGGTTTTTAACATCTGATGATTCCTACGTATAGACAATCACCATTTAAATGGTTTACAATAATACATCTGTTGACAATACAGTCAAAATAAGGTACATGGTGAATGCAAGTTTCTTGTATATAGCATGTATGACTCTAAGCACATATCTTGTATCACGTATAAGCAAACAGCGGAAGACTTCTAGAAACCTGAGAATAAACATGCTTCAAGTGTCAACACAAAGGTTGGTGAGTTCATAGTTTTAATATTACACATAATCCGTATATCAATGTGGATTACAAAAGTTCAGTTGTTTCATTCAAAACGTTTATCAATATGTTTTAAATAAAAGGTGAACCACAAGATTTCAGTTGTTTCATCCGAAACGTTTATCAATTGGTTCTACAAAGTTGAGCACCCTGGTAACTAAACTTTAATATTTATATAAATTGTACCCTTTGTATAATCATCTTAATAATACACGCAAACCAACGTGTACGCTTCTCAAATAGCATACGTCCGTTAAAAGGCTAGTGCTCTAGCTCGGACGGGGATATCAAGCCCTATGGATCCATATACTGTTATTCGCACCCACCAGTCCACATCCTATGTACTGGCAGTTACTAGTTACCAAAGCTAAGGGATTTTCGGTTTAAACTTAGTGTAGAATTAAGTATGTACTTGTATCCATTGCGTTTAAAATAAATTGCATGTATTCTTAGCCCAAAAATATATTTCAAAAGCAATTAAAAAGGGAGCAATGAAACTCACGCATATAAATATTGTATATCGGTTAACAAAGCATTTGCATGTATTCTCAGCCCAAAAATGTAGAGAGTAAAAGGGATCTTATGAAACTCACACATATAAATATTGTAAATCAGTTAATAAAGCATTTGCATGTATTCTCAGCCCAAAAATGTATTGAGTAAAAGGGATCGTATGAAACTCACGCATATAAATATTGTATATCGGTTAATAAAGCATTTGCATGTATTCTCAGCCCAAAAATATAGAGAGTAAAAGGGATCATATGAAACTCACTGTTTAATATTGATATACAATATTGTAGGAAAGCACGTAGACGCATCAGAGATGATAAACACTAGGTTTGCTTCACAAAAATACCCCCGAACATTACCCATAACCTCCTTGGTAATAACCCATATTTTCCTTAGCTCTAGCTCGCTTGGAAACTCGTTTTGAAAATTACTTGGACAGCACTCCGTCGTAATATAATATTACTAAAAGTAATACTAATAATAATATTTAAGATTAATAATAATATTAATCTTAATAATAATAATAATAATAATAATAATAATAATAATAATAATAATAATAATAATAATAATAATAAATATAAATATAATATATATAGAGAGATAGATGCGAGATAGATGGATAGAAAAACAGAAATCGACTGAATTTATAGATGTTGCCTGCCCAGCCTTCCCATGCGATCGCATGGGTCTGAGGCACAATGGCCATGCGATCGCATGGCCCACTTTTACAGCTCACAAAATTTTGTATTTTTGTTTGTCGACATAATAAATAATTATATAATATATATAATTTAAATAATTAATTATATATTATATTAAATTCACATGCATAGTTGATTTGTAATTCTTGTTCCGATAAGTCGTACGTCATCACTCGACTTATGTCCCGGTTCCGGTTTCTCAAATGTCCTTTTGTACGCTGAGAAAACTTGCATTTTACATTTCGTGACTCGTACCTTTGTTAAAATATAGCCTTAAATCATCCATAAACTATACCACTTGAGGTATAACTTATACATTTGAGTGTTTTGGTCATTTACTTCTATAAATCATCGTCTCGTTAATTTTTAAAATACATTTTAAAATAGTGTTTTATTGTAGCAAAGTTACGTGCTGCAAGATTTTAAAATACTGATTGCAAATTCCCGATAGTTGGAACGGCAACTATTGTTACAAGATGTGGATGAGTACATGATAGGGTTTCAATGTATATATAGTGATTTCCGGAGAGATTCAAATAGCAGAGTGACGGAGTCGCTGGTACATTTACTGCTAATATGGTGGAACATAAAAGGTTCCCCAGTAACAAAAATGTATATGCCAAAGTTATAAGTCTGAAAGGTCGTCGTTGACTAGTTGAATGGGTGATAATGCTGGATACTTTTAAAAAGGAATTGCAAGGTTATTTTCAGTAATAATAATGCCGAATGATTTATCACAGATACGTGTTAAAGTTTTACTTAGGTTTCGAGAGCTTTCCAGATATATGATTATAAGTACAAATCTTTCTTCTCGTAGATATTGTGTAGTTGGTTTGTCTTCTCGTTTGTTCATTAGTTGAAGTGTTTCCAAGAATTTCGATGGGTTTGAACGCAAAATGTAATCATATGATGTTCTAGCACTGTTCTGAATTCAAAGCATGGTTTTCGAAGCATGGTTTTGAAAGATGTAGGAATCTAAGAGTGATGTTTTTCGTTTAATCTTGACTTGGATTCTGATCTATCGAAATCAGAATATGAAATTGAATGAAAATGGTTATTCTGCGATGAACAGATACGTATATCTATAGGTTTGAGCAGTATAGTTAATGATTGCTGAATCAGAATTGAAGAATGTATAGTGTAACATATTAATGTGGAATTTATATATTTCTAGGGTATTACCTACCCGTTAGAAAATTCTTATCATTAACAGTTTGTACAAAAGGATTTTCAATTACAATCTTTATGAAAATATATGTATGTATATTTCCTTCAGATGTAATATAGATTTAATGAGTTATTAAACTCATTTGATTTTCGGTTGGAACTAGAAACGAATAATCTCTTCTATATTAAATATTACATAATCGTTGCAGGATATTTCTCCAATGAAGTTATGAATTAATACTTCATCGTTTATGGTTATTAGTATTCTTCGGTGCCTACGGTGCGTATGAGGTTGATACTCGTGGGACAGATTGTGAGGTTAAGGTTTACGGTGCGGATGTTGTTGTTGGTGGTACTGGTAAATAGTAAATAGTCAATTTCACTGTAGTAAATAGTGATTTACTGTAGCAATTCACTGTAGCAAAGTCAATTTCACTGTAGCAAATAGTGATTTTCGAAAACACTGTAGCATTTTGAGTAATGTGGCAATTTGAAAACACTGTAGCAAATTAGTGTTTAACTGGTTCATCTTAAACGCTTTAGTTAACTTATCTAAATATCAATCGAATCAATAAACGAATGTTACTATCGTTTATTATATATATATCTTTTTAATATATACATAAATCAGTTTTTAAATACACATTGGAAGTTATTTATAAATAAATTTTAATAATAAATATTTCAACTTATCATATATATTCAAATAGATATTTAAACCAATAAGTTTAATGTACGGTATCAAATAATTAATACATTGTTACCTTTTCATGTTATAGTATATATGTATCTATTTTTCATATAATTGTTCACGGATCGTCGAAAACAACCGAAGGGTATTTAAATATATAAAAGTAATTAAAAAATTTTGAGATTCAGTTTTACAGACTTTGCTTATCGTGTCGAAAATGTTAATCATACAAAGATTAAGTTTAAATTTAGTCGAAATTTCTGGGTCATCACAGTACCTACCCGTTAAAGAAATTTCGTCCCGAAATTTGGTGAAGGAAAGTTTAATAACGTAGATCAGGATATTCTTGTATCAAAGAATATGATATAGTTTGAATTCTCATCATGAATTCGTTTGTTCATAAAATCCTCATCAAAAGGATATAATAGAATGAAATGTTTTGTATACCTTGAATGAGTCGAGTTTCGTTTATGAATAGTGTGAGTTAAATAAATAACAAGTTTTTCACCTATGTGAAAATATGGATAAAACAATTCGATTACAAGGATAGTGTGAGTGAAGTTATCACAAAATAGTGAAATGAGGTAATTAAAGCTTCGTCTTATCGTTTGACGTAGTCAGAGTTGATTTCCAGAATTCAAGGAAATTAAAAGAAAATCTTTGAAATATATACAAGATTTGATTCACCGGGATTTAAGGAAATTAGGATCCACTTTAATTAAATGCGGTAACCTACCCTGGCTACTTTGTCCGATATTTCCATTATAAATTGACTTCATCCTTTTCATAAAATTCACCACCCTTAAAACTTTCTTCTCCATTTCTTATTCCAAAGTTTGTGAAATGCTCAATCCAGTTCTTGTTTTAAACATCATTATGGTTATTACAACCACAATTCTCCTCTTTCAATTGCCACCAGAAGAATCTGTTTACTTCTATTATGTCCTAGGGGTTATTGTATTTCTCATTCTCCCGTGTCTCTCTATTGCTATTCGCATAGACATACACGGTTTATGATTTTTCTTGTTTGCTGCGATTTATACTCCCATTTCTATTTCGGAGCTTTGTCCCTTCGTTTCTTCTTCTTGCGATTAGGCATCTCTTGTAATGGTCCAGAATTCGTAGGTATGGAGTTTTGGATGAACATAGTTAATGTTCTGAGAAGGTAATCGTAATGGCACGATCTTGATTTGTCAAATTACCAGAATATCCAGAAAAGACCGAATCATCAAGAAAAATTATTCTCTTGATAGGTTTATAGATTAGATAGAATGTAAGAGTTGTGTAATATGACACATGATGACGTTATAATCTATGAATCATCACGTTCCATTAGAAACTCAGCATGACTTACTGTAATATAATCACGTTGATCAAGTGTCATTATATTATACTAACTCATGCTTCAGCTCCCAACATTACTTCAAAACATCTATTTTTCGAATTTTTCAGATTTAAAAACTAAAATAGTTTCTTTTATGATGTAACACAGATTGCGTGAAGAGATAAATAATTTAGGATGATAATAGTTATGAAGATATCTTCAGAAATATCGAAGATATTTATAATGAAAGATATGATAATATCTTAGAATTTCTAATATCAAAGGATGATGAAAAAGATTTGTTCGTAACAGATTTTGAGTCAGGAGCAAGGTATTCGTTAATGACTTCAGCAGATACTGAATCATTTGTATTCTTTGAAGGCAGGTTTAGTCTTTGTGATTTATCCATAGCCCTCCTTCATACTTTGCTCAATCCGTTTTCCAGTTTCAAACCTTCTCTTTTTCTCAGCTTTACCACCATACTATTCTTTATCATCAAACTTTTGACTGTTAAGGTCGTTTACAGTTTTTGCTGCTTCATCGGCATTGTTTCAATTTCAGAGAACTAGTTTCATAGTTTGGGGTGTTTTTCGGAAACTTCACATTCGAAGTATGTAATTCGAGGAGGTAGACGTTATATGTACACATATAACTGTTGGCGTAGACGTGCTGCAAGATTTCAAAATACTGATTGCAAATTCCCGATAGTTGGAACGGCAACTATTGTTACAAGATGTGGATGAGTACATGATAGGGTTTCAATGTATATATAGTGATTTCCGGAGAGATTCAAATAGCAGAGTGACGGAGTCGCTGGTACATTTACTGCTAATATGGTGGAACATAAAAGGTTCCCCAGTAACAAAAATGTATATGCCAAAGTTATAAGTCTGAAAGGTCGTCGTTGACTAGTTGAATGGGTGATAATGCTGGATACTTTTAAAAAGGAATTGCAAGGTTATTTTCAGTAATAATAATGCCGAAGGATTTATCACAGATACGTGTTAAAGTTTTACTTAGGTTTCGAGAGCTTTCCAGATATATGATTATAAGTACAAATCTTTCTTCTCGTAGATATCGTGTAGTTGGTTTGTCTTCTCGTTTGTTCATTAGTTGAAGTGTTTCCAAGAATTTCGATGGGTTTGAACGCAAAATGTAATCATATGATGTTCTAGCACTGTTCTGAATTCAAAGCATGGTTTTCGAAGCATGGTTTTGAAAGATGTAGGAATCTAAGAGTGATGTTTTTCGTTTAATCTTGACTTGGATTCTGATCTATCGAAATCAGAATATGAAATTGAATGAAAATGGTTATTCTGCGATGAACAGATACGTATATCTATAGGTTTGAGCAGTATAGTTAATGATTGCTGAATCAGAATTGAAGAATGTATAGTGTAACATATTAATGTGGAATTTATATATTTCTAGGGTATTACCTACCCGTTAAAATATTCTTATCATTAACAGTTTGTACAAAAGGATTTTCAATTACAATCTTTATGAAAATATATGTATGTATATTTCCTTCAGATGTAATATAGATTTAATGAGTTATTAAACTCATTTGATTTTCGGTTGGAACTAGAAACGAATAATCTCTTCTATATTAAATATTACATAATCGTTGCAGGATATTTCTCCAATGAAGTTATGAATTAATACTTCATCGTTTATGGTTATTAGTATTCTTCGGTGCCTACGGTGCGTATGAGGTTGATACTCGTGGGACAGATTGTGAGGTTAAGGTTTACGGTGCGGATGTTGTTGTTGGTGGTACTGGTAAATAGTAAATAGTCAATTTCACTGTAGTAAATAGTGATTTACTGTAGCAATTCACTGTAGCAAGTCAATTTCACTGTAATAAATAGTGATTTTCGAAAACACTGTAGCATTTTGAGTAATGTGGCAATTTGAAAACACTGTAGCAAATTAGTGTTTAACTGGTTCATCTTAAACGCTTTAGTTAACTTATCTAAATATCAATCGAATCAATAAACGAATGTTACTATCGTTTATTATATATATATCTTTTTAATATATACATAAATCAGTTTTTAAATACACATTGGAAGTTATTTATAAATAAATTTTAATAATAAATATTTCAACTTATCATATATATTCAAATAGATATTTAAACCAATAAGTTTAATGTACGGTATCAAATAATTAATACATTGTTACCTTTTCATGTTATAGTATATATGTATCTATTTTTCATATAATTGTTCACGGATCGTCGAAAACAACCGAAGGGTATTTAAATATATAAAAGTAATTAAAAAATTTTGAGATTCAGTTTTACAGACTTTGCTTATCGTGTCGAAAATGTTAATCATACAAAGATTAAGTTTAAATTTAGTCGAAATTTCTGGGTCATCACAATAACAAAAATTTATAAAATTTTCCTAAGTTTATTTTGATCAGTAGAACCTAAGAAAAATATAAGATGTGGTGTTAAACTTGTTTACCTATTTATTTGCATTTTAACTATTAAAACAATTATAAAAAGTAATATTTAATACACAAAACTTAATATTAATGTATAGAAAATTTTTATTATGTTTTATACAAGTTACTTACTGTTATGAAATCAATAAAACACTTGTTAGCATCATTAGATAATTATTGGTGCTTATATTGATCTAAAACATAATTTAAACTATATATATATATATATACATATATATATATATATATATATATATATATATATATATATATATATATATATATATATATATATATATATATATATATGTATCCTTACATATATATAATATATATATATTAAACACTTATAAGTAAAGTATATAAAGTGTTGTATTTCTATACGCACCTAAAAACGTATTGGAACGGTATATTAGATGGGTATAGATCTTGATCTTTCTCGAGTGGATGGACGCTCGAAAGTCTAGGCGGAGAGTTTGGATTACCGAGTTAAAGGATCCTGTGGCTCAGAAACCTATGACCTGAAAAGGCCATTTTAAATTGAAAGTGTTAGATTGGAAGCTTGTCTAGTATGAAAAGCCTTTCCAAAACGATAAACCTTCTTTAAACTTACTATAAAAGAAAATACTTACACTTATCATAATACGGGCAAAACATCTAAACTATTCTCAACTTATTCTTAGGTTGACTTCTCTGTGCTTCGATCATCCATACTTTCTCTTTAAGGAATACTTTCACTCACCGAATTACTAAGGTGACTTTCATAGCCCCACTCTTATTGCTATAGCACTTTTTATACTTACTGGGGTGAGACACATGCTGCTTTTATACTTTAAACAACTTAGACACAAGTACGAACCTAAACTGTACTATGAGTAGCTTATGCTACTAAGACCCCACAGTGATATTTTTTAATTGCTTTCAGGATAAGGCATTCTTAATTATTGGGGGTAGGCCTATCGGGAGTAACGTCCCCGATACATTTGACCGCGATGTCTTTGTATTACTTAATAATGATTTAAACATGGATAAGGTACTGTCAACTTATCATCGGGGAAACAAAACAAACGTTTAGTCTAAAATATCACGAATCAGTACTACTTTTGGATCTGCGTGATCTACTTTTATAACAAATCTTGTGGTCTAAGAACAAACGGTCAATCATATTTGTTAAACCTATGAATTTCACTCAACCTTTTTGGTTGACACTTTTAGCATGTTTGTCTCAAGTACTGAATGATCAGGACCTCTATATCTACTGCTTATGTGATGACTTACTTGGCTAGGATCAAGACTTATCGCATATTTACTTTTCTGCATTTGAACAATTTATAATTCTTGTAACGACATTATTAATCCTTCCGCTGCAAATTTGGTTTTATTCATATAGTATTTGTTCTCATTTTATAATATGTTGGTATGTATTATGATATTGAATCACATTTCGCCCAGGCCCTAACTGGGGGTGTGATAGATTGGTATCAGAGCATAACCAGGCTGTTATAGAGAACTAGGATTGCATTTTATGTGTGCCTTACTTGTTAGCTAGGGTACCTTAGCGATCTAGGAAACTATAACCTTTCCTGCCTTAGACTTTAAAACACTTAGGATTACCTTAGAATGTTAAAGCAAAGAGTTCAACCCTACCTCTCATTCTTTACAATCCTAGCTTAAAAATCTAATCAAAATCTCTATCTTAATGTTAGGATGTCAAGCTATCATCAAATAAACAAAATGACTCTTTTCAAACTAGCTGAGAAAGATACTGAAGGATCTTCTACCGAAAAATCAGTTCGAAGCCCACTTTATAGTCCTCCTTCACCACCAATGAACTATAGCCCGAACACTCGTTACAACTCGCGTGGGTCTCCCGAATATTATCCAACCCCGGGAAATGAAAGCAAAGGAAAACATCATGCCAATACTGCTGACTCTCATCAACCGATGAATACTCCCAAACGGAATGCTCTTCAAGACCTCCCTAACTACAATAGTGACTTCTCAGGTTATGAGCCTGAAGAAGAGCCTATTAAAGAATCATCTGAAAACTCATCTCGAAAGAGAAAACAACCCGAACCCGCCGCCACTAGAGAAGCCGATCCATTATTTTGCAATAACATGGAACACGTAAGGGTGAAGTCTGATATCCTCAACCTTCAGCGAAGTTGTGATAAGAATAAAGAGTATAGTAGGCGCCAAGTTGCTCGGATAGAAATGCGTCTAAACAACCTAGAAAAAGAAAACACAATCTTGAAAGAAATCATCAAAGAGTCCTTCGACTCTCAAACTGAAAAACTAGAAAAACTTGTGAAAAATAACATGGACAAAGTAATGGAGACAGTAATGAAAGTGAAGACTGAGGAAGAACGGAATACCCGTTGGGGAAAGCAATCTCTTGCCTACCTCCAAGAACTAGTTGAGTCTAAGATGAAAATAGAGAAAAACCGAATCAATCATCAACTTGCTATCAAGGATTTCAACAACAACTTTGTCAACAGCCGCATCACTAACCTCTACGATAATTTTGAATACCTCTACGAGAAACAAAAGGAGAAAAATGAAAAGATAGAGAAATTTATGAAGGAAGCTGAGAACGAGAAAAAGAAGAACTAAAACCTACCTTTTGTTTTCCTATTTTCCATTTACCCATCTATGTAAAGGCTTATGCCTAAACTTTTTCCATTCTAAACTCGTGTAATAAAGGCTTATATAATGCCTCGTTTCCAATAATGTTAAGTGTTTATTTAAGCATATTGTCTTATTCACCTATGTGTGTTGTGCAAACGTTATAAATCATGATTGTAAACTTATAACATCTTGATTCTTCAACTAATAATGTATTTATGTATTGAAGATCAATGGCTCACTCAACTCGTGGTAACAACAACAACAACAACAATCTTATACCAAATGTCACTCTTTCTACTGAGCAATTTCAATTGCTGCTAGCGGCCGCCCAAGGCAATAACAATAACAACAACAATCATAATGTTCCTTCTAAAACTTGCTCCTATAAAGATTTTAAGAACTGTAACCCACCCACTTTTAGTGGAAAAGAAGAAGCCGTAGAACTGGTCCGATGGTTTGAAAAGCTAGAATCAATCTTCCGTATCTGTAACTGCGGAGATAATGATCGAGTGAAGTTTTCCACAAGTTCACTCACTGGCAATGCTATGACATGGTGGACTGCTTATGCCAAATCTGTGGAAATAGATAATGCTAATACTACCCCATGGGATGAACTCGAAGGCATGATGATCACTAAGTTTTGCCCAAGAAGTCAAGTCCAAAAGCTCGAGGCTGAGTACTGGGAACTCAGAGTTAAAGGAACCGATATCGAAAGCTATACCAATCGTTTTTTGGAGCTTTCTACCTTATGTCCCGAAATGTTCCCAACTGAAGCCCGCAGGATAGAGTGGTATATCGAGGGTCTACCCGAGGATGTTCAAGGGAATGTGATTTCTGCCGAGAAGGTTACTGTGGATGCTGTGATCCACATGGCACAGAGTTTAATGATGGCTAAACGTAGGAGAGTTTCGGTTAATAAACAAGTCGAAGTTAAAAACGGTGACAATAAGAGGAAATTTGAACCATCTCAGGGTTCAGCTCAAAATGTTAATAAGAAACCGGCGAATGGTACGAGACCCGGTTATCAGGGTACTAGTCCGTTTTGTTCTAAATGTGAAAGGCATCATCCGGGAAAGTGCACTGCTGTGTGTACAATATGTAAGAAGATAGGCCATGCTGCAAAGACTTGTAGAACCCTACCTCAGAATAGAGCCATTGTTCCGGCTAGAGCTCCTCCAACATGCTATACTTGTGGTGAAAAGGGACATATTAGCCCGAATTGTCCAAAGAAGAAAGATACTCCAGCTACTGGAGCAAATGCTACTGCCAAAGGTCGTGCTTTTGTGATTACTGCTGCAGAAGCCAGTGATGAGGATGAGGTCATTACCGGTACGTACCTCGTCAATAATTATTATGCCACTATTTTATTTGATACGGGAGCCGATAAGAGTTATGTGTCAAATGAGTTTTGCACCCTTTTTACTGAAAAGCCCCAAACCCTACAAACCAGACGATTAGTAGAAGTGGCTAATGGGAAGTTAATGAAAGTTGATAAAATATATAAAAACTGCAACCTAATTCTAGCCGATAAGGAATTCAAGATATACCTTTTGCCGGTCGAGCTAGGTAGTTTCAATGTAGTGGTTGGAATGGATTGGTTAGGTCCATTGAGAGCAGCCATCATGTGTTTCGATAAGACCGTTCAAATTCCGTTAGGAAGTGGAGAAACTCTTATTATCCAAGGCAAACGGAGTTGTTCCAATCTTAATATCATCTCATGTCTTAAAGCCCGAAAGTACCTTGTGAAAGGTTACTCCGCCATACTAGCTCACGTTAAAATGATCGAATCCGAAGAAACGCGTATTGAAAACGTCCCAGTTGTTAAAGATTTTCCCGATGTGTTTCCCGAAAATCTCCCTGGTCTTCCACCGCCTCGTCAAGTTGAATTTCAAATCGATTTATCTCCAGGTGCTGCACCCATTGCTAAAGCACTGTATCGTTTAGCACCTTCCGAAATGAAGGAACTTTCTAACCAACTCCAAGAACTTTTGGATCTAGGTTTTATTCGTCCAAGTTCATCCCCGTGGAGAGCTCCTGTCTTATTTGTCAAAAAGAAGGATGGTACATTGAGAATGTGTATTGATTACCGAGAGCTCAACAAGCTTACCATAAAGAATCGTTACCCGTTACCTCGCATTGATGATCTATTCGACCAACTTCAAGGGTCAAGCGTTTATTCTAAGATTGATTTAAGATCCGGTTATCAACAGCTCAGAGTCAAGGAGTCTGACATTCCTAAGACTGCATTCCGCACCCGATACGGACATTACGAATTTTGTGTTATGCCTTTCGGTTTAACCAATGCTCCAGCCGTATTTATAGATCTTATGAACCGTGTTTGCAAGCCTTACCTTGATAAATTCGTTATTGTTTTCATCGACGACATCTTGATCTATTCTAAAAGCGAGAAAGAACATGAGCAACATTTACGATTGATTCTTGAACTCTTAAGAAAAGAAAAACTCTACGCAAAATTTTCTAAGTGTGAGTTTTGGCTTAGAACCATACAATTCCTTGGACATGTTGTAGATAGTAATGGAATACATGTCGATCCCGCTAAAATCACCGCTGTTCAGAATTGGGAAGTGCCAAAGACTACGAAGCATATTCGCCAATTTTTGGGACTTGCCGGTTACTACCGAAGATTTATTAAAGATTTTTCTCTTCTTGCAAAGCCTCTCACCAAGTTAACTCACAAAGGGAAGAAATTCGAGTGGTCCGAAGAACAAGAGTCTGCATTTAAGATTCTGAAAGAGAAGTTGACCACTGCTCCGATCTTATCTTTACCTGAAGGTTCCGACGATTTTGTTGTCTACTGCGATGCCTCGAAACAAGGGTTCGGTTGTGTTCTAATGCAACGCAAGAAGGTTATCACTTATGCCTCCCGACAATTAAAGAAACATGAAGTTAATTACACCACACACGATTTGGAGTTAGGTGTTGTGGTATTCGCTCTGAAGATGTGGTGACATTATCTATACGGTACTAAGTTTACGATATTCACCGACCATAAGAGTCTTCAGCATGTCTTTAATCAGAAACAGCTAAACATGAGACAGAGACGATGGCTCGAATTGTTAAATGATTATGATTGTGAACTAAAGTATCATCCGGGAAAGGCAAATGTAGTTGCCGATGCTCTAAGTCGAAAGGACGAAGTTAGGCTTGTTCGTGCCTTGAATCTTAAGATCAAATCGAATCTCATCTCTCGAATCTGCGAAGTTCAAGTTGAAGCTATCAAACCTACACTTATCGAAGGAGAAGGACCTATAAATTTCGAAAACCAACTACAAGTTAAGTCCAATGGTACAAGATACTTTGGTAATCGAATTTGGGTTCCTCATTATGGTAATCTCCGTGAACTAGTCTTGGATGAAGCACATAAGACTAGGTATTCTATTCATCCCGGTTCTAGTAAAATGTATCAGGATGTGAAAGAGTTCTACTGGTGGCCCAACATGAAAGGCGACATTGCTACTTATGTGAGTAAGTGTCTTACTTGTTTGAAAGTCAAAGCCGAGCACCAAAAGCCTTCTGGTCTTCTAACTCAACCCGATATTCCACAGTGGAAGTGGGATGGTATAGCTATGGACTTTATCACAAAATTGCCTAAGACTGCAAATGGCAATGATACGATTTGGGTCATAGTTGATCGTCTCACTAAGTCTGCACATTTCATACCAATCAAAGAGACTGACAGAATGGAAAAGTTAGCTCGACTCTACGTTAAAGAGATTGTTACTCGTCATGGTGTCCCTACTTCTATTATCTCGGATCGCGATAGTCGATTTACTTCCAATTTCTGGAAATCCTTGCAAGCGTCTCTTGGAACTCGACTCGACATGAGTACAGCTTATCATCCGCAAACGGACGGTCAAAGTGAACGAACTATCCAAACTTTGGAGGATATGCTACGAGCATGTGTTATCGATTTCGGTAAAGGGTGGGATAAACACCTACCTTTAGTCGAGTTTTCTTACAACAACAGCTATCACTCTAGTATTAAAGCTGCACCATTCGAAGCTTTATATGGTCGCAAATGTAGATCTCCGTTGTGTTGGGATGAACTCGAGGACAGACAATTAACTGGTCCTGAACTTATTCATGAAACTTCCGAAAAGATCGTGCAAATCAAGAAGCGTTTAGAAACCGCTCGTAGTCGACAAAAGAGTTATGCCGACCCTCACCGAAAACCGTTAGAATTCCAAGTTGGAGATAACGTTATGTTAAAAGTATCTCCTTGGAAAGGTGTTATCCGCTTCGGTAAACGAAATAAACTCAGTCCGCGTTATGTTGGACCTTTCAAAGTTATTCAAAGAATCGGTCCCGTTGCGTATCGATTAGAACTTCCAGCTGAACTAAGTCAAGTACATGATGTGTTTCATGTCTCAAATCTGAAAAAGTGTCTCGCCGAAGATACTCAGGTTATTCCTTTGGATGATATCCGCATTGATGAGCAAATGCACTTTGTCGAAGAACCTATAGAGATTATGAAAGAAGAGGTCAAAGAGACTCGTAAGAGCAACATACCTATTGTTAAAGTCCGTTGGAATTCGCGTAGAGGCCCCGAATATACCTGGGAACGCAAAGACCAAATGATACGAAAATACCCCCATCTCTTCCCAACTGTTGATGAAGCAGACGGGAACTCCACTTAAAACTTCGGGACGAAGTTTTCATTAACGGGGAGGTACTATAACGACCCTCATTTTTCCATCTATATAATGCCCGAACAAAAGATTTAAGTATAATGAATAAACTCTAAGTACTAATAAAAGGTCGTTATATACATACGAAATTAACGAACGTTAAACGAATAATAAATTTTATTCAACAACGTACGCGTAAGAATTTTTATAAAAAAAATTTATGTCATAACATGATTACATATAAAATACTTATATTAATTTTGTATTTAGTTAATATATTATACAATTAATAAATACAAGTATATATAAATGTAGTAACATATATAAAACTAATAAAATTATAAAGTAATAATTTAATTAAATAAAAACCACATTTAGTAATTATAATTTTATAAATACCGAATATATATTTATATTTATCAAAATTCGTATTTAATAATTAAATAAAAATAGAAATTTAGTTAGTTAACATTTTTAGAACTATGAAATATATATATATATATATATATATATATATATATATATATATATATATATATATATATATATATATATATATATATATATATATATTTAAAAGTAGTATTTTTTTATATATAAACTAGATCTAGATCCACTTTTATTTATTTTATTCCTACTTTTAACTTTACTTTTATTTATTTATATTTTGAAATGGTGGCATGACTGGCCATAAATACTTTTAATTTTTTTACAAGATACTAGTTATTTTTTTATATAAACTTTTGTATTTTTTTATTTTCTCTTTACCAAAAATTGTAACTATAAATACCATAGCCTAGTTCACAAATTTTGTACACCAAAACTTGAAGAATTCTCTCTCAAACCTCTGCAAAAATTATTTTTGTAAGTTCTCTATATTATTTTTATAGTTTTTATTTAGTTTTTATCATATTTTTGTGCTAGTTTTATGTTAAATACCAAATAAATACGAAATTAATTATAATAAATAATGTAAATACATGATAATTAGTATTAAGTATCCTAATGACTATAAAAATTATTTTTATGAATTATACATTCGAATTTATATTTATTAAAAATCAAAAACTAATTTTTTTTATATTCGGTATATATAGATATATAATAAATAAATAGTAAACGATTATATATATATGTTTTTACAATTTTCGCTTATCACATATGTTATACAAGTAATTATAAAAATTAATGTTTGATTTAATTGTCATTTTAAATAATTAATTTGTATTTTCTTTAGTTTTGCTACAGTAGCCGAAAACAGTGTTTTTAAAATAAAAAGAGAACTAAATGGTATAATATTTTTATGACTACAATAATTAATAGAAACTACTTTGGAACTATTAAGAAAGTTATAAAAATTATTGTTTTGAATTAATGAATATATATTTCTAGTTAATTTCGAATTTAAACTAATAACAATACAAAAGTTGAATTAAATAGTTAAACTGTTAATATAATTATACAAATAATTTTTCTAAGCTTAATATACTAATATAAGCTCACGAAAATTATTGGTTGAATTAATTTAGTTGATTTAATAATTATTACTTTATAAACTTTGATTTATTGCAAACCAAAAAAGAAATTAGCAATAAATAATTTTACACCATAACAAAAATTTATAAAATTTTCCTAAGTTTATTTTGATCAGTAGAACCTAAGAAAAATATAAGATGTGGTGTTAAACTTGTTTACCTATTTATTTGCATTTTAACTATTAAAACAATTATAAAAAGTAATATTTAATACACAAAACTGAAGGTATTTCGTATGCCCGAGAGACATATTAAATTAATGTGGCTAATGTGTTATGATCCAAGTCGGGTCATACCCAATAACAAACTTACCGACACCTTATTCGTATTTGATTTTAACGATTGGTTCATTGATCAAATACGCGACACTTGAACTTTAAGAAAAATGGTTTTCTTAAATATTACTTGATGTGTATACATATATAAATTATGGAATAATTTATATAATATGGATTTAATTATTTATAGGTAAATAATTAATAAGTTTATGTTACATTTTTATAATAAATGGATTTTATATATTAAGATGTATATAAATATAATGGAAGTTTATAAAAGAATTTTATAAAAACTAATTCTTTTATAAAACATATTCTATTATACTTGTTGAGTAAGTGGCATTGGAGTCCCAAAAATGCATCCATTTTGACTAGCCATTTGAATGGATACTTGGATTTTCAAGAAGCATAAGTATCTAAGACTTCTTGGAGACCAAAGTGACTTTGAATACACATCAAAACACACAAAAAAAAAAACTGCATTCTCTCCCAATTCTGCTGAAATAGGCCGTGGGGTTTGAGGCAAGAGAAAGGGTTCTTTTGTTAATTTTGCAAGCTTATTTCAAGTGTTAATAAATCCTAACTAAAGCTAAGGTGTTGGTACACAAGTTTGGGGTATAACTACTTGAGGTTTCATGCTTTTGAAACTACATTCATCATCATTCTTTTGGGTTGCTGCTGTCCAGAAATTAGTGAGCAAAGAAAGGGGTTTGTAGCTTTGTTAACAAGGTTGTTAAGGTTCTAAAGTCTAGCTAACTTAAAGGGTGTTGTTGGTGCATCAAAGGCTTGAAGTTCTACACATATCTTCATCATCTTATAAGCATTTTGGACAGCCCTTAAACTTGTTTTAAGGAGGTATAAACTCTTCCTTTCTTGTTAGTTTGTAAGCTTATGTTCACAACTTGATCCTATTGGGATTTAACTTTAAATTGGTTTAAAGATTAACAAGTTTAATTGGTAATTACACGCTTCCGTTCATAATGATTCCTAAAAGGTTTTAAGACTTATCAAACTTGTTAAATCCCAACAATGGTATCTAGAGCCGAAGTTGTTGAAATATGCTTCGAAAAGTTGTTTTAAACCCACTATATTTGCAATCTATGAACATGCATGAATGTAGATTGCAAAAATCAATGGGTTTGGGTGGGTTTATGTATTAGGCCGAATTGTTTGGGTTCCAAAAGTGGGTTTTGGGCCTTTTCATTTGGTCTTATTTGGTTGCATGTTCATGTTCACAATCATAGCCTTGACCTTGTGTTGAATGCATGTTATGGTTGAATGTTTGGTTGATTTGTAATATTCATTTGGTATGTAATATTAATTCATTCAATTGGTTTGTAATAGTTATTCATTTGGTTATGTAATTTATTTTATATTTGGTATATAAAATAGATTAGGTTGTATTTTCATTTTCTAGATAAAATGTATTAGGATACATATTTTGTAAAATGAAGATACAAGATAATGAAGACTTGAAGAACACAAGGAGCATATGGATGCAAGGTTAAGTGGGAGATTTGAAATCTCCTACTTTGTATTATTACCCCTTAACCCGGTGACATTTGTTTTCGGCTAAACAAATGTCCACTAAAATGGCTAGATTGTGAACATACTTGTTTTGCATGTGTGGTTGTTTGTTTGTTTATTGTATTGTATGTTTGGTTGATAAAATTAGTCACACATGTTAACAACAAACAAAACGAAAATTTAATTGGTTAAATTAGACGAATTAACGACATGCAAAACGGCAATTTAAATGGTTAAATTGAAAAAGGCAACTAAAGACCTTAATAAATGGTTATTAGGAACAAGAAAAT
The DNA here is from genome assembly GCF_046630445.1 of Rutidosis leptorrhynchoides. NCBI lineage: Eukaryota > Viridiplantae > Streptophyta > Magnoliopsida > Asterales > Asteraceae > Rutidosis > Rutidosis leptorrhynchoides. Next base: position 314,032,164 of record NC_092334.1, on the reverse strand, counting down.
GATAACAAATATAAATTGGTTTATATCAAGTAATTGGCTCAATTACAAGACATGAAATTGGTTTTTCATAAGTACCATACACTAAATGCATGTTGGTGTATGGCATAAAAGTTTTCTCAAACTAGAATTAATGAAAACCTAAATCCCTTTTACTAACAAGGTAAACAAGTTTAACGCCATCCTATTGTGTGACACTTGAAAGTATTAGGGAACTCATGATGGGATAAAGGTCACCTAACCGTTATGAGCAAACTAATATGATTAAGGTAAATTTCGCATGCTTGTGGGATAAAGGTCACCTAACCACTTGTATGTTAAATTTACAAGTCTATACAAGTAGGAAGACTTGATTTGGGAATCATGAACTTAGGGTCACCGAAGCATGAGGAACAAATAGGCGTTGATGGGATAAATATGCCATGCAAAAGGATTGCATGATCCCATACTCTAGAAGTTGCAAATGGTTTGCAATTGTCATTTATTGACTACCTAGCTAAATCAAATTGCGGGATAAAGGTCACCTAACCAAAATTTGGTTTACCGTTGGATTCTAGAATTTAATAATTCAATTGGATTTAAAGGGTATTGAATGTTAAATTAAAATTAATACTTAAACGAACTTTGTTAAATTTTGTAGATGGCCGCAAATAACAACAACATGCAAAACGCACCTATTAACTTGAACAACCTATCGTTAAGGTCTCTCCTCGAGAAAGACAAACTCAACCATACGAACTTTATGGATTGGTTCCGCAATCTTAGGATTGTCCTCAAACTTGAGGATAAGGCGTATGTGTTGGAAGACCCCATTCCCGATCAACCCGACGAGGATGATACGGAAGGCATGGCTTATTGGGATAAGTATTGCGCCGATTCGGTGCAAGTCGCTTGCCTAATGCTTGGGACTATGATACCCGAACTCCAAAAGGATTTCGAACATCATAGTGCATATGACATGATTACGCAATTGAAGGAGATGTTCCTTCAACAAGCACGTGTCGAGCGCTTCGAAACGGTTCGAGCGTTACATGCATGTCGTATGGATGACACCCAATCCATATCCTCTTATGTCCTCAAAATGAAAAGCCTTATTGATCGCGCAAACCGTCTTAATCTCAACATATCTAATGAGTTAGCCACCGATCTTATCCTTAACTCCCTATCAAAAAGGTTTGATCAATTTGTAATTAATTACAATATGAATGGGATGGATAAGAGCATAGGTGAGCTTCACGGTATGCTTCGAACGGCGGAAACTAGCATGGGTAAAAGGGCTTTACCCGTGTTAGCAATCGATCAAGGTGGATCCAAAGGTAAGACCTCTAAGCCAAAGGTGGCTAAGAGAAAAGGACCCACCTATCAAGGCAAAGGGAAGGGGAAGATGGTTACCCCAACCATCAACAAGGCTAAGAAGCAAAAGGTAGCTGAGAAGGCAAACCCCAAAGAAGACCCGTGTTTCGGTTGCGGTGAAATGGGTCACTGGAAGCGAAATTGCCCGGTCTATCTTAAGGAGTTGAAGGACAAGAGGGATGCAGGGCAAACCTCAGGTAACATATATATGGTATATATTGAGCTTAATATTACTTCTTCTAATACATGGGTATTAGACACAGGATGTGGAACTCATATTTGCAATTCTTTGCAGGGGTTCAAAAGAAGTGATCATATGGCGGGAACATCAAGTCTCTATATGGGCAATGGTGCAAAGGTGCATGTTAAAGCTCAAGGAGATTTTGTTTTGAAGCTTCCAAGCGGATTGGAACTTATTTTAGAAAATGTTTTGTATGCTCCGGATTTGTGTAGAAACATTATTTCTATTTCTCGCTTAAAACAATGTGGTTTTAATCTTAATTTTGTTAATGATGATATCCATGTTTATTTAGATAATGTATTCTATTTCAAGGCTTCGCCTTCAAATGGAATTTATGAATTGGTTCATGATGATGCATCATCTAGTAGCTCAATATACCATACTAGCACCAAGAAACTCAAAAGGGATTTGAGTGATTCCTACTTATGGCATTGTCGCCTTGGTCACATAAACAAGAATCGAATACATACACTTCAAAAGAATGGACTTTTGAAATCAAATGAACTTGACTCATTTGATGTATGTGAATCTTGTTTACAAGGCAAAATGACTAAAGCACCTTTCAAAGGGACCTATGAAAGGGCTAAGGACTTATTGGAATTAATACATTCGGATGTATGTGGACCCTTTAAGCCCATAGCTAGGAATGGTGAAAGATACTTCGTTACTTTCATTGATGACTTCAGTCGTTTCGGATATGTCTACTTATTAAGACACAAGGACGAAACTTTTGAAGCATTCAAGGAATATCAAAACGAAGTACAAAATCAACTCAATAAGACAATCAAGGTACTTCGTACCGATAGAGGAGGTGAATACCTAAGCGATGCTTTCCAAGATCATCTTAGGAGTTGTGGGATTATCTCACAACTTACTCCACCCGGAACACCTCAGCTTAATGGAGTGTCCGAAAGGAGAAACCGAACCCCTAATGGATATGGTTCGATCTATGATGGTAAGAAGCTCGTTACCTCTATCATTTTGGGGTTATTGTCTATGCTCTGCGGCTCGTATTCTAAATATGGCCCCAACCAAGAAAGTGGAACGAACACCTCATGAGATATGGTTTGGTAAACCTCCATCTCTATCATACTTAAAGGTATGGGGATGTGAAGCTTATCCTAAGCATTACGTCCCTAATAAGTTGAATGCTCGATCCACGAAGTGTATCTTCATAGGATATCCCAAGGACGATATGGGATACTATTTCTATGATCCATCCGAGCAAAATGTATTTGTTGCTCGGAAAGCGGAATTCCTTGAAACTAAGTTCCTAATGGAAGGAAATAGTGAAAGGAAGATAGATCTTGAAGAGGTTCAAGATCAAGTAGATGATACACAATTGGTTGACACTAGCACTCAACATGAAAATGTTGAGAGTGATCAAATGGATGATCAAAATACACAAGACATTCGTAGATCTGGTAGGATTAGCAATCCTCCTGAGAGATATGGGTTTCTCATAGATGGTTGCTATACGGTTGATTTGGATGAACCAACAAACTACCAAGATGCTTTATCAAGGATTGATAAAGATAAATGGCAGGAAGCCATGAACGCTGAGATGCAATCCATGTATGACAACCAAGTTTGGGAACTTGTTGCTCAACCTCCTGGCTCTAGGCTAGTTGATTGTAAATGGCTTTTCAAGATGAAAACCGACATACATGGAAACTTGGATACATATAAAGCTAGACTTGTTGCAAAAGGTTTCACTCAAACTCAAGGGATTGATTATGATGAAACCTTTTCGCCTGTGGCAATGCTGAAGTCTATAAGGATATTATTTGCCATTGCCGCTCATTATGATTACGAAATATGGCAAATGGATGTCAAAACTGCTTTCCTAAATGGATATCTTATGGAAGATGTCTATATGGTTCAGCCCGAAGGTTTTGTCGATCCGAAATATCCTAAAAAGGTATGCAAGTTAAAGAAGTCAATCTACGGATTGAAACAAGCATCTAGAATGTGGAATCATCGTTTTAATGAGGAAGCCGAGAAATTTGGCTTCATTAAAAATGGTGATGAAGCTTGTGTATATAAGAAAGCTAGTGGGAGCACTGTCATGTTCCTTGTACTATATGTGGATGATATATTATTATTTGGAAATGATATTCCACAAATGCAAGGAGTTAAGACTTGGCTAAGTAACTGCTTCTCCATTAAGGATATTGGAGAAGCAAAATACATTTTGGGGATTGGGATCTACAGGAATAGATCCAAGAGATTGATAGGTTTAAGTCAAAGTACATACATTGACAAAATCTTGAAAAGGTTCAAGATGGAAAACTCTAAGAAAGGTTTGGTACCTATTCAAAGAGGAACCGTTCTCAGTTCATCTCAGTGTCCTACCACAAAAGATGAACAAGAGAGAATGAAGAAAGTCCCATACGCATCTGCTATTGGGTCTATCATGTATGCAATGATATGTACTAGACCGGATGTGTCATGCGCTCTAAGCTTGACAAGTAGATACCAGAATAACCCAGGAAACAGTCATTGGATTGCTGTTAAAAGTATATTGAAATACCTTAGGAGGACTAAGGATATGTTTCTGATATATGGGTCTGGTGAGGAGGAACTCGCTGTAAAGGGTTACGTAGACGCGAGTTTCCAAACTGATCGAGATGATTCTCGATCACAATCCGGTTATGTCTTTACATTAAATGGAGGTGCGGTCTCTTGGAAGAGTTCAAAACAGGATGTTGTTGCTCTATCCACTACAGAGTCAGAGTACATCGCCGCATCATTGGCAGCTCAGGAAGCTGCATGGATGAAGAAATTCATCGACGACTTAGGAGTAGTCCCTTCCATTCAGGACCCTCTTGAGATCTTTTGTGACAACGAGGGTGCGATTGCTCAAATCAAGGAACCTCGTGCTCATCAAAAGACCCGTCACATTGAGCGGAGATTCAACTACATAAGGGATGAAGTTGAAAAAGGAAAGATATGTATTCGCAAGGTTCACACAGATCATAACATAGCGGATCCACTCACGAAACTCTTATATGGAGCAAAACATGAAGGACATGTTTGTGCATTAGGGCTTCGATATTCTAGTGATTGGTCATGATCTGTTTTAAGTATTGTAACGGAACGAAGTGGCTCAAACTCATTAATATAATTATGGTTTAATTTATTTTGAGTTATGTTCCTATTTTGCATATTTTATCCATGAATAAGTAATTATTCTAAATTCCGTAGTCGATCACATTTGTGGGAGCAAGTGTGAGGTTTAGACTATTATGAACTTGGATTGGTAAACATTCATAGGTTGAATGTGGGGCAGGGTTGCTACCAAGGTTCATAGATATTTGTGGGATACAAATATTGGAAGACCCGCTCTCAAGATTTACTGTATGGAGCCTTTGTGGTTGATCACATGTAATCTTGAGTAAAGGCGAATATCATCGTATCCTCTGACCTGAGATACATATTGGGTTCTGATATTCACCAAGTATTATGCCTTGATTCTTTCCTTCGCTATTCTGAAATATGGTAGTACATAAGGAAGATCTCAGGTATAATACAAAGTGTGTATCTAGGACGTATGTAGTCAAGATGGAATTTGTCCCTCTTATTCGTTGAGAGTCAGATGTCTAAGGCCTGATAAAGTTAAATCTAAAAGAGAGTGATCACTCTGTATCTCTTGGATTTAACATGACATCTAGGATGAAAGGATGTGATGAAAGATTCACCTATATATCAGTTCGAGTAAGGAACTCGAAAGGGATGATGTTATTGAATGGCACAAAGTCATAACATATTGGGGGCGATGGACGGTCGTTAGGTGGTATCCATCACTTGCATTAATTTCTTATGTTTCTCGTGCAAGTGGGAGATTGAAGGTATTTCGTATGCCCGAGAGACATATTAAATTAATGTGGCTAATGTGTTATGATCCAAGTCGGGTCATACCCAATAACAAACTTACCGACACCTTATTCGTATTTGATTTTAACGATTGGTTCATTGATCAAATACGCGACACTTGAACTTTAAGAAAAATGGTTTTCTTAAATATTACTTGATGTGTATACATATATAAATTATGGAATAATTTATATAATATGGATTTAATTATTTATAGGTAAATAATTAATAAGTTTATGTTACATTTTTATAATAAATGGATTTTATATATTAAGATGTATATAAATATAATGGAAGTTTATAAAAGAATTTTATAAAAACTAATTCTTTTATAAAACATATTCTATTATACTTGTTGAGTAAGTGGCATTGGAGTCCCAAAAATGCATCCATTTTGACTAGCCATTTGAATGGATACTTGGATTTTCAAGAAGCATAAGTATCTAAGACTTCTTGGAGACCAAAGTGACTTTGAATACACATCAAAACACACAAAAAAAAACTGCATTCTCTCCCAATTCTGCTGAAACAGGCCGTGGGGTTTGAGGCAAGAGAAAGGGTTCTTTTGTTAATTTTGCAAGCTTATTTCAAGTGTTAATAAATCCTAACTAAAGCTAAGGTGTTGGTACACAAGTTTGGGGTATAACTACTTGAGGTTTCATGCTTTTGAAACTACATTCATCATCATTCTTTTGGGTTGCTGCTGTCCAGAAATTAGTGAGCAAAGAAAGGGGTTTGTAGCTTTGTTAACAAGGTTGTTAAGGTTCTAAAGTCTAGCTAACTTAAAGGGTGTTGTTGGTGCATCAAAGGCTTGAAGTTCTACACATATCTTCATCATCTTATAAGCATTTTGGACAGCCCTTAAACTTGTTTTAAGGAGGTATAAACTCTTCCTTTCTTGTTAGTTTGTAAGCTTATGTTCACAACTTGATCCTATTGGGATTTAACTTTAAATTGGTTTAAAGATTAACAAGTTTAATTGGTAATTACACGCTTCCGTTCATAATGATTCCTAAAAGGTTTTAAGACTTATCAAACTTGTTAAATCCTAACAAAAACTTAATATTAATGTATAGAAAATTTTTATTATGTTTTATACAAGTTACTTACTGTTATGAAATCAATAAAACACTTGTTAGCATCATTAGATAATTATTGGTGCTTATATTGATCTAAAATATAATTTAAACTATACATATATATATATATATATATATATATATATATATATATATATATATATATATATATATATATATATATATATATATATATATGTATGTATCCTTACATATATATAAAATATATATATTAAATACTGTCATAACCCGTCCTTAACCATAAGAACGCGTTAGATAACGTATGATTTCATTGCGAGGTATTGACCTCTATATGAGACATTTTTGAAAGAAAACTGCATATATTATACATTACAAACCATAACCATTATTTTTGTTACAAACTTAAGACAATAAAAAGAAGATTAACGTTTAGCGATAATCTTCGACTTACAGACTTTACAAATGATGACAACAACACGGTTTCTAGCATATTTTACAATACAACATCTCGGATATGCAGTTTTATTTTTGACACAAACATGCGTACGCAAGATCCTGGTTAGATCCAACATGATGCAGCGGAAGCTTTAGAAATCACCTGAGAATAGACATGTTTTAAAAAGGTCAACATAAAGTTGGTGAGATATAGGTTTAGTGCCGGCAGCAATATATATAGACCACAAGATTTCGTATATAAACAGTTTAATAAAAGTATTCTAAGTGGTTGAGCACTTGATAACCATACTTAACATTTTCACGTCGCATATTCCCTTTAATATGAAATCTTACTACACCGTACCAAGTGTAGTCACAAAACGAAGTACTGTGCAACCGTTGAATACTGGTCGTCCAGTCCGGTTGGGGTTGTCAGGCCCGATAGATCTATCAACAGGATTCGCGTTTACAATACCGTTGTAAATAACAGTTACCAAGCTACAGGGAAGTATGCCAGTGGTACAACTCAACGTAGAATATATTTTTCAGTTACTTGTGTCCATAACGTAAAACATAAAATACATGTATTCTCATCCCGAAATATTTAGAGTTTAAAAGTGGGACTATATACTCACCCTTGTCTTGATGATATATATATTTTGACTCGGTCTTCCGGTTGATATCACGAACCTATCCATATATAATATATCAATATGTTTTCATTTTTAAACAAACGTTATAAATATATACTTGTTATACTTTTAATACTTTGAATAATTCCTTAGTCCGTAGTTAGCAGTCCGATGTTAGTAATTCAATTTTAATGGTTCATTTTTAGATGTTTAATATACCCGCAATGAAATAAATAAAACCCCCAACGAAATCAATAAAACCCCATCGTATATGTGTTGGTCGAGATTAATCTTGACCCATGGTACCGGTGTTGTCAAATGACGTGTTGCGTACAATCATGGGATCTTATGATTAATCTTCTCGTGTTGTTTACGGGTGATCCTGAACCATATAAAATTGAATTATAAGTACATATATATAAAATATCATGTTATCTTAGAAATATGTGATTTATATCATTTTTTTCCAATTGATCCCGTAGTTGAAATGATCTAGGATAACCAATTTTGTTTCGGTCATAGTTTCTTCGTTACAAATCCGTTTTCGTTGATTCAAATTGCCATCTTCTTGGATCGAGTTCTTCTTTAAGACTATGAACTGTAAATACCTTGGTTTGTATTCAAAATCATACGGCATAAGTGAAACATTAGTGAAACATATGAAGTTAAACATTTTTGTTACAACAAAATCATTTAATAACCATTTTTCTAAAAATACTTATACTTTGAAAAACCAAGTTTTACCTTGTTAAATTAGCATATACATAAGTTATATTACAGGTCTTGAAGTATTTTAAAAGTTAAGTTAGAAGGATCTATTTAGTTTGCAAACAAGTTTGAAAACATTCAAACTATGTTCTTGTTGTTAAACTTTTGTACCACAAAATAAGATAGCTATATATATATGAATCGAATAAGGTTATGAACATAGATTCTACCTCAAGTTCCTTGGATGAAGTTGCTGTAAGAGAGAAGTAAGAAGCTAGAATCACAAGGGTGATAGAAGTGGATGAAAGATTGGAAGTAAGTTGGTGTTCTTGGAGGGTTTTCTTGAAGTGTTTTTGTATGGTTTTCTTATGGTGTTTTAGTATGGTTTTTGAAGCTAGATCTTCTTGGAAACTTTGCTGAATTGATTAAGGGTTTTAAGGCTATGGAAGAGTGTGTGTTTTGCTAGAAAAATGAGAGTAATACTTGAATCAAAATGAGGATCCCATGACCTCCTTAAAAACGTGATTATGAGGGGGACATGGACAAATTTTCAAGTTGTAATCTTGTGTAATTAGTCAATAAGCTTCCAAATTCAATTACCTTATACCAAGGGCAGTATAAAGGGCTGGTTAGGTGGTGATTTGACATGTATATACCAATAGTAAATACGTATAGAAGCTAGGTATGATACGAGTATAAATACTCTAGGTATACGTATAGAAATTTTGTGAAAAATGGAATGAGGGTTCAAATATAGCTATCTTTTGTGAATACACTTATATGGTTTTATGTATTTAAGTCTTTAAAAGTGATTAAATACATTACTTATACAATATATGTATAAACATTATGAGTCTTAAGTATTTATGTCAATTAACGTTACGTATTGTTATCATTTTGAAAACTTAAGTTAGTAGTTTCAAAATATACTTATAACTTGTTGTTATTAATACAAAATGAGATATTAAAACATTCTTTAATCATGTTAAATATGTATATATACATATATATACACAAACGTATAATTATCATATATTGTATAGTTCGTGATATCATCGGTCAAACTAGACGGTCAAACGTTGTGTAAAACTCTTTTCGGAAATATAAATCTCGACAATTTGGATTGCTTATCATGTTGGCAAGGTTTAATTTATGTGAATATTAATCTTATAAGTATAGTATGATCGAAAAAGTGCGGGTCGTTACATTACCTCCCCGTTAAATAAATTTCGTCCCGAAATTTTAAAATTGTACCTATTTTGCGTCATCGAGAAACAAGTGTGGATACTTTTGCTTCATCTGATCCTCTCATTCCCAAGTAAACTCGGGACCTCTTCTAGCATTCCAACGAACCTTAACAATCGGTATATTACTCTGTTTGAGCTGTTTAACTTCACGGTCCATGATTTCGATTGGTTCTTCGACGAATTGTAGTTTCTCGTCGACATGAATTTCTTCAAGAGGAATGGTGAGGTCTTCCTTTGCAAGACACTTCTTAAGGTTTGAGACGTGAAAGGTATTATGTACTCCGGCGAGTTGTTGCGGTAACTCGAGTCGATAAGCTACCGGTCCAATGCGTTCGATGATCTTGAACGGGCCTACGTACCTTGGGTTTAGTTTACCCCTTTTGCCGAAACGTATCACACCTTTCCAAGGTGACACCTTTAGCATAACCATGTCCCCGACCTGAAACTCTAATGGTTTCCTTCGGACATCGGCGTAGCTCTTTTGGCGACTACGGGCTGTTTTCAATCTCTCCTTGATTTGTACTATCTTCTCGGTCGTTTCGTGTATGATCTCGGGACTAGTTAAATGTCGATCTCCTACTTCATTCCAACAGATAGGTGATCTACACTTCCTTCCGTACAATGCTTCGAATGGCGCAGCTCCAATGCTCGCATGATAACTATTATTATACGAGAATTCTGCTAACGGTAGATATTTATCCCATCCGTTTCCAAAATCGATCACACATGCCCTGAGCATGTCTTCGAGAGTCTGAATCGTTCTCTCACTCTGTCCATCGGTTTGTGGATGATATGCGGTACTCATATCCAACCGAGTTCCTAGTGCCTCCTGTAGTGATTGCCAAAATTTTGAAGTAAATCTACTATCACGATCGGATATAATGGAAATAGGTATTCCATGCCTTGAAACAACTTCCTTTATATATAATCGTAATAATTTCTCCATTCTATCTGTTTCCTTTATAGGCAAGAAATGTGCAGATTTGGTAAGACGATCAACAATTACCCAAATGGTGTCGTATCCCCAGGCAGTCTTTGGTAACTTCGTAATGAAATCCATGGTAATACCATCCCATTTCCATTCTGGGATTTCTGGTTGTTGAAGTAACCCTGACGGCTTTTGGTGTTCTGCTTTGACCTTAGAACAAGTTAAACATTCCCCAACATATGTTGCAACGTCTGTCTTCAATTTAGGCCACCAATAATGCGTCTTAAGATCTTGGTACATCTTTCCAACTCCAGGATGTATCGAATATCTTGTCTTATGTGCCTCGTTCAATATCAACTTCCTTAATCCACCCAACTTCGGTACCCAAATACGATTTGCAAAATACCGAATTCCATCTTCCCGTACAACAAGTTGTTTCTCGTACTTTTTCATTATTTCATTCTTTATGTTTTCTTCATTGAGTGCTTCTCGTTGAACTTCTTTGATTTGTGAGTTGAGATTCATACGAATTTTTATGTTCATTGCTCGAACTCGAATTGGTTCTCGTTCTTTTCTGCTTAAAGCATCAGCTACCACGTTTGCCTTCCCGGGATGATAACGAATTTCACAATCATAGTCGTTTATCAGCTCGACCCACCTACGTTGCCTCATGTTCAGCTGTTTTTGATCGAAAATATGTTGAAGGCTTTTATGATCAGTAAACACAGTGAATTTAACCCCATACAAGTAATGTCTCCACATCTTCAATGCAAACACGACTGCTCCCAGTTCTAGATCGTGCGTCGTATAATTCCGCTCGTGAATCTTCAATTGTCGGGATGCAAATGCAATTACTTTCTTCCGTTGCATAAGAACACAACCAAAACCTTGTCGCGAAGCGTCACAATATATTTCGAAATCATCGTTCCCTTCTGGTAACGATAATATAGGCGCCGTAGTTAACTTCTTCTTCAGTATTTGAAATGCGTTCTCCTGCTCCGAGGTCCATTCATATTTCTTCCCTTTTTGCGTTAACGCTGTCAACGGCTTAGCTATTCGGGAAAAATCTTGAATAAACCTTCTATAATAACCGGCTAAACCCAAAAATTGGCGTATCTGCGTTGGTGTCTTAGGAGTCTCCCATTTTTCAATAGCTTCAGTTTTTGCTGGATCAACCTGAATTCCTTCGCTATTAACAACGTGACCAAGAAATTGCACTTCTTTCAACCAGAAAGCACACTTAGAAAATTTAGCATAAAGTTGTTCTTTTCTTAACAACTCCAGTATCAACCTTAAATGCTCTTCATGCTCTTGCTCACTCTTGGAATAGATAAGAATATCATCAATGAAAACGATAACAAACTTATCTAAATACGGACTACAAACTCGATTCATGAGGTCCATGAATACAGCTGGCGCATTCGTCAATCCAAACGGCATAACCAAAAATTCATAATGACCATAACGTGTCCGAAAAGCAGTTTTCGGAATGTCCTCTTCTTTAACGCGTAGTTGATGATAGCCCGATCTTAAGTCGATTTTCGAATAAACACATGATCCTTGCAATTGATCAAATAAGTCATCAATTCTCGGTAGTGGATATCGATTCTTGATAGTTAACTTATTTAATTCACGATAGTCTATACACATCCTAAAAGATCCATCTTTCTTCTTAACAAACAAAATTGGAGCTCCCCACGGTGAAGTACTCGGTCGTATGAATCCACGGTCCAGTAATTCTTTTAACTGACTTTGAAGTTCTTTTAACTCGGACGGTGCAAGTCTATATGGAGCACGAGCCACTGGTGCAGCTCCTGGTACTAAATCTATTTGAAATTCTACCGATCTAAATGGAGGTAATCCCGGCAATTCTTCCGGAAAAACTTCGGGAAAATCTCTTGCCACAGGCACGTCATTGATGCACTTCTCTTCCTTTTCGACTTTATTAACATGTGCTAAAATAGCGTAACATCCCTTTTCTAAACACTTTTTGGCTTTCAAACAGCTAATGAGTTTTAGCTTTGAATCACCCTTCTCTCCGTAAATCATCACCGGCATTTTATCCTTACCAGGAATACGAATTGCCTTCTTGGCACAAACAACTTCCGCTCCTACTTTGGACATCCAGTCCATGCCGACTATTACATCAAAACTTCCTAATTCTACGGGTATCAAATCAATCTTAAATGTTTCTCCGGCTAAATTTATCTTACAATCACGACAAATTTTATCGGCTTTAATTAGTTTACCATTAGCTAACTCAATCATGTACTTAGCATCTAGAGGTAATGATGAACAATTCAATTTAGTGTAAAAATTTATACACACGTAACTTCTATCGGCGCCAGTATCAAATAAAATAGATGCTGATAAGTTATTAATGGTAAACGTACCCGTAACAAGCTCCGGGTCTTCTCGTGCCTCTCTAGCATTAATAACAAACGCTCTTCCACGTGCAGGTCCGCCATTCTGATTCGGGCACTGACTCTTATAGTGACCTTGTTTTCCACAACCAAAACAAGTAATGGTAGCCAAAGCAGTTCTATTTGCGTTGGTGGCAGGAGTCTTGTTGCCATTTGTAACGAGAGCCTTACAATCTTCCGCAAGATGACCTTGTCGATTACACTTGGTGCATAACACACTACAGTAACCAAAGTGATGTTTGTGGCAACGGTTGCATAAAGGATTTTGTCCTTTATAACCAAAGCTTAAACCACTACCCGCACCTTGCGTGTTTTCTTGTTTCTTAAAAGATTGTTGTTGGTTACCTCGATCATAATTTCCATTCCACTTTCTTTTGTTACCTGATACCTTCACATCAGTATTGGATACTTTCTTATCCATGATGACCTGATCCATTAGCTCGTTTGCCATGGTTATAGCTTCATGAATTGTCTTAGGTTTCGATGCTGTAACATTTGCCTTGACCTTTTTGGGCAAACCAGCTTTGTACATTTCAATCTTCTGTTCTTCGGTTGGAACCAATTCAGGACATAGCAAAACTAATTCCATGAATCGCTGGTTGTAGTTGGTGATTTCAGTACCAACCACCTTCAAACTTCGTAACTCATCTTCTAACTTAATAACCTCATTCCTTGGACAATACTCGGTGATTATCATTGCTTTGAATTCTTCCCATGGAGTATCATAAGCTACATCTCCTCCTACCGCCTTCACATAATTCTTCCACCATGTGAGTGCACTATCTTGTAAAGTGCACGATGCAAACTTGGTCATGTCTTTTTCATCACAACCGCTGATTTTGAACACCGTCTCCATCTTTTCTATCCATCGGGTTAAACCGATAGGTCCTTCCGTTCCACTGAATGATGATGGCTTGCAAGCTTGGAACGTCTTGTAGGAGCATCCTACACGAGGATTTGGATTAACTGCAGCAGCTCTTGCAGCCTCAACCCATAACATTCTGTCGTTCACTCGCTGGTTGATGAGTTCCTCGAGTTCTTGTTCCGTCATTCGATTCAATCGCGCCATTTCCTAATGAAAGAAAATAATTATTCACATGGATTATTATAGATGTAGTGTGTATTTATAGTACATTATAGCTTATTAATAATATGAACTAGGTATTATTATAAAAGCCTTTTCTTCTTATTAGCGTTTTATAATTATATCTTGGGTAGTACCTACCCGTTAATGTTCATACTTAATAGCTTAGTACAGAATCAATTACTACAATCTAAATAATACTTAACCATGGAAAATTATTGCATTTCATACTTCAATATTTTACATATGCTTATCTTACATCGAACATTAAGCAAACCACACTATTAATATTATACAAAACATTATTCGGTTCCATGGTTTGACACAGCAGCGCATCGTTTGATCTATTTTCTAGGACGTTTAGACACAAAGATTTGCTTAACGCTTATCCTAACTGTCTGCCTATATTTTGGCTGTGGGACTGAAGAACTGGATGCCGGGACAGAACGAATAGGAATAGCGGGGATAGGGGTGGTAGTGTTGAGTGGAATTGGTGCCACATCATTCTCATTAAACTCGGGATTTGGATTTTCTAATTCATTAGCCTTTCGTTTCTTTCCTAGTTCGAACTCGTCTTTTGTAATTTCCTGTATTTCTTCCTCGGGTTCACTTTCCTCCTCGGGTTCACTTTCCTCCTCGGGTTCACTTTCCTCCTCGGGTTCACTTTCCCCCTCGGGTTCACTTTCCTCCTCGGGTTCATCCGGAATTTGTGAGTCTTCCCCAAGGATATCATTTTCGTCATCGGACAGGTTAATGACTGGAACGCCATCTGAAGATTCTGATTCGGAGTCGTTGATTGTGATAACAATTTTTGAGCTCGACATCTATCACACAACAACTAACCCATTAGTACTTATATAATATTTACATATAAATTTTAACCAACAGTGATAAGCAATGGTTTTTTTTTTTTTTAAATCAGACCCGGTCAAAGTCCAGACTTACTAATGTATCCTAACGGCTTCTCGGTTAGACACACTAATGCAGACCTGGTTCGCTAAGACCAACGCTCTGATACCACATGTCATAACCCGTCCTTAACCATAAGAACGCGTTAGATAACGTATGATTTCATTGCGAGGTATTGACCTCTATATGAGACATTTTTGAAAGAAAACTGCATATATTATACATTACAAACCATAACCATTATTTTTGTTACAAACTTAAGACAATAAAAAGAAGATTAACGTTTAGCGATAATCTTCGACTTACAGACTTTACAAATGATGACAACAACACGGTTTCTAGCATATTTTACAATACAACATCTCGGATATGCAGTTTTATTTTTGACACAAACATGCGTACGCAAGATCCTGGTTAGATCCAACATGATGCAGCGGAAGCTTTAGAAATCACCTGAGAATAGACATGTTTTAAAAAGGTCAACATAAAGTTGGTGAGATATAGGTTTAGTGCCGGCAGCAATATATATAGACCACAAGATTTCGTATATAAACAGTTTAATAAAAGTATTCTAAGTGGTTGAGCACTTGATAACCATACTTAACATTTTCACGTCGCATATTCCCTTTAATATGAAATCTTACTACACCGTACCAAGTGTAGTCACAAAACGAAGTACTGTGCAACCGTTGAATACTGGTCGTCCAGTCCGGTTGGGGTTGTCAGGCCCGATAGATCTATCAACAGGATTCGCGTTTACAATACCGTTGTAAATAACAGTTACCAAGCTACAGGGAAGTATGCCAGTGGTACAACTCAACGTAGAATATATTTTTCAGTTACTTGTGTCCATAACGTAAAACATAAAATACATGTATTCTCATCCCGAAATATTTAGAGTTTAAAAGTGGGACTATATACTCACCCTTGTCTTGATGATATATATATTTTGACTCGGTCTTCCGGTTGATATCACGAACCTATCCATATATAATATATCAATATGTTTTCATTTTTAAACAAACGTTATAAATATATACTTGTTATACTTTTAATACTTTGAATAATTCCTTAGTCCGTAGTTAGCAGTCCGATGTTAGTAATTCAATTTTAATGGTTCATTTTTAGATGTTTAATATACCCGCAATGAAATAAATAAAACCCCCAACGAAATCAATAAAACCCCATCGTATATGTGTTGGTCGAGATTAATCTTGACCCATGGTACCGGTGTTGTCAAATGACGTGTTGCGTACAATCATGGGATCTTATGATTAATCTTCTCGTGTTGTTTACGGGTGATCCTGAACCATATAAAATTGAATTATAAGTACATATATATAAAATATCATGTTATCTTAGAAATATGTGATTTATATCATTTTTTTCCAATTGATCCCGTAGTTGAAATGATCTAGGATAACCAATTTTGTTTCGGTCATAGTTTCTTCGTTACAAATCCGTTTTCGTTGATTCAAATTGCCATCTTCTTGGATCGAGTTCTTCTTTAAGACTATGAACTGTAAATACCTTGGTTTGTATTCAAAATCATACGGCATAAGTGAAACATTAGTGAAACATATGAAGTTAAACATTTTTGTTACAACAAAATCATTTAATAACCATTTTTCTAAAAATACTTATACTTTGAAAAACCAAGTTTTACCTTGTTAAATTAGCATATACATAAGTTATATTACAGGTCTTGAAGTATTTTAAAAGTTAAGTTAGAAGGATCTATTTAGTTTGCAAACAAGTTTGAAAACATTCAAACTATGTTCTTGTTGTTAAACTTTTGTACCACAAAATAAGATAGCTATATATATATGAATCGAATAAGGTTATGAACATAGATTCTACCTCAAGTTCCTTGGATGAAGTTGCTGTAAGAGAGAAGTAAGAAGCTAGAATCACAAGGGTGA
Organism: Rutidosis leptorrhynchoides; assembly: GCF_046630445.1. Taxonomy (NCBI): domain Eukaryota; kingdom Viridiplantae; phylum Streptophyta; class Magnoliopsida; order Asterales; family Asteraceae; genus Rutidosis; species Rutidosis leptorrhynchoides. The sequence continues at coordinate 314,015,348 of NC_092334.1, read as the reverse complement.
TAGAAGTGGATGAAAGATTGGAAGTAAGTTGGTGTTCTTGGAGGGTTTTCTTGAAGTGTTTTTGTATGGTTTTCTTATGGTGTTTTAGTATGGTTTTTGAAGCTAGATCTTCTTGGAAACTTTGCTGAATTGATTAAGGGTTTTAAGGCTATGGAAGAGTGTGTGTTTTGCTAGAAAAATGAGAGTAATACTTGAATCAAAATGAGGATCCCATGACCTCCTTAAAAACGTGATTATGAGGGGGACATGGACAAATTTTCAAGTTGTAATCTTGTGTAATTAGTCAATAAGCTTCCAAATTCAATTACCTTATACCAAGGGCAGTATAAAGGGCTGGTTAGGTGGTGATTTGACATGTATATACCAATAGTAAATACGTATAGAAGCTAGGTATGATACGAGTATAAATACTCTAGGTATACGTATAGAAATTTTGTGAAAAATGGAATGAGGGTTCAAATATAGCTATCTTTTGTGAATACACTTATATGGTTTTATGTATTTAAGTCTTTAAAAGTGATTAAATACATTACTTATACAATATATGTATAAACATTATGAGTCTTAAGTATTTATGTCAATTAACGTTACGTATTGTTATCATTTTGAAAACTTAAGTTAGTAGTTTCAAAATATACTTATAACTTGTTGTTATTAATACAAAATGAGATATTAAAACATTCTTTAATCATGTTAAATATGTATATATACATATATATACACAAACGTATAATTATCATATATTGTATAGTTCGTGATATCATCGGTCAAACTAGACGGTCAAACGTTGTGTAAAACTCTTTTCGGAAATATAAATCTCGACAATTTGGATTGCTTATCATGTTGGCAAGGTTTAATTTATGTGAATATTAATCTTATAAGTATAGTATGATCGAAAAAGTGCGGGTCGTTACAAATACTTATAAGTAAAGTATATAAAGTGTTGTATTTCTATACGCACCTAAAAACGTATTGGAACGGTATATTAGATGGGTATAGATCTTGATCTTTCTCGAGTGGATGGACGCTCGAAAGTCTAGGCGGAGAGTTTGGATTACCGAGTTAAAGGATCCTGTGGCTCAGAAACCTATGACCTGAAATGGCCATTTTAAATTGTAAGTGTTAGATTGGAAGCTTGTCTAGTATGAAAAGCCTTTCCAAAACGATAAACCTTCTTTAAACTTACTATAAAAGAAAATACTTACACTTATCATAATACGGGCAAAACATCTAAACTATTCTCAACTTATTCTTAGGTTGACTTCTCTGTGCTTCGATCATCCATACTTTCTCTTTAAGGAATACTTTCACTCACCGAATTACTAAGGTGACTTTCATAGCCCCACTGTTATTGCTATAGCACTTTTTATACTTACTGGGGTGAGACACATGCTGCTTTTATACTTTAAACAACTTAGACACAAGTACGAACCTAAACTGTACTATGACTAGCTTATGCTACTAAGATCCCACAGTGATATTTTTTTAATTGCTTTCAGGATAAGGCATTCTTAATTATTGGGGGTAGGCCTATCGGGAGTAACGTCCCCGATACATTTGACCGCGATGTCTTTGTATTACTTAATAATGATTTAAACATGGATAAGGTACTGTCAACTTATCATCGGGGCAAAAAAACAAACGTTTAGTCTAAAATATCACGAATCAGTACTACTTTTGGATCTGCGTGATCTACTTTTATAACAAATCTTGTGGTCTAAGAACAAACGGTCAATCATATTTGTTAAACCTATGAATTTCACTCAACCTTTTTGGTTGACACTTTTAGCATGTTTGTCTCAGGTACTGAATGATCAGGACCTCTATATCTACTGCTTATGTGATGACTTACTTGGCTAGGATCAAGACTTATCGTATATTTACTTTTCTGCATTTGAACAATTTATAATTCTTGTAACGACATTATTAATCCTTCCGCTGCAAATTTGGTTTTATTCATATAGTATTTGTTCTCATTTTATAATATGTTGGTATGTATTATGATATTGAATCACATTTCGCCCAGGCCCTAACTGGGGGTGTGATAGATTCCAAATCAACGAAAAACTTCAATTCGTCGAAGAACCCATCGAAATAATGGATCGTGAGGTTAAAAGACTTAAGCAAAACAAGGTACCAATTGTTAAAGTTCAATAGAATGCTGGTAGAGAACCCGAGTTCACCTGGGAATGAGAAGATCAGATGAAGAAGAAATACCCGCACTTATTTCCAGAAGATACGTCAACACTTCCAACTGCTTAAAATTTCGGGACGAAATTTATTTAACGGGTAGGTACTGTAGTGACCCGAACTTTTCCATGTTTATATATATTAAATGAAATTTTTATTTACATGATTAAGTGTTTCCAACATGTTAAGTAATCGAACTTGTTAAGACTTGATTAATTGAAATAGGTTTCATATAGACAATTGACCACCTAAGTTGACCGGTGATTCACGAACGATTAAAACTTGTAAAAACTATATGATGACATATATATGATTATATATATAGTTAACATGATATTATGATAAGTAAGTATCTCATTAGGTATTTTAAAAATGAGTTATATACATAAAATTGAGTTTATTGAATTAAGAAACTCGAAACGATATATATAACGATTATCGTTATAACAACATCTTACTAAATACATATGAATCATATTAAGATATTGATACACTATGTTTAATCATGATAAATTATAAGTAAACATATCATTAAGTGTATTAACAATGAACTACATATGTAAAAACAAGACTACTAACTTAATGATTTCGAAACGAGACATATATGTAACGATTATCGTTGTAACAACATATAACTGTATATATATCATACTAAGATATATTAATAAATTAATATATCATAATATCATGATAATGTAATAAATTAACATCTCTTTAGATATAATAAACAATGGGTTAACAACATTTAACAAGATCGTTAAACTAAAGGTTTCAAAACAACATTTACATCTAACGACTAACGATGACTTAACGACTCAGTTAAAATGTATATACATGTAGTGTTTTAATATGTATTCATACAATTTTGAAAGAATTCAAGACACTTATCAAAATACTTCTACTTAACAAAAATGCTTATGTAACGACCCAACCCGTTATCCATCTAAAAACGTGCTAAAAAAAAAAATTCTGGGACAGTTCATCTGGACGGCGTCCAGCTCTGAAGTACTGTACGACGTCTAGCTCTGAAGTACTGGACGGCGTCCAGCCATCTGGGACGGCGTCCAAATACACTAAAAGCTCCTGATTAGTTTTTCTTATACACGCGGGCGAAAAACCCGCTTCCCGACACTTTTAGACCAAAACACATTCACAATATGTTATAATAATTAAAACTAAGAGTTTTCCATAATAAAACTGAGTTTTACAACACCGGGCCGATATCGACCCAAATTTCAGCAAAGTGACCATTTCGACCCAATTTAGTTTATACAAAATATAGACCGAGCATGGGATTGGGGATACGCTACCCAATCCTAATAATTCCGAAAGCACATCTTCTAAAGCAAACTACGCAAGTCCACTAGTCCCCACGCTTATCCGAGCCACCTCCTCCAGGCAAATCTATAAAAATGTAAACAACGAGAGGGTAAGCTAATGCTTAGTGAGTGATAATATACTACATACATATATATGCATAAAATGGACACGCCACATAAATAATCAAATAACGCATACCGGAGCTTCCAAGCATAAAGGCAAGGTAAGCTAAGCATACCTTACGATCACTAAGCATCAAGCTAATAATAACAACAAATATAAGTTCACCAACGACGATGTGAACAGCGCCAAAAACTACACCCAGAGGGTTAGCTACAACACAACAATACGACAATATATATATAACAATATACAAACATCCAAGGTTAACCCCTTAACCCAATACCGGAACTGACTACCAATTACCAACATGAAGATTGGCCAAACTACACGAGCCTTAGTAAATCTGCATACACACGAGACTACCTTCTTCAATAACACAACATCGAGGTTGGTCGAACTACACGAGCCTTAGTAATCTGAAACCACACGAGATCACTACCTCAATAAGATGACCGAACTATACGCGTCATCATGAATCCGAACTACACGAGATTCACTTTCACAAATCAATAAGATGACCGAAACTACACGCGTCATCGTGAATCCGCATCCACACGCAACTCACTTCTCAACATCAAAACCCTTCGCCATTGGGGTTATATCATCCACATCACAACCACGTGTGATAATGTACACACAAAACGTGTACCTCGCCAAAGGTGGTCAACCAAAATGCACAACCGTGCCAATTGGACCTATACACAAGTTCATCAAATCCACCTATATGTGAAGTGAGCACTATAACCGAGAACCACTTCACCCGACCCGCACCCATCATACACATACATATGCACATAGGATATTAACACTCACCTTGTCGCCTTGAAGAATGCTACCGAATAATCCGCAACTCATCGATGGAATGTACCTATTCCACTATCCAAATACAACAACACAATTAGGGTTGACTTACAAACCAACCCAATTAACATTAGTGCAATTTCGACCCAAATGAACTTCCAAGCACAAAACACACCCAAACTAACCAATAATCACTAACACGAGTGAGAATGGTCCTAATACGCCAATTGTGTGATGACCCGGGAATTTCCGACCAAATTTAAACTTCATCTTTATATAGTTTTGACACGATAAGAAAAGTCTGTAATGTTGATGTTTTCAAAAACTTTGAATTGTGTTCATGTAATCAATTACCCTTCGACTATTCCTGACGATTCACGAACAACTATATAAATAGATGCATATAGATATTATTGAAATAATATATGATTAAACTGTTAGAATTAAATATGTAAAATAGTATGCGATGTAATGGAAACTATATTTATAAATATATAGATATATATACTTATATTATATATAAATAATACTTGTAAATATATAATGTTATATTTATTGTTTAAAAAGATATAATTAATTTATTTATTTACTTAAACTTGTTAATTAAGATTGGTTATATATATAGAAAGTGTATATTGAAAATGAATGGTTTCGAGTAGATTTAGTCAACAGTTGTAATACTCGGTTGACATTTCGTTAGTGTTCATATAGATCTAATACGTTATGATTATCTAAAATAAAAGTTGAACTGTAAACCGATTAAGAAGATGATAGATTTGTTAAAAATATTTTTACCTTTTTAAGTTTAAATATTTGTACTCCGTACATATAAATTGGAACATAAAATAAATAATTATCGAACCTTTTTGATCAGGTTTCAAACAGTTAATGAGTGAAATAATTAAATATATTTAATCTAAAAATTTGGGATTTTTAGGAACACTTTTGTACGTTAACTGTTTAGCAATAAACACGATATAGCCATCCTGGTAAAACTGTCGGTAGGAAGATGACAATTAAAACGGCTGCCAACTGTTTAAATCATATGAATTACTGTTTCACTTTTTGGGTTACTATGTTCATTTGACTTAAGTTCATTAATATTATATTATATATAAATATATAATATAGACATAAGAGATATATTCATACACATGTGCGTATGTTCAGAACCACAACACACTTTCTCCGCATTTTTTTTCTTTGTTCTTTCTTTTTGTTTCTAATCCCCACTATTGACAACTTGCACAAGTATTCTTTAACCCATCTCTATATAATATACATATATAGAACCCATCTATCTAACCATTTATATTTCTTTTTTTGTTTGCAAATGGTAACCATCACCACCACTTACGATCCACCCACATTAAGTATCTATCAAATATCTATCTAGCTAACTAAATTCGGTTTTCTTTACATTTGACACATGAACCAAATGGTGATCTATATTTGAACTCATGTATTGTTGCAACCGTTGCTACCTTTTGTTTCTAGTTTCGACCCATAACTAAACTCAAAACACCATTAATACCTGTGGTGTTCAAAACCCATCATCACCATCAACACCCATCAATCACAGCCACTCGATCACCTCTCCTTCTTCAAACTCCGACCACCTTCAACCTCTGACAACCGACACCTCTGCTGAGTCACCACCGTATCACCGCCATTAATAACCATCTCTCTCTCATCTCTCTCTCTCCGAAATTACTTCGTGAACCCAGCTCGAATTTTTTTTTCTTTTCTTCTTCTTCTGTTTTGAATCCGAGAACCTGCAGCTCCTGGTTGCTGTTATTGCTACAATACACTTATGTTTATGCTTTCACAGCCATCCGCAACCACCATTGTAGATCACCACAACCTACCAACGAACACTGTACCACTTCATCATTTAATTTCGACTACTGGTTGCAGCAGCTGTTACTCTTGTTTATGTGTTCCTGTTGATCAAGAACAACCCACTTTTATTTTCTGTTTTCTTTCTGTCACAACAGAACCCAAACAACCACCTCATCGACCACTGCTACAGTATTGGGTTCTTGCAACCATCTTCCTACTCACATGGTTATTTTTGCTGCTGCTATACCGTTGTATATGTTACTGTCTAAACGAAGAAGGTGAGACAACGATTCGATAATAATGGAGGTTGACGACAACGAATGATGGTGATCGTAAAATAGAAGTAGAAACGATGATGATGGTATGTACGTGGTAATGATTATGATGATGAAGATGGTTTGATGATGAAGATGACATGATAATGATGATGTCACGATGATGAAAATATGGGGAAGATGATGAACAGTGGAAATACACTAGAACGATGATGGTGGACTGTGAGTAAAGATGATAACGATTATGTTGATGATGAAACGAACGAGCTGCTGCTGCTCGCTATTTCTTGTTTCTGTTTCCTTTATATTTCTGTAACAATGACAAGTGAAAGTGATAATGAAGAAAATAAAGATGGTGAATGACGATGAACGGTGACGGTGTATGATTATGATGATGACATGAATCTAACGAAAGTGATGATGATTATGTGAAAATGGTATTTGATTAAGGATGAGTTGATGATCATGGATTATGATTATGATTATGATATTAATCTTATTATGATTATGATTATGAATATAATCGATAAGGATGATGATAGAATGAAGATGATGTTGATGTTAGATGATTAAATGGATTTTATTTTAAGAAGAAGAAGAAGAACAGTCAGATAGTTTGTTTATATATATGAAATCCGTGTTTAAACCAGAAAGACACAGATAGAGTGATGGTTTAAGGGTATAATCAGTGTACGAGAGGTCGCGGGTTCGAGCCCGGACTGAGGCTGTTTTATTTTTTTTGGAAGCTTATACTCTTAAGGTAGTATTTACTATTATTATTATCATTATTATTATTATTATTATTATTATTATTATTATTATTATTATTATTATTATTATTATTATTATTATTATTATTATTATTATTATTATTATTATTATTATTATTATTATTATTATTATTATTATTATTATTAAAAGTATCCTTATTGTTAAAAATATCATTATTAGTAAAATTATCATTCTTACTAAAATTATCACTTTATTTTCATTAACACTATCATTATTATTATTAATATCACTATTAATAGTATTATTATTATTACAAGAAATATTATTTATATAAAATATATTTATTACATACCTATACTAATATTACATAGTTTTGTATTTTTAAACAAAATATTATTTTTATTAAGTAATACATAATATATACATATATTATACAATATAGATAGTAATATGATTATATATGTAAAAATTAATCTTAATATATTATAAACTTAGTTGATTAATATTATACGTGTTAATATATATACTTGATATAGGTTCATGAATCCGAGGCCAACCCTGCATTGTTTAATGTCGTAATATGTATTTTTACTACAAAATACAGTATGGTGAGTTTCATTTGCCCTTTTTCTCTCTTTACATTTTTGGGCTGAGAATACATGCAAATGCTTTATTAACTGTTTTATAATATTTATATGCGTGAGTTTCATTTGCCTTTTTACCCTTTATATTTTTGGGCTGAGAATACATGCGCAATTTTTATAAATGTTTTACGAAATAGACACAAGTAATCGAAACTACATTATATGGTTGAATTATCGAAATCGAATATGCCCCTTTTTATTAAGTCTGGTAATCTAAGAATTAGGGAACAGACACCCTAATTGACGCGAATCCTAAAGATAGATCTATCGGGCCCAACAAGCCCCATCCAAAGTACCGGATGCTTTAGTACTTCTAAATTTATATCATATCCGAAGAAGGATCCCGGAATGATGGGGATATTCTAATATGCATATTGTGAATGTTGGTTACCAGGTGTTCAATCCATATGAATGATTTTTATCTCTATGTATGGGACGTATATTTATGAGATCTGAAAAATGAAATCTTGTGGTCTATTAAAACGATGGAAATGATTATTTATGTTAAACTAATGAACTCACCAACCTTTTGGTTGACACTTTAAAGCATGTTTATTCTCAGGTATAAAAGAAATCTTCCGCTGTGCATTTGCTTATCTTAGAGATATTACTTGGAGTCATTCATGACATATTTCAAAAGACGTTGCATTCGAGTCATTGAGTCCATCATGATTATCATTAAGTCAATTATAGTTAGATATATTATGAAATTGTATGCATGCCGTCAACTTTCGATGTAATTAAAGATTGTCTTTTCAAAAACGAATACAATGTTTGTAAAATGTATCATATAGAGGTCAAGTACCTCACGATGTAATCAACTGTTGTGAATCGTTTTTAATCGATATGGACTTCGTCCGGATGGATTAGGACGGGTCCTTTCAGTTGGTATCAGAGCGGTGGTCTTAGCGAACCAGGTCTTGCATTAGTGAGTCTAACTGATAGTCGTTAGGATGCATTAGTGAGTCTGGACTTCGACCGTGTCTGCATGTCAAAAGTTTTGCTTATCATTTTTTGTCGGAAATCATCTATTTATCATCCTTAGGAAATTACCTGCTTATCATTCTTAGTCTAGACACATCTTACTGCAATGATTTCATGAATAGTGTATAGACAAAATTCGTATCTTAGCGTATCTGCTAATTCATATCTTAGCATATCTTGTACTGTAGACTTTGTCTGACAACTTCCGTAGATTCCTCCGAAACATATGAGATTTTAGTATTGTATATGCATATGTGAATTATGTATTGCAGGGTACTAATCTACATCCTATAATCTGTTTCTTATCAAAAGTACTTCATCTGATCGTAAGAGATGAATCCCTCAACCAGTTCGAGTCCCTCAGACTTCGATAGCTAATCCGATAGTTATTCCGACAGCTATTCCGACATGGATGTTCACCTAAGCTCCGGAGGCAACGTCACCAGAATGAATCGACCAATCAATCATCCCCAATTCATCTGATGGGTTCGTAGTCAACTTAACCGATGGAGACGAGAGGAAGGCGATCCTTTCCACCCACCAACCGAATTTACCTCTTGGCAATGAACCTGAAGCACTTACCGGCGAACCAGTCTGAAACACCATTTTCACCCCCATTTCCCGAATATCTTACCACGATTGTATTCTATCTAAAATTCTAAACCTTATTCATCCGCTCGTACCGACCAACAATCATCCCAGAATAATAGAAGAAGTCAACGAACTTCGCGCTCGAGTAATCAATCTGGAGAATATGGTGCAAAAATTACCAGCTTCATCAACATCACCGGCACCAACAGTACCATCAATAACAACACCAGTACCATCAACAACCCATGCCTTGACGTCTCATTCTATACCTTGAGTACAATTATCATTCTACGTATCGTTCTACATCATTTATCTTCGTTCGACATGGCGATTATGTAATCTCTAATGTTTTAGAGATTATATATTCTTGTTCCAACGGTAAATCAAATGAGTTTAATATCATATTGACTCATTAAATCCATGATTACATCTGAAGAAAATATATATGTATATATATTTTCATAAAGATTGTAATTAAAAATTCTTGTGTACAAACTGTTAATGGTGAAAATATTTTAACGGGTAGGTAATACCCGAGGAATATTTAGATTTCACATTAATAAGTTACACTGTACATTCTTCGAATCTAATTCAACAGTCGTTTACTATCCTACTTACGTCCACCGATATATACAAATCCGTTCACCACAGAATAACCATATTCATCCAATTTCATATTTGGATTTTGATTTATCAAAAATCAAGTGGCATAATGAAGGAAACATTTGACAAAATAAAATTTGTTAGAAACAAACAAATTAACTATGAGAAATTTTGTTAAGAATCCACGCTAACTGTTCCTAACTAATTGTTCCCAGCTAACTGATTACACTTTGTTTATCGCAATTTAATTATCGCAATTTACATTCTCGCAATTTTATTTATCGTCATTTAATTTCTGTTATTTACTTTACGCACTTTATTTATCGTCATTTAATTTCTGTTATTTATTTTACGCACTTTAAATATCGGGACACGTATACAAGGTTTTGACATATCATATCGACGCATCTATATATATTATTTGGAGTAACCATAGACACTCTATATGCAGTAATGCGGGAGTTAGCTATACAGGGTTGAGGTTGATTTTATAATAATATATATAGTTTGAGTTGTGATCGAGTCTGAGACGTATACGGGTCACGATACGTATTAATTAATTCGAATATTATATATTAAACTATATATGAATCATTGGATTGTTAACTGTGGACTATTGACTGTGGACTAATAATATTGGACAATTAAAATGAATTAAAATATTGATTATAACATATAAAACTAAACAATTCTTCAAGTTTGCCACTTGATTTCATTTTAAATCTCATTTGTATCTGGACAATTACAATCTGCATTCAAATCTTTCATAATTCTTGAAAACACCTCAATCGAGAGGATGAACCAACCGCACTTCATCTACGGAAGAAAAGATTGATGCATATAGTTATGCACTTGAAAACACTCGAAACCTGAGTAAACGTTTAACACGTATCTGTGCTAACTCCTTTAGTGTTATTATTACCCAAAATAACTTGGTGATTCCTTTCAAAGTAGCAAATTTTGTCACAGCTCCAGCAAGTCAACTTCGATTTTTTTCGTTCGAAACAACCTTATTAACACTTTGATATATATGTGTGCTCTTTTATTGTTACCGGTGAACCTTTTATATTCCACCATATTACCATCAACGTTTAATCATCTAAAAACATAAATCTCTTGAAACCACCTCGGATTGATAACCGATGATTCATATATCGTAGCATTAAATGCAGAGGAAACAGAAAAATGGTAGATGGTCTAAACGGCCAAAAGTTTGATGATAAAGAAAGGAGTGTTAGGAAGCTCGGTAGAAAATTTGATACTGAAAAACAGATTGAGCTAACCATGAAGGAGACCAAGGACAAATACAAGGACCATACCCTATATTCAAAGAATCCAGTTAATTCTGGATCCGATGAAATCTTCAACAAATATCTTGATCCGTACTCATATTAAAATCTTGCGGAAAATCTTTCTTCATCAATCATCGAACTTAGAAATTCCAAAATATTATCATAAATATCTTCGATACTTCTGAAGATATTTTCATAAATATTCTCATCCGAAATTATATATCTCTTCGCGCTATCAGTGTTACATCACATAAGAAACTGTTAGTTTCTATATTCTGTAAACTTTCGAGATTTAATCATGAATGATATTTAAATAGTGTTAGGAACTGAAGCATGAGTTAGTATAATATAATGACACTTGATCAACGTGATTATATTACAGTAAGTTATGCTGAGTTTCTATGGAACGTGATGATTCACAAATCATAACGTCATCATGTCCCATGTTACACGACTCTTACTTTCTATCTAACTTATAAACATATCAAAATCATATTTCTTGATAGTTCTATCTTTTCCATGATGTGTGGTAATTTAACAAATCAGATCGTGCTAATATGTCCCTTTCTACTTAGAACATTAGGATCATTCGAAACTCTATACCTATCAATTCTGGACCATTATTCGCTTGATATAAAGTCGAGAAGAGAAAACAAAAGAATGAAGATCTGGAATAAAAATGGGAGTATGAACCATAGTAAATTGGAGAGAGTATTAACTGTGGATGACAATGATTACAGAAGGACAGAAGCAGGGACATCGAAATATAAGGGAAGATATAAAACCCAACAACAATACAGAAATTACAAACCGTGAATATTAATACGAATATCAATATAAAGACACGGAATAATTAAGAATAGTATCACCCAAGGTAAGGGTAGAAGTAAACAGATTTTTCTGGTGGAAGAGAAAGATGACAGAATTGATAATTAGAAAAATATCAAGGATTAGAACGGGATTAAGCATTTTCGCAATCTTTTGGATGTATGAACTAAGAAAGAAAGTATAGGAATGGTGAGAATAATGGAACGGAAGAGTTTAATTTATAATGGAAATATCAGACAGAGTAATCGAGGCAGATCATCGCATTTAATTAAAGAGATCCTAATTTCCTTAAGTCTCGAAGAAATCAGATCTTATAGATTTCCAAGATTTTCTTTAAATCACTTGAATTCCGGAAAATCCACCGTGACTACGTCAAAAGTTAAATCTCTATCTCAAATTTTTTTGTGACAGCTTCACTCGTACGCTTCACATAATTGAATTGTTTTATCCATATTACTCAATAATGATAAAACTCTATTTATCAACTCATATGCGTCATGAAAACATTTTTTATTGTTAGCCATGACCACCTCACTCAAATTTCGGGACGAAATTTCTTTAACGGGTAGGTACTGTGATGACCCGGGAATTTCCGACCAAATTTAAACTTCATCTTTATATAGTTTTGACACGATAAGCAAAGTCTGTAATGTTGATGTTTTCAAAAACTTTGAATTGTGTTCATGTAATCAATTACCCTTCGACTATTCCTGACGATTCACGAACAACTATATAAATAGATGCATATAGATATTATTGAAATAATATATGATTAAACTGTTAGAATTAAATATGTAAAATAGTATGCGATGTAATGGAAACTATATTTATAAATATATAGATATATATACTTATATTATATATAAATAATACTTGTAAATATATAATGTTATATTTACTTGTTTAAAAAGATATAATTAATATATTTATTTACTTAAACTTGTTAATTAAGATTGGTTATATATATAGAAAGTGTATATTGAAAATGAATGGTTTCGAGTAGATTTAGTCAACAGTTGTAATACTCGGTTGACATTTCGTTAGTGTTCATATAGATCTAATATGTTATGATTATCTAAAATAAAAGTTGAACTGTAAACCGATTACGAAGATGATAGATTTGTTAAAAATATTTTTACCTTTTTAAGTTTATATATTTGTACTCCGTACATATAAATTGGAACATAAAATAAATAATTATCGAACCTTTTTGATCAGGTTTCAAACAGTTAATGAGTGAAATAATTAAATATATTTAATCTAAAAATTTGGGATTTTTAGGAACACTTTTGTACGTTAACTGTTTAGCAATAAACACGATATAGCCATCCGGGTAAAACTGTCGGTAGGAAGATGACAATTAAAACGGCTGCCAACTGTTTAAATCATATGAATTACTGTTTCACTTTTTGGGTTACTATGTTCATTTGACTTAAGTTCATTAATATTATATTATATATACTTATATATAAATATATAATATAGACATAAGAGATATATTCATACACATGTGCGTATGTTCAGAACCACAACACACTTTCTCTGCATTTTTTTTCTTTGTGCTTTCTTTTTGTTTCTAATCCCCACTATTGACAACTTGCACAAGTATTCTTTAACCCATCTCTATATAATATACATATATAGAACCCATCTATCTAACCATTTATATTTCTTTTTTTTTTGCAAATGGTAACCATCACCACCACTTACGATCCACCCACATTAAGTATCTATCAAACATCTATCTAGCTAACTAAATTCGGTTTTCTTTACGTTTGACACATGAACCAAATGGTGATCTATATTTGAACTCATGTATTGTTGCAACCGTTGCTACCTTTTGTTTCTAGTTTCGACCCATAACTAAACTCAAAACACCATTAATACCTGTGGTGTTCAAAACCCATCATCACCATCAACACCCATCAATCACAGCCACTCGATCACCTCTCCTTCTTCAACCTCCGACCACCTTCAACCTCTGACAACCGACACCTCTGCCGAGTCACCACCGTATCACCGCCATTAATAACCATCTCTCTCTCATCTCTCTCTCCCCTAAATTACTTCGTGAACCCAGCTCGAATTTTTTTTTTTCTTTTCTTCTTCTTCTGTTTTGAATCCGAGAACCTGCAGCTCCTGGTTGCTGTTATTGCTACAATACACTTATGTTTATGTTTTCACAGCCATCCGCAACCACCATTGTAGATCACCACAACCTACCAACGAACACTGTACCACTTCATCATTTAATTTCGACTACTGGTTACAGCAGCTGTTACTCTTGTTTATGTGTTCCTGTCGAGCAAGAACAACCCACTTTTATTTTCTGTTTTCTTTCTATCACAACAGAACCCAAACAACCACCTCATCGACCACTGCTATAGTATTGGGTTCTTGCAACCATCTTCCTACTCACATGGTTATTTTTGCTGCTGCTATACCGTTGTATATGTTACTATCTAAACGAAGAAGGTGAGACAACGATTGGATAATAATGGAGGTTGACGACAACGAATGATGGTGATCGTAAAATAGAAGTAGAAACGATGATGATGGTATGTACGTGGTAACAATTATGATGATGAAGATGGTTTGATGATGAAGATGACATGATAATGATGATGTCACGATGATGAAAATATGGGGAAGATGATGAACAGTGGAAATACACTAGAACGATGATGGTGGACTGTGAGTAAAGATGATAACGATTATGTTGATGATGAAACGAACGAGCTGCTGCTGCTCGCTATTTCTTGTTTCTGTTTCCTTTATATTTCTGTAACAATGACAAGTGAAAGTGATAATGAAGAAAATAAAGATGGTGAATGACGATGAACGGTGACGGTGTATGATTATGATGATGACATGAATCTAACGAAAGTGATGATGATTATGTGAAAATGGTATTTGATTAAGGATGAGTTGATGATCAAGGATTATGATTATGATTATGATATTAATCTTATTATGATTATGATTATGAATATAATCGATAAGGATGATGATAGAATGAAGATGATGTTGATGTTAGATGATTAAATGGATTTTATTTTAAGAAGAAGAAGAACGGTCAGATAGTTTGTTTATATATATGAAATCCGTGTTTAAACCAGAAAGACACAGATAGAGTGATGGTTTAAGGGTGTAATCAGTGTACCAGAGGTTGCGGGTTCGAGCCCGGACTGAGGCTGTTTTATTTTTTTTGGAAGCTTATACTCTTAAGGTAGTATTTACTATTATTATTATCATTATTATTATTATTATTATTATTATTATTATTATTATTATTATTATTATTATTATTATTATTATTATTATTATTATTATTATTATTATTATTATTATTATTATTATTATTATTATTATTATTATTATTATTATTATTATTATTATTATTATTATTATTAAAAGTATCCTTATTGTTAAAAATATCATTATTAGTAAAATTATCATTCTTACTAAAATTATCACTTTATTTTCATTAACACTATCATTATTATTATTAATATCACTATTAATAGTATTATTATTATTACAACAAATATTATTTATATTTATTACATACCTATACTAATATTACATAGTTTTGTATTTTTAAACAAAATATTATTTTTATTAAGTGATACATAATATATACATATATTATACAATATAGATAGTAATATGATTATATATGTAAAAATTAATCTTAATATATTATAAACTTAGTTGATTAATATTATACGTGTTAATATATATACTTGATATAGGTTCATGAATCCGAGGCCAACCCTGCATTGTTTAATGTCGTAATATGTGTTTTTACTACAAAATACAGTATGGTGAGTTTCATTTGCCCTTTTTCTCTCTTTACATTTTTGGGCTGAGAATACATGCAAATGCTTTATTAACTATTTTATAATATTTATATGCGTGAGTTTCATTTGCCTTTTTACCCTTTATATTTTTGGGCTGAGAATACATGCGCAATTTTTACAAATGTTTTACGAAATAGACACAAGTAATCGAAACTACAATATATGGTTGAATTATCGAAATCGAATATGCCCCTTTTTATTAAGTCTGGTAATCTAAGAATTAGGGAACAGACACCCTAATTGACGCGAATCCTAAAGATAGATCTATCGGGCCCAACAAGCCCCATCCAAAGTACCGGATGCTTTAGTACTTCGAAATTTATATCGTGTCCGAAGGAGGATCCCGGAATAATGGGGATATTCTAATATGCATATTGTGAATGTCGATTACCAGGTGTTCAATCCATATGAATGATTTTTATCTCTATGTATGGGACGTATATTTATGAGATCTGAAAAATGAAATCTTGTGGTCTATTAAAATGATGGAAATGATTATTTATGTTAAACTAATGAACTCACCAACCTTTTGGTTGACACTTTAAAGCATGTTTATTCTCAGGTATAAAAGAAATCTTCCGCTGTGCATTTGCTTATCTTAGAGATATTACTTGGAGTCATTCATGACATATTTCAAAAGACGTTGCATTCGAGTCATTGAGTTCATCAAGATTATCATTAAGTCAATTATAGTTAGATATATTATGAAATTGTATGCATGCCGTCAACTTTCGATGTAATTAAAGATTGTCTTTTCAAAAACGAATACAATGTTTGTAAAATGTATCATATAGAGGTCAAGTACCTCGCGATGTAATCAACTATTGTGAATCGTTTTTAATCGATATGGACTTTGTCCGGATGGATTAGGACGGGTCCTTTCAAATTGAACCCGAACACAAGTGTTAAACACGTGTCTTACCCATTTTGACACCAAAACCCTAATTTTGACCCATTTCAAAATTAGTCAACCAAACGCACCCAAAAGTGTTCCAACACTTTCATCTAAGATCAAAGCCTAATCAAGGCTAAATCGTCAACCAACCCAAAACCCGCCAAGTGACAAGAATAACTAGTCACCATAAACCCATTTCATCATCTAAGAGGGTTTCACAACTAATCAAGCTCAAGCCCTAACTTGAATATCAAATCTAACAAATGAAATTCGGAGTTTGAACTTACCAATACTACCACAACGTAGCTAGGAGCGAGATGAACAACTTTAGAACCCGAGCTTTGGTGAGAAACCAACTCCTTCTTCTCCAAATGGAGCTTCCTCTCTCTAGAACTCTCCTCTCTCTCTAGATATGGATGAGAGTGTTTGTGTGGGTGTAGTGGAGCAAATGGTGCTCCTAGAACTGATCTTGTGGCCTTAATCTCATCCTACATGTGAAAATACCAAATCGCCCCTCTAAATATCTTTAAGTAAAACAGCTGATCCGTTAGTTATGTTAGACGGCATCCCAAATATTTGACGGTGTCCAACTCTTCTTTGCTGGACGGCGTCCCGAATATTGGACGGCGTCCCAATTAACTGAAACTGAAACAGGGTCTTACAACTCTCCCCCACTTTAACATGATTGCGTCCTCGCGATCTGCGCCACTTAACTGAACGGACCACACTCAACGGTCCTCAAACATAAGTCCCGATCCGACTTTCCTAGACAATTCTTCTCAATGAATCACTTTTCACAACTAAATCGTCACTCGCGACTTATCACATCACAATCCGAGCACTAAAACCTTACTCTTTCCCTCACGTCGGGAAAACTCAACCAATCTCGAACCGAGATATCAATCCCTTAACGTACCATACCAAGTACATCGCTAGTAACAACCGCACATCAAAATAAAGTCAACCAAGTCTCAACCTAAGGTCAACTACCCGAACGATGAAGACCGAAAAGAAGCGTATCCTTACGGATAACACTTAGCACTTAACATCCCTTGTAGTGCGCAACACGACCAATACGCAACTTCCGTAACATCATAAACAAACGGCTAAAACCGATAGCACCCAAAACGACTATGGCAACGCAAATCCCAGGGTGTACAAAATCGGCTATTGTCACACCCGTAACAACATGTGAGCGAAAAACGGCTATCGCATCACTACTTCCACAACATGGTACTTACGACCCCACCATCGGCGTATAAAACAACCGATAGTTCCCACAACATGGTCCTTACGACCCCACCATCGGTGTATAAAACAACCGATAGATCACACAATACGAAGGCTGGCCGAAAACTACACGCGCCTTAGTGAATCCGAACTACACGTAACTCACTACCTTCCTCGCAACAACAATCGGGATTGGCCGAACTACACGCGCCTTAGTGAATCCGAACTACACGAGAGTCACTATCCCAAAAGAATGAACGCAACCACACGCGTCACTTATGAATCCGAAATACACGAGACTCACTCCTCAATACAATGACCGAAACCACATGAGTCATTTATGAATCCGAAATACACGCGACTCACTTCCACAATACAATGACCGAAACCACACGAGTCATTCCAAACTACACGCGACTCACTTCCACAACAAGATGACCGGAACCACACGCTTCATCATGAATCTGCAAACACACGCGATCCACTTCCCAATCTCAACACCAGATGAAGTCAGCGGACCCCGATAACGGTCATGCTTCACCGATATAACACCACTCCCATGATGAAGTCAGCGGACCCCGAAGGTCATGCTTCACCAATATAACACTACTCCCATGATGAAGTCAGCGGACCCCGAAGGTCATGCTTCACCAATCAACGCCCTTTTGGCCTCGAACAACGAGTAGCGTAACATCGCGCTCTGCTACGCCATAGTGAATCCTAACGGATACCACTAACCATTCACACAATCGAGCAAGAACCACCTATATCAAACATAGGTACAAAACAATAATTCTCTAGAAGAGAATCCGACATACACATCCCTTAACCGAGGGATTTCACCTTGCTCGCCAAACACGTCCATTATTCCTCAACGAGATTTACCACATTACCACCTCGGTGATAATTTATATCCAACATCATAAGTACAATTTAACCGAAATTGTACTCTACCACAAATCGACCAAAACTAGGTCCCAACATAAATTCCGGATCTACTATGAGCATCCTTCAAAATCTCACACTAACACTTCCTCGTGCGGGAGTGTAACTCCCCCACTTGGAACTACGTTCCATAACCGCATCTTGTAGAACCGTACAATGCTACTAAAGGTAGACTTTACCAACAATTGGGTTCACACTACCCCTCACCACATCTTGCTCCAACCTTAAGCACACAAAGGATTTTAACCAATCCTTAAACGCTTTGAACAAAAAGTGTACCGCAAATTACACAAACTCTACTCTCGCAATCATCCAATTGCTATAGTTTGTCAACTTCCACCTAGTCACTCATGTACCTAACGGTTTCACTTCGGTACCCTAAGTACAATGTAACCGCAACACAATCGGAGTCGAACACCACGCTAGTAGGTATGAAAGAGGCACCTAATGTCGCGTCACATAGACTCCTTTACCAATATACATCGAGATCAAACACTCGATCTCTTTTAGGTTCCAATCCGTCCGACGAACCTCATGGTTCATCAACTTCAACACGAAAGCGAACACGCGCTTAACATTCGAACACCAAAACCAATTCCCATGGCTTGGTAGAAACATTTCTCAACATTAAGGAATGCTTGGTTGCACCAAGTCTTATGCCCTTCACCCGACAATCAAACGTCACCATAGGGTACTTCCATTAGGAACATCACCCACATCAATAACATGCACAACACAATGCATCTAATAAACTCAAACTCAACGGCACATAATAAATAATCAAAGGACATATTTATTAAAACGAAATGTACCTTAACGTCTCCTTGCAGCACCCGTCCCCACTAACTCAGGACATTTCAACTTACGATGTCCTTCTTCTTGGTAATTGAAGCACACCATGCCATCACCCTTTGGCACCGAACATTCCCAAGACTTGTGACCCCTCACGCCATAATTGCAACACCTAGACGCACTAGAATTCGATATATCCGTCCGTGTACCACCCGTGCTCACACTCGGACCCTTAGTCCTATTACTTGGAGCACTATACGAAACAACCCTTCTCTCACTTGAAGGTTCACCAATCTTCGATCGCGAATACGACTCGAAACCCCTAGCCATGTTGAATAACTCTGCGAACGAGTTCACTTGACCAACACTAATCTTATTCTTCAAGTCATCATTCAAAGTTTGATAGGAATCTTGCATCAACAAATGATCATTCCCCAAATACTCCGGGCAAAAACGAGCCTTCGCCATAAAGGTCGTCTTGAGAGTATTAAAATCCATGGAACCCTGTTGCAAATTTCGCAACTCATTACGCATTTCTGACAAATCGGATGAAGTTCGGAACTCCTCGAAGAATTCCTTCTTAAATTCGTCCCACGATAACGCCATAAACATTTCACCACCGATAAAATCAATATTACCATCCAACCAATCCTTCGCCCTACCTCGTAACAAACTAGTAGCGAGTCTTGTCCTCTTCTCGGGAGGGCATTCAATAGTACGAAAACACCCTTCGACATCCGAGATCCAAGTTGTGCTTACCAAAGGATCCGGTTTCCCATCGTACATCGGAGGTTTAGTCCTCATGAAGCTCTTAAGACAATGCTCCATTTCACCACTACTCCGAGATTCGAAATACTTCCTATCCATTTCTTCTCGAAATGCACTCATTTGCTCCGCAATGGCGGCCGCAACTCTAGCGTTAAACTCTAGATCATTCGTCTCGATCCCGTTTCTCGTTGCCATTCTAAGGAATGCAAAATGATTAGTCCACGAACGTATAAAGCACACACACAATACCGCCCCATCTTGTTCAACACTCGTCATACATCACTTGTTAGACACGATTTGCACCCGTAATAAGGTTTGCAAGTACTTATTACGCACACACGCCGCATCAACTCGTTAGTACAATGACCGCCTCGCTCGATGATATTAACAACACTAACAAAATTCTACGCGATATAAGCATACGCAAGAATTATTATCACCACACAATAATATATTAATAATATCCGCATTACTAATATAAATGTCAGTCCACCTACAAACAAGGCACTAACTATAACCCATTCCGACCTGAAATCATACGAGTCCCGCAACAATTAAGTACACACAAAAGTCTAAGTCTAGGCACCTATCTCAAGTCACCTAAATCTATTAGACCATGCTCTGATACCACTTGTAATGACACAACCCGTTATCCATCCAAAAACGTGCTAATTTTTTTTTTCTGGGACAGTTCATCTGGACGGTTTCTAGCTATCTGGACGGCGTCCAGCTCTGAAGGACTAGATGGCGTCCAGCCATCTGGGATGGCGTCCAAATACACTAAAAGCACATAATCAGTTTTTCTTATACACGCGGGCGAAAAACCCGCTTTCCTGACACTTTTAAACCAAAACACTTTTACAATATGTTATAACAATTAAAACTAAGAGTTTTCCATAATAAAACTGAGTTTTACAAAACCGGGCCCATATCGACCCAAATTTCCGCAAAGTGACCATTTCGACCCAATTTAGTTTATACAAAACATAGACCGAGCATGGGATTGGGGATACGCTACCCAATCCTAATAATTCCGAAAGCACATCTTCTAAAGAAAACTACGCAAGTCCACTAGTCCTCACGCTTACCCGAGCCACCTCCTCCATGCAAATCTATAAAAATGTAAACAACGAGAGGGTAAGCTAACGCTTAGTGAGTGATAATATACTACATACATATATATGCATAAAATGGACACGCCACATAAATAATCAAATAACGCATACCGGAGCATCCAAGCATAAAGGCAAGGTAAGCTAAGCATACCGTACGATCACTAAGCATCAAGCTAATAATAACAACAAATATAAGTTCACCAACGACGATGTGAACAATGCCAAAAACTACACCCAGAGGGTTAGCTACAACACAACAATACGACAATATATATAACAATATACAAATGTCCAAGGTTAACCACTTAACCCAGTACCGAAACCGACTACCAATTACCAACATGAAGATTGGCCGAACTACACGAGCCTTAGTAAATCCGTATACACACGAGACTACCTTCTTCAATAACACCACATCGAGGTTGGCCGAACTACACGAGCCTTAGTAATCCACAACCACACGAGATCACTACCTCAATAAGATGACCGAACTACACGCGTCATCGCGAATCCGAACTACACGATATTCACTTTCACAATTCAATAAGATGACCGAAACTACACACGTCATCGTGAATCCGCATCCACACGCGACTCACTTCTCAACATCAAAACCCTTCACCATTGGGGTTATATCATCCACATCACAACCACGTGTGATAATGTACACGCAAAACGTGTACCTCGCCAAAGGTGGTCAACCAAAATGCACAACCGTGCCAATTGGACCTATGCACAAGTCCATCAAATCCACCTATATGTGAAGTGAGCTCTATAATCGAGAACCACTTCACCCGACCCGTACCCATCTTACACATACATATGCACATAGGATATTAACACTCACCTTGTCGCCTTGAAGAATGCTACCGAATAATTCGTAACTTACCGATGGAATGTACCTATTCCACTATCACAAATACAACAACACAATTAGGGTTGACTTACAAACCAACCCAATTGACACTTAGTGCAATTTCGACCCAAATGCACTTCCAAGCACAAAACGCGCCCAAACTAACCAATAATCACTAACACGAGTGAGAATGGTCCTAATACACCAATTGAACCTGAACACAAGTGTTAAACACGTGTCTTACCCATTTTGACACCAAAACCCTAATTTTGACCCATTTCAAAATTAGTCAACCAAACGCACCTAAAAGTGTTCCAACACTTCCATAATCACTAAACCTAGTGATTAAACTTAAGATTAAAGCCTAATCAAGGCCAAATCATCAACCAACCAAAAACCCGCCAAGTGACAAGAATAACTAGTCACCATAAACCCATTTCATCATCTAAGAGGGTTTCACAACTAATCAAGCTCAAGCCCTAACTTGAATATCAAATCTAACAAATGAAATTCAGAGTTTGAACTTACCAATACTACCACAACGTAGCTAGGAGTGAGATGAACAACTTTAGAACCCGAGCTTTGGTGAGAAACCAACTCCTTCTTCTCCAAATGGAGCTTCCTCTCTCTAGAACCCTCCTCTCTCTAGATATGGATGAGAGTGTTTGTGTGGGTGATAGTGGAGAAAATGGTGCTCCTAGAACTGATCTTGTGGCCTTAATCTCGTCCCACATGTGAAAATACCAAATCGCCCCTCTAAATATCTTTAAGTAAAACAGCTGGTCCGTTAGTTATGTTGGACGGCATCCCAAATATTGGACGGCGTCCAACTCTTCTTTGTGGAAGGTGTCCCGAATATTGGACGGCGTCCCAATTAACTGAAATTGAAACTGGGTCTTACAGCTTACAATTACATCCTCGTTCAGTTTCATCAACAATTCTACTCGTATGCACCCGTATTCGTACTCGTACAATACACAACATTTAGATGTATGTACTATTGGTATATACACTCCAATGATCAGCTCTTAGCAGCCCATGTGAGTCACCTAACACATGTGGGAACCATAATTTGGAAACTAGCATGAAATATCTCATAAAATTACAAAAATATTAGTAATCATTCATGACTTATTTACATGTAAACAAAATTACACATCCTTTATATCTAATCCATATACCAACGACTAAAAACACCTACAAACACTTTCATTCTTCAATTTTCTTCATCTAATTGATCTCTCTCAAGTTCTATCTTCAAGTTCTAAGTGTTCTTCATAAATTCTATAAGTTCTAGTTTCATAAAATCAAGAATACTTCAAAGTTTGCTAGCTTACTTCCAATCTTGTAAAGTGATCATCCAACCTCAAGAAATCTTTCTTATTTACAGTAAGATATCTTTCTAATACAAGGTAATACTCATATTGAAACTTTGATTCAATTTCTATAACTATAACAATCTTATTTCGAGTGGAAATCTTACTTGAACTTGTTTTCGTGTCATGATTCTGCTGCAAGAACTTTCAACCCATCTAAGGATCCTTTGAAGCTAGATATATTTTTCTCATTTTCATTAGGTTTATCCACAAAACCTGAGGTAGTAATGATGTTCATAACATCATTCGATTCATATATATAAAACTACCTTATTCGAAGGTTTAAACTTGAAATCACTAGAACATAGTTTAGTTAATTCTAACTTGACTTTTAAAATCAACTAAACACATGTTCTATATCTATATGATATGCTAACTTAATAATTTAAAACCTAGAAACACGAAAAATACCGTAAAACCGGACATACGCCGTCGTAGTAACACCGCGGACTGTTTTGGATTTGATAATTAAAAACTATGATAAACTTTGATTTAAAAGTTTTTCTTCTGGAAAAATGATTTTTCTTATGAACATGAAACTATATCCAAAAATCATGTTTAAACTCAAAGTGGAAGTATGTTTTTCAAAATGGTCATCAAGACGTCATTCTTTCGACTGAAATGACTACCTCTTACAAAAATGACTTGTAACTTATATTTCTGACTTTAAACCTATACTTTTTCTGTTTAGATTCATAAAATAGAGTTCAATATGAAACCATAGCAATTTGATTCACTCAAAACGGATATAAAACGAAGAAGTTATGGGTAAAACAAGATTGGATATTTTTTGATTGTTGTAGCTACGGGAATTATTGTAACAATTCTATACAAATCATATCCTAGATAATTATATTGTATTATACATGTATTCTAATATATTATGTAATCTCGGGATACCATAGGCACGTATGCAAATGTTTTGACATATCATATCTACCCATGTATATATATTATTTGGAACAACCATAGACACTCTATATGCAGTAATGTTTGAGTTAGCTATACAGGGTTGAGGTTGATTCCAAATATATATATACTTTGAGTTGTGATCTAGCCTGAGACGTGTATACACTTCGTCGTGGATTGATTCAAGATAATATATATCAATTTATTTCTGTACATCTAACTATGGACAACTAGTTGTAGGTTACTAACGAGGATAGCTGACTTAATAAACTGAAAACATCAAAATGTATTAAAAATGTTGTAAATATATTTTGAACATACTTTGATATATATATATATATATATATATATATATATATATATATATATATATATATATATATATATATATATATATATATATATATATATATATATATATGTATATATTTGTTATAGGTTCGTGAATCGACCAATGGCCAAGTCTTACTCCCGACGAAGTAAAAATCTGTGAAAGTGAGTTTCATTACTCCCTTTTTAAATGCTTTTGCAATATATATTTTTGGGACTGAGAATACATGCGCTGCTTTTATAAATATTTTACGAAATAGACACAAGTAATTGAAACTACATTAAATGGGTGAATGATCGAAGCCGAATATGCCCCTTTTGCTTGGTAGCCTAAGAATTAGTAAACCGATCTACTAATTGACGCGAATCCTAAAGATAGATCTATTGGGCCTAACGAACCCCATCCAAAGTACCGGATGCTTTAGTACTTCGAATTCGTTTTTATCATGTTCGAAAGATTTTCTGGAATGATAGGGGATATTCTTATATGCATCTTGTTAATGTCGGTTACCAGGTGTTCACCATATGAATGATTTTTATCTCTATGTATGGGATGTATATTGAAATATGAAATCTTGTGGTCTATTATTATGATTTGATAATATATAGGTTAAACCTATAACTCACCAACATTTTTGTTGACATTTTAAGCATGTTTATTCTCAGGTGATTATTAAGAGCTTCCGCTGTTGCATACTAAAATAAGGACAAGATTTGGAGTCCATGCTTGTATGATATTATGTAAAAAATGCGTTCAATAAACTTATTTTTGATGTAATATATTCTTATTGTAAACCATTATATAATGGTCGTATGTAAACGGTATATTTTAGATTATCATTATTTGATAATCTATGTAATGCTTTTTAAACCTTTATAGATAAAATAAAGGTTATGGTTGTTTTAAAAATGAATGAAGTCTTTGAAAAACGTCTCATATAGAGGTCAAAACCTCGCGACAAAATCAATTAATATGGAACGTTTATAATCAATATGAATGGGACATTTCAATACCCTTCTTGGAACATATGTTTAAACTATACAAAGATTCCTTCCTCTTTGGTATTATGTTGGAAGATTAAGGAAATCTTGTGAATTTCTAAATAGCCGTTGGTTTGGCTCATATGGCAAAAAGTTATGCACTTAATTCTTTTGGTAAATAAGATGGAAAGTCAAGAATAGAAGACTTACTCCTTTGGTTGGTGTCAAGTCACTTTCATGGAATAATTCCAACAAGTCACTTTCATGGAATAAATCCAACAAGTCTTCAAGTATGTAGTAC
This sequence comes from Rutidosis leptorrhynchoides, assembly GCF_046630445.1. NCBI lineage: Eukaryota > Viridiplantae > Streptophyta > Magnoliopsida > Asterales > Asteraceae > Rutidosis > Rutidosis leptorrhynchoides. The sequence continues at coordinate 313,988,762 of NC_092334.1, read as the reverse complement.
ATGGCTAGTAATGGTGTCATTAAAAAAATGAGACAACATTTGTTTGTTTCTCTTTGGTTTCTTGGAATATTGTCAATGGCAAATGGCGAAAACTCATCGACGGATATCAAGCATTGAAGCTAAGTGTCCTTTCAAACATTAACGGATATAATTCAAATGGACTCTTGATCTATAAAAGAAAAGGCTTGAAGACATTTGAAGATAACCCTCTCACAATACATTCAACTATATCAAAGATCACATAACACTTCATATTCTTATATTTAGATATGTGATTAGCTAGAGGGATATTCTATCTTGTACCTAAGATAGAATTAGTGTAAACTCTAATCTTACTTCATTAACATTAGTGAGTTTACATTGTAAGCTACTTTCTTTGAAGTAATCAAAGAAGTAGAATCTACTTTCACTTAAAGTAAAACTTAGGTGATTGTAAGCTACTAACTTGGGGTGATCAAGTTAGTGGCATTGTTCTTGTGATAAGAACACCATTCGACTTAGGTAACCAATTTCTTTAAAGAGACTTAGGAAATTGACTGTTCTTGTGATAAGAACAATACTTATCTCATTGGAGATATGGGTGATTGAAGTAGTCTTTAATCTTTTGACGGGATAGAAAGATTATTGGTGTGGCTTATTGAGGAAAAATTGTTGTAAATGGATCTCCACCGGGTTTGGAGAAATGCTAGTGAAGCTAACTCTCGATTAAGTGAATAAAGGAGTGGATTAAAGTGGATTAGTTAACATCTATATGAAAAACTATAAATCTTTATGCTTGAGCACTTTACTATACTTCATATATATTCTAACAAACACAAGCGTACCATTTTTTCAAACTAGTTTTTTGAATTTGAAACAAAACAACATCATTGTTGAACATAACTTGTACGGTCGAATCCACAGTCGACCGCGTTATCATCTAAACAGAAAAAGTTTTAATAATTTGTTTTGAAACTATTCCCCTCTCTAGTTCCTACAATTGGAATCACAGCGGTTGCTCTAATCTTTGCTCAAAAATGTTTTTGTCGTGTCTAAAACAATTTTGTGCAAAAACTCGAGTTAAAGGATCTTGGAACTAAACTCTACATATTTGGAGGAAATCTTGATCCATAGAACTTTATTGAAATGGAGAGTTTGTGCATACAAAGTTCTCAACACAAGAAGGTCAAGTGTGAGTTTGAAAAATCAAAGATGGGTCTCAAGAATAACCTCAAGGAAAACGTCTCATGGAAACTCAAGTTACATCAAATACAAATGAAACATAGAATGATGATGAGCACGATGAACTTGCCTTATATGACAACAAGATAATTAGGTACACTCTAACCTTTATATTTAAGTCATATATTAGCTCTATTGATTTCTAGTTGTTATATGACTTAAACGTCAAAACTATTACTAATTAAAATAGTTTGAAAGAAAAGGTTGAGACCTTGAAATTGAAATTGGTTTAAGTAGAGTAGTTAAACAAAATGTTACTTAGTGGTAATAATAATTGAAACTAAAGTCACTAGCTTGTGTCTACTTTCAACAAAAAAAAAAAAAAAAAAAAATTTAATAACAACAATATGATAAAATTAAATTAAATTAAATTAAATTAAATTTCTTCAAAAATGAAAAAAATGGTGATATAGTAAAAATGATTTTTAAAGTCAAAAAATACAAAATGATAAACCAAAACTTGGCTTTAAAAGACACCTTGAGTGAACCTACCACAATCCTTTCAAAAACAAAATTTATAAAACTCAACATAGTGCCAAACTAGTCGACGGTCGAGCCTACGGTCGACCGTGAGATCGACCGCATGGGCTCTGATCAAATTATGCTTTCACAATTTTAAGATCCGCCATAGTTTGACACTTTTAGATGTTGAATTTTTTGTTAAATGGTTATAACATTAGTTTTACATTGTTTATTGGAAAGATTTAAACATTTGATAATGTAAAGTTATTTATTTTCATCAAACGACACTTGTTTAGATGTCAAGTTTTTGACCAATAAATGTTAGTGATTCTCAAACAACTATAAGTGTACAAGATCAATTATTCTCACTCAAGATATGAAATTGGTTTATCAAATCTTAAAATATAAACATGTCTAAAAGGATAAACTCTAGTGTTTGAGAAAGGTACTAAAATGGGTTTAGGGCGAGAGTATTTAATTTTAACAACCCCGGACCCAACAAACATTGGGTACCAAGTTTTGTATCACCAAAAAGTTGTAGGTTTGTTAACAAATGTGGTGGAAGATGATGCAGTCACAAGTACTCAAAACACATGTCTATGATAAATATGTCACACCAAGCACAAAGAACATGATGACAGTGACGTAATATTGGATGGACATATTTGAGGAATGATCATCGGTGGAGGTAACTTTACTTATGAATGAAATACTCTTAAAAGTGTGCTATTTGATTTCTATCATAATAAATATTTAATATACAAATATTTTAGCATGTTAGTTAAGTCATATTTCATTTAAAAGAAGAAAACATGTTACAATTAGGTAGAATGTCTTATATGCTTGCAGGTGAAATTGGTGAAAAGATAAAAACATGTCAATATGTGCGTTGCATCAATACATGTTTTTCAATTTGATGGCATATAAGATTAGATCACATGATCATGAAACTAATAATCAGGTATCTATCTAAAAGTAATATATGATGATCACTAAGTGAGCTAAAGTGTTAAAAAGATCATTCTCATTAGTTTGCTTTAACAAAGTAAATATTTGAGAAACGATGATAGCAAATAGATTTTGAAACACTCACAAAGAGAATCATGTCAAACAAATCTTAGGCGACATAAATAAGAGACAAATTAGATTTTAAATGTGTAGTCTAAGTTCTACGTTTCCTAGGAATAGTATAGATTTTCAAAGTTCAACTTTGTAGTCTTACTAAAGGGGTTATTTATGATTTCCATCATCTATGCTAAAAGAGATATATTTGTGATGATAGAACTCATTCTAGGCTCATACCTAAATTACAAAAAGAAAATGATATTATTCTTGTCTAAATTGCTAGAGTAGTAGTCATTATAAAAATTGTTAGTTAAACGCATAAGTGTTTGTTGAGTTGTTAATATGTCTAAAACACAATTAGAAATATTAGGACGGATGATTGTTAATCTTTGAGGTTAGAAACTTTAAGAATAATTAATTTTCGTAATTTCTAAACTAGGGTTAGGTTTGCATCAAACGAACACCTAGAACAAACAAGTAAAATTAGAAGTTTCACTAACCTTTTAGATTAGTGCCAAGGCATTAGACACACCTTGGAAATCAATGCTATATTATAACTCAAAGGTGTAGGTGTGAATTTAAAGGTAGGTACGTCTCTAGGATACTATTTAGAAAGCAAAACCTAACTAGGTCTAAATAGACATCCGAGTAGCCTTAAGGAATAATCGAACATACATGAAAAGGCTATATCTTTGCATCTTGAAAGTCTTGATAAACTTAAGACATACTTGCTTGATCATGTGTGTGAAATAGTAAAAGTTGGCAATACATTATTTGCTAAGAAGCATAAGAAAAATTGTTAATAGATGTTCATAACTTGGTTATTGATCCAATTAACCATTTTCCTTGTGAAAATTTCTTTGAACTCACGAATGATAAGTTTGAAATATAGTTGATAGAGAAACTTGAATGATTTATTGTATGCTTTACAATATAGGCTTAACTCTAGGCTTCTGCTCATTATACACTAGGTGTAAATTGCAAAATCTTTGTTTTCTCTCTTTTATGTTCCATATATGCTTTGTTGCTTGTATGATTATGTGCGCAACATCTACATGTCATAACTGCATGATTATATGTTTGTATGTGTAAATCTACCTGTCATACTTTTATGCTTATATGATTTTCATGCATGACAACTTGACCTCTCTCGTTGTAACTCATGTTGGTTGAAATCAACTTGTTAAATGTTATACTACACATTTAAGATCATTAACTTGCTAATTGAATTTTATTGAGAGGGCATTGTGCTTAATATTTGCTACATCCAACATGCCATATATTGTTCATCATGCTTATGTGCTTACATGCATATAATTTATTAACATATTGAAAAACTATGCTTTAATACTTTTATGCTCATGATCTAATAGAACACTCCAAATTGTTAACTAAAATACATGGACGATGCTAACTGGTTAACATTATTCATAGTGAAGTTAACATATGTTGACATGATGATAATTATCTTAGATCATAATTAATTGAGTGCCTGATAAGTAATTTGTTATTAGCTTGCTTGCCATGAGTTATGTGATTGCTTGTTACGTTATATTATTTAAGTGCACTCTTGAGCTATATTTGAAAAGATAACTAAATAATTCATGATTTAACGTATATCATATGTTGATATTAATTTGCGAGTTAAATGCATACCCGATCTAGTAATTTAGGATATGATCATCAATATTCATGCCATGGAACATGCCTTTCTTTGATTATCATGATTACTTGCTTGACATGCATGATTGCTTGATTTGATGTGATATATGCTTACTATAATTAAAACTTATTCTTAAGTTCTATGTATGCATATATTTCTAACAATGCATGTGAGACTTCAAACGCACTGTTATGCTCATCTCCCATGCAAAGGAAAGCCCAAATATGTCATACTTTCGAGCCGCTAAAAAGGATCTTTTAAGAAATCTAAAAGGCTCTATGCATCATGGATATCATGTGCCTTGGAGATTCGGATGATGGTGGATTGCTACTGTTTAGAAGAGTGGTGTATGTGCATTAGTTGGTTTATGCATAACCTCTTGGTTCTTAAAGGAACAAACACATGTAGATATCTCTCTGTACTACCAAAGTTGAGTATATTGCGATTGAAAGATCATGTGCTCAAGGCTTATGGATTAAACAAACTTCCTCGATTAAGGTACCGCTTCTTCCGAAACTCATATATGTGTGCACTCTCTTGCTAAAATTCGCCTAGTCAACCTAATAAGTGATTATTTGAACACCAATTTAGCTTTGATCATTAGCTTATAAGTGAAATATTAACATGCTTTATATGTTTAGGCTATAAATATGTTCATCACTAAGTATATTAAAAGATATGCTCTCAGTTGAATAACCTGAAACTTAGTGAATATTTTTTAATGATAACTCATCATGTGGATAATGTTTTGACTTATCATGTCGGCCCTATTGATTACTAACACTTGACATGCTTCAACTAGTATGCTCATAATGTTAAATAGATGTGCCTCATGCATGTTTTAAGCTTATATATAAATTAGATCGTTATGTACGATTACGTATATTAGCTTCAGTATGCTACTCTTACTTGTGTTCTTACAATATGTATTCAACATGCTATTCTTATATTATGTGCAATATGTTTGACATTCTATGCTTATGATATGTGCCATATGTATGCCATGCTTGTGTCCTTACATGCTTGTTTGAAACTACTATGTTAGTATTTATAGTGTTGCATGATACGATTACGTGTGCTACTCTTACTTGTTTGCCATGCTATGTTAAGCTTGTTTGAACCTACTTTATTTCATATACGCTCTAGCATCTAAGCTTATAAATATGATTATTATGCATGATTATTTGCTTGAAAATTTATCTCATGTATGTTAGCTTTTGCATGCTACTCTCACTTATGTTTCCACATTGTGCTATGTGCAATATGTATACCATGCTATGCTATATGGTTCTACATGCTTGTTTAAACCTACTTGCTATACATGCATGAAATTGGTAGAACTAATAGAGTAATGTTGGTACTTTATAATAGCGTTGCATGATATACTAAGTCTTCTTCTCTCTAATGATATGTGGTGGTTCATACGCACTTTTCATCTTACATGCTCTCTAATGATCAAATATATTGGTCAATGTGCCCGCTCCACTATCTTAGTTATGTATGACACACAATGATTCTTATGCTTGCTATATATTATTTTATGTGTGCACTAACCCTTGATTGAAGGTTTATCTAGCTCGTTGAGTTCATTTGATTCCTTACTTGGTCTTATGACTATGTATTTTTCAAGGGGGAGCAATACGGTTCAAGGGTGAGCATTACTCTAGGGAGCGCTTAGTTCCATGAGGAGCTAACCTTTTTGCTTTGACAAAAGGGGGAGAAAGTGTATAGTAAGTGATGTTAACATCTGTGTTGTATTATACGCTTAAGCACACTTACATAGGTTTGTCATCATCAAAAAGGGGGAGAATGTTGATTAGTGATCCAATGATAATATTCAAATGTTAACCTCTTTGTTTTGATGATGACACCAAGTCTTATGTGCTTAAACAACGTATAGTACAACACATGTTCACAAGCCTACACAATCTCTAGCAAATGACCAATACACAAAATAGACAAGTCAAAAGAGTCATTTGAAAAACACTGAAAGAGAACAAGGTACGCGGTCGACTCTACGGTCTATCGTGGGTCCATGGTCGAATGCATGTCAGACCGTGGATGCCCTGTACCTTGGTTCTAAGAGACAAGGTACACGGTCGACTCCACGGTCTATCGTCGGTCGACAGCAGTTTTCTCTGTCCGAATTTTTGATCAAAAAATATTTGACTACTTCGGGGCATCTATAATTTACTAAACTTATTTCAACATGCTTAGAATAGTTACCTCCTTCATATCCAAGTGAGTTTTGGTCACTAAAATACTAATCTTGGTTAATCACACTTAATGACACTTTTAGCTTGTGATTAATGCTAAAAACATAAGTATTGCTAAAAGTTCTTTTTCAAAGCCATCTTTTTAAATCTAAATTAAAATATAGACATGATTAGAATGGTCATTAAGTACAACTAAAGAGATGCTCTCCACTTCATTAGTCATTAAGTGTTGCTTACATGCTTAAGTATAATTACTTATTTGTGATTGGTGTAACTCCCAAAAAGTCATCATTTGTCATATTTGGTGTATAGTAAGTAACCAATGTAACATATACTTGCAACCAAATATTGACATATGCATGGAAGTCTTGGGATATGATTCTTGGAAGCTTGTTACTTGTCATGCAACAAAAAAACTGCACATACCCTTCTTGGAACATATGTTTAAAGTATACAAAGATTCCTTCCTCTTTATTATTATGTTAGAAGATTAAGGAAATCTTGTGACTTTCTAAATAGTGTTTGGTTTGGATCATATGGTAACAAAGTTATGCACTTAATTCTTTTGGTAAATAAGATGAAAAGTCAGGAATGGAAGACTTACTCCTTTGGTTTGTGTCAAGTCACTTTCACGGAATAAATCCAACAAGTCACTTTCACGGAATAAATCCAAAAGACTTGAAGTATGTCATACATGGCTAGTAAAATGGTTTCGTCAAAAGTAAGAGACAACATTTTTTTTTTCTCTTTGGTTTCTTGGAATCTTGTCATTGGCAAATGGAGAAAACTCATCAACGGATATATTCAAGACATAAGAAGCAAGTCAAAAGATGTCATACTTCTTACATGCTTTTCTAAGATCCATAAAGCATTGAAGCTAAGTATCCATTTAAACACTAACGGATATAATTCAAATGTACTCTTGATCTATAAAATAAAAGGCTTGAAGACATTTGAAGATAATTCTCTCACACTCCATTCAACTATATCAAAGATCACATAGCACTTCATATTCTTATATTTAGATATGTGATTAGCTAGAGGGATATTCTATCTTATACCCAAGATAGAATTAGTGTAAACTCTAATATTACTTCATAAACATTAGTGAGTTTACATTGTAAGCTACTTTCTTTAAAGTAATCAAAGACGTTGCATCTACTTTCACTTAAAGTAAAACTTAGGTGATTGTAAACTACTAACTTGGGGTGATCAAGTTAGTGGCATTCTTCTTGTGATAAGAACACCATTCGACTTAGTTAACCAATTTCTTTAAAGGGACTTAGTAAATTGATTGTTCTTGTGATAAGAACAATACTTATCTCATTGGAGATATGGGTGATTAAAGTAGTCTTTAATCTTTTGACGGGATAGAAAGATTATTGGTGTGGCTTATTGAGGAAAAATTGTTGTAAGCGGATCTCCACCGGGTTTGGAGAAATGCGAGTGAAGCTAACTCTCGATTAAGTGAATCGAGGAGTGGATTAAGGTGGATTAGTTAACATCCACCCGAACCACTTTAGATCTTTGTGTTTGAGCACTTTACTTTACTTCATATATATTCTAACACACACAAGCGTACCATTTTTTCAAAACTGGTATTTTGAATTTCAAACAAAACAACATCATTGTTGAACATATCTTGCACGGTCGATTCCACGGTAGACCGTAGAGTCGACCGCGGTATCATCTAAATCGAAGAAGTTTTAATAAATTGTTTCGGAACTATTCACCCCCTCTAGTTCCTACAAACCGTTTAACCAAAATCAATATCAGCAAAACATCCACCAACAAGTGAACAATTCGGGGTTGGAGAATTTGATTAGAAGCTACATGGATAAAATGGAGGAAAGAAAAGAGATGATGAAACAACAAATGTAAAATCAACAATCATCTATTCAGATTCTTAAAAAAGAGATGGCTAGGACTTTACAGATGCTATCGGAGAGACCGCCAGGTACTCTTCCATCTAATACCCAAGTAAACACTAATCATGTTAGCAGAAATCAGAATGTTGGTACTTCTCAAGTTGCTAAAAAAAGAAAGACCCTCATGTTTCTCTTTATTCGCATGTTAATACCATAACTAATTCTAAGGATTGTGATTTTGCTGGGTTTGAACTGGTTTATTCGTTGAGATATGAAGATGTTGAGGATGAGATCGAGGATGAGATGGAGGTTCGCACGGTTCATACTGCGTTTGGTGATGTTATTTTTTTAGATTATTTTTACATGGTATATTAAAATCCATACAAGAGTGTAGATGGGGTCCGAGTAGAAAGTGTGAAGAGTGTATCTTGTGAAGATGAAGGGATTCGAGTTAGTGATATCACTCTTGAATATGGTAACTATTTGATGTAATGTCGGGTGGTTCTTCTAGTTCAGATTTGCACAAGGTGGAGACTACCGAGTCTCTCGGGTTTAAAGTTGAAAAAGGAGTGAAGTTTGTGCCTGAAGTGAAGAATTACAAGCTGCCTATTCCGTACCTGAAAGCCCTCTGATCTAAAAATCTAATGGAAGAAGTTTGTAAGTCTTTTAAAACTGATAGTATTTGTGTAACTATTCCTTTGGTTGATGTTATTAAAGGTATGCCCAATTATGGAAAATTTTTAAAGGAATTAATGGCAAAGCAAGGAGAGCATGAGCAGGCATCATCCGCATTTCTTGAAGTAGAATGTGATGCTATAGTAAGGAAGAATAAGTTGCCATCAAAGTTAGGTGATCCTGGGCCATTCGTAGTGCCTTGTAAGATTGATGGTTCTGTGCTTTTTAGGTGTTTAACTGATTCTAGTGTAAGTATAAATCTTATGCTTTATTCTATTTATTTGCAGTTGAATTTAGGTGAACATAAACCAACTATTTTGGGGGTTAGATTGATTGACTAGTCAGTTAGTAAACCACTAGGGATTATTGAAAATTTGGTTATTAAAGTTAGTGAATTAGAATTTCCTGCAAATTTTGTAGTTGTTGATATGCTTGCGGGTAAGGTTGTATCGATTGTTCTAGGTAGACCATTTTTAACAACTGTAAGTGCACTAACTGACTGGAGAACTGGAAAATTAGTCTTGAGGGTTAGAGGTAAAACTTTAAGCTTTATGACTAAGTTTGTTGTTAAATCGCCACCCACACCAGTAGTTTATGTGAATGTAATTACTGGTGTTGATATTGTTAAAAATGAAACTAGTAAACCGAATAAGTGTGGGAGAAGGTAGAGAAAAAGCTTGTTGGTAGCCCGAGGATAGTGTGATTGATAAATTAATAAGGAAGTTTTATAATCGGGTTAGGAATTCGATGTCTAAAAAAGATGAGCATGTTAGAAACATATTAGTGTCAAATCTTTCTAGAAAAAAAAAGGAGAAGCTTATTGAATTGGTTAATGAGTTAAAAGTTACGGATATTTGGTAATTGACTCAATTTGGGTATAAAGATTCGATTAAAGGTTTCAGTGTATTAAAGGATGGAGCCGCATACCATCTAGGCATCCGTTGAGAAGGAGGTGGATTCTAGTGCAAGACTCGTATATATACCTGCACATGTATATCCTTGTATATTTTGTATGTTGCGTGTGTTTTTAAATTGAAAAAAAAACCTAAAAATTTTAAAATTTTAAAAATCCAATTTGTTTGTTTGTTTGTGTTTTTGTTTATCATTGCAGGTACGAATAAAGTGAACATTATGTGATGACAAATCGAGCAATGGCCGTAAGTGCAGAGTAGTCTGTAAGTCTGTTTCGAGATTATTATGCTATACATCCGGTTATGTTTTTTCCATTCACTCTATGGTCCACTCGAATTTATAATTCAATTTTTTTATTTCATGTAAATGAGGGCATTACATGATCTTAAGTTTGGGAGAGAGATATAAATTCTCGTGGATGTAATACACTTGGCTTCATGTCTTATTTTTAAGTCACTTGATGAAAAATTTGAGAATTTTTAATTTTTTGAAAATTTCAAAAACCAAGTGTAGTTATTTTATTGAGTAAATGTTATCACTATTGTTAGTTGAATTGTGCATGTACCTCAATGAATGTGGTGTTTTGTATTTTCTTTTGTGTGAGTGCGTGTGTTGGTGTTAAAAGGAAGTAATGTCTTCCTAGTTAAAGTTGTTCCATGTAAAACTTGAAAATAAAGTCTTTCAAGTTTCATTTCACTTGGTATAGCATCTTCCTAAATCATACTATTTCATACTAACATCTTTTCTGGTGTAAAATTACCGAGGGAAGAGAAAGTCTCGAACTTTCAAAAATTGACAAGTGCTAGCCCATCGCCAACTCTATTACCGGGAAGGTTCGCTACGATGGTAGTACGTTGTCCATGCAGTTGTTCAATACAATAATGGCCTTGAGTGCACATGACCTTGAAAGATAAAATTCCAAAAAACTTGTAAGTTTAAAAGCTAGCCAGTTTATCCTTTTCAAATAATAAAAAATTTTCATAAATGTTCTGTGTTCCCTAGGACCAAATTTTTTGGCAAATCCTCTTCTCATTATAAGTCATGTGGGACTTAAATTCCACGACCCTGCTTCGATTTTGCACTATGCTCTAGAGTCACCAGAGTAGTTGTTGGGGCATGAGATGAGTGTCGCCATTCCAAAACACAAGGAGAACTAAAGGGATATCATCGGATATCCCGACACACCCACCTTTACAACGAAGATGGAACTGACGGTAACACTCTAGTAATATAACTAGAGTGTAGTATGTAATGTGTACCTGGATCTACTATCATGTGTTCATTTGAAGATTAACCGAGTCGAACATGTTGTTTGTTCAAGACTTGAACCTTGCACATGCTTGTTGAAGATCACACATTTTCAGTTATATTGATGTATGGTTATATTAATGGTGTATCTTGCTTCCTACAATTGTTGAAGACGCTTCGGGTATGTTTACTCTTGCATGGGATTATATTATTTTGAAGATAAGCTTACTTGAGGACAAGTAAGGTTCAAGTGTGGGAGAATTTGATATTACTCAATTTATACATTATTATCTCGCAATATCGGGTTCCAGTTCGGTTAGTTTTGAGCATTATAATGAAGATTTTATGAAAATTAAAGTTGAAGATTAACGCCTTTTCGCATTATGATGTTAGATGATAGTTATTGATGATTTTAGAGTATCTCGGGGACAAAATATCGAGTATTAAATTCCAGGTTCGAACCCGAGTTAACACCAATTTTTAAAGTGATTTTTTGAAAGGAAAAAGTTGTTTAAGGTCTCGCTATTGCGAGCTTTTGGTCACCAATCGCGAGTAGAAAGTCGATGGGATGTTCGCGAACCGAGAAAGAGAAAAGCAACCGCGAGACCAGATTTTCCAGACCTCAGGATCGTGAGATTCCGTGCACAAAAAACCTCACGATCGTGAGATTTTGTCGGCCAGACCAAAATTATAAATTTCAGCATTCGTTTCAGTTTAAAGGGTTTACGAATTTTGGCCATTTGGGAGCGTTTTTAGGGCAATTTTGGAGCTTCAAAGACCCATCTTCACGAAATCAATTTATCACAGATCTTCAATCTTTCATCATTGGTACTTTTTTTTCATTTAATTTAATGATAAAATCATGAATTACTCTTGTTTCGATTGTCTGTTCGACTTTTCTAGCATGTTAGCCTAAAACCTTTTAGTGTTTTCTCAGATATAATAGCTTTTGATTGTTGAATTGTTCTTATATTTATGGATTTAATGTTTGAATGATTTGGTTTTATTAAGTTTGGTCAAAGACTAATTGTTATGCATGCTTGCTACTTTAATTCAATTGTACACGTTGTCAACTAGTTATTGTGAGATAATAGTGTTAGATAATATGTACTTCAACACTTTAAGTGATCTAGACGTGTAGGTATTTGATCTCAAGTGATTGAATTGAATGTTTACGCCGGTAATTGAATGGTAGTTTGGCATCATAATCGTGTAATTACATTGAGTGATCTTTGTAGTTAAGATTTTAAGTGATTTTATTCCAGATAAAATCTTTATAGTGATTTATAATTATTGGGTTTAATCAAAAGATCTATTATTGTGTGAATTGGTTACTTTACTTTAATTACTTAATTTGTTATATAGTTTACGTGAGTATATTAGTGATAAACAGATTATGCTTTAACTATTGATGGATCTAGACATTTACATGTGAGTGTGAATGGTGATTAATTGGCAATTCGATAACATAGTTGTGTAGTTGCTCTGAGTGATCGATGTAATTAAGGTTTTATGTGAGTTTAACCTAGATTGAATCACAATAGCTTAATCATATTTAGTTTGATTGTTTGAATGAGATTAATGTGAGTTGGTCAAGTTTGGATAATTGGATCAAATTTATCAAGCATTTAATTGACTTTGATTGAAAGAACAATCCGCGTCATTAGTGAATCATTTGAGTGAACACTGCTTCGTCCATATGGTTATTTGTTTTACTTACTTTCGTCATTAGTTTAATTACAAAACTCCCCCTTTTTTCAACTTATTTTTACGATAATTATTTGTTTTTAAATCTTAATTAACCGCTCTCTGTGGAACGAATCTGTACTTGCTAAATATTTTATTACATTGATCGGGATTAGTTGCCTGATTCATGCGTTAAAACTATTTAGTTCGTATAAATAATTTAGGTGTGGTTTTACAACATCAGGTAGGTAGTGTAACGACCCTCCTTTTCCCGTTGATTTTTTAACGACTGTTGGTTGATTTTAGTGTCATACATTTAGAAGATAACATTTTTATGTTATAAATTACCATAAATACTATTTGTAACAATTATTTATTGATTATTTAGAAGTTAAGAATTTCTATTCTTAATTTTAATAATTAAACCCGGTGACTGTTAGAGACCGTTAGCGTTTTAGCATTTTTGACTAATTTTAATGTTTCGTGTCAATTTAAAAAATTTAAAGAGTCCATGAACCCCCTCTTCATATGGGACCATCGGTTTTGATGCCCAGGAGTGCGTTTCGTAAATTTCCATGTTACTAGGTTTAAACCAAATAAGTTGCTCCTTAGAATACTATTGAAATACAATTTTTGAAAACAGATTTGGTCACTGTTAACGTATTTAGTTGTTGCGATTTTTATTTTTTGAATTAGGACTTGGAAATTTTACAGTGGTTCGTTTACTTAAAAACTAAGTTTCTCCAATTGTCGGTTACTGAATTGGTGTAACAGCACGTGACTTTGCTTTTGGTCAGAGGTCACGCCGCGACCTATTTTGTCGCGTCGTGACTCTTGCCATATTTTGGAGGGTTGTTTTGTAAATAAATAAAATAATTTGGAGGGACTAAATGGCAATTTTTCATTGCTAAATTGATACTATTTTGGATCAGTTTTGGGAGCTAGTTGTGCCATTCCACTTCTAGCAAACATTTCCTAGTGTGAGAAAGAAAAACTGTAGAGTGAGAGAAATTGAAATTGTTGAAGAAGAATATCATCTATGCTCTGGTCAAGAACTAATCTTGTTGTAGTTGCTTCTTAGATCCTTTTCACTTTTGAGGTAAAACCCTAACTTAATTTTAATTGTGTAAATTCACATTATAATTAAGGTTTGGATTTGAAATGGGTTGTAAACCTCCTTTCTTGAGAAAAATGGGGTTTTGGGTTAAGATTGGGTGTATGAACCCTAATATGGGAGGTTAGGATTTGGATGACGAATTTTTATAAGTTCAAGTCATGTATTATTGTTAAATCATTAGGACACTTAGGACACTTAGTGTTCTAGTGATTATACTTTGGTTATGGGATTATTACTTGTGGGAAGTCGATTTTGGGTGTAAACCCTAATTTGGGTCAAATGGGTTTTGTGTGTTAAAATGGGTCAATAAGTGCTTCAAACACTTGACCTTAGGTTACATTTTGGTGAGTTAGGGTTGTAATGACTAGTCACTAGTAATTAGAGGTGTTGGGGGTTTGTTTGACCTAGTTGGGTGATTAAAGTTCAATTTGTGTCAAAATTGCACTTGTGTGTTTTGGGTCAAGCTATTTGTGTTTATAGCTTAGTGATTTAAATGCTAGGTGAATTGCTTTCGGATTTCTCGTGAAGGTCTAGCACGTGTATCGCTCGTCTAAGAGATCAAGGTGAGTGGAATTAGTATGCATGTATGTATATCATTTACTTGCTTATGTGTACGATGTGGTTTTAAGTTCGGGTGTAGGATACCTCATCATGTTTCGCATGGGACGAGTGTTTAAATTTTGGGAGTCCATACCTCATCATCATGTGTGTGAGTTGGCATGTGATATGAGTTTAAAGTTCGCGAGTCGATACTATATAATCATGTGTGCGGGCGTGAAATGTGGGTTTAAAGTTCGGGTGTACGATACCACAATGAGCATGACGGGTAGGTGTGGCAAATCTGGGGTTAGTGAAAATTGCCTATTCGTGTCACTAATGGTTGTTGCAAACTGATGGTTCATTCATGAGAGCCATTCCCTTTTGCTTACGGTTAACCTTGAAGTGTTGTTGTATATTGACGTGTTTAGAATGCTACTCAATTAATTTTTCTATACTTGTTATGGTGCTTATTATGCGTTGGTTTATGTGGAATGCGGGGTGGGTAAGTTGTATGCATAGATGTAGATTTATTCTTCTCACTAAGATTTGTTTACCCTCATTATTTTATTCTTTTTATAGAATTAAGCGCTACAAGGGATAATGGTAAGGCCTTGGAGTAGTTATGGAATGGGATTGCTTTTGGTAGTTAGCCTGGACGATCATGCTCTATTTTGGGTGTCAAAATTTATTTGGATCAAAATGTACACTTAGTAAGTTATGGGTCTTGAGTTACCCGGTATTGTGAACTCGTAAACTTGTTGTATTTTGGGTGGTACTTATCTTTTGAGCATGTTAATGTGGATCCAGACTTGTGATGTTGGAATTCAATTGTGTTAAATCTTGTTACAAACTGCAGTATCTGTCACAGTGTTTGCTCACGTCGTGACTTGAAAAAAGCCGCTTCGCGACTTATAGAGTAAATTAGATATCAAGTATAAAAATTGGTTTTGGGCATCTGACACAGTGGGAGGTCGTGCCGCAATCTGTATAGCCACAACATGACTTAGTTCTGGAACTGATGGTCAGGTCTGGTTTTTAGCTTCGGCATTATAAATACACCGCGGCCCGCGTCGCAACCAGGAGGAACTGCGACGTGATGATGAACTGTAAAAAAAAATAATGTGTGTCATTTTTCGGTAACGGGTTCGAGTTTTTTAAAGTGGTATCAGAGCATGGTCTAAGGGATTTAGGTGACTTGGCATAGGCGCCTAGACTTAGACTTATTTGTGATTACCTTGTATGCGGACTTGTTTGGGATGCGGGTCGGATCGGGTTTTGTTAGTGCGTTCAGGTGTAGGAAATTTAACTAATGATTAGTTATGTGTGGTGTATGTGTGCGATATCAAGCAAGATAGTTGTTGTACCAATAAGTTTGATGTGATATGCAAGTGTAATAATTTTTTCCCACATTATTACGGTTGCAAGTCACATCGGGCGAGTGAAGTACGACAAGTGTTGAGCAAGATGGGGTTGTGTTGTGTGCGTGATTTAATTATGTTTCAATGTTTAATTGATTTCAATCTTCAGCATGAAGACAAGAAACGGACCAAATCCTGAAGGTCCAAGTGGGGAGGATGAGTTGACGGCCAAAATAAAGGCGTGTTGGAGAGTTATTCCGCAGTCTTCACCGGGAAAGTTAAGCAAGTCTTCCAAGAGACGGTTGAAGAACAAATAAACGATCTTATAAAGGAGAAGTGAGCATTGTAGTTAAAGAGGAGTTAAAAAAGAGGTTTCATAAACCTCAAGTTGAGGACGGAGAAGAGAAGATTCCTCTTGATCATGGGGTCCAAGGCAATGCAACCAAGAAGGATTTTAGTTACAAAAACTTTATGATGACTAAACCTCCTAATTATGCCGGGGACCCCTATCCGTTAAAGAGTACCAGTTGGATCTCGGATGTTGAGGGGTGTTTTCGAATAAGCCCAATAAGAAGATGAGACTCGCTACTAGTTTGTTGCGAGGAAACGCTAAAAATTGGTTAAATGGTAATATTGACATGGTTGGTGAAGAACAATTTCTTTGGTTATCGTGGGACGATTTCAAGAAGGAATTTTTCGCAGAATTCTAAACACAAGCCGATCTCACAATGTTGCGTAATGAGTTGCTAGATATGCAGCAAGGGTCTATGGACCTAAATACTCTTAAGACTACCTTCTTGGCAAAGGCCCAATTTTCCCCCGAATACTTCGAGAAAGATCGGTTGCTAATGGTGAATTTTCATGATACTTTGAATGATGATTTGCGTGGGAATATTGACTTGGGTAAGTAGACACATTTGCTAAGCTATTTGCGGTGGCTAAGGGTTTCAAATCGCATGCTCCGAAGGCGGTTTATTATACTTCGGGTAAGAGAAAATTTGAATCGCATAGTGTGACAACCCGGAAATTTTTGACCAAATTTAAACTTTATCTTTAAATGATTTAACGTTTCCGACACGATAAGCAAAGTCTATGAAGTTGAATCTCAAAATTTTAGAACTGTTTCATTACATTTGACTGCTCTCGACGATTCATGAACAATTATATGTATGTATATATATATATATATGTATATATATATATATATATATATATATATATATATATATATATATATATATATATATGTACAAGTAAAAATGACTTTCCTACAGTAAAACACTATTTGCTACAGTAAAATGACTTTGCTACAGTAAATACTATTTGCTACAGTAAAACACTATTTGCTACAATGAAACCGTATTTTGCTACAGTGCTACAGTAAACATTATTTGCTATAGTAAACACTATTTACTACAGTGAACACTATTTGCTACAGTAAAGACTATTTGCTACAGTAAAGACTGTTTGCTACAGTAAAACACTATTTGATATCGACGAACTAGCAAACAAAAACGGATAAGGTGGCCATGCGATCGCATGACAAAAACACTGAAAACTCATGCGATCGCATGAGGTACTGTAGCAGGCCACATACTATAAAAGCTCGGTTCATTCCTCCGAATTATTATTTTATATTATTATTATTATTATTATTATTATTATTATTATTATTATTATTATTATTATTAAGATTAATATTATTATTATTAATCTTATTATAATATTATTATTAGTAGTATATATACCTAAAATACTACGACGAGGTTATGAGCGTGTCACCTTCAAAATGGGTTTTTGAGCGGGATAGAGCTACGGAAATTATGGGTTATTGCCAAGGAGGTTATGGGTAATGTTCGGGGTTATATTTGTGAATCAAATCTAGTGTTTATCATCTCCGTTACGTCTACGTACTTTCCTACAATATTGAATCTCAATATTTATACGTAAGCACTCATATTTTATCTTTTATACATTAATTGTGTATCCATGTCTAGTGCTCGAGTATATATATTTATGCATGCTTGTATGCTAAATTTTGTCGTTAAACAGTTATGATGAATCACGAAGTAAATACATATATTACTGATAAAAGGTATATGACATGCATGTTTTTGGAAAGCTGGCGAAAAATCAATAACTTTTCATTTAGAAATCGCGTAATTTCGGTGAACGAATTAAAAGATATGATCAACTGAATTATGATTGACATTGATTGAAATTGCTTTTGAAACTTGTTTGTAAGAATGATAAATTGGATTTTTGAATATTACCAGCCAAGTAAATGAATCCATATATAAGGCACATCTCGTTTTGTTGAATTATTGTCAAAATTGACTTTTTGAAACGACTTTGGATAACTTTTGTATGTCGATCTCGAGCATTAGGATTGTTATACACTATGACCTGACCTAGCTTGATAGACATTTATTGACCAACATATGTTCTCTAGTTTGAGATCTACAAAGGGTATAAATTATATATACGTTAAAGTTTAGTTACCAGGGTGCTCAATTTCGTAGAATATTTTGATAAACGTTTCTGGATGAAACAACTGAAATCTTGTGATCCACCTTTATATACAGATTATACGAAACATTAAAACTATGAACTCACCAACCTTTGTGTTGACACTTATTAGCATGTTTATTCTCAGGTTCCCTAGAAGTCTTCCGCTGTTTGCTTAAATGTTAGACAAGCTATGTGCATGGAGTCTTACATGGCATATTTTTTCAAGGAAACGTTGCATTCACCAAATCATCACCATGTATCTTATTTTGACTGCATTGTCAACGGAAGTACTATTGTAAACTATTATTACGGTGATTGTCTATATATAGAAATCATCATATGTCGAAAACCTTTGATTTAAATATACATTTATGGTATGCCTTTTCAAAAGAATGCAATGTTTACTAAACGTATCATATAGAGGTCAAATGCCTCGCAATGAAATCGATGAATGACGTATTGTCCATATGGATTTGGAGCGATCGTCACAGTTGGTATCAGAGCGTTGGTCCTAGCGAACCAAGTCTTGTATGAGTGTGTCTAACTTATAGTTGTTAGGATGCATTAGTAAGTCTGGACTTCGACCGTGTCTGCATGTTAAAAGTTTTGCTTATCATTTCTTGTCGGAAATTACATGTGTATCATTCTTAATTCTAGACATGTTTTCCTGAATTTATTGCATAAATAGTGTATAGACAAAAATTCATATCTTAGCATATCTGTTACTATAAACTTTTCCCGACATCTTCCGAAAATTTCTCCGTGATTTATGGAATTTGGTATTATATATACATATGTAAATTATGTATTAAAGAATACCAAACTAAATTCTATAATCTAATTCATATCAAAAATCATCTCCCTAATTATACAAGATGGATCCCGTATCCAGTTCAAATTCCTTAAACTCTGACATCTATTCCGATATGGATATTCACCTGAATTCCGAAGACAGTGTAACCGGAATGGATCAACCAATTAGCCATCATCTATTCTAGATAAATTGGGGATGGGTTCGTAGCCTGCTTAATTATTGGAGACAAGAAGAAGGCGATCCCTTCCATCCACCACATTGCCCTCTTGGTGAAGAACCTGAAGCACTTACCGGCGAACCTGTTCGTAATACCATTTTCTCTCACATCTCCCGAATATCTCGTCATGATCATATACTCTCTCAAATTCTGGATCTTATTCATCCGCTAGTCCGAACCGCCAATCATCCCGGTGTAGTAGAAGAAGTCAACGAGCTTCGCGCTAGGGTAGTGGCTTTGGAGAATACGGTGCAAAGGTTACAAGCACCAGCAGCATCACCGGCATCAACAGTACCACCGACAACAACACCAAAAGTACCATTACCACCACCAACAACATCCGCATCGCAAACCTCAACTTCACAATCTGTCCCACGAGCATCAACATCATACGCACCATAGTTATCAAGAAAATACCAGCAACAATAACCGATGAAGTATTAACTCATTTCCCCTGAAGAAATTTTATGTATATTTAATATATATGAATTTTGAAATCAAAATAAATCTTTTCGTGTTAAGCTATTACGTGTGAATCTTAACTGGTAGGTACTACTCGGTTAATTCATATTACTAATATGCAATGATGTACATCCTTCCTTAACAACTTAACCATTGTTAACTACAATCTCTGTTTCAACCCAATGAATTCCATTTCATAATAAACCAAGTGTATTATTCAATTACATAATTAATTTTACATTTTCATTTTCGATGTACTCGAAACTTTCCAGAAAACATCATTTGTGCCTTGTAAGGTTCGTAAAGATTCCACAAGCATCAACATCCTTCACAGAGAAATAAGAATAAATAATGAAGTATCGATTACATTAGCGAAATACTCCGCAAAGATTATGTAATCTTTAATGTTTTAGAGATTAATTATTTCTAAGTCAAGTTGAAAATCAAATGAGCTTAATATGATATTAACTCATTAAATCTGTATTAGATTTGAAAAAAATATACGTACATATATTTTCATAAAGACGGTAATAAAAATTCTTTTGTACAAAGTATTAATTGTGAAATCTTTAACGGGTAGGTACTACTCGAGAAATATTTAAGTTCACAATTAATATGTTACGCTGTACATTCTTCAATTTTGATTAAAAAATCATTAACTATACTCACTATCTTCACAATGATATACAATTATTTCATACAAATTCAAATACATATTCTGATATTGACGAATCAGAATCCAAGTCATAACTCTGAACCGGTAACATCATTCTTAGATTTATACATCTTTCAAAACTGTATTTTGATTTCAAAACTGTGCTAGAACATCATATGTATATTAACGATTATGATCGGTGTTCAAACCCTTCGAAATTCCTAAAGACACTTCAAATAATGAACAATCGAGATGATGATCCAACCACATGTTACCCACAGTTATGTACCTGAAAAACTCTTGAAACCAAAGTCATAGTTTAACACGTATCCGTGTTAGACCCTTTCGCATTTATTAGTTAAAATAACTTTGCAATCCCTTTACAAAGTAGTCAGTTTTGTCACAGCCCCAATTCTTCAGTCGAAACAGCCATATTATAACCTTAATATATACGTTGCCCCTTTCGCCATCATTACAGGGGAACCGTTTATGTTCCACCACAAATAAACTTACCAACAACTTCACTGATCTTTGACTTTCTGAAAAATCATTATATTTATCAAAACCCTATCATTTACTCATCAGCATCTTGTAACGAGAATTGCCATAAGAATTATCGGGAATTAGCAATCAGTATTTTGAAATTTTACAGCACGCCTACGCCAACAGTTATATGTGTACATATAACGTCTACCTCCTGGATTCACATACTTCGAATGTGAAGTTTCTGAAAAACATCCCAAACTATGAACTAGTTCTCTGAAATTGGAACAATGCTGATGAAGCAGCAAAAACTGTAAACGACCTTAACAGTCAAAAGTTTGATGATAAAGAATAGTATGGTGGTAAAGCTGAGAAAAAGAGAAGGTTTGGAACTGGAAAACGGATTGAGCAAAGTATGAAGGAGGCTGTGGATAAATCACAAAGACTAAACCTACCTTCAAAGAATCCAAATGATTCAGTGTCTGCTGAAATCCTTAGCAAATACCTTGCTCCTTACTCTAAATCCTTTACGGGTAATATTCTTCATCATCATCTTATCTTGAATATTCTAAGATATCATCGTATCTTTCGTTATAAATATCCTCAATATTTCTGAAGATATTTTTGTAATTATTCTTATTTAAAATCATTCATCTCTTCGCGCTATCTGTGTTATAACATAAAAGAAACTATTTTAGTTTCTAACATCTGAAAAATTCAAAAAAATTTAATGTTTTAAAGTAGTGTTGGGAACTGAAGCATGAATTAGTATAATATAATGACACTTGATCAACATGATTATATTACAGTAAGTCATGCTGAGTTTCTAATGGAACGTGATAAGGGTTCACAGATTCCACCCTCATCATGTGCCATGTTACACATTCTAATCTCTAAACATATCAAGAAAATATTTTTCTTGATGATTCGGTCTTTACCAGATATTCTGGTAATTTGACAAATCAAGATCGTGCCATTACAATTTCTTTCTTAGAACGTTAGTATTGTTTATCCAAAATTTCATACCTACGAATTCTGAACCATTATTCGCTTGACTTAAAGTCGGGAAGAGAAAACGAAAGCATGAAGCTCCGAAATATAAAGGAGAATATAAGCCCGATAACAACCCCGAAATTTAGAAACCGTGTATATCAATGCGTATAGCAATATAAAGACACGGGAGAATGAAAAACACTATAACCCCAAGGTAATGGTAGAAGAAAATAACTTCCTCTGGTGGCAGATGAAAAAGAAGAACGAATGATATGATAGCCAAGAAAATATCAACAATCAGAACTGGATGAAGCATTTTCACAGATCTTTTGTAAGTATGAAATAAGAAAGAAGATTATAGGAGTGGTGAGAATAAATGAAACGGAAGAGGTTAATTTATAGCAAAATATCAGACATAGCAATCGAGGCAGATTACGCATTCAATCAAAGGAAATCCTAATTTCCTTAAATTCCGAAGAATCAAATCTTATTTAAATTATGAAGATTTTCTATTCCTTAAATTTCGGAAATCAATCGTTACTACATCAAGAGATAAGACGAATCTCTATTCTCCATTTCACTCTATTACGATAACTTCTCTCATACGCTTTGATTAATCGGATTGTTTTATCTGTATTATTCAATGGTGATAAAATTCTATTTACCAACTCATATTCGTCATGAAAACATTTTTATTGTCAGCCATGACGACCTCACTCAAATTTCGGGACGAAATTTCTTTAACGGGTAGGTACTGTGACAACCCGGAAATTTTTGACCAAATTTAAACTTTATCTTTAAATGATTTAACATTTCCGACACGATAAGCAAAGTCTATGAAGTTGAATCTCAAAATTTTAGAACTGTTTTATTACATTTGACTGCTCTCGACGATTCATGAACAATTATATGTATGTATATATATATATATATATATATATATATATATATATATATATATATATATATATATATATATATATATATATATATATATATATGTACAAGTAAAAACGACTTTCCTACAGTAAAATACTATTTGCTACAGTAAAATGACTTTGCTACAGTAAAACACTATTTTATACAGTGAAACCGTATTATGCTACAGTGCTACAGTGAAAACGACTTGCTACAGTGATTTGCTACAGTAAACACTATTTGCTACAGTGAACCGTATTTTGCTACAGTGCTACAGCAAACACTATTTGCTACAGTAAAACACTATTTGCTACAGTAAACCCTGTTTGCTACATTAACACTATTTGCTACAGTAAACACTATTTGATGTCGGCGAACTAGCAAACAAAAACGGATAAGGCGGCCATGCGATCGCATGGCAAAAACACTGAAAACTCATGCGATCGCATGAGGTACTGTAGCAGGCTACATACTATAAAAGCTCGGTTCATTCCTCCGAATTATTATTTTATATATATATTATTATTATTATTATTATTATTATTATTATTAAGATTAAT
This sequence comes from Rutidosis leptorrhynchoides, assembly GCF_046630445.1. NCBI lineage: Eukaryota > Viridiplantae > Streptophyta > Magnoliopsida > Asterales > Asteraceae > Rutidosis > Rutidosis leptorrhynchoides. The sequence goes on along the minus strand of NC_092334.1, from coordinate 313,965,118 downwards.
ATTATTATTATTAATCTTATTATAATATTATTATTAGTAGTATATATACCTAAAATACTACGACGAGGTTATGAGCGTGTCACCTTCAAAATGGGTTTTTGAGCGGGATAGAGCTAAGGAAATTATGGGTTATTGCCAAGGAGGTTATGGGTAATGTTCGAGGGTATATTTGTGAAACAAATATGGTGTTTATCATCTCTGTTGCATCTACGTACTTTCCTACAATATTGAATCTCACTATTGATACGTAAGCACTCATATTTTATCTTTTATACATTAATTGTGTATCCATGTCTAGTGCTCGAGTATATATATTTTTGCATGCTTGTATGCTAAATTTTGTCGTTAAACAGTTATGATGAATCACGAAGTAAATATATATATTACTGATAAAAGGTATATGATATGCATGTTTTTGGAAAGCTGGCGAAAAATCAATAACTTTTCTTTTAGAAATCGCGTAATTTCGGTGAACGAATTAAAAGATATGATCAACTGAATTATGATTGACATTGATTGAAATTGCTTTTGAAACTTGTTTGTAAGAATGATAAATTGGATTTTTGAATATTACCAGCCAAGTAAATGAATCCATATATAAGGCACGTCTCGTTTTGTTGAATTATTGTCAAAATTGACTTTTTGAAACGACTTTGGATAACTTTTGTATGTCGATCTCGAGCATTAGGATTGTTATACACTATGACCTGACCTAGCTTGATAGACATTTATTGATCAACATATGTTCTCTAGGTTGAGATCTACGGTTATTTGGTAATCCGAGTTTCGATCACATTTTGGTGAACGACTTTATATGCTGCTAAGGTGAGTTTCATTTGCTCCCTTTTTAATTGCTTTTGCAATCTATATTTTTGAGCTGAGAATACATGCACTTTATTTTAAACGCAATGGATACAAGTACATACTAAATTCTACACTAAGTTTGAACCAAAAATCCCTTAGCTTTGGTAACCAGTAACTGCCGGTTATAAGAACTGGTGGGCGCGAGTAGTAGTATATGGATCCATAGGGCTTGATATCCCCATCCGAGCTAGAGCACTAGCCTTTTAACGGACGTATGCTATTTTAGAAGCGTACATGTTGGTTTGCGTGTATTATTAAGATGATTATACAAAGGGTATAAATTATATATACGTTAAAGTTTAGTTAACAGGGTGCTCAATTTCGTAGAATATTTTGATAAACGTTTCTGGATGAAACAACTGAAATCTTGTGATCCACCTTTATATACAGATTATACGAAACATTAAAACTATGAACTCACCAACCTTTGTGTTGACACTTATTAGCATGTTTATTCTCAGGTTCCCTAGAAGTCTTCCGCTGTTTGCTTAAATGTTAGACAAGCTATGTGCATGGAGTCTTACATGGCATATTTTTTCAAGGAAACGTTGCATTCACCAAATCATCACCATGTATCTTATTTTGACTGCATTGTCAACGGAAGTACTATTGTAAACTATTATTACGGTGATTGTCTATATGTAGAAATCATCAGATGTCGAAAACCTTTAATTTAAATATACATTTATGGTATGCCTTTTCAAAAGAATGCAATGTTTACAAAACGTATCATATAGAGGTCAAATACCTCGCAATGAAATCGATGAATGACGTATTGTCCATATGGATTTGGAGCGATCGTCACACATAGTGCTCCTAGCAAGAAGGTAAAAAGTACGACTGGGAGTGTTGGTAGTGTAAGGAAAAGTGGTCCTGGGGGTTCTGCTCCTAGTTGTTTCAAATGTGGTCAACAAGGTTATATGCCCCGTAATTTCCCAAGTCCATTTTCAAATCAAATCACGTGTTTTAATTGCCGTAAGGAAGGACACCGAAAGTCAAAGTGTCTCGACTTTTTTGGGGATCAAACCAAGAAGTTGGAGAATGCGGCGGGGCCAGCTAAGGGGCGCAACAATTTGATGACTAGAGGAGGCGAGGAGATCTAACGAGGTTGTTTCAGGTACTTTCATGGTTATCTCTAATTCTACGAATGTGATATTTGATTGTAGTGCTAATTTATCTTTTGTGTCTCCAAAGTTTGTGCATAAGCTTGATAGACTGCTAGTTAAGCTGAATAATTTGGTAGAATTCAAAATAGCGGATGGTAAAACTGTGCTAGAGGTTGATGTGTGTAAAAATTTTGATATTGTGTTTGGTAACAGAAGTTTTAAGATTGAGCTTATACTCATGACATTGGGTGAATTCGATGTCAATGTTGGCATGGATTGGCTTGATCGTTATAGAGCCGATATTTCATTGCATGAGAAGTTTGTTCTGGTGAAGACCCCAAGTATGGCAGAATTAATCATCCATGGTGAGAAATGGAGAAGACTTGTGCGACTATGCACGTATGAACGTGCACGTCGGCTCCTTTGTGGTGGAAGTATGGCTTTTCTTGCACATGTAGTTGATATTCGGGAAGAGCCTCCATCCATTCGTAGTATTCTGGTGGTGAAAAAATTTGAGGATGTGTTTTCGAATGAGATACCGGGTTTTCCTCTGGAAAGGCAAGTTGAGTTTCGCATCGAGTTGGTTCCGGAAGCTACTCCCACTGCTAAGACGCCTTAGCGTTTAGCACCAACGGAGATGCAAGAGTTGTTGAATCAAACCCAAGAGTTGATAAAAAAGTGTTTTATTCGACCGAGTACTTCCCCTTGTGGTGCTCCAGTTTTATTCGTGAAGAAGAAAGACGGTTGTATGCGCATATGTATTTATTATCGTGAGCTGAATAAGGTGATGATTAAAAATCGTTATCCTTTGCCTCGTATTGATGACTTGTTTGATCAATTACAAGGGGCTTGTTGTTTTTCTAAGATCGGTTTGCAATTCGTCTATCATCAAGTGCGGATCTGTGATGAAGATATAGAGAAAACGGCGTTTTGAACTCGATAAGGGCATCATGAGAAAACGGCGCCCGCGACATTTATGGACCTTATGAATCGGGTGTGTCAACCATTGTTGAATAAGTCGGTAATTGTGTTCATTGAAGACATACTTGTTTATTCTAAGAGTGTGAAGGAACATGAACACCATCTTCGTGAAGTTTTGAGAAAGTTGTGGAAAGAGAAGTTGTATGCCAAGTTCTCTAAGTGAGAATTTTGGCTAAAGGAAGTACAATTCCTTGTCCATTTTGTTTATAAAGAAGGAATTCAAGTGGATCTGGTGAAGATTGAAGCGATAGAAAAGTGGGAACGATCGAGTACTTCTACGGAAGTCTGAAGTTTTCTCGGATTGGCCGGTTATTATCGTCAGTTTATCTAAGATTTTTCTAAAATAGCTTCTGCGTTAACCAAATTAATGAGGAAGAATGTGAAGTTTTATTGGGAAAATGAGCAAGAAATTTCTTTCCAATTATTGAAGGAGAAATTGTGTCAAGCACCGGTGTTGGTGTTACCGGAAGGTGTCGATGATATAATGGTGTATTGTGATGCATCTATTAATGGGATTGGTTGTGTTCTTATGTAAAGGGGTAAGGTAATTTCTTACGCCTCGAGACAATTGAAAGAGCACGAGAAGAACTATCTAACTCATGATCTTGAGTTGGCGGCGGTGGTTCATGCCCTTAAATTTTGGCGTTATTATCTTTATAGTGTTAAAAGCATGATTTATATGAATCTCAAGAGTTTGAAATATGTAGCAACCAGTCCTAATCTATCTGGACGAAGTCATCAACATTTGGTCCCATTGTGAGGTACTGACCAAAATATGCCATGAATGACTCCAAGTAATATCTATAAAATGAGCAAATGCACAGCGGAAGATTTCTTTCATACCTGAGAATAAACATGCTTAAACCAAAAGGTTGGTGAGTTCATAGGTTTATCATAATAATCATTTCAGTATATTAATAGACCACAAGATTTCCGTTTATAAATATATGTTCACTCGCAAGTGTATAAAAGTATTCTATAAGTTGTAGGCACCCGGTAACAAGCCTTAACGCTCATGTTTTACCCTCTGAAGTACACCAGATCAGGTGTGTTTAAAATAACCTCGAAGTACTAAAGCATCCCATAGTCAGGATGGGGTTTGTCAGGCCCAATAGATCTATCTTTAGGAATCGTGCCTACCGTACATAGACAAGTAGTTTAATGTTACCAAGCTAAGGGTATATTTCTGGTTTAAACCCACGTAGAATTAGTTTTAGTACTTGTGCCTATTTCATAAAACATTTATAAAACAGCGCATGTATTCTCAGCCCAAAAATATATATTGCAAAAGCAATTAAAAAGGGAGCAAATGAAACTCACCTAATGTATTTTGTAGTAAAAATACATATGACTATATTGAACAATGCAGGGTTGGCCTCGGATTCACGAACCTATATCATTAATGTATATTAACACATATATTTGTAATCGAACAAATTATATATATATATATATATATATATATATATATATATATATATATATATATATATATATATATATATATATATATATATATATATATATATTTAATTTGTTTATATTTAAAATGATTAATATTTATACATGTAGATATCTTAATATGTATATTAGTATTTTATCAATAAATTGTTATTTGTACTATTTATAAAAATAATGTTAATATGTTTAGTATATAATTATGTAATATAAATATAATATTTATTTGTTATAAAAATAATAATTTTACTAATAATTTTAATTTTAACTAAAATGATAACTTTAATTAATAATGATAATAATACTTATTTTCCTAATAATAATAATAATAATAATAATAATAATAATAATAATAATAATAATAATAATAATACTTATAATAATGATAAGAATGATAATAATAATAATAATAATAATAATAATAATAATAATAATAATAATAATAATAATAATAATAATAATAATAATAATAATAATAATAATGGTAAATACTACCTTAAGAGAGAAAAGCTCCAAAAATACAAAAACTGCCATTGCCCGGGCTCGGACCCGCGACCTCTCACTCACACGCAAACACCCTTAAACCATCCCTCCATCCCTTTCTTTTCTGATTTAACACACTTAAATAAAAATATAATTCGTCTGTTTTTTTCTTTCTTATCCTTCTCATTTTTTTCGAATTACCAGGAATGAAATCTATCATCAATCATAAAACATGTTATCATTTAATGTAAATCGTCACAGGATTATCACCAACATAATCACTACTTCTTTATCACTATACACCATCTTTGTTGTTAGCTCCTTTCGTTGTATCAGGAATCGTACGTTTCGTTGGTGATTCTTGAAGGGTTTCGATTAAATAACAATAACAACAAAAGGTTTAGTTTGGATTTTTAATGGAAATAGAAATAGTTGTAGCTATCAAACGAGAGTTGCAGCTAGGTTAAAAGAAAATACGCTGCAGTAGCTATATAATAAGATAGCAGTAGCATCGATGGACTGGTGGATTAAGGATGGCCCAACAAATTAAAACGTGGCCCAACAGGTGAAACAAGTTTTTGGCCCAAGAAAATGAAAAGCCCAACAGAAACCTGTGTTGGGTCACAGACTGCTATAAGTCTGATGCCAATACATAATAAGAATGCTGTTATGGTTTCGTTTTTTTTTTTTTCTAAACAGGAAAGTAATATCTGTTGTGTAATCTTCGCATAAGTGGCAGACAACATTGGCCAAGAACTTTGTTTTATTTTCATCATCATATGCTTATTATAATTATAATTATAATCGTTATCATCTTTGTTTAATATCTCTTTGCACCGAATTATTTCCACCAACTCCATAAAGTCACCCTACTAGTTTAATCACTTATATAAATTGACAGTGGTCTTACCAATCATTTACTTGAAATCATGAGTTCATATTCCCATATATATAAACATATGTACAGCTTATATAACGAATTAGAAAGATCGATGTGTGGTGTTGGCGATTATCTTGGTGGTGGTTAATTGGTTCATGGTGGTGATGAAGAAGTAATATATATAAGTTTGTGTGTCTGGTGATGCATCAGAAAAGAATATAGATATAGGAAAAGGAAACAGAACGAAAACCCACTTGCAAAAGCTAGATGGCCATGGTGGCGGATTAGGGTGATAGGGTGGTTCACGATGGAGGTAATGATTGTCAATGATGGTGATGGTTGATTATATTCGAACGTACACAGGAATGTGGTAGTAGGGTGATTGTTGTAGTTTTCATGTATGTACTTGTTTATATATAAAGAGATGTGGGTTTTCTTGGCGTCTAATCTGTTGCATCCCAATACATCCAGTGTTTGGGTTTAGTTGTTATTGTCGTTCGATAGTTACCCGGGAATACAAGTGGCGATTGTTTCTTTATGAGAACGGTGATTGTGATGATTGATGATTGTCAAAGATGGTACCGGTAGTGACTTCCCAATGGTTAACAGCTATAATTTGTTGTAATTGATAATGAGAGTTTTAACTTGATTTGTTAATCCCACAAATATCATAAATTCGCTAGTTTTGTAAAGGAAAGAGGTATCGACAGAATTTATCAGACATGGAGAAGAAATAAAATAAATAAAAGTAGATAAGGAGGGTTACCAGATTTTGTTCTTGTTCAAATTGATTTGTACGATTTTAATCAATCAGCTACAGCTAGATAACGACTCAAAACAAATCTGATTTCCAAATCTATCTATTCGATTTTTACTTATTTGTTATTAATAGATAATGAATTAATAATTATAATTACATTAATTATAATCCAAAATACTGATAATAATAATAATAATAATAATAATAATAATAATAATAATAATAATAATAATAATAATAATAATAATAATAATAATAATAATAATAATAATAATAATAATAATAATAATAAGAGTAATATTAATAATAAGTCACAAAAATAATAATTTTAATGAAGATGATAAGAATAGTATTAATAATAATAATAATAATAATAATAATAATAATAATAATAATAATATTACTAATCATATTAGGGTTAACAATGATAATAATAAATTTAATAATTATATTTGTATAGGTATTACATTATATATATATATATATATATATATATATATATATATATATATATATATATATATATATATATATATATTATAAATATTTAATATAATGATATTAGAAATACTATTGTTGATGTTAGTATTGACAGTAATAACAATATTATTATAACAACTATATTTTTTTTACATGTAGTTATATTTAATAAATATTACAATTTTGTATTATTATATGATAACATTTATTGTATATTTATTATTTATATATTTTACATATATTACAATGTAATAATTTTTAATAACAATCATATATATATATATATTTTCATAATTATTTACATCCATGTTCGTAAATCGTCGGGATTGGTCAAAGGTAATTAAATATATGAACGTAGTTCCAAAAATTTCAAGACTCAACATTATAGACTTTGCTTATTGTGTCGAAATCATATAAGATTAAGTTTAAATTTGATCGGAAATTTCCGAGTCGTCACAAAATATCTCTTTGATCAACGGGAATTGAACAACTGGCAACATTGGAGGATTGATTTGTTGAAGGACTATGATTGTGAAATACTTTACCATCCAGGTAAAGTAAATGTTGTTGCGGACGCGTTGAGTTGGAAGAATCAGTATTCGGTGATACGAGTGGAATCATTACGCATGACGATTACTAACAATTTCCTTATAAAGCTTGGTGAGTTTCAAATTAAGGCCTTTGTTAATAATAAGTTTGAAGAGAAAATTCAAGGGTAAACAGAGTCTATTGTATTAGGCTCGCAAGGGTTGTTGTCGTTTCAAGGAAGAGTGTGGGTGCCGGAAATCGATGGGTACCGAAAAGTGCTACTTGATGAGGCACATAAGTCAAAGTATTCTATCCATCCGGGGGCGGACAAAATGTATCTTGATTTGAAAAAGGAGTATTGGTGGCCCGACATGAAGCGAGACATCGTTAAATATGTAGGGCAATGCGTTACATGTTTCATGTTAAGGCCGAGCTCCAAAAGGATTATGATATGTTGCAACCGTTATAAATTCCCAAGTGGAAATGCAGGAATATTACTATGGATTTTATCACTAAGTTTCCAAAGATGGCGAGAACCCAATACAACACCATTTGGGTAATCGTTGATAGATTAACGAAGAGTGTGTTATTTCTTCCTATTCGGGATACAATTTCGTCAGACACATTGGCAAGATTGTTCATAAGAGAGGTGATATCAAGACACGGGGTTCTCATGTCGATTGTTTCGGATCGAGACATGCGTTTTATTTCTCATTTTTGGGGTACGTTTTATAAGGAAATTGGTACTCAATTGAAAATGAGCACCATGTATCATCCTCAAATGGATGGTTAAAGTCAACGGACCATTCAAACCTTAGAGGATATGCTACAGGCTTGTGTTATCGATTTTGGTGGTAATTGGGATGAACATTTACCTTTGTTGGAGTATTCATACAATAATAGTTTCCAAGCGAGTAATGGAATGCCACCATATAAGATGCTTTATGGAAGAACGTGCCGAACCCCAATTTGTTGGGGTGAAGTAAGTCAACGTGAGATTGGGGGTAATGATTTAGTTCAAGAGATTAACCAAAAGATTAAGATGAATCGGGCTCATTGTTAGGACCCCAAAATGTATAGTGTTAATGTGAAATAAGCTTAATAGAAGGTTCTATAGAAGAGGACTATATATAGAACATAAGTAGTCCCAACTAGATAGCCATTGCATTGTATTGAGACTAAGAAGGTGTGGAATTTCATTTGTATCCGAATATCTCTCTTATTGAATATGTTACTGTTCATACAAATCTCATTCTTTCTCTTCTTCGATATTCAATCATGATCTGACATATCATATGGTATCAGAGCATCCAAGAAGTGATTCTCTATCACTAGATTGATCCAAAGATTGAAGATTTCAAGTTTTGATCACATTCGGCTATATTAAATCACATTCGACTATGTAGAATTTGATTATCTGACATTCAGATTTGTTTGAAAATCTTAGCGTAGGTTCATTATACTTGTTAGAAAGGAATTTGATCATCAAAACAGCTACACAAAATGGATTATTAAGATTCAAGAATTTTATTAGAGTTCGCAGCTTAAACTCTTACACTCAGTATTTTTAACCTTGATTCTGTGTTCTACTGAAGATCAGTGGATTCAGTGTTGCTCGTGAAGTGATTAAGAATCTTTTTAACGGTTTAATTTCATCATTTGATCATAAGTTGGTGATTTGATCAACATTCGGTAAAGTAACTGCTCAACCGAATCTGCTTCAAGTTCCAAATTCAGTTAAGGTGTTATTGCTTAATGTGTTTAAGTGATTCGGTTACATTCGGTCAATGGATACGAAGCTCATTCAAGTGATTCCAGAGGATATTTGATCAACTTTAATGTTTTCAGACTTAGATTCGCTGCAATTCAATTGCTACAGTTGACATTCGCATACAGATCCTGATTCGCATATTTTGTTTTGCACTTGTTACTAACTTGTTAACTTTTGTAGAAAGGTAACCGAATCCTACAAGTGTTAAGCATACAAATCTTAGTGTTTGTGATTCATATCAGAATCATAGATAAACGAATCTGAGACATCCGAATCCGAATCCAAGTATATCAAACTGAGAATCTCAGTTTACTTTATCAATTTTGTACTTTAGGTGTATCAAGTCTGCGAATCTTACACTATCAAAATTTGTGTGAGAATCTGATACTTATTAGAATTGTTATCCGAATATGATACTATTCGAATCTTTGTCAGAATCTGATAGTATCCGAATTAGAATCTGAATTCAAATCTGACACTAAAACCAATTTACTGTGAGAATCTATATCCGAATCTTAAAGTTTTGTGACAATCTGAATCTACAACCAAATCTGTTAAGATGTCTACACAAGATACTTTGATTATTGGATCCTATTCCAAACCTCCTGTTCTTTTTTATGGCAAGTATTACCAGTGGCTGCAACATATCACTCAATTCATAGACTACAAGGGTGAGAAGGCAAAGTACATTTGGGCTTCAATGAAGGATGGACCAATCTATGAGGAACATCCAGAAACAAGTTTACCTTTGCCAGTCTATGAGCTTATTGGAGAGAAACGTGAGCGTGCTCAGGGTTATATTGAGGCTAAGAACATCATCATGCATGCTATCTCGTATGAACTGTTTGAATATGTGTAAAGACCCGTCCTAATCCATAAGAACGAATACAATAACATATGATTACATCGCGAGGTATTTGATCTCTATATGATACATTTTACAAACATTTCATTCGTTTTAAAAGACAAACTTTCATTACATCGAAAGTTGACAGGCATGCATACCATTTCGTAATATCCATCTATAAATGATCTAATTTGTCATTTACTTAATCATAGTCTTTACTGATCTCAACGACTTGAATGCAACATCTTTTGAAATATGCCATGAATGATTCCAAGTAATATCTTTAAAATGAGCTAATGCACAGCGGAAGATTTCTTTAATACCTCAGAATAAACATGCTTTAAAGTGTCAACCAAAAAGTTGGTGAGCTCATTAGTTTATCATAATCATTCATTTCCATCATTTTAATAGACCACAAGAATTTCATTTCCATTTCTCATAAATATACGTCCCATGCATAGAGACAAAAATCATTCATATGGATTGAACACCTGGTAACTGACATTAACAAGATGCATATAAGAATATCCCCATCATTTCGGGACTTCCGTCGGACATGATATAAAAACTCGAAGTATTAAAACATGCGCAACAACGGATGGGGTTTATTAGGCCCAATAGATCTATCTTTAGGATTCGCGTCAATTAGTAGATCGGTTTACTAATTCTTAGGCTACCAAAAAAAAGGGGCATATTCGGCTTCGATCATTCAACCATATAACGTAGTTTCGATTACTTGTGTCTATTTCGTAAAACATTTATAAAAAAATTCGCATGTATTCTCAGCCCAAAAATATAAAAGGTAAAAAGGCAAATGAAACTCACCATACTGTATTTCATAGTAAAAATACATATAACGTCATTGAACAAGTGCAAGGTTGGCCTCGGATTCACAAACCTAAATTAATTATATATATTCATATGTTGGTCAATATTTGTCTAACAATTTAGGTCAAGTCATAGTGTACCACAATCCTAATGCTCGAGACTAATATGCAAAAGTCAACAAAAGTCAATTTGACTAAAAATGATTTTCAAAATTTATACATGATTATTATATAGTTTAAATATCGTCGTTTTATATTTTTAAATATTTTTAAAAGATTTATTAGAGTAAATATTATTATTCATTTATTAGTAAATTAAACTTTATATAAAAATATACTTTTATATATTTTAAGTAATAAAATTTATAAAGTTCATTTAATATCATAAAAATATTATGATAGGTTTTATAAAGGTAAATATATTATTTGTATTACATATTTATTTGATAAAATAACAATGATAATAATAATAAGTAAAAGTTGTATTATTTTGTAATAATAATTATTATTATTCTATTAATAAAAAAATATATTTATATTTACTAAAAATGATATTTTGATAAAATGATAATTCTAATTATGATTACTTTAATATTTACGATACTTTTTAATATTAACTTTAAAATAATAATTTTATTTAAAATGATAATAATAATGATATTTTATAATAACAATGACATTTCATTTAAAATGATAATTTTGTTAAAATGAAAGTTTTAATACTAACGATACATTTAATAATAGTAATGATAAAAATACTAAGAACGATAATTTTATCTAAATCAATATCTTACAATATTTTAATTTCATCATGATACTCATACTCATTATTTCCTAATCGATTTGTTTAATAGCTTTTAATCGTCTTTTATAGCGCGTTCATGTTAATGATAATAATAGTAATCATAATAATTAGGTGTTACTAATATTAGTTTTTAATTATAATAATACTAATGATAATAAATATTATGATAATATTAATGATAATACTTAATTATAACTTTAATGATAATAACGATTGTAATAATAATAAAAATAACAATTTTTAATGATAATACCTTTTATTGATAATGATGATAATAATAATAATAATAATACTAATAATAATAATAATAATAATAATAATAATAATAATAATAATAATAATAATAATAATAATAATAATAATAATAATAATAATAATAATAATAATTAGATAAAAACTATAACGACGATAATAACGATGATAATAATAATCATTTTTAATAAAAATTCAATTGACTATAACTTCTAATCCGTTCATCGAAATCATTCGATATCTAAATGAAAAGTTCTTAATTCTTCGCTAACTTTCCAACGACATGCATATCTTATACCTTATCTCAACCGCATATGTAACTAATTTAGGATTCAACATAACCTATCTAATGGCAATATCAAAAGTACAAGCATGCATAATTCTATATACTCGAGCACTAGTCATGGATACACTATTAGCATGTAAAAATTAAATTATGAGTACTCACGTATCAATATTGAGATTCAATATTGCAGGAAAGGTACGTAGACGCAACGGAGATGATAAACACTAAATTGACCTCACGAGCATACCCATGAACCATACCCACCACCTCCACAGCTATAACCCATAATTTTCTTAGCCCTATTCTGCTCCCAAAACTTGTTTTGAAATAACTCGCGCGTACCGTTGTCGTAGTATTTTATGTAATATACTACTAATAATATTTTTTTAATACTACTAATAATAGTATTTTAGATTAATAATAATAATCTTTATTAATAATAATAATAATTAAAATAAACAAATACATACGGAGTAATATAGAGAAGTAGAGATTTGAGAGAGGTGAACAAATGAACCAGATCGTGCGAGCTTTATGGACCTCCCTTCACCAAACCCCCCATGCGATCGCATGGGGGCTCCTTGAGAATTTCTTGCGATCGCATGCCTCCACATCCCAGCTCATATGCACTACTAAACTCGCTGTCGACACTTTTAATATTATTATATATATATATTATATTTAATTTATATAATTTCTTATATATTATATTATATTTACGTGCATGGTAAAAATGTAATTTTTTGTTCAAATGACTCGTACGTTGCCACTCGACTCATGTACCACTTTCGGTTTTTCGAACGCATTTTTGTACGTTTAGAAAACTAGCCTTTTACGTTACGCGATGTGTACCGTTATTAATAATTTGACTTTCTCATCAATAAATTACCTTATAAAAAATGTAACTTATATAATTGAGTGTTGTGGTCATTTGCTTCTATAAATGAGTGGCTTGTTGTTCGTCAAAATATATTATTTTAAATCAGGACGTTTTATGACTAAATTAAAATATATATATATTTTTATTTAGAATTGTAAATTTATACATAATATATGTTTGAAATATTTATCTAATGATACAATATTTAGTCATTCAAAACCAATTATTTTTCAAAGTTCATTTTAAAATCGTTCAGAAAAATATTATAATTCGTAACGTTTTCATTTAAAAACTTAATAAAATACAATTCATTTATGTATTAACTTTTTAAATATCAATCGCATTACTAAGAGAATGTTACTATCGTGTACTAAACTAATTTAAAAACATATATATTTAATGAACACATTTTAATGTGCGTTTCAAGTTATTCATATATCTAACAACTAATATTCCAACTTACGTTATTTAAACATATACATTAATAAACTAGTTCTATTATGTCGAAAAATGTTTTTTACTTAAGAGAGTAAAATAATATATAAATTATAACAGGTTTCAAGTTATTAACTTATAGTTTATTCATGAGTTGTAGGATTAGGTCAAATGGATAAATATACGTATAAAATCATCTTAACATAACAAATGGTTTTATCTTGCCGACGAACATTAATTTAATTATTTACTCTTCATGATAAAATATCATTAAAGACTAGTAATTAACCTATCAATAGTTACGAGAAAATTATTGTAAGGCATGTATTGAAAATCAAACAGGAGTCTCCACTAATTCGACTAGCTCTCGCTATTTGACACTTTGTCCTTACTCGAAGATCACTTTACCATTTATTCCGAATATCGTTAAAAGGAAATATTTTCCAAATCAAAGTGGACCTCTTAATAGAGACTCGTAATCGTAATTTAATGTATTTGATAAATCAATCATTTGATATCATCTTTTAATTCCATCGATAACTATTTGAATATATTTTGAAACAAATACGTTTATGTAAAGTATTATACGTCTAATACTTTGTTAATATTTTCAAGTTATAATATATACACATATACATATGTAATCATATTCGTTCATATAATGGTTCGTGAATCATCGAAATTTGGTCGAGGTTAAATGAGTGTCTGAACACAGTTTAAAATTCTTGAGATTCAACTAACAAACTTTGCTTATCGTGTCGGAAATATATAAAGATTAAAGTTTAAATTTGGTCGGAAATTTCTGGGTCGTCACAGTACCTACCCGTTAAAGAAATTTCGTCCCGAAATTTGATTGGGATGGTCATGGCTAACAATAAGTATGTTTTCATGACGCATATAAGCTGAAGATTAGGGTTTTATCATCATTGAGTAATATGGATAAAACCATTTGATTTTGTGAAGAGTACGAGTGAAGCTATCACCAATAGAGTGAAATGAGTAGGTATGGATTCGTCATATCTTTTGACGTAGATAGGATTGATTTCCAAATTCAAGAGATTTGGAGAAAATCTTCGTAATAGGATTTTATTCTTCGATAATCAAGGGAATTAGGATCTGCTTTAAATGCGATCATCTGTTTTGATTTCTCTGTCGGATATTTTACTATAAATCCACCTCCTTCGTTTCCTTTTAACTCACACCTTCCATTATTCCTAACTCATACTTTAAAGCATTAATCAATATGCTCTATCCAGTTCTGCTTCTTAATATATGCCTAACCTTCATATCGGTCATTCTTCTTTTCATCTACCGCCGGAAGAATCTATTTACTTCTACTATACACTTGGTTTTATAGTGTTTTTAGTTCTTCCGTGTCTTTATATTGCTATATGTATTGATATATACGGTTTATAATTTCTGGGTGGTTGTTGGGTTTTATATCTTCTCTTATATTTCGATGTCCCTGCTTCTCTCTCCCATAATCATTGTCATCTTCAGTTAATGCTTTCTTTTATTTGCTGCGATTTATACCCCAATTTCTGTTTCGGAGCTTTGTCCTTTCGTTTCTTCTTCTTGTGATTAAGCACCGCTTGTAATGGTCCAAAATTCGCAGATATGAATTTTGAAATGAACATTGTTAATGTTCTAAGAAGGAAATTATAATGGCACGATCTTGACTTGTCAAATTACCAGAATACCTCAGAAAAGGCCGAATCATCAAGAAATATCTTTTTGATATTTTAGAGGTTAAATAGAATACAAGAGTCGTATAACATGGCACATGATGATGTTATGATCTGTGAATCATCTCGTTCCATTTAGAAACTCGGCATGACTTACTATAATATAATCACGTTAATCAAGTGTCATTATATTATACTAACTCATGCTTCAGCTCCCAACACTACTTCAAAAATATTCCTATTTTAAACTCGAATGTTTCAGAATTTAAAAACTAAAATAGTTTGTTTTTGATGTAATACAGATAGCGCGAAGAGGTAAATGATTTCAGATAAGAATAATTATGAAAATATCTTTAGAAATATGGAGGATATTTATAATGAAAGATACGATGATATCTTAGAATTTCTAATATCAGAGGATGATGAAGAATATTGTCCGCATGGGTTTAGAGTCAGGAGCAAGGTATTCGTTAATGACTTCAGCAGGTACTGAATCATTTGGATTCTTTGAAGTCAGGTTCAATCTTTATGATTTGTCTACAGCCTCCTTCATACTTTGCTCAATCCGGTTTCCAGTTCCCAGACTTCTCTTTTTCTGCGCTTTGCCAGCACACTTATTCATTATCATCAAACTTTTACTGTTAAAGTCGTTTATAGTTTTTGTTGCTTCATCAACATTTTTCCATTTACGGAGAACCAATTCGTAGTTCGGAGTGTTTTTCAGAAACTTCACATTCAAATTAAGTCCAGAAGATAGACGTTATATATACACATATAACTGTTGGCGTAGACATGCTGCGAGATTTCAAAATACTGATTGCTGATTCTCAATGATTGGTATGGCAATTCTTGTTACAAGGTGCGGATGAGTATACGGTCGGGTTTTAACGAACAAATATAATGGTTTTTCGGAGAGACTTAAACCATTGAATCACGAAGTTGTTGGTAACTTTACTGCTAATTTGGTGGAATATGAAAGGTTCTCTAGTATCGATGGTGAAAGGGTAACGTATCTATTGAGGTTATAATAAAACAAGTCTGATTGAAAAGTCGAAGTTGACTTGTTGGAGCTGTGACAAAATTGGCTACTTTGAGAAGGAATTGAAAAGTCATTTTAGCTAGTAAATGCCAAAAGGGTCTGACACGGATACGTGTCGAACTTTGATTTTAGTTTCGAGAGTTTTTTTTAGGTACGTAACTGTGGGTAATATGTGGTTGGATCATCATCTCGATTGCTCGTTATTTGAAGTGTCTTCATAAATTTTTGAAGGGTTTGAACATAGATTGTAATCGTTAATATACATTTGATGTTCTAACACAGTTTTGAAGTCAAAGTATATCTTTGAAATATGTAGGAATCTAAAAGTGATGGTACCGGTTATATCTCGAATTGAATTCTGAGGTTTCAAAATCAGAATATGTAATTGGGTTTGAATGAGTATGGTTGTTTTGATTTCTATGAAAAAATGTATATTATTGTGAAAGTAGGAAGTATAGTTGATAATTTGCTTAATCTGATTCGAAGAATGTAACATATATATATATATATATATATATATATATATATATATATATATATATATCGGGTATTACCTACCCGTTAAAAAAATTTACAATTAATATTTTGTACAAAAGAATTTTATTACAGTCTTTATGAAAATATATATGTATATATTCTCTTCAGATGTAACATAGATTTCAATGAGTTAATACTAAATTAAACTCATTCGATTTACGGTTGGAACTAGAATTGAATAATCCCTTGAAGGCTTTAGAGATTACATAAGTATTTCTTCAATAATATTGAAATTATGAATCAATACTTCGTTATTTGTTGAGGCGTGATATTGTTTTTCGTTAAATTCTTGTGAACTTCGCAAAGTACGAATGATGTTATCTGAAAAGTTTCGGGTACATCGATGATGAAAGTGTAAAATCAAATATATACTTGATTTATTATGAATTGGAATTTGTTGAATTGAGACAGAGATTGTAGTTAACGATGGTTAAGTTGCGGGCGAAGGACGTACATTATTGCATATTTGTAATATGAATTAACCAAGTAGTTAAGATTCACACACAATAGCTTAGCACGGAAAGATTTAGTTTTATTTCAGAATATATATATATATATATATATATATATATATATATATATATATATATATAATATAAATATAATTTCTTCAGAGGGAATGAGTTAATTCTTCATAACTCGTTGATACAATATACGCGTTATTGATTCGTAATGATGTCCATAGTGATTCTTGAACTGACAGAGTTTGTGATGTTATAGGTGTTGTTGATTCTGATGCTGACTGCACTGACGATGCTGGTGACGCTGACGGTACTGTTGATGCTGTTGGTAAAACAAGTTTAGCTTGTTAACCACACACCATTTTTGTCAGGGTTTCTACTCTTCCTTCTATCATTTTAGTTCGCTTAACTGATTTATGGTTAGGGCAAGATTAGATAATCTCTAAGACTTTAGAGATTACATAATCGCCGCGGAATGTTTCTCCAATGAAGTTATGAATTAATACTTTGTCAGTTATTGTTGTTGGTACTCCTTGGTATCCATGGTGCGTATGACGTTGATGCTCGTGGGACAGATTGTGAAGTTAAGGTTTACGATGCGGTTGTGGTTGGAGGTGGTAATGGTACTATTGGCGTTAATGATGGTGGTACTGGTTATGCTGCTGGTGCTGCTGCTGGTGTTTGTAATCTTTGCACCATATTCTCCAAAGCCACTACCAAAGAGCGAAGCTCGTTGACTTCTTCTATTACACCGGGGTGATTGTCGGTTCGGACGAGCGGATAAATAAAATCTAGAATTTGATGTAGTATATAATCGTGACGAGATACTCTGGAAATGTGAGACAAAATGGTACTTCGGATTGGTTCACCGGTAAGTGCTACAGGTTCTTCGTCAAGAGGGCAATGTGGTGGATGGAAGAGATCACCTTCTTCTTGTCTCCAATGATTGAGGAGGCTACGAACCCATCCCCAATTCATCCAGAATAGATGATGGCTGATTGGTTGATCCATTCCGGTCACACTGCTTTCGGAGCTGGAGTGGGATTCCATTTCGGAATCCGAGGAACTTGAATTAATGACGAATTCCATTTCGTACGATTGAATAAAGGATTTTTCGATATAAAAATTTTTTCGGATATCGGGTGGTATTCTATTTACATAGGATATCTATATATATATAGATCAAAAGATTTCGTAGATTACGGAGGAATTTACGGAATATATCAGGCAAAGTTTAAAGTAACAGATATGATTTAGGAGATACGCTAATATATGAATTTTGTCTATACACTACTCATGCAATTAATGTAGCAAGACGTGTCTAGACTAATAATGATAAGCAGGTAATTTTCTAAGGATGATAAGCAGATGATTTCTGACTAGAAATGATAGGCAAAACTTTTGACATGCAAACACGATCGAAGTCCAGACTCACTAATGCATCCTAACGACTTATGAGTTAGACACACTAATGCAGACCTGGTTCGCTAAGACCACTGCTCTGATACCATATGTAAAGACCCGTCCTAATCCATAAGAACGAATACAATTACATATGATTACATCACAAGGTATTTGACCTCTATATGATACATTTTACAAACATTTCATTCGTTTTAAAAGACAAACTTTCGTTACATCGAAAGTTGACAGACATGCATACCATTTCGTAATATATTTCTATAAATGATCTAATCTGTCATTTACTTAATCATAGTCTTTACTGATCTCAACGGCTTGAATGCAATGTCTTTTGAAATATGCCATGAATGATTCCAAGTAATATCTTTAAAATGAGCTAATGCATAGCGGAAGATTTCTTTAATACCTAAGAGTAAACATGGTTTAAAATGTCAACCAAAAGGTTGGTGAGTTCATTAGTTTATCATAATCATTCATTTCCATCATTTTAATAGACCACAAGAATTTCATTTCCATTTCTCATAAATATACGTCCCATGCATAGAGACAAAAATCATTCATATGGATTGAACACCTAGTAACCGACATTAACAAGATGCATATAAGAATATCCCCATCATTCTGGGACATCCATCGGACATGATATATAACTCGAAGTACTAAAGCATCCGCAACCACGGATGGGGTTTGTTAGGCCCAATAGATATATCTTTAGGATTCGCGTCAATTAGTAGATCGGTTTACTAATTCTTAGGCTACCAAGCAAAAGGGGCATATTCGGCTTTGATCATTCAACCATATAATGTAGTTACGATTACTTGTGTCTATTTCGTAAAACATTTATAAAAAAATTCGCATGTATTCTCAGCCCAAAAATATAAAGGGTAAAAAGGCAAATGATGAAATGTCCCGTTCATATTGATTATAAAAGTTCCATATTAATTGATTTCGTTGCGAGGTTTTGACCTCTATATGAGACGTTTTTCAAAGACTGATTTCATTTTTAAAACAATCATAACCTTTATTTTATCTATAAAGGTTTAACAAGCATTACGTAGATTATCAAATAATGATAATCTAAAATATGCCGTTTACACACGACCATTACATAATGGTTTACAATAAGAATATATTACATCAAAAATAAGTTTCTTGAATGAAGTTTTACATAATATCATACAAGCATGGACTCCAAATCTTGTCCTTATTTTAGTATGCAACAGCGGAAGCTGTTAGTATTCACCTGAGAATAAACATGCTTTAAACGTCAACAAAAATGTTAGTGAGTTATAGGTTTAACCTATATATATCAAATCGTAACAATAGACCATAAGATTTCATATTTCAATACACATCCCATACATAGAGATAAAAATCATTCATATGGTGAACACCTGGTAACCGACATTAACAAGATGCATATATAAGAATATCCCCATCATTCCAGGACACCCTTCGGCTATGATATAAATTTCGAAGAACTAAAGCATCCGGTACTTTGGATGGGGTTTGTTAGTTCCAATAGATCTATCTTTAGGATTCGCGTCAATTAGGTTGTCTGTTCCCTAATTCTTAGATTACCAGACTTAATAAAAAGGGGCATATTCGATTTCGATAATTCAACCATAGAATGTAGTTTCACGTACTTGTGTCTATTTTGTAAATCATTTATAAAACCTGCATGTATTCTCATCCCAAAAATATTAGATTTTAAAAGTGGGACTATAACTCACTTTTACAGATATTTCCTTCCTCGAAAATAAGACTTGGCCACGGATCGATTCACGAACCTATACAAATATGTACATATATATGAAAGTATGATCAAAATATAATTACAACCATTTTTATTATGTTTTAAAGATTTGAGTGTATTAAGTCAGCTGTCCTCGTTAGTAACCTACAACTAGTTGTCCACAGTTCGATGTACAGAAATAAATCGATATATATTATCTTGAATCAATCCACGACCCAGTGTATACACGTCTCAGGCTAAATCACAACTGAAAGCATATATATTTTTGGAATCAACCTCAACCCTGTATAGCTAACTCCAACATTACTGCATATAGAGTGTCTATGGTTGTTCCAAATAATATATATACATGGGTCGATATGATATGTCAAAACATTTGCATACGTGTTTATGGTATCCCAAGATTACATAATATATTAGAATACATGTATAATGCAATATAAGTTAGCTAGGATATGATTTGTATAGATTTGTTAAACATTTCCCGTAGCTAAAAAGATCAAAAATATACAATTTGTTTTACCCATAACTTCTTCATTTTAAATCCGTTTTGAGTGAATCAAATTGCTATGGTTTCATATTGAACTATAATTTAAGAATCTAAACAGAAAAAGCATTTATAGTCGGAAATTTTGGTTACACGTCAATTATTAAAGAGGTAGTCATTTCCGTCGAAAAAACGACATCTTGATGACCATTTTGGAAAACATACTTTCACTTCGAGTTTAACCATAATTTTTGGATATAGTTTCATGTTCATAAGAAAAATCATTTTCCCAGAAGAACAACTTTTAAATCAAAGGTTATCATAGTTTTTAATTAACTAACCCAAAACAGCCCGTGGTGTTACTACGACGGCGTATATCCGGTTTTACGGTGTTTTTCGTGTTTTCAGGTTTTAAATCATTAATTTAGAATATCATATAGATATAGAACATGTGTTTAGTTGATTTTAAAAGTCAAGTTAGAAGGATTAACTTTTGTTTGCGAACAAGTTTAGAATTAACTAAACTATGTTCTAGTGATTACAAGTTTAAACTTTCGAATAAGATAAATTTATATGTATGAATCGAATGATGTTATGAACATCATTACTACCTCAAGTTTTCTGGATAAAACTACTGGAAATGAGAAAAATGGATCTAGCTTCAAAGGATCCTTGGATGGCTTGAAAGTTCTTGAAGCAGAATCATGACACGAAAACAGTTCAAGTAAGATTTTCACTCGAAATAAGATTGTTATGGTTGTAGAAATTGAATCAAAGTTTGAATATAAATATTACCTTGAATTAGAAAGATAACCTACTATAAATAACAAAGGTTCCTTGATCTTATATGATTACTTGAAATGGATTAGAAAGCTTGGAAGTAGACTTGCAAACTTGGAAGTATTCTTGATTTTTATGAAACTATACTTATGGAATTTATGAAGAACACTTAGAACTTGAAGATGGAACATGAGAGAGATCACTTAGATGAAAAAAATTGAAGAATGAAAGTGTTTTTAGGTGTTTTTGGTCTTTGGTATATGGATTAGATATAAAGAATATGTAATTTTGTTTTCATGTAAATAAGTCATGAATGATTACTAATATTTTTGTAATTTTATGAGATATTTCATGCTAGTTGCCAAATGATAGTTCCCACATGTGTTATGTGACTCAAATGGGCTACTAAGAGCTGATAATTGGAGTGTATATACCAATAGTACATACATCTAAAAGCTGTGTATTGTACGTGTACGAATACGGGTGCATACGAGTAGAATTGTTGATGAAACTGAACGAGGATGTAATTGTAAGCATTTTTGTTAAGTAGAAGTATTTTGATAAGTGTCTTGAAGTCTTTCAAAAGTGTATGAATACATATTAAAACACTACATGTATATACATTTTAACTGAGTCGTTTAGTCATCGTTAGTCGTTACATGTAAATGTTGATTTGAAACCTTTAAGTTAACGATCTTGTTAAATGTTGTTAACCCAATGTTTATTATATCTAATGAGATGTTAAATTATTATATTATCATGATATTATGATATATTAATATATCTTAATATGATATATATATACATTTAAATGTCGTTACAACGATAATCGTTACATATATGTCTCGTTTCGAAATCATTAAGTTAGTAGTCTTGTTTTTACATATGTAGTTCATTGTTAACACACTTAATGATATATTTAAATATCATTTTATCATGTTAAATATAGTGTATCAATATCTTAATATGATACATATGTATTTAGTAGACGTTATCATAACGATAATCGTTATATATATCATTTCGAGTTTCTTAACTTAGTAATCTCATTTCTTATATATATCACACATTGTTAATATACTTAGTGAGATAGTTACTCATCATAATCTCATGTCAACCATATATATATATGTCTATATATACCACAACATGTAGTTTTTACAAATTTGTAACGTTCGTGAATCGCCGGTCAACTTGGGTGATCAATTGTCTATATGAAACTTATTTCATTTAATCAAGTCTTAATAAGTTTGATTGCTTAACACATTGTAAACATTTAGTCATGTAAATATCAATCTCAATTAATATATATAAACATGGAAAAGTTCGGGTCACTACAGTACCTACCCGTTAAATAAATTTCGTCCCGAAATTTTAAGCTGTTGAAGGTTTTGACGAATCTTCTGGAAATAGATGCAGGTATTTCTTCTTCATCTGATCTTCTCGTTCCCAGGTGAAATCGGGTCCTCTACGAGCATTCCCTCGAACCTTAACAATTGGTATCTTGTTTTGCTTAAGTCTCTTAACCTCACGATCCATTAATTCGACATGTTCTTCAATGAATTGAAGTTTTTTATTTGATTTGGATTTCGTCCAACGGAATAGTGAGATCTTCTTTAGCAAAACATTTCTTCAAATTTGAGACGTGGAAAGTGTTATGTACAGCCGCGAGTTGTTGAGGTAGCTCCAGTTGGTAAGCTACAGGTCTGACACGATCTATAATCTTCAATGGTCTAATGTACCTTGGATTTAGTTTCCCCCGTTTACCAAATCGAACAACACCTTTCCAAGGTGAAACCTTAAGCATGACCATTTCTCAATTTCAAACTCTATATCTTTTCTTTTACTGTTCGCGTAGCTCTTTTGTCGACTCTGGACGGTTTTCAATCGTTGTTGAATTTGGATGATTTTCTCGGTAGTTTCTTGTATTATGTCTGGACTCGTAATCTGTCTATCCCCCACTTCATTCCAACAAATCGGAGACCTGTACTTTCTACCATAAAGTGCCTCAAACGGCGCCATCTCAATACTAGAATGATAACTGTTGTTGTAGGAAAATTCTGCTAACGGTAGGTGTCAATCCCAACTGTTTTCGAAATCAATAACATATGCTCGTAGCATGTCTTCAAGTGTTTGTATCTTCCTTTTGCTCTGCCCATCAGTTTGTGGATGATAGGCAGTACTCATGTCTAGACGAGTCCCTAATGCTTGTTGCAACATCTGCCAGAACCTTGAAATAAATATGCCATCCCTATTAGAGATAATAGAGACGGGTATTCCATGTCTGGAGACAACCTCCTTCAAATACAATCGTGCCAACTTCTCCATTTTGTCATCTTCTCTCATTGGCAGGAAGTATGCTGACTTGGTGAGACTATCAACTATTACCCAAATAGTATCATAACCACTTGCAGTCCTTAGCAATTTAGTAATGAAATCCATGGTAATGTTTTCCCATTTCCATTCCGGGATTTTAGGTTGTTGTAGTGGACCTAATGGTTTCTGATGTTCAGCTTTGACCTTAGAACACGTCAAACATTCTCCTACATATTTAGCAATATCGGCTTTCATACCCGGCCACCAAAAGTGTTTCTTGAGATCTTTATACATCTTCCCCGCTCCGAGATGTATTGAATATCTGGTTTTATGTGCTTCTTTAAGTACAATTTCTCTCACATCTCCAAACCTTGGTACCCAAATTCTATCAGCCCTATATCGGGTTCCGTCTTCCCGAATATTAAGATGTTTCTCTGATCCTTTGGGTATCTCATTCTTCAACTTTCCTTCTTTTACAACCCCCTGTTGCGCCTCCTTTATTTGAGTAGTAAGGTTAGTACGAATAATTATATTCATAGCTTTTACTCGTATAGGTTCTCTGTCCTTTCTACTCAAAGCGTCGGCTACCACATTCGCCTTCCCCGGGTGGTATCGAATATCAAAATCATAATCATTCAACAGTTCAATCCACCTGCATTGTCTCATATTCAGTTGCTTCTGATTAAATATATGTTGGAGACTTTTGTGGTCGGTATATATAATACTTTTGACCCCATATAAATAATGCCTCCAAGTATTTAATGCAAAAACAACAGCACCCAATTCCAAATCGTGAGTTGTATAATTTTGCTTCTGAAACTTCAATTGTCTAGACGCATAAGCAATTACCTTCGTTCGTTGCATTAATACACAACCAAGACCTTGCTTTGATGCGTCACAATAAATCACAAAATCATCATTCCCTTCAGGCAATGACAATATAGGTGCCGTAGTTAGCTTTTTCTTTAATAACTGAAACACCTTCTCTTGTTCATTGTTCCATTCAAATTTCTTCCCTTTATGCGTTAATGCAGTCAAGGGTTTTGCTATTTTGGAGAAATCTTGGATGAATCTTCTGTAGTAACCAGCTAATCCTAAAAATTGACGTATATGCTTCGGAGTTTTTGGGGTTTCCCAATTTTCATCGGTTTCGATCTTTGCCGGGTCCACCTGGATACCTTCTTTGTTCACTATGTGACCGAGGAATTGAACTTCTTCCAACCAAAATGCACACTTTGAAAACTTAGCGTACAGTTTTTCTTTCCTCAATACTTCTAGCACTTTTCTCAAATGTTCTTCGTGCTCTTGATCATTCTTTGAGTAAATAAGTATGTCATCGATGAAAACAATGACAAACTTGTCAAGATATGGCCCACACACTCAGTTCATAAGGTCCATGAACACAGCTGGTGCGTTAGTCAATCCAAACGGCATAACCATAAACTCGTAATGACCATAACGCGTCCTAAAAGCAGTTTTTGGAATATCATCCTCCTTTACTCGCATTTGATGATATCCAGAATGTAAATCGATTTTCGATTAAACTGACGAGCCTTGTAGTTGATCAAATAAGTCGTCAATTCTCGGCAGTGGATAACGGTTTTTGATGGTAAGTTTGTTCAACTCTCTGTAGTCAATACATAACCTAAATGTACCATACTTCTTCTTGACAAACAAAACAGGAGCTCCCCATGGTGATGTGCTTGGTCGAATGAAACCACGTTCTAATAGTTCTTGCAGTTGGCTTTGCAGTTCTTTCATCTCGCTGGGTGCCAGTCTGTAAGGAGCACGAGTTATTGGTGCAGCTCTTGGCACAAGATCTATTTGAAATTCAACGGATCGATGTGGGGGTAATCCCGGTAATTCTTTTGGAAATACATCGGCAAATTCTTTTTCGACGGGAACATCATTGATGCTCTTTTCTCCAGTTTGTACTTTCTCGACGTGTGCTAGAACAGCATAGCAACCTTTTCTTATTAGTTTTTGTGCCTTCAAAATACTAATAAGATGTAGCTTCGTGTTGCCCTTTTCTCCGTAAACCATTAAGGGTTCTCCTTCTTCTCGTACAATGCGAATTGCATTTTTGTAACATACGATCTCTGCTTTCATCTCCTTCAGCCAGTCCATGCCAATTATTACATCAAAACTCCCTAACTCTACTGGTATCAAATCAATCTTAAATATTTCGCTACCCAGTTTAATTTCTCGATTCCGGCATATATAATCTGCTGAAATTAATTTACCATTTGCTAATTCGAGTAAAAATTTACTATCCAACGGCGTCAATGGACAACTTAATTTAGCACAAAAATCACTACTCATATAGCTTCTATCCGCACCCAAATCAAATAAAACGTAAGCAGATTTATTGTCAATAAGAAACGTACCCGTAACAAGCTCCGGGTCTTCCTGTGCCTCTACCGCATTAATATTGAAAACTCTTCCGCGGCCTTGTCCATTTGTGTTCTCCTGGTTCGGGTAATTTCTAATAATGTGGCCCGGTTTTCCACATTTATAACAAACTACATTGGCATAACTTGCTCCGACACTACTTGCTCTGCCATTACTCGTTCCGACACCATTTGTTCCTTTCGTTCTGTTAACCCCTGGTCCGTAGACCTCACACTTCGCCGCGCTATGACCATTTCTTTTACACTTGTTGCAAAATTTGATACAGAACCCCGAGTGATACTTTTAACACCTTTGGCATAGCTGCTTCTAATTGTTGTTGTTGTTGTTGCGGTTGTTATTGTTGTTAGGATGATTGTTATAGTTGTTGTTGTTGTTGTATCTTTTGTTGTTGTTGCGATTGATGTTGCGATTGTTGGGATAGTTGTTGTTGTATTGGTGACTCTTATCACCATTTTCCTCCCACTATCTTTTGAATAGCTTCACGTTGGCCTCTTCGGCTGCCTGTTCTTTAATTCTTCCCTTAATCTAGTTCACTAGTTTGTGAGCCATTCTACATGCCTTTTATATGTAGGCAGGCTCGTGTGAACTTATATCTTCTTGGATTCTCTCCGGTAACCCTTTCACAAACGCGTCGATCTTCTCTTCCTCATCTTCGAATGCTCTCGGACACAATAGGCACAATTTTGTGAATCGACTTTCGTACGAAGTAATATCGAATCCCTGTGTTCGTAACCCTCTATGTTCCGACTTGAGCTTATTGACCTCGATTCTGGGACGATACTTCTCGTTCATCAAGTGCTTGAATGCTGACCACAGTAGCGCGTAAGCAGTATCTTGTCCCACTTGCTCTAGATAGGTATTCCACCATGTTAACGCAATACATGTGAAGGTATGCGCAGCATACTTCACTTTGTCTCCTTCAGCACACTTACTTATGGCAAACACCGATTCAACTTTCTCGGTCTACCGTTTCAATCCGATTGGTCCTTCGGTCCCATCAAATTCTGAAGGTTTGCAGGCAGTGAATTCCTTGTAGGAGCATCCTACACGATTTCTTGCGCCATTAGCTGTATTGCTAGATTCAGAGTTATTGTTGGTATGTAGCACAGCCTGTACTGCAGCTATGTTTGAAGCAAGAAAGGCACGAAATTCCTCTTCACTCATATTCAAGGTGTGTCGAGTAGTCGGTGCCATTTCCTTCAAAATAGTCAAATGAAACAAGTTAATCATACAGAATATTAAGAGTAGTCAATAGTATCTCGTAGCATAATATGAACTCATTTATAAAAGCTTTTTCTTCATATTAGCGTTTTATAAGTTTAAATTCGGGTACTACCTACCCGTTAAGTTCGTACTTAGTAGCTAATATACAATTCAACTACTACAATTCCATATGAAAAACTTGATTATAATAATATATCACATACAAATATTCTTCAAACTTACAACTTCGCTATATTACATATAACATGAAATATAGTACACTATGATACAGGACAGTTTTGAAGATAAATCTAGTTAATACGCAAGTTGTTCAGCAAAGGAAATAAAGACACGTAATTCATAAGTCCAGAAACAAGTCATGCATTCTGGTTTTACTAAGACGACTTCCCATCCTTGGTCTTGTGGAAAATAACCGTTATGACCATTGGCTAGGCAGCATGTTGTAATGTCGTCAAAAAGACGAGGGTTTCGTAATGTCCAACAGCCCCGTAATAATCTAAAAACCTTGTTTCTCACCCCAACTACTGAATCCGTCACTTGTGGGAAGGTTTTATTTAAAAGTTGCAATCCGATGTTCTTTTTCTCACTTTGGTAAGAAGCGAACATCACTAACCCGTAAGCAAAACATGCTTCTTTATGTTGCATGTTAGAAGCTCTTTCTAATTCACGAAATCCTATGTTGGGATATTTTGAGTCAAAATAGGTTCTTAACCCGTAGCGTAAAATTGCATTTGGGTTCCCCGCATTTAACGCTTTAAAGAAAACATGGCGTAACTTACGGCTCCCCAATGTGGTATACCCCACCTATCAAAGGAAAGCCTTTTATAAACTAAGGCATTTCTGGAAAGTCTTTCAAATGTTTGACAAGTTAATTTCGCCATAACTAAATGTGTTGATGAATTCTGACCGACTCTAGACAAGATTTCCTCAATCATATCCTCTGGTAGGTCTTCTAAAATATTCGGTTGTCTACCCTTAACGTCCATTTTGTTTTTATACTGTAAAATAGACAAGGATTAGATTCGTAAAAGATAATTAACAAACAATACAAGCAATTTTTACATAGAACATAAAAGTACAAGCACACTACAATACATATAATACACAACATGATTACAACCCTCTAATCTGAATCACTGGTTTCTTCTTCTTCGGACTTGGTTCTTTTCCCTAATTTTCTAGGGATATATGATGTTTCTCTAATACGAGCCGTCATTTTCCACATTGGTTTAGAAAAACCTGGTGGTTTAGAGGTTCCCGGGTTATTATCACGATATTAAAAATACGGGTGTTGACGGTACATATAAAGTTCATCGGGGTCGGAATCAGATTTCTCTATTTTGATACCCTTTCCCTTATTACTTTCTTTTGCCTCATTAAATTGATTCGGGGTAATTTCTATAACATCATCAGAATCCTCATCAGGATCCGATTCATCGGAAAATTGATAATTTTCACAATATTTTACTTCCTTAGCGGAAACACCATTGACCATTATTAACTTTGGTCCATTGGTTGAGGATTTTCTTTTATTTGACCGGTTTCCTGTGTTTCCTACTATTCCCCCTCCGAAACCACTTCTTTTTCCGGTTCCTCTTCTTCCGGTTCCTCTGCTTCCGGTTTCGTTTCCTCTTCTTCCGATTCTTCGAGAACTTGTGAATCTTGCCAATATATATTCGACTCTTCGTTATTGTTAGGTGAGTCAATGGGATTTGTGCTAGAGGTAGACATCTATCACACAATATCAAACATGTTAAGAGATTAATATATCACAAAATATTTACATGTTAATAATATATAGTTTCCAACAAAAATGTTAAGCAATCATTTTTTAAAGAGAACACGGTCGAAGTCCAGACTCACTAATGCATCATAACAAACTCAATAAGACACACTAATGCAAATTTTCTGGTTCTCTAAGACTAACGCTCGGATACCAACTGAAATGTCCCGTTCATATTGATTATAAACGTTCCATATTAATTGATTTCGTTGCGAGGTTTTGACCTCTATATGAGACGTTTTTCAAAGACTGCATTCATTTTTAAAACAATCATAACCTTTATTTTATCTATAAAGGTTTAAAAAGCATTACGTAGATTATCAAATAATGATAATCTAAAATATACCGTTTACACACCACCATTACATAATGGTTTACAATAAGAATATATTACATCAAAAATAAGTTTCTTGAATGCAGTTTTACATAATATCATACAAGCATGGACTCCAAATCTTGTCCTTATTTTAGTATGCAACAGCGGAAGCTCTTAGTATTCACCTGAGAATAAACATGCTTTAAACGTCAACAAAAATGTTGGTGAGTTATAGGTTTAACCTATATATATATATCAAATCGTAACAATAGATCACAAGATTTCATATTTCAATACACATTCCATACATAGAGATAAAAATCATTCATATGGTGAACACCTGGTAACCGACATTAACAAGATGCATATATAAGAATATCCCCATCATTTCGGGACACCCTTCGGATATGATATAAATTTTGAAGTACTAAAGCATCCGGTACTTTGGATGGGGTTTGTTAGGCCCAATAGATCTATCTTTAGGATTTGCGTCAATTAGGGTGCCTGTTCCCTAATTCTTAGATTACCAGACTTAATAAAAAGGGGCATATTCGATTTTTATAATTCAACCATAGAATGTAGTTTCACGTACTTGTGTCTATTTTGTAAATCATTTATAAAACTTGCTTGTATTCTCGTCCCAAAAATATTAGATTTTAAAAGTGGGACTATAACTCATTTTCACAGATATTTCCATCCTCGGAAATAAGACTTGGCCACGGATCGATTCACGAACCTATACAAATATGTACATATATATCAAAGTATGATCAAAATATAATTACAACCATTTTTATTATGTTTTAAAGATTTGAGTGTATTAAGTCAGCTGTCCTCGTTAGTAACCTACAACTAGTTGTCCAAAGTTAGATGTACAGAAATAAATCGATATATATTATCTTGAATCAATCCACGACCCAGTGTATACAAGTCTTGGGCTAAATCACAACTCAAAGCATATATATTTTTGGAATCAACCTCAACCGTGTATAGCTAACTCCAACATTACTGCATATAGAGTGTCTATGGTTGTTCCAAATAATATATATACATGGGTCGATATGATATGTCAAAACATTTGCATACGTGTCTATGGTATCCCAATATTACATAATATATTAGAATACATGTATAATACAATATAAGTTAGCTAGGATATGATTTGTATAGATTTGTTAAACATTTCCCGTAGCTAAAAAGATCAAAAATACCCAATCTTATTTTACCCATAACTTCTTCATTTTAAATCTGTTTTGAGTGAATAAAATTGCTATGGTTTCATATTGAACTCTAATTTAAGAATCTGAACAGAAAAAGTATAGGTTTATATTCGGAAATTTAAGTTACATGTCAATTATTAAAGAGGTAGTCATTTCCGTCGAAAAAACGACATCTTGATGACCATTTTGGAAAACATACTTTCACTTTGAGTTTAACCATAATTTTTGGATATAGTTTCATGTTCATAAGAAAAATCATTTTCACAGAAGAACAACTTTTAAATCAAATTTAATCATAGTTTTTAATTAACTAACCCAAAACAGCCCGCGGTGTTACTACGACGGCGTATATCCGGTTTTACGGTGTTTTTCGTGTTTTCAGGTTTTAAATCATTAAGTTAGCATATCATATAGATATAGAACATGTGTTTAGTTGATTTTAAAAGTCAAGTTAGAAGGATTAACTTTTGTTTGCGAACAAGTTTAGAATTAACAAAACTATGTTCTAGTGATTAAAAGTTTAAACCTTCGAATAAGATAGCTTTATATGTATGAATCAAATGATGTTATGAATATCATTACTACCTCAAGTTTTCTGGATAAAACTACTGGAAATGAGAAAAATGGATCTAGCTTCAAAGGATCCTTGGATGGCTTGAAAGTTCTTGAAGCAGAATCATGACACGAAAACAGTTCAAAAAATATTTTCACTCGAAATAAGATTTTTATAGTTGTAGAAATTGAATCAAAGTTTGAATATGAATATTACCTTGAATTAGAAAGATAACCTACTGTAAATAACAAAGGTTCCTTGATCTTAGATGATTACTTGAAATGGATTAGAAAGCTTGGAAGTAGACTTGCAAACTTGGAAGTATTCATGATTTTTATGAAACTATACTTATGAAATTTATGAAGAACACTTAGAACTTGAAGATGGAACTTGAGAGAGATCACTTAGATGAATAAAATTGAAGAATGAAAGTGTTTGTAGGTGTTTTTGGTCGTTGGTATATGGATTAGATATAAAGGATATGTAATTTTGTTTTCATGTAAATAAGTCATGAATGATTACTAATATTTTTGTAATTTTATGAGATATTTCATGCTAGTTTCCAAATGATGGTTCCCACATGTGTTAGGTGACTCACATGGGCTGCTAAGAGCTGATCATTAGAGTGTATATACCAATAGTACATACATCTAAAAGCTGTGTATTGTACGAGTACGAATAAGGGTGCATACGAGTAGAATTGTTGATGAAACTGAACGAGGATGTAATTGTAAGCATTTTTGTTAAGTAGAAGTATTTTGATAAGTGTCTTGAAGTCTTTCAAAAGTCTATGAATACATATAAAACACTACATGTATATACATTTTAACTGAGTCGTTAAGTCATCATTAGTCGTTACATGTAAATGTTGATTTGAAACCTTTAAGTTAACGATCTTGTTAAATGTTGTTAACCCAATGTTTATTATATCTAATGAGATGTTAAATTATTATATTATCATGATATTATGATATATTAATATATCTTAATATGATATATTTACATTTAAATGTCGTTACAACGATAATCGTTACATATATGTCTCGTTTCGAAATCATTAAGTTAGTAGTCTTGTTTTTACATATGTAGTTCATTGTTAACACACTTAATGATATATTTAAATATCATTTTATCATGTTAAATATAGTGTATCAATATCTTAATATGATACATATGTATTTAGTAGACGTTATCATAACGATAATCGTTATATATATCATTTCGAGTTTCTTAACTTAGTAATCTCATTTCTTATGTATATCACACATTGTTAATATACTTAGTGAGATACTTACTCATCATAATCTCATGTCAACCATAAATATATGTCTATATATACCACAACATGTAGTTTTTACAAATTTGTAACGTTCGTGAATCGCCGGTCAACTTGGGTGATCAATTGTCTATATGAAACTTATTTCATTTAATCAAGTATTAATAAGTTTGATTGCTTAACACGTTGGAAATATTTAGTCATGTAAATATCAATCTCAATTAATATATATAAACATGGAAAAGTTCGGGTCACTACAAATGAAACTCACCATACTGTATTTCGTAGTAAAAATACATATAACGTCATTGAACAAGTGCAAGGTTGGCCTCGAATTCACGAACCTAAATTAATTATATATATTCATATGTTGGTCAATATTTGTCTAACAATTTAGGTCAAGTCATAGTGTACCACAATCCTAATGCTCGAGACTAATATGCAAAAGTCAACAAAAGTCAATTTGACTAAAAATGATTTCTAAAATTTATGCATGATTATTATATTGGTTAAATATCATCGTTTTATATTTTTAAATATTTTTAAAAGATTTATTAGAGTAAATAATATTATTCATTTATTAATAAATAAAACTTTATATAAAAATATACATTTATATATTTTAAGTAATAAAATTTATAAAGTTCATTTAATATCATAAAAATATTATGATAGGTTATATTAAGGTAAACATATTATTTGTATTACATATTTATTTGATAAAATAACATTGATAATAATAATAAGTAAAAGTTGTATTATTTTGTAATAATAATTATTATTATTCTATTAATAAAAAAAATTTCAATATTTATATTTACTAAAAATGATATTATGATAAAATGATAATTCTAATTATGATAACTTTAATATTTACGATACTTTTTAATATTAACTTTAAAATAATAATTTTATTTAAAATGATAATAATAATGATGTTTTATAATAACAATGACATTTCATTTAAAATGATAATTTTTGTTAAAATGATAGTTTTAATACTAACGATACATTTAATAATAGTAATGATAAAAATACTAAGAACGATAATTTTATCTAAATCGATATCTTACAATATTTTAATTTCATCATGATACTCATACTCATTATTTCCTAATCGATTCGTTTAATAGCTTTTAATCGTCTTTTATAGCGCGTTCATGTTAATGATAATAATAGTAATCATAATAATTAGGTGTTACTAATATTAGTTTTTAATGATAATAATACTAATGATAATAAATATTATGATAATATTAATGATAATACTTAATTATAACTTTAATGATAATAACGATAGTAATAATAATAAAAATAACAATTTTTAATGATAATACCTTTTATTGATAATGATAATAATAATAATAATAATAATAATAATAATAATAATAATAATAATAATAATAATAATAATAATAATAATAATAATAATAATAGTAGTAATAATAATAATAATAATGATAATTAGATAAAAACTATAACGATGATAATAACGACGATAATAATAATCATTTTTAATAAAAATTCAATTGACTATAACTTTTAATCCGTTCATCGAAATCATTCGATATCTAAATGAAAAGTTCTTAATTCTTCGCTAGCTTTCCAACGACATGCATATCTTATACCTTATCTCAACCGCATATGTAACTAATTCAGGATTCAACATAACCTATCTAATGGCAATATCAAAAGTACAAGCATGCATAATCCTATATATACTCGAGCACTAGTCAGGGATACACTATTAGTATGTAAAAATTAAATTATGAGTACTCACGTATTAATATTGAGATTCAATATTGCAGAAAAGGTACGTAGACGCAACGGAGATGATAAACACTAAATTGACCTCACGAGCATGCCCATGAACCATACCTACCACCTCCATAGCTATAACCCATAATTTTCTTAGCCCTATCCCGCTCTCAAAACTTGTTTTGAAATAACTCGCGCGTACCCTTGTCGTAGTATTTTATGTAATATACTACTAATAATATTTTTTAATACTACCAATAATTATATTTTAGATTAATAATAATAATCTTTATTAATAATAATAATAATTAAAATAAATAAATACATACGGAGTAATATAGAGAAGGAGAGATTTGAGAGAGGTGAACAAATGAACCAGATCGTGCGAGCTTTATGGACCTCCCTTCACCAAACCCCCCATGTGATCACATGGGGACTCCTTGAGAATTTCAGGCGATAGCTTGCCTCCACATCCCAGCTCATATGCACTACTAAACTCGTTGCCGACACTTTTAATATTATTATATATATATATTATATTTAATTTATATAATTTCTTATATATTATATTATATTTACGTGCATGGTAAAAATGTAATTTTTTATTCAAATGACTCGTACGTTGTCACTCGACTCATGTACCACTTTCAGTTTTTCGAACGCATTTTCGTACGTTTTGAAAACTAGCCTTTTACGTTACGCGACGTGTACCCTTATTAATAATTTAAATTTCTCATCAATAAATTACCTTATAAAAAATGTAACTTATATAATTGAGTGTTGTGGTCATTTGCTTCTATAAATCAGTGGCTCGTTGTTCGTCAAAATATATTATTTTAAATCAGGACGTTTTATGACTAAATTAAAATATATATATTTTTATTTATAATTGTAAATTTGTACATAATATATGTTTGAAATATTTATCTAATGATACAATATTTAGTCTTTCAAAACCAATTATTTTTCAAAGTTCGTTTTAAAATTGTTCAGAAAAATATTATAATTCGTAACGTTTTCATTTAAAAACTTAATTAAATACAATTCATTTATGTATTAACATTTTAAATATCAATCGCATCACTAAGTGAATGTTACTATCGTCTACTAAACTAATTTAAAAACATATATATTTAATGAACATGTTTTAATGTACGTTGCAAGTTATTCATATATCTAACAACTAATATTCTAACTTACGTTATTTAAACATATACATTAATAAACTAGTTCTATTATGTCGAAAAACATTTTTTACTTAAGAGAGTAAAAATATATAAATCATAACAGGTTTCAAGTTATTAACTTACAGTTTATTCATGAGTTGTAGGATTAGGTCAAATGGATAAATGTACATATAAAATCATCTTAACATAACAAATGGTTTTATCTTACCGACGAACATTAATTCAATTATTGACTCTTCATGATAAAATATCATTAAAGACTAGTAATTAACCTATCAATAGTCACGAGAAAATTATTGTAAGGCATGTATTGAAAATCAAACACGAGTCTCCACTAATTTGACACTTTGTCCTTACTCGAAGATCACTTTACCATTTATTCCGAATATCATTAAAAGGAAATGTTTTCCAAATCAAAGTGGACCTCCTAATAGAGACTCGTAATCGTAATTTAATGTATTTAATAAATCAATCATTTGATATCATCTTTTAATTCCATCGATAACTATTTGAATATATTTTGAAACAAATACGTTTATGTAAAGTATTATACGTCTAATACTTTGTTAATATTTTCAAGTTATAATATATACACATATACATATGTAATCATATTCGTTCATATAATGGTTTGTGAATCATCGGAATTTGGTCGAGGTTAAATGAGTGTATGAACACAGTTTAAAATTCTTGAGATTCAACTTACAAACTTTGCTTATCGTGTCAGGAATATATAAAGATTAAAGTTTAAATTTGGTCGGAAATTTCCGGGTCTTCACATAAGGTGAAATGTCCCGTTCATATTAATTATAAATGTTCCATATTAATTGATTTCGTTGCGAGGTTTTGACCTCTATATGAGACATTTTTCAAAGACGGCATTCATTTTTAAAACAACCATAACCTTTATTTTATCAATAAAGGTTTTAAAAACATTACGTAGATTATCAAATAATGATAATCTAAAATATACTGTTTACACACGACCATTACATAATGGTTTACAATAGAAATATATTACATCGACATATGTTTCTTGACTGCAGTTTTTACATAATATCATAAAAACATGGACTCCAAATCTTGTCCTTATTTTAGTATGCAATAGCGGAAGCTCTTAGTATTCACCTGAGACTAAACATGCTTTAAACGTCAACAAAAATGTTGGTGAGTTATAGGTTTAACCTATATATATCAAATCGTAACAATAGACCACAAGATTTCATATTTCAATACACATCCCATACATAGAGATAAAAATCATTCATATGGTGAACACCTGGTAACCGACATTAACAAGATGCATATATAAGAATATCCCCATCATTCCGGGACACCCTTCGGATATGATATAAATTTCGAAGTACTAAAGCATCCGGTACTTTGGATGGGGTTTGTTAGGCCCAATAGATCTATCTTTAGGATTCGCATCAATTAGGGTGTCTGTTCCCCAATTCTTAGATTACCAGACTTAATAAAAAGGGGCATATTCGATTTCGATAATTCGACCATAGAATGTAGTTTCACGTACTTGTGCCTATTTTGTAAATCATTTATAAAACCTGCATGTATTCTCATCCTAAAAATATTAGATTTTAAAAGTGGGACTATAACTTACTTTCACAGATATTTCCTTAATCGAAAATAAGACTTGGCCACGGATCGATTCACGAACCTATACAAATATGTACATATATATCAAAGTATGATCAAAATATAATTACAACCATTTTTATTATGTTTTAAAGATTTGAGTGTATTAAGTCAGCTGTCCTCGTTAGTAACCTACAACTAGTTGTCCACAGTTAGATGTACAGAAATAAATTGATATACATTATCTTGAGTCAATCCACGACCCAGTGTATACACGTCTCAGGCTAAATCACAACTCAAAGTATATATATTTTTTGAATCAACATCAACCCTGTATAGCTAACTCCAACATTACTGCATATAGAGTGTCTATGGTTGTTCCAAATAATATATATACATGGGTCGATATGATATGTCAAAACATTTGCATACGTGTCTATGGTATCCCAAGATTACATAATATATTAGAATACATGTATAATACAATATAAGTTAGCTAGGATATGATTTGTATAGATTTGTTAAACATTTCTCGTAGCTAAAAAGATCAAAAATATCCAATCTTGTTTTACCCATAACTTCTTCATTTTAAATCCGTTTTGAGTGAATCAAATTGCTATGGTTTCATATTGAACTCGAATTTAAGAATAAAAACAGAAAAAGTATAGGTTTATAGTCGGAAATTTAAGTTACATGCCAATTACTAAAGAGGTAGTCATTTCCATCGAAAGAACGACATCTTGATGACCATTTTGAAAAATATACTTTCACTTTGAGTTTAACCAAGATTTTTTATATAGTTTGATATTCATATGAAAAATCATTTTCCCAGAAGAACAACTTTTAAATCAAAGTTTATCATAGTTTTTAATTATCCAAACCAAAACAGCTCCCGGTTTCACTACGACGGCGTATATCCGATTTTATGGTGTTCATCGTGTTTCCAGGTATTAAATCATTAAGTTAGCATATCATATAGATATAGAACATGTGTTTAGTTGATTTTAAAAGTCAAGTTAGAAGGATTAACTTTTGTTTGCGAACAAGTTTAGAATAAACTAAACTATGTTCTAATGATTACACGTTTAAACCTTCGAATAAGATAGCTTTATATGTATGAATCGAATGATGTTATGAACATCATTTCTACCTCAAGTTTTCTGGATAAAACTACTGGAAATGAGAAAAATGGATCTAGCTTCAAAGGATCCTTGTATGGCTTGAAAGTTCTTGAAGCAGAATCATGACACGAAAACAGTTCAAGTAAGATTTTCACTCGAAATAAGATTGTTATAGTTGTAGAAATTGAATCAAAGTTTGAATATGAATATTACCTTGAATTAGAAAGATAACCTATTGTAAATAACAAAGATTTCTTGATCTTAGATGATTACTTAGAATGGATTAGAAAGCTTGGAAGTAGACTTGCAAACTTTGAAGTATTCTTGATTTTTATGAAACTATACTTATGGAATTTATGAAGCACACTTAGAACTTGAAGATGGAACTTGAGAGAGATCAATTAGATGAAGAAAATTGAAGAATGAAAGTGTTTGTAGGTGTTTTTGGTCGTTGGTATATAGATTAGATATAAAGAATATGTAATTTTGTTTTCATGTAAATAAGTCATGAATGATTACTAATATTTTTGTAATTTTATGAGATATTTCATGCTAATTGCCAAATGATGGTTCCCACATGTGTTAGGTGACTCACATGGGCTGCTAAGAGCTGATCATTGGAGTGTATATACCAATAGTACATACATCTAAAAGCTGTGTATTGTACGAGTACGAATACGGGTGCATACGAGTAGAATTGTTGATGAAACTGAACGAGGATGAAATTGTAAGTATTTTTGTTAAGTAGAAGTACTTTGATATGTGTCTTGAAGTCTTTCAAAAGTGTAAGAATAAATATAAAAAAACAACATGTATATACATTCTAATGGAGTCGTTAAGTCTTCATTATTCGTTACATGTAAGTGTTGTTTTGAAACCTTTAAGTTAACGATCTTAATAAATGTTGTTAAACCAATGTTTATTATATCAAATGAGATGTTAAATTATTATATTATCATGATATTATGATGTATGAATATCTCTTAATATGATATTTACATTAAAATATCGTTACAACGATAATCGTTACATATAATCGTTACATATATGTCTCGTTTCGAAATCATTTAGTTAGTAGTCTTGTTTTTACATATGTAGTTCATTGTTAACACACTTAATGATATATTTAAATATCATTTTATCATGTTAAATATAGTGTATCAATATCTTAATATGATACATATATATTTAGTAGACGTTATCATAACGATAATCGTTATATATATCATTTCGAGTTTCTTAACTTAATAATCTCATTTCTTATGTATATCACACATTGTTAATATACTTAGTGAGATACTTACTCATCATAATCTCATGTCAACCATATATATATATGTCTATATATACCACAACATGTAGTTTTTACAATTTTGTAACGTTCGTGAATCGTAGTAACTTGGGTGATCAATTGTCTATATGAAACTTATTTCATTTAATCAATTCTTAACAAGTTTGATTACTTAACATGTTGGAAACATTTAGTCATGTAAATATCAATCTCAATTAATATATATAAACATGGAAAATTTCGGGTCACTACAGTACCTACCCGTTAAATAAATTTTGTCCCGAAATTTTAAGCTGTTGAAGGTGTTGACGAATCTTCTGGAAATAGATGCGGGTATTTCTTCTTCATCTGATCTTCACGCTCCCAGGTGAACTCGGGTCCTCTACGAGCATTCCATAAAACCATAACAATCGGTATCTTGTTTTTCTTAAGTCTCTTAACCTCACGATCCATTATTTCGACGGGTTCTTCAACGAATTGAAGTTTTTCATTGATTTGGATTTCGTCCAATAGAATAGTGAGATATTCTTTAGCAAAACATTTCTTCAAATTCGAGACGTGGAAAGTGTTATGTACAGCCACGAGTTGTTGAGGTAGCTCCAGTTGGTATGCTACTAGTCCGACACGGTCTATAATCTTGAATGGTCTAATGTACCTTGGATTTGGTTTCCCCCATTTACCAAATCGAACAACGCCTTTCCAAGGTGAAACCTTAAGCATGACCATTTCTCCAATTTCAAACTCTATATCTTTTCTTTTATTGTCCGCGTAGCTCTTTTGTCTACTCTGGGCGATTGTCAATCGTTGTTGAATTTGGATGATTTTCTCGGTAGTTTCTTGTATTATCTCCGGACCCGTAATCTGTCTATCCCCCACTTCATTCCAAAAAACTGGAGACCTGCACTTTCTACCATAAAGTGCCTCAAACGGCGCCATCTCAATACTAGAATGATAACTGTTGTTGTAGGAAAATTCTGCTAACGGTAGGTATCGATCCCAACTGTTTCCGAAATCAATAACACATGCTCGTAGCATGTCTTCAAGCGTTTGTATCATCCTTTCGCTCTACCCATCAGTTTATGAATGATAGGCAGTACTCAAGTCTGGACGAGTCCCCAATGCTTGTTGCAACGTCTGCCAGAACCTTAAAACAAATCTACCATCCCTATCAGAGATAATAGAGACGGGTATTCCATGTCTGGAGATAACCTCCTTCAAATACAATCGTGCCAACTTCTCCATTTTGTCATCTTCTCTCATTGTCAGGAAGTGTGCTGACTTGGTGAGACGATCAACTATTACCCAAATAGTATCATTAACACTTGCAGTCCTTGGCAATTTAGTAATGAAATCCATGGTAATGTTTTTCCATATCCATTCCGGGATTTCAGGTTATTGTAGTAGACCTGATGGTTTCTGATGTTCAGCTTTGACCTTAAAACACGTCAAACATTCTCCTACATATTTAGCAATATCGGCTTTCATACCCGACCACCAAAAGTGTTTCTTGAGATCTTTATAAATCTTCCCCGCTCCGGGATGTATTGAATATCTGGTTTTATGTGCTTCTTTAAGTACCATTTCTCTCACATCTCCAAACCTTGGTACCCAAATTCTATCAGCCCTATATCGGGTTCCGTCTTCCCGAATATTAAGACGTTTCTCTGATCCTTTGGGTATCTCATTCTTCAACTTTCCTTCTTTTACAACCCCCTGTTGCGCTTCCTTTATTTGAGTAGTAAGGTTAGTACTAATAATTATATTCATAGCTTTTACCCGTATAGGTTCTCTGTCCTTTCTACTCAAAGCGTCGGCTACCACATTTGCCTTCCCCGGGTGGTATCGAATCTCAAAATCATAATCATTCAACAGTTCAATCCACCTACGTTGTCTCATATTCAGTTGCTTCTGATTAAATATATGTTGGAGACTTTTGTGGTCGGTATATATAATACTTTTTGACTCCATATAAATAATGCCTCCAAGTCTTTAATGCAAAAAAAACAGCACCCAATTCTAAATCGTGAGTTGTATAATTTTGCTCTTGAATCTTCAATTGTCTAGACGCATAAGTAATCACCTTCGTTCGTTGCATTAATACACAACCGAGACCTTGCTTTGATGAGTCACAATAAATCACAAAATCATCATTCCCTTCAGGCAATGACAATATAGGTGCCGTAGTTAGCTTTTTCTTCAATAACTGAAACACCTTCTCTTGTTCATCCTTCCATTCAAATTTCTTCCCTTTATGCGTTAATGCAGTCAAGGGTTTTGCTATTTTGGAGAAATCTTGGATGAATCTTCTGTAGTAACCAGCCAATCCTAAAAATTGACGTATATGCTTCAGAGTTTTTGGGGTTTCCCACTTTTCAACGGTTTCGATCTTTGTCGGGTCCACCTGGATACCTTCTTTGTTCACTATGTGACCGACGAATTGAACTTGTTCCAACCAAAATGCACACTTTGAAAAGTTAGCGTACAGTTTTTCTTTCCTCAATACTTCTAGCACTTTTCTCAAATGTTCTTCGTGCTCTTGATCATTCTTTGAGTAAATAAGTATGTCATCGAGGAAAACAATGACAAACTTGTCAAGATATAGCCCACACACTCGGTTCATAAGGTCCATGAACACAGCTGGTGCGTTAGTCAATCCAAACGGCATAACTATTCGTAATGACCATAACGCGTCCTAAAAGCAGTTTTTAGAATATTATCCTCCTTTACTCGCATTTGATGATATCCAGAACGTAAATCGATTTTTGAATAAACCGACGAGCCTTGTAGTTGATCAAATAAGTCGTCAATTCTCGGCAGTGGATAACGGTTTTTGATGGTAAGTTTATTCAACTCTCTGTAGTCAATACACAACCTAAATGTACCATCCTTCTTCTTGACAAACAAAACAGGAGCTCCCCATGGTGATGTGCTTGGTCGAATGAAACCATGTTCTAATAGTCCTTGCAGTTGCCTTTGTAGTTCTTTCATCTCGCTGGGTGCGAGTCTGTAAGGAGCACGAGCTATTGGTGCAGCTCCTGGTACAAGATC
This sequence comes from Rutidosis leptorrhynchoides, assembly GCF_046630445.1. Taxonomy (NCBI): domain Eukaryota; kingdom Viridiplantae; phylum Streptophyta; class Magnoliopsida; order Asterales; family Asteraceae; genus Rutidosis; species Rutidosis leptorrhynchoides. The sequence continues at coordinate 313,922,210 of NC_092334.1, read as the reverse complement.
TATTTGAAATTCAACAGATCGATATGGAGGTAGTCCCGATAATTCTTTCGGAAATACATCGGGAAATTTTTTTGCGACGGGAACATCATTGATGCTCTTTTCTTCAGTTTGTACTTTCTCGACGTGTGCTAGAACAGCATAGCAACCTTTTCTTATTAGTTTTTGTGCCTTCAAATAACTAATAAGATGTAGCTTCGTGTTTCCCTTTTCTCCGTACACCATTAAGGGTTCTCCTTCTTCTCGTACAATGCGAATTGCATTTTTGTAACATACGATCTCTGCTTTCATCTCCTTCAGCCAGTCCATGCCAACTATTACATCAAAACTCCCTAACTCTACTAGTATCAAATCAATCTTAAATATTTCGCTACCCAGTTTAATTTCTCGATTCCGGCATATGTGATGACCCGGGAATTTCCGACCAAATTTAAACTTAATCTTTATATTATTCCGACACGATTAGAAAAATCTGTAATGTTGAAATATCAAAAACTTTGAACTATGTTCGTATAATCAAATACCCTTTGACCATGCCGATGATTCACGAACATTTATTTGTAAATAAAAATGTATATGTAAATGAAAGTATATATGTATATTAAATTAAAATTATAAAATATAATTTAAGCATTTGAATTAAATATGTAAAATAGAATACAAAATAATTAAGTGTAAAATTAAAATGAATCTATATATAAATATATATGATTTACATGACTAATTATTATTGTATGTATATATATATATATATATATATATATATATATATATATATATATACAATTTATGAATAAAAAATAATAAAGGTTATCATATTATATATGATGTATTTATAATATATAAAACTAATTAAATTATAGTTGTTATAATAATATCATTACCTGCACTTTTATAGATATCCATGTTAATAATACTATGATATAAACATGAAGTTTGATGTATATAAATTGTTATATTATTATTTCCATCAGTATTATAATTATCATTAATAAAATTAATGTTGTCATAATTAGTAGTATTATTAGTATTACGAATGATATTATTATTACCATTTTTAAAATTAATATCATTATTATTATTATCATTGTATTAAGATTTTTATTGTTATTTATATAACCATTATTATCTTTATTTATTATTAATAATGCTATCATATTATCTTTATCAATATTAGTAATAATATAAATTAGTATTATTATTATTATTATTAATAATAATATTGTAGATATTATTATCAATAATATTATTATATTATTATAAACTGTTATTATTTTTATTACATCAAGAGTGTTATTATAATTATATTTATAAATTAATAAGAGTACATATAAAATACAAATAATATATTTACAGATGTATAAAAATAGTTTTACCAATATATATATATATAAATATAATACATATATATATATATATATATATATATATATATATATATATATATATATATATATATATATATATATATAAATACATATACGAATTTTATATATACATACAAATATAAATATGACTAAATATATAGAAAAATTTGGTATTCCCTTTCCAATCACTTTTAAACTTTAAGGAAATCAAGATTCTCAGTCGACTTTTCCACACATACAATGCCAAAATCAGTTTCAAGTCGTGGTCACTTTTATTTTTTTATACTACTGAGTTATTCCTCGTAACAACCCATTCATTACCATAAATCAAATCGATATCTCAGTTTTCTTAAATAATTCATTTGATTTCTCAACCCTCTGTATCGAATATAACCCTCACTGATTGTTAAAATTTTAGAAGGTAAGTAATTTTTTTTTTTAAAAAACGTCGCTACCTCTGTTACGACATGTTTTAAGCAAAAGCTCAATCGCGAATGAATTTTAAAAATCTAAAAATACAGTTCTGCCAGGAATCATCTCTTTAAACTATCTGCAAAATTTCCCATTCCAATTCCTTCTACCGATCACAAATTTTTTGAGTCAAACCTTATTATCAAAAAGTCAACTCGTCTGTTCTTCATGAAATTCAACTTCCTGTTTTTAATTCAAGTACAATTGAAGATTTAGATAGTTTCTATAAATCGTTTACAACATCTTTCATATTATAAATTTTATCTAAAACGATTTAGATTTCGAACTTGGGATTTGAGTTTATATATTTTTTTTACGAACCAGTTCCATTTGTTCTATCTGTATAATTTTTATTTTTTTTTCAATTTGTTAATGTAAATTCGCAATTAGAGGATAACATTATTTAGGTTTTAAAAGAAAATAAATCAAATAGATAGCTGATGTTGGGGTGGATTGATAGTCGACGGGGAACCAGGAGGTAGAAGGAGAACAGTTTATTCATACGAGTTATATATATTTAGAAGGGATGTTTATTCAGAAAACAGGCAACAGCCTGATGGTTTAGAGTGTTAGCGGGTTTCGAGAGGTCGCGGGTTCGAGGCCGGCTTGTGCCATTTTTTTTTAAAAACCGATTTCCTCGAGGTAGGACTTCCATTTTTATTATAATTATGATTATTATTATAATTATTATTATTGTTATTATTATTATTATTATTATTATTATTATTATTATTATCATTATTATTATAAATATTATATTATTGTTATTAGGATTGTTAATATCATTATAATTGTTATTATTATTATTAACTTGTATTATTGTTAAATGTAATTAGTATTATCATTATTTCAAATATTATTAATTTCGTTAATATTAGTACTTGTAACATTTCATAATTATTAGTATAATTATTATCGTTAACCTAGGTATTATCATTAGTATTATCGTTATTATTGATAAAGTTAATAATATTTTTACTAGTAAATCATTACCATCAAAAAAAAAAAAAAAACTATCATTTTAACAAATAAACATTTTGTATGTAAAATATACTTATTTTATATGCTACAACTATATTAATATTTCATATAGCTAGATATCAGACATATTGTTGTTATTTAAATAAATACTTACATATAACAAACTTTCGTTTTTTTTAAACATAAATATATTAATATAACTAAATGAATAAATATCAATTATTTTAAATGTATATATACAGAGTAAATACATATAACATATAACTTAAGATATAATATATAGAAACAAAGTATATGTTTTAAAATAGAATTTAGTAAACCCTATATAACTACAAATATATAATTAATATATAAATGAAATTATGTAATTTTCACTATATGTTTTAATAGATATACAAATGATATAGGTTCGTGAATCCGAGGCTAACCCTGCATTGTTCAGTTGTTCATTGACGTCATATGTATTTTTACTACAAAATACAATATTGTGAGTTTCATTTGCTCCCTTTTTAAATGCTTTTGCAATATATATTTTTGGGACTGAGAATACATGCGTTGCTTTTATAACTGTTTTACGAAATAGACACAAATAATCGAAACTACATTCTATGGTTGAATTATTAAACCGAATATGCCCCTTTTTAGTCTGGTAATCTAAGAGTTAGGGAACAGACACCCTAATTGACGCGAATCCTAAAGATAGATCTATCGGGCCCAACAAGCCCCATCCAAAGTACCGGATGCTTTAGTACTTCGAAATTTATATCATGTCCGAAGGAGGATCCCGGAATGATGGGGATATTCTTATATGCATATTGTGAATGTCGGTTACCAGGTGTTCAATCCATATGAATGATATTTTTGTCTCTATACATGGGACGTATGTTTATGAGAAATGGAAATATGAAATCTTGTGGTCTATTAAAATTATGAAATGATTATTTATGATGAACTAATGAACTCACCAACCTTTTGGTTGACACTTGAAAGCATGTTTATTCTCAGGTATGAAAGAAATCTTCCGCTGTGCATTTACTCATTTTAGAGACATTACTTGGAGTAATTCATGACATATTTCAAAAGACGTTGCATTCGAGTCGTTGAGTTCATCAAGATTATTATTAAGTCATTTATAGTTTAGATAAATTATGAAATGGTATGCATGTCGTCAACTTTCAATGTAAATGAAAGTTTGTCTTTTAAAAACGAATGTAATGTTTGTAAAATGTATCATATAGAGGTCAAGAACCTCGCGATGTAATCAACTGTTGTGAATCGTTTATAATTGATGTGGACTTCGTTCGGATGGATTAGGACGGGTCTTCACAGTTGGTATCAGAGCGGAGGTCTTAGCGAACCAGGTCTTGCATTAGTGAGTCTAACTGATAGTCGTTAGAATGCATTAGTGAGTCTGGACTTCGACCGTGTCTGCATGTCAAAAGTTTTGCTTATCATTTCTAGTCGGAAATCATCCGCTTATCATTCTTAGGAAATTACCTGCTTATCATTCTTAGCCTAGACACGTCTTACTGCCTCTATTGCATAGACAGTGTATGGATAAATTCATATCTTAGCATTTCTGTTATTGTTATCTTTGCCTGACAGCTTCCGTAGATTCCTCCGTAACTTATGGGATTTTAGTATTATATATGCATATGTAAATTATGTATTGCAGGATACAAATCTACATCCTATAATCTATTTCTTATCAAAAATCCTTCATCTGATCGTACGAGATGAATCCCTCAACTAGTTCGAGCTCCTCGGATTCCGACAACTATTCTGATAGTTATCCCGACAGTTATTCTGAATGGATAGTCACCTAAGCTCCGAAGCGGTGTCACCAGAATGAATCAACCAATCATCCATCCCCAATTCATCTGATGGGTTTGTAGTCGACTTAATCAATGGAGACGCGAAGAAGGCAATCCTTTTCACCAACTGAAATTATCTCTTGGCGATGAACCTGAAGCACTTATCAGCGAACCAGTCCGAAACACCATATTTACCCTCAATACCAGGATACCTCACAATGATTGTATGATATCCCAAAATTTCCAACCTTATTCATCCGCTTGTTCCAACCGAAAATCATCCCGGAATAATAGAAGAAGTCAACGAGCTTCGCGCTTGAGTAATCAATCTAGAAAATATGGTGCAAAACGTACCAGCTTCAGCAAATCACCAGCACCAACAGTACCACCAACACCAATACCAGTACCATCAACAATCCATGCCTCAACATCTCATTTTGTACCTCGAGTATAATCATCGTTCTACGTATCGTTCTACATCAATTATCTTCGTTCTTCATGGCGATTATGTAATCTCTAATGTTTTAGAGATTATGTATTCTAGTTCTAACCATAAACCAAATGAGTTTAATATCATATTAACTCATTAAATACATGATTACATCTGAAGAAAATATATATGTATATATGTTTTCATAAAGATTGTAACTAAAAATTCTTTTGTACAAACAGTTAATGGTGAAAATATTTTAACGGGTAGGTAATACCCGAGGAATATTTAGATTTCACCATAATAAGTTACACTGTACATTCTTCAAAATTTATTCAACAGTCATTTACTATCCTACTTACAACCACTGATATACGTATCCGTTCACCGCAGAATAACCCTTTTCATTCAATTTCATATTTGGATTTTGACCTATCAGAATCTGACAAGTGGCATAATGAAGAAAACATTGGACAAAATAAAATTTGTTAGAAACAAACAAATTAACTATGAGAAATTTTGTTAAGAATCCACGCTAACAAAATCCTAGCTAACTGTTCCTAGCTAACTGATTACATTTTGTTTATCGCAATTTATTTTATCGCAATTTACATTCTCGCAACTTTATTTATCGTCATTAAATTTCTGTTATTTACTTTACGCACTTTATTTATCGTTATTTAATTTTATGTTATTTATTTTACGCACTTTAAATATCGGGATACGTATACAAGGTTTTGACATATCATATCGACGCATCTATATATATTATTTGGAATCACCATAGACACTCTATATGCAGTAATGATCGAGTTCTCTATACAGGGTTGAGGTTGATTCTACAATAATATATATAATTTGAGTTGTGATCGAGTCTGAGACGTATATGGGTCACGACACGTATTAATTAATTCGAATATTGTATATTAAACTATATATGAATTATTGGACTGTTACTGTGGACTATTGTCATGACCCGTCCTAATCCTCCTGGACGAAGTCATCAACATTTGGTCCCATTGCGATGATCGACTGCAAGTAATGTCCTTAAAATGAGCAAATGCACAGCGGAAGACTTAATTCGTACCTGAGAATAAACATGCTTAAAAGTGTCAACCAAAAGGTTGGTGAGTTCATAGGTTTATCATATACAGTCATAAAATTCAGTAATTTTTGATAGACCACAAGATTTCAGTTTCATAAATATATGTACACTCGCAAGTGTATAAAAGTATTCTATAAGTTGTAGGCACCCGGTAACAAGCCTTAACGTTCTTGTTTTACCCTCTGAAGTACACCAGATCAGGTGTGTTTAAAATAACCTCGAAGTACTAAAGCATCCCATAGTCAGGATGGGGTTTGTCAGGCCCAATAGATCTATCTTTAGGATTCGCGCCTACCGTACATAGACAAGTAGTTTAATGTTACCAAGCTAAGGGTATATTTCTGGTTTAAACCCACGTAGAATTAGTTTTAGTACTTGTGCCTATTCCGTAAAACATTTATAAAAACAGCGCATGTATTCTCAGTCCCAAAATATATATAAAAGGGAGCAAATGAAACTCACCATACTGTATTTTGTAGTAAAAATACATATAACATCATTGAACAAGTGTAAGGTTGGCCTCGGATTCACGAACCTAAATTATTTATATATATTTACATGTTGGTCAATATTTGTCTAACAATTTAGGTTAAGTCGTAGTGTACCACAATCCTAATGCTCGAGATTATCATGCAAAGGTTAACAACGAACGTTTTGACCCAAAATGTCTTCAAAATATATATACATGTTTAATATATGACTTAAATATAGTCATACTATATAATTAAATAAGTTTATCAAATGTTTATTAAAGTAATTAATAAAAGTCATTTGTTAATAATAATTTATACCAAAGTCTATATATGATAAAAAATATATTTTTATACATTTAAATAATAAATTTTTATAAGGTTCACTTAATATCATAAAAATATAGTGATATGTATTATTAATTATGTTACGAGTGGTAAAAGTATCTTTGTATTACATATTTATTTGATAAAATAATATTGATAATAATAATAATAATAACGATGATAACAATAACGATAACGATAATTATTTTAACAATAATACTTTAAAAGTATAGATATTTCAATTGAAGATATCTTTTAATCCATTCATCAAAACCATACGATATCTAAATGAAAACATGCATATCTTATATCTTATCTCAACCGCATACATAATTAATTCAAGATTCAACATAACCTATCTAGGGGCAATATCAAAAGTACAAGCATGCATAATTCTATTTTCTCGAGCACTAGTCAGGGATACACTATTAATATGTAAAAATTAATTTACGAGTACTCACGTATCAATATTGAGATTCAATATTGTAGGAAAGGTAATTGCTAAATTGACTTCCCGAGCATACTCATGAACCAAACCCATCACCTCCATGGCTATAACCCATAATTTCCTTAGCTCTATCCCGCTCGAAAAACAATTTCAAAATCACTCGGACAGCACTCCGTCGTAATATTTTATGTATAAATATTACTAATAATAATACTACTTAATAATAATAATAAGATTGATAATAAGTGTAATAATAATAATAATAATAATATAAATACTAATGATAATATGCGTAGTAAAAATTTAATGAGCCAGAATGAGAAATTGATCTTTCATATATATAGATTAATAAAATAATAATATAATAATTTTGAAAAGAAATATAATAATATAATAATATTGAAATAGAATATAATAATATAATATTATAATAAAGTAATAATATAATAATATTAAAATAATATAATAATAAAAGGAATCAAACGTGTTTAATTATAATAATATAATAATATAATAAATTAATAAAATAATAATATAATAATATTGAAATAGAATATAATAATATAATAATAAATTTAGAATCAAATTTGAATCGTAAATTTTTAAAAAGTCATATTTATTAAATACTTCAGGGGTATATTATGTAACTTATAATTAATAATTTCTATCATGTCACTTTCATGTGAATAGTAAATTAATTAATTTCATTTCATTTACTATTCATATAAATAGTAAATGAATTAATTTCGATTCAACTATTTAAGCTATACATTGTTGTACGTTGTGCTTTACAAATTGTACATTTTTAATTTAACTTCGTTTCTTAAAAAAAATTACAAAAATTATATCATAAAAATAAAACGACTTAATACGTAAAATTTTAATTTGAAATAGCATCGTTTAAGAAGGTAAATCATATATAAATCATGACGGGTTCGAGTTTTAAATTATAGGTTGTTCGTGAATCGTCAGGCATGGTTAAAGGGTAATTGGTTACCTGAATATAGATTTCAAACTTTCTAGACTCAATATTAGGGTTTTTGCTTATCGTGTCGGAAACATATAGAGATTTGAGTTTAAATTTGGTCGGAAATTTCCGGGTCGTTACAGTACCCACCCGTTAAAGAAATTTCGTCCCCGAAATTTGTAGAGGTTGTCATAAATAACAATAGGAATGTTTTGATGACGAATAATAGAGTTTTATCATTATCGGAAGATATGGATAAAACGATTCGATCATGTGAAGCGCACGAGTGAAACTATTATAAAAGAGTGAAATGAGTGAATATGGAATTGTTTTAACCGATGACGTGATTCGGATTGATTTCCAGAATTTAAGGGATTTAAAGAAAATCTTATGTAATAAGATTTGGTTCTTCGACGATTTAGGAAACATGATCTCCTTTGATTTAATGCGGTAATCTGTTTCGATTTCTTTGTCGGATATTTCACTATAAATCCACCTCCTTCCCTTCCTTACTTCCATACCTCACATCTCCTTCTCTTCCTCCTCTAATTCATACCTTAAGGTATTCTTTAAAATGCTTCATCCTGTTCTGATTTTTGTTATACTTCTAACTTTCATATCTTTCATTCTTCTCTTTCATCTACCGCCAGAAGAATCTATTCACTTTTATGATTTTCTTGGAATTATAATGTTTCTAATTCTCCCGTGTCTTTACGTCGCCATACGTATTGATATACACAGTTTGTAGTTTCTGGGTGGTTATTGGGTTTGATATCTTTCCTTATACTTCGATGTTCCTGCTCCTGTTTTCCATAATCATTGTCATCCATAGTTAATACTCTCTTCTATTTGCTGCGATTTATACTCCAATTTCTATTTCGGGACATTGTCCTTTCGTTTCTTCTTCCCGTCCTCAAGTCAAGTGAATAATGATCCGGAATTCGTAGGTATGAACATAGCTATTGCTCTTAGAAAGAAATGGTAATGGAATGATTTTGATTTGTCAAATTACCAGAATGTTCTGGAAAAGACCGGATCATCAAGAGAATATTTTCTTGATATGTTTAGAGATTAGATAAAATGTAAGAGCCGTGTAACATGGCACATGATGATGGTACTGTAAATCATCACATTCCATTAGAAACTCAACATGACTTACTGTAATATAATGAAGTTGATCAAGTTTCATTATATTATACTAATTCATGCATCAATTCCTAACACTACTTCAAAACATTCATATTTTAAACTCGAAGGTTTTAGAACTTAGAAACTAACACAGTTTCTTTTATGTTGTAACGCAGATGTTACGGAGAGATAGATGATTTCAGATAAGAATAGTTGTGAAAATATCTCTAGAAATATTGAGGATATTTATAATGGAAGATACGATAATATCTTGGAATTTCTAATATCAAGGATGATGATGAAGATTTACCCGTAAGGGTTTAGATTCAGAAGCAAGGTGTTCGCTAAAGATTTCAGCAGGCACCGAATCATTTGGATCCCTTGAAGTCAAACTTATTCTTTGTAATTTGTTTACGGCTTCCTTCATAATTTCGCATAATCCGCTTGTTGGTACCAATTTTTCTATTGAGCGTTTCTAATACTCCATTCTTTATCATCAACTTTTGGACAGTGAGACCATCTACAACATGCTGCTTCGTCAGCATTCTCAAAGTTAACGGATCTGGGTCATCGGTTATCAAACTGTGGTGGTTTCAGGAGAATTGTGTTTTTAGATGATTAAACGCTGATGGTAATTTGATAGGATATAAAAGGTTCTCCGGTAACGATGGCGGAAGAGCAATGTATATATATCGAGGTTATACTAAGAGTAATCTTACTGAGAAGTCGAAGTGGAGTTATGACAAAATTGGCTAATTTGGAAGGGAAATGAAAATTTATTTTGGGTAATAATAACACTAAAGGAATTAACACTGCTACGTGTTAAACGTTGACTCCGTCTCCGAGAGTTTTCGAGTGCATAATTATATGCAAGAATCTTTTCTTCCATAGATGAGATGTGGTTGGTTCAACATCTTGATTGAGATATTTCCAAGAATCATGAAAAGATTTGAATGCGGATTGTAATCCTCAAAATACAAATGAGGTTTAGGATAAAATCAAGTGGCAAACTTGAAGAATTGTTTAGTTTCATATGTTATAATCAGCATTTTAACTCATTTTAATTGTCCAAAGTTAGCAGCCCAATAGTCCGATTGTCCAAGGGTCCAATAAATTCATATATAAATTAGATATATAATATTCGAATTAATTAATATGTATCGTGACCCGTGTACCGGTCTCAGTGTTGATCACAACTCAAAGTATATATATATTTTGGAATCAACTCCGACCCTGTATAGCCAACTCCCACATTCACATATAGAGTATCTGCGGTTGTTCCGAATTATATATATAGATGGGTCGATATGATAAGTCAAAACCTTGTATACGTGTCCCGTTATTTAAAATGTGTAAAATAAATAAATATATATCATGACCTATTATACAACATGTTGTCTCAGAATTAATCCGACGTGTTGTTGTACATGTGTCCCGACGGTATGCAGAAATTAAATGACGATAAATAAAATTGCGAGAATGTAAATTGCGATAAATTAAATGTTAACTAGGAACAGTTAGCGTGGATTCCTAACAATATTTCAATTTATTAGTTCGTTTGTTTCTAACACATTTTTATCATGTCCAATGTTTTCTTCATTATGCCACTTGTTGGATTCGGATATGTAAAAATCCAAATACTAGATTTGAATAGAAATGGTTATTCTGGGGTGAACGGATACATATATCAGTGATTGTAAGTAGGATAGCAAAGGACCGTTGAATCAGATTCGAAGAATGTACAGTGTAACTTATCAATGTGAAATCTAAATATTCCTCGGGTACTACCTACCCGTTAAAATATTTTCATCATTAATAGTTTGTACGAAAGAATTTTTAGTTACAATCTTTACGAAAATATACTTGCATATATATTTTATTCGGATGTAATTATGAATTTAATGAGTCAATAAAATATTCAACTCATTTGATTTATCGTTATCACTAGATTACATATCTCTAAAACATTAGAGGTTACATAATCGTCATGTCGAATGAAGATAAATAATTTAGAACGATACGTAAAGAGAAGGTAATCGGTGTAGAATGATATGTAGAACAAGGATCATATTCGATGTTCAAATGATGATGTTGCTGGTGGTGCTGGTTATGCTGCCTGTGCTGCGGCTGGTGTTTGTAACCTTCGCACCGTGTTCTCCAAAGCCGTCACACGAGCGCGAAGTTCATTAACTTCTTCTCTTACACCGGGATGATTGACGGTTGGGGTGAGCGAATGAACAAGATCTGAAATGTGGGATAGTATATAATCGTGACGAGATACTCGAGAAATGAGAGAGAAAATAGTTTCTCGGACGGGTTCGCCGGTAAGGGCTTCAGATTCATCGCCAATAGGGCAATTCAATGGATGGAAGGGATCACCTTCTTCTTGTCTCCAATAATGTACTATATTACGAACCCATCCCCAATTCATCCAGAATAGATGATGAGAGATTGGTTGATCCATTCCGGTGACGCTGCCTTCGGAGCTCGAATGAAAATCCATATCGGCATAACTGTCAGAATCGGAGGAATTCGAACTAGATGCAGAATCCATCTCGTATAGTCGGGGAAATGAATTTTTGGTATAGAATAGGTTGTAGGATTTAGATTTGGTATTCTTCAATACATAGTTTACATATGTATATATATTACCAAAATCCCATAAATTACGGAGGAATCTTTGAAAAATGTCATTCAAAGTTCACAGTAGCAGATATGCCAGGATAAAATTTCGTCTATACACTATTATGTAATAACTGCAAGAAAACGCGTTTAGACTAAAGAATAATAAGCAGGTAGTTTCTTAGGATAGTAGTAAATGATTTCCGACTAAAAATGATAAGCAAAACTTTTGACATGCAAACACGGTCGAAGTCCAGACTCACTAATGTATCCTAACGACTTATCAATTAGACACACTAATGCAGACCTGGTTCGCTAAGACCACCGCTCTGATACCACCTGTCATGACCCGTCCTAATCCTCCTGGACGAAGTCATCAACATTTGGTCCCATTGCGATGATCGACTGCAAGTAATGTCCTTAAAATGAGCAAATGCACAGCGGAAGACTTAATTCGTACCTGAGAATAAACATGCTTAAAAGTGTCAACCAAAAGGTTGGTGAGTTCATAGGTTTATCATATACAGTCATAAAATTCAGTAATTTTTGATAGACCACAAGATTTCAGTTTCATAAATATATGTACACTCGCAAGTGTATAAAAGTATTCTATAAGTTGTAGGCACTCGGTAACAAGCCTTAACGTTCTTGTTTTACCCTCTGAAGTACACCAGATCAGGTGTGTTTAAAATAACCTCGAAGTACTAAAGCATCCCATAGTCAGGATGGGGTTTGTCAGGCCCAATAGATCTATCTTTAGGATTCGCGCCTACCGTACATAGACAAGTAGTTTAATGTTACCAAGCTAAGGGTATATTTCTGGTTTAAACCCACGTAGAATTAGTTTTAGTACTTGTGCCTATTCCGTAAAACATTTATAAAAACAGCGCATGTATTCTCAGTCCCAAAATATATATAAAAGGGAGCAAATGAAACTCACCATACTGTATTTTGTAGTAAAAATACATATAACATCATTGAACAAGTGTAAGGTTGGCCTCGGATTCACGAACCTAAATTATTTATATATATTTACATGTTGGTCAATATTTGTCTAACAATTTAGGTTAAGTCGTAGTGTACCACAATCCTAATGCTCGAGATTATCATGCAAAGGTTAACAACGAACGTTTTGACCCAAAATGTCTTCAAAATATATATACATGTTTAATATATGACTTAAATATAGTCATACTATATAATTAAATAAGTTTATCAAATGTTTATTAAAGTAATTAATAAAAGTCATTTGTTAATAATAATTTATACCAAAGTCTATATATGATAAAAAATATATTTTTATACATTTAAATAATAAATTTTTATAAGGTTCACTTAATATCATAAAAATATAGTGATATGTATTATTAATTATGTTACGAGTGGTAAAAGTATCTTTGTATTACATATTTATTTGATAAAATAATATTGATAATAATAATAATAATAACGATGATAACAATAACGATAACGATAATTATTTTAACAATAATACTTTAAAAGTATAGATATTTCAATTGAAGATATCTTTTAATCCATTCATCAAAACCATACGATATCTAAATGAAAAGTTTATAGTTTTTCGTCAGCTTTCCAACGACATGCATATCTTATATCTTATCTCAACCGCATACATAATTAATTCAAGATTCAACATAACCTATCTAGGGGCAATATCAAAAGTACAAGCATGCATAATTCTATTTTCTCGAGCACTAGTCAGGGATACACTATTAATATGTAAAAATTAATTTACGAGTACTCACGTATCAATATTGAGATTCAATATTGTAGGAAAGGTAATTGCTAAATTGACTTCCCGAGCATACTCATGAACCAAACCCATCACCTCCATGGCTATAACCCATAATTTCCTTAGCTCTATCCCGCTCGAAAAACAATTTCAAAATCACTCGGACAGCACTCCGTCGTAATATTTTATGTATAAATATTACTAATAATAATACTACTTAATAATAATAATAATAAGATTGATAATAAGTGTAATAATAATAATAATAATAATATAAATACTAATGATAATATGCGTAGTAAAAATTTAATGAGCCAGAATGAGAAATTGATCTTTCATATATATAGATTAATAAAATAATAATATAATAATTTTGAAAAGAAATATAATAATATAATAATATTGAAATAGAATATAATAATATAATATTATAATAAAGTAATAATATAATAATATTAAAATAATATAATAATAAAAGGAATCAAACGTGTTTAATTATAATAATATAATAATATAATAAATTAATAAAATAATAATATAATAATATTGAAATAGAATATAATAATATAATAATAAATTTAGAATCAAATTTGAATCGTAAATTTTTAAAAAGTCATATTTATTAAATACTTCAGGGGTATATTATGTAACTTATAATTAATAATTTCTATCATGTCACTTTCATGTGAATAGTAAATTAATTAATTTCATTTCATTTACTATTCATATAAATAGTAAATGAATTAATTTCGATTCAACTATTTAAGCTATACATTGTTGTACGTTGTGCTTTACAAATTGTACATTTTTAATTTAACTTCGTTTCTTAAAAAAAATTACAAAAATTATATCATAAAAATAAAACGACTTAATACGTAAAATTTTAATTTGAAATAGCATCGTTTAAGAAGGTAAATCATATATAAATCATGACGGGTTCGAGTTTTAAATTATAGGTTGTTCGTGAATCGTCAGGCATGGTTAAAGGGTAATTGGTTACCTGAATATAGATTTCAAACTTTCTAGACTCAATATTAGGGTTTTTGCTTATCGTGTCGGAAACATATAGAGATTTGAGTTTAAATTTGGTCGGAAATTTCCGGGTCGTTACAACTATCGACTGTGGACTAATAACATTGGACAATTAAAAGGAATTAAAATATTGATTATAACATATGAAACTAAACATTCTTCAAGTTTGCCACTTGAATTCATCATAAACTTCATTTGTATCTCGACGATTACAATATGCTTTCAAATCTTTCATGATTCTTGAAACCTCTCAATTAAGAAACAACTGGGAAGATGAACCAACCGCACTTCATCTATGGAATAAAAGATTTACGCATATAGTTATGCACCTGAAAACTCCTGGACCCTAAGTAAAAATTTAACACGTCTGTGTTAGCTCCTTTGGCATTGTTATTACCGAAAATAACATTGCAACTCTTTTTCAAATTAGCCAATTTTATCACAGCTTTAACAAATCAACTTCAACTTCCATTCGAATTAGCCTTATTATAACATCGATATATAAGTTTGTCTGTTGTCATCGTTACCAGAGAACCGTTTATATTTCACCACATTAGCAGTAAAATTACCAGCAACTTCAATGAATTTGGACTTTCTGAAAAATCATTATATTCATTGAAACCCCATCTTGTATTCATCTATAGCCTGTAACAATAATTGCCATACCAATTACTGGGAATCAGCAATCAGTATTTCGAATCTCGTAGCATTTCTACATCAATAGTTATATGTATACATATAACAATTATCTCCTAAGATTACGATCTTCAATTCTGAAATTTTGAAAAGGCACCCAGTTTACGAATCGATACTCTGAATGTTGGAAAAGCTCAGAAACGTTGGAACTGGAAAACGGATAAAGTTAACCATGAAGGAGACCAAGGACAAATACAAGGACCATACCCTATATTCAAAGAATCCAGATAATTCTGGATCCGTTGAAATTTTTAGAGAATATCTTGCTCCGAAGTCATGTTAAAATCTTGCGGAAAATCTTTCTCCATCAACCATCGAACTTAGAAATTCCAAGATATCATCATCAATATCTTCGATATTTCTGAGGATATTTTCATAAATATTCTCGTCCGAAATTATATACCTCTTCGTGCTTCCTGTGTATCATTATATTGGAAACATTCAATAGAAAATTTAATACCGAAAAGCAGATTATGCGAAACTATGAAGAAAGCCGTGGATAAATCACAAAGAATAAGTTTGACTTCAAAGAATCTAAATGATTCAATGTCTGCTAAAGTCTTTAGTGAATATCTTGCTCCTTACTCTAAACCCTTGCAGACAATAGTTTCTATCATCCTCTGATCTTAGATATTCCGAGATATTATCCTATCTTTCATTATAAATATCCTCCATATTTCTGGAGATATTTTTATAACTATTCTTATCTGAAATCATTAATCTCTTCGTGCTATCAGTATTACATCATATAGAAACTGTTAGTTTCTATATTCCGTAAACTTTCGAGCTTAAAATATGAATGTTATTGAAGTAATGTTGGGAATTGATGCATGAGTTAGTATAATATAATGACACTTGATCAACGTGATTATATTACAGTAAGTCATGCTGAGTTTCTAATGGGACGTGATGATTCACTGATCATAACGTCATCATGTGCCATGTTACATAACTCTGTCATTCTGATTAACTTCTGAACATATCAAGAAAGTATATTCTTGATAGTTCTATTCTCAGTGAATCTGGTATTTTGACAAATCAAATCGTGCTATTACGTTCCTTCTTATTTAGAACATTAATAATGTTCATTCTGAAACTTATATCTGCGAATTCTGGACCATTACAAGAGATGCCAAATCGCCAGAAGAAGAAACGAAGGGACGAAGCTCTGAAATAGAAATTGGAGTATAAATCGCAGCAAATAGGAGGGAGTATTAACTGTGGATGACAATGATTATAGGAAAACAGAAAGGGGGACATTGAAATATAAGGAGAGATATAAAGCCCGATAACAACGCATAAATTACAAATCGTGTATATTAATGTTTATCGCAACATAAAGACAAGGGAGAATTAAAAGCACTATAACCATAAGAGCAAAGTAGAAGTAAGCAGATTCCTCGGGTGGAAGTTGGAAAAGGAGAATGATTGTTACGATAATAAGGATAAGGACAAGGATTAGAACTAGATTAAGCATTTCCACAATCTTTTGGATGTATGAACTAAGGAAGAGAGTATGGGAATGGTGAGAATAATGGAACAGAAGAAGTTCATTTATAGTGGAAATACCGGACAGAGCAATCGAGGCAGATCATCGCATTTAATTAAAGAGATCTTAATTTCCTTATTCACCAAAGAATCAGATTTTATATATTTCCAAAGATTTTCTTTAAATCCCTTGAATTCCGGAATTCAACCGAGACAATGTCAAAAGATGGGACGAATATTATTTTCTAAATTCAACCAAGACAACGTCAAAAGTTAAGACACACCTTATGTTCTAAATTCAACCCTGGTTATGTCAAAAGCTAAGACGAATCTCTATTTCTTCATTTCACTCTTTCGTGATAGCTTCACTCGTACGCTTCGAATAATCGAATTATTTTATCCACGTTACACCCTGTGATAAAATTCTATTTATCAACTCATATTTGTCATGAAAACATTTTTATTGTTAGCCATGACGACCTCGATCAAATTTCGGGACGAAATTTCTTTTAACGGGTAGGTACTGTGATGACCCGAGAATTTTGACCAAATTTAAACTTAATCTTTATATTATTCCGACACGATAAGAAAAATCTGTAATGTTGAAATATCAAAAACTTTGAACTATGTTCGTATAATCAAATACCCTTTGACCATGCCGATGATTCACGAACATTTATTTGTAAATAAAAATGTATATGTAAATGAAAGTATATATGTATATTAAATTAAAATTATAAAATATAATTTAAGCATTTGAATTAAATATGTAAAATAGAATACAAAATAAATAAGTGTAAAATTAAAATGAATCTATATGTAAATATATATGATTTACATGACTAATTATTATTGTATGTATATATATATATATATATATATATATATATATATATATATATATATATATATATATATATATATATATATATATATATATATATATATATATATACAATTTATGAATAATAAATAATAAAGGTTATCATATTATATATAATGTATTTATAATATATAAAATAAATTAAATTATAGTTGTTATAATAATATCATTACCTGCACTTTTATAGATATCCATATTAATAATACTATGATATAAACATGAAGTTTGATGTATATAAATTGTTATATTATTATTTCCATCAGTATTATAATTATCATTAATAAAATTAATGTTGTCATAATTAGTAGTATTATTAGTATTACGAATGATATTATTATTACCATTTTTAAAATTAATATCATTATTATTATCATTATATTAAGATTTTTATTGTTATTTATATAACCATTGTTATCTTTATTTATTATTAATAATGTTATCATATTATCTTTATCAATATTAGTAATAATATAAATTAATATTATTATTATTATTATTAATAATAATATTGTAGATATTATTATCAATAATATTATTATATTATTATAAACCGTTATTATTTTTATTACATTAAGTGTGTTATTATAATTATATTTACAAATTAATAAGAGTAAATATAAAATACAAATAATATATTTACAGATGTATAAAAATAGTTTTACCAATATATATATATAAATATAATACACATATATATATAAATAAATACATATACAAATTTTATATATACATACAAATATAAATACGACTAAATATATAGAAAAATTTGGTATTCCCTTTCCAATCACTTTTAAACTTTAAGGAGTTTGTTTTCTATCTCAAATCAAGATTCTCAGTCGACTTTTCCACACATACAATGCCAAAATCAGTTTCAAGTCGTGGTCACTTTTATTTTTTTATACTACTGAGTTATTCCTCGTGACAACCCATTCATTACCATAAATCAAATCGATATCTCAGTTTTCTTAACTAATTCATTTGATTTCTCAACCCTCTGTATCGAATATAACCCTCACTGATTGTTAAAATTTTAGAAGGTAAGTAATTTTTTTTTTAAAAAAACGTCGCTACCTCTGTTACGACATGTTTTAAGCAAAAGCTCAATCGCGAATGAATTTTAAAAATCTAAAAATACAGTTCTGCCAGGAATCATCTCTTTAAACTATCTGCAAAATTTCCCATTCCAATTCCTTCTATCGATCACAAATTTTTTGAGTCAAACCTTATTATCAAAAAGTCAACTCGTCTGTTCTTCATGAAATTCAACTTCCTGTTTTTAATTCAAGTACAATTGAAGATTTAGATAGTTTCTATAAATCGTTTACAACATCTTTCATATTATAAATTTTATCTAAAACGATTTAGATTTCGAAATTGGGATTTGAGTTTATATTTTTTTTTACGAAACAGTTCCATTTGTTCTATCTGTATAATTTTTTTTTTCATTCTGTTAATGTAAATTCGCAATTAGAGGATAACATTATTTAGGTTTTAAAAGAAAATAAATCAAATAGATAGCTGATGTTGGGGTGGATTGATAGTCGACGGGGAACCAAGAGGTAGAAGGAGAACAGTTTATTCATACGAGTTATATATATTTAGAAGGGATGTTTATTCAGAAAACAGGCAACAGCTTGATGGTTTAGAGTGTTAGCGGGTTTCGAGAGGTCGCGGGTTCGAGGCCGGCTTGTGCCATTTTTTTTTAAAAACCGATTTCCTTGAGGTAGGACTTCCATTTTTATTATAATTATGATTATTATTATAATTATTATTATTGTTATTATTATTATTATTATTATTATTATTATTATTATTATTATTATTATTATTATTATTATTATTATAAATATTATATTATTGTTATTAGGATTGTTAATATCATTATAATTGTTATTATTATTATTAACTTGTATTATTGTTAAATGTAATTAGTATTATCATTATTTCAAATATTATTAATTTCGTTAATATTAGTACTTGTAACATTTCATAATTATAAGTATAATTATTATCGTTAACCTAGGTATTATCATTAGTATTATCGTTATTATTGATAAAGTTAATAATATTTTTACTAGTAAATCATTACCATCAAAAAAAAAAAAAAAAAAACTATCATTTTAACAAATAAACATTTTGTATGTAAAATATACTTATTTTATATGCTACAACTATATTAATATTTCATATAGCTAGATATCAGACATATTGTTGTTATTTAAATAAATACTTACATATAACAAACTTTCATTTTTTTTAAACATAAATATATTAATATAACTAAATGAATAAATATCAATTATTTTAAATGTATATATACAGAGTAAATACATATAACATATAACTTAAGATATAATATATAGAAACAAAGTATATGTTTTAAAATAGAATTTAGTAAACCCTATATAACTACAAATATATAATTAATATATAAATGAAATTATGTAATTTTCACTATATGTTTTAATAGATATACAAATGATATAGGTTCGTGAATCCGAGGCCAACCCTGCATTATTTAGTTGTTCATTGACGTCATATGTATTTTTACTACAAAATACAGTATTGTGAGTTTCATTTGCTCCCTTTTTAAATGCTTTTGCAATATATATTTTTGGGACTGAGAATACATGCGCTGCTTTTATAACTGTTTTACGAAATAGACACAAGTAATCGAAACTACATTCTATGGTTGAATTATTAAACCGAATATGCCCCTTTTTAGTCTGGTAATCTAAGAGTTAGGGAACAGACACCCTAATTGACGTGAATCCTAAAGATAGATCTATCGGGCCCAACAAGCCCCATCCAAAGTACTGGATGCTTTAGTACTTCGAAATTTATATCAAGTCCGAAGGAGGATCCTGGAATGATGGGGATATTCTTATATGCATATTGTGAATGTCGGTTACCAGGTATTCAATCCATATGAATGATATTTTTGTCTCTATGCATGGGACGTATGTTTATGAGAAATGGAAATATGAAATCTTGTGGTCTATTAAAATTATGAAATGATTATTTATGATGAACTAATGAACTCACCAACCTTTTGGTTGACACTTGAAAGCATGTTTATTCTCAGGTATGAAAGAAATCTTCCGCTGTGCATTTACTCATTTTAGAGACATTACTTGGAGTCATTCATGACATATTTCAAAAGACGTTGCATTCGAGTCGTTGAGTTCATCAAGATTATTATTAAGTCATTTATAGTTTAGATAAATTATGAAATGGTATGCATGTCGTTAACTTTCAATGTAAATGAAAGTTTGTCTTTTAAAAACGAATGTAATGTTTGTAAAATGTATCATATAGAGGTCAAGAACCTCGCGATGTAATCAACTGTTGTGAATCGTTTATAATCGATGTGGACTTCGTCCTGATGGATTAGGACGGGTCTTCACAGCATATATAATCTGCTGAAATTAATTTACCGTTTGCTAATTCGAGTAAAAATTTACTATCCAACGGCGTCAATGGACAACTTAATTTAGCACAAAAATCTCTACTCATATAGCTTCTATCCACACCCGAATCAAATAAAACGTAAGCAGATTTATTGTTAATAAGAAATGTACCCGTAACAAGCTCCGGGTCTTCCTGTGCCTCTGCCGCATTAATATTGAAAACTCTTCCGCGGCCTTGTCCATTCGTGTTCTCCTGGGTCGGGCAATTTCTAATAATGTGGCCCGGTTTTCCACATTTATAACAAACTACATTAGCATAACTTACTCCGACACTACTTTCTCCGTCATTACTCATTCTGACACCATTTGTTCCTTTCGTTCTGTTAACCCCTGGTCCGTAGACCTGCGCTATGACCATTTCTTTTACACTTGTTGCAAAATTTGGTGCAGAACACCGAGTGATACTTTTCACACCTTTGGCATAGCTGCTTCTAATTGTTGTTGTTGTTGTGGTTGTTATTGTTGTTGGGATGATTGTTATAGTTGTTGTTGTTGTTGTGCCGTTTGTTGTAGTTGCGATTGATGTTGCGATTGTTGGGATAGTTGTTGTTGTTTTGGTGACACTTATCACCGTTTTCCTCCCACTTTCTTTTGACTAGCTTCACGTTAGCCTCTTCGGCCGTCTGTTCTTTAATTCTTCCCTCAATCTGGTTCACTAGTTTGTGAGCCATTCTACATGCCTTTTGTATGGAGGCAGGCTCGTGTGAACTTATATCTTCTTGGATTCTCTCCAGTAACCCTTTCACAAACGCGTCGATCTTCTCTTCCTCATCTTCGAACGCTCTCGGACACAATAGGCACAATTCTGTGAATATCTTTCGTACAAAGTAATATCGAATCCCTGTGTTCGTAACCCTCTAAGTTCTGACTTGAGCTTATTGACCTCGGTTCTGGGATGGTACTTCTCGTTCATCAAGTGCTTGAATGCTGACCACGGTAGCGCGTAAGCAACATCTTGTCCCACTTGCTTTAGATAGGTATTCCACCATGTTAACGCAATACCTGTGAAGGTATGCGTAGCGTACTTCACATTGTCTCCTTCAGCACACTTACTTATGGCAAACACCAATTCAACTTTCTCGGTCCACCGTTTCAATCCGATTGGTCCTTCGGTCCCATCAAATTCTGAAGGTTTGCAGACAGTGAATTCCTTGTAGGAGCATCCTACACGATTTCTTATGCTGTTAGATGTATTGCTAGATTCAGAGTTATTGTTGGTATGTAGCGCGGCCTGTACTGCTGCTATGTTTGAAGCAAGAAAGGCACGAAGTTCTTTTTCGCTCATATTCAAGGTGTGTCGAGTAGTCGGTGCCATTTCCTTCAAAATAGTCAAATGAAACAAGTTAATCATACAGAATATTAAGAGTAGTCAATAGTATCTCGTAGCATAATATGAACTCATTTATAAAAGCTTTTTCTTCATATTAGCATTTTATAAGTTTAAATTCGGGTACTACCTACCCGTTAAGTTCATACTTAGTAGCAAATATACAATTCAACTACTACAATTCCATATGAAAAACTGATTATAATAATATATCACATACAAATATTCTTCAAACTTACAACTTCGCTATATTACATATAACATGAAATATAGTACACTATGATACAGGACAGTTTTGAAGATAAATCTAGTTAATACGCAAGTTGTTCAGCAAAGGAAATAAAGACACGTAATTCAAAAGTCCAGAAACAAGTCATGCATTCTGGTTTTACTAAGATGACTTCCCATCCTTGGTCTTGTGGAAAATAACCGTTATGACCATTGGCTAGGCAGCATGTTGTAATGTCGTCAAAAGGACGATGGTTTCGTAATATCCAACAGCCCCGTAATAATCTAAAAACCTTGTTTCTCACCCCAACTACTGAATCCGTCACTTGTGGGAAGGTTTTATTTAAAAGCTGCAATCCGATGTTCTTTTTCTCACTTTGGTAAGAAGCGAACATCACTAACCCGTAAGCATAACATGATTCTTTATGTTGCATGTTAGAAGCTCTTTCTAATTCACGAAATCGTATGTTGGGATATGTTGAGTCAAAATAGGTTCTTAACCCGTAGCGTAAAATTGCATTTGGGTTCCCCACATTTAATGCTTTAAAGAAAATACGGCGTAACTTAAAGTCTCCCCAATGTGATATACCCCACCTATCAAAGGAAAGCCTTTTATAAACTAAGGCATTTCTAGAAAGTCTTTCAAATGTTTGACAAGTTAATTTCACCATAACTAAATGTGCTGATGAATTCTGACCGACTCTAGACAAGATTTCCTCAATCATATCCTCTGGTAGGTCTTCTTAAATATTCGGTTGTCTACCCTTAACTTCCATTTTTTTTTATACTATAAAATAGACAAGGATTAGATTCGTAATAACAAACAATACAAGCAATTTTTACATAGAACGTAAAAGTACAAGCACACTACAATACATTTATTACACAACATGCTCACACCCCTCTAATCTAAATCACTGGTTTCTTCTTCTTCGGACTTGGTTCTTTTTCCTAATGTTCTAGGGATATATGATGTTCCTCTAATACGAGTCATCGTTTTCCACATTGGTTTAGAAAAACCTGGTGGTTTAGAGGTTCTCGGGTTATTGTCACGATATTGAAAATACGGGTGTTGACGGTACATATAAAGTTCATCGGGGTCGGAATCAGATTTCTCTATTTTGATGCCTTTTCCCTTATTATTTTTTTTGCCTCATTAAGTTGGTTCGGGGTAATTTCTATAACCTCATCGGAATCCTCATCAGGATCCGATTCATCAGAAAATTTGTAATTTTCCCAATATTTTGCTTCCTTAGCGGAAACACCATTGACCATTATTAACTTTGGTCCATTGGTTGAGGATTTTCTTTTATTTGACCGGTTTTCTGTGGTTCCTACTATTCCCCCCTCCGGAACCTCTTCTTCTTTCGGTTCCTCTTCTTCTAGTTCCTCTTCTTCCGGTTCCGTTTCCTCTTCTTCCGGTTCTTCGGGAACTTGTGAATCTTGCCAATATATATTCGACTCTTCGTTATTATTAGGTGAGTCAATGGGATTTGTGCTAGAGGTAGACATCTATCACACAATATCAAACATGTTAAGAGATTAATATATCACATAATATTTACATGTTAATAATATATAGTTTCCAACAAAAATGTTAAGCAATCATTTTAAAGAAAACACGATCGAAGTCCAGACTCATTAATGAATCATAACAAACTCGATAAGACACACTAATGCAAATTTTCTGGTTCTCTAAGACCAATGCTCTGATACCAACTGAAATGTCCCATTCATATTGATTATAAACGTTCCATATTAATTGATTTCTTTGCGAGGTTTTGACCTCTATATGAGACGTTTTTCAAAGACTGCATTCATTTTTAAAACAACCATAACCTTTATTTTATCAATAAAGGTTTAAAAAGCATTACGTAGATTATCAAATAATGATAATCTAAAATATACCGTTTACACACGACCATTACATAATGGTTTACAATAGAAATATATTACATCGACATATGTTTCTTGAATGCAGTTTTTACACAATATCATACAAACATGGACTCCAAATCTTGTCCTTATTTTAGTATGCAACAGTGGAAGCTTTTAGCATTCACCTAAGAATAAACATGCTTTAAACGTCAACACAAATGTTGGTGAGTTATAGGTTTAACCTATATATATCAAATTGTAACAATAGACCACAAGATTTCATATTTCAATACACATCCCATACATAGAGATAAAAATCATTCATATGGTGAACACCTGGTAACCGACATTAACAAGATGCATATATAAGAATATCCCCATCATTCCGGGACACCCTTCGGATAAGTTATAAATTTCGAAGTACTAAAGCATCCGGTACTTTGGATGGGGTTTGTTAGGTCCAATAGATCTATCTTTAGGATTCGCGTCAATTAGGGTGTCTGTTCCCTAATTCTTAGATTACCAGACTTAATAAAAAGGGGAATATTCGATTTCGATAATTCAACCATAGAATGTAGTTTCACGTACTTGTGTCTATTTTGTAAATCATTTATAAAACTTGCATGTATTCTCATCCCAAAAATATTAAATTTTAAAAGTGGGACTATAACTCACTTTCACAGATATTTCCTTCCTCGGAAATAAGACTTGGCCACAGATTGATTCACGAACCTATACAAATATGTACATATATATCAAAGTATGATCAAAATATAATTACAACCATTTTTATTATGTTTTAAAGATTTGAGTGTATTAAGTCAGCTCTCGTCGTTAGTAACATACAACTAGTTGTCCACAGTTAGATGTACATAAATAAATCGATATATATTATCTTGAGTCAATCCACGACCCAGTGTATACACGTCTCAGGTTAAATCACAACTCAAAGTATATATATTTTTGGAATCAACCTCAACCCTGTATAGCTAACTCTAACATTACTGCATATTGAGTGTCTATGGTTGTTCCAAATAATATATATACATGGGTCAATATGATATGTCAAAATATTTGCATACGTGTCTATGGCATCCCAAGATTACATAATATATTAGAATACATGTATAATACAATATAAGTTAGCTAGGATATGATTTGTATAGATTTGTTAAACATTTCCCGTAGCTAAAAAGATCAAAAATATCCAATCTTGTTTTACCCATAACTTCTTCATTTTAAATCCGTTTTGAGTGAATCAAATTGCTATGGTTTAATATTGAACTCTAATTTAAGAATCCAAACAAAAAAAGTATAGGTTTATAGTTGGAAATTTAAGTTACATGTCAATTACTAAAGAGGTAGTCATTTTCATCGAAAGAACGACAACTTGATGACCATTTTGAAAAACATACTTTCACTTTGAGTTTAACCAAGATTTTTTTATATAGTTTCATATTCATATGAAAAATCATTTTTCCAGAAGAACAACTTTTAAATCAAAGTTTATCATAGTTTTTAATTATCCAAACCAAAACAGCCCCCGGTTTCACTACGACGGCGTATATCCGATTTTATGGTGTTCATCGTGTTTCCAGGTATTAAATCATTAGGTTAGCATATCATATAGATATAGAACATGTGTTTAGTTTATTTTAAAATTCAAGTTATAAGGATTAACTTTTGTTTGCGAACAAGTTTAGAATTAACTAAACTATGTTCTAGTGATTACAAGTTTAAACCTTCGAATAAGATAGCTTTATATGTATGAATCGAATGATGTTATGAACATCATTTCTACCTCAAGTTTTCTGGATAAAACTACTGGAAATGAGAAAAATGGATCTAGCTTCAAAGGATCCTTGGATGGCTTGAAAGTTCTTGAAGCAGAATCATGACACGAAAACAGTTCAAGTAAGATTTTCACTCCAAATAAGATTGTTATAGTTGTAGAAATTGAATCAAAGTTTGAATATGAATATTACCTTGAATTAGAAAGATAACCTACTATAAATAACAAAGATTCCTTGATCTTAGATGATTACTTGGAATGGATTAGAAAGCTTGGAAGTAGACATGCAAACTTGGAAGTATTCTTGATTTTTATGAAACTATACTTATGGAATTTATGAAGAACACTTAGAACTTGAATATGGAACTTGAGAGAGATCAATTAGATGAAGAAAATTGAAGAATGAAAGTGTTTGTAGGTATTTTTGGTAGTTGGTATATGGATTAGCTATAAAGGATATGTAATTTTGTTTTCATGTAAATAAGTCATGAATGATTACTAATATTTTTGTAATTTTATGAGATATTTCATGCTAGTTGCCAAATGATGGTTCCTACATGTGTTAGGTGACTCACATGGGATGCTAAGAGCTGATCATTGGAGTGTATATACCAATAGTACATACATCTAAAAGTTGTGTATTGTACGAGTACGAATACGGGTGCATACGAGTAGAATTGTTGATGAAACTGAACGAGGATGTAATTGTAAGCATTTTTGTTAATTAGAAGTACTTTGATATGTGTCTTAAAGTATTTCAAAAGTGTAAGAATACATATCAAAACACAACATGTATATACATTCTAATGGAGTCGTTAAGTCTTCGTTAGTCGTTACATGTAAGTGTTGTTTTGAAACCTTTAAGTTAACGATCTCAATTAATGTTGTTAACCCAATGTTTATTATATCAAATTAGATGTTAAATTATTATATTATCATGATATTATGATGTATGAATATCTCTTAATATGATATTTACATTAAAATATCGTTACAACGATAATCGTTACATATAAGCCTCGTTTCGTAATTCTTGAGTTAGTAGTCTTGTTTTTACATATGTAGTACATTGTTAACACACTTAATGATATATTTAAATATCATTTTATCATGTTAAATATAGTGTATCAATATCTTAATATGATACATATATATTTAGTAGACGTTATCATAACGATAATCGTTATATATATCATTTCGAGTTTCTTAACTTAGTAATCTCATTTCTTATGTATATCACACATTGTTAATATACTTAGTGAGATACTTACTCATCATAATCTCATGTCAACCATATATATATGTCTATATATACCACAACATGTAGTTTTTACAATTTTGTAACGTTCGTGAATCGCCGGTCAACTTGGGTGATAAATTGTCTATATGAAACTTATTTCATTTAATCAAGTCTTAACAAGTTTGATTTCTTAACACGTTGGAAACATTTAGTCATGTAAATATCAATCTCAATTAATTTATATAAACATGAAAAAGTTCGGGTCACTACATAAGGCACTTGGTCTTTATGAAGATTTTAAGCAGGAACTTGATGAACTTCTCAGAGACACCTACAGACGTTTCAATGGTGTTCTGAATGAACTAAAGAAATGTAAGATCACCAAGGTGAATGTTGAGATTAACATGAAATTTCTGAAAAAGATCAACAATGATTGGTATTAATATGGTACAATCATTCAATCTACCAAAGAGATTGATAAGCTGACCATTCATGAGCTTTTCGGTGTCCTTATGTACTACCAACCCGCCGTGTCTAACTTCAAGCTAATAGGAAAGAGTCAACCTCAAGTGATCCATTTGGTCTCATTACTATGAAGAAACGTCACTCCTACACCACTTCAAAAGTTTTTCCAAGAAAGTGACTGTTGAAGATTCTGCTAATTCTGTAGATCTTGATCTTTCGAAAGTGGATGATTCTTACCTTGAACTGGTCAAGACGGCTGCAATGTTCACCACGGCCTTGAACAAGTACAAGTTTAAAGGTAAATCAATCAATCAACGCAAGAATTTCTCTTCCTCCTCTTACTACAAGAAACCTCAACCTCCGATATCCGAAGATTCCAAGAAGGAAGATTCCCTCTGTTATAACTGTGGTAAAGCTGGTCATTATTCCCATGAATGTAAAATGTCAAAGAAGAAGGATGCATCGTACTACAAAAAGAAGATGGTGATGGCAAAGGTTATGGAAACTGGGGGAGATATGAAACCTGTTGATGATTCTTGGTTCAATTGGACGGACAATTTAGTTGCCAAAGAGGAACATTCTAATTTATGCAAGGTGGCAAAGCTTATTAAAGCAAAGGAAGCAATAGAGAACTCTGAATCAACATCTGATGATGATGATGAGGTACAATTTACTGAAATCCCAACTGATTTTATAAACATGTAAAACATATTGATGAAGAAGTTAGTCTCAATTACAAAAGAAGTAAACGGTGTGAAAAATGAAAACAAATCCTTAAAAGATAAAATCAAACAAAATGAGACTAAATCTTCTTCAATATCAACTTCACAAACAGAAGTGAATCATTTGAGAACATAACTCAGTACATTGGATCCTGAGTTGGAAGAACTAAAAAATCAGTTCTTCTGATTAAAATGAAAGAATAGAATATCGATTAAAATCCGAACGTCATCTGGAAAAAGTTCAATTCCTTGAAAGAGATCTTTCTAACTTAAAGGAATAACATGAACCCATGATTTCCAAATTAAATAAGAAAATCATTTTATTGGAAGACACCTTAACTAAAAAGAAATTGAAAATTTCACTATTGAATAAAGATGTTCTTCAAATGAAAGCTCAAATTGCAAAATATGAAGATAAACTTTACAGAACTGAGCAATCAAAAGCTATAATTGAAATGAAACTTTCAAAGCAAACCATCTTTATGAATACACTGAAAACTATTCATGGTGACAAGTGGGGGGTTGGTTATGAAAATCCCAAAGATGGCATTTCTAAAAAAGTTCGCTGTTTATATAACTGTGATTACATTCAAGCTGGTTTACCAAAGCATTTTGTTCATGCTTCTGATGTTGAAATTGATGATATAATTGGTAATCGTCCATCCATGAAATACCCTCAAATAAGCTTGATGTATAAAAAGATAAATGCTAAAACGAGTAAATTAAATCCTAGATTCTTACAAGAACTAGTTGAAGATGAATAGAGCATGCAGTATGTTGATTATGTGCCTAAATGTAGACTAGTTTACATTCCTACTCTCATGCTAGAAAAATACATTTTGATGCTTGAAAATGAAGTGTTTGGCAAACCTAGTTCTAGCATTACCGTATATGAGGTGTTTGACCAACCAGCTATTGAAGCTAAACCAATTCTACCTGCCTTAATTGCATGTCCTGTACCAAAAGTTCACATCGTTGTAGACATAACACATGAACTAAATGACTTAACCAACAAGTTTGCAGCTAAGTTAGATAACATGGAAAAGGAGTGAAACTTGCTAAGTCATAATTACTAGGTCACAAGGCTTTTGATAAGAAGGTAGAACCTAAGGTAGAACCTCATGATGAACATGATGAAAAGCCTATCAAGACAGATTTGAATCATCTAGTTGATAAAATTGAATAAGAAAATGTTGAATTGCAACTTAGATGTAAATCTTCGAAACGTATGCTTAAAATGTGTGATAAATTGCCTCCACTTCCTAAGATAGAATCTACTTATACTTTTAGGGAAGGTGAAGCCTAGTTTCTAAAAAGACTTATGTCTTGAGATTAAGAGCTTAAATCGCAAAGTTCTACTAAAGAAGGCTAACACACATAAGTGAGATTCTCCAAATGCACACACAACACATAAAGATAATATTTGTGTGAAATAAGTTTTTGAATGTGCTGGTAGGATTGATAAGAAGGTTATGGGGACAACTAAA
This sequence comes from Rutidosis leptorrhynchoides, assembly GCF_046630445.1. Classification (NCBI taxonomy): domain Eukaryota; kingdom Viridiplantae; phylum Streptophyta; class Magnoliopsida; order Asterales; family Asteraceae; genus Rutidosis; species Rutidosis leptorrhynchoides. The sequence goes on along the minus strand of NC_092334.1, from coordinate 313,891,622 downwards.
TCTTGTGATTCTTAACCCATTACTATACTTAAAAATCCACTTCGATCTAAAATGGAGAAAAGTGTTTCAAATGATTCATCGTCGACACAATTTATTGTTAAGAAGGTTCATCATCGAGATGGTTCTTATTTGATTCAAAAGATTCCTACGATCTTAATGTCAAATCATAAGAAGGAAAGTATTTTAAAGAACCCAGAGAAGTCTTAAAAACACACAAGTCCAAAACCAGATTTGAGTGAGTATGATCACCATGAAAGTCAAATTAAAAATGACATTTTGAAGAAACAATCATCTCACACGTCAAAAGAAAATTTTGGACGTCTAACTAACAAAGGTGTTTTTGGTGTCACACGCTTTAATCCAAACTTGAAATACAAGTCCTGATGGGTACCTAAATCGTGCTTAGAGCCAGTAGCAAAAGTTCCCAAGAAAACTGCTGGTCGATCTAGGAAACCATCTTATGTGTTTCATTTTACTTCTATGAACAAAACATCTTCTTCGAATAATCTGTGCGTTAAGAATTTCAATCATTCTGTAAAACTTGAAATTACTTATGCTAATGATTCATGTAATGTGCTTTTGAATGATGCTTTAAAATCTAAATTACATGATGCATTACGTGTTACTTGTTTGTGCAATCCAAATTTCTACCTTTATTAACCGTAGAGGACCCAAACAGCTTTGGGTACCTAACTCGAGGAAATTAACATTTACAGAGTTTCCACGTTTTTGAGTGGTATATCGACTCCGGTTGTTCTCAACACATGACCGGTGATAAATCCTTGCTTGTAAAATTCGTTGAAAAATTCCTAGGAACGGTTACTTTTGGAAATGATGAAATTGCAGCTATTACAGGTTATGGCGACTATGTGAAGAATGGTATTACAATCAAATGGGTCTCATACGTTAAAGTCCTGGGTTGTAGTTTATTTATTGTAAGCCAAATCTGCGATGGAGATCTCAAAGTTGTATTCGAACGCCTTCATTAAGTGATGCAATCCACCGACGGAAATAATCTCTTAGTTGGTAAATGTAGTGCTTCACTTTATACTATTAGCCTACATAATGCGCCAACAATTGGTAATTTATGTTTGACTGCAAAATCTACAAAAGAAAATTTGTAGTTATGGCATCACCAGATGTCACACCTGAATTACAAAGGAATTAATCCACTAGTCTCTAAAGATTTAGTTGACGGTATTCCTAGCTTTCAATATAGTAAGCATCATGTGGGGTAAAATTATCTTATCCACACTAACTATCCGCTTAAGAAAATCCCTAGTATTACCACGACAATGTAACTTTTGCATATGGAGTTATGTAGACCCATGAGAGTTTCTAGCCTCGGTGGCAGGAAACATGTGCTTATTATAGTTGATGATTATTCCCGATATACATGGATTTTTTTTTTTGCGGACTAAATCGGAAACATCCGCCCTTATCATTGAGTTCATTAAGAAAACTCAACGTTCTTTTAACAAGTACGCTAAGAGTATCAGAACTGATAATGGGACGGAATTTAAGAATGATCTGCTTGTATAGTTACTTAAGAGACCAATGCTTTGAACATCATTTCTCTGCTGCAAGAACCCCTCAAAAGAATATAGTAGTCAAACAATGTAATCGTACGTTGTGCGAGGCAGCACGAACGATGCTTGCCTACTCCAAACTACCTCCAAAAATTTGGGGTGAGGGCTTTTCAACTGCATGTTATACCCAAAATCGCTCAATCATAAACAAATGGTTTGAAAAAAATCGTTATGAGTTATTATATGGTAGATGCCCAAACGTTTAAAATTTTCATATTTTTGGTTGTACATGTTATGCTCTTAACGACTTTGACAGCCTCAGAAGTTTGATGCTCACGGTGATCACGCCATATTTCTCAGATACTCATTGAACAAAGTGGCTTATCATGTTTATCACAAATGCATTAAGAGAATTAAGGAAAGTATCAAAGTTTGATTTGATGAGTTATCAGGAATGGCTTTTGAACAACTCAGTTCAAAACTCAATCCAAACCAGGATGCTATTTCTTTCGCATGTAACTCTATTTTTTCGAAGAAGGGTATTCCTACGGTGACAACAGAGGATCTCAACATTTTATTTGATATAATGTATCATTATCAACAAGATTCTTCTGCTACTACCGTACCTGAAACACCAACTCAATCAATTACGATTGAGACACCAATAAGCCATGATGATGAAGATACAACAACAAATGATTCACTAGTTGCTTCTTCATCTTCTCTCCCTCCTCAAGATGTTACTCTTGATCCAATTCAAGATGAATCACCTAATTCAACTCCAGTTATTTCTCCAGAAATTCAACCAGAACCATTAGAAAATGTTGCTTCAAAATAAGAGGATCATGGCTCAATTTCAATGACGATTGATTTCAATTGATTCTACCAATCGTAAACCTCTGCCACATACCAACTGATGTACTAAAATTCATCTAATTGATCTCATTTTAGGTGATGATAATGCTCCGGTTATAACTCAAAGGGCTCGCGCAATCTGTGAGTATACTGCCTTTCTTAGTAAGATTGAACCAACTTCGGTTACTCAAGCCTTACTTGATCCTAAATCGGTGATAGCTATGCAAGAAGAGGTAAGTCAATTTGAATATTTGAAAGTATGGAGATTAGTTCCCAGACCAAAAGGTCAACGACCAATCGGGGTTAAGTGGATTTTCAAAAACAAGAAAGATTCTGATGGGGTTGTAGTTCGAAACAAGGCATGACTTGTGGCCAAAGGTAACAGAAAACAAGAGGGTATTGACTACGATGAGACATTTTCTCCAGTTGCAAGGATTGAGGCTATTCGTCTTTTTCTTGCTTTTTCTTCTCACTTGAAGTTTACGGTGTTTTAAATGGATGTCAAAACTGCTTTTCTCAATGGTCAACTTCAAGAGAAATTTTATGTTGATTAACCTGAAGGCTTTGTCGATCCTATTTATCCAAACCACGTCTATCACTTGGAGAAAGCTTTGTACAATCTAAAGTAAGCACCGTGTTGTAACATCCCATTTTTCAGTTACGCGTTATTTCGTACATTTGGATCTCAAATAAAGTTTAAGTTGATGTTCTAAAAACCTTACCATTGGATAGTATACCTTATTACGTTTCCAACGATACTTGATTCGTCAAAAACGGAGTTACGGTTTGAAAGTTACGACCAAAACAAAATGTTGTTTCAGACCCAGTTCATTAGGACGCCGTCCAGCCATTTTGGATGACGTCCAAATGGCCTGACGAGCCAGCTGTGAAATTTAAAGTTTAAAAAAGAGGGTATTTGAGTCTTTTCACTTGGGGGTCGATTTTGAGCCATTAAAACTGATCCAATCTCATTCTTATCCCCATTTCACCTTCTCAAATACTCTCATCCATTCCTAGAGAGAGAGAGGACCCATTTTAGAGAGAGAGCTTGGTTTGAGGAAGAAGAAGAGTGAACCAGGTCAATTCGCGAGAGTTAATGTTGTTTACCTTGTTCACGGCTACTTTGTGGTAGTGTTGGTAAGTCCTAAATCCGAATTTCATTGTTAAGATTATTGTTTGAGTTAGGGTTTGTGCTAGTTAGAGTTATAACCCACTTATTGTGAAAATTGGGGGTTTTGGGTAAGATTCATGTAAGTAAACCCATATTGGTGAGTTAGGGTTTTGATTGATGAAATTGTAAGTTTGGATCTTGTATGTGTTGGTCTAAACCTTAGAACACTATTGTACTGGAGATCTTGGTGTGTGTTGACTTGATTTTGGGTGGTAACCCTAATTTAGGTCAAAATGGGTTTGATGTTGAAATGGGTCATGTGTTCTAGATTTTTGGGTGTAAATTGACAAGTCAAAGTGATTTAAACCTAATTTGGTCAATTAGAAGTTTAACTTTTGTGTTAAGTGTTAAAATGGTGATTATGGGTCAAACTTGACTTGTTTTGGTGGTTTAGTGCAATTTGGGTCAAGTTGCATTTGTGGGTTGGTTTTGTAAGATAAAGTGCATTAAGTGTCAGTGTGTACTCATTTGAATGGGTAGGAATTACCACCCGTAGTGGTAATTGGTGAAGTCCACTTTAGGTGTCTAAGTGGGCAGATTGTGGAGGTAGGTAAAAACCCTTGGTTAAGAGCATTGGGCGTCGAATTATCTTGTAGAGAATGTATGTTGATTGTGTGTATATCTATATGCGTATTATAGGTAAAAGCTTGCTCGGTTGCGTTTGGAGGCGATTTACATATATTACTTGTGCATGCATCTCGATGTGAGTGGAATAATTATGCGTGTACATATATAATGTATTTATTTGTGTAGGGTGAGATGTGAAGTGTCGACGTGTTAAGACACCATGTTTCACGTGATGAGTGAAGTGTCGACGTGTTAAGACACCACTCGGGGTGAAGTATCAACGTGTTAAGATGCCACCCTAAGTAATATGAAGAGTGAATTGTCGACGTGTTAAGACACCACTCGGAGTGAAGTATCGACGTGTTAAGATGCCACTCCAAGAACTATCACGGGTGAAGTGTCGACGTGTTAAGACACCACCCGGGGTGAAGCATCGACGTGTTAAGATGCCACCCGTAGGATTAGGGTACGAATGTTAAGTACTCTAATGGTTGTTATGAACACCGATGAGAAATTCGAGTACCATTCCTTTGTATTATTGGTTAACCATGGTTATGTGTTGTAGTGTAGCATATTATATTTTTCGAGTTATATTTGCTATTGTTTGTGGTAGCTTATGGTAATGGAGATTTAGCGTTATACGTTGCGATGGTATGCTAATTTAATTGCTAGGAAATATGCGGTATGTGTGTAAGTGTTTGCAAGTTGGTATATTATATATGTATATGTATAATTATTGCATTCACTAAGCTTTATGCTTACCCCTCTCGTTGTTTACCTTTTTACATGTATTGTGAATATGAAGCTAGCTAGTTGTTAGGCTAGATGTGTAGGAGCACTTGGGCTCAATGGGGTAGCTTTTGGAGATATGGACGCGGATTGGGGATTTGGTAGTCCCCGGGATTATGCTCTTGGTATTGGGTTGGGTTATTGAGTCTTAATCCGTATTTGTGGTGTAGACACTTTTATTTAACGTTTTGTTGATGTAAAACTTGATTGGGTTGTTACAAAGCGTTTAGGTGTGGGTTTGAAGTTTTAAAACATGTTTTGAAATGGAATCGGACTGATCAGGTATGTTGGACGCAGTCCAAGCTTCTTGGACGCCATCCAGTATAACGTAGGTTGGGATTTTCTGGCACAGAACATTTTAGTTCAATTGGACGCCGTCTAATATTTGGGACGTCGTCCTGTCTTTTGTAACTGGATGCCGTTCAGATGTCTGGACGCCGTCCAGATGGTCCGTTAAGAAAAAATTTAAGTCGTGTTTTTGGTTAAGCGAAGTTGGGTCGTTACAAGTGGTATCAGAGCATAGTCTAAGGGAATTAGTTGACCTTGGAATAGGTGCTTAGTCTTAGACTTATTGACGATTATGCATTATTTGTGAGAATAGTAGAAATACGGGTCGGATTGAGATTTGTTAGTGCCTTAGAGTAGGTGACTAACTAGGACTTGTGTTTGACCAAAGTATGATTATGTGGGGCCTTATTTCGTGTGTAAATCAGTGCCTTAAATAGCTAGTGCCTAATGTAAGTAGGCCAACTTGGACATTGTTTTAGTGATAGTTACCTAGGTTGTAGGTAGACTTGTTGTTGCAGTGTACTTGTGTACATTTATTATTATATTGTATATAGGTGTATATATACAGGTATCTATTTGTGCGGTGTCCTAGGAACAAATCTATTGGAGAGATTCGTATGTTTGGTGATTTTGAGTGATCAAGTTCACGATAAAGACTTTGGTCATTCGGGTACTAGGAGTTATCGCGTATTAGTTTGTGTGAATGTTGTGCCAGTCCTGGTAAAGTACTTTGCGTGACTATGTGAAAATGGTAAGGTATGAAATTGTAATAGTGACTGATCACCATTATTACAAAAGTGTATCTTGACATCAAGCATGACATGACGAGTACCGAACGGAGGAAACGTGGCATGGTTGGGGTAGATTCGGGATAAATTAGGAATCTTCTATTGGTTTATAGGATATAGTAGTCTCGGGTGATGTGCTTGTAGTCACATCGGGTTCCTTGCGAGTCAGAAGTGTTACGGTGGATTCGGTTAGTTAAGTGAGTGACCAACTCACGAGTTTCGGTGTGTACTTAGTCACCCTAAGTAGTGGATGCATTATTGAGATTTTCATTCATTGTAGTTACCCATCGTAACTAGGATGACCGATTAGCGAGTGTGTGTGCGGCGAAGACGTGAATCCCGTAATGGGACGTAGCAAGTCTAATGATTGTAGAATTTGGTTACACTCCGTAGAGTGTGTGGCTAGAGAATTGCGTAAGGATTCTAGTTATGAGTCATCTTGGAATTTGCGAATCAAGGAGTCTTCGGGTCATTAAACTCAGGGGAGTGAGGTCCATATGGCAATGGTCGCGTTAGTGTGATATGGATTATAGAGTAACATTCCTAACGGAATATCCCTTATTGTAGTGGTTGTGTCGATATTCGGAAGGGTGTAAGACTTGGTGTTCCAAGCACCTCTTAGCGTTTGACGGAAGTTTTCGTTAGGCTATATCGTTTGGCCTTGTGGAAATTGCGGGTAGCGTGTGATCGGTAGAAAATTTCGATAAGACAATAAACCGTAAGATTTTTTGGGAAGGTATGACTTCAGGTCATTATTATGGAGAGGTAGGTGACATCGGGTGTATAGAACCCAAGACCGAGTTTTTTTTATAGATTCTGCAGATTGTGGGGGGAGTTTGCATGCCACGGCGTCAGGTGCCTCTTTATACCTGCTAGTGTGATGTTCAACTCCGAAGATTGGGTGATCGTTTTGTGCTTAGGGTTCCCGTGAGATACCCTTAGAAGCAGCGGAGATTGTAATAGTGATTTACGGGTGATAGTTATTCGACGGTGGCGAAAGTTGAAATTTAAGAACATTGCGGTAAATACTTCCTATGAAGTGATAGATGGGTGAAGATGACCGGTGAGCCGGTGATGGAGTTCATGGACGGTTAGGCCGAAGGTTATGATGAAGTGCTGATGTTACAGTCGATGCAATTATGGTGTCGGATTGGTCACTCTTCTCCATGAGAGTGAGCAATTGTTGATAAAGGTTCGTTGCGTGGGAGGTCGGGTGATCTCGAATGAGATGCACCACTGATTAATCAGAGTGGAATATGCCTAGTCATAGAGGCGTATGTGGGATTTTGGTGGAGTCGCTTTGCGAATGATGAAGGGTTGTTACTTGAGATTGTAGTATGAAGGTGCAATGTCGGTGCATGTACGACATTTCAAGTGAATGGGTGTGTCGGCTCTGAGAGCATGAAGTGAATTCGTGGTGATTCGGGTATATGACCAACGATGAGTAGGGACATGTGTTCGGGGAATGGAAAATTCCGCAGGATATTATTATCTGGGCGGTGAGAATATGGAACTAAAACCTTAGTGGGGGAGTTTTTACTGGTGTTTGAGGAAGCTCTGGTGGTGTTAGATCAAGTAAAGTGTAAGACTTCTTATGTAAGGTGGTCGTGTAGCACCAAAGTGCGGTATGAGACCAAGTGCGAAGTTGGAGATCACTGAGGTGAGGGTATGAAGTTGTTGTTGCAGGTGCTCTCATAATGTAAGATCTGGGTTGCTATGAAACTCAGATAGTATTATTGAATGGGTACAACTTCGATATTGTGGTGGATACTGTATTTTCCCTTTCGGGAAACGTGATCGTGAAAATTTGTCAGTGGATTATTCCACTTTATGGACGATTGTGAGGTAGATATGGTCGGTTCTGATTGTCTCGCATAGAGACACGCGGGTGTTGTTTGTTCACGAGAGTGTATTCCCTAGTGATGTGACCCGTAGGTTGCATTGAAATGTTGAGGTCATCCTTAACGGACGGTCTAGGTAGGAATATTTACTCGGCGTAGGTGGATATTCTGTGGGTCGCATGATGAATTGCAAATTGTTGTGACGGTGATTCGTGATTGACGGGATTCTGGTACACGAATAGTTTCATGCTAGTACTAGGAAGCCGTATTGTATGAATGAGTTGTAAGGTTTAGGGGAGAAACCCTATGACAATGTGTTTATGTTTCGTCTAACTCATGGTGTATTATTATCGTCCTGGATTAATCCAGTGACGGATAGTCGTGAACGGATCGATCGGTGGGAAAGTGGTACTTCTAAAGTGTTTATTTTGGGGTTACCACAATTTCTTCGTTGAAGAATGACCCGGGTATGGAGCCGGAGGAAGTTTGGTTCTTCGTTCATAGAATATTCATAAATGACCGGTTGAGTAGTATGTTTATGAACCGATGGGGTATGGAGTTTTAAGGAAGCATGAATCCTTCTCGATTTTGATTAATGCAAGATATGGTTCATGGCGTAGTAGGGTTAGTAGATTGCGTTGAGTGATATAGTTACGGATCATGTGTTCTTGATTTTTGGGTGTAAATTGACAAGTCAAAGTGAGTTAAACCTAATTTGGTCAATTAGAAGTTAAACTTTTGTGTTAAGTGTTAAAATGGTGATTATGGGTCAAACTTGACTTGTTTTGGTGGTGTAGTGCAATTTGGGTCAAGTTGCACATGTGGGTTGGTTTTGTAAGATCAAGTGCATTAAGTGTTATTGTGTACTCGTTTGAATGGGTTGGAATTATCACCCATAGTGGTAATTGGTGAAGTCCACACTAGGTGTCTAAATGGGCGGATTGTGGAGGTCGGTAAAAACCCTTGATTAAGGGCATTGGGCGACGAATTCTCTTGTAGAGAATGTTTGTTGATTGTGTGTATATCTATATGCGTATTATAGGTAAAAGTTTGATCGGTTACGTTTGGAGGAGATTTACATATATGACTTATGCAGGCATCTCGAGGTGAGTGGAATAATTATGCGTGTACGTATATAATGTATTTATTTGTGTAGGGTGAGATGTGAAGTGTCGACGTGTTAAGACACCACGTTTCATGTGATGAGTGAAGTGTCGACGTGTTAAGACACCACTCGGGGTGAAGTATCGACGTGTTTAGATGCTACCCCATGTAATATGAAGAGTGAAGTGTCGACGTGTTAAGACACCACTCGGAGTGAAGTATCGACGTGTTAAGATGCCACTCCAAGAACTATCACGGGTGAAGTGTCGACGTGTTAAGACGCCACCTGGGGTAAAGCATCGATCTGTTAAGATGCCACCCATGGGATTAGGGTACGACGTGGTAAGTACTCTAATGGTTGTTATGAACACCGATGGGAAATTCGAGTACCATTCCTTTGTTTTATTGGTTAACTATGGTTGTAACGACCTGAATTTTTCGACTTATAATTACATTTATTGCTTTCACGTAACTGTGTATTTGTGCGTACTGAGCTATATTATGTTCGGGGATATTTATTCATGTTAATTACTTTCGGTAATGCCTTACAACGTGTTATTAAGTACTTAGTTACTTAACTTGATCCTCGAATGCATTTATGGCCGTTAATGCCACTTGTCTTTCAAAACGAGCTACGTACTTGGTACACATTAAACTTTTGTCATAATTGGAGCGTTATGACTACTTAAACATAATTTTTATTTATTAATGACAATTACTTAGCTTAACGGTTTCTTAATTACACTTAGTGTTTACTAATGCTCACTAGTTTCCTTAATGGACTTTTACCTTAATGGACTATCATGGCCCAACCTACTCAACTTAGTGGATTAATTGGTGGACTAATTAGCTCAATTATTTAAGGATTAGCCCATGTAAATAATGAGACTAGTAACTAGCATGCTCATGTACTAATGCTTGCATTTTGTCTCAAACCACCCAACAAACCAACACAACTTTGTACCACTACTATGGACCACAATGTGCCACCACCACATGAGGCCAAAATGTCCCCCCCCCCCACTCACCCCAGACCGTCAGCCATATAACCCCACCACCACCACTCCATTTTTTCAAATTTCACTTTGTTTTCTCAAACACACACACACTTTTCTCTCTAGTTTCTTCTCACTCTAACTTCTCTCTAAAACTTTGAAGAACTTGTAAGTGTTCTTGATTTTCTTTCTTCTTTTTCTTTCTTCTTCTCATTCTTATTTTCAACTTTGAAGAACTTGTTATCTTCTTTAATTTGTTGTACTTCAAGTTTGTGACTTGTGTTTTCATTAAATAAAAGATACAAGGTTACTAGCTTGAAGTCTCATAAGTGTTGTTAGGAATCCAAGCTTTCTAGCTTAGGGTTTTATTTTTGTGTTTGTTCTAAGTTGTGTAACTTATGGTCTTCTATTTTGTTTAAACAAAAAGCTCATTAGCTTATGTTCATTTTACTTTACAAAATCTAAGTTTCATAACTTATGGTTGTGTAAAAGTTGAAGGTCTAAGTGTTATGACTTAGGGTTTCACCAAGAATACGAGATCTAGACTTTTTAGTCTAAGGTCTTTAATACTTAGCTAAGATCTAAGTTCTATAACTTAAGGTTTTGCTTATTTAGTTTGATTCAAAGTTTATAGCTTAATAGAACTTTTACTTGTGTCAAACTAAGAATTTGATGTAACTTTGGTTCATCATCTTGCTCAAACTCTTAGATGAGTTGTATTTTATTTCTTAGTCTTGACTTTGTGTGTTGATGGTTAAACCTTGGTTAAAGTGATGCTAAAACATCAAGAGTTGTACACTTGAAGCTTACACGCATCAAGGATGAGAATCGTGATGAGCATCAAACACCGAGAAACCCTTCGGAGCACTTGTTTTCTTTTTTTCAGGGTCTGATCAGACCCATGGGCTTCTGGAAAAGTTGATTTCCAGATATTTCGGTTCGAGTAGATGACTTTTCGTTTAAGACTCGCCTAAATCCGATATACGGTTTAGGATTTATAGCCTCCCGAAAGTCACTACGCCCTTGTAACGACGTGCTGAAAAAATTGTGACCTACTCGTGCTTGAACCGTCGCCATGGTCAAACGACATCGAGTTAGAATCAGAAAATTGGATAGCAGTAAAAGGACTCACATACGGAGCCTTGGCCACTGACCGCGCGTCATTTCAGTTACTATAGAGGTTGTAGCAGCTGAACGAAGTCAGCCTTTGTTTCGATCTCTATTCTTGATTGAAAACTTACTTTACTTTTTACGTACGATGATGATGATAATGATACCTAAGACTTTTACTTTTAAACCTTTGAGGACAACATACTGACTTAGTGACCTTTGCCTTAGGTTGATGACCTTTTGGACCGACTTACTACTTGCATACTTTGCACATCGACTTTTACCGCATTTATCACTGTGAGTTATAGCTCCCTTTTTAATTCAACTATTTTTGGGACTGAGAATACATGCGCTTTTTATGTTTTACTTACTAGGCACGAGTACTTAAACTATATATATGTGTGGGTTATATAACGGCATAAACTTCCCCTTAGCTCGGTAATGTTTAGTCATTGGTTTTTGAACCGGTGAATGCGAATCTTAGATATGGATCCATAGGGTTTGACATCCCCACTCGGGCTAGTTGCGCTAGCATTTAACGGGTGTTTAATACTTTGTAAACTTACGCACTCACCAAGTGCACTTTTAGGGGGTGATATTTTATGTTAAGTTATTTACCGGGTGCCCACGGATAAGCATATACTTTATTATACTGATTTGAAATACTGATTTGAAATGCTGGTTGAAGCACTGAAATCTCGTGGTCTACATTACATTACTGTTTACAATCAAACTATAGCTCACCAACATTTGTGTTGAAATTTTTAAGCATGTATTTCTCAGGTGCTTAGACGTTGCTGTTAGACTTGCTGTTATAGTCTTGATGTTATAGACTTGCTGTTACAGACTCGCTGTGTTAGACTTCCGCTACATTGTTTAGAGATGTCTCAATCATGGAACTTTTACTTTGCATTCACAACTTATGCTACATTTGAACAATGGCTTTGTAATGACCTTTGTGTCACGTACTAATGCTTTCTAATCGTGGATGCACGTTATCCTTTGTAAAACATTTGACGTTGGTAAAAACGTTACCTTTTTTATGAATGCAAAACTTGTTTTGAAACAACATGTAGTATTATACCGTGTAATGGACATGTTGTTGATGATCCGTACACATTGATTTTGTACGGGGCATCACATTTGGTATCAGAGCATTGGTTGTAGGAAATTAGGTTGCATTAGTGAGTCTAGACCAGGCCGAGTAGGATTCACTAATAGGACAAATCTACAACTTGTTAGTTTACTTGTTCCTGCGGACTTCAGCATGCTACTGTATTATATTATTGCATGTTACTGCTTACTACTACTGCATGCTACTGCTTACTTTTACTGCTATATGAACTTGTTGCATGCTACTGCCTACTTTCACTGCTATGTGAACTTGCTGTATGCTATTGCTTATTCTCGCTACTGCACGCTACTATCTGCTTTTAGCATGTTACTTCGGTATGATACTGTTACTATTGCCATGATACGTACTCCTGTAGACGATCTAGGCTGCTGTAGTTGTTATGCCGGATTACACTCTTGCTACATGTCTGCTATTCGCTGTACCAACTTGGAGAACTTATCCTTCCCAGTTCAGATGTTTTTCTGAACTACTTTCCCACTCTTCTAACCCTAAGAACTATTAATGTAATCCACCTGTTACTACTGTTCCACCGTTCCAGAGATCGAAACATTACTTCACGCAATCTAGAAGGAGCACCCCTCGGAATACACGCCCACTAAAGTTGATCCTCGGAGGAGGAGAGATGTGAGAACTTGTCGGAGTAACCGCACCCCGAGCTCACTCTAATTAACCACGTACAACGTATGAACATTAGAAGGATGTTCAGTTTCCGCAAGTTGACTCGTATCCCGTACGCTTTCATGACCGTCGCTTATCTCTTTCCTTATACACCATCACTCGACGATCTAACGACACTTCTGGACTTAGGTCCCTAACACTCATAGGCATTAGAGAAGTTGGGAAGGCATCTCCTTTCACAAGGTCAAAGTGTCTTCTACTGATGCTCAGCTATACCCAATGACTTGGCAGTCGCCTCAAGATATATCGTATTACTACTTGCTACACGTACAACTCGATACGAGACCCAGATTGAATTTCAAGAAAGGAACCTAACGACATTATCTGAACTCGAACATTTTAAAGAAATTTTTGGGCATTTAGGCATTGATGCATGACCTACTGAACCTACAAACCCACATCGAGAAGCGGTGAGATTAATTGTGTAGATTTTGTTTTGAGATAGCATAGATAACGCAACGTTAGATGAAATTGAGTAGAACTTGAAGTGATCACGTTACATTGACCATATGGAGTGATATTGGAATGAACGTATGATTTAGTACAATATAATGACGCCAGGCCAGCGTGATTATATTGAAGTAAATCATGTAGAAGTTCCAATGTTACTATATAAGGAATATGAAGTGATTCAAAGAAAATTTTGGTAGGAACCACTTGAGTATACGCATTATGGTCTGTTAGAGGTAGGGAAAGAATACCCACTTAACCTAGATACTGTACAAGAAGGGCCTTGATTACAGGATTGATAACCTGAAAATTTGTTATAGATATAGACACCCTGAACACTTAAGGAAAAAGTTCTCAATAGGAAAAACTTTGGACTTACTTGCGGTAGAGCAATCGTTATCTCAGCTATGGAGGCTCGCATGGATCCTGATTTTAGTTAGGGTACGTTTCACCACAATGTTTTATTTTCTCAAAATTGTTTAATACTAGAGCAATAGAAACATTATATCTAAGAACCTTAGTGTTATGACTAACAAGCCATTAACAACCATGAGAGTTAAGTATTCTATAAGACAAGCTAATGGTAAGCTGACAGAAATAGAGGAATAATTTAAGGTAGTACCTTAAAATTAACAGGTGGGTCATTTGGAGATGACCTCATGTCAACAAAACTAGGAAGTTTTAAAGTAGTAGTTGGAAGGGATTAGTTACCCTACACACAAGCAAATGTTATCTGAGAAGGTTGATAGAATTTTTCACAGTAATATAATAAGATTTGGTTGGAAGGAACCTTAAGATTAACCTAACACCCATCAATTTGGGAAACTTGATGCAATAGTTGGAACGGACTGGCTTTCGAGGATGAATGCGAAAGTTATTTATAGTGAAAAGATTATTCGTATACCTCGCGAGAATGGTGAGCCAAAAGCCATCTGGATTACTTCAACAACCCGAAATCCCACAATGGAAATGGGAAGGAATAACAATAGATTTCATCACGAAGCTACTGAAAACGGTAGGCGGTTATGACACTATATGGGTTATCGTTGACCGCCTCACCAAATCTGCTTACTTTCTAGCCATGAAAGAAACCGATGCAATGGATAAACTTGCACAACGATACATAAAATAAATTATATCTCGTCACTTCAGCAATTCAAATTCTATATTAAGGACTACCCAATAATCTTATTTGATACTCATTCTTACGCGACTCTAAATCCTAACTTATTCCGAGATATTTCTTATTCGATGATAATCACACCATCATCCTTTTTACTTCGATATTAGTCATACCAGTTCGAAATTTCCAAAATCAATGGGTAGTTAATTCCCATCCTCATACTCTCCCTTTCATATCTCACTTATAAGCAACAACTTTACACTTAAGCATTTTTGGTCAAAGGACTTATGCCCTACTAATAGTCATCAACCACATTTAAATTTAATAGTTTTCATTACCTCGTAACATTTTTGCTAAAATGTCACCCGAAATTTTCAAAAATCTTTTACTAGATTCCCATCAATCTTTTTCCAACTTGTAACCTCCGAGATATGAAAATTTTGTTTGCCAAAATTTTACTCACACCATTTTACTGTGCGATCCTTTCAAAGTTTTATAAAAATGAATTTATTTTATTGCCATTTGTGCAAATTTTAGAAATTGTATATGTTATATAAAATAAAGTAAATAATTACTAATTTTTTACTAGTACCTGTGAAATTTTACTTTCACTTTTACAAATCAAATCTTTTATTCAAAAGAGATTTCACTTTGAATGGTACGGGTTGTACATAACCCTAGTTTACTAAGAACTTAGTTTCTTTTCTTACTTTGTCGCCTTAAACGATTTCTATAAAATTTTCGTTGCTTGTTATATAAAATTTTTCGTGTTATTCGTATCCAAGTCATCATGAAGACTGACAACCGTCGAAATTAAGAGATTAATGTGTGTATGTGATGAAGGAACTTACTACCATGTCATGCAGAACCTTCGAGCATCTACTAACACTTAAACCATTCAAAATTATTGCGTTACCCCAAGGATCTTATTTGCCACACCTGTTGGAACGATGCTCTTTCTTACATAACTCTAAATCCTGACTTATTCCAGGAGATTCTCATTTAGTGATATTAACACCATCAGTATTCCAACTTTAGTATTAGCCATAACCTGTTTGGCATTTTGCAAAGTCAAGAAGCGATTAACTTCTCATCCTCATGCTCTATCCTTCATACCTCATCTTTTAGCAACGGCTTCGCACGTGAACATTTTTGGTCCAAAGACTTGTGTCCTGATAATTATCAAAACTACATTTAATTCATTAGTTTTCAACACCTAGTAACATGTCACCCGATGATTCAAAGATTTTTCACTCAATCTTTTTCAACTCGTAACCTCTGAAATACGAAAAACTATGTTTATCAAAAATTTTACACATTTTTTTGTACGGTCCTCACGAGATTCATGGACAAATGAAACCTTTTTGTCACTTATGCGATTTATAAAATCATATGTGTATGTATATAATTAAGTTAATAAATTTACCTTTACTTATTTTGGTTAGTGCATACTAAGTTATACCTTCAAATTATTTAAAAATCGCTCCTTTATTGAGTTGTTTAACTTAAGTCAAATAGTTTTGTGCAAAATGGTACACGTTGTACATACTTCTAAGTTTACTAGGAACTTCGTTCCGTTTATGTTGTCACATCAAATGTTTAAAGGTTTTTCAAAACTTCCTTGGTTGATTTTATTAAGGGTTTTCTTATTAGACTATACCATGTATGGATCACACTTCTTCTTGCCTTCCGTTAGGGATAAAGCTTACGATTAAGATCTTTGTTAAAAACTCTTGAGCCACTTTGGATGGCAGTTTTATAAAATTTGTGAAGGAGTCTTTGCGCCCATAAAATATTCCTTTTAAGGTTAGACTTGGCAAAAACGCGGGCTGATAAAACAGTTTTCTAGGAAACACTCAGTAGTCACCCTGTCATAGGAAAGGCACTAGGCGGGTTTCTACTCTCAATATTTCACGACTTAACGCAACACCCTCGTAAACATCATCTCTATGAATCAGTATGTTTAGGTACAAGAATCGTTTTTGAGATTCTTTTCACTCGGAGAAAACCATTCTTTATGACCTAGGGTTCACATATCTTCTCATCCGTGCATCCCTTAAGTATAAGGAAAAATTCAGGACGAACTGCTCGGAGAGTTCACTCTAGCTCAAAGATCACACCTTTCGTGCGATTTTCTTTCGGAATTGTAAAATAATTTAGGAATCTATGAACCTTGTTATCCTCTTGGAGGGGACTGCTTAAAACATCTACGACACTGATGTGGTTACTCTACACATTCCTTCCTCCGTTGGTTGCAACTACATGTTGCTCTAGTTAATGTTACATTATGGAAGTGTGCTTTCATTCCATTCAAGGATAAGATCACATGCATCATGGAAAAATAGGTGATATCTTTCATTGTTCGTTCAGACCACCCTGAAGACACTATAAATAATTATGGATGGCATTGCATGTAAGTCTGATTGGTCACTTTCGGCTAAAATTTCAATCCATTAATAAAACAAACTTTGCTTAAATATCGGGTTCTTTATACCTATGGTCTCCTTCCAAAATTAAGGGATTAGTAAAATCCGTGGCTAACACTATCCGGACATCAAATCGCATGGTTATGGTCACCATGTTTTTCATTCTACCTGTTAGCTTTGTATTGCAAGATAAGCGCTCAATGTTTTAGATGAGTTTAGAAACATTCATGATGTATTTCATGCATCCAGCTTACGGAAGATGCCTGTAGGGCTAAAAACATCATCTTTCCTTTTGTGAGAATATATTCAGATGACATATTCATGATAACAAGAAACGAAATCAATTTGTTGATCTCTTAGGACAAGAGACTTAATTAATAGCATAATACATATTCTTACTTTTATTAGCCCAAGTACCTTTCAAGGTAAATAGCTCACTTCTGAGACCACAAGTCTCCCAGAACTTTGATACGCTCCTTCTTCTTTAAATTCGGTACCGTTATTGGTCACTCCTTAAAATTTTGGGACGAAATTTTCTTTAACAGGTGGGTAATGTAACGACCCGACTTTTTCGACTTATAATTACGTTTATTACTTTCACGTAACTGCGTATTTGTGCGTACTGAGCTATATTATGTTCAGGGATATTTATTCATTTTAATTACTTTCGTTAATGCCTTACAACGTGTTATTAAGTACTTAGTTACTTAACTTGATCCTCGAATGCATTTATGGCCGTTAGTGCCATTTGTCATTCAAAACGAACTACATACTTGGTACACGTTAAAATTTTGTCATAATTGGAGCGTTATGACTACTTAAACATAATTGTTATTTATTAATGACAATTACTTAGCTTAACGGTTGCTTAATTACACTTAGTGTTTACTAATGCTCACTAGTTACCTTAATGGACTTTTACCTTAATGGACTTCCATGGCCCAACCTACTCAACTTAGTGGATTAATTGGTGGACTAATTAGCCCAATTATTTAATGATTAGCCCATGTAAATAATGAGACAAGTAATTAGCATGCTCATGTACTAATGCTTGCATTTTCTCTCAAACCACCCAACAAGCCAACACAACTTTGTACCACCACCATGGACCACACTATGCCACCACCACATGAGGCAAAAATGGTCCCCCCCCACTCACCCCAAACCGTCGGCCATATAACCCCACCACCACCACTCCATTTTTTCAAATTTCACTTCATTTTCTCAAACACACACACACACTTTTCTCTCTAGTTGCTTATCACTCTAACTTCTCTCTAAAACTTTGAAGAACTTGTAAGTGTTCTTGATTTTCTTTCTTATTTTCGTTAATCATCATCATCATGATCAAGGATTCAAGTTTTGTAACTTGAATCTTCATAACTCTTGTAAGATTCAAACTTTGTTTTGAAAAGTCTTCAAGAACATGAAGGATTCAAGCTTTTTAGCTTTGAATCCTCATTATCTTGTTAGATCTAAGTTTATTAACTTAAGATCTCTTTATTTATGATTAAAGATCAAAATCTATGTTTATGATCTTCATGTAACTTGTAGATCCAACTTTTTACTTTAAGGATCTTCAAGAAAATTTGAAATCCAAGCTTTCTAGCTTGAGGTTTCTATAAAAATTTGGTTGGAAGATCAAGTTCATGAACTTGTTATCTTCTTTAATTTGTTGTACTTCAAGTTTGTGACTTGTGTTTTCATTAAATAAAAGATACAAGCTTACTAGCTTGAAGTCTCATAAGTGTTGTTAGGAATCCAAACTTTCTAGCTTAGGGTTTTATTTTTGTGTTTGATCTAAGTTGTGTAACTTATGGTCTTCTACTTTGTTTAAACAAAAAGCTCATTAGCTTATGTTCATTTTACTTTACAAAATCTAAGTTTCATAACTTATGGTTGTGTAAAAGTAGAAGGTCTATGTGTTATGACTTAGGGTTTCACCAAGAATATGAGATCTAGACTTTTTAGTCTAAGGTCTTTAATACTTAGCTAAGATCTAAGTTCTATAATTTAAGGTCTTGCTTATTTAGTTTGATTTAAAGTTTATAGCTTATTAGAACTTGTACTTGTGCCAAACTAAGAATTTGATGTAACTTTGGTTCATTATCTTGATCAAACTCTTAGACTTTGTGTGTTTATGGTCAAACCATGGTTAAAGTGATGCTAAAATATCAAGAGTTGTACACTTGAAGCTTACACGCATCAAGGATGAGAACCGTGATGAGCATCAAACACCGAGAAACCCACCGGAGCACTTGTTTTCTGTTTTTTAGGGTCTAATCAGACCTCTGGGCTTCTGGAAAAGTTGATTTACAGATAGTTCAGTTCGATTATATGACTTTTCATTTAAGACTAGCCTAAATCCGATATACGGTTTAGGATTTATAGCCTCTCGAAAGTCACTACGCCCTTGCAACGATGGGCTGAAAATTCTGACCTACTCGCGCTTGAACCGTCACCATGGTCAAACGAAATCGAGTTAGGATCTGAAAATTGGATAGAAACAAAAGGAATCACATACGGAGCCTTGGCCACTGACCGCGCGTCATTTCAGTTTGTATAGAGGCCGTAACAACTAAACGAAGTCATCCTTTGTTTCGATCTCTATTCTTGATTGAAAACTTACTTTACTTTTTACGTACGATGATGATGATGATGGTGATACCGAAGACTTAATTTATTTACTTTTAAACCTTTGAGGACAACATACTGACTTAGTGACCTTTGCCTTAGGTTTACGACCTTTCGGACCGACTTACGATTTGCATACTTTGCACATCGACTTTTACCGCATTTATCACTGTGAGTTATAGCTCCCTTTTTACTTCAACTATTTTTGGGACTGAGAATACATGCGCTTTTTATGTTTTACTTACTAGGCACGAGTACTTAAACTATATATATGTGTGGGTTATATAATGGCATAAACTTTTCCTTTAGCTCGGTAACGTTTAATCATTGGTTTTTGAACCGGTGAACACGAATCTTAGATATGGATCCATAGGGTTTGACATCCCCACTCGGGCTAGTCGTGCTAGCATTTAACGGGTGTTTAATACTTCGTAAACTTACACACTCACCAAGTGTACTTTTAGGGGGTGATATTTTACGTTAAGTTAGTTACCGGGTGCCCACGGATAAGCATATACTATATCATATATATTTTAAATACTGATTTGAAATGCTGGTTGAAGCACTGAAATCTCGTGGTCTACATTACATTACTGTATACGATCAAACTATAGTTCACCAACATTCGTGTTGACATTTTTAAGCATGTATTTCTCGGGTGCTTAGATGTTGCTGTTAGACTTGTTGTTATAGTCTTGATGTTATAGACTTGCTCTTACAGACTCGCTGTGTTAGACTTCCGCTGCTTTGTTTAGAGATGTCTCAATCATGGAACTTTTACTTTGCATTCACAACTTATGCTACATTTGAACAATGGCTTTGTAATGACCTTTGTGTCACATACTAATGCTTTCTATTCGTAGAAGCACGTTATCCTTTGTATAACATTTGACGTTGGTAAAAACGTTACCTTTTTATGAATGCAAAACTTGTTTTCAAACAGCATGTAGTATTATATCGTGTAATGGACCTGTTGTTGATGATCCGTACACATTGATTTTGTACGGGGCATCACAATGGTTATGTGTTGTAGTGTAGCATATTATATTGTTCGAGTTATGTATGCTATTATTTGTGCTAGCTTGTGGTAATGGAGATTTAGCGTTACGATGGTATGCTAATTAAATTGCTAGCAAAGATGCGGTATGTGTGTAAGTATTTGCAAGTAGGTATATTATATATGTATATGTATAATTATTGCATTCACTAAGCTTTATGCTTACCCCTCTCGTTGTTTACCTTTTTACAAGTATTGTGAATATGAAGCTACCTAGTTGTTAGGCTAGATACGTAGGAGTGCTTGGACTGGATGGGGTAGCTTTTGGAGATATGGATGCCGATTGGGGATTTGGTAGTCCCCGGGATTATGCTCTTGGTATTGGGTTGGGTTATTGAGTCTTAACCCGTATTTGTGATGTAAACACTTTTATTTAACGTTTTGTTGATGTAAAACTTGATTGGGTTGTTACAAAGCGTTAGGTGTGGGTTTGAAGTGTTAAAACTTGTCTTGAAATGTAATAGGACTGATCAGGTGTGTTGGACGCAGTCCAAGCTTCTTGGACACCGTCCAGTATAACGTAGGTTGGGATTTTCTGGCACATAACATTTTAGTTCAACTGGACGCCGTCCAATATTTGGGACGCCGTCTTGTCTTTTGTAACTGGACGCCATCCAGATGTCTGGACGCCGTCCAGATGGTCCATTAAAAAAAAATTTAGGTCGTGTTTTTGGTTAAGCGAAGTTGGGTCGTTACAATTTGTATCATAGCATAGTCTAAGGAAATTAGGTGACCATGGAATAGGTGCCTAGTGTAGTGACCCGAACTTTTCCATGTTTATATATATTAAATGAAATTGGTATATTTACATGATTAAATGTTTTCAACATGTTAAGCAATCAAACTTGTTAAGAGTTGATTATTTGAAATGTGCTTCATATAGACAATTGACCACCCAAGTTGACCGGCGATTCACGAACGTTAAAAATTTGTAAAAACTACATGATAATATATATATGGATATATATATGGTTAACATGAGATTATGATAATTAAGTATCTCACTAAGTATATTAACAATGAGTGATATACATAAAAATGAGTTTATTGAATTAAGAAACTCGAAACGATATATATAACGATTATCGTTATAACAACATCTTACTAAATCCATATGAATCATATTAAGATATTGATACACTATGTTTAATCATGATAAATGATAAGTAGACATGTTATTAAGTGTATTAACAAATGAATTACATATGTAAAAACAAGACTGCTAACATAATGATTTTGAAACGAGACATATATGTAACGATTATCGTTGTAACAACATTTAACTATATATATATCATACTAAGATATATAAATATATCATAATATCATGATAATGTAATAATTTAACATCTCTTTAGATATAATAAACAATGGGTTAACAACATTTAACAAGATCATTAACCTAAAGGTTTGAAAACAACATTTACATGTAACGACTAACGATGACTTAACGACTCAGTTAAAATGTATATACATGTAGTGTTTTAATATGTATTCATACACTTTTGAAAGACTTCAAGACACTTATCAAAATACTTCTACTTAACAAAAATTCTTACAATTACATCCTCGTTCAGTTTCATCAACAATTCTACTCGTATGCACCCGTATTCGTACTCGTAAAATATACAGCTTTTAGATGTATGTACTATTGGTATATACACTCCAATAATCAGCTCTTAGTAGCCCATGTAAGTCACCTAACACATGTGGGAACCATCATTTGGCAACTAGCATGAAATCTCTCATAAAATTACAAAAATATTAGTAATCATTCATGACTTATTTACATGTAAAAAAATTACACATCCTTTATATCTAATCCATATACCAACGACCAAAAACACCTACAAACACTTTCATTCTTCAATTTTCTTCATCTAATTGATCTCTCTCATGTTCTATCTTCAAGTTCTAAGTGTTCTTCATAAATTCTATAAGTTCTAGTTTCATAAAATCAAGAATACTTCCAAGTTTGCTAGCTTACTTCCAATCTTGTAAAGTGATCATCCAACCTCAAGAAATACTTGTTGTTTACAGTAAGATATCATTCTAAATCAAGGTAATACTAATATACAAACTTTGATTCAATTCCTATAACTATAACTATCTTAATTCGAGTGATAATCTTACTTGAACTTGTTTTTGTGTCACTTCCAGTAGGTTTACCTACTAAAATTGAGGTAGTAATGATGTTCATAACATCATTCGATTCATATATATAAAACTACCTTATTCGAAGGTTTAAACTTGAAATCACTATAACATAGTTTAGTTAATTCTAAACTTGTTCGCAAACAAAAGTTAATCCTTCTAACTTGACTTTTAAAATCAACTAAATACATGTTCTATATCTATATGATATGCTAACTTAATGATTTAAAACTGCAAAACACAAAAAACACCGTAAAACCGGATATAGGCCGTCGTAGTAACACCGCGGGCTGTTTTGGGTTAGTTAATTAAAAACTATGATAAACTTTGATTTAAAAGTTGTTATTCTGGGAAAATGATTTTTCTTATGAACATGAAACTATATCCAAAAATCATGGTTAAACTCAAAGTGGAAGTATGTTTTCCAAAATGGTCATCTAGACGTCGTTCTTTCGACTGAAATGACTACCTTTACAAAAATGACTTGTAACCTATATTTCCGACTATAAATGTATACCTTTTCTATTTAGATTCATAAACTTAAGTTCAATATGAAACCATAGCAACTTGAAACACTCAAAACGGATTTAAAACGAAGAAGTTATGGGTAAAACAAGATTGGATAATTTTTCTTGTTGTAGCTACGTGAAAATTGGTAACAAATCTATATTAATCATATTCTAGCTAACTTATATTGTATTACATGTATTCTAATATATTATGAAATCTTGGGATACCATAGACACGTATGCAAATGTTTTGATATATCATATGGACCCATCTATATATATTATTTGGAACAACCATAGACACTCTATATGTAGTAATTTTGGAGTTAGCTATACAGGGTTGAGGTTGATTGCAAAAATATATATACTTTGAGTTGTGATCTAGCCTGAGACGTGTATACACTGGGTCGTGGATTGATTCAAGATAATATATATCGATTTATTTCTGTACATCTAACTGTGGTCAACTAGTTGTAGGTTACTAACGAGGACAGCTGACTTAATAAACTTAAAACATTAAAATGTATTAAAAATGTTGTAAATATATTTTGAACATATTTACATATATATGTACATATTTGTTATAGGTTCGTGAATCGACCAGTGGCCAAGTCTTACTTCCCAACGAAGTAAAAATCTGTGAAAGTGAGTTATAGTCCCACTTTTAAAATCTATTATTTTTTTTTGGGATGAGAATACATGCGATTTTATAAATGTTTTACAAAATAGACACAAGTAATCAAAAATACTTTCTATGTTGGATTATCGAAGAGAATATGCCCCTTTTTAGCTTGGTAGCCTAAGAATTAGGGAAATGGCCCCTAATTGACGCGAATCCTAAAGATAGATCTATTTGGCCCAACAAGCCTCATCCGAGTTACAGATGCTTTAGTACTTCGATTTATCATATCCGATGAGAGTCCCAGAATGATGGGGATATTCTATATGCATCTTGTTAAGGTCGGTTACCAGGTGTTCAATATATGAATGATTTTTATCTCTATGCAGTTTGCGAAATGCCTGATGTGAGATGTGTTATAAAAATAAAATCTTGTGGTCTATTATTATGATTTGATAATATGTAGGTTAAACCTATAACTCACCAACAATTTTTTTGACATTTTAAGCATGATTATTCTCAGGTAATTATTAAGAGCTTCCGCTGTTGCATACTAAATTATGTTGATGTGTAATATTATTGTAAACCATTATGTAATGGTCATGTGAAAAACGCTATATTTTAGATTATCATTATTTGATAATCGTCGTAATATTTTAAAGGTTATGGTTTGTTCTAAAATCGAATGCAGTCTTTGAAAAACGTCTCATATAGAGGTCAAAACCTCGCAACGAAATCAATTAATATGGAACGTTTATAATCAATATGAACGGGACATTTCAATTGGTATCCGAGCTTTGGTCTTAGAGAACCAGAAATTTGCATTAGTGTGTCTTATCGAGGTTGTTAGGATACATTAGTGAGTTTGGACTTCGACCGTGTTTTCTTTAAAAACGATTGCTTAACACTTTTGTTGGAAACTATATATTATTAACATGTAATTATTATGTGATATATTAACCTCTTAATGTGTTTGATATTGTGTGATAGATGTCTACCACTAGTACAAATCCCATTAACTCACCTAATAATAACGAAGAGTCGAATATACTTTGGGAAGATTCACAAATTCCGGAAGAGGAACCAGAAGAGGAGGAACCAGAAGAAGAGGAACCGGAAGAAGAGGAACCAGAAGAGGAGGAATCGGAAGAGGAGGAACAGGAAGAAGAAGAGGTTCTGGAAGAAGAAATATTAATACCTACAGTAAATCGATTAAATAAAAGAAAATCCTCAACCAACGGACCAAAGTTAAAAATGGTCAATGGTGTTTCCGTCGAGGAAGCAAAATATTGGGAAGATTATCAATTTTCTGATGAATCGGATCCCGAGGAGGATTCCGATGATGTTATAGAAATTACCTCGACCCAATTTAATATAGCAAAAGAAAATAATAAGGTAAAAGGTATAAAAATAGAGAAACCTGATTCCAACCCCGATGAACTTTATA
Source organism: Rutidosis leptorrhynchoides (assembly GCF_046630445.1). Lineage (NCBI taxonomy): Eukaryota > Viridiplantae > Streptophyta > Magnoliopsida > Asterales > Asteraceae > Rutidosis > Rutidosis leptorrhynchoides. The sequence continues at coordinate 313,866,353 of NC_092334.1, read as the reverse complement.
TGTATCGGCAACATCCGTATTTCCTAAATTGTAACAATAACCCGGGAACCTCTAAACCAACAGTGTAACACCCCGCCAAAATCGCCATTGACGCGGATGTTAACTCTGGTCCCAGTGCTCGGCTTGACTTCTAAGTAACAGCAGAGTTCTACAGCAGAAGCAATATATCTAAGTACCTGAGACAAAACATGCTTAAAAGTGTCAACCAAAAATGGTTGAGTGAACAACATAGGTTTAACAATTATAATATGTTTTTAGACCACAAGATTTAGTTATCAAAAGTAAATGTTGAAGTTATGATATCAAAACGTAAACAAAGTTACCCCTGGACACCTTGAACTGTCAGTGTCGTAATCATTATTATGTAACCAAAGACCAACGGTCAAATGGTTAGAGACGTCACTCTCAATAGCGCTATTCACAATAACTAATCTTACCAAATTCCAGTAATTAACGATATCATGGTAGGGATTTAGCATGAATCAAAGCATGTCAGCACAGTTAAACAGTTTGCGGGTACTTGTGTCTAAGCGTAAAACAGTTTGAAAGCAAGCATGTGTCTCACCCCAAAGTTATAAATCAGTTAAAAAATAGTAAAAAGAGGGGCTATGAAGTTCACCTTAATAGCAGATATATATTCCACACAAGTTATATGATCGGAGTGTTGAACACGAAGATCTCAACCTAGAGATATTATATTCGATTAGTTAATGTCTAATAGACATAAAGTTTGTTTATTAATATAGCAAAACTATATTAACAGTGACCATTTTCGAGAAAAGTTGTTAATGTACTTATTTAATTATATATATATAAGTGATAATATACTTAGTGTCATTAAGTGTTACTATATAGTTAAGTGTATAAGTTATACTAATAATAGTATTATTATTTACTTTAATCAACTATTATGTATACCTAGCATTATATGTTACATCTATAAATATACTTCTATGTGATACATACATATACATATATTCTTTATTATTATTATGTATGTATTCATAACTATATGGTATATATATATTAAGTGTAGGTGTTACATATAGATAAGTGTAAGATGATACATATATATATATATATATATATATATATATATATATATATATATATATATATATATATATATATATATATATATATATACTTATTACTTTTCCTTATTATATTTACTAACTTAACATAACTTACATAATATACATTCATACATACATACACAATGTATACATGTTTATAACTATCTTCTAATTATCATATATTAAAAATTGAACATAATACATATACATATACATCACGATACATATGCATTAATATATTTATCATCTTTTCAAGTTCTAATTTATATACAGTCCATACACATATACCTTTGTGTAAGTTGTTTTAATATTTATACAGAACGTGTTTATAATAAAGTTGGAACCTTTACATATTTTCAATACGTAGCAACATTATATGTTATGGTATGTAGTATGTGTTGAGTTTAAAGTCCGTATCTTTAAATGTTTATACTTATATTTATGCATGCCATGCACAAACGATTATGACGATTAAAGATTAATATAATAACTTTATATGTACCAACTTCACCATATCTGTATTATGTTAATAACATATTCATAACATAATCTTTTAACATATTCATTGATCATTAATTTTATTAGTATTACTCATAAACAATATTCTCTTATTTACCATAACATATAGCATATTTAACCATCATCTTGTTCTTAGCTTATTCATACTTCATATCCATAATTCATATTCATATGTTTATTTAGTTCAAGTTCATGATGATACCAATAACATAACATAATAATTAAAAGAAACCAATAAAAAAAGTATGATTAACTTAGAGATTTTAGGATACCTCAAGGTGGATTGGAGCAAGAAAAAGATGACGAATGGTGGTGATTATAATCCGAAACAGAAGCAGAAAAATACAGCAGCAAATTTGACTATACGCGAGGTTCTCGGGCCTGTTTTGGTCGCGCAGCCACAGTAGAAAAAGAAGCAGCAACAGCGCAGCTTTGGGGGCTATTTTGGGGCAGTTTTGGGTGGTGTTTGATGATGGTTCACAGCTGCAAAAATAGCAAGAAGAGTGGCGACATAGGGCTGCAAACAGACAGCAAAAATGGACTGTGATGGTGGTGGTTTGGTGGCGGGTTTATGGCAGACAGCAGCACCAATCCAGGATCTGCAGTAGGGTGACTCGTGCACTGTTTTAGGCGGTTTTTAACAGCTTTTGGGTGGTGAAAAAGCTGTAGAAACACAGCAGCAGGACTGCAGAATGTGGCGAGTTTTCAGCTGCCAAAAGACAGCCTATTTGGGTGTGTTTTATCGCCCAGGAAACAGCAGCAGATAGTCAACTTAGAGGGGATGTTTGGGCGGTGAATTGCAGCAGAAAATTAGCAGGTTAATGGGCTGTCTTATGGGAGTTAAAGTCAACTGAAGATGGTGCAAGAAGATGGTGATTTAAATGGCTGAAGGAGGGCTGTTTTGAGGGGGTTGTTTGGTCGACAAAAAGAAGGAAGAAAAGATGTGCAAGTGTCGACTAAAAAGACTGCAAGGAGAGGAATTTGTGATTAAATTTTGTGGTGCATATTATGGAATAACATGAGGCATTTTATAGGGAAACAAATCTAAGTGTTGTGATTAAATTAGGATTCTAGGATACTTGGTGATCAAAGATTTCTTGGAGTGAAAGAATTAGAGTTAGATTAGGATTGGTTTTAACTAAAAGATCAAGTTTAATTCCCCTAATAATACAGTCGATTTATATTTGTTATACATGTAGTATATTCTTTTTTTTTCTTTTCGGCAGTTTAAATTTATTTAAGTATTTTATATATATATTTTTTTATTATTATTATTATCATTATTATTATTAGAGTTACATTTATTTTAAATTACATTTTATTTATTTATTAGACCCTAACCTTTATTAGTTATTGATTTGGTTCTAATCAGTTTATATATATAAATATTGTCACAATTATATTAATACATATAGTTTATATTTTAGAGTTAGGGTTTAATGTTAAATGGTATTAGGGTTTAGCACTTAATGCATAGGATAAGGTTTAGGGTTTTAAATAATATTAGGGTTTTAACAATACACGCGATCATTTAATGAAAGCATAAATGTTCGTTTGTCGAAATGGATAACAACCCTAATGGTGATGTACAGAATATGACATTGAAACCCTAAGGGCAACTTGATTAATTCAAAAGGGAAAAATGAGGGTTGTTATAGTACATCCCCGTTAATTTAAACTTCGTCCCGAAGTTTTGGTTGAGAAAAGATGAGGATAATTTCATCTCGTTTGGGCTTCACGTTCCCAGTTATACTCGGGGCCTCTACGTGAATTCCAACGAATTTTGACAATAGGAACTGTTGTCCTGTTTTAAGCGTTTGGATCTCACGATCCACAACTTCTACAGGTTCTTCTATGAAGTGCATTTTATTATCAATGCGGAGGTAATTCAAAGGGATATCATGGGTGTCATCTAACTAGGTTTCCTTAAAAGGGATTGTGATATTTTAGTCGTACAAGTATTTCAGTAAGTTGGATACCTGACATGTGCAACCAACATTGCTAAGTTTATTTGAAACCTTGGGCGTTTATGTCGCCATTAGGGCAGACAATCAGAGAGAAGTACTTGAAGATCACATCCATGTAGTTTGATTTATGGCTTGTGTTTGTTAAAGATGGTACCGTCTTCAAATTCCGGAAGGTAACCATAGACATTACACTTTTGGTTTTCAAGAAATTCCTAATGTGAATCGACGAAAAGAGATGTCATTTGAGCAGTCACTAACCAGGCTTATATGCAAAGCAAGCCATAATTATTAAGATGCCCTTAGAATGGTATGAAAGATTAACGAAAGATTATAACATATGCTAACTTATTCTTGAAAAGAGTTTTTGAAAGCACATATGCAGAATGTATTTATAGCTATATGTTGGAACAGTGGTCGAAAATTGACTAGGATCACATCTAGTTGTAACTAGTTTAGAGTAAACACCTAAACATCATAAACGTTTAAGGTAACTCCTTTAGAGAGGATAGCGAGGATTATAAGTTATATTTCTGATATGAAACCGCACGAGAGGTGTGATCTCTTGATGGGAAAGACGTTCTCGCTCAGATGGCGAGCCGATCTATCATTCACTTATGAGTTAAGTTCGGATGAGAATCAATGTGAATCAATCATTGGTTATAAGGAATAGTGTACACCAGGTGAGAAAATCTACGAAAATGCTTTCTTGTGTCAAAAAGATATTAAATCATAAAATTGACGTTTTACGAGGTTGCTGTGATTTAGTCGTGAGATATCAGAAGTAAAATCTTCTCAACGGTCAACCTTACAAGGGAAAAATTACTGAGAACATAGAGTTTTGAATGATGAACTCAATGGTAAGTTTCGAAGGGCAAGAGGAATTGTGATTAATACGTGGTGTAGAATAATATGAAAATTTTTATGTAAACAAGCAATGAAAATTTTATAGAAGTTCGAGTCGTTTAAGGTGACAATGTACAAAGAAACGAAGTTCTTAATAAAACTAGAGTTATGTACAACATGTACTATTTTGAGTAAAATATCTTTTGAATAAAATAATTGATTTGTAAAAATGAGAGTATAATTTTATATGTACTAGTCAAAACTAAGTAAAGGTAAATTTTATTTACTTTATTATATAAACATATACGATTTATAAAATTTGCACGAATGGAAGTAAATAAATTTATTTTATAAAATTTTGAGAGGATCGCACAGTAAAATAGTGTGTGTGAAAATTTGGTAAATAAAATTTTCATATTTCGGAGGTTACGAGTTGGGAAAGATCGATGAAGATCGGGTGAAGAAATTTTTGAAAATTTAGGGTTGTTTTTAAGCAAAAATGTTGCGAGGTAACGAAATCTATCGTATTTAAATACGATTGTTGACTATTATTAGGACATATGTTCTTGGAATTCAAAATGTTCATGTGTGAAGCTGTTGCTAACAAGTGAGATATTAATGGTAGAGTATGAGAACGTGATAGTGAATGTGGTGTTTATAATATCTTCTTTTGAATATTCAAATGAAAATCTTGCGAGTGGTTGTCGCTTAACTTCGACGGGTTTTCTAATGGGTTTATGAAAATCTACACTAGGAGCGTAATTGCAGATAACAGGAGGCATCTCGAAGAAGTTTCGGGGGTGTCACTTCAAGTCACTTAAGAACATGCATCCTTCCTTCCAACGGGGATGTGATAATTAAGCGTCAAAGAGATAAGTTGTTTAAGAAAGAAATAATGCCAAACTTTACAACTTTTATGCAATAGGAGAACTTGTTAATCTACTCATAGGTATGAGATAGATAGTTTGATCATAACAATCTCTTCGTATATCAGATGATAATTTCCCTTCATGTAATAACATTGAGATTTTTGAATGAATGGCTTGGAAATTTTTCTTTGATTCACTTTCTATTCCATATGTCATGATATTGGAATTTCTATATGAATTACCGTAATATAATCAAGTCGGCCAAGCGTCATTATATTTCGCTAATTCATATTTCCATTCCAAGGTCACCCCATAAGGTCAGGATACGTGATCAAACTTAAATAGTTGATGTGGGAATGTTGAGTCACGAGTGATATCCCTTCGTGTGAGTCAAAGAATACTTTGAATCACAATGGCGAAGTTAGGTCATAGGATATGTTTGGATATGATAACAATCACATATTAGCTGATACTTCAGAGTTGGGATCATGCAAGATGATAGGGTTTTGGCTTGACATCCTTAGGGAAGGATACATAATATCAGAAGAGGTAAAAGCATGTAGTAAGATGGATTGGCAGTATAAAGATTAAGGGAAAGCACTTAAAACTAAGGCAGGAAAGGTTATAGACCTAAAGATTGCTAAGGCACCCATATAAGGCACACGTAGAATGCAATCCTGGTTCTCTATAACAAGCCTTGGCTCTCCTAAATTACATAATGAGATAGGTATGGTGGCATTCTATTGTTGGAATACAAGTAAGTCATGGCTCTTATTCTAAGAGTCAGACGTGTAAGTATAGTTCCTATAACAAAGTGTTTCTAAAGATTTGAATGGTATAGGAGTTCTAGGCATAACAAATATAAGTGAACTTAATGCACATAATCTAGAATGTAATGCAAATAATCAATGTAAATGAACAACTCAGTTATAGACTAGACTCACTAATGCATCCTAGCTATTCATGTTAGTCACATTAATGTAACCTAGTTCCCTATAACCAAAGCTCTGATACCAACTGTAACACCCCGCCAAAATCGCCATTGACGCGGATGTTAACTCTAGTCCCAGTGCTCGGCTTGACTTCTAAGTAACAGCAGAGTTCTACAGCGGAAGCAATATATCTAAGTACCTGAGACAAAACATGCTTAAAAGTGTCAACCAAAAATGGTTGAGTGAACAACATAGGTTTAACAATTATAATAAGTTTTTAGACCACAAGATTTAGTTATCAAAAGTAAATGCTGAAGTTATGATATCAAAACGTAAACAAAGTTACCCCTGGACACCTTGAACTGTCAGTGTCGTAATCATTATTATGTAACCAAAGACCAATGGTCAAATGGTTAGAGACGTCACTCTCAATAGCGCTATTCACAATAACTAAGCTTACCAAATTCCAGTAATTAACGATATCATGGTAGGGATTTAGCATGAATCAAAGCATGTCAGCACAGTTAAACAATTTGTGGGTACTTGTGTCTAAGCGTAAAACAGTTTGAAAGCAAGCATGTGTCTCACCCCAAAGTTATAAATCAGTTAAGAAATAGTAAAAAGAGGGGCTATGAAGTTCACCTTAATAGCAGATATATATTCCACGCAAGTTATATCATCGGAGTGTTGAACACGGAGATCTCAACCTAGAGATATTATATTCCATTAGTTAATGTCTAATAGACATAACGTTTGTTTATTAATATAGCAAAACTATATTAACAGTGACCATTTTCGAGAAAAGTTGTTAATGTACTTATTTAATTATATATATATAAGTGATAATATACTTAGTGTAATTAAGTGTTACTATATAGTTAAGTGTATAAGTTATACTAATAATAGTATTATTATTTACTTTAATCAACTATTATGTATACCTAACATTATATGTTACATCTATAAATATGCTTCTATGTGATACATACATATACATATATTCTTTATTATTATTATGTATGTATTCATAACTATATGGTATATATATATTAAGTGTAGGTGTTACATATAGATAAGTGTAAGATGATACATATACATATATATATATATATATATATATATATATATATATATATATATATATATATATATATATATATATATACTTATTACTTTTCATTATTATATTTACTAACTTAACATAACTTACATAATATACATTCATACATACATACACAATGTATACATGTTTATAACTATCTTCTAATTATCATATATTAAAAATTGAACATAATACATATACATATACATCACGATACATATGCATTAATATATTTATCATCTTTTCAAGTTCTAATTTATATACAGTCAATACACATATACCTTTGTGTAAGTTGTTTTAATATTTATACAGAACGTGTTTATAATAAAGTTGGAACCTTTACATATTTTCAATACGTAGCAACATTATATGTTATGGTATGTAGTATGTGTTGAGTTTAAAGTCCGTATCTTTAAATGTTTATACTTATATTTATGCATGCCATGCACAACCGATTATGACGATTAAAGATTAATATAATAACTTTATATGTACCAACTTCACCATATCTGTATTATGTTAATAACATATTCATAACATAATCTTTTAACATATTCATTGATCATTAATTTTATTAGTATTACTCATAAACAATATTCTCTTATTTACCATAACATATAGCATATTTAACCATCATCTTGTTCTTAGCTTATTCATACTTCATATCCATAATTCATATTCATATGTTTATTTAGTTCAAGTTCATGATGATACCAATAACATAACATAATAATTAAAAGAAACCAATAAAAAAAAGTATGATTAACTTAGAGATTTTAGGATACCTCAAGGTGGATTGGAGCAAGAAAAAGATGACGAATGGTGGTGATTATAATCCGAAACAAAAGCAGAAAAATACAGCAGCAAATTTGACTATACGCGAGGTTCTCGGGCCTGTTTTGGTCGCGCAGCCACAGCAGAAAAAGAAGCAGCAACAGCGCAGCTTTGGGGGCTGTTTTGGGGCAGTTTTGGGTGTGTTTGATGATGGTTCACAGCTGCAAAAACAGCAAGAAGAGTGGCGACATAGGGCTGCAAACAGACAGCAAAAACGGACTGTGATGGTGGTGGTTTGGTGGCGGGTTTATGGCGGACAGTAGCACCAATCCAGGATCTGCAGTAGGGTGACTCGTGGACTGTTTTAGGCTGTTTTTAACAGCTTTTGGGTGGTGAAAAAGCTGTAGAAACACAGCAGCAGGACTGCAGAATGTGGCGAGTTTTCAGCTGCCAAAAGACAGCCTATTTGGGTCTGTTTTGTCGCCCAGGAAACAGCAGCAGATAGTCAACTTAGAGGGGCTGTTTGGGCGGTGAATTGCAGCAGAAAATTAGCAGGTTAATGGGCTGTCTTATGGGAGTTAAAGTCGACTGAAGATGGTGCATAAGGTGGCGATTTAAATGGCTGAAGGAGGGCTGTTTTGAGGGGGTTGTTTGGTCGACAAAAAGAAGGAAGAAAAGATGTGCAAGTGTCGACTAAAAAGACTGCAAGGAGAGGAATTTGTGATTAAATTTTGTGGTGCATATTATGGAATAACATGAGGCATTTTATAGGGAAACAAATCTAAGTGTTGTGATTAAATTAGGATTCTAGGATACTTGGTGATCAAAGATTTCTTGGAGTGAAAGAATTAGAGTTAGATTAGGATTGGTTTTAACTAAAAGATCAAGTTTAATTCCCCTAATAATACAGCCGATTTATATTTGTTATGCATGTAGTATATTCTTTTTTTTTCTTTTCGGCAGTTTACATTTATTTAAGTATTTTATATATATATTTTTTTATTATTATTATCATTATTATTATTAGAGTTACATTTATTTTAAATTACATTTTATTTATTTATTAGACCTTAACCTTTATTAGTTATTGATTTGGTTCTAATCAGTTTATATATATAAATATTGTCACAATTATATTAATACATATAGTTTATATTTTAGAGTTAGGGTTTAATGTTAAATGGTATTAGGGTTTAGCACTTAATGCATAAGATTAGGTTTAGGGTTTTAAATAATATTAGGGTTTTAACAATACACGTGATCATTTAATGAAAGCATAAATGTTCGTTTGTCGAAATGGATAACAACCCTAATGGTGATGCACAGAATATGACATTGAAACCCTAAGGACAACTTGATTAATTCAAAAGGGAAAAATGAGGGTTGTTATAACCAGGTTTTTCTAAACCATTGTGGAAAATGACAGCTCGTATTAGGGGAGCACCATATATCCCTAGGAAATTAGCAAAACGAACCAAGTCCGAAGAAGAAGAAACGAGTGAGTCGGATTAAAGAGTTGTAATCATGTTGTGTAATATATGTAATATAGTGTGCTTGTGCTTTTATGTTAAATGTAAAAAAATTGCTTGTATTGTTTGTTAATTATCTTTTATGAATCTAACTCTAGTCTATTTTTACAGTATAAAAACACAAAATGGACGTTAAGGGTAGACAACCGAATATTTTAGAAGACCTACCAGAGGATATGATTGATGAAATCTTGTCTAGAGTCGGTCAGAATTCATCAGCACAATTAGTTATGGCGAAATTAACTTGTCAAACATTTGAAAGACTTTCCAGAAATGTCTTAGTTTATAAAAGGCTTTCCTTTGATAGGTGGGGTATATCACATTGGGGTGACCGTAAGTTACGCCGTATTTTCTTTAAAGCGTTAAGTGCGGGGAACCCAAATGCAATTTTACGCTACGGGTTAAGAACCTATTTTGACTCAACATATCCCAACATAGGATTTCGTAAGTTAGAAAGAGCTTCTAACATGCAACATAAGGAAGCATGTTATGCTTACGGGTTAGTGATGTTCGCTTCTCACCAAAGTGAGAAAAAGAACATCGGATTACAACTTTTAAATAAAACCTTCCCACAAGTGACGAATTCAGTAGTTGGGGTGAGAAATAAGGTTTTTAGATTATTGCGGGGCTGTTGGACATTACGAAACCCTCGTCCCTTTGACGATGTTACAACATGCTGTCTTGTCAACGGTCACAACGGTTATGTTCCACAAGACCAAGGATGGGAAGTAGTCTTAATAAAACCAGAATGCATGACTTGTTTCTGGACATATGAATTACGTGTCTTTATTACTTTTGTTGAACGACTTGCATATTAACTAGAATTGTCTTCGTAACTGTTTTGTATCATAGTTTTTATGCGCTATATTTCATGATATATGTAAAATAGCGGTATTGTAAATTTGCAAAATATTGTATAAAAGTTTGAATGTGAAATATTATTATAATCAGTTTTTCATATAGAATTGTAGTAGTTGAATTGTATGTTAGCTACTATGTATGAACTTAACGGGTAGGTATTACCCGAATTAAAACTTATAAAACGCTAATATGAAGAAAAAGCTTTTATAAATGAGTTCATATTATGCTATTGAATACTATTGACCACTCTTAATATTCTATATGATTAACTTAATTCTTTTGGCTATTTTTGAAGGAAATGGCACCGACTACTCGTCAGAACTTGAACATGAATGAGGAAGACTTCCGTGCTTTCCTTGCAGCAAATATAGCTGCAGTACAGGCTGCAATGCAAAACAACAATAACTCAGGGTCTAGCAGTGGAGTTAACTCCACAGAAAACCATGTAGGATGCTCCTACAAGGCTTTCACTGCCTGTAAACCTCTGGAATTCGATGGAACTGAAGGACCAGTCGGACTGAAACGATGGACCGAAAAGGTCGAATCTGTGTTTGTTATAAGAAAATGTGCTGAGGAAGATAAGGTAAAGTACGCCACGCATACCTTCACAGGTACTGCGTTAACATGGTGGAATACCTATCTCGAACAAGTGGGACAAGATGCTGCTTACGCACTACAGTGGTCAGCATTCAAACACTTGATGAACGAGCAGTACCATCCCAGAAACGAAGTCAATAAGCTCAAGACAGAGCTTAGAGAATTACGAACGAAGGGATTTGATATCACCACATACGAACGACGATTCATCGAGTTGTGTTTATTGTGCCCAAGAGTGTTCGAAGATGAAGAAGAGCAGATCGATGCGATTGTAAAGGGGTTACCAGAGAGAATTCAGGAGGATGTGAGTGCAAGTGCGCCCACTTCAATGCAAAAGGCAAGCCGAATGGCTTACAAACTTATAAACCAGATCGAGGGAAGGATTAAAGAGCAGGTGGCCGAGGAGGCCAAAATGAAACAAGTCAAGAGAAAGTGGGAAGAACCCAGTGACAAGAGTCATAATTTCAACAATCAACACCACAATCACAACCATAATCGCACCATTTTTCGTAACAACAAACGCAACAAAAACCATTCCAACAACAACAACTACAACAATCTTCCCAACAACAATACCAACCGCAACAACAAAAATCCCAACAACAATCTCAATAAAAACACTGGTAATCAAAATCAGAAAATTGCATGTCTAAGGTGTGAAGGGTACCATCCAACTACTTTTTGTCCAGCAACATGTACTAAATGTAATAGAAAGGGTCATGATACAACGAAGTGTGAAATTTATGGACCATCGGGTAAAGGAACAAGTAATGCCCACATTATTTGTTATGGATGCGGGAAGAAGGGCCACTACAAAACTGCGTGTCCAAACCAGGGAAATAATAATGGGCAAAGTCGTGAGAGAGTTTTTAACATTAATGCGGAAGAAGGGAAGGAAAACCCGGAGCTTGTTACGGGTACGTTTCTTATCGATGAAAAACCTGCTTATGTTTTATTTGATTCAGGTGCGGATAGAAGTTATATGAGTAGAGATTTTTGTGCTAAATTAAGTGGTCCATTGATGCCTATGAATAATAAATTTTTACTCGAATTAGCAAACGGTAAATTAATTTCGGTAGATAAAATATGTCAGAATCGAGAAATTAAACTGGTTAGCGAAAAGTTTAAGATCGATTTGATACCAGTAGAGTTAGGGAGTTTTGATGTGATAATCGGCATGGACTGGTTAAAAAAGGAGAGAGCGGAAATCGTATGTTACAAAAATGCAATTCGCATTGAACGAGAAAAAGAAAAACCTATAATGGTGTACGGAGAAAAGAGCAATGCGAAGCTAAATCTTATTAGTAATTTGAAGGTGCAAAAACTAATAAGAAAAGCTTGCTATGCCATTCTAGCACACGTCGAAGAAGTCAAACCTGAAGAAAAGAACATCAATGATGTTCCCGTCGCAAAAGAATTTCTCGATGTATTTCCTAAAGAATTACCGGGACTACCTCCACATCGATCTGTTGAATTTCAAATAGATCTCGTACCAGGAGCTGCACCAATAGCTCGTGCTCCATATGTCATACCCCGTCCAAAATCTTCCGAATGAATACAATAACATATGGTACCATCGCGATGAACGGACCTCTATATGCCTTGAACGACTCCATGTAATGTCTCTAAAATGAGTAAATGCACAGCGGAAGATTTCTTTCATACCTGAGAATAAACATGCTTTAAAGTGTCAACCAAAAGGTTGGTGAGTTCATAGGTTTATCATAAAACAATAAAATTCATTATTTTGATAGACCATAAAATTTAAATCGTGCATGGTACAAATGGGCCCGAATCCTATACCCACCTGTAATGTACATGCGATATCTTTTAAATACAGTACACCTTTCTCGTGTACAAAATCATTTTTCATAAATCTTAATAACCGTACACATATCTCGTGCACAAAAATAACATACACATAACCTGTGTATAAAATCATTCTCTCGATACATAACATTTACTTTAATTGGTGGAAATTATCATGTCCACATAATTCAATGGTGGAAATTATCATGTCCACATAATTCAAAGGTGGCAATTATCATGTCCACATAATTCAACGGTGGCAATTATCATGTCCACATAATTCAATAATAATCCACAGAACTTCTGTCTGCATAATAATTCATTCGAGAAATGTTTTGCTTGTGTCTATCTCGTCAAACATTTATAAAAGCATTTCATGTATTCGCAGTTCAAAAATATATTTCAAAAGCATTTAATAAAGCAGTTGTAAAAACAGCGCATGTATTCTCAGTCCCAAAAATTTAAAGAGTAAAAGAGAGCTAATGAACTCATCGTATTGTATTTTGTACTAAAAATACATATAACGACATTGAACAACTAAACAATGCAAGGTTGGCCTCGGATTCACGAACCTATATCATTTATATATATATTAACACATATAATCGTAATTCAAATAATTCCATCTATTAATTATATAGTTTTTATATATCTAGTGTTGTAATTTATATATAATTTGTACTAAATTCTAATATATATTTTATTTATAATTATATATCATATGTTATATGTGTATTCATTTTATATATATATATATATATATATATATATATATATATATATATATATAATAGAAATGTTAATATTTTTAATATATAATTATAGGTAATTTTAATATAATTATAGTATAAGTATATTTTTATTTACAAAAATGTTTATTTGTTATAATAATATAATAACAATAATGACAATGAAATTTTAAATAAAAGGTAGTTTTAAATGTTGAAAATTTTAATAATAATGATACTTTTGATAATACTAATAATTTTAATGAAAATAGAAATGTAATTTTTAATAAAAATGATAATTTCAAAATAATGATTCTTTTAATAATAGTAATAATAATATTAATAATAATAACTATAATATATATAATATCTATAAAAGTAATATTTTTACTAATAATGATAATAATAATAATAATCATAATAATGATAATAATAATAATAATAATAATAATAATAATAATAATAATAATAATAATAATAATAATAATAATAATAATGATAATGATAACTAATACTTAGATGACAAAATTTATAATAATAAATACATTAATAATGTTTATAATAATAATAATGGTTATATTACTTATAATCATGATAATAACAATATTAATTATAACAGTATTAATAATTGGTAATAATAACATTAATAATTAATACTAATAATAATAATAATAATGGAAATAAAAGTAAGAGTGTATACCCTTTGAAAGTTTTTCTAAAAAGAAATGTTCTAGACGAGGCTCGAACCCGTGACCTCTCGCACACGCAAAACCACTCCTTACCACTCATCCAACTCGGTCTATCAGATTCAAATTGTACTCCAAGTATATTTAACCTGACTTGTTACAAGCATCATAATCCGGCCCAAGATCAAACATTGAACACGGCCCAATACTTAATTGAATCTCGGACTATTAATTAAATGACGAGCCCAAACATAATAGAAGATGAATTCAGTCGTGCAGCAACAATTGATCCTGCTGTTTCGTTCAACAGCAAAACAGGAATAAACAACATCACGATCATCATCATCTCATAATCGTATCATAATCAACTTTCATTATCATCACCATCATCCGTAACCATCATCATCGTGGTATCATCTTCACTCGCTACCATTACTGGCACTGTTCATCGTCTTCATCGTATCATCCATCATGATCGAACATCATCATCATTATCTATATAATTACTTTATTCGCTGGAGACACCCTCATCCGCGTTTTTCATTGTCCTATATCCTCCTTTGTTCCCAGCTAAATAAAAAAAAATGAAAGTGTAGTGTTGCAGCGGTGAAGTTATTCGATGGTACTTTGTGGTGGTTAAATGGGTATTGTGATATAGGTCCAATACAAATAGCCCAACTACTCAGCCCAATTGCAACTCAAAAAGTAGTCCATGTAGTTTTAACAAAAATGGGTTCGGTTATTGTATCAGAAAAAGGAATTCGAGTTGCAGCATACAGTGGTACATATTTGGTGTTTAAGATCACAATAGAAAATAGAAATAATAGAAGCAGAAACATCAAACGAGTATTCACCATCAAATCGTTGTTCACCGTCTTCCTTGTTACATCACTCTCATCATCAAAATATTAGCTTCATCAAATCATGTCATCACGATCCCACCGTCTTCGTCATGATTCATCATCATCTTGTAATCACGTTATCATCATAGACTCTTACATCTTGGATCGTACACAAAGCAAGTGAGTCAAATACAATCTTGTGTAAAGTTTATTACGGTGGCAACAATAGAAGCAAAAAGGTGTTCATGTTGGATTTTTGGGTGGTCACTTGCGATGATTGAAACAGAAACAGTTAGTAGCATTTAGGTGGTTGAATACATAGTTTAATGGTGATAAGGTGGTGGTTTTGTGTTGATGATCCTTGGACCGAAAGCAACAAGTGGGTTTGCTGGGTTTTAACCGAAAACATTTCGAATAGGTGCTTTTAATGGTTTCCACAATGCAAAACAAAGAGAGAGGGTGAGTGGACGGGAGAGAGTGAATCATGGTGGTCCTTCGGTGTAGTGGTGGCGGTGAACTGTGGTGATAGTAACGATGGTGATATATGGTGGTGATGGTAAAGGAAGAAGAGAATAAGCAAGGTAGTAGAGATAGATAGATGTTTCCTGGTTCTCATATATGCATATGTATACTAGTAGCAAATAGATTAATAAATATTATATAATTATAATAATAATATATTAAAAAACTTTAATCACTTTAAATAAACGTGATTAAAATTTATAACAGCCATCAATAATTTAATCTACCGACAGTTTGTCCCGAATGGCTATATCGTGTTCATTGCTAAACAGTTAACGTATAAAAGTGTTCCTAAAAATCCCAAATTTTTAGATTAAATATAATTAATTATTTCACTCATTAACTGTTTGAAACCTGATCAAAAAGGTTCGATAATTATTTATTTTCTGTTCCAATTTATATATACGGAGTGCTAATATTAAATCTTAAAAAGGTAAAAATATTTTTGACAAATCTAAAATCTTCGTAATCAATTTACAGTCCAACTTTTATTTCAATCCTTCATGAACATGTACAATATCTATTTTAAAACTAACAAAACATCAACCGAGTGTTACTGACGTCCACTAATTAAGCTTGAAATCATTCATTTTCCATTTACTCTCTCTCTAAATATAATCAGTTTTAAATAACAAGTTTTATCACATAAATATATATTATATATTTTTAAACAAATTGATTTAATATTATTTTATATATTTACAAGTAATATTTATATACATAATTATATATATCTATATATTTATAAATATAGTTTCCATTACATCGCATATTATTTTACATATTTAATTCTAACAGTTTAATCATAAATTATTTCAATAATATCTATATGCATCTATTTATATAGTTGTTCGTGAATCGTCGGGAATAGTCGAAGGGTAATTGATTACATGAATACAGTTCAAAGTTTTTGAAACATCAACATTACAGACTTTGGTTATCGTATCGAAATCAAATAAGATTCAAGTTTAAATTTGGTCGGAAATTCCCGGGTTATCACAGTACCTACCCGTTAAAGAAAGTTCGTCCCGAAATTTGAGTGAGGTCGTCATGGCTAACAATAAATATGTTTTCCTGACGAATATGAGCTGATAAATAGAGTTTTATCATCATTGAATAATACAGATAAAATAATTCGATTATTCGAAGAGCACGAATGAAGCTATCACAAAAGAGTGAAATAACAAGGGGCAGGATTCGTTTGGTCTCAATATAAGTTATCCAATCAATAGACTTTTCTGATTTTGCCCACGTTTCGAATAACCAAAAGATGCGGCAGAGGGGCAGGATTCGTTTGGTCTCAATATAATTGAGGACTGTTTGGCTCCAATAACCTGGTCCACGTACAAATTCAACTATTACTACGAACCAGAAAATTTTGATGTCTATCAATTTAACCACTTAAAATAAATTTTCGTAATTTTAAGAAATTTAGATAAGAAGTAGAATAAAAATCTATGTCCTAAAACTAGAATAGCGAGAAATAAGAAAGAAAAAGAGTTCGTCGAAAAAGAATTGAAAAAGAAAAATGGTTGAAAAATAAAAGGTGACGGAAAAATAAAAGAAACTTATAAAAATTAAAAATACTTGACTAACCTAACCTTATTACTACAACTAACTTAAAATTATAATCGCAAATTGAGATTACTAATTGGAATGATAATTGATACATAGTAAAAGGTGTCTAAAAATATTAAAGCTTACAGGAAAAACTATATCCCAAATGGAAATAACTTAAAAAGAAACTAAAACTTAAAAAGGCGTCGCAAAATTCTAAAGCACCTAAATCTTAGTCTAAATAAAAAGCACTTAAGGGATTTTACGGCAAAGACTAAAAATCTAGGAGTAAAAATAACTATGGCAAAAACTAAGTTTAAAACTAAATATGAGCTAAAAATACAAAAGTTACGTTAAAATGATTGAAAATGGACAAAATATAAAAATATACAAAAAGTTGTAAAAAGTACAATTTTTATAAAAATATTATTTTTATATTATTTATTTATTAAAACTTACTAATTTTACAAATTAATTAAACTAATTAAACAAAATATTAATAAAAACTAAAATAATTATTTAATTAAAACCTAATTAGGGTTTTATATTAATAATTATAATAATTATTCGTAATTAATGCCTGATTAGGGTTCTGTCGGCGTGTCAGGTTATCTCCGCGACTTGCGGTATTCAAAGCATCAAACCCCGCAACTCGCGGGGTTTCAAATTTCAACTGACAGGTTTAAAATTCGACGCGTTTTTCTTTATTTTTTTTTTATTTTCTGTTTTCTGTTTTTATATTTTCTGTTTATATTATTTTATTAAAATATTTATATAATTTAAATAAAACTTATCTTTAATAACTAAGATAAAAATAAAATACTTTATAACAATAAAAAAAATAGATTCATATATATTTTTTTTTCAGTTTTTTTATATTTATAAAATATATTTATAAAATAAATTAAATAAAACTTATATTTTTACAAACTAAAGAAACTTTATAAAACTTAAATATTATTCAAACTCCTAAAAATACATAAATTTTTGTTTTTCTTTTTATATTTTCGAATAATTAAAACGTATTTTTACAAAAACAAATTTTAATAAAAGTTAACTAAATTTTTTTTTTTATATTAGCGTTGCGCTTTCGGCTTTTAAAAGAGTTCCCCGGCAGCGGTGCCAAAAATACTTGATGTAGCAGCGGAGTGGTATAAAATACTATTAAATTTTAGCAGGAAATACTTTTATAAAAATACAATTTTACACAAGATATTTATTTATTTAGAGAACGGATATACTTAAACCTTGCTACAACACTTATAGGCAGTGTACCTAATCGTACAGTAGTGTAGTTTTTAGTAAGTCCGGTTCGTTCCACAGGGAATCTTTTTAAACAAAGCTTAACGCTATATTAGTTTACTTTTATAGAAATACAAATATATATATATATGTAATATTATTATTATAAAGGGGGGTTTTTACCGTTTAATGACCGGTTTGTCGATTTTAAAACTTTAGTCACAGTTAAAACCAAATGTAAAATATTAAAAATAAATACAAGACTTATATTAAAGCATAAAGTAAATAACGATAATGAAATTGCGAATAATAAAAGTGCGATAAAATAAACTTGCGATAATTAAAAAGTACGATAATTAAAAGTGCAATTAAATACAATAACAAAAAAATGCGATAATTAGAAGTGCAATTAAATATAAAATAAAGGAAATTAAATATGAAATAAAAGAATTATGCTTATTTAAACTTCCGTAATCATGATGTTTGATGTGTTGATTTTAGTTTTATGCCCATGGGTTAATTGTCCTTTGTCCTGGATTATTTAATATGTCTGTCTGGTTTTTGTCCATGACAGTCCATCAGTCATAAATATAAAGTGCGAGTGTCCTCGTCAAATTATCCTTATACCCGAAGTTAAATATTCCAACTAATTGGGGACTTAAACTGTAACAAGATTTTAATACTTTGTTTAATAATTACACCAGGATGTCGACTGAGTGTAACCCAAGGTTTTAATATTTTGTTATCAATTATACCAAGTGTCCTTGTACATAATTTCACCCCTGTTTTAATTATTCTAGTGACTATTAATCCATTCCCGTGTCCGGTTAAATGAACGATTATTCGTACATATAAATACCCCGCCCATCGTGTCCGATTGAGTGTATATGGTAATTTATAGGGACGCCCGATTGTAAATCTTTATATTAACATTAACAAACTATCATTTAGTTAAACAAATATAAAGCCCATTAATAGCTCATAGTCTAATTTCCACAAGTGTCGTTCTTTTGTCCAAACCCCAATTATGGTACAAAGCCCAATTACCCAATTTTAGTAATTAGCCCAACATCATGATTACTTCGTTTTAAATAAGCATAATAATAATTTAGCTACGAGACATTAATGTAAAAAGGTTGAACATAACTTACAATGATTAAAAATAGCGTAGTGTTACACGGACAGAATTTTGACTTACACCCTTACAACATTCGCTAACATACCCTTATTATTAGAATTATAATTAAAATTAAAATATAAATTATAAATATATATATATATATTTTACGTATGAATTAGGAGAAGAAAAAGATGATATTTGCGATCAGAATTCGTTTGCTTTTATAGGGATTTTCGACTTTTGGTGCTCCGCGACTCGCGGCATATTTTGCCTTCAAACTCCGCGAGTCGCGGAGTTTGAAATTCCAGCTCACACCAGTTTGGAGTCTTTCTTGCCGACGGTTTTTATTATTTATTATAATATATAAATAATTATAAGAATTATTTAAATATTATATTATATTTATGTGCATAGTTGACTTGTAATTTTTAGTCTGTTGTGTCGAGCGTTGAGAGTTGACTCTGGTCCCGGTTCCGGATTTTCGAACGTCCTTGCGTACAATTTAATATCTTGTACTTTGCGTTTTGAATCTTGTACTCTTGTAATTTCGAGACGTTTCTTATCAATAATTGGAACCTCTTTGATTGTCTTTTGTACTTTTGAGCTTTTTGGTCGTTTGCGTCTTCAATTCGTCGAATCTGTCTTTTGTCTTCACCTTTTATTATTTAAACGAATATCACTTTTAAATAGAACAATTGCAACTAAAAGCTTGTCTTTCTTGAGGAATAATGCTATGAAATATATGTTCGTTTTTAGCATTATCAAATATTCCCACACTTGAGCGTTGCTTGTCCTCAAGCAATATCGTCTTGAAATACTAGAATCACTTCTTTATTCTTCACACTTTGTACATCAGTGATTTCTATACGGCAGTATAAACAATGGTAGTAACGATATGGTTTACAGTCCCACATGACTATAAAAATTTAGATCCATTAAGGAAATTGGATCTTTATGAAAACATTTGATCTTTTGAAAATTAAATCTAGTTTTTACCCTAGATAAGTTTTCCGGAATAACCCTTTACCGGTGTTTGCAAAATATTTTTGTGGGTTTGGTGGGTTTCAGATTTGAAAATTTTAGCTCAAAACTTATGGTTTTGTGTCACCCACTTGCTAACCTTGTATTTGGAAAGCAACACGTCCAGTTTACTTGTCCCGTATATTACCTTTCGGTAAACTACCGTCCGGTTGTAAAGGAAAGCGTTGAACAAGCAACTGTTAAGGCAATGTCCCCTGACATGCTTTTAATTATAGTCTATAACGTGTCGGACGCAATTACTATCCTTGGTAGGAGCAATAGTAAAGCTCACCCTTATAATTTTTCGGTATGGCACAAGGTCCTGTCTTTGACCACTATGCAACCACCGTTCTTACGGTTGACACCCGATTTAGTTCAGGTGACCTAATGAATTCCAGGTGAATTCCTAGGATTTTACGTTCAATGGTAATGAACGCATTGAAAATAGGGTTTTCAGAAAACAAATCGGTTTGTAATTTTGATCAAAATATTTTCTCGTTCAAGCTCGAGTTTAGATATCATTGAATTCCATGAGTTTGTAATTCTCAATCTTTAAGGTCAATCTCTAGGATTGAGTAATATCAGTCTTTAAAAGCTGATTTTTAATCTTTAAGGAGATTATCCTTTCTGGGGATCTGATTCATTAGTCTTATCCAGCTAATTTGCATGGTGCCCCCCATTGTACGAGATGAATCCTTCTCATGGTTAGGATAAATCTGACCACTTGGCGACCCTGTTTAATGCTGAGGTCCGTGGATTTCCTGCTGATTTTAGTGATGACTTTTCTAGATTTTTCGTCAACCTACAGCTGGTCTGGACGACAACTTCATGACCTAAATCAAGAAGCGCGTGTCTTTTTTGGAAGACTTTACTTCCTTTTAATGATGGAATTTATTCATCGTGTAGATCCATCTTTCTTACAGTAAATCAGGTAAAACAGTTTAGTTTAGTCCAAAGCAAAAGTATTTTCAGTTATTTGTTACAGATATATGTGACATATGTTTAAGATAACTTGGTAAATTTTCACACACTTGGCTTTTATTTTCCTTTTTATCGTCCTCTATTCCATTTTAAATGAATTTTAACATTTTGGTTTGTTTCTCAATTTATGTCCTTTCCGAGGTAACAATAATTTCGGTGTTAAAACCTAGTTTTATCGTTCATAAATATGTATAAACATGATGGGCGGGGTAAATTTAATTGAAAATTTTGAAAAATTTTACTAGAATTGGGTAGTCAGTATATAAGACTAGGGCTGTTCTTTATTATCGGAGAGCACTAGATTCTAATACAACTACTGCTTTACTAGTATTTTTAATGGTAACCGAGTGTATAAAGTAAAAAATGTTAAAATCCGAAAGAATTTAACCCCTTCCCACACTTAAGATCTTGCAATGCCCTCATTTGCAAGAAATCAGTAATAATTTAAATTATTGAGGGTGATTTATGTGAAAATGATTAAATTTTTACCAAAGTTTCCAAATATATTGGCGTTTGTTTGCTGAATGATAAATGGTGCACATCATTTGTTCATTCCGTCTTGTTGTTATTTCACATATATTTTGCATCTTGTCGTCAAAATTAGTTGCTTTTGCCGAACTTAATGCCAGTCTTTGAAAATGCGTTGTTTTACCCTGTTGTGTACATAAGATAAACTGCAAACATATATACATATTTTTGAAGTTTGGTATATTACCCCACATTCAAAAATTATTAAAATCTAAGAATAAAAGTTAGACAATTATAAAAACTATTACAATATTAACAAAAGTATTAAACGTATCAATCATTACAAATTACAAAATAAATAAAACTAAGTATACTAGGGATGATACTGGTACCAATAGATGTTCCAGGCATAACCATAGGTGCTATAGAATGCTTCGGCAGGGTTATACGTAGGATACGGTGGTTGCATCTCTATAGACCAGGGAGGGAAGATGGGTTTCGGTGTAGGATATAGTTTCTACCTATATGTTGGCAATGAGCTATGATTTGGTTCTGATGAACTTGCCAATCTTCAAATGCTCTCTGTCTAGCATTTTCGTACTCCTGTGAAGCTATAAACCTTTGCATTTCTTGCATCTCATTTCCCCCTCCTACATTACCTTGCTGTTGGTTTCTCTCAACCTGTGGATGTCTACCATGGTATGGTACTGCGGCGTTATTTCGCCTTTTCAAAACTTTCGCACCATGGTATACATTTAAACCTATAGTATCGCGGGGTTCTGGTTCTTCTACTAATAATCCCCCCGACTTATATCCACACCGAGATATTCACCAATCAAAGTAATAAAAATACCACCTCCTATTATGCTATGCGGTCTCATCCCCCGAACCATAGCTGATAAATAATAACCCACACAATACGGTATACTTACAGCGCTTTGTGGGTCTCGAATACACATATGGTAAAACAAATCCTGTTCATTTACCTTTTCCTTGTTCTTACCCCTTTGTGTAATCGAATTAGCTAAAAACCTATGAATCACTCTTAATTCGGCTCTATCTATATCCAAATAAGAGTAATTTCCCCCTTTGAAACGGTGATGGCTTGTCATTTGACTCCACACACCGTGTGTATCAAAATTTTCATCTATCTTTCTACCGTTTAGTATCAACCCTCTACAATCGGCAGATGCTAACTCCTCAGGCGTATATATACGTAAAGCCTGAGCCATGTCCAGTAAAGACATGTGGCGCATCGAACCGCCTAACAAAAATCTAATAAAAGAACGATCGGTTAAACTAGCTACCCGATCATTCAACTCTATACTACACAACAGTTCTTCACACCATACTTTATATACAGGTCTACGCATGGTGAATAAACGTACCCAGTCATTAAAAGTAGAATTACCATACCTCTGTACAAGTAATTCCCTAATTGGCCCGGCTAATTCTACAGCTTCTAAGGGTCCCCATTCTATGACCCTCGGTACCTCAACAACCTTAGAATGAAGAGTATGCAAACCCCTTTGGTATTTTGGATAATCTATCCAAAGTCTGTCAAATCTCAGGTTCGGGTGCAACTCTTCCAAGTGCATATCAGAAAAGGTCATGACTGGATGAGGTATATCCTGCTTGTAGTAGTTATCCACCTCCTGTTGTTCCGCATTCTCAGCAGGAGCATTGCGGGCTTGGGATGAAGATTCACCCCTTTCAGTCTGCAAAACACATCAAACACAATTTTTGTGCATCCAAATATGCATTACTGTCAGCATAATCATCAATCAAAATAATTATAATGACATGATCAATTTATATCAAACTTAAGCTTATTTTCATATTTTCATCAAATCTACACTTTTTCAGATAAGCATATACGAAAATGTTCGCCAAGTTCATAAGCATTCAACTCAAATAACATCTCAAAATAATCATTACTAGCAATTAAACAAGTTTCACATGGCATTATCTCTCAAAAATCAAGTTCATGAATTTTTAGACTTGAAAAAGTCTACTTTAATTCTCAAAATCATGTTTAGACTCAAAGTTTGGATCATTTAACTACCTAGACATGTTACACTACTTAATTTAGCAACAATTCATGACAAAAATCGGCCATAACCTGTTTATATCAAAAAGCCCCAAATTTGCTCAAGAACACAAACCCTAGATTACTCAAAATTTGAAGTTTAAGGCTTCTAATCATGTTAAATAGCATCAATCTAGGTTATACAAGCATAATACATAAACAATTTAAGCATAATTACACTAAAAAGCATCAAAATCAAATTGGGAAAAAAAATTGCTCAAGAACACTAATTTCGGATTAAATGGTGTTTAGGTGTAGAAATTTACCGTTTTTCTTGAGTAATTCCTAGATAGCATCCTTCTCAACATGATTTTAGTAAAAGATTTGGTGATTAACGGTTAAAAATTGTGATTTTGGGGGTGTTTTTGGTGAATTTTCGCGCAGTATTTCGGGTTTATTTTGCAGGTTTGGTTTTGTGGTGTGTGGACTGATTAATTCGATCAGTTTATATTATTTTTTTTTTCTGGATTTCGGTCCTCCCGCGACTCGCGGCATTTAAACCTTCAAACTCCGCGAGTCGCGGAGTTTGCTTTTTTTTTTATACTAATTAAAACAATTAAGTAATTAATTTTAAAATTTTGTTTCCCTTGTTATTTAGGACGAGGTCGTTTCGGATCGATGTCCTAGTCCGTCCCTCGACAAAATTTTAAAATTTGTCTTTTTGTAGCGATTGTTTTAAAAGCTAAGATTTTTGGGTTTTTTTTAATGTTTTTGGCATACTTTAAATCAATAAGATTAAAAATAATGATAATAAAAGTTCTCGTCCCTCCCTTGGGTAAAGCAATTTCGGTTCAAAGACCTAGTCTTCAACTTACGACGAATTTTAAAAATCATATTTTTAACTTAATGAGATAAAGTAAATTTTTGTTTTTAAATTCACACAATTTAAATATAAAATTCAAAATTAATATTAAAAATTCACACTAAACTTAAAATTTGAAATGCATAAAATTAAAAATTCATATTTTTTTTTTTTAAAAAAATAAAAAAATTCACATCAAATTTAATTTAAAAATTCATATTATAAATTCACACCAAACTTATATTAATTTTTCAAATATTTACAATTTTAAATATATTGTTTTTACAAAGTTTACAATATTAATTTAAGATTTAAATATTAATTTTAAAAACATGGTAAAAATAAAATTAAAAATCTTTTTGGCTTTTTATCCCACTTTAATCAATCAAATATTATCAAAAATATGCGCCCCTCTTTTCGGTAAAGTAATTTAGATTCCAAAACCTAATTTAACTCATGACGAATTTTTGAAATATTTTGAGTTGATTGATTAAAGATATTTATACCTTAAGAATAAACGTTAAATTTCGCAGTGATGTAATAAATTTTTTGAATGATATCAATAATTTCGGTCGCCAAACCTAATTTTATTCAATACCAATTTAATACTTTTTAGCGAACAAATTAGCGTTTATCATCAAAAGGTTTAAAAATAAAAATAAATAAAATAAAAACTGTACAAACATACCTGTGAAATAGATTTCTTAGTTATATGATCTATCCCATTCATAAGATAGTCGGTTTAATTGGTTTTCCATAGCTACATAGGCGTAACCTCGAGCATTCAGTGTCTTTTCTTCTAAACATATGAACGGTCCGTCTCTGCATAAAGTAACAAATTCGGTGTTTGAATAGGTTTGATTATTTGAACATTTACCTCCATGTGACCATTTTCCGCATTTGTGACATCTTTCTAGGTGTCGTGCTCTTCTTTTCGCTGCGGATTTTGATTTTCCTTTACCAAATTGTAATTTATTATCTTCGCATCTGGATTCTTTTCTAACTCCGTCCATTCTTTCTCTGATTACTGATACTAATTCACTCGGAAGTATGTCATTATTACGTTTAGTGATCAAAGCGTGTAGCATTAGACCATGGTTTAGTTCACAGGCAGTCTTCATTTCGTAAAAACCTAAAAAAAATAAAAATTCAGAATGGGGGGAGAAGACTAGTTCTTTAGGGTCTGCTAGGGAAAGACCATTCGGGTTCCATTTTCGAGAACTACACGAAAACAGACAATCTAACTCTAACAGAAATACATATTATCCTTTAAAGACTTGATTCTCCCCATACTTAGTTAGCTGTGGTGTCGAAATTGTGATTAACTTCGTTGTCGACTTCCATCGGACCATGTATGTAATGTTTAACTCTGTGACCATTAACTTTAAATTCAATCCCATTTGAATTTATTAATTCTATCGTTCCGTATGGGAAAACTCTTTTGACTATGAATGGTCCAGACCATCTTGATTTCAATTTTCCAGGAAATAGCTTGAATCGTGAATTGAAAAGAAGAACTCTGTCTCCTTCTTTAAATTCTTTTGAACTTCTGATTCTTTTATCATGCCATTTCTTCGTTCTTTCTTTATAGATTAACGAATTTTCGTATGCTTCATGTCTTAATTCTTCTAATTCGTTTAGTTGACTTAATCGTAGACGTCCGGCTTCATGTAAATCAAGATTACATGTCTTCAAAGCCCAAAATGCTTTGTGTTCAATTTCTACTGGAAGATGACATGCTTTTCCATAAACAAGTCTAAAAGGTGTGGTTCCAATTGGAGTTTTGTAGGCTGTTCTAAAAGCCCAGAGTGCATCCTCCAATTTAATGGACCATTCCTTCGGATTTGATCCTACGGTTTTCTCTAGAATACGTTTTAAAGCTCGGTTGGTATTTTCAACTTGTCCACTTGTTTGTGGATGATATGCGGTGGAGATTTTATGAGTTACTCCATATCTTTTAAGAACTTTCTCAAGTTGATTATTACAGAAATGAGTACCCCGATCACTTATCAAAGCTTTCGGTGTTCCAAACCTTGCAAAAAGACGTTTTAAAAAGTTGACTACAACTCGTGCATCATTAGTTGGGAGAGCTTGTGCTTCCGCCCATTTAGATACATAATCAATGGCTACGAGTATATATAGATTATTATGAGATTTTGTAAATGGACCCATAAAGTCAATACCCCAAATGTCAAATACTTCACATACTTGGATGACATTTTGTGGCATTTCATCACGTTGACTTATTTTTCCGGCCCTTTGACAAGCATCACAGGATTTGCAAAGAAGGTGTGCGTCTTTGTAAATTGTAAGCCAATAGAATCCAGCATCATAAACTTTTCTTACTGTTAGTTGAGGCCCATAATGCCCTCCTGTTGGTCCTGTGTGACAATGGTTTAATATTTTACTAGCTTCATCTCCAAATACACATCGGTGTATTATTCCATCGGGACAACTTTTAAACAGATGTGGATCTTCCCAAAAATAGTGTTTTATATCACCGAAGAATTTCTTTCATTTTTGGTACGATAATCCTTTTTCAAGGAATCCACAAACTAAGTAGTTTTCATAGTCTGCAAACCATGGTATTTCTTTATAATCTATCTTCAATAGATATTCATCAGAAAAGTTGTCTTGTATGGCCGATTCATTTAGAACTTCTAATTCGGGATTTTCAAGACGAGAAAGATGATCAGCGGCGAGATTTTCTGCTCCTCTTTTATCTCGGATTTCAATATCAAACTCTTGTAAGAGTAAGATCCAACGAATTAATCTTGGTTTAGCATCTTGTTTTGAAAATAGGTATCTAAGAGCAGAATGGTCGGTATAGACCACCGTTTTTGTTAGAACGAGATATGATCGAAATTTGTCAAAAGCAAAGACAATAGCAAGGAGTTCTTTTTCAGTAGTTGTATAGTTCGTTTGTGCTCCTTGTAACATCTTACTAGCATAATATATAGGTTGAAATTGTTTTTCAATCCTTTGTCCTAAAACGGCTCCCATTGCAAAATCACTTGCATCGCACATTAGTTCAAATGGTAGATTCCAATTTGGTGTTATCATGATCGGTGCATTAGTGAGTTTCTCTTTAAGAATATTAAAAGATTTGATACACTCATCTGAAAAGATGAATGGAGCTTCCTTTTCTAGGAGTTTATTCATAGGAGTGGCAATTTTAGAAAAATCTTTTATGAAACGTCGGTAAAAACTGGCATGCCCTAGAAAACTCCTAACTCCTCTAACATTGGTGGGATGTAGAAGTTTAGCAATTACATCTACTTTAGCTCTATCCACTTCAATTCCTTCTTTTGAAATTTTATGTCCAAGAACGATGCCTTCTTTAACCATGAAATGGCATTTCTCCCAATTAAGTACTAGATTTGATTGTTCGCATCTAAGAAGCATTCGTTCCAGATTAACTAGACATGATTCAAATGTATCACCGAAGACTGAAAAGTCATCCATGAAAACTTCCATGCATTCTTCTATCATGTCGTGAAAAATCGCCATCATGCACCTTTGAAAGGTTGCAGGGGCGTTGCAAAGTCCAAATGGCATGCGTTTGTAAGCAAAAGTACCATAAGGGCACGTGAATGTGGTTTTCTCTTGGTCCTCGGGTGCTATTGGAATTTGAAAATATCCGGAAAATCCATCTAGAAAACAATAGTAACTATTTCCGGCTAATCTTTCCAACATTTGATCTATGAAAGGTAAGGGAAAGTGATCTTTTCTGGTGGCGTCATTTAATTTTCTATAATCAATACATACACGCCATCCTGTTACAGTCCTAGTAGGAATAAGCTCATTTTTCTCATTTGTAATGACAGTCATGCCACCCTTCTTAGGCACGCATTGAACTGGGCTTACCCATGGACTATCAGAGATTGGATAAATTAGACATGCATCTAGCAGTTTAATAATCTCTTTCTTAACTACATCTTGCATATTAGGATTTAGTCTTCGTTGGCGTTGCACATACGTTTTATGACCTTCTTCCATAAGGATTTTATGTGTGCAATACGAAGGACTTATTCCTTTAATATCATGAATCTTCCATGCAATGGCTGGTTTATGAGCTTTCAACACAGAAATGAGTTGTGATTTCTCATTTTCAGTAAGAGAAGACGATATTATTACAGGTAATTCAGATTCACCATGTAAATAAGCGTATTCCAAATGGTTTGGAAGTGGCTTTAACTCTAATTTCGGAGGTTCTTCTATCGATGATTTGTATCGATATCTGTCTTCTTCTTTTAGCATTTGGATTTCTTCTATTGTTAGTTCATATCCATTAGCTATTAGTGTAGCTAACATTTCAGCTTCATCAATTGGTTCATTACCTTCTCCTAAAGAACATTCTCCTGTTCCTTGTAATTCTGGAAATTCTTCTAATAATTCTGCATGTGCATCTATAGTTTGAATATAATAACATGTATCATCTGCAGATTGCGGTTGTTGCATTGCTCTATCAACTGAAAAGGTAACACTCTCGTCCTCTATACTTAGGGTCAGTTTCTTACCGAACACGTCTATCATTGCTTTAGCCGTGTTTAAGAATGGTCTTCCTAATATGAGAGGAACTTGAGAATCTTCTTCCATGTCCAGAACAACAAAATCTACTGGAAATACTAAAGTACCAACTTTAACTAGCATGTTCTCCATTATCCCTCTAGGATATTTTATTGATCTATCGGCTAGTTGTATGCTTATTCTGGTTGGTTTCAATTCTCCAAGGTCTAGTTTAGTGTATAGTGAATACGGCATTAGATTTATACTAGCACCTAAGTCTGCCAATGCTTCTATTGAACTAAGACTACCCAGAAAACATGGAATTGTGAAACTTCCTGGATCAGATAGTTTTTCTGGTATCTTATTCAACAGCACTGCTGAACAATTAGCATTCATAGTAACAGCCGAGAGTTCTTCCATTTTCTTTCTATTTGAGATTAGATCTTTCAAGAATTTAGCATAACTAGGCATTCCTGAAATCACATCAATGAAAGGAAGATTTACATTTATCTGTTTAAACATATCCAAGAATTTGGATTGCTCGGCTTCAAGTTTCTCTTTCTTCATTTTACTTGGGTAAGGAAGTGGTGGTTGGTATGGTTTAACATAAGGTTTATCCTTAGCTGTGTTTTCTTCATTAACCTTCTCAACTACTGGTTCTTTTTCCTTATCTTGATTAGGTTGTGGTTCTTGTGGAGTAGGAATAGCTTCATCAGAAGTTACAGGTATTTCAGGTGGTTTAAGTGTTGTACCACTTCTTGTGGTAATGGCTTTAGCTGTTTCATTCCGGGGGTTAGCATTTGTATCACTAGGTAGACTTCCCGGTTTTCTTTCACCTATTAACCTTGCTAGGTTACTTACTTCTTGTTCCAGATTTTGAATAGAAGCTTGTTGATTTCTAAATGCTTGAGCATTTTGTTCATTGGTTTGTTTCTGAGATGTAAAAAACTGCGTTTGAGTTTCAACTAGCTTCGTCATCATATTTTCTAAATTCGGCTTTTTATCATCGGTTTGTTGTGGTGGTTTGTTTTGAAAAGTAGGTCTTTGCTGATTGTAAGTATTATTGGATACTTGTTGATTGCTAGGACCTTGTTGGTTGTTGTATGGAATATTTCGGTTATAACTCTGGTTTTGATTGTAAATCGGTCTTGGCGGTTGATAATTATTCTGATAATTATTTCCAGGCCTTTGGTTTATGTATGAAATATTCTCTCTTTGTTCCATTGTTAATTCAATACTGAGACAATCTTTTGTCAAATGTGGTCCTCCACACTGCTCACAACTAATTCGTATTGAGTGAATATCTTTAGTCATCTTTTCCATTCGTCTCTCCACAGCATCTATCTTTGCGGAAATGGAATCTAAGTCATGGCTAGAATCGGCTCTAGCTGCTGTAGATGATCTAACGATGTCTTTTTCTTGGTGCCACTCATGTGAGTGGGAAGCAGTGTTATCAATAATTTTTTAAGCATCAGTTTCGGTTTTCTTCATAATAGAACCACCAGCTGCTATATCTATGTCTTTCCTTGTAGTGATGTCGCATCCTTGGTAGAATATTTGTACTATTTGACAGGTGTCTAAACCATGTTGCGGACATCCTCTTAATAACTTTCCATATCTTGTCCACGCCTCATATAGAGTTTCATTTGGCTTCTGTGTGAACGTAACAATTTCTGCTTGAAGTCTTACGGCTTTAGATGCAGGAAAGAATTGTTTAAGAAATTTTTCAACTAAAACATCCCATGTATCAATCGCCCCTTCAGGTAATGATTCCAACTAATCTTTGGCTTCTCCCTTTAAAGTCCAGGGAAATAACATGAGATATATCTGTTCATCCTCCACTTCTCGGATTTTAAATAGTGTGCAGATTCTATTAAAGGTACGTCGATGTTCATTTGGATCTTCCTTCGGCGCACCACTAAATTGGCATTGATTAGTCACCATGTGTAGAATTTGTCCTTTGATTTCATAATCTGGCGCATTAATGTCTGGATGAGTAATTGCGTGACCTTGGCCAGTGCGTTTAGCTCTCATTCGGTCTTCCATACTTAAAGGTTCCAGATTCTCCATAATTGAATTTGTTGAATCGGAATCACTAGAGGATTCTGATTTAATGGTTCGTTCCTCAACAATCTCTGTTTGAATGATTGGTGGTTCCGGAGGAAATTTTAATGGTTCAGGATCTACGAACCGTTCCTGAATATTCTCCGGATTCTCAATTGTGAGGTCGGGTTCAAAAAATGGATTATCGGAAATTTGAACTGAAGTACTTGGTCGACTGGATGACGATTCTAAAGAAAAATCAACGGCGGTTATATTTGCTAAATGTCTTGATCTAGTTACAGGTGGTGAACGTACAAAAGGTGGTGATCGTCTTGCTCGGTGCATTCACTGAATA
This sequence comes from Rutidosis leptorrhynchoides, assembly GCF_046630445.1. Taxonomy (NCBI): domain Eukaryota; kingdom Viridiplantae; phylum Streptophyta; class Magnoliopsida; order Asterales; family Asteraceae; genus Rutidosis; species Rutidosis leptorrhynchoides. Next base: position 313,834,511 of record NC_092334.1, on the reverse strand, counting down.
TCCTATTAGTTTTTAAAAGGAAAGAAAAATTATAATAAGTTATCCAATCAATAGAGTTTTCTGATTTTTCCCACGTTTCGAATAGCCAAAAGATGCAGCAGAGGGGCAGGATTCGTTTGGTCTCAATATAATTGAGGACTGTTTGGCTCCAATAACCCGGTCCACGTACAAATCCAACTATTACTACGAACCAGAAAATTTTGATGTCTATCAATTTAACCACTTAAAATAAATTTTCGTAATTTTAAGAAATTTAGATAAGAAGTAGAATAAAAATCTATGTCCTAAAACTAGAATAGCGAGAAATAAGAAAGAAAAAGAGTTCGTCGAAAAAGAATTGAAAAAGAAAAATGGTTGAAAAATAAAAGGTGACGGAAAAATAAAAGAAACTTATAAAAATTAAAAATACTTAACTAACCTAACCTTATTACTACAACTAACTTAAAATTATAATCGCAAATTGAGATTACTAATTGGAATGATAATTGATACATAGTAAAAGGTGTCTAAAAATATTAAAGCTTACAGGAAAAACTATATCCCAAATGGAAATAACTTAAAAAGAAACTAAAACTTAAAAAGGCGTCGCAAAATTCTAAAGCACCTAAATCTTAGTCTAAATAAAAAGCACTTAAGGGATTTTACGGCAAAGACTAAAAATCTAGGAGTAAAAATAACTATGGCAAAAACTAAGTTTAAAACTAAATATGAGCTAAAAATACAAAAGTTACGTTAAAATGATTGAAAAGGGACAAAATATAAAAATATACAAAAAGTTGTAAAAAGTACAATTTTTATAAAAATATTATTTTTATATTATTTATTTATTAAAACTTACTAATTTTACAAATTAATTAAACTAATTAAACAAAATATTAATAAAAACTAAAATAATTATTTAATTAAAACCTAATTAGGGTTTTATATTAATAATTATAATAATTATTCGTAATTAATGCCTGATTAGGGTTCTGTCGGCGTGTCAGGTTATCTCCGCGACTTGCGGTATTCAAAGCATCAAACTCCGCGACTCGCGGGGTTTCAAATTTCAACTGACAGGTTTAAAATTCGACGCGTTTTTCTTTATTTTTATTTTTTTTTATTTTCTGTTTTCTGTTTTTATATTTTCTGTTTATATTATTTTATTAAAATATTTATATAATTTAAATAAAACTTATCTTTAATAACTAAGATAAAAATAAAATACTTTATAACAATAAAAAAAAATAGATTCATATATATTTTTTTTTTCGGTTTTTTTATATTTATAAAATATATTTATAAAATAAATTAAATAAAACTTATATTTTTACAAACTAAAGAAACTTTATAAAACTTAAATATTTATCAAACTCCTAAAAATACATAAATTTTTGTTTTTCTTTATATATTTTCGAATAATTAAAACGTATTTTTACAAAAACAAATTTTAATAAAAGTTAACTAAATTTTTTTTTTTATATTAGCGTTGCGCTTCCGGCTTTTAAAAGAGTTCCCCGGCAGCGGCGCCAAAAATACTTGATGTAGCAGCGGAGTGGTATAAAATACTATTAAATTTTAGCAGGAAATACTTTTATAAAAATACAATTTTACACAAGATATTTATTTATTTAGAGAACGGATATACTTAAACCTTGCTACAACACTTATAGGCAGTGTACCTAATCGTACAGTAGTGTAGTTTTTAGTAAGTCCGGTTCGTTCCACAGGGAATCTTTTTAAACAAAGCTTAACGCTATATTAGTTTACTTTTATAGAAATACAAATATATATATATGTAATATTATTATTATAAAGGGGGGTTTTTACCGTTTAATGACCGGTTTGTCGATTTTAAAACTTTAGTCGCAGTTAAAACCAAATGTAAAATATTAAAAATAAATACAAGACTTATATTAAAGCATAAAGTAAATAACGATAATGAAATTGCGAATAATAAAAGTGCGATAAAATAAACTTGCGATAATTAAAAAGTACGATAATTAAAAGTGCAATTAAATACAATAACAAAAAAAATGCGATAATTAGAAGTGCAATTAAATATAAAATAAAGGAAATTAAATATGAAATAAAAGAATTATGCTTATTTAAACTTCCGTAATCATGATGTTTGACGTGTTGATTTTAGTTTTATGCCCATGGGTTAATTGTCCTTTGTCCTGGATTATTTAATATGTCCGTCTGGTTTTTGTCCATAACAGTCCATCAGTCATAAATATAAAGTGCGAGTGTCCTCGTCAAATTATCCTTATACCCGAAGTTAAATATTCCAACTAATTGGGGACTTAAACTGTAACAAGATTTTAATACTTTGTTTAATAATTACACCAGGATGTCGACTGAGTGTAACCCAAGGTTTTAATATTTTGTTATCAATTATACCAAGTGTCCTTGTACATAATTTCACCCCTGTTTTAATTATTCTAGTGACTATTAATCCATTCCCGTGTCCGGTTAAATGAACGATTATTCGTACATATAAATACCCCGCCCATCGTGTCCGATTGAGTGTATATGGTAATTTATAGGGACGCCCGATTGTAAATCTTTATATTAACATTAACAAACTATCATTTAGTTAAACAAATATAAAGCCCATTAATAGCTCATAGTCTAATTTCCACAAGTGTCGTTCTTTTGTCCAAACCCCAGTTATGGTACAAAGCCCAATTACCCAATTTTAGTAATTAGCCCAACATCATGATTACTTCGTTTTAAATAAGCATAATAATAATTTAGCTACGAGACATTAATGTAAAAAGGTTGAACATAACTTACAATGATTAAAAATAGCGTAGCGTTACACGGACAGAATTTCGACTTACACCCTTACAACATTCGCTAACATACCCTTATTATTAGAATTATAATTAAAATTAAATTATAAATTATAAATATATATATATATATATATATATATATTTTACGTATGAATGAGGAGAAGAAAAAGATGATATTTGCGATCAGAATTCGTTTGCTTTTCTAGGGATTTTCGACTTTTGGTGCTCCGCGACTCGCGGCATATTTTGCCTTCAAACTCCGCGAGTCGCGGAGTTTGAAATTCCAGCTCACACCAGTTTAGAGTCTTTCTTGCCGACGGTTTTTATTATTTATTATAATATATAAATAATTATAAGAATTATTTAAATATTATATTATATTTATGTGCATAGTTGACTTGTAATTTTTAGTCTGTTGCGTCGAGCGTTGAGAGTTGACTCTGGTCCCGGTTCCGGATATTCGAACATCCTTGCGTACAATTTAATATCTTGTACTTTGCGTTTTGAATCTTGTACTCTTGTAATTTCGAGACGTTTCTTATCAATAATTGGAACCTCTTTGATTGTCTTTTGTACTTTTGAGCTTTTTGGTCGTTTGCGTCTTCAATTCGTCGAATCTGTCTTTTGTCTTCACCTTTTATTATTTAAACGAATATCACTTTTAAATAGAACAATTGCAACTAAAAGCTTGTCTTTCTTGAGGAATAATGCTATGAAATATATGTTCGTTTTTAGCATTATCAGCTTTTCAGGATTTCAGATGAAAGATCATAATTCTAAGAGATGAATGTTATACATATAACTGTTGATGTAGATATGCTGTGAGTTTTCAAAGTACTGATTGCTGATTCCTGGTAATTGGTATGTCAGCTCTCGTTACAAGATGCGGATGAGTACATGATGAGACTTCAATAGATAAATATAGTGATTTGTTGGAGACACCCTCATCCGTGTTTTTCATTGTCCTATATTCTCCTTTGTTCCCAGCTAAATAAAAAAGAAAATGAAAGTGTAGTGTTGCAGCGGTGAAGTTATTCGATGGTAATTTGTGGTGGTTAAATGGGTATTGTGATATAGGTCCAATACAAAGAGCCCAACTACTCAGCCCAATTGCAACTCAAAAAGTAGTCCATGTAGTTTTAACAAAAATGGGTTCGGTTGTTGTATCAGAAAAAGGAATTCGAGTTGCAGCATACAGTGGTACATATTTGGTGTTTAGGATCACAATAGAAAATAGAAATAATAGAAGCAGAAACAGCAAACGAGTATTCACCATCAAATCGCTGTTCACCGTCTTCCTTGTTACATCACTCTCATCATCAAAATATTAGCTTCATCAAATCATGTCATCACGATCCCACCGTCTTCGTCGTGATTCATCATCATCTTGTAATCACGTTATCATCATAGACTCTTACATCTTGGATCGTACACAAAGCAAGTGAGTCAAATACAATCTTGTGTAAAGTTTATTACGGTGGCAACAATAGAAGCAAAAAGGTGTTCATGTTGGATTTTGGGGTGGTCACTTGCGATGATTGAAACAGAAACAGTTAGTAGCATTTAGGTGGTTGAATACATAGTTTAATGGTGATAAAGTGGTGGTTTTGTGTTGATGATCCTTGGACCGAAAGCAACAAGTGGGTTTGCTGGGTTTCAACCGAAAACATTTCGAATAGGTGCTTTTAATGGTTTCCATAATGCAAAACAAAGAGAGAGGGTGAGTGGACGGGAGAGAGTGAATCATGGTGGTGCTTCGGTGTAGTGGTGGTGGTGAACTGTGGTGATAGTAACGATGGTGATATATGGTGGCGATGGTAAAGGAAGAAGAGAATAAGCAAGGTAGTAGAGATAGATAGATGTTTCCTGGTTCTCATATATGCATATGTATACTAGTAGCAAATAGATTAATAAATATTATATAATTATAATAATAATATATTAAAATACTTTAATCACTTTAAATAAACGTGATTAAAATTTATAGCAGCCATCAATAATTTAATCTACCGACAGTTTGTCCCGAATGGCTATATCGTGTCCATTGCTAAACAGTTAACGTATAAAAGTGTTCCTAAAAATCCCAAATTTTTAGATTAAATATAATTAATTATTTCACTCATTAACTGTTTGAAACCTGATCAAAAAGATTCGATAATTATTTATTTTCTGTTCCAATTTATATATACGGAGTGCTAATATTAAATCTTAAAAAGGTAAAAATATTTTTGACAAATCTAAAATTTTCTTAATCAATTTACAGTCCAACTTTTATTTCAATCCTTCATGAACATGTACAATATCTATTTTAAAACTAACAAAACATCAACCGAGTGTTACTGACATCCACTAATTAAGCTTGAAATCATTCATTTTCCATTTACTCTCTCTCTAAATATAATCAGTTTTAAATAACAAGTTTTATCACATAAATATATATTATATATTTTTAAACAAATTGATTTAATATTATTTTATATATTTACAAGTAATATTTATATACATAATTATATATATCTATATATTTATAAATATAGTTTTCATTACATCGCATATTATTTTACATATTTAATTCTAACAGTTTAATCATAAATTATTTCAATAATATCTATATGCATCTATTTATATAGTTGTTCGTGAATCGTCGGGAATAGTCGAAGGGTAATTGATTACATGAACACAGTTCAAAGTTTTTGAAACATCAACATTACAGACTTTGGTTATCGTATTGAAATCAAATAAGATTCAAGTTTAAATTTGGTCGGAAATTCCCGGGTTATCACAGTACCTACCCGTTAAAGAAATTTCGTCCCGAAATTTGAGTGAGGTCGTCATGGCTAACAATAAATATGTTTTCCTGACGAATATGAGCTGATAAATAGAGTTTTATCATCATTGAATAATACAGATAAAATAATTCGATTATTCGAAGAGCACGAATGAAACTATCACAAAAGATTGAAATAACGAAGTAAAGATTTATCTTAGCTTTTGACGTAGCCAGGTTGAATTTTGAAAAAAATATTCGTCCTATCTTTTGACATTTTCTCGGTTGAATTCCGGAATTCAAGGGATTTAAAGAAAATCTTTGAAATCTAAAAGATTTGATTCTTCGGCGAATAAGGTAATTAAGATATCTGTAATTAAATACGGTGATCTGCCTTGATTTCTCCGTCTGATATTTCCATTATAAATTAAACTCTTCCCGTTCCATAATTTTCACCATTCCTATACTTTTGATTCATGGTTCTTACATCCACAAGATTGTGAAAATGCTTAATCCAGTTCTGATTCTTGTCCTTATCCTGACTATTGCAACAATCATTCTCCTTTTCCAACTTCCACCGGAGGAATCTATTTTCTTTTACTTCGCCCTTTGGGTTATAGTGTTTTTAATTTTCCCGTGTCTTTATGTTGCGATAAACATTGATATACACGGTGTGTAATTTCCGTGTTGTTATTGGGCTTTATATCTCCCCTTATATTTCAATGTCCTTATTTCTGTTTCCTATACTCATTGTTATCCACAGTTAATACTCCCTCCGATTTGCTGCGATTTATACTCCACTTTCTATTTCGGAGCTTTGTCCCTTCGTTTCTTCTTCTTGCGATTGGGCATCTCTTGTAATGGTCCAGAATTCGCGGATATACGTTTCAGAATGAACATTGTTAATGTTCTAAGAAGGAAATGGTAATGGCACGATCTTGATTTGTTAAATTACCAGAATTCAAGGAAAGATAGGATTATCAAGATAATATGTTCTTGATATGTTTATAGATTAGACAGAACGTAGGAGTCGTGTAACATGGCATATGATGACGTTATAATCTGTGAATCATCACATTTCATTAGAAACTCAGCATGACTTACTGTAATATAATCACATTGATCAAGTGTCATTATATTATACTAACTCATGCATTAGTTCCCAACATTACTTCAATAACATTCATATTTTAAGCTCGAAAGTTTACAGAATATAGAAACTAACAGTTTCTATATGATGTAACACTGATAGCACGAAGAGATAATTAATATCGGACGAGAATATTTATGAAGATATCTTCAGAAATATTGAGGATATTTATAATGAAAGATACGATGATATCTTGGAATTTCTAATATCGAAGGATGATAGAGAAGATTTATCCGTAAGGGTTTAGATTCAGAAGCAAGGCGTTCGCTAAAGATTTCATCAGATACAGAATCATCAGGATTCTTTATGTACAAGTTTAGTCCTTGTGATTTGTTCAGAATCTCCTTCATGGTTAGCTCAATCTGTTTTCCAGTTCCAACTTTTCTAAGCTTTTCCAATATACTATTCTTTATCAACAACTTCCGATGATTAAGGTCGTTTACGGTTGTCTACGGTTTCTGCTGCTTCATTCAGCTTTTTCAACATTCAGAGTATTGATTTGTAGACTGAGTGCTTTTCAGGATTTCAGATGAAAGATCATAATTCTAAGAGATGAATGTTATACATATAACTGTTGATGTAGATATGATGTGAGTTTTCAAAGTACTGATTGCTGATTCCTGGTAATTGGTATGTCAGTTCTCGTTACAAGATGCGGATGAGTACATGATGAGACTTCAATAGATAAATATAGTGATTTGTTGGAGAGATTTAAACCAAGGAGCAACGAGGTTGCTGGTACGTCTGCTGGTAATATGGTGGAATATAAAAGGTTCTCCGGTAACAATAAAAGAGCATACATATAAATCAAGGTGATAATAAGGTTGTTTTGAACGAAAAGTCGAAGTTGACTTGTCGGAGCTATGACAAAATTGGCTAATTTGGAAAAGAATTGTAAAGTTATTTTCGGTAGTAACAATGCCAAAGGACTTAGCACAGATATGTGTTAAACGTTTACTCAGGTTCTGAGTGTTTTCAAGTGCATAACTATATGCATCAATCTTTTCTTCCGTAGATGAAGTGTGGTTGGTTCATCCTCCCGATTGAGTTGTTTTCAAGAATTACGAAAGGTTTGAACGCAGATTGTAATCATCAAGATACAAATGAGGTTTAAGATGAAATCAAGTGGCAAACTTGAAAAATTGTTTAGTTTCATATGTTATAATCAATATTTTAATTCATTTTAATTGTCCAATGTTGATAGTCCACAGTTAGCAATTCAATAATTCATATATAATTATATATATAATATTCGAATTAATAATACGTATCATGACCCGTGTACATGTCTCAGACTCGATCACAACTCAAACTATATATATTATTGTAGAATCAACCTCAACCCTGTATAGCGAACTCGATCATTACAGCATATAGAGTGTCTATGATTATCCCAAATAATATATATAGATGCGTCGATATGATATGTCAAAACCTTGTATACGTGTCCCGATATTTAAAGCGCGTAAAAATAAATAACAGAAATTAAATGACGATAAATAAAGTGCGAGAATGTAAATTGCGAGAATGCAAATTGCGATAATTAAATTGCGATAAATAAATTGCGATAAATAAATTGCGAGAAATAAATATAATACAGATTAACAGTTAGCTAGGAACAGTTAGCTAGGATTTTGTTAGCGTGAATTCTTAACAAAATTCCTCATAGTTAATTTGTCTGTTTCTAACAAATTTTATTTTGTCAAATGTTTTCTTCATTATGCCACTTGTTGGATTCTGATAGGTCAAAATCCAAATATGAAATTGAATTAAAATGGTTATTCTGTGGTGAACGAATACGTATATTGGTGAATGTAAGTAGGATATAAACGATCATTGAGTCAGATTCGAAGAATGTACAGTGTAACTTATCAATGTGAAATCTAAATATTCCTCGGGTATTACCTACCCGTTAAAATATTTTCACCATTAACAGTTTGTACTATAGAATTTTAATTACAATCTTTATGAAAACATATATACATATATATTTTCTTCAGATGTAATCATGGATTTAATGAGTTAATGTGATATTAATCTCATTTGATTTATCGTTAGGACTAGAATACATAATCTCTAAAACATTAGAGATTACATAATGGACAGGTAGAACGAAGATAAATGATGTAGAACAATATGTAGAATGTTGATTATACTCGAGGTACATAATAAGATGTTGAGGCGTGTGATGTTGATGGTACTGGTGCTGTTACTGATGGTACTGTTGGTGCCGGTGATGTTGCTGAAGCTGGTAATTTTTGCACCATATTCTCCGAATTTATTACTCGAGTACGAAGCTCGTTGACTTCTTCCATTACTCCAGGATGATTGTCGATCGGAACGAGTAGATGAATAAGATTTAGAATTGTGGATAATATATAATAGTTAAGAGATATCCTGGAAATGAGGGTGAAAATGGTGTTTCGGACTGATTCGCTGGTAAGTGTTTCAGGTTCATTGTCAAGAGGTGAATTCAGTTGGTGGAAGGGATCGCCTTCTTCGCGTCTCCATTGATTAAGTCGACTACGAATGCATCAGATGAATTGGGAATGGCTGATTGATTGATTCATTCTGGTGATACCGCTTTTGGAGCTTAGGTGAATATCCATGTCGGAATAGCTGTCGGAATAACTATCGGAATAGCTATCGAAATCTGAGGGACTCGAACTAGTTGAGGGATTCATCTCGTACGATCAGATGAAGAATTTTTGATAAGAATTAGATTATAAAATGTAGATTAGTACCCTACAATACATAATTTACATATGCATATATAATACTAAAAATTTCATAAGTTACAGAGGAATCTACGGAATCTGTCAGGCAAAGGTAACAATAACAGACACGCTAAGATAAGAATTAACAGATAGGCTAAGATATGAATTTTGTCTATACACTATTCATGCAGTCAATGCAGTAAAACGTGCCTAGACTAAGAATGATAAGCAAGTGACTTCTGACTAGAAATGATAAGTAAAACTTTTGACATGCAGACACGGTCGAAGTCCAGACTCACTAATGCACCTAAACAACTACCAGTTAGACACACTAATGCAAGACCTGGGTCGCTAAGACCACCGCTCTGATACCAACTGTCATACCCCGTCCAAAATCTTTCGAACGAATACAATCACATATGGTACCATTGCGATGAACGGACCTCTATATGCCTTGAACGACTCCATGTAATGTCTCTAAAATGAGTAAATGCACAGCGGAAGATTTCTTTCATACCTGAGAATAAACATGCTTTAAAGTGTCAACTAAAAGGTTGGTGATTTCATAGGTTTATCATAAAACAATAAAATTCATCATTTTGATAGACCACAAAATTTAAATCCTGCATGGTACAAATGGGCCCGAATCCTATACCCACCTGTAATGTATATGCGATATCTTTTAAATACAGTACACCTTTCTCGTGTACGAAATCATTTTTCATAAATCTTAGTAACCGTATACATATCTCGTGCACAAAAATAATTCTCTCGATACATAACATTTACTTCAATTGGTGGCAATTATCATGTCCACATAATTCAATGGTGGCAATTATCATGTCCACATAATTCAAAGGTGGAAATTATCATGTCCACATAATTCAACGGTGGCAATTATCATGTCCACATAATTCAATAATAATCCACAGAACTTCTGTCTGCATAATAATTCATTCGAGGAATGTTTTGCTTGTGTCTATCTCGTCAAACATTTATAAAAGCATTTCATGTATTCGCAGTTCAAAAATATATTTCAAAAGCATTTAATAAAGTAGTTGTAAAAACAGCGCATGTATTCTCAGTCCCAAAAATGTAAAGAGTAAAAGGGAGCAAATGAACTCACCTTATTGTATTTTGTAATAAAAATACATATAACGACATTGAACAACTAAACAATGCAAGGTTGGCCTCGGATTCACGAACCTATATCATTTATATATATATTAACACATATAATCGTAATTCAAATAATTCCATCTATAAATTATATAGTTTTTATATATCTAGTGTTGTAATTTATATATAATTTGTACTAAATTCTAATATATATTTTATTTATAATTATATATCATATGTTATATGTGTATTCATTTTGTATATATATATATAATAGAAATGTTAATATTTTTAATATATAATTATAGGTAATTTTAATATAATTATAGTACAAGTATATTTTTATTTACAAAAATATTTATTTGTTATAATAATATAATAACAATAATGACAATGAAATTTTAAATAAAAGGTAGTTTTAAATGTTGAAAATTTTAATAATAATGATACTTTTGATAATACTAATAATTTTAATGAAAATAGAAATGTAATTTTTAATAAAAATGATAATTTCAAAATAATGATTCTTTTAATAATAGTAATAATAATATTAATAATAATAACTATAATATATATAATATCTATAAAAGTAATATTTTTAGTAATAATGATAATAATAATAATAATAATCATAATAATGATAATAATAATAATAATAATAATAATAATAATAATAATAATAATAATAATAATAATAATAATAATAATAATAATAATAATGATGATAACTAATACTTAGATGACAAAATTTATAATAATAAATACATTAATAATTGGTAATAATAACATTAATAATTAATATTAATAATAATAATAATAATAATAATAATAATAATAATAATAATAATAATAATAATAATATTAATAATAATAATAATAATAATAATGATGGAAATAAAAGTAAGAGTGTATACCCTTTGAAAGTTTTTTTAAAAAGAAATGTTCTAGACAAGGCTCGAACCTGTGACCTCTCGCACACACAAAACCACTCCTTACCACTCATCCAACTCGGTCTTTCAGATTCAAATTGTACTCCAAATATATTTAACCCGACTTGTTACAAGCATCATAATCCAGCCCAAGATCAAACATTGGACACGGCTCAATACTTAATTGAATCTCGGACTATTAATTAAATGACGAGCCCAAACATAATAGAAGATGAATTCAGTCGTGCAGCAACAATTGATCCTGCTGTTTCGTTCGACGGCAAAACAGGAATAAACAACATCACGGTCATCATCATCTCAAAATCGTATCATTATCAACTTTCATTATCATCACCATCATCCGTAACCATCATCATCGTGGTATCATCTTCACTCGCTACCATTACTGGCACTGTTCATCGTCTTCATCGTATCATCCATCATGATCGAACATCATCATCATTATCTATATAATTACTTTATTCGCTGGCTTAAACAGGAGACACCCTCATCCGTGTTTTTCATTGTCCTATATCCTCCTTCGTTCCCAGCTAAATAACAAAAAAAAATTGAAAGTGTAGTGTTGCAGCGGTGAAGTTATTCGATGGTACTTTGTGGTGGTTAAATGGGTATTGTGATATAGGTCCAATACAAATAGCCCAACTACTCAGCCCAATTGCAACTCAAAAAGCAGTCCATGTAGTTTTAACAAAAATGGGTTCTGTTGTTGTATCAGAAAAAGGAATTCGAGTTGCAGCATACAGTGGTACATATTTGGTGTTTAAGATCACAATAAAAAACAGAAATAATAGAAGTAGAAACAGCAAACGAGTATTCACCATCAAATCGCTATTCACCGTCTTCCTTGTTACATCACTCTCATCATCAAAATATTAGCTTCATCAAATCATGTCATCACGATCCCACCGTCTTCGTCGTGATTCATCATCATCTTGTAATCACGTTATCATCATAGACTCTTACATCTTGGATCGTACACAAAGCAAGTGAGTCAAATACAATCTTGTGTAAAGTTTATTACGATGGCAACAATAGAAGCAAAAAGGTGTTCATGTTGGATTTTTGGGTGGTCACTTGCGATGATTGAAACAGAAACAGTTAATAGCATTTAAATGGTTGAATACATAGTTTAATGGTGATAAGGTGGTGGTTTTGTGTTGATGATCCTTGGACCGAAAGCAACAAGTGGGTTTGCTGGGTTTCAACCGAAAACATTTCGAATAGGTGCTTTTAATGGTTTCCACAATGCAAAACAAAGAGAGAGAGAGAGAGAGAGAGAGAGAGAGAGAGAGAGAGAGGGTGAGTGGACGGGAGAGAGTGAATCATGGTGGTGCTTCGGTGTAGTGGTGGTGGTGAACTATGGTGATAGTAACGATGGTGATATATGGTGGCAATGGTAAAGGAAGAAGAGAATAAGCAAGGTAGTAGAGATAGATAGATGTTTCCTGGTTCTCATATATGCATATATATACTAGTAGCAAATAGATTAATAAATATTATATAATTATAATAATAATATATTAAAATACTTTAATCACTTTAAATAAACATGATTGAAATTTATAGCAGCCATCAATAATTTAATCTACCGATAGTTTGTCCCGAATGGCTATATCGTGTCCATTGCTAAACAGTTAACGTATAAAAGTGTTCCTAAAAATCCCAAATTTTTAGATTAAATATAATTAATTATTTCACTCATTAACTGTTTGAAACCTGATCAAAAAGGTTCGATAATTATTTATTTTCTGTTCCAATTTATATGTACGGAGTGCTAATATTAAATCTTAAAAAGGTAAAAATATTTTTGACAAATCTAAAATCTTCGTAATCAATTTACAGTCCAAGTTTTATTTCAATCCTTCATGAACATGTACAATATCTATTTTAAAACTAACAAAACATCAACCGAGTGTTACTGACGTCTACTAATTAAGCTCGAAATCATTCATTTTCCATTTACTCTCTCTCTAAATATAATCAGTTTTAAATAACAAGTTTTATCACATAAATATATGTTATATAATTTTAAACAAATTGTTTTATATAATACTATTTTATATATTTACAAGTAATATTTATATACATAATTATATATATCTATATATTTATAAATATAGTTTTCATTACATCGCATATTATTTTACATATTTAATTCTAACAGTTTAATCATATATTATTTCAATAATATCTATATGCATCTATTTATATATTTGTTCGTGAATCGTCGGGAATAGTCGAAGGGTAATTGATTACATGAAAATAGTTCAAAGTTTTTGAAACATCAACATTACAAACTTTGCTTATCGTATCGAAATCAAATAAGATCCAAGTTTAAATTTGGTCGGAAATTCCCGGGTCATCACACCATACAGACTCTCACCCAGTGAAATGAAAGAACTCCAAAGCCAACTACAGGAACTTTTAGAGCGTGGTTTCATTCGACCAAGCACATCACCGGGGGGAGCTCCTGTTTTATTTGTCAAGAAGAAGGATGGTACATTTAGGTTGTGTATCAACTACCGAGAGTTGAACAAACTTACCATCAAGAACCGCTACCCACTACCGATAATCGATGACATATTTGATCAATTACAAGGCTCGTCGGTTTATTCGAAGATTGATTTACGTTCTGGGTATCATCAAATGCGGGTGAAGGAGGATGATATTCCAAAGACTGCTTTTAAAACGCGTTACGGTCATTACGAGTTTATGGTTATGCCGTTTGGGTTGACTAACGCACCAGCTGTGTTCATGGACCTCATGAACCGAGTGTGTGGACCATTCCTTGACAATTTTGTCATTGTTTTTATCAATGACATACTTATTTACTCAAAGAATGATCAAGAGCACGAAGAACATTTGAGAAAAGTGCTAGAGTTGTTGAGGAAAGAAAAATTGTACGCTAAGTTTTTAAAGTGTGCATTTTAGTTGGAAGAAGTTCAATTCCTCGGTCACATAGTGAACAAAGAAGGTATTCAAGTGGATCCGGCAAAGATTGAAACCGTTGAAAAGTGGGAAACCCCGAAAACTCCGAAGCATATACGCCAATTTTTAGGACTGGCTGGTTACTACAGAAGGTTCATCCAAGATTTTTTCAAAATAGCAAAACCCTTGACTGCATTAACGCATAAAGGGAAGAAATTTGAATGGAAGAATGAGCAGGAGAAAGCGTTTCAATTGTTGAAGAAAAAGTTAACTACGGCACCTATATTGTCATTGCCTGAAGGGAATGATGATTTTGTGATATATTGTGATGCCTCAAAGCAAGGCCTCAGTTGTGTATTAATGCAACGAACGAAGGTAATTGCTTATGCATCCAGACAGTTGAAGATTCACGAGCAAAATTATACGACTCACGATTTATAATTGGGCGCTGTTGTTTTTGTATTAAAGACTTGGAGGCACTACTTATATGGGGTCAAAAGTATCATATATACCGACCATAAAAGTCTCCAACATATATTTAATCAGAAACAACTGAACATGAGGCAGCGTAGGTGGATTGAGTTATTGAATGATTACAATTTCGAGATTCGTTACCACTCGGGGAAGGCAAATATGGTAGCCGAGGCTTTAAGTAGAAAGGACAGAGAACCAATACGGGTAAAAGCTATGAATATAATTATTCGTACTAACCTTACTACTCAAATAAAGGAGGCATAGCAGGGAGTTGTAAAAGAAGGAAAGTTGAAGAATGAAATACCCAAAGGATCGGAGAAACATCTTAATATTCGGGAAGACGGAACTCGGTATAGGACTGAAAGAATTTGGGTACCAAAGTTTGGAGATTTGAGAGAAAAGGTACTTAAGGAAGCACATAAAACCAGATATTCAATACATCCCAGAGCGGGGAAGATGTACAAAGATCTCAAGAAACACTTTTGGTGGCCGGGTATGAAAGCTGATATTGCTAGATACGTAGGAGAATGTTTGACGTGTTCTAAGGTCAAAGCTGAACATCAGAAACCATCAGGTCTACTTCAACAACCCGAAATCCCGGAATGGAAATGGAAAAACATTACCATGGATTTCATTACTAAATTGCCAAGGACTGCAAGTGGTTATGATACTATTTGGGTAATAGTCGATCATCTCACCAAGTCATCACACTTTCTGCCAATGAGAGAAGATGATAGAATGGAGAAGTTGGTGAGATTATACTTGAAGGAAGTTGTCTCTAGACATGGAATACCAATCTCTATTATCTCTGATAGAGATGGCAGAATTGTTTCAAGGTTTTGGCAGACATTACAACAAGCATTGGGAACTCGTCTAGACATGAGTACTGCCTATCATCCACAAACCGATGGGTAGAGCGAAAGGACGATACAGGCTCTTGAAGACATGCTACGAGCATGTGTTATTGATTTTGGAAACAGTTGGGATCGACATCTACCATTAGCAGAATTTTCCTACAACAACAGTTACCACTCAAGAATCGAAATGGCACTTTTCGAAGCACTTTATGGTAGAAAGTGCAGATCTCTAATTTGTTGGAATGAATTGGGGGATAGACAGATTACGGGTTCGGAGATAATCCAAGAAACTACAGAGAAAATCATCCAAATTCAACAACGGTTGAAAACTTCTCAGAGTCGACAAAAGAACTACGCGGACCTTAAAAGGAAAGATATAGAATTTGAAATTGGGGAGATGGTCTTGCTTAAGGTTTCGCCTTGGAAAGGCGTTGTTCGATTTGGTAAACGGGGGAAACAAAATCCAAGATACATTGGACCATTCAAGATTTTAGATCGTGTCGGACTAGTAGCCCGAACTTTTCCATGTTTATATATATTAAATGAAATTGGTATATTTACATGATTAAATTTTTTCAACATGTTAAGCAATCAAACTTGTTAAGACTTGATTATTTGAAATGTGCTTCATATAGACAATTGACCACCCAAGTTGACCGGCGATTCACGAACGTTAAAAATTTGTAAAAACTACATGATAATATATATATGGATATATATATGGTTAACATGAGATTATGATAAGTAAGTATCTCACTAAGTATATTAACAATGAGTGATATACATAAAAATGAGTTTATTGAATTAAGAAACTCGAAACGATATATATAACGATTATCGTTATAACAATGTCTTACTAAATCCATATGAATCATATTAAGATATTGATACACTATGTTTAATCATGATAAATGATAAGTAAACATGTCATTAAGTGTATTAACAAATGAACTACATATGTAAAAACAAGACTACTAACATAATGATTTTGAAACGAGAAATATATGTAACGATTATCGTTGTAACAACATTTAACTATATATATATATCATACTAAGATATATTAATATATCATAATATCATGATAATGTAATAATTTAACATCTCTTTAGATATAATAAACAATGGGTTAACAACATTTAACAAGATCGTTAACCTAAAGGTTTGAAAACAACATTTACATGTAACGACTAACGATGACTTAACGACTCAGTTAAAATGTAAATACATGTAGTGTTTTAATATGTATTCATACACTTTTGAAAGACTTCAAGACAATTATCAAAATACTTTTACTTAACAAAAATGCTTACAATTACATCCTCGTTCAGTTTCATCAACAATTCTACTCGTATGCACCCGTATTCGTACTCGTACAATACACAGCTTTTAGATGTATGTACTATTGGTATATACACTCCAATAATCAGCTCTTAGCAGCCCATGTGAGTCACCTAACACATGTGGGAACTATCATTTGGAAACTAGCATGAAATATCTCATAAAATTACAAAAATATTAGTAATCATTCATGACTTATTTACATGTAAAAAAAATTACACATCCTTTATATCTAATCCATATACCAACGACCAAAAATACCTACAAACACTTTCATTCTTCAATTTTCTTCATCTAATTGATCTCTCTCAAGTTCTATCTTCAAGTTCTAAGTGTTCTTCATAAATTCTAGTTTCATAAAATCAAGAATACTTCCAAGTTTGCTAGCTTACTTCCAATCTTGTAAAGTGATCATCCAACCTCAAGAAATCCTTGTTGTTTACAGTAATATATCATTCTAAATCAAGGTAATACTCATATACAAACTTTGATTCAATTCCTATAACTATAACTATCTTAATTCGAGTGATAATCTTACTTGAACTTGTTTTTGTGTCATGATTCTACTTCAAGAACTTTCAATCCATCCAAGATCCTTTGAAGCTAGATAATTTCTTGTCACTTCCAGTAGGTTTACCTACTAAACTTGAGGTAGTAATGATGTTCATAACATCATTCGATTCATATATATAAAACTACCTTATTCGAAGGTTTAAACTTGAAATCACTAGAACATAGTTTAGTTAATTCTAAACTTGTTCGCAAACAAAAGTTAATCCTTCTAACTTGACTTTTAAAATCAACTAAACACATGTTCTATATCTATATGATATGCTAACTTAATGATTTAAAACCGGAAAACACGAAAAACACCGTAAAACCGGATATACGCCGTCGTAGTAACACCGCGGGCTGTTTTGGGTTAGTTAATTAAAAACTATGATAAACTTTGATTTAAAAGTTGTTCTTCTGGGAAAATGATTTTTCTTATGAACATGAAACTATATCCAAAAATCATGGTTAAACTCAAAGTGGAAGTATGTGTTCCAAAATGGTCATATAGACGTCGTTCTTTCGACTGAAATGACTACCTTTACGAAAACGACTTGTAACCTGTATTTCTGACTATAAACTTATACATTTTCTGTTTAGATTCATAAACTTAAGTTCAATATGAAACCATAGCAACTTGAAACACTCAAAACGGATTTAAAACGAAGAAGTTATGGGTAAAACAAGATTGGATAATTTTTCTTGTTGTAGCTACGTGAAAATTGGTAACAAATCTATATTAATCATATCCTAGTTAACTTATATTATATTACATGTATTCTAATATATTATGAAATCTTGGGATACCATAGACACGTATGCAAATGTTTTGACATATCATATCGACCCATATATATATATATATATATATATATATATATATATATATATATATATATATATATATATATATATATATATATATATATATATATATATATATATATATATATATATGTATATATATTATTTGGAACAACCATAGACACTCTATATGCAGTAATGTTGGAGTTAGCTATACATGGTTGAGGTTGATTCCAAAAATATATATACTTTGAGTTGTGATCTAGCCTGAGACGTGCATACACTGGGTCGTGGATTGATTCAAGATAATATATATCGATTTACTTCTGTACATCTAACTGTGGTCAACTAGTTGTAGGTTACTAACGAGGACAGTTGACTTAATAAACTTAAAATATTAAAACGTATTAAAAATGTTGTAAATATATTTTGAACATATTTTGATATACGTACATATTTGTTATAGGTTCGTGAATCGACCAGTGGCCAAGTCTTACTTCCCAACGAAGTAAAAATCTGTGAAAGTGAGTTATAGTCCCACTTTTAAAATCTATTATTTTTTTTTGGGATGAGAATACATGCGATTTTATAAATGTCTTACAAAATAGACACAAGTAATCGAAAATACTTTCTATGTTGGATTATCGAACCGAATATGCCCCTTTTTAGCTTGGTAGCCTAAGAATTAGGGAAATGGCCTCTAATTGAAGCGAATCCTAAAGATATATCTATTTGGCCCAACAAGCCTCATCCGAGTTACGGATGCTTTAGTACTTCGATTTATCATATCTGATGAGAGTCCCGGAATGATGGGGATATTCTATATGCATCTTGTTAAGGTCGGTTATCAGGTGTTCAATATATGAATAATTTTTATCTCTATGCAGTTTGCAAAATGCCTGATATGAGATGTGTTATAAAAATGAAATCTTGTGGTCTATTATTATGATTTGATAATATGTAGGTTAAACCTATAACTCACCAACAATTTTGTTGACATTTTAAGCATGTTTATTCTCAGGTAATTATTAAGAGCTTCCGCTATTGCATACTAAATTAAGGACAAGATTTGGAGTCCATGCTTGTATAATATTGTTTAAAAACTGCATTCGAAGACTTATGTTGATGTGTAATATTATTGTAAACCATTATGTAATGGTCGTGTGAAAAAAGCTATATTTTAGATTATCATTATTTGATAATCGTCGTAATATTTTAAAGGTTATGGTTTGTTCTAAAATTGAATGCAGTCTTTGAAAAACGTCTCATATAGAGGTCAAAACCTCGCAACTAAATCAATTAATATGGAACGTTTATAATCAATATGAACGGGACATTTCACCTAGTCTTAGACTTATTGACGATTATGCATTATTTGTGGGACTAGTAGGAATACGGGTCGGATTGAGATTTGTTAGTGTCTTAGAGTAGGTGACTAACTAGGACCTGTGTTTGTCAAAAGTGTGATTATGTGGGGCCTTATTTTGTGTGTAAATTTGTGCCTTAAATAGCTAGTGCCTAATGTAAGTAGGCCAACTTGGACATTGTTTTAGTGATAGTCACCTAGGATGTAGGTTGACTTGTTGTTGCAGTGTGCTTGTATACATATATTATTATATTGTATACAGGTGTATATATACAGGTATCTATTTGTGCGGTGTCCTAGGAACAAATCTATTGGAGAGATTCGTATGTTTGGCAGTTTTGAGTGATCAAGTTCACGGTAACGACTTTGGTCATTCGGGTACTAGGAGTTATCACGTGTTATTTTGTGTGAATGTTGCGTTAGTCTAGGTAAAGTACTTTGCGTAACCATGTGAAAATGGTAAGGTAAGCAATTGTAATAGTGACTGATCACCATTATTAAGAATGTGTATCTTGACATCAAGCATTACATGACGAGTACCGAATGGAGGAAACGTGGCATGGTTGGGGTAGATTTGGGATAAATTAGGAATCTTCTATTAGTTCATAGGATATAGTTGTCTCGGGTGATGTGCTTGTAGTCACATCGGGTTCCTTGCGAGTCGAAAGTGTTACGGTGGATTCGGTTAGTTAAGTGAGTGACCAACTCAAGAGTTTCGGCGCGTACTTAGTCACCCTAAGTAGTGGGTGCATTATTGAGATTGTCATTCGTTGTAGTTACCCATCGTAAATAGGATGACCGATTAGCGAGTGTGTGTGCGGTGAAGACGTGAATCCCGTAATGGGACATAGCAAGTCTAATGATTGTATAATTTGGTTACACTCCGTAGAGTGTGTGGCTAGAGAATCGCGTAAGGATTCTAGTTATGAGTCATCTTGGAATTTGCGAACCGAGGAGTCTTCGGGTCATTAAACTCAGGGGAGTGAGGTCCGTATGGAAATGGTCGCGTTAGTGTGATATGGATTATAGAGTAACATTCCTAACGGAATATCCCTTGTTGTAGTGGTTGTGTCGATATTCGGAAGGGTGTAAGACTTGGTTAGGCTATATCGTTTGGCCTAGTGGAAATTACGGGTTGTGTGTGATCGGTAGAAAATTTCGATAAGACAATAAACCGTAAGATTTTTCGGGATGGTATGACTTCAGTTCATTATTATGGAGAGGTAGGTGACATCGGGTGTATGGAACCCAATACCGAGTTTTTTTTAGATTCTGCAGATTGTGGGTGAGTTTGCATGACACGGCGTCAGGTGCCTTTTTATACCTGCTAGTGTGAAATTCAACTCCGAAGATTGGGTGATTGTTTTGTGCTTAGGGTTCCCGTGAGATACCCTTGGAAGCAGCAGAGATTGTAATAGTGATCGACGGGTGATAGTTATTCGATGATGGCGAAAGTTGAAATTTAAGAACATTGCGGTAAATACTTCTTATAAAGTGGCGGATGAGCGCATCTTATTACTCTTAAGTGATAGATGGGTGAAGATGACCGGTGAGCCGGTGATGGAGTTCATGGACGGTTAGGCCGAAGGTTATGATGAAGTGCTGATGTTCCGGTCGATGCAATTATGGTGTCAGATTGGTTACTCTTCTCCATGAGAGTGAGCAATTGTTGATAAAGGTTCGTCGCGTAGGAGGTCGCGTGATCTCGACTGAGATGCACCACTGATTAAGCAGAGTGGAATATGCCTAGTCATAGAGGCGTATGTGGGATTTTGGTGGAGTCGCTTTGCGAATGATGAAGGGTTGTTACTTGAGATTGTAGTATGAAGGTTCAATGTCGGCGCATGTACGACATTTCAAGTGAATGGGTGTGTCGGCTCTGAGAGCCTGAAGTGAATTCGGGGTGATTCGGGTATATGACCAACGATGAGTAGGGACATGTGTTCGGGGAATGGTAAATTTCGCAGGATAATATTATCTGGGCGGTGAGAATATGGAACTAAAACCTTAGTGGGGGAGTTTTTACTGCTGTTTAAGGAAGCTCTGAAATGTCCCGTTCATATTGATTACAAACGTTCCATATTAATTGATTTCGTCGCGAGATTTTGACCTCTATATGAGACGTTTTTCAAAGACTGCATTCATTTTTAAAATAACCATAACCTTTATTTTATCGATAAAGGTTTAAAAAGCATTACGTAGATTATCAAATAATGATAATCTAAAATATACAGTTTACACACGACCATTACATAATGGTTTACAATAAGAATATATTACATCAAAAATAAGTTTCTTGAATGCAGTTTTTACATAATATCATACAAGCATGGACTCCAAATCTTGTCCTTATTTTAGTATGCAATAGCGGAAGCTCTTAATAATCACCTGAGAATAAACATGCTTAAAACGTCAACAAAAATGTTGGTGAGTTATAGGTTTAACCTATATATTATCAAATCATAATAATAGACCACAAGATTTCATATTTCAATATACATCCCATACATAGAGATAAAATTCATTCATATGGTGAACACCTGGTAACCGACATTAACAAGATGCATATAAGAATATCCCTTATCATTCCAGGAAATCCTTCGAATATGATAAAAACGAATTCGAAGTACTAAAGCATCCGGTACTTTGGATGGGGTTCGTTAGGCCCAATAGATCTATCTTTAGGAATCACGTCAATTAGTAGATCGGTTTACTAATTCTTAGGTTACCAAGCAAAAGGGGGCATATTCGGCTTCGATCATTCACCCATATAATGTAGTTTCATTTACTTGTGTCTATTTCGTAAAATATTTATAAAACTGCATGTATTCTCATCCCAAAATAATAGATTTTAAAAGTGAGACTATAACTCACTTTCACATATTTTTACTTCGTCGGGAAGTAAGACTTAGCCACTGGTCGATTCACGAACCTATAACAAATATATACATATATATCAAAGTATGTTCAAAATATATTTACAACACTTTTAATACATTTTGATGTTTTAAGTTTATTAAGTCAGCTGTCCTCATTAGTAACCTACAACTAGTTGTCCATAGTTAAATGTACAGAAATAAATTGATATATATTATCTTGAATCAATCCACGACCCAGTGTATACACGTCTCAGGCTAGATCACAACTCAAAGTATATATATTTTTGGAATCAACCTCAACCCTGTATAGCTAACTCCAACATTACTGCATATAAAGTGTCTATGGTTGTTTCAAATAATATATATACATGGGTCGATATGATATGTCAAAACATTTGCATACGTGTCTATGGTATCCCAAGATTACATAATATATTAGAATACATGTATAATACAATATAAGTTAGCTAGGATATGATTTGTATAGAATTGTTACAATATTTCCCGTAGCTACAACAATCAAAATATCCAATCTTGTTTTACCCATAACTTCTTCGTTTTAAATCCATTTTGAGTGAATCAAATTGCTATGGTTTCATATTGAACTCTATTTTATGAATCTATACAGAAAAAGTATAAGTTTATAGTCAGAATTACAGGTTACAAATCGTTTTTGTAAAGGTAGTCATTTCAGTCGAAAGAACGACGTCTAGATGACCATTTTGGAAAACATACTTCCACTTTGAGTTTAACCATGATTTTTGGATATAGTTTCATGTTCATAAGAAAAATCATTTTCCCAGAAGAACAACTTTTAAATCAAAGTTTATCATAGTTTTTAATTAACTAACCCAAAACAGCCCGTGGTATTACTACGACGGTGTATATCCGGTTTTACGGTGTTTTTCGTGTTTTCCGGTTTTAAATCATTAAGTTAGCATATCATATAGATATATAACATGTGTTTAGTTGATTTTAAAAGTCAAGTTAGAAGGATTAACTTTTGTTTGCGAACAAGTTTAGAATTAACTAAACTATGTTCTAGTGATTACATGTTCAAATCTTCGAATATGATAGTTTTATATGTATGAATCGAATGATGTTATGAACATCATTACTACCTCAAGTTTAGTAGATAAACCTACTGTAAGTGACAAGAAATGATCTAGCTTCAAAGGATCTTGGATGGCTTGAAAGTTCTTGAAGTAGAATCATGACACGAAAACAAGTTCAAGTAAGATTATCACTCGAATTAAGATAGTTATAGTTATAGGAATTGAATCAAAGCTTGTATATGAGTATTACCTTGATTTAGAATGATATCTTACTGTAAACAATAAGGATTTCTTGAGGTTGGATGATCACTTTACAAGATTGGAAGTGAGCTAGTAAACTTGGAAGTATTCTTGATTTTATTAAACTAGAACTTGTAGAATTTATGAAGAACACTTAGAACAAGAAGATGGAACTTGAGAGAGATCAATTAGATGAAAAAAATTGAAGAATGAAAGTGTTTGTAGGTATTTTTGGTCGTTGGAATATGGATTAGATATAAAGGATATGTAATTTTGTTTTCATGTAAATAAGTCATGAATGATTATTAATATTTTTGTAATTTTATGAGATATTTCATGCTAGTTGCCAAATGTTGGTTCCCACATGTGTTAGGTGACTCACATGGGCTACTAAGAGCTGATCATTGGAGTGTATATACCAATAGTACATACATCTAAAAGCTATGTATTGTACGAATACGAATACGGGTGCATACGAGTAGAATTGTTGATGAAACTGAACGAGGATGTAATTGTAAGCATTTTTGTTAAGTAGAAGTATTTTGATAAGTGTCTTGAAGTCTTTCAAAAGTGTATGAATACATATTAAAACACTACATGAATATACATTTTAACTGAGTCGTTAAGTCATCGTTAGTCGTTACATGTAAATGTTGATTTGAAACCTTTAAGTTAACGATCTTGTTAAATGTTGTTAACCCAATGTTTATTATATCTAATGAGATGTTAAATTATTATATTATCATGATATTATTATATATTAATATATCTTAATATGATATATATACATTTAAATGTCGTTACAACGATAATCGTTACATATATGTCTCGTTTCGAAATCGTTAAGTTAGTAGTCTTGTTTTTACATATGTAGTTCATTGTTAATATACATAATGACATGTTTACTTATTATTTATCATGATTAAACATAGTGTAACAATATCTTAATATGATTCATATGTAATTAGTAAGACGTTGTTATAACGATAATCGTTATATATATCGTTTCGAGTTTCTTAATTCAATAAACACAATTTTATGTATATAACTCATTGTTAAAATACCTAATGAGATACTTACTTATCATAATATCATGTTAACTATATATATATAATCATATATATGTCATCATATAGTTTTTACAAGTTTTAACGTTCGTGAATTACCGGTCAACTTGGGTGGTCAATTGTCTATATGAAACCTATTTCAATTAATCAAGTCTTAACAAGTTTGATTGCTTAACATGTTGGAAACACTTAATCATGTAAATATCAATTTCATTTAATATATATAAACATGTAAAAGTTTGGGTCACTACAGTACCTACACGTTAAATAAATTTCGTCCCGAAATTTTAAGCAGTTGGAGTTGTTGTCGTATCTTCTGGAAATAAGTGCGGGTATTTCTTCTTCATCTGATCTTCTCGTTCCCAGGTGAACTCGGGTCCTCTATGAGCATTCCATCGAACTTTAACAATTGGTATTTTTTTTTTGCTTAAGTCTTTTAACCTCACGATCCATTATTTCGACGGGTTCTTCGACGAATTGAAGTTTTTCGTTGATTTGGATTTCGTCTAACGGGATTGTGAGATCTTCTTTAGCAAAACATTTCTTCAAATTCGAGACGTGGAAAGTGTTATGTACAGCCGCGAGTTGTTGAGGTAACTCAAGTCGATAATCTACTGGTCCGACACGATCAATAATCTTGAATGGTCCAATATACCTTGGATTTAATTTCCTTCGTTTACCAAATAGAACAACGCCTTTCTAAGGTGCAACTTTAAGCATGACCATCTCTCCAATTTCAAATTCTATATCTTTTCTTTTAATGTCAGCGTAGCTCTTTTGTCTACTTTGGGCGGTTTTCAATCGTATTTGAAATGTCCCGTTCTTATTGATTAAAAACGTTCCATATTAATTGATTTCGTTGCGAGGTTTTGACCTCTATATGAGACGTTTTTCAAAGACTGCATTCATTTTTAAACAAACCATAACCTTTATTTCATCAATAAAGGTTTAAAAAGCTTTACGTAGATTATCAAATAATGATAATCTAATATATCCTGTTTACACACGACCATTACATAATGGTTTACAATACAAATATGTTACAACAAAATAAGTTTCTTGAATGCAGTTTTTACACAATATCATACAAGCATGGACTCCAAATCTTGTCCTTATTTAAGTATGCGACAGCGGAAGCTCTTAATAATCACCTGAGAATAAACATGCTTAAAACGTCAACAAAAATGTTGGTGAGTTATAGGTTTAACCTATATATATCAAATCGTAACAATAGACCACAAGATTTCATATTTCAATACACATCCCATACATAGAGATAAAAAATCATTCATATGGTGAACACCTGGTAACCGACAATAACAAGATGCATATATAAGAATATCCCCATCATTCCGGGACACCCTTCGGATATGATATAAATTTCGAAGTACTAAAGCATCCGGTACTTTGGATGGGGTTTGTTAGGCCCAATAGATCTATCTTTAGGATTCGCGTCAATTAGGGTGTCTGTTCCCTAATTCTTAGATTACCAGACTTAATAAAAAAGGGCATATTCGATTTCGATAATTCAACCATAGAATGTAGTTTCACGTACTTGTGTCTATTTTGTAAATCATTTATAAAACCTGCATGTATTCTCATCCCAAAAATATTAGATTTTAAAAGTGGGACTATAACTCACTTTCACAGATTTTTACTTCGTCGGGAAGTAAGACTTGGCCACTGGTTGATTCACGAACCTATAACAATATATACATATATATCAAAGTATGTTCAAAATATATTTACAACACTTTTAATATATTTTGATGTTTTAAGTTTATTAAGTCAGCTGTCCTCGTTAGTAACCTACAACTAGTTGTCCACAGTTAGATGTACAGAAATAAATCGATAAATATTATCTTGAATCAATCCACGACCCAGTGTATACGTATCTCAGTATTGATCACAACTCAAACTATATATATTTTGGAATCAACCTCAACCCTGTATAGCTAACTCCAACATTCACATATAGAGTGTCTATGGTTGTTCCGAAATATATATAGATGTGTCGACATGATAGGTCGAAACATTGTATACGTGTCTATGGTATCTCAAGATTACATAATATATAATACAAGTTGATTAAGTTATGGTTGGAATAGATTTGTTACCAATTTTCACGTAGCTAAAATGAGAAAAATTATCCAATCTTGTTTTACCCATAACTTCTTCATTTTAAATCCGTTTTGAGTGAATCAAATTGCTATGGTTTCATATTGAACTCTATTTTATGAATCTAAACAAAAAAGTATAGGTTTATAGTCGGAAAAATAAGTTACAAGTCGTTTTTGTAAAGGTAGTCATTTCAGTCGAAAGAACGACGTCTAGATGACCATTTTAGAAAACATACTTCCACTTTGAGTTTAACCATAATTTTTGGATATAGTTTCATGTTCATAATAAAAATCATTTTCTCAGAATAACAACTTTTAAATCAAAGTTTATCATAGTTTTTAATTAACTAACCCAAAACAGCCCGCGGTGTTACTACGACGGCGTAAATCCGGTTTTACGGTGTTTTTCGTGTTTCCAGGTTTTAAATCATTAAGTTAGCATATCATATAGATATAGAACATGTGTTTAGTTGATTTTAAAAGTCAAGTTAGAAGGATTAACTTTTGTTTGCGAACAAGTTTAGAATTAACTAAACTATGTTCTAGTGATTACAAGTTTAAACCTTCGAATAAGATAGCTTTATATGTATGAATCGAATGATGTTATGAACATCATTACTACCTTAAGTTCCTTGGATGAACCTACTGGAAAAGAGAAAAATGGATCTAGCTTCAATGGATCCTTGGATGGCTCAAAGTTCTTGAAGCAAAATCATGACACGAAAACAAGTTCAAGTAAGATCATCACTTGAAATAAGATTGTTATAGTTATAGAAATTGAACCAAAGTTTGAATATGATTATTACCTTGTATTAGAATGATAACCTACTGTAAGAAACAAAGATTTCTTGAGGTTGGATGATCACCTTACAAGATTGGAAGTGAGCTAGCAAACTTGAAAGTATTCTTGATTTTATGAAACTAGAACTTTTGGAATTTATGAAGAACACTTAGAACTTGAAGATAGAACTTGAGAGAGTTCAATTAGATGAAGAAAATTTAAGAATGAAAGTGTTTGTAGGTGTTTTTGGTCGTTGGTGTATGGATTAGATATAAAGGATATGTAATTTTGTTTTCATGTAAATAAGTCATGAATGATTACTCATATTTTTGTAATCTTATGAGATATTTCATGCTAGTTGCCAAATGATGGTTCCCACATGTGTTAGGTGACTCACATGGGCTGCTAAGAGCTGATCATTGGAGTGTATATACCAATAGTACATACATCTAAAAGCTGTGTATTGTACGAGTACGAATACGGGTGCATACGAGTAGAATTGTTGATGAAACTGAACGAGAATGTAATTGTAAGCATTTTTGTTAAGTAGAAGTATTTTGATAAGTGTATTGAAGTCTTTCAAAAGTGTATAAATACATATTAAAACACTACATGTATATACATTTTAACTGAGTCGTTAAGTCATCGTTAGTCGTTACATGTAAGTGTTGTTTTGAAACCTTTAGGTTAACGATCTTGTTAAATGTTGTTAACCCAATGTTTATAATAACAAAAGAGATTTTAAATTATTATATTATCATGATATTATGATGTACGAATATCTCTTAATATGATATATATACATTAAATGTCGTTACAACGATAAACGTTACATATATGTCTCGTTTCAAAATCATTAAGTTAGTAGTCTTGTTTTTACATATGTAGTTCATTGTTAATATAATTAATGATATGTTTACTTATCATAATATCATGTTAACTATATATATAACCATATATATGTCATCATATAGTTTTTTTACAAGTTTTAACGTTCGTGAATCACCGGTCAACTTGGGTGGTCAATTGTCTATATGAAACCTATTTCAATTAATCAAGTCTTAACAAGTTTGATTGCTTAACATGTTGGAAACATTTAATCATGTAAACATCAATCTCAATTAATATATATAAACATGGAAAAGTTCGGGTCACTACAGTACCTACCCGTTAAATAAATTTCGTCCCGAAATTTTAAGCTGTTGAAGGTGTTGACGAATCTTCTGGAAATAGATGCGGGTATTTCTTCTTCATCTGATCTTCACGCTCCCAGGTGAACTCGGGTCCTCTACGAGCATTCCATCGAACCTTAACAATTGGTATCTTGTTTTGCTTAAGTCTTTTAACCTCACGATCCATTATTTCGACGGGTTCTTCGATGAATTGGAGTTTTTCGTTGATTTGGATTTCATCTAACGGAATAGTGAGATCTTCTTTAGCAAAACATTTCTTCAAATTCGAGACGTGGAAAGTGTTATGTACAGCCGCGAGTTGTTGAGGTAACTCAAGTCGGTAAGCTACTGGTCCGACACGATCAATAATCTTGAATGGTCCAATATACCTTGGATTTAATTTCCCTCGTTTACCAAATCGAACAACGCCTTTCCAAGGTGAAACTTTAAGCATGACCATCTCTCCAATTTCAAATTCTATATCTTTTCTTTTAATGTCAGCGTAGCTCTTTTGTCGACTTTGGGCGGTTTTCAACCGTTGTTGAATTTGGATGATCTTCTCGGTAGTTTCTTGTATAATCTCCGGACCCGTAATCTGTCTATCCCC
This sequence comes from Rutidosis leptorrhynchoides, assembly GCF_046630445.1. NCBI lineage: Eukaryota > Viridiplantae > Streptophyta > Magnoliopsida > Asterales > Asteraceae > Rutidosis > Rutidosis leptorrhynchoides. The sequence continues at coordinate 313,804,785 of NC_092334.1, read as the reverse complement.
CACCTCACTCCAACAAATTGGAGACCTGCACTTTCTACCATAAAGTGCTTCAAACGGCGCCATCTCAATGCTTGAATGGTAGCTGTTGTTGTAGGAAAATTCTGCTAACGGTAGATGTCGATCCCAACTGTTTCCGAAATCAATAACACATGCTCGTAGCATGTCTTCAAGCGTTTGTATCGTCCTTTCGCTCTGCCCATCAGTTTGTGGATGATAGGCAGTACTCATGTCTAGACGAGTTCCTAATGCTTGCTGTAATGTCTGTCAGAATCTTGAAATAAATCTGCCATCCCTATCAGAGATAATAGAGATTGGTATTCCATGTCTGGAGACGACTTCCTTCAAATACAGTCGTGCTAACTTCTCCATCTTGTCATCTTCTCTTATTGGTAGGAAGTGTGCTGATTTGGTGAGACGATCAACTATTACCCAAATAGTATCAAAACCACTTGCAGTCCTTGGCAATTTAGTGATGAAATCCATGGTAATGTTTTCCCATTTCCATTCCGGGATTTCGGGTTGTTGAAGTAGACCTGATGGTTTCTGATGCTCAGCTTTGACCTTAGAACACGTCAAACATTCTCCTACGTATTTAGCAACATCGGCTTTCATACCCGGCCACCAAAAATGTTTCTTGAGATCCTTGTACATCTTCCCCGTTCCAGGATGTATTGAGTATCTGGTTTTATGAGCTTCTCTAAGTACCATTTCTCTCATATCTCCAAATTTTGGTACCCAAATCCTTTCAGCCCTATACCGGGTTCCGTCTTCCCGAATATTAAGATGTTTCTCCGATCCTTTGGGTATTTCATCCTTTAAATTTCCCTCTTTTAAAACTCCTTGTTGCGCCTCCTTTATTTGAGTAGTAATGTTATTATGAATCATTATATTCATAGATTTTACTCGAATGGGTTCTCTATCCTTCCTGCTCAAGGCATCGGCTACCACATTTGCCTTCCCCGGGTGGTAACGAATCTCAAAATCGTAATCATTCAATAATTCAATCCACCTACGCTGCCTCATATTCAGTTGTTTCTGATTAAATATGTGTTGAAGACTTTTGTGGTCGGTATATATAATACTTTTGACCCCATATAAGTAGTGCCTCCAAGTCTTTAATGCAAAAACAACCGCGCCTAATTCCAAATCATGCGTCGTATAATTTTGTTCGTGAATCTTCAATTGTCTAGACGCATAAGCAATCACCTTCGTTCGTTGCATTAATACACAACCGAGACCTTGCTTTGATGCGTCACAATAAATCACAAAATCATCATTCCCTTCAGGCAATGACAATATAGGTGCCGTAGTTAGCTTTTTCTTCAATAACTGAAACGCTTTCTCTTGTTCATCATTCCATTCAAATTTCTTCCCTTTATGCGTTAATGCAGTCAAGGGTTTTGCTATTCTGGAAAAGTCTTGGATGAACCTTCTGTAGTAACCAGCTAGTCCTAAAAACTGGCGTATGTGTTTCGGAGTTTTCGGGGTTTCCCACTTTTCAACAGTTTCTATCTTTGCCGGATCCACCTTAATACCTTCTTTGTTCACTATGTGACCGAGGAATTGAACTTCTTCCAACCAAAATGCACACTTTGAAAACTTAGCGTACAATTCTTCCTTCCTCAATACTTCTAACACTTTTCTCAAATGTTCACCGTGTTCTTGGTCATTCTTTGAGTAAATAAGTATGTCATCAATGAAAACAATGACAAACTTGTCAAGGTATGGTCCACACACTCGGTTCATAAGGTCCATGAACACAGCTGGTGCATTAGTTAAACCAAACGGCATGACCATAAACTCGTAATGACCGTAACGTGTTCTGAAAGCAGTCTTTGGAATATCATCTTCTTTCACCCGCATTTGATGATACCCGGAACGTAAGTCAATCTTTGAATAAACAGACGAGCCTTGTAGTTGATCAAATAAGTCGTCAATTCTCGGTAGTGGGTAGCGGTTCTTGATGGTAAGTTTGTTCAACTCTCGGTAGTCGATACACAACCTGAATGTACCATCTTTCTTCTTGACAAACAAAACAGGAGCTCCCCACGGTGATGTGCTTGGTCGAATGAAACCACGCTCTAAAAGTTCTTGTAATTGGCTTTGCAGTTCTTTCATCTCGCTGGGTGCGAGTCTGTAAGGAGCACGAGCTATTGGTGCAGCTCCTGGTACAAGATCTATTTGAAATTCAACGGATCGATGTGGGGGTAATCCCGGTAATTCTTTCGGAAATACATCGGGAAATTCTTTTGCAATGGGAACATCATTGATGCTCTTTTCTTCAGTTTGTACTTTCTCGACGTGTGCTAGAACAGCATAGCAACCTTTTCTTATTAGTTTTTGTGCCTTCAAATTACTAATAAGATGTAGCTTCGTGTTGCCCTTTTCTCCGTACACCATTAAGGGTTTTCCTTTTTCTCGTATAATGCGAATTGCATTTTTGTAACAAACGATCTCCGCTTTCACTTCTTTCAACCAGTCCATACCGATTATCACATCAAAACTCCCTAACTCTACTGGTATCAAATCAATCTTAAATGTTTCGCTAACCAGTTTAATTTCTCGATTCCGACATATATTATCTGCTGAAATTAATTTACCATTTGCTAATTCGAGTAAAAATTTACTATCCAAAGGCGTCAATGGACAACTTAATTTAGCACAAAAATCTCTACTCATATAGCTTCTATCCGCACCCGAATCAAATAAAACGTAAGCAGATTTATTGTCAATAAGAAACGTACCCGTAACAAGCTCCGGGTCTTCCTGTGCCTCTACCGCATTAATATTGAAAACTCTTCCACGACCTTGTCCATTCGTGTTCTCCTGGTTCGGGCAATTTCTAATAATGTGGCCTGGTTTTCCACATTTATAACAAACTACATTGGCATAACTTGCTCCGACACTACTTGCTCCGCCATTACTCGTTCCGACACCATTTGTTCCTTTCGTTCTATTAACCCCTGGTCCGTAGACCTCACACTTCGCCGCGCTATGACCATTTCTTTTACACTTGTTGCAAAATTTGGTGCAGAACCCCGAGTGATTCTTTTCACACCTTTGGCATAGTTGCTTCTGATTGTTGTTGTTGTTGCGGTTATTATTGTTGTTGGGATGATTGTTGTAGTTGCTGTTGTTGTTGTTGTTGTTGTTGTTGTTGTTGTTGTTGTTGTTGTTGGGCCGTTTGTTGTAGTTGCGATTGATGTTGCGATTGTTGGGATAATTGTTGCGATTATTGTTGTAATTGCTGTTGTTGTTGTTGTATTGGTGATTCTTATCACCGTTTTCCTCCCACTTTCTTTTGACTTGCTTCACATTGGCCTCTTCAGCAGTCTGTTCTTTAATTCTTTCTTCAATCTGGTTCACTAGTTTGTGAGCCATTCTACATGCCTGTTGTATGGAGGCGGGCTCGTGTGAACTTATATCTTCTTGGATTCTTTCCGGTAATCCTTTCACAAACGCGTCGATCTTCTCTTCCTCATCTTCGAATGCTCCCGGACACAATAGGCACAATTCTGTGAATCGTCTTTCGTACGTGGTAATATCAAATCCTTGGGTTCGTAACCCTCTAAGTTCTGTCTTGAGCTTATTGACCTCGGTTCTGGGACGGTACTTCTCGTTCATCAAGTGCTTGAATGCTGACCACGGTAGTGCGTACGCATCATCTTGTCCCATTTGCTCTAGATAGGTATTCCACCATGTTAACGCAGAACCTGTGAAGGTATGCGTAGCGTACTTCACTTTGTCCTCTTCAGTACACTTACTTATGGCAAACACCGATTCAACCTTCTCGGTCCACCGTTTCAATCCGATCGGTCCTTCGGTTCCATCAAATTCCAAAGGTTTGCAGGCAGTGAATTCTTTGTAGGTACATCCTACACGATTTCCTGTACTGCTAGATCCAAGGTTATTGTTGGTATGTAGCGCAGCCTGTACTGCGGCTATGTTTGAAGCTAGAAAAGTACGGAATTCCTCTTCATTCATATTCACGGTGTGTCGAGTAGTCGGTGCCATTTCCTTCAAAATAGTTAAATGGAACAAGTTAATCATACAGAATATTAAGAGTAGTTAATAGTATTTCGTAGCATAATATGAACTCATTTATAAAAGCTTTTTCTTCATATTAGCGTTTTATAAGTTTAAATTCGGGTAGTACCTACCCGTTAAGTTCATACTTAGTAGCTAATATACAATTCAACTACTACAATTCTATATGAAAAACTGATTATAATAATATTTCGCGTTCAAACTTTTATACAATATTTTACAAACTTACAATACCGCTTATTTTACATAAAGCATGAAATATAGCACACAATAACTTTGATACAAGATAGTTGTGAAGACAATTCTAGCTAGTACACAAGTCGTTCAGCAAAGGCAATAAATACACGTAATTCATACGTCCAGAAACAAGTCATGCATTCTGGTTTTACTAGGACTACTTCCCATCCTTGGTCTTGTGCAACATAACCGTTATGGCCGTTGATAAGACAGCGTGTTGTAACGTCATCAAAGGGACGAGGGTTACGTAATGTCCAACAGTCCCGTAATAATCTAAAAACCTCATTTCTTACCCCAATTACCGACTCCGTCACTTGTGGAAACGTTTTGTTTAATAGTTGTAGCCCGATGTTCTTGTTCTCACTTTGGTGAGAAGCGAACATTACTAATCCGTAAGCATAACATGCTTCTTTATGTTGCATGTTAGCCGCTTTTTCTAAATCACGAAGTCCAATATTCGGATATATTGAGTCAAAATAATTTCTTAACCCGTTGCGTAAAATAGCATTTGGGTTCCCCGCAATATATGCGTCAAAGTAAACACATCGTAACTTATGGGTTTCCCAATGTGATATCCCCCATCTTTCAAACGAAAGTCTCTTATAAACCAAGACATTCTTGGAACGTTCTTCGAATGTCTTACAAACTGATCTCGCCTTAAATAGTTGTGCCGAAGAATTCTGGCCGACTCTAGACAAGATTTCATCAATCATGTCTCCGGGTAGGTCTCTTAAAATATTGGGTTGTCTATCCATTTTGTATTTTTAAACTGTAAAATAGACAAGAGTTAGATTCATAAAAAAAATACTTATTAATACAAGCAATTTTTACATATATCATAAAGCATAAGAACACTATATTCCATATATTACACCACACGAATACAACTATCTTATTCCAACTCGCTCGTTTCTTCTTCTTCGGTTTTGGTTCGTTTTGCCAAGTTTCTAGGGATATATGATGTTCCCCTAATACGAACCGTTGTTGTCCACATTGGTTTAGAAAAACCTGGTGGTTTAGAGGTTCCCGGGTCATTGTTACAACTTAAGGACTTCGGGGGTTGACGATACATATAAAGTTCATCGGGGTTGGAATTAGATTTCTCTATTTTTATGCCCTTTCCCTTATTATTTTCTTTTTCCTTTTTAAATTCAGTTGGGGTAATTTCTATAACATCATCGGAATTCTCGTCGGAATCCGATTCATCGGAGAATTGGTAATCCTCCCAATATTTTGCTTCCTTGGCGGAAACACCATTGACCATAATTAACTTTGGTCGGTTGGTTGAGGATTTTCTTTTACTTAACCGTTTTATTATTTCCCCCACCGGTTCTATTTCTTCATCCGGTTCCGATTCTTCTTCCGGTTCCGATTCTTCTTCCGGTTCCGACTCTTCTTCCGGTTCCTCTTCGGGAACTTGTGAATCAGTCCACAAATTATTCCAATTTACATTTGACTCTTCATTATTATTAGGTGAGTCAATGGGACTTGTTCTAGAGGTAGACATCTATCACATAATATCAAACACGTTAAGAGATTAATATATCACATAATATTCATATGTTAAAAATATATAGTTTCCAACAAAAATGTTAAGCAATCATTTTTAAAGAAAACACGGTCGAAGTCCAGACTCACTAATGCATCCTAACAAACTCGATAAGACACACTAATGTAAATTTTCTGGTTCTCTAAGACCAACGCTCTGATACCAACTGAAATGTCCCGTTCTTATTGATTAAAAACGTTCCATATTAATTGATTTCGTTGCGAGGTTTTGACCTCTATATGAGACGTTTTTCAAAGACTGCATTCATTTTTAAACAAACCATAACCTTTATTTCATCAATAAAGGTTTAAAAAGCTTTACGTAGATTATCAAATAATGATAATCTAATATATCCTGTTTACACACGACCATTACATAATGGTTTACAATACAAATATGTTACAACAAAATAAGTTTCTTGAATGCAGTTTTTACACAATATCATACAAGCATGGACTCCAAATCTTGTCCTTATTTAAGTATGCGACAGCGGAAGCTCTTAATAATCACCTGAGAATAAACATGCTTAAAACGTCAACAAAAATGTTGGTGAGTTATAGGTTTAACCTATATATATCAAATCGTAACAATAGACCACAAGATTTCATATTTCAATACACATCCCATACATAGAGATAAAAAATCATTCATATGGTGAACACCTGGTAACCGACAATAACAAGATGCATATATAAGAATATCCCCATCATTCCGGGACACCCTTCGGATATGATATAAATTTCGAAGTACTAAAGCATCCGGTACTTTGGATGGGGTTTGTTAGGCCCAATAGATCTATCTTTAGGATTCGCGTCAATTAGGGTGTCTGTTCCCTAATTCTTAGATTACCAGACTTAATAAAAAGGGGCATATTCGATTTCGATAATTCAACCATAGAATGTAGTTTCACGTACTTGTGTCTATTTTGTAAATCATTTATAAAACCTGCATGTATTCTCATCCCAAAAATATTAGATTTTAAAAGTGGGACTATAACTCACTTTCACAGATTTTTACTTCGTCGGGAAGTAAGACTTGGCCACTGGTTGATTCACGAACCTATAACAATATATACATATATATCAAAGTATGTTCAAAATATATTTACAACACTTTTAATATATTTTGATGTTTTAAGTTTATTAAGTCAGCTGTCCTCGTTAGTAACCTACAACTAGTTGTCCACAGTTAGATGTACAGAAATAAATCGATAAATATTATCTTGAATCAATCCACGACCCAGTGTATACGTATCTCAGTATTGATCACAACTCAAACTATATATATTTTGGAATCAACCTCAACCCTGTATAGCTAACTCCAACATTCACATATAGAGTGTCTATGGTTGTTCCGAAATATATATAGATGTGTCGACATGATAGGTCGAAACATTGTATACGTGTCTATGGTATCTCAAGATTACATAATATATAATACAAGTTGATTAAGTTATGGTTGGAATAGATTTGTTACCAATTTTCACGTAGCTAAAATGAGAAAAATTATCCAATCTTGTTTTACCCATAACTTCTTCATTTTAAATCCGTTTTGAGTGAATCAAATTGCTATGGTTTCATATTGAACTCTATTTTATGAATCTAAACAAAAAAGTATAGGTTTATAGTCGGAAAAATAAGTTACAAGTCGTTTTTGTAAAGGTAGTCATTTCAGTCGAAAGAACGACGTCTAGATGACCATTTTAGAAAACATACTTCCACTTTGAGTTTAACCATAATTTTTGGATATAGTTTCATGTTCATAATAAAAATCATTTTCTCAGAATAACAACTTTTAAATCAAAGTTTATCATAGTTTTTAATTAACTAACCCAAAACAGCCCGCGGTGTTACTACGACGGCGTAAATCCGGTTTTACGGTGTTTTTCGTGTTTCCAGGTTTTAAATCATTAAGTTAGCATATCATATAGATATAGAACATGTGTTTAGTTGATTTTAAAAGTCAAGTTAGAAGGATTAACTTTTGTTTGCGAACAAGTTTAGAATTAACTAAACTATGTTCTAGTGATTACAAGTTTAAACCTTCGAATAAGATAGCTTTATATGTATGAATCGAATGATGTTATGAACATCATTACTACCTTAAGTTCCTTGGATGAACCTACTGGAAAAGAGAAAAATGGATCTAGCTTCAATGGATCCTTGGATGGCTCAAAGTTCTTGAAGCAAAATCATGACACGAAAACAAGTTCAAGTAAGATCATCACTTGAAATAAGATTGTTATAGTTATAGAAATTGAACCAAAGTTTGAATATGATTATTACCTTGTATTAGAATGATAACCTACTGTAAGAAACAAAGATTTCTTGAGGTTGGATGATCACCTTACAAGATTGGAAGTGAGCTAGCAAACTTGAAAGTATTCTTGATTTTATGAAACTAGAACTTTTGGAATTTATGAAGAACACTTAGAACTTGAAGATAGAACTTGAGAGAGTTCAATTAGATGAAGAAAATCGAAGAATGAAAGTGTTTGTAGGTGTTTTTGGTCGTTGGTGTATGGATTAGATATAAAGGATATGTAATTTTGTTTTCATGTAAATAAGTCATGAATGATTACTCATATTTTTGTAATCTTATGAGATATTTCATGCTAGTTGCCAAATGATGGTTCCCACATGTGTTAGGTGACTCACATGGGCTGCTAAGAGCTGATCATTGGAGTGTATATACCAATAGTACATACATCTAAAAGCTGTGTATTGTACGAGTACGAATACGGGTGCATACGAGTAGAATTGTTGATGAAACTGAACGAGAATGTAATTGTAAGCATTTTTGTTAAGTAGAAGTATTTTGATAAGTGTATTGAAGTCTTTCAAAAGTGTATAAATACATATTAAAACACTACGTGTATATACATTTTAACTGAGTCGTTAAGTCATCGTTAGTTGTTACATGTAAGTGTTGTTTTGAAACCTTTAGGTTAACGATCTTGTTAAATGTTGTTAACCCAATGTTTATAATAACAAAAGAGATTTTAAATTATTATATTATCATGATATTATGATGTACGAATATCTCTTAATATGATATATATACATTAAATGTCGTTACAACGATAAACGTTACATATATGTCTCGTTTCAAAATCATTAAGTTAGTAGTCTTGTTTTTACATATGTAGTTCATTGTTAATATAATTAATGATATGTTTACTTATCATAATATCATGTTAACTATATATATAACCATATATATGTCATCATATAGTTTTTTTACAAGTTTTAACGTTCGTGAATCACCGGTCAACTTGGGTGGTCAATTGTCTATATGAAACCTATTTCAATTAATCAAGTCTTAACAAGTTTGATTGCTTAACATGTTGGAAACATTTAATCATGTAAACATCAATCTCAATTAATATATATAAACATGGAAAAGTTCGGGTCACTACAGTATTATCTCCGGACCCGTAATCTGTCTATCCCCCACTTCACTCTAACAAATCAGAGACCTGTACTTTCTACCATAAAGTGCTTCAAACGGCACCATCTCAATGCTTGAATGGTAGCTGTTGTTGTAGGAAAATTCTGCTAATGGTAGATGTCGATCTCAACTGTTTACGAAATCAATAACACATGCACGTAGCATGTCTTCGAGCGTTTGTATCGTCCTTTCGCTCTGCCCATCAGTTTGTGGATGATAGGCAGTACTCATGTCTAGACGAGTTTCTAATGCTTGCTGTAATGTCTGCCAGAATCTTGAAATAAATCTGCCATCCCTATCAGAGATAATAGAGATTGGTATTCCATGTCTGGAGACGACATCCTTCAAATACAGTCGTGCTAACTTCTCCATCTTGTCATCTTCTCTTATTGGCAGGAAGTATGCGGATTTGGTGAGACGATCAACTATTACCCAAATAGTATCAAAACCACTTGCAGTCCTTGGTAATTTAGTGATGAAATCCATGGTAATGTTTTCCCATTTCCATTCTGGGATTTCGGGTTGTTGAAGTAGACCTGATGGTTTCTGATACTCCGCTTTGACCTTAGAACACGTTAAACATTCCCCTGCGTATTTAGCAACATCGGCTTTCATACCTGGCCACCAAAAATGTTTCTTGAGATCCTTGTACATCTTTCCCATTCCAGGATTATTGAGTATTTGGTTTTATGAGCTTCTCTAAGTACCATTTCTCATATCTCCAAATTTTGGTACCCAAATTCTTTCAGCCCTATACCGGGTTCCGTCTTCCAGAATATTAAGATGCTTCTCTGATCCTTTGGGTATTTCATCCTTTAAGTTTTCCACTTTTAAAACTCCTTGTTACGCCTCCTTTATTTGAGTAGTAAGGTTAGTGTGAATCATTATATTCATAGATTTTACACGAATGGGTTCTCTGTCCTTTCAGCTCAAGGCGTCGGCTACCACATTTGCCTTCCCCGGGTGGTAACGAATCTCAAAGTCGTAATCATTCAACAATTCAATCCACCTATGCTGCCTCATATTCAGTTGTTTCTGATTAAATATGTGTTGAAGACTTTTGTGGTAGGTATATATAATACTTTTGACCCCAGATAAGTAGTGCCTCCAAGTCTTTAATGCAAAATCAACTGCGCCTAATTCCAAATCATGCGTCGTATAATTCTGTTCGTGAATCTTCAATTGTCTAGACGCATAAGCAATTACTTTTGTTCGTTGCATTAATACACAACCGAGACCTTGCTTTGAGGCGTCACAATATATCACAAAATCATCATTCCCTTCAGGTAATGACAATATAGGTGCCGTAGTTAACTTTTTCTTTAACAATTGAAACGCTTTCTCTTGTTCATCTTTCCATTCAAATTTCTTCCCTTTATGCGTTAATGCAGTCAAGGGTTTTGCTATTCTGGAAAAGTCTTGGATGAACCTTCTGTGGTAACCAGCTAATCCTAAAAACTGGCGTATGTGTTTTGGAGTTTTCGGGGTTTCCCACTTTTCAACGGTTTCAATCTTTGCTGGATCCACCTGAATACCTTCTTTGTTCACTATGTGACCGAGGAATTGAACTTCTTCCAACCAAAATACACACTTTGAAAACTTAGCGTACAGTTTTTCTTTCCTCAGCAACTCTAGCACTTTTCTCAAATGTTCTTCGTGCTCTTGATCATTCTTCGAGTAAATAAGTATGTCATCGATGAAAACAAGGAAAAACTTGTCAAGATATGGCCCACACACTCGGTTCATGAGGTCCATGAACACAGCTGGTGCGTTAGTCAATCCAAATGGCATAACCATAAACTCGTAATGACCGTAACGCGTCCTAAAAGCAGTCTTTGGAATATCATCCTCCTTCACCCGCATTTGATGATATCCAGAACGTAAATCAATCTTCGAATAAACAGACGAGCCTTGTAGTTGATTAAATAAGTCGTCGATTCTCGGTAGTGGGTAGTGGTTCTTGATGGTAAGTTTGTTCAACTCTCGGTAGTCGATACACAACCTGAATGTACCATCTTTCTTCTTGACAAACAAAATAGGAGCTCCCCATGGTGATGTGCTTGGTCGAATGAAACCACACTCTAAAAGTTCCTGTAACTGACTTTGTAATTCTTTCATTTCGCTGGGTGCGAGTCTGTATGGAGCACGAGCTATTGGTGCAACTCCTGGTACAAGGTCTATTTGAAATTCAACGGATCGATGTGGGGGTAATCCCGGTAATTCTTTCGGAAATACATCGGGAAATTCTTTTGCATCGGGAACATCACTGATGTTCTTTTCTTCAGGTTTAACTTCCTCGATGTGTGCTAGAATGACGTAACAACCTTTTCTTATTAGTTTTTGCGCCTTCAAACTACTAATAAGATTTAATTATGCGTTGTTCTTTTCTCCGTACACCATTAAAGGTTTTCCTTTTTCACGCATAATGCGAATCGCATTTTTGTAACAAACGACCTCTGTTCTTACCTTCTTTAATCAGTCCATGCCAATTATTACATCAAAACTCCATAACTCAACTGGTATTAAATCAATCTTAAACGTTTTATCACCCAGTTTAATTTCTCTATCCCGACATATATTATCTGCTGAAATTAATTTACCTTTTGCTAATTCGAGTAAAAAATTTACTATCCAAAGGCGTCAATGTGAAACTTAATTTAGCACAAAATTCTCTACTTATATAGCTTCTATCCGCACCCGAATCAAATAAAACATAAGCAGATTTATCATCAATAAGAAACGTACCCGTAACAAGCTCTGGGTCTTCCTGTACTTCTGCCGCATTAATATTGAAAACTCTTCCACGACCCTGCCCATTAGTATTCCCCTGATTCGGGCAATTTCTAATAATGTAGCCCGGTTTTCCACATTTATAACAAACAGCGTTGGTATTACTTGCTCCGATACTATTCGTTTCGGCATTACTTGTTCCGACATTATTTGTTCCTTTATTTTTGTTAAACTTTGGTCTGTAGACCTCACACTTTGTCGCGCTATGACCATTTCTTTTACACCTGTTGCAAAATGTCGTACAAAACCCCTGATGATTTTCTCCACACCTATGACATGGCTGTTTTTGGTTTTTGTTGCCGTTGTTGTTATTGAGGTTGTTATTGGGATTGTTATTGTTGTTGAAACGGTTGTTGTAGTTGTTGTTGTTGTTGGGATGTTTGTCCTAGTTATTGTTAGGATTGCGGTTATTGTTGCGATTGTTGTTGCGGTTGTTGGGATTGTTGTTGCGATTGTGGTTGTAATTGTTGTTGTTGTTGTTGTACTGGTGACTCTTGTCACCGTTTTCCTCCCACTTCCTCTTGAGTTGTTTAGTGTTGGCTTCTTCGGCCTCCTGCTCTTTAATTCTTCCCTCAATCTAATTTATGAGTTTATGAGCCATTCGACTTGCCTTCTGTATAGAAGCGGGCTCGTGTGAACTTACATCTTCTTGAATCCTTACTGGTAACCCTTTTACAAACGCGTCGATCTTCTCTTCTTCATCTTCGAATGCTCCCGGACACAATAGGCATAACTCTATGAATCGTCATTCATATGTGGTAATGTCGAACCCTTGTGTTCGTAACTCTCTAAGTTCTTCCTTGAGTTTATTGACTTCATATCTAGGACGGTAGTGCGTAAGCAGCATTTTGTCCTACCTGTTCAAGATAGGTGTTCCACCATGTTAACGCAGTACCTATGAAGGTATGTGTAGCGTACTTAACTTTGTCCTCTTCAGTACACTTACTTATGGCAAACACTGATTCGACTTTCTCGGTCCACCGTTTCAATCCAATTGGTCCTTCGGTTCCATCAAACTCCAAAGGCTTGCAGGCAGTGAATTCTTTGTAGGAGCATCCTACACGATTTCTTGTGCCGTTAGCTGCATTGCTAGATTCAGAGTTATTGTTGGTATGTAGCGCAGCCTGTACTGCGGTTATGTTTGCAGCATGAAAGGTATAAAATTCCTCTTCGCTCATATTCATGGTGTGTCGAGTAGTCGATGCCATTTCCTTCAAAATAGCCAACTGAATCGAGTTAATCATACATAATATTAAGAATAGTCAATAGTATTTCGTAGCATAATATGAACTCATTTATAAAAGCTTTTTCTTCATATTAGCGTTTTATAAGTTTAAATTCGCGTACTACCTACCCGTTAAGTTCATACTTAGTAGCTAATATACAATTCAACTACTACAATTCCATATGAAAAACTGATTATAATAATATATCACATACAAATATTCTTCAAACCTACAACTTTGCTATATTACATATAACATGAAATATAGTACACTATGATACATAACAATTTTGAAGATAAATCTAGTTAATACGCAAGTTGTTCAGCAAAGGAAATAAAGACACGTAATTCATAAGTCCAGAAACAAGTCATGCATTCTAGTTTTACTAAGACGACTTCCCATCCTTGGTCTTGTGGAAAATAACTGTTATGACCATTGGCTAGGCAGCATGTTGTAATGTCTTCAAAAGGACGAGGGTTTCGTAATGTCTAACAGCCCCGTAATAATCTAAAAACATTGTTTCTCACCCCAACTACTGAATCCGTCACTTGTGGGAAGGTTTTATTTAAAAGTTGCAATCCGATGTTCTTTTTCTCACTTTGGTAAGAAGCGAACATCACTAACCCGTAAGCATAACATTCTTCTTTATGTTTCATGTTAGAAGCTCTTTCTAATTCACGAAATCCTATGTTGGGATATGTTGAGTCAAAATAGGTTCTTAACCTTTAGCGTAAAATTGCATTTGGGTTCCCCGCATTTAACGCTTTAAAGAAAACACGGCGTAACTTACGGTCTCCCCAATGTGATATACCCCACCTATCAAAGGAAAGTCTTTTATAAACTAAGGCATTTCTGGAAAGTCTTTCAAATGTTTGACAAGTTAATTTCGCCATAACTAAATGTGCTGATGAATTCTGACCGACTCTAGACAAGATTTCCTCAATCATATCCTCTGGTAGGTCTTCTAAAATATTCGGTTGTCTACCCTTAACGTCCATTTTGTTTTTATACTGTAAAATAGACAAGGATTAGATTCGTAAAAGATAATTACTAAATAATACAAAAAAAATTTACATAGAACATAAAAGTACAAGCACACTACAATACATATAATATACAACATGATTACAACCCTCTAATCTGAATCACTGGTTTCTTCTTCTTCGGACTTGGTTCGTTTTTCTAATTTTCTAGGAATATATGGTGTTCCTCTAATACGAGCCGTCGTTTTCCACAATGGTTTAGAAAAACCTGGTGGTTTAGAGGTTCCCGGGTCATTGTTACATTTTAGGAAATATGGATGTTGCCGATACATATAAAGTTCATCGGGGTTGTAATCGGGTTTCTCTATTTTTATACCTTTTCCCTTATTATTTTCTTTCGCTTTATTAAATTGGGTCGAGGTAATTTCTATAACATCATCGGAATCCTCATCGGGATCCGATTCATCGAAAAATTGGTAATCTTCCCAATATTTTGCTTCCTCGGCTGAAACACCATTGACCATTATTAACTTTGGTCCATTAGTTGAGGATTTTTTTTATTTAATCGATTTACTATAGGTATTAATATTTCTTCCTTCGGAACCTCTTCTTCTTCTGGTTCCTCCTCTTCCGATTCCTCTTCTTCCAGTTCCTCCTCTTCCGGTTCCTCCTCTTCCGGTTCCTCTTCGGGAATTTGTGAATCTTCCCAAAATATATTCGACTCTTCATTATTATTAGGTGAATCAATGGGATTTGTACTAGAGGTAGACATCTATCACACAATATCAAACACGTTAAGAGATTAATATATCACATAATATTTACATGTTAATAATATATAGTTTCCAACAAAAAATGTTAAGCAATCGTTTTTGAAGAAAAACACGGTCGAAGTCCAGACTCACTAATGCATCCTAACAAACTCGGTAAGACATACTAATGCAATTTTCTGGTTCTCTAAGACCAACGCTCGGATACCAACTGAAATGTCCCGTTCATATTGAATACAAACGTTCCATATTAATTGATTTTGTCGCGAGATTTTGACCTCTATATGAGACGTTTTTCAAAGACTGCATTCATTTTTAAAACAACCATAACCTTTATTTTATCGATAAAGGTTTAAAAAGCATTACGTAGATTATCAAATAATGATAATCTAAAATATACCGTTTACACACGACCATTACATAATGGTTTACAATAAGAATATATTACATCAAAAATAAATTTCTTGAATGCAGTTTTTACATAATATCATACAAAGCATGGACTCCAAATCTTGTCCTTATTTTAGTATGCAACAGCGGAAGCTCTTAATAATCACCTGAGAATAAACATGCTTAAAACGTTAACAAAAATGTTGATGAATTATAGGTTTAACCTATATATTATCAAATCATAATAATAGACCACAAGATTTCATATTTCAATATACATCCCATACATAGAGATAAAATTCATTCATATGGTGAACACCTGGTAACCGACATTAACAAGATGCATATAAGAATATCCCCTATCATTTCGGGAAATCCTTCGGACATGATAAAAATGAATTCGAAGTGCTAAAGCATCCAGTACTTTGGATGGGGTTCATTAAGCCCAATAGATCTATCTTTAGGATTCGCGTCAATTAGTAGATCGGTTTACTAATTCTTAGGTTACCAAGCAAAAGGGGCATATTCGGCTTCGATCATTCACCCATATAATTTAGTTTCATTTACTTGTGTCTATTTCATAAAACATTTATAAAACTGCATGTATTCTCATCCCAAAATATTAGATTTTAAAAGTGGGACTATAACTCACTTTCACAGATTTTTACTTCGTCAGGAAGTAAGACTTGGCCACTGGTCGATTCACGAACCTATAACAAATATATACATATATATCAAAGTATTTTCAAAATATTTACAACACTTTTAATACATTTTGATGTTTTAAGTTTATTAAGTCAGTTGTCCTCGTTAGTAACCTACAACTAGTTGTCCATAGTTAAATGTACAGAAATAAATTGATATATATTATCTTGAATCAATCCACGACCCAGTGTATACATGTCTCAGGCTAGATCATAATTCAAAGTATATATATATTTGGAATCAACCTCAACCCTGCATAGCTAACTCCATCATTACTGCATATAGAGTATCTATGGTTGTTTCAAATAATATATATACATGGTTCGATATGATATGTCAAAACATTTGCATACGTGTCTATGGTATCCCAAGATTACATAATATATTAGAATACATGTATAATACAATATAAGTTAGCTAGGATATGATTTGTATATAATTGTTACAATATTTCCAGTAGCTACAACAATCAAAATATCCAATCTTGTTTTACCAATAACTTCTTCGTTTTAAATCCATTTTGAGTGAATCAAATTGCTATGGTTTCATATTGAACTCTATTTTATAAATCTATACAGAAAAAGTATAAGTTTATAGTCAGAATTACAGGTTACAAATCATTTTTGTAAAGGTAGTCATTTCAGTCGAAAGAACGACGTCTAGATGACCATTTTGGAAAACATACTTCCACTTTGAGTTTAACCATGATTTTTGGATATAGTTTCATGTTCATAAGAAAAATCATTTTCCCATAAGAACAACTTTTAAATCAAAGTTTATCATAGTTTTTAATTAACTAACCGAAAACAGCCCGCGGTGTCACTACGACGACGTATATCCAGTTTTACGGTGTTTTTCGTGTTTTCCGGTTTTAAATCATTAAGTTAGCATATCATATAGATATAGAACATGTGTTTAGTTGATTTTAAAAGTCAAGTTAGAAGGATTAACTTTTGTTTGCGAACAAGTTTAGAATTAACTAAACTATGTTCTAGTGATTACATGTTCAAATCTTCGAATATGATAGTTTTATATGTATGAATCGAATGATGTTATGAACATCATTACTTCCTCAAGTTTAGTAGATAAACCTACTGTAAGTGACAAGAAATGATCTAGCTTCAAAGGATCTTGGATGGCTTGAAAGTTCTTGAAGTAGAATCATGACACGAAAACAAGTTCAAGTAAGATTATCACTCGAATTAAGATAGTTATAGTTATAGGAATTGAATCAAAGCTTGTATATGAGTATTACCTTGATTTAGAATGATATCTTACTATAAACAACAAGGATTTCTTAAGGTTGGTTGATCACTTTACAAGATTGGAAGTGAGCTAGTAAACTTGGAAGTATTCTTGATTTTATGAAACTAGAACTTGTAGAATTTATGAAGAACACTTAGAACATGAAGATGGAACTTGAGAGAGATCAATTAGATGAATAAAATTGAAGAATGAAAGTGTTTGTAGGTGTTTTTGGTTGTTGGTATATGGATTAGATACAAAGGATATGTAATTTTGTTTTCATGTAAATAAGTTATGAATGATTACTAATATTTTTGTAATTTTATGAGATATTTCATGCTAGTTGCCAAATGATGGTTCCCACATGTGTTAGGTGACTCACATGGGCTTCTAAGAGCTGATCATTGGAGTGTATATACCAATAGTACATACATCTAAAAGCTGTATATTGTACGAGTACGAATACGGGTGCATACGAGTAGAATTGTTGATGAAACTGAACGAGAATGTAATTGTAAGCATTTTTGTTAAGTAGAAGTATTTTGATAAGTGTCTTGAAGTCATTAAAAAGTGTATGAATACATATTAAAACACTACATGTATATACATTTTAACTGAGTTGTTAAGTCATCGTTAGTCGTTACATGTAAATGTTGATTTGAAACCTTTAAGTTAACGATCTTGTTAAATGTTGTTAACCCAATGTTTATTATATCTAATGAGATGTTAAATTATTATATTATCATGATATTATGATATATTAATATATCTTAATATAATATATATATATATATATATATATATATATATATATATGTATATATATATATATATATATATATATATATATATATATAAATGTGGTTACAACGATAATCGTTACATATATGTCTCGTTTCGAAATCCTTAATTAGTAGTCTTGTTTTTACATATGTAGTTCATTGTTAATATACATAATGACATGTTTACTTATTTTTTATCATGATTAAACATAGTGTAACAATATCTTAATATGATTCATATGTAATTAGTAAGACGTTGTTATAACGATAATCGTTATATATATCGTTTCGAGTTTCTTAATTCAATAAACACAATTTTATGTATATAACTCATTGTTAAAATACCTAATGAGATACTTACTTTTCATAATATCATGTTAACTATATATATAATCATATATATGTCATCATATAGTTTTTACAAGTTTTAACGTTCGTGAATCACCGGTCAACTTGGGTGGTCAATTGTCTATGTGAAACCTATTTCAATTAATCAAGTCTTAACAAGTTTGATTGCTTAACATGTTGGAAACACTTAATCATGTAAATATCAATGTCATTTAATATATATATAAACATGGAAAAGTTCAGGTCATTACAGCTCTGGTGGTGTTAGATCAAGTGAAGTGTAAGACTTCTTATGTAAGGTGGTCGTGTAGCACCAAAGTGCGGTATGAGACCAAGTGAGAAGTTGGAGAACACGGAGGTGAGGGTATGAAGTTGTTGTTGCAGGTGCTCTCATAATGTAAGATCTGGGTTGCTATTAAACTCAGATAGTATTATTGAATGGGTACAAGTTTGATATTGTGGTGGATACTGTATTTTCCATTTCGGGAAATGTGATCGTGAAAATTTGTCAGTGGATTATTCCACTTTATGGACGATTGTGAGGCGGAGATGGTCGGTTCTGATTGTCTCGCATAGAGACACGCGGGTGTGGTTTGTTCGCGAGAGTGCGTACCCTAGTGATCTGACCCGTACGTTGCATTGAAATGTTAAGGCCATCCTTAACGGACGATCTAGGCAGGAAGATTTACTCGGCGTAGGTGGATATTCTGTGGGTCGCATGATGAATTGCAAATTGTTGTGACGGTGATTCGTGATTGACGGGATTCTGGTACACGAATAGTTTCATGCTAGTACTTGGAAGCCGTATTGTATGAATGTGTTGTAAGGTTTAGGGGAGAAACCCTATGATGATGTGTTGATGTTTCGTCTAACTCGTGGTGTATTATTATCGTCCTGAATTAATCCAGTGACGGATAGTCGTGTGCAGATCGATCGGTGGGAAAGTGGTACTTCTAAAGTGTTTATTTTGGGGTTACCACAATTTCTTCCTTGAAGAATGACCCAGGTATAGAGCCGGAGGAAGTTTGGTTCTTCGTCCAGAGAATATGTATGAATGACCGGTTGAGTAGTACGTTTAAGAACCGATGGAGTACGGAGTTTTAAGGAAGCATGAATCCTTCTCGATTTGGATTAATGCAAGACATGGTTCATGGCATAATGGGGTTAGTAGATTGAGTTGGGTGATATAGTGATGGATGTAGCTTGTTGGAAGTTGTGGCGAGAACTTGAAGGGATATCTGGTGTTTTTTGTATTTTCCTAAGCAAAAATTATGGACGTTAAGTGTATGAGATATCGCTTGTTGTGGTAGTGCACGCTAGTGATAATTAGCGTGTGGTGAGATCTTCGGATTAATGGAAGATATTATGGATGTCGGGCTTGGTTGTGTTTCGTAGGATCGTGAGGCGTGGTTCCTAGTTGTAAGTAAGTGAGAAGGCTTTAAAGCACCTACCTCTTGGTAGATGATGAGGATCACGGGGACGTGATCCAGATTAAGTGGGGGAGAGTTGTAACATCCCGTTTTTCAGTTATACGTTATTTCGGAAGTCATTCGGATTACGAGGCGTGTAATTGTACATTTGGATCCCAAATAAAGTTTGATTTGATGTTCTAAAAACCTTACCATTGGATAGTAAACCTTATTATATTTCCAACGATACATGATTCGTCGAAAACAGAGTTACAGTTTGAAAGTTACGACCAAAACAAAATGTTGTTTCAGACCCAGTTCATTAGGACGCCGTCCAGCCATTTTGGATGCCGTACAAATGGCCTGACGGGCCAGCTGTGAAATTTTAAAGTTTTAAAAAGAGGGTATTTGAGTCTTTTCACTTGGGGGTCGGTTTTGAGCCATTAAAACTGATCCAATCTCATTCTTATCCCCATTTCACCTTCTCAAACACTCTCTGTAGAGACACGTCCTAATCCATCCGGACGAAGTCCATATCGATTATAAACGATTCACAACAGTTGATTACATCGCGAGGTACTTGACCTCTATATGATACATTTTACAAACATTGCATTCGTTTTTGAAAAGACAGCCTTTCATTTCACGAAAGTTGACGGCATGCATACCATTTCATAATATATCTAACTATAATTGACTTAATAATAATCTTGATGAACTCAACGACTCGAATGCAACGTCTTTTGAAATATGCCATGAATGACTCCAAGTAATATTTCAAAGATGAGCAAATGCACAGCGGAAGATTTCTTTCGTACCTGAGAATAAACATGCTTTCAAGTGTCAACTAAAAGGTTGGTGAGTTCATTAGTTTAACATAAACAATCGTTTCCATCATTTTAATAGACCACAAGATTTTCATTTCTCATAAATAAACGTCCCATGCATAGAGACAAAAAATAACATTCATATGGACTGAACACCTGGTAACCGACATTAACAAGATGCATATAAGAATATCCCCTATCATTCCGGGAAACCCTTCGGACATGATATAAACAAAACGAAGTACTAAAGCATCCGGTACTTTGGATGGGGTTCGTCGGGCCCATAGATCTATCTTTAGGATTCGCGTCAATTAGGGTGTCTGTTCCCTAATTCTTAGATTACCAGACTTAATAAAAAGAGGCATATTCGATTTCGATAATTCAACCATATAATGTACTTTCGATTACTTGTGTCTATTTCGTAAACATTTATAAAAAAATTGCGCATGTATTCTCAGCCCAAAAATATAAAGGGTAAAAAGGAAAATGAAACTCACAGTACTGTATTTTGTAGTAAAAATACATATGACGATATTGAACAACCGAACAATGCAGGGTTGGCCTCGGATTCACGAACCTATATCATTTGTGTAATTATTAATATTCATAATTGTAATTGAACACACACATACACACTCACACACACATACACACACACACACACACACACACACATATATATATATATATATATATATATATATATATATATATATATATATATATAAATGTATTAGTTATATCATTATTATGTTAATAATATATATTTGTTTATATAATTATTTTGTATATAAAAATATTAAATTTTGTTATGTTATATGTGTTATATATATATATATATATATATATATATATATATATATATATATATATATATATATATATATATATATATATATGTATTTTATTTGTTTAACAAAACAACAGTTCTATAATACTAAGTTAATATTAATAATGATAATAACATTAATAAAATACATATGTTAATAATAACCCTATTAGTGATAATAACAATGATATTAATAATAGTACTTGTAAAAATATTAATTTTACTGTTTATGATAATTATGATATTAATGATTTACAAATAATATTAACTTTCTTGATAATGATAATACTAATAAAAATAATGATTTTGTTAAAAATGTTACTTACGTTAATAATAATAATAATACTAGTAATTACAACAATGATATTAATAATAATATTAGTGAAAATAATAATAACTTGTATTATTTTTATAATAACAATAATAATAATTAACCTAATCATAATACTAACAATAATGATAATACTATTGTTACAGTGATAAATTCGTATTCATAATAATAATAATAATTTTATTCCTAATTGTAACTAAAATCATAATAATACTTGATAGTAAATGAGAATCTTAATAATAATGCTTGTATTAATAATAAGTGTTCTTAAACCAATAATAACAACAATAATAATAGTAATAATAATAATAATAATAATAATAATAATAATAATAATAATAATAATAATAATAATAATAATAATAATAATAATAATAATAATAATAATAATAATAATAATAATAATTAATAATAAAAATTAAATGAAAAGTGTATATACCATTTAAATAGCTTATCCAAAAAAAAGAATTGCCCGAGACCGGGCTCGAACCCTCAACCTCTCGCTTAACCGCACACCCATCAAACCACTCTACTGCTCGCTGTCCTTTTGATTTATGTTCAACTTAATTATATTTAACCCAATTTTAATTATCATCTTCTTCAACTGCTTCCGTTTGAATTCGATCAGAACCAAATCATTACTAACCATCAATTACTTATTTGATTTAAGTTGTATAACTGAATCATAAATGACTTATAATTATTTTAAAACAAAAATTAAAATCAAAACAGACAGCATTTGTCTTTCGTAAAAAAAAAAATGAAGAACATGATAGTTTATTTTGAAATTGAATTAGTTTGAGACCTCGATTTCTAAATGAAAAGGATTTGAAACGTTTCCTAGAAACAGTCTCCATCGTTAATTTCTCCAGAAACTTTCAAATAAAACCGAATTTTATGAAGAACGTTTTGTTTGACTTTTTGATTTATGAAATTGGACTTCCAAATTCGAAGTCAATTTGAGAAATTAACAGATGCAAGTTTGCAGATAGTTAAACAAGAGGATCCTTAACAAAATGGCATTGTTACCTTTTTAAATTGAAATCAATTTAAGGCCAATTCAGTTCGTGAACATCAAAACCGAACACCATAATTTATTTCCTGTTTGATTCTTCAGATATTAGTAACAATTTAGCATGGTGATGATGAATATCGAATGTTTGCTATAGCAGACAAGATATGATCGATGGTGTTTTGTATTGGAGTTAAGAGGCGATGCAGGGTCATGAGTATAACAGGTAACAGATAAGAAGAAGGAAAAAAAGATTCTGATAATGATATTAATAATTAATTTACGCGTATTAACTGGGTTTTATATATCATATAATTAATCTATAAATATATTTGTATTTATACTTATATGTAAATCTCTGTAAATATTTATAAATATGTGTTTATATATTTGATTCTATAAATATCTGTATAATATTTTGTATATCAGAATATATTTGTATTCTATATATTATGGAAACATAATGTTATTAGTAATATAAACATTAATATCAATAATAACAATGAAACTGATAATAATAATAATAATAATAATAATAATAATAATAATAATAATAATAATAATAATAATAATAATAATAATAATAATAATAATAATAATAATAATAATAATAATAATAATAATATTAATAATAATAATAATAATAATAATAATAATAATAATAATAATAATAATAATAATAATAATAATAATAATAATAATAATAATAATAATAATAATAGAAATAATAATTATATTGATGATATTATTATCATATAAAGAGTAATAAGAATAATGATAATAATAACTAGGATTATAAATTTACTAATAATAATAATGATACAAATAATGACAACAATAATATTAATAAGGATATAACAATTTACATGTATCAAATCTGGTATTAATAATAATAATGAGATTAATAATAATTTTAATATAATAACTATTAATAATATTATTTAATAACAATACTAATATTAATAATTTGTATGTTTCAATTTCTATATATGCCATTTAATAGTTATACATTTTATATACTATAATATACATACAATCTTAATTTTTGTATAGAATCATATATATACTTGTATTGATATTTATTTTAAAAACAATTTAATTATTTGGTATACTATTTTACATAATTAACTCTAATGATTAATTTATATTTTAAATTTCAATTTGTTACATCTACATACATTTATATACATATACATATTTATTTACAAACAATAGTTCATGAATCTTCGGGAATAGTCAGAGGGTAATTGATTACACGAATATAGATTTCAAAACTTTCGAGACTCAACATTACAGATTTTGCTTATCGTGTCGGAAACATGTAAAGATTAAAGTTTAAATTTGATCGGAAATTTCCGGGTCATAACAGTACCTACCCGTTAAAGAAATTTCGTCCCGAAATTTGAGTGCGGTCGTCATGGGTAACAATAAAAATGTTTTCATGACAAATATGAGTTGATAAATTGATTTTTATCATAATTGAGTAATATGGATAAAAATAATTCGATTATTCGAAGAGTACGAATGAAGCTATCACCAAAGAGTGAAATAGGAAAGTAAAGATTCATCTTAACTTTTGACAGAGTCAGGGTTAAATTTAGAAAATAAAGTTTGTCTTAACTTTTGACGTCGTCTTGATTGAATTCCGGAATTCAAGGGATATAAAGAAAATCTTCGAAATCTAAAAGATTTGATTCTTCGGCGAATAAGGAAATTAAGATCTCTATAATTAAATACGGTGATCTGCCTCGATTACTCTGTCTGATATTTCCATTATAAATTTACCTTTTCCGTTCCATTAGTTTCCACCACTTCCATACCTTCCTTCTCAGTTCATATATCTAAAAGATTATAATAATGCTTAATCCGGTTCTAATTCTTGTTCTTATTCTGACTATCGCAATGATCGTTCTTCTTTTCCAACTCCCACTGGAAGAATCTGTTTAATTCTACTATGCTCTAGGGATTATTTTATTTATAATCCTCCCGTGTCTTTATATTGCTATACGCACTGATATCCACAGTTTGTAATTTCGGTGTTGTTGTTGGGCTTTATATTCTTCCTTATATTTCAATGTCCCTATTCCTGTCTCCTATAATCACTGTCATCCACAGTTAATACTCGCCCCTATTTGCTGCGATTTATACTCCAATTTCTGTTTCAGAGCTTTGTCCCTTCGTTTCTTCTTCTTGCGATTGGGCATCTCTTGTAATGGTCCAGAATTCGTAGATATAAGTTTCAGAATAAACATGGTTAATGTTCTAAGAAAGAAACGGTAATAGCACAATTTGATTTGTCAAATTACCAGAATTCAAGGAAAAGATG
This sequence comes from Rutidosis leptorrhynchoides, assembly GCF_046630445.1. Lineage (NCBI taxonomy): Eukaryota > Viridiplantae > Streptophyta > Magnoliopsida > Asterales > Asteraceae > Rutidosis > Rutidosis leptorrhynchoides. The sequence continues at coordinate 313,779,529 of NC_092334.1, read as the reverse complement.
GGACTATCAAGAATATATTTTCTTGATATGTTCGGAAATTAATCAGAATGAAAGAGTTATGTAACATGACACATGTTGACGTTATAATCTGTGAATCATCATGTTCCATTTAGAAGCTCAGCATGACTTACTCTAATATAATCACGTTGATCAAGTGTCATTATATTATACTAACTCATGCATCAGTTCCCAACATTACTTCAATAACATTCATATTTTAATTTCGAAAGTTTACAGAATATAGAAACTAACAGTTTCTATATGATGTAACACTGATAGCACGAAGAGATTAATGATTTCAGATAAGAATAGTTATAAAAATATCTTCAGAAATATGGAGGATATTTATAATGAAAGATACGATAATATCTTTGAATATTTAAGATCAAAGGATGATGGAGACTATTGTCCGCAAGGGTTTAGGGTAAGGAGAAAGATATTCGCTAAAGACTTCAGCAGGCATTGAATCATTTGGATTCTTTGAAGTCAAACTTATTCTTTGTGATTTGTCCACGGCTTTCTTCATAGTTTCGCATAATCTGCTTTTCGATATTAAATTTTATATTGAATGTTTCCGATATAATTATACACAGGAAGCACGAAGAGGTATATAATTTCGGACGAGAATATTTATGAAAATATCCTCAGAAATATCGAAGATATTGATGATGATATTTTGGAATTTCTAGGTTCGATGGTTGATGGAGAAAGATTTTCCGCAAGATTTTAACATGACTTCGGAGCAAGATATTCTCTAAAGATTTCAACGGATCCAGAATTACCTGAATCCTTTGAATATAGGGTTTGGTCCTTGTATTTGTCCTTGGTCTCCTTCATGGGTAGCTCAATCTGTTTTTTTTTTCAATACCCAATTTTCTATCGAGCGTTCCTAACACTACTTTCTTTATCATCAAACTTTTGGCCGTTTAGACCATCTACCATTTTTCTGTTTCCTCTGCATTTAATGCTATGATATCTGAATCATCGGTTATTAATCCGAGGTGGTTTCAAGAGAATTGTGTTTTTAGATGATTAAACGCTGATGGCAATATGGTGGAATATGAAAGGTTCCCTGGTAACAATAAAAGAGCACGTGTATATATCAACGTTATAATAAGGTTGTTTCGTACGAAAAGTCGAAGTTGTCTTGCTGGAGCTGTGACAAAATTGGCTATTTTGAAGAAGAACTGCAAGGTTATTTTGGGTAATAATAACACTAAAGAAATTAGCACAGTTATGTGTTAAATGTTTACTCAGTTTCCGAGTGTTTTTCAAGTGCATAACTATATGCATCAATCTTTTCTTTCGTAGACGAAGTGCGGTTGGTTCATCCTATCGATTGAGGTGTTTTCAAGAATCATGAAAGGTTTGAACGCATATTGTAATCGTCAAGATACAAATGAGGTTTAAGGTGAAATCAAGTGGCAAACTTGAAGAATTGTTTAGTTTCATATGTTATAGTCAATATTTTAATTTATTTTAATTGTCCAATGTTATTAGTCCACAGTCGATAGTCTACATTTGACATTCCAATAATTCATATATAATTTAATATATAATATTCGAATTAATTAATACGTATCGTGACCCGTGTACATGTCTCAGACTCGATCACAACTCAAAGTATATATATTATTATAGAATCAACCTCAACCCTGTATAGGGAACTCGATCATTACTGCATATAGAGTGTCTATGGTTATTCCAAATAATATATATATATATATATATATATATATATATATATATATATATATATATATATATATATATATATATATATATATATATATATATATATATATATATATATATATATATATATATATATATATATATATGCGTCGATATGATATGTCAAAACCTTGTACACGTGTCCCGATATTTAGAGTGCGTAAAAATAAATAACAGAAATTAAATGATGATAAATAAAGTGCGTAAAGTAAATAACAGAAATTAAATGACAATAAATAAAATTACGAGAATTTAAACTGCGAATAAATAAATTGCGATAAATAAAATGTAATCAGTTAGCTAGGAACAATTAGCTAGGAACAGTTAGCGTGGATTCTTAACACAATTTCTCATAGTTAATTAGTCTGTTTCTAATAAATTTTATTTTGTCATATGTTTTCTTCATTATGCCACTTGTTGAATTCTGATAGGTCAAAATCCGAATATGAAATTGAATAAAAATGGTTATTCTGCGATGAACGGATACGTATATCGGTGGTTGTAAGTAAGATAGTAAATGACTGTTGAATCAGATTCGAAGAATGTACAGTAAAACTTATTAATGTGAAATCTAAATATTCCTCGGGTATTACCTACCCATTAAAATATTTTCACCTTTAACAGTTTGTACGAAAGAATTTTTAATTACAATCTTTATGAAAATTTATATACATATATATTTTCTTCAGATGTAAATATGGATTTAATGAGTCAATATGATATTAAACTTATTTAATTTTTGATTTGAGCTAAGATAAATAATCTCTAAAACTTTTAGAAACCACATATTCTTCGCAGAATATTTCTTCAGTGAAGTTATGAATTAATACTTCATCGTTCATTGTTATTGGTACTCCTTGGTATCCATGGTGCGTATGACGTTGATGTTCGCGTGACAGAATGTGAAGTTGAGGTTTGCAAAGCGGTTGTTTTTGGTGGTGGTAATGGTACTGTTGGCGTTGGTGGTGGTACTGGTTATGCTGCTGGTGCTGCTGCTGGTGTTTGTAACCTTCGCACCATATTCTCTAAAGCCACTACCCGAGCGCGAAGCTCGTTGATTTCTTCTATTACACCGGGGTGATTTTCGGTTCGGACTAGCGGATAAATATAATCTAGAATTTGGTATAGTATATAATCGTGGCAAGATACTCTAGAAATGAGAGAAAAGATGGTGTTTCGAACAGGTTCACCGGTAAGTGCTTCAGGTTCTTCGCCAATAGAGCAATGTGGCGGATGGAAAGGATTACCTTCTTCTTGTCTCCAATGATTGAGGAGGCTACGAACCCATCCCCAATTCATCCAAAATAGATGATGACTGATTGGTTGATCCATTCCGGTTACACTGCTTTCGGAGCTTGAGTGGGATTCCATTTCAGAATCCGAGTGACTTGAACTAATGACGAATTCCATTTCGTACGATTGAATAAAGAATTTTTTTAGATATGAAATGATTTTCTGGCTAACGGATGGTATTCTAATTACATAGAATATCCATATATACAGAACAAAAGGTTTCGTAGATTACAGAGGAATTTACGGGATACGCCAGGTAAGGTTTACAGTAACTGATACGCTAAGATATGAATTTTGTCTATACACTATTCATGCAATCAATGTGTAACAACCCAACCCGTAATACAAACGATCACGTGAAAATATCAAATAATTTTTTTTTTGCTGGAACAGCACATGGCGCGGGGCGCAATATGGCCGCGCGGCGCGCCATATGGCCGCGCGGCGCGCCAAACTGGCCGCGCGGCGCGCCAAACTGGCCTGTCCAAAAAGTCATGAAATGCGAAAATGTTTGACCACTTCCCGACACATTTAGACTAAACGGTTTTCACAACATATTATAATAGTTAAAACTAACACGTTCCATCAATAAAAAGGGTTTTACGACACCGGGCCCACATATGCCCAAATTACCCTTTAAGTACCAATTTCAAGTTTTCGACCACACGACTTTTAACACAAAATAAGCCGAGCATGGCGATTGGGGATACGCTACCCAATCCTAATCAATCCAAAAGCAAGCCTTCTAAAGCAACTACACGAGTCCACTAGTTCCACACTTACCCGAGCCACCGCATCCATGCAAATCTATAAAAAGGTAAACAACGAGAGGGTAAGCTAACGCTTAGTGAGTGAGAATATACTACATATATATATGCATAAAATGGACACGCCACACAAAACCAAATACCACATACCGGAGCATCCAAGCATAAAGGCAAGCTAGTCTAAGCATACCGTAAGATCACTAAGCAACGAGCTAAAGATACATCAACAAAATATAAGTTCACCAACAACGATGTGAACAATGCCAATAATCTACACCCGGAGGGTTAGCTACATCACGACAATACAACAGTATATGTATACTATATATATATATATATATATATATATATATATATATATATATATATATATATATATATATATATATATATATATATATATATATATATATATATATCGAATAACATAATTTGCTTACGCTTACAACACAATAACCATGGTTAACCAATCGTACAAGGGAATGGCGCTCGCGAAAATTCCATCGGTGTTCATAACATCCGTTAGGGTACTTAACACCTCATATCACTAACCCCTAGGATGGCACCTTAACACCTCGGCACTTCACCCCGAGTGACATCTTAACACCTCGATGCTTCACTCATTATTTTACGGAGTGGTGTCTTAACACCTCGACACTACACCCCTAGGTGGCATCTTAACACCTCGATGCTTCACCCCGAGTGGCATCTTAACACCTCGATGCTTCACTCATCACGTGAAATGTGGTGTCTTAGCACCTCGACACTACACATTTCACGCCACAACAAATAGATACATTATATACCTACACATATAATTATTCCACTCACTATATTAACTATTCGTCATTGGGGTTATAAGTCCACATCACACGCTCATGTGATAACGTACACACAAAGTATGCACCTTGCCAACGTGGTCAACCAAAACGCACAACCGTGCCAATTGGACCTATACACAAGTCCAACAATTCCACCTATACAAGAAGCAAGCTCTACAAGCGAGAACCCCTTCTCCCGACCCGCACCCATCCTACACATACATATGAAAATAGGATATTAACACTCACCTTGTCTCCTTGAAGAATGCTACAGAATAATCCACAATCGCCGATGGAATCTACCTAATCCATTTATCACATAACAAGTAACACAATTAAGGTGGATATACAAATCAACCCAAATTGACAACTAGTGCAATTTCGACCCAAATGCACTTCCAAGCACAAACCGTGCCCAAACTAACCAATAATCACTAACACAAGTGATAATGGTCCTAATATGGCAATTAAACCCGAACACAAGTGTTAAACACTTATCGTTCTCAAAATCGCTCATAAACCCTAACTTTGACCCATAAAGTCAAAATCTCACCATTTACAAGTTTTGACACCAAAACGTATTTAACTCGGTTTCATACTTCAACTTAATCCATTTTAAGTTTATAAACCTCATCGAATCGACATTCGGGATATAATCATCAACAAACCCTAATTTCGACTCTAGTCAAAATTAGTCAACCACAAGAACCCTAAAAGTCCCCAAAACATCAATAATCACTAATACTAGTGATTATACACCATTCTCAAGTCTTATACATGGTTAAATCATTAACCAACCCAAAACCCACTTTAACACTTACAAACCCGAATCTTGGTGTTAATTTCCAATTAACAACTAAATGGGTTCCATCTATGATTCATACAATCAAAAGCCCCAAAATTGAATGATGAACACGAAAACGAAATTCGGAGTTAGAGCTTACCACTAGTATCACCGTGTAGCTAAGAACGAGGAGAACAAACTTGTCTACTACGCCAATGATCAAAACCCGCTTCTTCCTTTCCAAAAAATCCCTTAGAATCAAATGGGGTGTTTGAGTTTTAGAGAGAAAATGAAAAGAAAAGGAAAAAAAATTAAGGAAATGAAATGGGTGGATGAGGTTAAGTCCTCAAATCTGGCTCAAATGTGAAAAGACCAAAATGCCCTTTTAAAAGCTCTAAAATAACAAAAGGAGTCTGCCAGCGACATATGGCGCGGCGCGCCATAACCCCGCGCGGTGCGCGACTGGGCAGAATCAGAATCCAGGTCTTACAACTCTCCCCCACTTAAAATCGACCACGTCCTCGTGATCTTCACCACTTAACCAATCCGGACCCACTCAACGGTCCTCAATCATAAGTCCCAATCTGAACTTTCCTAGACATTTCTTCCTAATGAATCACCTTTAACAACTAAATCGTCACCTACGATTCATCAAATCCACCAACCGATCACTAAAACCTTGCTCAATCCCTCACATCGGGAAAAACTCGACCAATCTCTAACCGAGATATCAATTCCTTAGCGTACCTTTACCAAGGACCACGCTAAAAGCGACCAAGTCTCAACCTAAAGTCAACAATCCGAACGTTGAAGATCGAACCACATGAATCCTTACGGATTACACTTACCACTAAACATCCTTTGTAGTGCGCAATACAACCAATACGCCACTATCCTAACATCATATAAGCGAAACATGGCTATCGCAATCACTAATCACACAACATGGTCCTCATGATCCCACCATCGGTGTATAAAATGACCGATAGATCACACCACACGGTCCTTACGAACCCACCATCGGTGTATAAAACAACTGATAGATCACTCAACACCGGATGAAGTCAGCAGACCCCGTCAACGGTCATGCTTCATCGATATAACACTACACCCATGATGAAGTCAGCGGACCCCGAAGGTCATGCTTCACCAATCAACGATCTCATGATGAAGTCAGCGGACCCCGAAGGTCATGCTCCACCAATCAACGATCCCATGATGAAGTCAGCGAACCCTGAAGGTCATGCTTCATCAATCAACGATCTCATGATGAAGTCAGCGGACCCTGAAGGTCATGCTTCATCAATCACCAATACCATGATGAAGTCAGCGGACCCCAAAGGTCATGCTTCATCAATCAACGCCCTTTTTGGCCTCGAACGACGAGTAGCGTAACATCGCGCTCTGCTACGCCATAGTGAATCCTAACGGATACCACTAACCATTCACACAATCGAGCAAGAACCACCTATATCAAACATAGGCACAAAACATTAATTCTCTAAAAGAGGATCCGATAAGCACATCCCTTAACCGAGGGATTTCACCTTGCTCGCCATACCCGTCCATTATCTCTCAACGAGATTTACCACATTACCACCTTGGTGATAATTCAAATCCAAAATCATAGGTACAATTTAACCGAAATTGTACTCTACCACAAATCGACCAAATCTAGGTCCCGACACAAATTTCGGATCTATCAAAAGCATTCTCCGAAATCTCACTCTAAAACCTCCACGTGCGGGAGTGTAACTCCCCCACTTGGAACTACGTTCCATAACCGCATCTCATACACCCGCACAATGCTACCAAAGATAGACTTTACCAATAATTGGGTTCACACTGCCCATCACCATGTCTTGCTTCAACTTTGAGCATACCAAGGATCCTAACCTATCTTTAAACACTTCGAACGAAAAGTGTACCACAATTACACGAACTATACACTTGCAATCATCCAATTGCTTTAGTTTGTCGAGTTTCACCCGATCACTCATGTACCTAAGGGTTTCACTTCGGTACCCTAAGTACAATGTAACCGCAACACAATCGGAGTCGAACACAGCGCTAGTAGGTATAAAAAGGCACCTAATGTCGTGTCACATAGACTCCTTTACCAACATACATCGAGATCAACACTCGATTTCAAGAGTTTCAATCCACCCGACGAACCTCATGGTTCATCAACTTCAACACGAAAGCGAACACACGCTTAAAGACCGAACACCAAAACCCATTTCCATGATTTGGTAGAAACATTTCCCAAATACTAAGGAATGATTGGTTGCACCAAGTCTTACGCCCTTCGCCCGACAATCAAACGTCACCATAGGGTACTTCTATTAGGAACGTCACCCATATCAATAACATGCACAACACCATTGAGACTTTAAGGGTCTCACTCAACCGAGCTTAACGACCCGATACCAACCAAAATGCTTAAGCACCCAAGGATTCGCACCATAGGATCAAGGCACAACACACCACTTATACACTCTGCTGAGAGCAAACCGGAACCATAAACATAAACTGCCCGCTTGCTACGAATTATCTCCAACGTGGAATAAAGTTTAACTAAGACTTACGCACATACCGCATGTTATTACAAACGAACAACATATAATTTCGTACTAAAAGTACCTGATGTAGAACTGTTGGGCTTCCCTGCTCCACTTCCCATCATGTATTCGCGCTCTAACCTCCTAACCCGATCGTCATGCGATTCGGAACACTCTGACTTCTGGTGTCCCTCCATCCGATAAATGAAACACCTGATTGAGCCTAAAGGCACTACCGTACAATCTTGTGCCAAATGACCCCGTTCCCCACACTTAAAGAACGTGAGCTTGTAACCCTTCTTACTCTTCTTCTTCACATTTCCGACGCCTTCAGGCGTACTTCGTGCTCTCTTATCATGAGCACCATGTAATCCTAACCTTGCAAGTACATCTTCATCATCGCTACCTCGAGGTTTGGGAAACCTCTTTTCAAACTCTTCCTTTACTACTTTAGTCACTTGATCTCGGACCATTTCCGTCATTTGTCCTTCGACCAACTCCTTGGTTACTTCTCTAACTTTGCCGGTGAAAACCGAGACATATTGTTCAAACACGGCCTCAATCTTTAACGTTAACTCATCCTTCCCTTCGTGAATAGGCTCACTCATTCCGCATCCATCTTCCGTTTTCATTCTAAGGAATGCAAACGATTAGATCACGAATGTATAAACCACACGCACAACACCGCCCCATCTTGCTAAACATTCGTCGTACATCACTTTTTAGACACGATTTGCACCCGTAATAAGGTTTGCAAGTCCTTATTACGCATACACGTCGTATCGACTCGTTAGTACAACGACCGCCTCGCTTGATGATATATGCAACCACAAACACAAACCAAACATAACACAAGAATCATTATCACAGCACAATAGCATATTAATAATATCCGCATTACTAATATAAACTTTAGTCAACCTATAAACAAGGCACTAACTAAACCCATTCCGACCCGTAATCCTACAAGTCCCGCAACAAATTTAGCACACACAAAAGTCTAAGTCTAGGCACCTATCTCAAGTCACCTAAATCCCTTAGATCATGCTCTGATACCACTTGTAACAACCCAACCCGTAATACAAACGATCACGCGAAAATATTAAATAAAAAAAATTTGCTGGAACAGCACATGGCGCGGCGCTCCATATGGCCGCGCGGCGCGCCAAACTGGCCTGTCCAAAAAGTCATGAATTGCGAAAATGTTTGACCACTTCCCGACACATTTAGACTAAACGGTTTTCACAACATATTATAATAGTTAAAACTAACACGTTTCATCAATAAAATGGGTTTTACGACACCGGGCCCACATATGCCCAAATTACCCTTTAAGTACCAATTTCAAGTTTTCGACCACACGACTTTTAACACAAAATAAGCCAAGCATGGCGATTGGGGATACGCTACCCAATCCTAATCAATCCAAAAGCAAGCCTTCTAAAGCAACTACGCGAGTCCACTAGTCCCACGCTTACCCGAGCCACCGCATCCATGCAAATCTATAAAAAGGTAAACAACGAGAGGGTAAGCTAACGCTTAGTGAGTGAGAATATACTACATACATATATATGCATAAAATGGACACGCCACACAAAACCAAATACCGCATACCGGAGCATCCAAGCATAAAGGCACGCTAGTCTAAGCATACCGTAAGATCACTAAGCAACGAGCTAAAGATACATCAACAAAATATAAGTTCACCAACAACGATGTGAACAATACCAATAAGCTACACCCGGAGGTTTAGCTACATCACGACAATACAACATTATATGTATACAATATATATATATATATATATATATATATATATATACATATATATATATATATGTATACAATATATATATATATACATATATATATATATATATGTATACAATATATATATATATATATACATATATATATATATACATACATATATATATACATATATATATATACATATATATATATATATCTCGAATAACATAATTTGCTTACGCTTACAACACAATAACCATGGTTAACCAATCGTACAAGGGAATGGCGCTCGTGAAAACGCCATCGGTGTTCATAACATCCGTTAGGGTACTTAACACCTCGTATCACTAACCCCTAGGGTGCCACCTTAACACCTCGGCACTTCACCCCGAGTGGCATCTTAACACCTCGATGCTTCACTCATTATTTTACGGAGTGGTGTCTTTACACCTCGACACTACACCCCTAGGTGGCATCTTAACACCCCTAGGTGTCTTTCACTCATCATATGACACGTGGTGTCTTAGCACCTCGACACTACACATTTCACGCCACAACAAATAGATACATTATATACCTACGCATAAAATTATTCAACTCACTATATTAACCCTTCGTCATTGGGGTTATAAGTCCACATCACACGCCCATGTGATAACGTACACACAAAGTGTGCACCTCGCCAATGTGGTTAACCAAAATGCACAACCTTGCCAATTGGACCTACACACAAGTCCAACAATTCCACCTATACGAGAAGCGAGCTCTACAAGCGAGAACCCCTTCTCCCGACCCACACCTATCCGACACATAGATATGCATATAGGATATTAACACTCACCTTTTCGCCTTGAAGAATGCTACCGAATAATCCGCAATCGCCGATGGAATGTACCTAATCCATTTATCACATAACAAGTAACACAATTAAGGTGGATATACAAATCAACCCAAATTGACAACTAGTGCAATTTCGACCCAAATGCACTTCCAAGCACAAACCGTGCCCAAACTAACCAATAATCACTAACACAAGTAACACAATTAATCCATTTTAAGTTTATAAACCTCATCGAATCGACATTCGGGATATAATCATCAACAAACCCTAATTTCGGCTCTAGTCAAAATTAGTCAACCACAAGAACCCTAAAAGTCTCCAAAACATCAATAATCACTAATACTAGTGATTATACACCATTCTCAAGTCTTATACATAGTTAAATCATTAACCAACCCAAAACCCGCCTTTAACACTTACAAACACGAATCTTGGTGTTAATTTCCAATTAACAACTAAACGGGTTTCATCTATGAATCATACAATCAAAAGCCCCAAAATTGAATGATGAACATGAAAACGAAATTCGGAGTTAGAGCTTACCACTAGTATCACCGTGTAGCTAAGAACGAGGAGAACAAACTTGTCTACTACGCCAAAGATCAAAATCCGCTTCTTCCTTTCCAAAAAATCCCTTAGAATCAAATGGGATGTTTGAGTTTTAGAGAGAAAATGAAAAGAAAAGGAAAAAGAATTAAGGAAATGAAATGGGTGGATGAGGTTAAGTCCTCAAATCAGGCTCAAATGTGAAAAGACCAAAATGCCCTTTTAAAAGCTCTAAAATAACAAAAGGAGTCTGCCAGCGACATATGGCGCGGCGCGCCATAACCCCGCGTGGCGCGCGACTGATCAGAATCAGAATCCAGATCTTACACAATGCATCAAGACGTGTCTAGACTAAGAATGATAAGCAGATAATTTTCGACACAAAATGATAAGCAAAACTTTTTGACATGCAGACCAGGTCGAAGTCCAGACTCACTAATGCATCCTAATGACTACTAGTTAGATACACTAATGCAAGACCTAGTTCGCTACGACCATCACTCTGATACCAACTGTAGAGACCCGTCCTAATCCATCGGGATGAAGTCCATATCGATTATAAACGTTTCACAACAGTTGATTATATCGAGAGGTACTTGACCTCTATATGATACATTTTACAAACATTGCATTCGTTTTTGAAAAGAGAATCTTTCATTTCATCGAAATTTGACGGCATGCATACCATTTCATAATATATCTAACTATAATTGACTTAATAATAATCTTGATGAACTCAGCGACTCGAATGCAAAGTCTTTTGAAATATGCCATGAATGACTCCAAGTAATATTTCAAATATGAGCAAATGCACAGCGGAAGATTTCTTTCGTACCTGAGAATAAACATGCTTTCAAGTGTCAACTAAAAGGTTGGTGAGTTCATTAGTTTAACATAAACAATCATTTCCATCATTTTAATAGACCACAAGATTTTCATTTCTCATAAATAAACGTCCCATGCATAGAGACAAAAAATAACATTCATATGGACTGAACACCTGGTAACCGACATTAACAAGATGCATATAAGAATATCCCCTATCATTCCGGGAAACCCTTCGGACATGATATAAACAAAACGAAGTACTAAAGCATCCGGTACTTTGGATGGGGTTCGTCGGGCCCATAGATCTATCTTTAGGATTCGCGTCAATTAGGGTGTCTGTTCCCTAATTCTTAGATTACCAGACTTAATAAAAAGGGGCATATTCGATTTCGATAATTCAACCATATAATGTAGTCTCGATTACTTGTGTCTATTTCATAAACATTTATAAAAAAAATTGCGCATGTATTCTCAGCCCAAAAATATAAAGGGTAAAAAGGAAAATGAAACTCACAGTACTGTATTTTGTAGTAAAAATACATATGACGATATTGAACAACCGAAAAATTCATAATTGTAATTGAACACACACACACACACACATACACACACATATATATATATATATATATATATATATATATATATATATATATATATATATATATATATATATATATATATATATATATATATATATATATATATATATATATATATATATATATATATATTAGTTATATCATTATTATGTTAATAATATATATTTGTTTATATAATTATTTTGTATGTAAAAATATTAAATTTTGTTATGTTATATGTGTTAAATATATATATATCTATGTATGTATTTTATTTGTTTAACAAAACAACAGTTCTATAATACTAAGTTAATATTAATAATGATAATAACATTAATAAAATACATATGTTAATAATAACCCTATTAGTGATAATAACAATTATATTAATAATAGTACTTGTAAAAATATTAATTTTACTGTTTATGATAATTATGATATTAATGATTTACTAATAATATTAACTTCCTTGATAATGATAATACTAATAAAAATAATGATTTTGTTAAAAATGTTACTTATGTTAATAATAATAATAATAATAATAATACTAGTAATTACAACAATGATATTAATACTAATATTAGTGAAAATAATAATAACTTGTATTATTTTTATAATAACAATAATAATAATTATCCTAATCATAATACTAACAATAATGATAATACTATTGTTACAGTGATAAATTAGTAGTCATAATAATAATAATAATAATATTATTCCTAATTGTAACTAAAATCATAATACTTGATAGTAAATGAGAATCTTAATAATAATGCTTGTATTAATAATAAGTATTCTTAAACCAATAATAACCACAATAATAATAGTAGTAGTAGTAATAATAATAATAATAATAATAATAATAATAATAATAATAATAATAATAATAATAATAATAATAATAATAATAATAATAATAATAATAATAATAATAATTAATAATAAAAATTAAATTAAAAGTGTATATACCCTTTAAATAGCTTATCCAAAAAAAAGAATTGCCCTAGACCGGGCTCGAACCCTCGACCTCTCGCTTAACCGCACACCCATCAAACCACTCTACTGCTCGCTGTCTTTCTGATTTATGTTCAACTTAATTATATTTAACCCGATTTTAATTATCATCTTCTTCAACTGATTCCGTTTGAATTCGATCATAACTAAATCATTACTAACCATCAATTACTTATTTGATTTAAGTTGTATAACTGAATCATAAATGACTTATAATTATTTTATAACAAAAATTAAAATCAAAACAGACAGCATCTGTCTTTCGTAAAAAAAATGAAGAACATGATAGTTGATTTTGAAATTGAATTAGTTTGAGACCTCGATTTCTAAATGAAAAGGATTTGAAACGTTTCCTAGAAACCTTCTCCATCATTAATTTCTCCAGAAACTTTCAAATGAAACCGAATTTTATGAAGAACGTTTTGTTTGACTTTCTGATTTATGAAATTGGACTTCCAAATTTGAAGTCAATTTGAGAAATTAACAGATGCAAGTTTGCAGATAGTTAAACAAGAGGATCCTTAACAAAACAACATTGTTACCTTTTTAAATTGAAATCAATTTAAGCGTTTGGCCAGTTCAGTTCGTGAACATCAAAACCGAACACCATAATTTATTTTTTGTTTAATTCTTCATATATTAGTAACAATTTAGCATGGTGATGATGAATATCGAATGTTTGCTATAGCAGACAGGAGATGATCGATGGTGTTTTGTATTGTAGTTAAGAGGCGATGCAGGGTCACGAGTATAACAGGTAACAGATAAGAAGAAGGAAAAAAAAGATTCTGATAATGATATTAATAATTAATTTACCCGCATGTACTGGGTTTTATATATCATATAATTAGTCTATAAATATATTTGTATTTATACTTATATGTAAATCTCTGTAAATATTTATAAATATGTGTTTATATATTTGTTTCTATAAATATCTGTATAATATTTTGTATATCAGAATATATCTGTATTCTATATATTATGGAAACATAATGTTATTAGTAATATAAACATTAATATTAATAATAACAATGAAACTGATAATAATAATAATAATAATAATAATAATAATAATAATAATAATAATAATAATAATAATAATAATAATAATAATAGAAATAGTAATTATATTGATGATATTATTATCATATAAAGAGTAATAAGAATAATGATAATAATAACTAGGATTATAACTTTACTAATAATAATAATGATACAAATAATGACAACAATAATATTAATAAGGATATAACAATTTACATGTATCAAATCTGTTATTAATAATAATAATGAGATTAATAATAATTTTAATATAATAACTATTAATAATATTATTTAATAACAATACTAATATTAATAATTTGTATGTTTCAATTTCTATATATGCCATTTAATAGTTATACATTTTATATAATATAATATACATACAATCTTTTTTTTTGTATAGAATCATATATATACTTGTATTGATATTTATTTTAAAAAAATTTAATTATTTGGTATACTATTTTACATAATTAACTCCAATGATTAATTTATATTTTAAATTTCAATTTGTTACATCTACATACATTTATATACATATACATATTTATTTACAAACAATAGTTCGTAAATCGTCGGGAATAATCAGAGGGTAATTGATTACACAAATATGGATTTCAAAACTTTCGAGACTTAACATTACAGATTTTGCTTATCGTGTCGGAAACATATAAAGATTAAAGTTTAAATTTGATCGGAAATTTTTGGGTCATCACAGTACCTACCCGTTAAAGAAATTTCGTCCCGAAATTTGAGTGCGATCATCATGGGTAACAATAAAAATGTTTTCATGAAAAATATGAGTTGATAAATTGATTTTTATCATCATTGAGTAATATGGATAAAAATAATTCGATTATTCGAAGAGTACGAATAAAGCTATCACCAAAGAGTGAAATAGGAAAGTAAAGATTTATCTTAACTTTTGACAGAGCCAGGGTCGAATTTAGAAAATAAAGTTTGTCTTAACTTTTGACGTCATCTTGATTGAATTCCGGAATTCAAGGGATATAAAGAAAATCTTCGAAATCTAAAAGATTTGATTCTTCGGCGAATAAGGAAATTAAGATCTCTATAATTAAATACGGTGATCTGCCTCGATTACTCTATCTGATATTTCCATTATAAATTTACCTTTTCCGTTCCATTAGTTTCCACCACTTCCATACCTTCCTTCTCAGTTCATATATCCAAAAGATTATAATAATGCTTAATCCAGTTTTAATCCTTGTTCTTATTCTGACTATTGCAATGATCGTTCTTCTTTTCCAACTCCCACTGGAAGAATCTGTTTATTTCTACTATGCTCTAGGGATTACTGTATTTATAATCCTCCCGTGTCTTTATATTGCTATACGCACTGATATCCACAGTTTGTAATTTTGGTGTTGTTATTGGGCTTTATATTCTTCCTTATATTTCAATGTCCCTATTCCTATCTCCTATAATCACTGTCATCCACAGTTAATACTCGCCCCTATTTGCTGCGATTTATACTCCAATTTATGTTTCGGAGCTTTGTCCCTTCGTTTCTTCTTCTTGCGATTGGGCATCTCTTGTAATGGTCCAGAATTCGTAGATATAAGTTTCAGAATGAACATTGTTAATGTTCTAAGAAAGAAACGGTAATAGCACAATTTGACTTGTCAAATTACCAGAATTCAAGGAAAAGATGGGACTATCAAGAATACATTTTCTTGATATATTCGGAAATTAATCCGAATGAAAGAGTTATGTAACATGACACATGTTGACGTTATAATCTGTGAATCATCATGCTCCATTTAGAAGCTCAGCATGACTTACTCTAATATAATCATGTTGATCAAGTGTCATTATATTATACTAACTCATGCATCAATTCCCAACATTACTTTAATAACATTCATATTTTAATTTCGAAAGTTTACAAAATATAGAAACTAACAATTTCTATATGATGTAACACTGATAGCACGAAGAGATTAATGATTTCAGATAATAATAGTTATAAAAATATCTTCAGAAATATGGAGGATATTTATAATGAAAGATACGATAATATCTTTGAATATTTAAGATCAAAGGATGATGGAGACTATTGTTCGCAAGGGTTTAGGGTAAGGAGCAAGATATTCGCTAAAGACTTCAGCAGGCATTGAATCATTTGGATTCTTTGAAGTCAAACTTATTCTTTGTGATTTGTCCACGGATTTTTTCATAGTTTCGCATAATCTGCTTTTCGATACTAAATTTTCTATTGAATGTTTCCGATATAATGATACATAGGAAGCACGAAGAGGTATATAATTTCGGACGAGAATATTTATGAAAATATCCTCAGAAATATCGAAGATATTGATGATGATATTTTGAAATTTCTAGGTTCGATGGTTGATGGAGAAAGATTTTTCGCAAGATTTTAACATGACTTCGGAGCAAGATATTCTCTAAAGATTTCAACGGATCCAGAATTACCTGAATCCTTTGAATATAGGGTTTGGTCCTTGTATTTGTCCTTGGTCTCTTCTTCATGGGTAGCTCAATCTGTTTTTTTTTTTCAATACCCAATTTTCTATCGAGCGTTCCTAACACTCCTTTCTTTATCATCAAACTTTTGGCCAACCCTGCACTTGTTCAGTGCCGTCATTTGCGTTATTGCTACGAAATACAGTATTGCAATATATATTTTTGAGACTGTAAATACATGTGCTGCTTTTATAACTATTTTACGAAATAGACACAAGTACTTGAAACTACATTCTATGGTTGGATTATTATAACGGATATCACCCTTTTTAGTCTGGTAATCTAAGAATTAGGGAACAGAAACCCTAATTGACGCGAATCCTAAAGATAGATTTATTGGGCCTAACAAACCCCATCCGGGTTACGGATGCTTTAGTACTTCGATTTTATCATGTCCGATGAGAGTCCTGGAATGATGGGGATATTCTAGATGCATTTTGTTAATGTCGGTTACCAGGTGTTCACCATATGAATGATTTTTATACACAGGTTATGTGTATCATGTTTTGTACACGGGTTACATGTACGGTTAAATATTGAAATCTTGTGGTCTATTAAAATTATGGAAATGATTGATTATGATAAACTAATTAACTCACCAATGTTTTGGTTGACACTTTAAAAATGTTTATTCTCAGGTATGAAAGAAATCTTCCGATGTGCATTTACTCATTTTAAAGATATTAATTGGAGTCATTCATGACATATTCCAAAAGACGTTGCATTTGAGTCATTGAGTTCAAAAAGATTATTATTATGTCATTTATGTTTGGATATATTATGAAATGGTATGCATACTTGTCAACTTTCGTTGTAATGACAATTTGTCTTTTAAAACAAATGCAATGTTTGTAAAACGTATCATATAGAGGTCAATACCTCTCAATGTAATCAACTATTGTGAATCGTTTATAATCTATATGAACGGGTTGTTTCATAAACCCTAATTTAGGTCAAAATGGGTTTGGTATTCAAATGGGTCATGTGTTCTTGATTTTTGGGTGTAAATTGACAAGTCTAAGTGAGTTAAACCTAATTTGGTCAATTAGAAATTAAACTTTTGTGTTAAGTGTTAAAATGGTGATTATGGGTCAAAATTGACTTGTTTTGGTGATTCAGTGCAATTTGGGTCAAGTTGCACTTGTGGGTCGATTTTGTAAGATCAAGTGCATTAAGTGTTAGTGTGTACTCGTTTGAATGGGTCGGAATTACCACCCGTAGTGGTAATTGGTGAAGTCCAATTTAGGTGTCTAAATGGGCGGATTGTGGAGGTAGGTAAAAACCCTTGGTTAAGGGCATTGGGCGTCGAATTCTCTTGTAGAGAATGTATGTTGATTGTGTGTATATTTATATGTGTATTATAGGTAAAATCTTGCTCGGTTGCGTTTGGAGGCGATTTATATATATGATTTGTGCAGGCATCTCGAGGTGAGTGGAATAATTATGCATGTACGTATATAATGTATTTATTTGTGTAGGGTGAGATGTGAAGTGTCGACGTGTTAAGACACAACGTTTCACGTGATGAGTGAAGTGTCGACGTGTTAAGACACCACTCGGGGTGAAGTATCGACGTGTTAAGATGCCAGCCCAAGTAATATGAAGAGTGAAGTTTCGACGTGTTAAGACAACCACTCGGAGTGAAGTATCGACGTGTTAAGTTGCCACTCCAAGAACTATCACGGGTGAAGTATCGACGTGTTAAGACGCCACCCGGAGTGAAGCATCGACGTGTTAAGATGCCACCCGTGGGATTAGGGTACGACGTGTTAAGTACTCTAATGGTTGTTATGAACACCGATGGGAAATTCGAGTACTATTCCTTTTTATTATTGGTTAACCATGGTTATGTGTTGTAGTGTAGCATATTATATTATTCGAGTTATACATGCTCTTGTTTGCGCTAGCTTGTGGTAATGGAGATTTAGCGTTATACGTTGCGATGGTATGCTAATTAAAATGCTAGCAAATATGCGGTATGTGTATAAGTGTTTGCAACTAGGTATATTATATATGTATATGTATAATTATTGCATTCAATAAGCTTTATGCTTACCCCTCTTGTTGTTTACCTTTTTACAGGTATTGTGAGTATGAAGCTAGCTAGTTGTTAGGCTAGATGCGTAGGAGCGCTTGGGATCGATGGGGTAGCTTTTGGAGATATGGACGCGGATTGGAGATTTGGTAGTCCCCGGAATTATGCTCTTGGTATGGGGTTAGGTTATTGAGTCTTAACCCGTATTTGTGGTGTAAACACTTTTATTTAACGTTTTTTTGATGTAAAACTTGATTGGGTTGTTACAAAGCATTTAGGTGTGGGTTTGAAGTGTTAAAACATGTTTTGAAATGGAATGGGACTGATCAGGTGTGTTGGACGCAGTCCAAGCTTCTTGGACGCCGTCCAGTATAACGTGGGTTGGGATTTTCTGGCACAGAACATTTTAGTTCAACTGGACACCGTCCAATATTTGGGATGCCGTCCTGTCTTTTGTAACTGGACGCCGTCCAGAGGTCTGGGCGCCGTCCAGATGGTCCGTTAAAAAAATTTAAGTCATGTTTTTGGTTAAACGAAGTTGGGTCGTTACACGTGTGCATGGTACGAGACCTTGACAAAGTATTTGCTGGAAAATAACTTCTCCCATGGAACAATTGATATGACACTCTTCATCCATAAACATCACAGTCACATCCTTTTAGTTCAAATTTACTTTGATGATATTATTTTTGGTTCCACGTCCTCGACACTATGCAAAGAATTTGGTGACCTAATGGCCAACAAATTCAAAATGAGCATGCTTATTGATCTTAATTTCTTCTTGGGGTTACAAGTAAATATGTTAAAACCAAATACATTCACAGTATGCTAAAACCTCTTAAAATGATTGATTGAAAACCCATGTCAACCCTAATGAGGGCTTTGCTCAATGCTGATGAAAACGGGGAACCCTTTGATATTACCCTTTATCGAAGCATGGTTAGTTCTCTCATGTATTTAACTTCAAGTAGACCAGACATTACACTTGCTGTAACTATCTGTGCTCGATTTCAGTCCAACTCTAAGAAATTACACTCCAAAGCGGTGGTTAGAATTTTCCAATACCTTAAAGGTACTCCTAACCTTGAAATCTGGTATCCTCATAGATCAGATTTCAATCTTACTACTTATACAGATGCGGATAATGGTGGTTCTCATGTAGATAGAAAAACAACATCAGGATCCATTCAAATGTTAGTGAATAGATTATGTGGTTGGTCATCTAAGAAACAAAACCGTGTTTCCTTATCAACAACTAAGTCTGAGTACATTGCTGGAGCTCACCGTTGTTCACAAGTTTTGTGGATGCAAACACAACTATTAGACTATGGCTTTACGATCACTAAGACCCCAATATACTGTGATTCACATAGTGCAATTTCCATTACTAGCAACCCCATCCAGCACTCTAAGACCAAACACATAGATATTCGTTATCACTTTATCAAAGACCATGTAGAAAAGGATGATGTAGAGTTATACTTTGTGCCTACAAAAGTACAATTAGCCAATATGTTTACTAAATCTTTGAATGAGGTTAAGCTAAAGTTGTTGATTCAACAAATAGGCATGGTAGAGTATAGTTCTTGACTACTTTGATACAATTGTTTTCATCAATTAGTATCAGCAATACGGATCTTGTGTTTAGGGGAGTATATATTTTCTAGGAGGAGCCAATGCTTTAGATAGTATTTTCTAAGGGGATCTTCTTACTCTATGATATATCCCTTGATATGAATTTCAATAGTTATGCTAGGGGGAGGTAACTGATTGATATCTAGTCTTTATTCAAGGGGGAGTTAATAATTTTCTTTGGAAAAATCAAAATGATAATTTACTTAACTGTATATCACATTTAAGGGGAAGAAAGGGGAGAAAAAGACAAGAATATAGACTTTTGTAAAGTGAATACATAAAAAATTTTGTGTTTCAGTTGATGAAATTCACTTTGGCTAGTATACATCTCAATATGCAACCCGTTCAACATTTGGTATCACTGAAATGGTTAGATTTTAAGCACTCTAATTATATCTTGTTTATCAGAATCTCATGCATACGAATCTAGTTCATAATTTTGAAATGATAAGTAATGGGATATCCGAGTTAGAATTAAAAGACAGATTCTCACATATCAGAATCTGTTCTACTTGTGAAAAATTGCTAAGTGCTGTTTGATTTTGAATTTTGTGTTTGATAAATCTTGATATATCCAAATCTTGCATGATCATTATATGGCATGTTAGGACTCTAGATGCATGAATATCATACGAATGTATGAAGATTAGAGAGGAAAATTCAAATGATCAACATTTCATAATGTTAAATGGATTTCATGATTTATGAACACTTGTGAATGTTCTTGAATAAAAGTTTTTGAAAACTTAGAAAATCCATAAAAATTTGTAAATTTGAAAAACATAAAAAGATTTCAAGGAAGATAAGAATAAAGACATTTATTATTAATAACATCTTGTGGTCTTTTATTCTTATCAAGCAGCAAATGGCAAATAGTTACTTCATCAATTCTGAAACAAACATCCCAGACAACTATTGGTTGGCCATACTTGAAAGACATCATATCTAAGGTGCTTTAAGTTACTCTGTCAATGTACTTGATCAAGATCTGAGAATTCTCAATGAATCTGTTAGATTTGTTGAGGAAACTCTACCATCTGCTGCAAATCCTCAAGGGGAACCTACTCATTTCTCTTTTCTTTTAAGAGGAATTCAGGGAAGGAGAACAATCAGCAAAGCTCACTTCAGGAGGATTTTCAATCTTCATGTTGTTAACAACTCTCCAGCATTCCCATCAAATATTGAAATGCTCAACTCTCTATTTGACTTGGGGTACAACGGTGATAGAGATATACCTTTAAGGTGCATCCAGAAGAAGATCATTCATTACAGGTGGTATGTGATCTTCTCGATCATCAACTGGTGCTTACTGATGACACCAGGGGTACTGACAGCATGAAAATTTCAATGCTGAAGCTATTCTACTCATTCACAATGGCTGAAAATGCTAATTATGCTGAGCTGATATAGGATATGGTCCAAGCTCAAGTGGTGAAACCACAATATAAGTATATTTCATGTGAAAGGCTTTATTGTTTATTCATAAATGATGCACTAACCACTTCCAGGTATGCTAATATACCAGTCCCTTCTGCTTATGGACTGGGAATGGTGAGATTTTCTTAGATGTAAATGAACACACCCTATGTTGCTGACAACAGATTTACAGCTCTAATACCTGAATGGTTGTTGAGGATAGTTGATCTTATAAATACAAGAATAGATCTATATCTTGAAGTTGTAGGTTTACCTCTGTTAGGACCCCGAAGTA
The DNA here is from genome assembly GCF_046630445.1 of Rutidosis leptorrhynchoides. Lineage (NCBI taxonomy): Eukaryota > Viridiplantae > Streptophyta > Magnoliopsida > Asterales > Asteraceae > Rutidosis > Rutidosis leptorrhynchoides. The sequence continues at coordinate 313,757,065 of NC_092334.1, read as the reverse complement.
TGTATAGTGTCAATGTGAAATAAGCCTAAATGAAGGTTCTTTTGAACAGGGCTATATAAGGAACCTAAGTAGTCATAATTCGATAGCCATTGCATTATAACTGAGTTCTAGAAGCTGGGGAATGTAATTTTACCGATTCTCTCTAATACCGAATCTGTTCTTCACTTACCGAGTCTCACTATAACTCATCACATCTTCTAATCTCACCATGATTTGACCTATCATTTGGTATCAGAGCTTCTAGAAAGTGATTCTATATCACTATATCGATCCAGAGATTGAAGATTACAGAATCTGTACACTCTCGGTTAGATTGAATCAGATTCGGTATATTCGAATTTGATAATCTGACATTCAGATTCATGTGATAAATTTAGCTAAGGTTTATTAGATTGATTAGAAAGAGTTTCGATCATCATTACAGCTTTTTAACAACAATTATAGAGAATCAAGTTGATTTTTAGAGTTCGTGGCTAAAACTCTCGGTATTGATCAATTCCACCTTGATTATGTATTTTAGTGAAAGTTTGTGGTTTCAGTTGTGATCGTTTTGACGGTTCAATTTCATCAATTCTTCAAGTTTTGAAAATTCTATCAACACTCGGTATCGTAACTGCCATACCGAGTCTGCTTCAAAGTTGATAATTCGTATTAAGTGTTGCAGATTGTGGTGTATTAGTGATTCTATCACATCCGTTTTGATCATACGCAGCTAATTGGTGTGGTTTGAGAAAGGATTCGATTGAATTTCTAAGATTCTATACTTAGACTTGGTTTGTCAACTGCTACAGTGGACATTCGGTATCCTTCACATTCGGTATCTTTGATATTCTGTATGTTACTAACTTGTTTCCTTGTGCAGCAAGGTTACCGAATCTAATTCAAGGGAAGTGGAGTGTGTTTGAGTTTAAATTTTTTTACAGAATTTGATAACCGAGTCAAATACCGAACCAGAGTCTCGGTATCACTTAATACATTGATTTTAAGTGTTCTAAGGCTTCAATTCATGTGGTTACCGAATCTATACCGAATCTGGTATGTTACATGTGTTACTGATCAGTTTCTGATACATAATCTGGTTTACCAAATCTTTACCGAATCTGCTACATTACAGAACCAGATACCGAATCTGACATTTATGTTAGATTTTTGTGAACCTTCATCTTAGATTTGTATAATAAAGAATCTTTACCGAATTTACCTCAATTTCAAGATGTCTACCCAAGATACTTTGATCATTGGATCAGATTCCCGACCACCAGTGTTGTTTGATGGCAAGTACACTCAGTGGCTCCACCGTATCACTCAGTACATAGACTACAAGGGTGACAAAGCAAAGTACATATGGGCTTCTCTAAGAGATGGTCCAGTTGTAGAGTATCATCCGGATACCGGTATGCCAATTCCAGTCTATGAACTTTCTGGTGATAGAAGATAGAGAGCTCAGGGTGACATAGAGGCAAAGAACATTATTTTGCAATATATCTCGTATGAGCTGTTTGAAAATGTTGATAGCAACACCATAACAAAAGATATATGGGATGAGATCAAACTACAGAAAGAAGGTTATGACATGTCCGATGTTACTAAACTGAATAAGGCTCTGAGATTTTATGAAGATTTCAAGCAGGAACCAGAAGAACTACTCAAGGATACCTATTGTGAAGACCCGTACTAATCCATCCAGATGAAGTCCATATCGATTATAAATGATTCACAATAGTTGATTACATCGCGAGGTACTTGACCTCTATATGATACATTTTACAAACATTGCATTCGTATTTGAAAAGACAATCTTTCATTACATCTAAAGTTGACGATATGCATACCAATTTGTAATATATCTAACTATGAAAGACTAAATAATAATCTTGATGAACTCAACGACTCGAATGCAACGTCTTTTGAAATATGTCATGAATGACTCCAAGTAATATCTCTAAAATGAGCAAATGCACAGCGGAAGATTTCTTTCGTACCTGAGAATAAACATGCTTTCAAGTGTCAACCAAAAGGTTGGTGAGTTCATTAGTTTAACATAAATAATCATTTTATAATTTTAATAGACCACAAGATTTCATATTTCCATTTCTCATAAACATACGTCCCATGCATAGAGACAAAAATATCATTCATATGGATTGAACACCTGGTAACCGACATTCACAATATGTATATAAGAATATCCCCATCATTCCGGGATCCTCCTTCGGACATGATATAAATTTCGAAGTACTAAAGCATCCGGTACTTTGGATGGGGCTTGTTGGGCCCGATAGATCTATCTTTAGAGTTCGCGTCAATTAGGGTGTCTGTTCCCTAATTCTTAGATTACCAGACTTAATAAAAAGGGGCATATTCGATTTTGATCATTCAACCATATAATTAGTTTTAATTACTTGTGTCTATTTCATAAAACAGTTATAAAAACAGCGCATGTATTCTCAGTCCCAAATATATATATTGCAAAAGAATTTAAAAAGGGATTAATGAAACTCACACATATAAATATTGTAAAACAGTTAATAAAGCATTTGCATGTATTCTCAGCCCAAAAATGTAATGAGTAAAAAAGGGAGCAAATGAAACTCACACATATAAATATTGTAAAACAGTTAGTAAAGCATTTGCATGTATTCTCAGCCCAAAAATGTAATGAGTAAAAAAGGGAGCAAATGAAACTCACCATAATGTATTTTGTAGTAAAAATACATATGACGAAACTGAACAATGCAGGGTTGGCCTTGGATTCACGAACCTATATCATTTATATTTATTAAAACATATATCAAGTTATATATGTATATTATTTCAATTATTATATATTTATATATACTTTTTATGTATGCTTTATATAAATATTTATCTGATAAAATAATATTAATAATGATAATGAATATATTGTTGTATTCTTTTGAAATAAAAATAATAATAATAATAATAATAATAATAATAATAATAATAATAATAATAATAATAATAATAATAATAATAATAATAATAATAATAATAATAATAATAATAATAATAATAATAATAATGATAATAAAATTAATGTTAATGATAATAATAACTAATATTGATTTTAGTATTAGCATAATAATAAAAAAAAATAGAAATAAAATTACTACCTCAAAAGCTTTAAAAAAAAAAAAATTATGCCACAGACAGGGCTCGAACCCACGACCTCACTCTCACCCACAAACACCCTTAACCACTCAGCTACTTCTACTTTTCTGTATATACTCCCAGCTAAAAGTATTTAATCTATTTATTTTTCATTTCGGTCCAATAACACAAAATGGGACACAGCCCAACCTTCTTAGTCCAAAGAGGACTCCTTCGGCCCAACTGAAAAGAATACTCGGCCCAACAAGAAAGGCAGCCCAACAGCAAACTCCCTGTCCATTAAATCATGGCCTGTTTCCTTGACCTGGTAACACGTTTGGTAGAAACAAATAAGAAAAAAAAATGCAGGCACTATCAATAATACATCATCATCCTCTCATCATCGTTAAACATCACCATCATCATTATAATCGCCATTCATCATCAAAAACAAAAAAATCATTCCATCAGATTCATCATCGTAGGATCGTCATCATCATCTTAAACTCATCTGACCGAATCATCATTTTTGTTTCAGTTTCATCTTCGTAACATCATAATCATCATTACAGCATCATCCGATTTCTTCCTTCTTCACAAATTACACCCAAACTACTCATCTTCATCGTACTGGAATTAGAAACCATAGCGTATAATTGCAGAAATAATTTCATCTTGTTATCATCATCATAAACATCATATCATAATCATAATCATAATTATAACATAATCATAATTATAATCATAACATAATTATAATCATAACCTTGATCATCATCGTTATCGTTGAACATCATCTTCTTCGAATTCATCTTTCATTAATTAATACCGTATCATCATCTCATTCATGATCATCATTCGTTCATCGTAATCTCGTCATCACCATCTCGTTATTATTATTATCGTTATTAGTTTTCGTTAGACAAAAGAAATGACAACTAGTAACTTACTAAGTGGGTGTTGAATGGTGTACGTTTTTAGTTTAGGTTGAATAGAAACGATAAAACACAACCTACCATATAACTATTCGTCGTCTTCTCAAGTGGGTTTTGTGGTGATGTTTGCTTTAAGATCGTAACTGACAAGAAAAACAGAAAACAGTAGCGTATTAGCAGCGGTTAACAATGGTGGTGATGGTTGATCGAAGAAGATGGAAATAAGTGGGTTTCGAATGGCGTTCAACTTTAAATGGAAACATAAAGTAAAACAAACTATATGATAAGGTGATGGTCGGTTGATTTGGAGGGAGGTTGTTGTAGTTCAAAAATAGAGAAAACGGGAAGGTGTTTTCGTGCATATTAGTTGTAGTAACAGTGGTTTCAAGATGGCGGTTAGGGTGTTATTACACGATGGTGTTGAGGTGGCGTAGATGGTGGTAGAAGAAACCGTAGGAAGAGAAAAGTTATGGTGGCCGGAAAAGGTGGTGACCCTTGAACGGTTTTTCGGACGTACAAGGGATAGAAGACCGGTTTTTCTAAGGTGATGGTGGTTCATCAGTGGGTGTTGTTGTGGTTAATGGAGGTGATGACCGGAGATGGCGGTGGTCATGGTGGTTGCTACGGTGGTTGGAGGTGATATCGAGTGGATGATGAAGTCAAGAGAAAGAGATGAGCTTATGTATATAAGACTAAGACATATATATATATATATATATATATATATATATATATATATATATATATATATATATATATATATATATATATATATATATATATATATATATATATATATATATATATATATAAATCTACCTGCTATATTCTAAAGTTTAATAAAGTTAATTAGTATAATAATAAAATAAATTCTAACGTGCGTATAATGAATATAGCAGCCACAGTTTTTAATTTTATGTGCCGACGCTTTTCCCACACAGTGCTATATCGTGCTCATTGCTAAACAGTTGATGTATAAAAGGGTTCCTAAAAATCTCAAACTTTTAATTTAAATATATTTAATTATTTCACTCATTAACTGTTTAAAACCTGATCAAAAAGGTTCGGTAATTATTTATTTTTTGTACCAATTTATATGTACGGAGTACTAATATTTAATCTTAAAAGAGTAAAAATATTTTTGACATATCTAAAATCTTCGTAATCAATTTACAGTTCAACTTTTATTTCAATCCTTCATGGACATGTACAATATCTATATTAAAACTAACAAATCGTCAACCGAGTGCTACTGACGTTTACTACTTAAGCTCGAAATCATTCATTTTCCATTTACTCTCTCTCTAAAAATAATCAGTTTTAAATAACAAGTTTTATCACATAAATATATATTATATATTTTTAAACAAATAGATTTAATATTATTTTATATATTTATAAGTAGTATTTATATACATTTTTATATACACACACATATATGAATATATTTATAATAGTAGTTTTCATTATATCACATATTAGTTTACATATTTATTTCCAACAATTAACTCATATATTATTTCAAATAATATTTCAAATTAATGTATATGTATCTATTTATATAGTTGTTCGTGAATCGTCGAGAATGGTCGAAGGTCAATTTAGTATACAAAACAGTTCAAAGTTTTTGAGACTCAACATTACAGACTTTGCTTATCGTGTCGAAATTGAAATGTCCCGTTCTTATTGATTAAAAACGTTCCATATTAATTGATTTCGTTGCGAGGTTTTGACCTCTATATGAGACGTTTTTCAAAGACTGCATTCATTTTTAAACAAACCATAACCTTTATTTCATCAATAAAGGTTTAAAAAGCTTTATGTAGATTATCAAATAATGATAATCTAAAATATCCTGTTTACACACGACCATTACATAATGGTTTACAATACAAATATGTTACAACAAAATAAGTTTCTTGAATGCAGTTTTTACACAATATCATACAAGCATGGACTCCAAATCTTGTCCTTATTTAAGTATGCGACAGCGGAAGCTCTTAATAATCACCTGAGAATAAACATGCTTAAAACGTCAACAAAAATGTTGGTGAGTTATAGGTTTAACCTATATATATCAAATCGTAACAATAGACCACAAGATTTCATATTTCAATACACATCCCATACATAGAGATAAAAATCATTCATATGGTGAACACCTGGTAACCGACAATAACAAGATGCATATATAAGAACATCCCCATCATTCCGGGACACCCTTCGGATATGATATAAATTTCGAAGTACTAAAGCATCCGGTACTTTGGATGGGGTTTGTTAGGCCCAATAGATCTATCTTTAGGATTCGCGTCAATTAGGGTGTCTGTTCCCTAATTCTTAGATTACCAGACTTAATAAAAAGGGGCATATTCGATTTCGATAATTCAACCATAGAATGTAGTTTCACGTACTTGTGTCTATTTTGTAAATCATTTATAAAACCTGCATGTATTCTCATCCCAAAAATATTAGATTTTAAAAGTGGGACTATAACTCACTTTCACAGATTTTTACTTCGTCGGGAAGTAAGACTTGGCCACTGGTTGATTCACGAACCTATAACAATATATACATATATATCAAAGTATGTTCAAAATATATTTACAACACTTTTAATATATTTTGATGTTTTAAGTTTATTAAGTCAGCTGTCCTCGTTAGTAACCTACAACTAGTTGTCCACAGTTAGATGTACAGAAATAAATCGATAAATATTATCTTGAATCAATCCACGACCCAGTGTATACGTATCTCAGTATTGATCACAACTCAAACTATATATATTTTGGAATCAACCTCAACCCTGTATAGCTAACTCCAACATTCACATATAGAGTGTCTATGGTTGTTCCGAAATATATATAGATGTGTCGACATGATAGGTCGAAACATTGTATACGTGTCTATGGTATCTCAAGATTACATAATATACAATACAAGTTGATTAAGTTATGGTTGGAATAGATTTGTTACCAATTTTCACGTAGCTAAAATGAGAAAAATTATCCAATCTTGTTTTACCCATAACTTCTTCATTTTAAATCCGTTTTGAGTGAATCAAATTGCTATGGTTTCATATTGAACTCTATTTTATGAATCTAAACAGAAAAAGTATAGGTTTATAGTCGTAAAAATAAGTTACAAGTCGTTTTTGTAAAGGTAGTCATTTCAGTCGAAAGAACGACGTCTAGATGACCATTTTAGAAAACATACTTCCACTTTGAGTTTAACCATAATTTTTGGATATAGTTTCATGTTCATAATAAAAATCATTTTCTCAGAATAACAACTTTTAAATCAAAGTTTATCATAGTTTTTAATTAACTAACCCAAAACAGCCCGCGGTGTTACTACGACGGCGTAAATCCGGTTTTACGGTGTTTTTCGTGTTTCCAGGTTTTAAATCATTAAGTTAGCATATCATATAGATATAGAACATGTGTTTAGTTGATTTTAAAAGTCAAGTTAGAAGGATTAACTTTTGTTTGCGAACAAGTTTAGAATTAACTAAACTATGTTCTAGTGATTACAAGTTTAAACCTTCGAATAAGATAGCTTTATATGTATGAATCGAATGATGTTATGAACATCATTACTACCTTAAGTTCCTTGGATGAACCTACTGGAAAAGAGAAAAATGGATCTAGCTTCAATGGATCCTTGGATGGCTCAAAGTTCTTGAAGCAAAATCATGACACGAAAACAAGTTCAAGTAAGATCATCACTTGAAATAAGATTGTTATAGTTATAGAAATTGAACCAAAGTTTGAATATGATTATTACCTTGTATTAGAATGATAACCTACTGTAAGAAACAAAGATTTCTTGAGGTTGGATGATCACCTTACAAGATTGGAAGTGAGCTAGCAAACTTGAAAGTATTCTTGATTTTATGAAACTAGAACTTTTGGAATTTATGAAGAACACTTAGAACTTGAAGATAAAACTTGAGAGAGTTCAATTAGATGAAGAAAATTGAAGAATGAAAGTGTTTGTAGGTGTTTTTGGTCGTTGGTGTATGGATTAGATATAAAGGATATGTAATTTTGTTTTCATGTAAATAAGTCATGAATGATTACTCATATTTTTGTAATCTTATGAGATATTTCATGCTAGTTGCCAAATGATGGTTCCCACATGTGTTAGGTGACTCACATGGGCTGCTAAGAGCTGATCATTGGAGTGTATATACCAATAGTACATACATCTAAAAGCTGTGTATTGTACGAGTACGAATACGGGTGCATACGAGTAGAATTGTTGATGAAGCTGAACGAGAATGTAATTGTAAGCATTTTTGTTAAGTAGAAGTATTTTGATAAGTGTATTGAAGTCTTTCAAAAGTGTATAAATACATATTAAAACACTACATGTATATACATTTTAACTGAGTCGTTAAGTCATCGTTAGTCGTTACATGTAAGTGTTGTTTTGAAACCTTTAGGTTAACGATCTTGTTAAATGTTGTTAACCCAATGTTTATAATATCAAAAGAGATTTTAAATTATTATATTATCATGATATTATGATGTACGAATATCTCTTAATATGATATATATACATTAAATGTCGTTACAACGATAAACGTTACATATATGTCTCGTTTCAAAATCATTAAGTTAGTAGTCTTGTTTTTACATATGTAGTTCATTGTTAATATAATTAATGATATGTTTACTTATCATAATATCATGTTAACTATATATATAACCATATATATGTCATCATATAGTTTTTTTTACAAGTTTTAACGTTCGTGAATCACCGGTCAACTTGGGTGGTCAATTGTCTATATGAAACCTATTTCAATTAATCAAGTCTTAACAAGTTTGATTGCTTAACATGTTGGAAACATTTAATCATGTAAATATCAATCTCAATTAATATATATAAACATGGAAAAGTTCGGGTCACTACAGTACCTACCCGTTAAATAAATTTCGTCCCGAAATTTTAAGCTGTTGAAGGTGTTGATGAATCTTCTGGAAATAGATGCGGGTATTTCTTCTTCATCTGATCTTCACGCTCCCAGGTGAACTCGGGTCCTCTACGAGCATTCCAACGAACCTTAACAATTGGTATCTTGTTTTGCTTAAGTCTTTTAACCTCACGATCCATTATTTCGACGGGTTCTTCGATGAATTGAAGTTTTTCGTTGATTTGGATTTCATCTAATGGAATAGTGAGATCTTCTTTAGCAAAACATTTCTTCAAATTCGAGACGTGGAAAGTGTTATGTACAGCCGCGAGTTGTTGAGGTAACTCAAGTCGGTAAGCTACTGGTCCGACACGATCAATAATCTTGAATGGTCCAATATACCTTGGATTTAATTTCCCTCGTTTACCAAATCGAACAACGCCTTTCCAAGGTGCAACTTTAAGCATGACCATCTCTCCAATTTCAAATTCTATATCTTTTCTTTTAATGTCAGCGTAGCTCTTTTGTCGACTTTGGGCAGTTTTCAACCGTTGTTGAATTTGGATGATCTTCTCGGTAGTTTCTTGTATAATCTCCGGACCCGTAATCTGTCTATCCCCCACCTCACTCCAACAAATCGGAGACCTGCACTTTCTACCATAAAGTGCTTCAAACGGCGCCATCTCAATGCTTGAATGGTAGCTGTTGTTGTAGGAAAATTCTGCTAACGGTAGATGTCGATCCCAACTGTTTTCGAAATCAATAACACATGCTCGTAGCATGTCTTCAAGCGTTTGTATCGTCCTTTCACTCTGCCCATCAGTTTGTGGATGATAGGCAGTACTCATGTCTAGACGAGTTCCTAATGCTTGCTGTAATGTCTGCCAGAATCTTGAAATAAATCTGCCATCCCTATCAGAGATAATAGAGATTGGTATTCCATGTCTGGAGACGACTTCCTTCAAATACAGTCGTGCTAACTTCTCCATCTTGTCATCTTCTCTTATTGGCAGGAAGTGTGCTGATTTGGTGAGACGATCAACTATTACCCAAATAGTATCAAAACCACTTGCAGTCCTTGTCAATTTAGTGATGAAATCCATGGTAATGTTTTCCCATTTCCATTTCGGGATTTCGGGTTGTTAAAGTAGACCTGATGGTTTCTGATGCTCAGCTTTGACCTTAGAACACGTCAAACATTCTCCTACGTATTTAGCAACATCGGCTTTCATACCCGGCCACCAAAAATATTTTCTGAGATCCTTGTACATCTTCCCCGTTCCAGGATGTATTGAGTATCTGGTTTTATGAGCTTCTCTAAGTACCATTTCTCTCATATCTCCAAATTTTGGTACCCAAATCCTTTCAGCCCTATACCGGGTTCCGTCTTCCCGAATATTAAGATGCTTCTCCGATCCTTTGGGTATTTCATCCTTTAAATTTCCCTCTTTTAAAACTCCTTGTTGCGCCTCCTTTATTTGAGTAGTAAGGTTATTATGAATCATTATATTCATAGATTTTACTCGAATGGGTTCTCTGTCCTTCCTGCTCAAGGCATCGGCTACCACATTTGCCTTCCCCGGGTGGTAACGAATCTCAAAGTCGTAATCATTCAACAATTCAATCCACCTACGCTGCCTCATATTCAGTTGTTTCTGATTAAATATGTGTTGAAGACTTTTGTGGTCGGTATATATAATACTTTTGACCCCATATAAGTAGTGCCTCCAAGTCTTTAATGCAAAAACAACCGCGCCTAATTCCAAATCATGCGTCGTATAATTTTGTTCGTGAATCTTCAATTGTCTAGACGCATAAGCAATCACCTTCGTTCGTTGCATTAATACACAACCGAGACCTTGCTTTGATGCGTCACAATAAATCACAAAATCATCATTCCCTTCAGGCAATGACAATATAGGTGCCGTAGTTAGCTTTTTCTTCAATAACTGAAACGCTTTCTCTTGTTCATCATTCCATTCAAATTTCTTCCCTTTATGCGTTAATGCAGTCAAGGGTTTTGCTATTCTGGAAAAGTCTTGGATGAACCTTCGGTAGTAACCAGCTAGTCCTAAAAACTGGCGTATGTGTTTCGGAGTTTTCGGGGTTTCCCACTTTTCAACAGTTTCTATCTTTGCTGGATCCACCTTAATACCTTCTTTGTTCACTATGTGACCGAGGAATTGAACTTCTTTCAACCAAAATGCACACTTTGAAAACTTAGCGTACAATTCTTCCTTCCTCAATACTTCTAACACCTTTCTCAAATGTTCACCGTGTTCTTGGTCATTCTTTGAGTAAATAAGTATGTCATCAATGAAAACAATGACAAACTTGTCAAGGTATGGTCCACACACTCGGTTCATAAGGTCCGTGAACACAGCTGGTGCATTAGTTAAACCAAACGGCATGACCATAAACTCGTAATGACCGTAACGTGTTCTGAAAGCAGTCTTTGGAATATCATCTTCTTTCACCCGCATTTGATGATACCCGGAACGTAAGTCAATCTTTGAATAAACAGACGAGCCTTGTAGTTGATCAAATAAGTCGTCGATTCTCGGTAGTGGGTAGCGGTTCTTGATGGTAAGTTTGTTCAACTCTCGGTAGTCGATACACAACCTGAATGTACCATCTTTCTTCTTGACAAACAAAACAGGAGCTCCCCACGGTGATGTGCTTGGTCGAATGAAACCACGCTCTAAAAGTTCTTGTAATTGGCTTTGCAGTTCTTTCATCTCGCTGGGTGCGAGTCTGTAAGGAGCACGAGCTATTGGTGCAGCTCTTGGTACAAGATCTATTTGAAATTCAACGGATCGATGTGGGGGTAATCCCGGTAATTCTTTCAGAAATACATCGGGAAATTCTTTTGCAATGGGAACATCATTGATGCTCTTTTCTTCAGTTTGTACTTTCTCGACGTGTGCTAGAACAGCATAGCAACCTTTTCTTATTAGTTTTTGTGCCTTCAAATTACTAATAAGATGTAGCTTCGTGTTGCCCTTTTCTCCGTACACCATTAAGGGTTTTCCTTTTTCTCGTATAATGCGAATTGCATTTTTGTAACAAACGATCTCCGCTTTCACTTCTTTCAACCAGTCCATACCGATTATCACATCAAAACTCCCTAACTCTACTGGTATCAAATCAATCTTAAATGTTTCGCTAACCAGTTTAATTTCTCGATTCCGACATATATTATCTGCTGAAATTAATTTACCATTTGCTAATTCGAGTAAAAATTTACTATCCAAAGGCGTCAATGGACAACTTAATTTAGCACAAAAATCTCTACTCATATAGCTTCTATCCGCACCCGAATCAAATAAAACGTAAGCAGATTTATTGTCAATAAGAAACGTACCCGTAACAAGCTCCGGGTCTTCCTGTGCCTCTACCGCATTAATATTGAAAACTCTTCCACGGCCTTGTCCATTCGTGTTCTCCTGGTTCGGGCAATTTCTAATAATGTGGCCTGGTTTTCCACATTTATAACAAACTACATTGGCATAACTTGCTCCGACACTACTTGCTCCGCCATTACTCGTTCCGACACCATTTGTTCCTTTCGTTCTATTAACTCCTGGTCCGTAGACCTCACACTTCGCCGCGCTATGACCATTTCTTTTACACTTGTTGCAAAATTTGGTGCAGAACCCCGAGTGATTCTTTTCACACCTTTGGCATAGCTGCTTCTGATTGTTGTTGTTGTTGCGGTTATTATTATTGTTGGGATGATTGTTGTAGTTGCTGTTGTTGTTGTTGTTGTTGTTGTTGGGCCGTTTGTTGTAGTTGCGATTGATGTTGCGATTGTTGGGATAATTGTTGCGATTATTGTTGTAATTGCTGTTGTTGTTGTATTGGTGATTCTTATCACCGTTTTCCTCCCACTTTCTTTTGACTTGCTTCACATTGGCCTCTTCAGCAGTCTGTTCTTTAATTCTTTCTTCAATCTGGTTCACTAGTTTGTGAGCCATTCTACATGCCTGTTGTATGGAGGCGGGCTCGTGTGAACTTATATCTTCTTGGATTCTTTCCGGTAATCCTTTCACAAACGCGTCGATCTTCTCTTCCTCATCTTCGAATGCTCCCGGACACAATACGTACAATTCTGTGAATCGTCTTTCGTACGTGGTAATATCAAATCCTTGGGTTCGTAACCCTCTAAGTTCTGTCTTGAGCTTATTGACCTCGGTTCTGGGACGGTACTTCTCGTTCATCAAGTGCTTGAATGCTGACCACGGTAGTGCGTACGCATCGTCTTGTCCCACTTGCTCTAGATAGGTATTCCACCATGTTAACGCAGAACCTGTGAAGGTATGCGTAGCGTACTTTACTTTGTCCTCTTCAGTACAGTTACTTATGGCAAACACCGATTCGACCTTCTCGGTCCACCGTTTCAATCCGATCGGTCCTTCGGTTCCATCAAATTCCAAAGGTTTGCAGGCAGTGAATTCTTTGTAGGTGCATCCTACACGATTTCCTGTACTGCTAGATCCAAGGTTATTGTTGGTATGTAGCGCAGCCTGTACTGCGGCTATGTTTGAAGCTAGAAAAGTACGGAATTCCTCTTCATTCATATTCACGGTGTGTCGAGTAGTCGGTGCCATTTCCTTCAAAATAGTTAAATGGAACAAGTTAATCATACAGAATATTAAGAGTAGTTAATAGTATTTCGTAGCATAATATGAACTCATTTATAAAAGCTTTTTCTTCATATTAGCGTTTTATAAGTTTAAATTCGGGTAGTACCTACCCGTTAAGTTCATACTTAGTAGCTAATATACAATTCAACTACTACAATTCTATATGAAAAACTGATTATAATAATATTTCGCGTTCAAACTTTTATACAATATTTTACAAACTTACAATACCGCTTATTTTACATAAAGCATGAAATATAGCACACAATAACTTTGATACAAGATAGTTGTGAAGACAATTCTAGCTAGTACACAAGTCGTTCAGCAAAGGCAATAAAGACACGTAATTCATATGTCCAGAAACAAGTCATGCATTCTGGTTTTACTAGGACTACTTCCCATCCTTGGTCTTGTGCAACATAACCGTTATGGCCGTTGATAAGACAGCGTGTTGTAATGTCATCAAAGGGACGAGGGTTACGTAATGTCCAACAGTCTCGTAATAATCTAAAAACCTCATTTCTTACCCCAATTACCAACTCCGTCACTTGTGGAAACGTTTTGTTTAATAGTTGTAGCCCGATGTTCTTGTTCTCACTTTGGTGAGAAGCGAACATTACTAATCCGTAAGCATAACATGCTTCTTTATGTTGCATGTTAGCCGCTTTTTCTAAATCACGAAGTCCAATATTCGGATATATTGAGTCAAAATAATTTCTTAACCCGTTGCGTAAAATAGCATTTGGGTTCCCCGCAATATATGCGTCAAAGTAAACACATCGTAACTTATGGGTTTCCCAATGTGATATCCCCCATCTTTCAAACGAAAGTCTCTTATAAACCAAGACATTCTTGGAACGTTCTTCGAATGTCTTACAAACTGATCTCGCCTTAAATAGTTGTGCCGAAGAATTCTGGCCGACTCTAGACAAGATTTCATCAATCATGTCTCCGGGTAGGTCTCTTAAAATATTGGGTTGTCTATCCATTTTGTGTTTTTAAACTGTAAAATAGCCAAGAGTTAGATTCATAAAAAAATACTTATTAATACAAGCAATTTTTACATATATCATAAAGCATAAGAACACTATATTACATATATTACACCACACGAATACAACTATCTTATTCCGACTCGCTCGTTTCTTCTTCTTCGGTTTTGGTTCGTTTTGCCAAGTTTCTAGGGATATATGATGTTCCCCTAATACGAGCCGTCGTTGTCCACATTGGTTTAGAAAAACCTGGTGGTTTAGAGGTTCCCGGGTCATTGTTACAACTTAAGGACTTCAGGCGTTGACGATACATATAAAGTTCATCGGGGTTGGAATTAGATTTCTCTATTTTTATGCCCTTTCCCTTATTATTTTCTTTTGCCTTTTTAAATTCAGTTGGGGTAATTTCTATAACATCATCGGAATTCTCGTCGGAATCTGATTCATCGGAGAATTGGTAATCCTCCCAATATTTTGCTTCCTTGGCGGAAACACCATTGACCATAATTAACCTTGGTCGGTTGGTTGCGGATTTTCTTTTACTTAACCGTTTTATTATTTCCCCCACCGGTTCTATTTCTTCATCCGGTTCCGATTCTTCTTCTGGTTCCGATTCTTCTTCCGGTTCCGACTCTTCTTCCGGTTCCTCTTCAGGAACTTGTGAATCAGTCCACAAATCATTCCAATTTACATTTGACTCTTCATTATTATTAGGTGAGTCAATGGGACTTGTTCTAGAGGTAGACATCTATCACATAATATCAAACACGTTAAGAGATTAATATATCACATAATATTCATATGTTAAAAATATATAGTTTCCAACAAAAATGTTAAGCAATCATTTTTAAAGAAAACACGGTCGAAGTCCAGACTCACTAATGCATCCTAACAAACTCGATAAGACACACTAATGCAAATTTTCTGGTTCTCTAAGACCAACGCTCGGATACCAACTGAAATGTCCCGTTCTTATTGATTAAAAACGTTCCATATTAATTGATTTCGTTGCGAGGTTTTGACCTCTATATGAGACGTTTTTCAAAGACTGCATTCATTTTTAAACAAACCATAACCTTTATTTCATCAATAAAGGTTTAAAAAGCTTTACGTAGATTATCAAATAATGATAATCTAAAATATCCTGTTTACACACGACCATTACATAATGGTTTACAATACAAATATGTTACAACAAAATAAGTTTCTTGAATGCAGTTTTTACACAATATCATACAAGCATGGACTCCAAATCTTGTCCTTATTTAAGTATGCGACAGCGGAAGCTCTTAATAATCACCTGAGAATAAACATGCTTAAAACGTCAACAAAAATGTTGGTGAGTTATAGGTTTAACCTATATATATCAAATCGTAACAATAGACCACAAGATTTCATATTTCAATACACATCCCATACATAGAGATAAAAATCATTCATATGGTGAACACCTGGTAACCGACAATAACAAGATGCATATATAAGAACATCCCCATCATTCCGGGACACCCTTCGGATATGATATAAATTTCGAAGTACTAAAGCATCCGGTACTTTGGATGGGGTTTGTTAGGCCCAATAGATCTATCTTTAGGATTCGCGTCAATTAGGGTGTCTGTTCCCTAATTCTTAGATTACCAGACTTAATAAAAAGGGGCATATTCGATTTCGATAATTCAACCATAGAATGTAGTTTCACGTACTTGTGTCTATTTTGTAAATCATTTATAAAACCTGCATGTATTCTCATCCCAAAAATATTAGATTTTAAAAGTGGGACTATAACTCACTTTCACAGATTTTTACTTCGTCGGGAAGTAAGACTTGGCCACTGGTTGATTCACGAACCTATAACAATATATACATATATATCAAAGTATGTTCAAAATATATTTACAACACTTTTAATATATTTTGATGTTTTAAGTTTATTAAGTCAGCTGTCCTCGTTAGTAACCTACAACTAGTTGTCCACAGTTAGATGTACAGAAATAAATCGATAAATATTATCTTGAATCAATCCACGACCCAGTGTATACGTATCTCAGTATTGATCACAACTCAAACTATATATATTTTGGAATCAACCTCAACCCTGTATAGCTAACTCCAACATTCACATATAGAGTGTCTATGGTTGTTCCGAAATATATATAGATGTGTCGACATGATAGGTCGAAACATTGTATACGTGTCTATGGTATCTCAAGATTACATAATATACAATACAAGTTGATTAAGTTATGGTTGGAATAGATTTGTTACCAATTTTCACGTAGCTAAAATGAGAAAAATTATCCAATCTTGTTTTACCCATAACTTCTTCATTTTAAATCCGTTTTGAGTGAATCAAATTGCTATGGTTTCATATTGAACTCTATTTTATGAATCTAAACAGAAAAAGTATAGGTTTATAGTCGTAAAAATAAGTTACAAGTCGTTTTTGTAAAGGTAGTCATTTCAGTCGAAAGAACGACGTCTAGATGACCATTTTAGAAAACATACTTCCACTTTGAGTTTAACCATAATTTTTGGATATAGTTTCATGTTCATAATAAAAATCATTTTCTCAGAATAACAACTTTTAAATCAAAGTTTATCATAGTTTTTAATTAACTAACCCAAAACAGCCCGCGGTGTTACTACGACGGCGTAAATCCGGTTTTACGGTGTTTTTCGTGTTTCCAGGTTTTAAATCATTAAGTTAGCATATCATATAGATATAGAACATGTGTTTAGTTGATTTTAAAAGTCAAGTTAGAAGGATTAACTTTTGTTTGCGAACAAGTTTAGAATTAACTAAACTATGTTCTAGTGATTACAAGTTTAAACCTTCGAATAAGATAGCTTTATATGTATGAATCGAATGATGTTATGAACATCATTACTACCTTAAGTTCCTTGGATGAACCTACTGGAAAAGAGAAAAATGGATCTAGCTTCAATGGATCCTTGGATGGCTCAAAGTTCTTGAAGCAAAATCATGACACGAAAACAAGTTCAAGTAAGATCATCACTTGAAATAAGATTGTTATAGTTATAGAAATTGAACCAAAGTTTGAATATGATTATTACCTTGTATTAGAATGATAACCTACTGTAAGAAACAAAGATTTCTTGAGGTTGGATGATCACCTTACAAGATTGGAAGTGAGCTAGCAAACTTGAAAGTATTCTTGATTTTATGAAACTAGAACTTTTGGAATTTATGAAGAACACTTAGAACTTGAAGATAGAACTTGAGAGAGTTCAATTAGATGAAGAAAATTGAAGAATGAAAGTGTTTGTAGGTGTTTTTGGTCGTTGGTGTATGGATTAGATATAAAGGATATGTAATTTTGTTTTCATGTAAATAAGTCATGAATGATTACTCATATTTTTGTAATCTTATGAGATATTTCATGCTAGTTGCCAAATGATGGTTCCCACATGTGTTAGGTGACTCACATGGGCTGCTAAGAGCTGATCATTGGAGTGTATATACCAATAGTACATACATCTAAAAGCTGTGTATTGTACGAGTACGAATACGGGTGCATACGAGTAGAATTGTTGATGAAGCTGAACGAGAATGTAATTGTAAGCATTTTTGTTAAGTAGAAGTATTTTGATAAGTGTATTGAAGTCTTTCAAAAGTGTATAAATACATATTAAAACACTACATGTATATACATTTTAACTGAGTCGTTAAGTCATCGTTAGTCGTTACATGTAAGTGTTGTTTTGAAACCTTTAGGTTAACGATCTTGTTAAATGTTGTTAACCCAATGTTTATAATATCAAAAGAGATTTTAAATTATTATATTATCATGATATTATGATGTACGAATATCTCTTAATATGATATATATATATTAAATGTCGTTACAACGATAAACGTTACATATATGTCTCGTTTCAAAATCATTAAGTTAGTAGTCTTGTTTTTACATATGTAGTTCATTGTTAATATAATTAATGATATGTTTACTTATCATAATATCATGTTAACTATATATATAACCATATATATGTCATCATATAGTTTTTTTTACAAGTTTTAACGTTCGTGAATCACCGGTCAACTTGGGTGGTCAATTGTCTATATGAAACCTATTTCAATTAATCAAGTCTTAACAAGTTTGATTGCTTAACATGTTGGAAACATTTAATCATGTAAATATCAATCTCAATTAATATATATAAACATGGAAAAGTTCGTGTCACTACAGAAATCATATAATATTCAAGTTTAAATTTGGTCGGAAATTCCCGGGTCATTACAGTACCTACCCGTTAAAGAAATTTCATCCCGAAATTTGAGTGAGGTCATCATGGCTAACAATAAATATGTTTTCCTGACGAATATGAGTTAATAAATAGAGTTTTATCATTATTGAATAATACAGATAAAATAATTCGATTATTCGAAGACCACGAATGAAGCTATCACATAAGAGTGAAATGAATAAATGAAGTTTCGTTTTAACTTTTGACGTTGTCTTGGTTGAATTCCGGAATTCAAGGGATTTATAGAAAATCTTCGAAATCGAAAAGATTTGATTCTTCTGCGAATGAAGACATTAAGATCATCTATAATTAAATACAGGGATCTGCCTTGAATACTCTGTCTGATATTTCCATTATAAATTAAACTCCTCCGTTCCATTATTCTCACCATTCCTATACTTTCTTTCTTAGTTTATACATCCAAAAGATTGTGAAAATGCTTAGTCCAGTTCTAATCCTTGATATTTTCCTAATTATCATTTCTATCATCCTTCTTTTCAATCTTCCACCAGAAGAATCTGTTTACTTCTACTATTACCTTGGGGTGATACTATTCTTAATTATACCGTGTCTTTATATTGCTATTCGTATTAATATCCACGGTTTGTAATTCTGTGTTGTTATTAGGCTTTATATTTTCTCTTATATTTTGGAGCTCTTTGCCTTTTTATTATCCTCCCGATCTCTAGTAAAGCGAGTAATGGTCCAGAATTCGTAAGTATGGAATTTCGGATAAACATCGTGTTCTAAATAAGAAAGAATGTATTAGCACGATTTGATTTGTCAAATTACCAGAATCACTGAGAATAGAACTATCAAGAATATACTTTCTTGATATGTTCAGAAGTTAAACAGAATGAAAGAGTTATGTAACATGACACATGATGACATTATATTCTGTGAATCATCATATTCCATTTAGAAACACAGCATGACTTACTGTAATATAATCACGTTGATCAAGTGTCATTATATTATACTAACTCATGCATCAGTTCCCAACATTACTTCAATAACATTCATATTTTAAGCTCGAAAGTTTACAGAATATAGAAACTAACAGTTTCTATATGATGTAACACTGATAGCACGAAGAGATTAATGATTTCATATAAGAATAGTTATAAAAATATCTTCAGAAATATGGAGGATATTTATAATGAAAGATACGATGATATCTTGGAATTTCTATTATCGAAGGATGGTGAAGAAAATTTATCCGCAAGAGTTTGGAGTCAGAAGCAAAGTATTCGCTAAAGATTTCCTCTGAAACAGAATCATCAGGATTCTTAATGTACAAGTTTAGTCTTTGTGATTTGTCCACAGTTTCCTTCCTGGTTAGCTCAATCCGTTTTCCAGTTCCACTTTTCTGAGCTTTTCTAACATACTATTCTTTATCATCAAACTTCCGATGATTAAGGTTGTTTACGATTGTCTACAATTTTTGCTGCTTCATTCAGCTTTTCAATATTCAGAGTATTGATTTGTAGACTTTGTGCTTTTTAGAATTTCAGAATGAGAGATCATAATTCTAAGAGATAAATGTCATCCCTATAACTGTTGATGTAGATATGTTGTGAGTTTTTGAAGTACTGATTGTTGATTCACGGTAATTGGTATGGCAGTTCTCGTTACAAGATGCGGATGAGTATATGATAGGGTTTCAATGAATAAATATAATGATTTATCATAGAGATTTAAGCCAAGAAGCAACGAGGTTGCTGGTACATCTGCTGGTAATATGGTAGAATGTAAAAGAATTCTCCGGTATCAAAAGGGTAATCGTATATATTAGGATTATAGTAACGCTACTTCGAATGAAAAGTCGAAGTTGACTTGTTGGAGCTGTGACAAAATTGGCTACTTTGAAAAGGGATCGCAAAGTTATTTTTGCTAATAAATGCCAAAGGATCTGACGCGGCTACGTGTTAAACTTTTACTCAGTTGCCGAGAGTTTCTCAGGTGCATAACTATATGTATAAATCTTTTCTTTCATAGATGAAGTGCGGTTGGTTCATCCTCTAAAATTGAAGTGTTTTCAAGAATCATAAAAGGTTTGAATGCATGTTGTAATCGTCAAGATACAAATGAGGTTTAAGATGAAATCAAGTGGCAACTTGAAGTATTGTTTAGTTTCATATATTATAATCAGTATTTTAATTCATTTTAATTGTCCAATATTATTAGTCTACAGTCGATAGTCCACAGTTAACAGTCCAATAATTCATATATAGTTTAATATATAATATTCGAATTGATTAATACGTATCGTGACCCGTGTACATGTCTCAGACTCGATCACAACTCAAAGTATATATATTATTATAGAATCAACCTCAACCCTGTATAGAGAACTCGATCATTACTGCATATAGAGTGTCTATGGTGATTCCAAATAATATATATAGATGCGTCGATATGATATGTCAAAACCTTGTATACGTGTCCCGATATTTAAAGTGCGTAAAATAAATAACAGAAATTAAATGACGATAAATTAAATGCGTAAAGTAAATAACAGAAATTAAATGACAATAAATAAAATTGAAAGAATATAAATTGCGATAAAATAAATTGCGATAAATAAAAGGTAATACGGAATTAACAGTTAGCTAGGAACAGTTAGATAGGATTTTGTTAGCGTGGTTTCTTAATAAAATTTAATATTGTTAATTAGTCTGTTTCTAATCAATTTTTATTGTGTCCATTATTTCTTCATTATGCCACTTGTTGGATTCTGATAGGTCAAAATCCAAATATGAAATTGAATTTGAATGAAAATAGTTATTCTTTGGTGAACGGATAAGTATCCTGGTGGTTGTAAATAGGATAGTGAATAACTGTTGAATCAGATTCGAAGAATATACAGTGTAACTTATTAATGTGAAATTTAAATATTCCTCGGGTATTACCTACCCGTTAAAATATTTTCACCATTAACAGTTTGTACAAAAGAATTTTTAATTACAATCTTTTTGAAAACATATATACATATATATTTTCTTCAGATGTAATCATGGATTTAATGAGTCAATATGATATTAAACTCATTTGATTTATCGTTAGAGCAAGAATATATAATCTCTAACATATTAGAGATTACATAATCACCATGTCGGACGAAGATAAATGATGTAGAACGATTCGTAGAACAATAATTATATTCGAGGTACAGAATGAGATGTCGAGGCATGGATTGTTGATGGTACTGGTGTTGTTACTGATGGTTTTGTTGATGCTGGTGATGTTGCTGAAGCTAGTAAGTTTTGCACCATGTTCTCCAAATTGATTACTCGAGCGCGAAGCTCGTTGACTTCTTTGATTACCCCGGGATGATTGTCAGTCAAAACGAGCGGATGAATAAGGTTTAGAATCTGAGTTATGATATAGTCGTGGCGAGATATTTGGGAAATGAGAGTGAAATGGTGTTACGAACAGGTTCGCCGGTAAGTGCTTCAGGTTCTTCGCCAAAATGTGAATTCGGTTAGTGGATGGGATCGCCTTCTGCACGTCTCCATTGATTAAGTCAACTATGAATCCATCAGATGAATTGGGGATGGATGATTGGTTGATTCATTCTGGTGTCGTTGCTTTCGGAGCTTATATGACTATCCATTCTGAATAACTGTCGGGATAACTATCGGAATAGCTGTCGGAATCCGAGGGACTCGATCTAGTTGAGGGATTCATCTCATACGATCAGATGAAGTATTTTCGATAAGAAATAGATTATAGGATGTAGATTAGTATTCTGCAATACATAATTTACATATACATTTATAATACTAAAAACTCATAAGTTACGGAGGAATCTACGGAAGCTGTCAGGCAAAGATAACAATAACAGATACGCTAAGATATGAATTTTGTCTATACACTTTTCATGCAGTCAATGCAATAAGATGTGTCTAGACTAAGAATAATGAGCAAGTAATTTTCTAAGGATGATAAGCAGATAATTTTCGACAAAAATGATAAGCAAAACTTTTGACATGCAGACACAGTCGAAGTCCAAACTCACTAATGCATCCTAACGACTATCAGTTAGACACACTAATGCAAGACCTGGTTCGCTACGACCACCGCTCTGATACCAACTGTGAATACCCGTCCTAATCCATCCGGACGAAGTCCATATCGATTATAAACGATTCACAACAGTTGATTACATCGCGAGGTACTTGACCTCTATATGATACATTTTACAAACATTGCATTCGTATTTGAAAAGACAATCTTTCATTACATCTAAAGTTGACGATATGCATACCAATTTGTAATATATCTAACTATGAAAGACTTAATAATAATCTTGATGAACTCAACGACTCGAATGCAACGTCTTTTTAAATATGTCATGAATGACTCCAAGTAATATCTCTAAAATGAGCAAATGCACAACGAAAGATTTCTTCCGTACCTGAGAATAAACATGCTTTCAAGTGTCAACCAAAAGGTTGGTGAGTTCATTAGTTTAACATAAATAATCATTTTATAATTTTAATAGACCACAAGATTTCATATTTCCATTTCTCATAAACATACGTCCCATGCATAGAGACAAAAATATCATTCATATGGATTGAACACCTGGTAACCGACATTCACAATATGCATGTAAGAATATCCCCATCATTCCGGGATCCTCCTTCGGACATGATATAAATTTCGAAGTACTAAAGCATCCGGTACTTTGGATGGGGCTTGTTGGGCCCGATAGATCTATCTTTAGAGTTCGCATCAATTAGGGTGTCTGTTCCCTAATTCTTAGATTACCAGACTTAATAAAAAGGGGCATATTCGATTTTGATCATTCAACCATATAATTAGTTTCAATTACTTGTGTCTATTTCGTAAAACAGTTATAAAAACAGCGCATGTATTCTCAGTTCCAAATATATATATTGCAAAAGCATTTAAAAAGGGATTAATGAAACTCACACATATAAATATTGTAAAACAGTTAATAAAGCATTTGCACGTATTATCAGCCCAAAAATGTAATGAGTAAAAAAGGGAGCAAATGAAACTCACACATATAAATATTGTAAAACAGTTAATAAAGCATTTGCATGTATTCTCAGCCCAAAAATGTAATGAGTAAAAAAGGGAGCAAATGAAACTCACCATAATGTATTTTGTAGTAAAAATACATATGACGAAACTGAACAATGCAGGGTTGTCCTTGGATTCATGAACCTATATCATTTATATTTATTAAAACATATATCAAGTTATATATGTATATTATTTCAATTATTATATATTTATATATACTTTTTATGTATGCTTTATATAAATATTTATCTGATAAAATAATATTAATAATGATAATGAATATATTGTTGTATTCTTTTGAAATAAAAATAATAATAATAATAATAATAATAATAATAATGATAATGATAATAAAATTAATGTTAATGATAATAATAACTAATATTGATTTTAGTATTAGCATAATAATAAAAAAAATAGAAATAAAATTACTACCTCAAAAGCTTTCAAAAAGAAATTATGCCACAGACAGGGCTCGAACCCGCGACCTCACTCTCACCCACAAACACCCTTAACCACTCAGCTGCTTCTACTTTTCTGTATATACTCCCAGCTAAAAGTATTTAATCTATTTATTTTTCATTTTGGTCCAATAACACAAAATGGGACACAGCCCAACCTTCTTAGTCCAAAAAGGACTCCTTCGGCCCAACTGAAAAGAATACTCGGCCCAACAAGAAAGGCAGCTAAATAGCAAACTCCCTGTCCATTAAATCATGGCCTGTTTCCTTGACCTGGTAACACGTTTGGTAGAAACAAATAAGAAAAAAAAAATGCAGGCACTATCAATAATACATCATCATCCTCTCATCATCGTTAAACATCACCATCATCATTATAATCGCCATTCATCATCAAAAACAAAAAAATCATTCCATCAGATTCATCATCGTAGGATCGTCATCATCATCTTAAACTCATCTGACCGAATCATCATTTTTGTTTCAGTTTCATCTTCGTAACATCATCATCATCATTACAGCATCATCCGATTTCTTCCTTCTTCACAAATTACACCCAAACTACTCATCTTCATCGTACTGGAATTAGAAACCATAGCGTATAATTGCAGAAATAATTTCATCTTGTTATCATCATCATAAACATCATATCATAATCATAATCATAATTATAACATAATCATAATTATAATCATAACATAATTATAATCATAACCTTGATCATCATCGTTATCGTTGAACATCATCTTCTTCGAATTCATCTTTCATTAATTAATACCGTATCATCATCTCATTCATGATCATCATTCGTTCATCGTAATCTCGTCATCACCATCTCGTTATTATTATTATCGTTATTAGTTTTCGTTAGACAAAAGAAATGACAACTAGTAACTTACTAAGTGGGTGTTGAATGGTGTACGTTTTTAGTTTAGTTTGAATAGGAACGATAAAACACAACCTACCATATAACTATTCGTCGTCTTCTCAAGTGGGTTTTGTGGTGATGTTTGCTTTAAGATCGTAACTGACAAGAAAAACAGAAAACAGTAGCGTATTAGCAGCGGTTAACAATGGTGGTGATGGTTGATCGAAGAAGATGGAAATAAGTGGTTTTCGAATGGCGTTCGACTTTAAATGGAAACATAAAGTAAAACAAACTATATGATAAGGTGATGGTCGGGTGATTTGGATTGAGGTTGTTGTAGTTCAAAAAGAGAGAAAACGGGAAGGTGTTTTCGTGCATATTAGTTGTAGTAACAGTGGTTTCAAGATGGCGGTTAGGGTGTTATTACACGATGGTGTTGAGGTGGCGTAGATGGTGGTAGAAGAAACCGTAGGAAGAGAAAAGTTATGGTGGCCGGAAAAGGTGGTGACCCTTGAACGGTTTTTCGGACGTGCAAGGGATAGAAGAGGGAGACATAAGGTAATGGTAGTTCATCAGTGGGTGTTGTTGTGGTTGATGGAGGTGATGACCGGAGATGGCGGTGGTCATGGTGGTTGCTACGGTGGTTGGAGGTGATATCGAGTGGATGATGAAGTCAAGAGAAAGAGATGAGCTTATGTATATAAGACTAAGACATATATATATATATATATATATATATATATATATATATATATATATATATATATATATATATATATATATATATATATATATATAAATCTACCTGCTATATTCTAAAGTTTAATAAAGTTAATTAGTATAATAATAAAATAAATTCTAACGTGCGTATAATGAATATAGCAGCCACAGTTTTTAATTTTATGTGCCGACGCTTTTCACACACAGTGCTATATCGTGCTCATTGCTAAACAGTTGATGTATAAAAGGGTTCTTAAAAATCTCAAACTTTTAATTTAAATATATTTAATTATTTCACTCATTAACTGTTTAAAACCTGATCAAAAAGGTTCGGTAATTATTTATTTTCTGTACCAATTTATATGTACGGAGTACTAATATTTAATCTTAAAAGAGTAAAAATATTTTTGACAAATCTAAAATCTTCGTAATCAATTTACAGTTCAACTTTTATTTCAATCCTTCATGGACATGTACAATATCTATATTAAAACTAACAAATCGTCAACCGAGTGCTACTGACGTTTACTACTTAAGCTCGAAATCATTCATTTTCCATTTACTCTCTCTCTAAAAATAATCAGTTTTAAATAACAAGTTTTATCACATAAATATATATTATATATTTTTAAACAAATAGATTTAATATTATTTTATATATTTATAAGTAGTATTTATATACATTTTTATATACACACACATATATATGAATATATTTATAATAGTAGTTTTCATTATATCACATATTAGTTTACATATTTATTTCCAACAATTAACTCATATATTATTTCAAATAATATTTCAAATTAATGTATATGTATCTATTTATATAGTTGTTCGTGAATCGTCGAGAATGGTCGAAGGTCAATTTAATATACAAAACAGTTCTAAGTTTTTGAGACTCAACATTACAGACTTGGCTTATCGTGTCGAAATCATATAATATTCAAGTTTAAATTTGGTCGGAAATTCCCGGGTCATTACACCTATCGTCATTTCAATGGTGTTCTCAATGAGTTGAAAAGGTGTAAGATTATAAAAGTAAATGCTAAAGTTAACATGAAGTTCCTCAAAAAGCTCAATGCTGATTGGCTTCCTTATGGAACCATTGTTCGATCTACCAAAGAGATTGACAAGATGACTATTCATGAGCTTGTTGGAGTTCTTATGCATTATTAACCAGAGGTGTCTAAACTTCAAGAAGGAAGGAAAGATTCTTCTCCAAGCAATCCACTTGCCCTAATTGCTAAAAAGAAGAGCAAATCATTTACAACTTCCAAAAGCTTATCCAAGAAAGTGCTTGTTGAAGAATCAACTAATTCTAAAGAGTTGAATCCTTCTGATGTTGATGGTTCTCACCTTGAATTAGTCAAGATGGCAGCCATGTTCACCAAAGCCTTGAACAAATAAAAGTTTAAAGGCAAATGAAGTAATCAACGCAAGAACTCATCTCCTTCCTCCAATTAAAGGAAACCTGACCAATCAAAAAATCAAACGTGCTGATGATTCCAAGAAGGATGATTCAATCTGTTTCAATTGTGGCAAAGCTGGTCATTACTCTCGTGAGTGCAAGATACCTAAGAAAAAGGACGCAGCTTACTACAAAAAGAAAATATTGATGGCAAAGATTGTGGAAACTGGAGGAGAGCTGAAACCGGTTGACGATACTTGGTTTAACTGGACTGATGATTCAGATTTAGATTCAGAGGTGGAACATGAAAATGTTTGCAAGGTGACTAAACTTATCAAAGCAAAGGAAGCAATGGAGAATTCTAACTCAGCATCTGATGATGATGAGGTACAATCAAATGAAATCCCAACTGATTTTATCAAAATGCAAAATGACCTGATGAAGAACTTGGTCTCAATGTCAAAAGAAGTTAAAGGTTTAAAATCTGAAAACAAGGTTTTGAAAGATAAAATCAAACTAAATGAGACCAAACCTTCATCATCTAAAACACAATCGGAGATGAATAGATTGAAACTCCAACTTAGCATTACGGAAACTGAGGTGGAAGAACTTAAAAAGTCAATTCATCCGATTAAAGTCTAAAGAACTGATTATCGTCTAAAATCAGAACGTCTTGTGGAAAAAGTTCAATTCTTAGAAAAAAATCTTTTTGATTTGAAACACCAACATGAACCCACACTTACAAAGCTAAACAAGAAAATTATTCAATTAAAAAACACCATAATTGAAAAGAACACTGAAACTTCTATATTAACAAAAGTGTCTTTTCAAATAAACGCTCAACTAGCTCGATATGAGGAAAAACTCTATCGAACAGAGCAATCTAAAGCTATCATTGATATAGAACTTTCAAAACAAATAATTCTCATGAATAGACCGAAAATGATTCATGGTGATAAGTGGGGGTTGGGTTATGAAGATCCTGAGATCTTAGACGATGTTTCCAAAAACATTCCAGGATTATATCATTCTGATTACTTTCAAGCTGGTTTACCTTCTAACTTTGTGCATGCATCTGATGCTGATTTTGATGATGTTATTGTTAATTGAAAATCTAAAAAATATCACCAAATTAGCTTAATGTATGAAAACATCAATGCTAAAGTGGGTAAATCAAATCCCGATTTCTTGAAAGAACTTGTTGAAACTGAAAAGAATATGCAACATGATAATTATGTGCCTAAGCGTAGACTGGTTTGTATTCCGTAAAAACCACGATCACATTCTCTTGGTTCAAATTTACGTTGATAATATTATTTTTGGTTCCACGTCCCAGACCCTTTGCAAAGAATTTGGTGACCTTATGGCCAATAAGTTCGAAATGAGCATGCTTGACCAGCTTAATTTCTTATTGGGGTTACAAGTAACACAATTACCAAACGGGATTTTTATCAGTCAAACAAAGTATATCAATGATATGCTAAAACGTTTCAAAATGACTGCTTTAAAACCAATGACAACCCCAATGAGGACATTACTGGATGCTAATGGGGAACCCTTTGATGTTATGCTATATCGAAGCATAGTTGGCTCTTTAATGTATCTGACCACAAGTAGACCAGACATTACACTTGCTCTAACTGTTTGTGCCCACTTTCAGTCTAACCCTAAGAAATCCCACTCCAAAGCGGTGGTTAGCACTTTTCAGTACCTAAAGGGTACTCCTAATCTTGGAAACTTGTATCCACATGGATCATGGCGGTTGCCATGTTGATAGAAAAAGCACATCTGGATCAATTCAGATGTTGGGGAATAGGTTAGTTGGTTGATCATCTAAGAAACAAAACTGTGTTTCTTTATCAACTACTGAGTCTGAGTATATTGCTGCGGCTCGTTGTTATTCACAAGTTTTGTAGATGCAAACTCAACTCCTAGATTATGGCTTTAAGGTAACTACACTAAGACCCCGATATACTGTGATTCACAGAGTGCAATTGCCATAACTAGCAACCCGGTTTAGCATTCTAAGACTAAACACATAGATATTCGTTATCATTTTATTAAGGACCAAGTTGAAAAAGGAGATGTAGAGTTATACCTTGTGCCTACCAAAGTGCAATTAGCTGACATGCTCACTAAACCTTTAGAAGAACTTAGCCTGAAGTTCTTGATAAAAGAAATTGACATGGTAGAGTATAGTGGTTAACTTTCCTTAGCTATATTGGGACTTATACCTAGGATCTTATGTTTAGGGGGAGTAATACTTTTCTAGAGGGAGCAACGGATACCTTATGCTTTAGATATTCTTTTTCAAGGGGGAGCTTTTAGATTTCTGATAACTTCCTGTGTTTATTTTTCAATGGTTACGAAAGGGGGAGGTAACTGATTGATATCATATTTCAAGGGGGAGTTATTATATTTTCTAGTGGAAGGTCAAATTGATGATAAACTTTCCTGTATATCACATTTTGAGGGGGAGAAAGGGAGAAAATTAAAAAGAAAATTGTTTTTGAAAAAGTGAATTCATAAAAACTCATGTTTTAAATTGAAAATATTCACTTTGACTTGTATACATTGTGACAACCCGGAAATTTCTGACCAAATTTAAACTTTAATCTTTATATGTTTCTGACACGATATGCAAAGTATGTAATGATGAGTCTCAAAAATTTTGAAACTATGTTCATATATTCAATTACCCTTCGACTATTTCCAATGATTCACGAACAATTATATTTAACTTGATGTGCATATATATATATATATATATATATATATATATATATATATATATATATATATATATATAGGCAGGATCAATGGGGAAGTAACCAATCGGGGGGAAGCGGGGGGAAGCAAATTTTTTTTTATTTCGTTTTTTTTGAAATTTTTTTTTTCTGGCATCAAGATCACACGAAAGTATGAACATTTATAAGAGACACTTCGTGATGAATGTTATTATTTAGGCGGGAAAACGATCGACAAAAATAACATTCAAGATAATATTGTTCGTGAACAATATGAACGTTTTTTTCTTCTTCATGTTTTGTGAAGTAAAATTTAGCCCGATTTAGAGTTTCGGGTTTAGGGTTTAGGGTTTGGTGTTTTAGGTTTATTCCATAAACCCAAAACACCAAACTCTAAACTCTAAACCGTTCGTGTTAAAAACTCAATCTAAATCCTAAATCTAAACCCTAAATCTAAACCCTTAACCCTAAATTTCTAAACCCTAATATCTAAACCCTATAAACCCTAATATCTAAACCCTAATATATAAACCCCAATAGCTAAAACCTCAAAATACGCTCGAAAAACACGATAATTGTTATATATTACGTCTTCGAGCGTTTTCCCGCCAAAATAAAAACATTTATCACAAAGTGTCTCTACTAAATGTTCATAATTTCATATCATCTATAATGTTCGTGAACAAAGTTTTTTCAAAAAACGAAAAAAAAAATTTTGCTTCATCCCGCTTCCCCCCGAATGGTTACTTCCCTATTGATCCTACCACTATATATATATATATGTATATATATATATATATATGTATATATATGTATATATATATATATATATATATATATATATATATATATATATATATGTATTAATTAAAGACGTTAACAAAGTATTAGATGTATAATACTTTACATGAGCGTATTTGTTTCGATATATGTTTAATATATTTATCGACAGAAATTAAAAGATAATATCAAATGATTTAATTATCAGATACATTGTGATATAATTAGGGGTTTCGGTTGTGAGGACCACGTTAATTTGAGAAATCTTTTCCTTTTAACGGTATTCGGAATAAATGGTAAAGTGATTTACAAGTAAGAACAAATGTGTCAATTAACGGTAACTGGACGAAAGTTAGTGGAGATTCCTGCATAATTTTCAATGCATACTTTACAATAATTTCCTCGTGACTTTTGATAAGATAACTGATTAGCTTCCATATTAATTATTGCGAAAGTGAAATTATGAAATGTAAATAACTTAGAAGATAAATATTGATAGGTTAAGTAAATCGACGTTTCATATTAAAATAATTTCATGCACTTAACTATCCATTCGACCTTACCCGACGATTCACGAACCTTTGATTGTAAACAGAAATGTAGATATAAATAAATATGTAAATAATTATATATAATAGTTTAAATATATTAATGAACTATTATGTGTTTTAGTTATTATGAAAGATAACTTAAAATAACTAAAAACTTATTATTTTGAATATATAGAGTATATTGATTATAAAATTATTTCGAACATAATTTGTCAACGTTAACAAAGTATTAAATATATAATATTATACTTTGAGCTTATTTATTTCAATATATAATTAATATATTTGTCTACGTAATAAAACTTAATTATTAAAACATAATCATATATATATATATATATATATATATATATATATATATATATATATATATATATATATATATATTAGCCGAAAAATATATATGATATCTATACATAAATAATACTATATGTATATTGTTAAAATGTATAAATATAAAATATATATATATAGTATAAAGTATATAAGTATTAAATATTGCATAATTAATAAATTGTGATATTAATATATGTAATTACAAGTTTAAATATAATTATTATATTAATATTATTATTATTAATTATTATTATTATTATTAATGTTAATATTAATATTAATATATTTATTATTAATATTATTATTAATATAAAATATATAGATATGAAATTGGATACATATAACTTGTTATAACTTAATTATTACTTGTATTATTATTAGATATTATTATTACCTTCATCATTAAAAATCATTATTATTATCATTAATAATATTATTGTTATTAATTTTATACTTATTATTATCATTATTATTATTTGTTATTATTATTATTGTTAATAATTATTATTATTACTATTAATTATTATGTAAATGGTAATAAAAATTATATAATCAGTTTTAATATATATATATATATATAAATATATATATATATATATATATATATATATATATATATATATATATATATATATATATATATATATATATATATATATATATATATATATATAAATGAAAATAAAATAAAATAAAACTATTGAAATCAGTTTTCTATCCCTATCAACTTTTCAATTTTTCTTCCCTGCTCGTGAACGTTTGTCGACTCAATCATCAATACAAACATCTATCAATCAACATTGTTGCTGTATATATGTATCCCTTGCTAATAATTGAAATAAAACATAAAATTTAAACAAGGTAGAAGTCGTTACCCTCTGTTCTTGGGTCAATTCAATAAATGCTCATTTTTGAATGAATTATCAAAATCAAATAACGCAGAGTTGCTAGGAATGATCTAATTAAACTATCTGTAATTTTTTATGCTCCAATTCTTTTTATTTATTTCGAATTTCGAAGTCAAACGTTTAATTCAAAAGGTTAAAGAATTTGTTCATCGAGAAATCCGAATTCATTTTAATGTTTCTGAATCAATTGACGATTCATAAAGTTTCTATGAATGATTTTAAACACAATTCATGTTATAATTATAATCTAAAACCATCTAAAATTTAAAATTAGATTTGATGTTCATAGCATTATTGACCGAGAAATGCAGTTATGTTAGAAATCATCTATTCAAACTATCTGGAAAATTTCAAACTTCAATTCATTATATCAAGTTCTAATTTAAGAGTCAAAGTTTTAAAATTAAAAAGTCAACTCTTTGTTCTTCATTTAATTCGAACTATCTATTATGATTCAAATCCAATTAACAATTTCAGAAGTTTTTTTAAACGATTTAAAAACTATTTCATGTTATATTTATAAACTAAAGGTGTCTAGATTTTTAAAACACGAATTTGGTTTATGTTTTGTTCTTGACGACTGATGTTGCTACTCTAAAAATTTTCCATTCGATTATTCAATCAATATAATTCCAGATGTTAATGTTAATTATAATTCAGTATTAAGTCTTAAATTAAAGTTTGTAATTCGCTATTTGGATTTGGATTACTCTGGTCGATTTAGTCTTTGAAGAAATTGTTGGTGAAGTAAAATGGGTTAAATGAATTAAAATATTATTCATAATCAGATATGCAAGACGGAGGTAATGGTCGAGAGTTTTTTGGGTGAACGAGAGGTCGAGGGATCGAGCCCGACCTGAGGCAATTTTTTTAAAAAAGAGCATATATGAAGGTAGTTTTATTTCTATTTTCATTATTATGTTATTATTATTATTATTATTATTATTATTATTAATTATCATTTATGATTATGATTACAATTATGAATATTATTGTTATTGTTATTACAATTATTATTATCATTATAATTATTATTATTAATATTATAAATTATTGTTGATATATGATTAAGTATTATCATTTAGTATTATTATTGTTATTTTTAATAATTTTAATATAAGTATTACTATTATTATTATGATTAATATTATTAATATGATTATCAATAACATTAGTATAATTTACATTATTATTATTATTATCATTACTAATATTATAATTATTAGTATTAGCATTGTTTTTATTATTATTATTAACATGATTTGGAACCTGTTAATAACATTTATATTATAAAATTTATAATAAATGTTGATATGGTAAAAATTATGAATATAGTTATGAATTTAAATTATAGGAACTGTAGTTATGAATTTAGAAAATTTAACACGAAGCTTATAATAAAGCTGATTATTATTAACACTGATATTATTATTATCCTATCATTATGTTAATAAATTATCATTTTTATTAAAATTATTATTTTATTAAAAATTAACTTTTTTATTAAAATTGTTATTTTTTTTAATTTATCATTATCATTATTATTATTATTATTAAATTACAACAAATAAAGATTTTGTACAAAAATATATTTATTACATATAATATAATTATATTAATATTTCATATAACCATATATCAAACATATTAACATTATTAATATAAATACTTTCATATAATAAACTATTAATATTAAATATATATATATATATATACATATACATATATATATATATATAACATATAATTTAAAATATAATATAAGTATATATTTTAAACGAAATTGAGTATAAATTCCATATAAAAATATAAAAATATTATATATTAATAAATAAAATTATGTGATTTTCCATTATATGTTTTAATAGATAAACAATTGTTATAGGTTCGTGAATCCGTGGCTAACCCTGCACTTATTCAGTGCCATCATATGCATAATTGCTACGAAATACAGTATTGTGAGTTTCATTACTCCCCTTTTAAATTCTTTTGCAATATATATTTTTGGGACTGAGAATACATGCGCTGCTTTTATAAATATTTTACGAAATAGATACAAGTAATCGAAACTACATTCTATGGTTAGATTATCGAAATTGAATATCACCCTTTTTAGCTTGGTAGCCTAAGAATTTGGGAACAGACCCCCAAATTGAAGCGAATCCTGAAGATAGATCTATGGACTCTGACACGTCCCATTCGGGTTACGGATGCTTTAGTACTTCGATTTTATATACAGATGAGTGTACCTGTATATTTGGGGATATTCTAGATGCATTTGTTAATGTCGGTTACCGGGTGTTCACCATATGAATGATTTTTGCAGATGAGTGTTCCTAAAGTTAACTATGAAAATGAAATCTTGTGGTCTATTAAAACTATGGAATGATTGATTATGATAAACTAATGAACTCACCAACCTTTTGGTTCACACTTTTAAGCATGTTTATTCTCAGGTATTAAAGAAATCTTCCGTTGTTCATTTGGTCATTTTATTACTTGGAGTCATTCATGGCATATTTCAAAAGATGTTGCATTCGAGTCGTTGAAGTCAACAAGATTATTATTAATTTAATTATAGTTTGGAAATATTATGAAATGGTATGCATGCCTGTTAACTGTCGATGAAATGAAAGTTTTCTTTTAAAAGCGAATGCAATGTTTGTAAAACTTATCATATAGAGGTCAAATACCTCGCAATGTAACCATATGTTATTGTATTCGTCCTTATGGATTAGGACGGGTCGCTTCATGTGGTATCAGAGTGGTGGTCTTAGCGAATCAGGTCTTGCATTAGTGTGTCTAACTGATAGTTATTATGATGCATTAGTAAGTCTGGACTTCGACCGTGTCTGCATATCAAAAGTTTTGCTTATCATTTTTGTCAGAAATTACCTGCTTATCATCCTTAGAAAATTACATGCTTATCACTCTTAGTCTAGACATGTCTTACTGCATTGATTGCATAAATAGTGTATAGACAAAATTCATATCTTAACGTATCTATTACTGTAAACTTTGCCTGACATATTCCGTAAATTCCTCCGTAATCTACGAAATCTTTTGTTCTATATATATAGATATTCTATGTAACTAGAATACCATCCGATAGCTGGAAATCATTTCATATCGAAAAATTCTTTATTCAATCGTACGAAATGGAACTCGCCACTAGTTCAAGTCCCTCCGATTCCGATATGGAATTCCACTCAAGCTCCGAAAGCAGTGTAACCGGAATAGATTAATCAATCAGCCATCACCTATTCTGGATAAATTGGGGATGGATTCGTAGCCTACTTAATCATTGGAGACAAGAGGAAGGTGATCCTTTCCATCCATCACATTGCCCTCTTGGCGATGAACTTGAAGTACTTACCGGCGAACCTGTTCGAGACACCATTTTCTCTTTCATTTCCAGAGTATCTTATCACGATTATATACTATCTCAAATTCTAGATTTTATTCATCCACTCGTCCGAACCGACAATCACCCCGGTGTAATAGAAGAAGTCAACGAGCTTTGTACTTGGGTGGTACCACCGGCAGCACCACCGGCATCAACAGTATCACCATCATCAACGCCAACAGTATCATTACCATCACCAACAACAACATCCACATTCCATGCTTCAACATCACAAACTGCCACACAAACATCAATGTCATACGCATCATAGATAACAAGGAGTACCAACAACAATAACCGATGAAGTATTAATTCATAACTTCATTGGAGAAACATTCTTCGGTGATTATGTAATCTCTAAAGCCTTAGAGATTATCTATGCTAGCCTTAACCATAAATCTGATGAATGGACAGAAATGATAGAAGAAAGAATAGAAACCCTGACAAGAATGGTGCGTGATTTTCAAGCTAGACTTGTTATACAAGCGCCACCGGTAGTACCACCAATATCACCATCAGTATCACTAACACCGACAAAAGCTGTAGCACTACAAGCTACACCAATTCCATAACCATCAATGATATCGACACCACAATCATCAACGGATATATTGTATCAACGAGTTATGAAGTATTAACCCATTTTTACTGAAGAATTTATATGTATATCTTATATATATAAATTTTGAAACCATATTATATCTTTTCGTACTAAACTATTATGTATGAATTAAAAAGGGGTAGACACTACTCGGTTAAATTCATATTACTAATATGCTATGATGTACATCCATCGTTAACAACTTAACCATCGTTAATTACAATATCTGCTACAATTCGAAGAATTTCAGTTCATAATAAACCAAGTGTATTATTCAAATACATGTTTGATTTTACACCTTTATTTCCGAGGTACTCGAAACTTTCTAGAAAATATCATTCGTGTCTTGCGAAGTTCACAAGAATTCCACGAACAACAATATCATTCATTAAAGAAATATCAATAGATGAATAACGAAGTAGAAATTCATAATTTCATCTAAGTGGAAGAAATACTCCATGAAGATTATGTAATCTCTAATGTTTTAGTGATTATTCATTTCTAGTTCCAGTCAAAAATCAAATGAGTTTAATATAATATTAACTCATTAAATCTGTTTTACATCTGAAGAAAATATACACATATTTTCATAAAGACTACAATAAAATTCTCTTGTACAAAATATTAATTGTGAAACTTTTAACGGGTAGGTAATACCCGAGAGATATATAAATTCACAATTTATATGATTCTGATTCAACAAATCATCAACTATACTCAATATTTTCACAATAATATACATTATTTCATAGAAATCAAAACAATCGTTCTCATCCAAATTCAATTTCATATTCTAATTTTGACAGATCAGAATCCAAGTCAAGACTCAACAGGAGATATCACTATTAAATCTCTACATCTTTCAAAGCTATACCTTTACTTCAAAAATTGTGCTAGAACATCACTTCTACCCAGAAAAATATTCGTATCATTCAAAATTCTAGAACATCATATGTATATTACCAATTACAATCTGTGTTCAAACCCCTCAAAATTCTTGAAGACACTTCAAATAATAAAAAATCGAAATGATGATCCAACCACATGTTACCCACAGTCATGCACCTGAAAAACTCTCGAAACTAAAGTCATAGTTAACACGTATTCGTGTCAGATCTTTTGGCATTTATTACAAAAAAAATAACTTTTCAATCCTTTTTCAAAATAGACAGTTTTGTCACAGCTCCAGCAAATTAACTTCAATTGTTCATTCGAATAAGCCTTATTATAACGATTACCCCTTCATCATTGTTACCGGGGAACCGTTTATATTCTACCACATTAGAAGTAAACATACCAGCAACCGTATTGGTCTGGGAATTTCCGAAAAATCATTATATTTATCAAAACCCCATCATTTACTCATCTGCATCCTGTAACAATAATTACCATACCAACTATCTAAAATCATCAATCATCAATCTCGAATCTTGCAGCATTTTCACTTCAACAGTTATACATATACATATAACATCTATCTCCTAGAATTACATACTTCGAATGTGAATTTTCTGAAAAACACCCCAATCTACGAATTAGTTCTCCGAATTTTGGAAAAATGCTGATGAAGCAGCAAAAACTGTAAACGACCTTAACAGTTAAAAGTTTGACGATAAAGAATAGCGTGTTGGCAAAGCTCAGAAAAAGAGAAGATTTGGTACTAAAAAACGGATTGAGCAAACCATGAAGGAGGCTGTGGACAAATCACAAAGACTAAATCTGCCTTCAAAGATTCCAAATGATTCAAGGTCTGCTGAAGTATTTAGCGAATACCTTGCTCCTTACTCTAAACCCTTGCGAACAATATTCTTCATCATCCTCTGATCTTAGATATTCTAAGAGATCATCATATCTTTCATTATAAATATCTTCAATATTTCTGTAGATGTCTTCATAACTATTGTTATTCGAAATCATTCACCTCTTCGCGTTATCTGTGTTACATCATAAAAAAAACTAGTTTAGGTTCTAAATTCTGAAACCTTCGAGTTTAAAATATGAATGTTTTTGAAGTAGTGTTGGGAACTGAAGCATGAGTTAGTATAATATAATGACACTTGATCAACGTGATTAAATTACAGTAAGTCATGCTAAGTTTCTAATGGGACATGACGATTCACAGACCATACCGTCATCATGCGCCATGTTACATGACTCTGGTATTCTATTTAACCTCTAAAAATATCAAGAAAATATTTTCTTGATGATTCAGTCTTTTTCGGATACTCTGGAAATTTGACAAATCAAATCGTGCTACTACATTTCCTTTCTACTTTATATATTATGATAATTCGAAACTCCACACCTACGAATTCTGGACCATTATTTGAAAAAGTAAACAAAAGCATGAAACTCCGAAATAGAAAGGGGGTATAAATCACAGCAAACAGAAAAGATCATTAACTGTAGATGTCAATAATTATAGAAAGACAGAAGCAGGGACTTCGAAAAATAAGGAAAGATATAAAGTCCGACAGCAACACATAAATTACAAACCGTGTATATCAATACGTATTGCAACGTAAAGACACGAGAGAATTAAAAATACTATGACCCCAAGGTAATAGTAAAAGTACATAAAATCCTCCGGTGGTAGATGAAAGAGAAGAGTGACAGATATGAAAGTTACGAGTATATCAAGGATCAGAACGGGATGAAGCATATTGACGAATGTTTTAAAGTATGAATTGAGGGAGGAAGAATAGAAGGTGTGAGCTGTGGGAATAAGGAAATGAGGAGGGTGGATATATAGTAAGGTATCCGACAAGGAAATCAAAACAGATTATCGCATTTAATCAAAGCGGATCCTAATGCTCTTAATTACCGAAGAATCAAATCTTTTTACGAAGTTTTTCTCTAATTCCCTTGAATTCCAGAAATCAACCGTGGCTACGTCATCGGTTAAAACTAACCTACATTTACTCATTTCACTCTTTTAACTTCACTCATACTCTTCACATAAACGGATTGTTCTATCCATATTACTCAATGATGATAAAATTCTATTTATCAACTCATATTTGTCATGAAAAAATTCTTATTTTTATCCATGGTGACCTCGATCAAATTTTAGGGACGAAATTTCTTTAACGGGTAGGTACTGTGACAACCCAATAGCTAAAACCTCAAAATACGCTCGAAAAACACGATAATTGTTATATATTACTTCTTCTAACGTTTTCCGGCCAAAATAAAAACATTTATCACAAAGTGTCTCTACTAAATGTTCATATTTTCATCTCGTCTATAATTTCGTGAACAAAGTTTTTTCAAAAAATGAAAAAAAAAAATTTTGCTTCCCCCCGCTTCCCCCCGAATGGTTACTTCCCTCTTGATCCTACCACTATATATATATATATATATATATATATATATATATATATATATATATATATATATATATATATATATATATATATATATATATATATATATATATATATATATATATATATATATTAATTAAAGACGTTAACAAAGTATTAGATGTATAATACTTTACATGAGCGTATTTGTTTCGATATATGTTTAATATATTTATCGACGGAAATTAAAAGATAATATCAAATGATTTAATTATCAGATGCATTGTGATATAATTTGGGGTCTCGGTTGTGAGGTCCACGTTAATTTGAGAAATCTTTTCCTTTTAATGGTATTCGGAATAAATGGTAAAGTGATTTACAAGTAAGAACAAATGTGTCAATTAACGGTAACTGGACGAAAGTTAGTGGAGATTCCTGCATAATTTTCAATGCATACTTTACAATAATTTCCTCCTGACTTTTGATAAGATAACTGATTAGCTTCCATATTAATTATTGCAAAAGTGAAATTATGAAATGTAGATAATTTAGAAAATAAATATCGACATGTTAAGTAAATCGACGTTTCATATTAAAATAATTTCATGCACTTAACTATCCATTCGACCTTACCCGACGATTAACGAACCTTTGATTGTAAACAGAAATGTATATATAAATAAATATGTAAATAATTATATATAATATTTTAAATATATTAATGAACTATTATGTGTTTTAGTTATTATGAAAGATAACTTAAAATAACTAAAAACTTGTTATTTTGAATATATAGAGTATATTGATTATAAATTATTTCGAACATAATTTGTCAACGTTAACAAAGTATTAAATATATAATATTATACTTTGAGCTTATTTGTTTCAATATACAATTAATATATTTGTCTACATAATAAAACTTAATATTTAAAACATATATATATATATATATATATATATATTAGCTGGAATATATATATGATATCTATACATAAATAATACTATATGTATATTGTTAAAATTTATAAATATTAAATATATATATAGTATAAAGTATATAAATATTAAATATTGCATAATTAATAAATTGTGATATTAATATAGGTAATTACAAGTTTAAATATAATTATTATATTAATATTATTATTATTATGACTTTTATTATTATTATTATTATTAATGTTAATATTAATATTAATATATGTATTATTAATATTATTATTAATATAAAATATACAGATATGAAATTGGATACAGATAACTTGTTATATCTTAATTATTACTTGTAATATTATTAGATATTATTATTACCTTCATCATTAAAAATCATTATTATTATCATTAATAATATTATTGTTATTAATTTTATAGTTATTATTATCATTATTATTATTTGTTGTTATTATTATTGTTAATAATTATTATTATTACTATTAATTATTATGTAAATGGTAATAAAAATTATATAATCAGTTTATATATATATATATATATATATATATATATATATATATATATATATATATATATATATATATATATAAATGAAAATAAAATAAAATAAAATGATTGAAATCAGTTTTCTATCCTTATCAACTTTTCAATTTTTCTTCCCTGCTCGTGAACGTTTGTCGACTCAATCATCAATACAAACATCTATCAATCAACATTGTTGCTGTATATATGTATCCTCTCCTAATAATTGAAATCAAACAGAAAATTTAAACAAGGTAGAAGTCGTTACCCTCTATTCTTGGGTCAATTCAACAAATGCTCATTTTTGAAAGAATTATCAAAATCAAATAACGCAGAGTTGCTAGGAATGATCTTATTAAACTATCTGTAAGTTTTTATGCTCCAATTCTTTTTATTTATTTCGAATTTCGAAGTCAAACGTTTAATTCAAAAGGTCAAAGAATTTGTTCATCAATAAATTCAAATTCATTTTAATGTTTCTGAATCAATTGATGATTCATAAAGTTTCTATAAATGATTTTAAACACAATTCATGTTATAATTATAAT
Organism: Rutidosis leptorrhynchoides; assembly: GCF_046630445.1. NCBI lineage: Eukaryota > Viridiplantae > Streptophyta > Magnoliopsida > Asterales > Asteraceae > Rutidosis > Rutidosis leptorrhynchoides. The sequence continues at coordinate 313,715,012 of NC_092334.1, read as the reverse complement.
CTAAAACCATCTAATTCGATTTGGTGTTCATAGCATTATTGACTGAGATATCCAATAACGCGAATTCGAATAATTTTTGAAAAATTAGAAATGCAGTTATGTTAGAAATCATCTATTCAAACTATATGGAAAATTTCAAACTCCAATTCATTAAATCAAGTTCTAATTTAAGAGTCAAAGTTTTAAAATTAAAAAGTCAACTCTTTGTTCTTCATTTAATTCGAACTATCTGTTATGATTAAAATCCAATTAACAATTTCAGAAGTTTCTTTAAATGATTTAAAAACTATTTCATGTTATATTTATAAACTAAAGGTGTATAGATTTTTAAAACACGAATTTGGTTTATGTTTTTTTTCTTGACGACTACTGTTGCTACTCTAAAAATTTTCCATTCGATTATTCAATCAATATAATTCCAGATGTTAATGTTAATTATAATTCAGTATTAAGTCTTAAATTAAAGTTTGTAATTCGCTATTTGGATTTGGATTACTCTGGTTGATTTAGTCTTTGAAGAAATTGTTGGTTAAGTAAAACGGGTTAAATGAATTAAAATCTTATTCATAATCAGATAAGCAAGACGGAGGGAATGGTCGAGAGTTTTTCGGGTGAGCGAGAGGTCGATGGTTCGAGCCCGGCCTAGGGCAAATTTTTTTTTAAAAAGAGCATATATTAAGGTAGTTTTATTTCTATTTTCATTATTATGTTTTTATTATTATTATTAATTATCATTTATTATTTTGATTACAATTATAAATATTATTGTTATGGTTATTGTTATTACAATTATTATTATCATTAGAATTATTATTATTAATATTATTAATTATTGTTGATATATGATTAAGTATTATCATTTAGTATTATTATTGTTATTTTTAATAATATTAATATAAGTATTACTATTATTATTATGATTAATATTATTAATATGATTATCAATAACATTAGTATAATTTACATTATTAGTATTATCATTACTAATATTATTATTATTATTAGTATTAGTATTGTTGTTATTATTAACATGATTTGGAACCTGTTAATAACATTTATAGTATAAAATTTATAATAAAAGTTGATATGGTAAAAATTACGAATATGGTTATGAATTTAAATTATAGGAACTGTAGCTATGAATTTAGAAAATTTAACACAAAGCTTATAATAAAACTGATTATTATTAACACTGCAATTATTATTATCCTATCATTATGTTAATAAATTATCATTTTTATTAAAACTATTATTTTATTAAAAATTAACTTTTTTTATTAAAATTGTTATTTTTTTTAATTTATCATTATCATTATTATTATTATTAAATTACAACAAATAAAGATTTTGTACAAAAATATATTTATTACATATAATATAATTATATTAATATTTCATATAACCATATATCAAATATATTAACATTATTAATATAAATACTTTCATATAATAAACTATTAATATATATATATATATATATATATATATATATATATATATATATATATATATATATATATATATATATATATATATATATATATATATATATATATATATATATATATATATATAATTTAAAATATAATATAAGTATATATTTTAAACGGAATTGAGTATAAATTCCATATAAAATTATATAAATATTATATATTAATAAATAAAATTATGTGATTTTCCATTATATGTTTTAATAGATAAACAATTGTTATAGGTTCGTGAATCTGTGGCCAACCATGCACTTGTTCAGTGCCATCATATGCATAATTGGTACGAAATACAGTATTGTGAGTTTCATTACTCCTTTTTTAAATGCTTTTGCAATATATATTTTTGGGACTGAGAATACATGCGCTGCTTTTATAAATGTTTTACGAAATAGATACAAGTAAGTGAAACTACATTCTATGGTTAGATTATCGAAATTGAATATCACCCTTTTTAGCTTGGTAGCCTAAGAATTTGGGAACAGACCTCCAAATTGACGCGAATCCTGAAGATAGATCTATAGACTCTGACACGTCCCATCCGGGTTACGGATGCTTTAGTACTTCGATTTTATATACAGATGAGTGTACCTGTATATTTGGGGATATTCTATATGCATTTGTTAATGTCAGTTAACGGGTGTTCACCATATGAATGATTTTTGCAGATGAGTGTTCCTACAGTTAACTATGAAAATGAAATCTTGTGGTCTATTAAAACTATGGAATGATTGACTATGATAAACTAATGAACTCACCACTTTTAAGCATGTTTATTTTCAGGTATTAAAGAAATCTTTCGCTATGCATTTGCTCATTTTAAAGACATTACTTGGAGTCATCAATGGCATATTTCAAAAGACGTTGCATTCGAGTCGTTGAAGTCAACAAGATTATTATTAAGTCATTTATAGTTTGGATATATTATGAAATGGTATGCATGCCTGTTAACTGTCGATGAAATGAAAGTTGTCTTTTAAAAGCGAATGCAATGTTTGTAAAACTTATCATATAGAGGTCAAATACCTCTCAATGTAACCATATGTTATTGTATTCATCCTTATGGATTAGGACGGGCTTCATACATCTCAGTATGCAACCCGTTTTAAGTACAAATTTGGTTTTTAGAAAATTCTTAAAAATTGGAAAAGATAAAATCTGAAAAGAATTGTTTTTATTGAATAAATGCTATTTTTAGCATTATACCGAATCTGACAACTAACAGTGCAGATTCGGTAAGTTCTAAAACTTTCAAAAATGTCTCAGAAATGTTTTGCATTAAAAATATGATAAACTTGAAAATTCGTGTTAATGATTTGTCTAAATTTGAAGTCAAATTGATCAAGTTTTAAAAATGAACTGCATTCGGTAAAATAGGCCCATTCGGTAAGGCCCAATACTTAACATCTTTGGTATCTATAAAAGCAAAGTCAAAGTCAAACTTTCTCTTTCACTGTTCTAATTGCATACCGAGTCTGCTTAATCTAACCGAATCTGCTTAATCTACCGAATTCGTCCTTCTCCTTCTTCAAATCTTTGGTATATCTTCATTTTAATCAAGTTTAAGATAAAAATCTTGTAGATCTGAGATAATTGAATGATTATAAACCAGAAAAGATCAAAAACAACAGGATTATGACACTCAATTTTGGAAAATTGTTGATTATACCGAATCTGACTCTGAAATCTTTAAATCTTAGATTAAACTCAATTGATTAGGTTAATTAACATGAAATATTATATAATCTGTGTTAAATTGATTGATCTATTAATTGACCGAGTCTGATTACATGTTTAATTGATGTTTCGATGGATTCTGTACATACCTAATGTGTTCATGCTATAGTTCTAAGTCTGTTCTTACTTCTAAAATGTTTTCATGATTTAATTGAGTTGTTAATTGATTATGGTTATGATTTTGCATGATATTTGATTGAATATGCATGTTTAAGTGATAATATCTGAATTTTGAAGATACCGAATCTGTTCTTGGTTTCATACCGAGTCTGGTGTTTGGTACTTTAAAATAATTTGAGTTTTTTATTTGAAAAACTTGCATGCTTATTTTAAATCTTTAAAATGAAAGATCAAGCAATTTTGGTTACCGAATTTTGAATATTTCATGAATACCGAATCTGCTTGACAAATGTTCAAAATTGACTAAGTGTTGTTCTGATTCTTTGTGTTACATATTTGATTTTACATGATGATTTTGTAATGTGTTGAAAATTGTATGAATATCATGTTTATCAAATGTTTGTACATAATTTGAATAAATGATTTTTATAACTTAGAATATCCATAAAAATCATAAAATTAAAAAAAATTCAAAGGACTTCAAAGGATATAAGTGATGGATTTCAATACATAAACAAAGTCACAAACCCATTTTGTTACATATAAATTCGTGTGTATATGTATATATAAAGCGGAAGCAATTTCAAGTTTATGCATGTAAAGTTTAACCCTTTTAAATTTGAAATCCATTAAAGATCTAGTCTTGAAAATACACTTAAATGTAAATAGAGCTAGTTAGATGTTTATACCTACTCCAAAATGGAGGTGAAGAACTAGGATGAAGAAGATGATGTAGATGAAGAAAACTTCTAACTTGAAGCCTCAAATCTTTGATACCCACAAGTAATAATCAACACCCAAGACTTGGTTAGGATTTTAGACACTTAATTACTTGCAAAAATCAACCAAAGGAAATTGCAAGTATTATTTTCAAAATGCTAGAGTCAAAGAGTGTGTTAAAAGTTGCACCAATGCATGTGTATTAGTCATAATTATATGGAGTAATCAAGGAAGGGTGGTTGGCACCTAGGAGCCTTCAAAAAAAAATGGCCCCCCACCCCTTCCATTTATTTTATATTTTATTACATATTTATAAAACATACATGCATTTAGTTGTAAGTATTTTATTTTATAAGCCTTTTATAAAATAAAATGCAACACACATATGTTACATACACTTTATATTATTTATAACCTATATAAATAATATACAACATGTAGTAACTTATAATTATCCAAATAATTATATCTAGCATTTATTTTAGAAAACCAATTTCTAAAATTCAAGTGTCGTGTATTTGCTTTAATGATCCGATTGTCAAAACAAATACATAAAGTGTTGATAGCTTGTTATTGGGTATGACCCGACTTGGATCACAACATGTAAGCCACATTAATTTATTATGTCTCTCGGGCACAAGAAAATCCTTCAATCTCCCACTTGCACGAGAAACATAAGGAATTAATGCAAGTGACAGATACCACCTAACGACCGTCCATCACCCCCAACATGTTATGACTTAGTGCCATTCAATAACATCATCCCTTTCGAGTTTCCATTTCGAATATGATTTAGGTGAATCTTTCAATATATCCTTTTGCCCTAGATGTCATGTTAAATCCAAGAGACATAGAATGATCACTCTCTTATAGATTTAACTTTGTCAGGCCTTAGACATCTGACTCTCAACGAATAAGAGGGACAAATTCCATCTTGACTACATACGTCCTAGACATTACACTTCGTACCATACTTGAAACCTCCCTTATGTACTACCATGTTTCAGAATAGCGAAGGAAAGAATCAAGGCACAATATTCGGTGAATATCTGAACCCAATATGTGTCTCAGGTCAGAGGATATAATGATATTCTCCTTTACTCAAGATTACATGTGATCAACCACAAAGGTTCCATATAGTAATCTTGAGAGCGGGTCTTCCAATATTTGTGTCCCACAAATATCTATGAACCTTGGTTGCAACCTTGCCCTACATTCACCATTTGAATGTTAACCAATCCAAGTTCATAATAGTCTAGACCTCACACTTGTTCCCACAAATGTGATCAACTACGGAATTTAGAATAATAATTTATTCATGGATAAAATATGCTAAATTGGAACATGACTCATAATTTAAATTAATACCATAATTATATTAATGAGTTTGAACTAATTCGTTCCGTTACAATACATAAAGTAGATCAATTCCAATCACTAGAATGTCGAAGCCCTAATGCACAAACATGTCCCTCATGTTTTGGCCCATGTAAAAGCTTCGTGAGTGGATCCGCAACATTTTGATCTGTGTGAACTTTGTGAATACATATCTTTCCCTTTTCAACCTCATCCCTAATGTAGTTGAATCTCCGCTCAATGTGACGAGTCTTTTGATGAGCACGAGGTTCCTTGATTTGAGCAATCGCACCCTCGTTGTCACAAAAGATCTCAAGAGGGTCCTGAATGGAAGGGACCACTCCTAAGTCGTCGATGAATTTCTTCATCCATGCAGCTTCCTGAGCTGCCAATGAGGCGGCAATGTACTCCGACTCTGTAGTGGATAACGCAACAACTTCCTGTTTCGCACTCTTCCAAGAGACCGCACCACCATTTAACATGAATACATAACCGGATTGTGACCGAGAGTCATCTCGATCAGTTTGGAAACTCGCGTCCACGTAACCTTTTACAACGAGTTCCTCCTCACCAGACCCATATATTAGAAACATATCCTTAGTCCTTCTAAGGTATTTCAATATACATTTAACCGCAGTCCAATGACTATTTCCTGGGTTATTCTGGTATCTACTTGTCAAGCTTAGAGCGCATGACACATCCGGTCTAGTACATATCATTGCATACATGATAGACCCAATAGCAGATGCGTATGGGACTTTCTTCATTCTCTCTTGTTCATCTTTCGTGGTAGGACACTGAGATGAACTGAGAACGGTTCCTCTTTGAATAGGTACCAAACCTTTCTTAGAGTTTTCCATCTTGAACCTTTTCAAGACCTTATCAATGTATGTACTTTGACTTAAGCCTATCAATCTCTTGGATCTATTCCTATAGATTCCAATCCCCAATATATATTGTGCTTCTCCAAGATCCTTAATGGAGAAGCAACTTTTTAACCAAGTTTTGACCTCTTGCATTGTGGTTATATCATTCCCAAATAATAATACGTCATCCACATATAGCACAAGGAACATTATGGAGCTCCCACTAGCCTTCTTGTATACACAAGCTTCATCACCATTTTTAATAAAGCCAAATTTCTTTGCCTCTTCATTAAAACGATGATTCCACATTCTCGATGCTTGTTTCAACCCATAGATTGATTTCTTTAACTTGCATACTTTTTTAGGATTTTTCGGATCGACAAAACCTTCGGGCTGTGCCATATAGACATCTTCCTCAAGATATCCATTTAGGAAAGCGGTTTTGACATCCATTTGCCAAATTTCGTAATCATAATGAGCAGCGATGGCAAATAATATCCTAATAGACTTTAGCATTGCCACAGGCGAGAAGGTCTCATCATAGTCAACCCCTTGAGTTTGAGTGAAACCCTTTGCTACAAGTCTAGCTTTGTATGTATCCAAGTTTCCATGTATGTCGGTTTTCATCTTGAAAATCCACTTGCAATCAACTAGTTTAGAGCTAGGAGGTTGCTCAACAAGTTCCCAAACTTGGTTTTCATACATGGATTGCATCTCGGCGTTCATGGCTTCCTGCCATTTATCTTTATCTATCCTTGATAAAGCATCTTTGTAGTTTGTCGGTTCATCCAAATCAACCGTATAGCAACCATCCACGAGAAACCCATATCTCTCGGGAGGATTACTAATCCTACTAGATCTTCGAGCGTCTTGTGTACCTTGATCATCCACTTGATCATTTTCAGCATCCTCATGTTGAGTGCTAGTGTCAACCAATTGTGTATCATCGGCTTGATCTTGTACCTCTACAAGATCTATTTTTCTTTCACCATCACCTTCCATAAGGAACTTGGTTTCAAGGAATTCCGCTTTCCGAGCTACAAATACCGTTTGCTCGGATGGATCATAGAAGTAATATCCCATGTCATCTTTGGGATATCCTATGAAGATACACTTTGTGGATCGAGCATGTAGCTTATTTGCTACATAACGCTTAGGATAAGCTTCACATCCCCATACTTTCAAGTATGAAAGAGAAGGAGGTTTTCCAAACCACATCTCATGAGGACTTCGTTCCACTTTCTTGGTTGGGGCCATATTTAAAATACGAGCCGCGGAGCTTAGACAATAACCCCAAAATGATAGAGGTAACGAGCTTCTAGCCATCATAGATCGAACCATATCCATTAGGGTTCGGTTCCTCCTTTCGGATACTCCATTAAGTTGGGGTGTTCCGGGTGGAGTAAGTTGTGAGATGATCCCACAACTCCTAAGATGATCTTGGAAGGCATCGCTTAGGTATTCACCTCCTCTATCGGTACGAAGTACCTTGATTGTCCTATTGAGTTGATTTTGTACTTCGTTTTGATATTCTTTGAATGCTTTAAACGTTTCGTCCTTGTGTCTTAGTAAATAGACATATCCGAAACGACTAAAGTCATCAATGAAAGTAACAAAGTATCTTTCACCATTCCTAGTTATGGGTTTAAAGGGTCCACATACATCCGAATGTATTAAACCCAATAAATCTTTAGCCCTTTCATGAGTGCCTTTGAAAGGTGCTTTAGTCATCTTGCCTTGTAAACAAGATTCACATACATCAAACGAATCCATTTCATTTGATTTCAAAAGTCCATTCCTTTGAAGTGTATGCATTCGGTTCTTGTTTATATGTCCAAGGCGACAATGCCATAAATAGGAATCACTCAAATCCCTTTTGAGTTTCTTGGTGCTAGTATGGTATATTGAGCTATTAGATGATGCATCATCATGAACCAATTCATAAATTCCATTTGAAGGCGTAGCCTTGAAATAGAATATATCATCTTTAGAAAAATGGATATCATTATCAATAAAATTAACATTGAAACCACATTGTCTTAAGCGAGAAATAGAAATAATGTTTCGACATAAATCCGGTGCATACAAAACATTTTCTAAAATAAGCTCCAATCCACTTGGAAGCTTCAAAACAAATTCTCCTTGAGCTTTAACATGCACCTTTGCACCATTGCCCATATAGAGACTTGATGTTCCCGCTTTATGATCACTTCTTTTGAACCCCTGCAAAGAATTGCAAATATGAGTTCCACATCCCGTGTCTAATACCCATGTATTAGAAGAAGTAATACTAAGCTCTATATATACCATATATATATTACCTGAGGTTTGCCCTGCATCCCTCTTGTCCTTCAACTCTTTAAGATAGACCGGACAGTTTCGTTTCCAATGACCCATCTCACCGCAACCGAAACATGGGTCTTCCTTGGGGTTTGCCTTCTCGGCTACCTTTTGCTTCTTGGCCTTGTTGATGGTTGGGGTAACCATCTTCCCCTTCCCTTTGCCTTGATGGACGGGTCCTTTTCTCTTAGCCACCTTTGGCTTAGAGGTGTTACCTTTAGACCCACCTTGATCGATTGCTAACACGGGTAAAGCTCTTTTACCCATGCTTGTTTCCGCCGTCCTAAGCATACCATGAAGCTCACCTATGCTCTTATCCATCCCATTCATGTTGTAATTAATTACAAATTGATCAAACCTCTTTGATAGGGAGTTAAGGATAAGATCGGTGGCTAACTCATTAGATATGTTAAGGTTGAGACGGTTAGCACGATCGATAAGGCTTTTCATCTTAAGTACATAAGATGAAACCGATTGGGATTCGTCCATACGACAAGCATGAAGCGCCCGAACCGTTTCGAAACGCTCAACACGTGCTTGTTGGAGAAACATCTCCTTCAATTGTGTTATCATGTCGTAAGCGCTATGATGCTCGAAATCCTTTTGGAGTTCGGGTATCATAGTCCCAAGCATTAAGCATGAGACTTGAAGGGAGTCGTGGCAATACTTATCGTAAGAGGCCATTGCCTCCACATCACTCTCATCCGGTTGGTCGGGAATGGGGTCCTCAAGCACATACATTTTATCCTCTTGTTTGAGGACAATCCGAAGATTGCGGAACCAATCCATAAAATTTGTATGGTTGAGTTTGTCTTTCTCGAGGAGAGACCGTAACGATAGGTTGTTAAAGTTAAGTGGTGCGTTGTTCATGTTGTTGTTGTTATTAGCGGCCATCTACAAAATTCAACAAAGTTCTTTTAAGTATCGATTTGGATTTAATAAACAATACCCTTTTAATTTGTTTTATTAAATATTAGAATCCAACGGTAAATCAAATTTCGGTTAGGTGACCTTTATCCCGTCATTTGATTTAGCTAGGTAGTCATAATGACAATTGCAATCCTTTTGCAACTTCTAAGTTATGGGATCATGCAATCCTTTTGCATGGCATATTAATCCCATCAACGCCTATTTGTTCCTCATGCTTCGGTGACCCTAAGTTCATGATTCCCAAATCAAGTCGTCCTACTTGTGTAGACATGTAGACTTAACATACAAGTGGTTAGGTGACCTTTATCCCACAAGCATGCAAAGTGTACTTTATTCATATTAGTTCACTCATGACGGTTAGGTGACCTTTATCCCATCATGAGATTCCTAATATGTCTAAGTGTTTCCACAAAAGGATGGCGTTTAACTTGTTTATCTTGTATTAGTAAAGGGATTTTAGGTTTTCTACATTCTAGTTTAGAAAACAAAGTGCTATACACCAACATGCATTTGGTGTGTAGTATGTTTATGAAAAACCCATTTTCATGTGCCTTTTAGTAACCAATTACTAGTTTTAACCATTTCATTACCTTTTTAAATAAACCATTTTATTCAAGTCTAATAACCAATTATTAGTGTCATTTTGTTATGTTTTATTATAACCATTTTATAATGTATTATGCAAGTGTAATCATGTGATGATCTTGTAGCAACCAAACATACAAACATACACAAACATGCATAGCAAAGTGTTCACAATCAAGAGCCATTTTGGTAGACATTTGTTTAGCCAATAAACAAATGTCACCTAAGGGGTTAAACCAAAGTAAGAGATTTTACCAAAATCTCCCACTTAATCTTGTAATCTTCAAAACTTCATCTTGTAATCTTCTTCATGAATCTTCACTTTCATTTTACAAAATCATATCCTAATACAATTTTTCTAGAAAATGAAATAACAACCTATTCTATTTTACAAACCAAAATAGAACAAATTACATACAAAATACAAGATTAATTACAACTTTTACAAACCAAAATTACAAAATAATTACAAGCCATATGAATGAATATTACACCCATGAATAATCACCAAATCAATCAACCAAACAAACACATGGCCTAGGCTCGATTGTGAACAACAACATAACATCAAACATGGCCAAAACTTGAAATCCCAAACCCATTTTTGGGACCAAATATTTCGGCCATCACCATACACCCACCAAAACTCAATATTTTTACATTCTACTTTCATGCATGTTGGTAGATTGTAAAGAAAGTGAGTTTACTAGCCAAAAACAAGAAGCATATTAACAAGACTTTGGCTCTGATACCATTGATGGATTTCAATACATAAACAAAGTCACAAACCCATTTTGTTACATATAAATTCGTGTGTATATGTATATATAAAGCGGAAGCAATTTCAAGTTTATGCATGTAAAGTTTAACCCTTTTAAATTTGAAATCCATTAAAGATCTAGTCTTGAAAATACACTTAAATGTAAATAGAGCTAGTTAGATGTTTATACCTACTCCAAAATGGAGGTGAAGAACTAGGATGAAGAAGATGATGTAGATGAAGAAAACTTCTAACTTGAAGCCTCAAATCTTTGATACCCACAAGTAATAATCAACACCCAAGACTTGGTTAGGATTTTAGACACTTAATTACTTGCAAAAATCAACCAAAGGAAATTGCAAGTATTATTTTCAAAATGCTAGAGTCAAAGAGTGTGTTAAAAGTTGCACCAATGCATGTGTATTAGTCATAATTATATGGAGTAATCAAGGAAGGGTGGTTGGCACCTAGGAGCCTTCAAAAAAAAATGGCCCCCCACCCCTTCCATTTATTTTATATTTTATTACATATTTATAAAACATACATGCATTTAGTTGTAAGTATTTTATTTTATAAGCCTTTTATAAAATAAAATGCAACACACATATGTTACATACACTTTATATTATTTATAACCTATATAAATAATATACAACATGTAGTAACTTATAATTATCCAAATAATTATATCTAGCATTTATTTTAGAAAACCAATTTCTAAAATTCAAGTGTCGTGTATTTGCTTTAATGATCCGATTGTCAAAACAAATACATAAAGTGTTGATAGCTTGTTATTGGGTATGACCCGACTTGGATCACAACATGTAAGCCACATTAATTTATTATGTCTCTCGGGCACAAGAAAATCCTTCAATAAGAATAGAGATATGTGCTTTATGATAATATCTTGTGATCTTCTATATCTTATTTATACAGCTAAATGGCAAACAATCACTTCATCAATTCTGAAACAAACATTCCATGAAATTACTGGATTGCAATTCTGGAGAGGCATATGTTATGGCATGCACTAAGCTCAACGGTTAGTGTGCCAGTCACAGACTTGGAACTTCTAAATAGAACAATTAGGTTTATGGAGGCTACACAACCTACAGCTGCCAATCCACAGGGAGAACCAGCTAGATTTGAATTCGAGCTGAGAGGGGTACAAGGATTTAGGAGTATCACTAAAGCTAACTTTAGGAGGATCTTTCAGCTTCCTCTTGTACAGAATGCTCCTGCTCTTCCAGGTACTCAGCAAATGATGAGCTCAATCTTTCAGCTTGGTTATAGTGGAGCTACCAATGTTCCACCGGCTAAGTTTCAAAAGAAGTATTTGCACTACCGGTGGTATGTGATCTTCTCGATCATCAACAGATGTTTCTTGATGACAAGGAGTGGATCTGACAGCTTGATTTTGCCGATGCTCAAGTTTTTCTACTCATTCACAAGAGTAGAAACTCCAGACTATTCAGAACTCTTGTGGGATTTGGTTCAAGCACAAGTTGATAAACCAAGAAGTTTTTACATTCCTTGTGAAAGGTTTTTCTGTATCTTTATCCATGATGCAATTAATGCTTGCAGAGATGCAAATATTTTTATACCAGGTACACATGGATTACAGATGAAGAGATTTGGGGAGTTAAAGATGAATACCCTAGTGATTTCTGACAATAGAGTCACTGAACTAATTCAAAATTGGTTAGTGAGGCTAGCTGAACCCCAAGATGCTAGAATACGTTCTTATTTTGTTGTAGTAGGAATACCTCTTTCGAACCCAGTACAAAAGTACAAGTTGAACCAGCTGTGGTTCCAGCCCCAGAGGTTGTAGAGGAACCTATAGTTCAACCACCCGGGTCAGCTAATCCTCCATTCAGGATAAACCTTAAACGACCTAGGGTAGCTCAACAAGCTCAACCCGTGAGGATCAGGGAACATAGTTCACTTAGGATTAAACCAACCCTTTCCACAACACCTGAGAGCAGTGACACCGATTCATCAGCAACTGAGTCATCTCCCGAATTACCGAAGAAGAGGACACGTTATATCCCAGATGAGATGATTCAGACTCCGCCAACCAAATGTATAACAAGATCCAGGACTTCGACACCGATCGTCCACCAAACAGTTACTCAAACCATTGGTGATACGGACCAAGACATAGAACCTATTAGGTCACCATCACCCATCTCCGTATCAGATCCAATAATAACAGTAAGCCCTACACTAAATGAAGTGCAAGCTTTAGTAGGCAAGAGAGCTGAAAGCATGGATGGTAAAAATACCAATCAGCCCATCCAATCTAATCAGGATTTAACAATAAATCCTACCCAGCAAGATGCTTCGGCATCTGAGGAAGTAAAGTCTTCCTCTGCAGTAAAGTCTGCAATGACTTAATTGATTGAGGAAACTCAATCATTGAATTCTAGAAAGGCCGAAGGGGAGCCAAAAAATCTTGAAAAGGCACCCTACGTATCAGCTAGAAATCTTCTTGTGCCTCAATGTACAACAGGGTCTGGAGGTCCGGCTTATCTTGATGAGGGAGATATGCCGCGTCCCATGGAAACGAATCAACTTGACAATCCTTCGGGATGTTTATCAGACTTCCAGCAGACTGATCCTTTGGTTCAAGAAATTGATCCATTGGTTCAAACCACTTCTCTTTCGGATTCTGAATCTCAGGGTCTGGAGGATGAGTCTTTAACTGAAAGAGATGTGCCACCTCATGTTATATCAATGATTTCAGGAGTTGGAGATAGCGATATCTCTGCGAGAGCTAAACCGACGGGTAGTTCTGCTATTCTGTCAGAGTCCCATGAGACTAAAGTCATAGAGGCGGGTGATTCGAAAGAATCTTCGCCGGCGACAACTCTAGTTGTTTCCAACCTCCATCAGAAAGGGATATCATGAATCTGACTAGTAGTATGTACAACCCTGAAATGTGCCGTTCATATTGATTATAAACGTTCCATATTAATTGATTTCGTTGCGAGGTTTTGACCTCTATATGAGACATTTTTCAAAGACTGCATTCGATTTTAAAACAAACCATAACCTTTAAAATATTACGACGATTATTAAAAATAATCTGAAATATAGCGTTTTCACACGACCATTACATAATGGTTTACAATAATATTACACATCAATATATGTCTTTGAATGCAGTTTTTAAACAATATTATACAAGCATGCTGACTCCAACTCTTGTCCATAAATTAGCATGCAACGGCGGAAGCTCTTAATAATCACCTGAGAATAAACATGCTTTAAAACGTCAACAAAAATGTTGGTGAGTTATAGGTTTAGCCTATATATTTATCAAATCGTAATAATAGACCACAAGATTTTCATTTCCATTTCTCAATAACATGTAAACTGCATAAAAATCATTCATATGATGAACACCTGGTAACCGACCTTAACAGGATACATATAGAATATCCCCATCATTCCAGGACTCTCATCGGACATGATAAATCGAAGTACTAAAGCATCCGTAACTCGGATGAGGCTTGTTGGGCCAAATAGATCTATCTTTAGGATTCGCGTCAATTGGTGGCAATTATAATAAACACCAATTCTTAGGCTACCAAGCTAAAAAGGGCATATTCAGTTCGATAATTCAACATAGAATGTAATTTTTGATTACTTGTGTCTATTTCGTAAAACATTTATAAAACTGCATTTATTCTCATCCCAAAAATAATAGATTTTTAAAAGTGGGACTATAACTCACTTTCACAGATTTTTACTTCGTCGGAAATTAAGACTTGGCCACGGATTGATTATCGAACCTATAACAAATATACAGATATATATATCAAAGTATGATCGAAATATATTCACAACATTTTTCATTACGTTTTAATGAATTAAGTTTGTTAAGTTAGCAGTCCAACGTTAGTAATCTACAACTAGTTGTCCACAGTTAGATGTACAGAAATAAATCAATATAAATTATCTCGAAACAATCCACGACCCAGTGTATACAAGTCTCAGGCTAGATCACAACTCAAAGTATATATATTATTTTGGAATCAACCTCAACCCTGTATAGCTAACTCAAGCATTACTGCATATAGAGTGTCTATGGTTGTTCCCAAATAATATATATAGATGGGTCGATATGATATGTTAAAACATTGTATACGTGTCTATGGTATCCTAAGATTACATAATATATGTTAGAATAAATGTATAATACAATATAAATTAGTTAAGTTATGATTTGTATAGATTTGTTACAAATTTCACGTTGCTACAACAAGTAAAATTATCCAATCTTGTTTTACCCATAACTTCTTCGTTTTAAATCCGTTTTGAGTTATTCAAGTTGCTATGGTTTCATAATGAACTGAAATTTATGAAACTAAACTGAAAAAGTATAAGTTTATAGTCAGAAATACAGGTTACAAGTCAATTTTTTAAGAGGTAGTCATTTTAGTCGAAAAATGACGTCTTGATGACCATTTTGAAAAAACATACTTCCACTTTGAGTTTAATCATGATTTTTGAATATAGTTTCACGTTCATAATAAAAATTATTTTCTCAAAAGAACAACTTTTAAAACAAAGTTTATCATAGTTTTTAATTATCAAACCCAAAACAGCCCCCGGTTTCACTACGACGGTGTATGTCCGATTTTACGGTGTTCTTTTTGTTTTCATGTTTTAAATCATTAAGTTAGCATATCATATAGATATAGAACATGTGTTTAGTTGATTTTAAAAGTTAAGTTAGAAGGATTAACTTTGTTTGCAAACAAGTTTAGAATTAACTAAACTATGTTCTAGTGATTACAAGTTTAAATCTTCGAATAAGATAGTTATATATATATATATATATATATATATATATATATATATATATATATGAATCGAATGATGTTATGAACATGTGTTTAGTTGATTTTAAAAGTTAAGTTAGAAGGATTAACTTTGTTTGCAAACAAGTTTAGAATTAACTAAACTATGTTCTAGTGATTACAAGTTTAAATCTTCGAATAAGATAGTTATATATATATATATATATATATATATATATATATATATATATATATATATATATATATATATATATGAATCGAATGATGTTATGAACATCATTACTACCTCAAGTTTAGTAGGTAAACCTACTGGAAGTGACAAGAAATGATCTAGCTTCAAAGGATCTTGGATGGCTTGAAAGTTCTTGAAGTAGAATCATGACGAAAACAAGTTCAAGTAAGATTTTTACTCGAATTAAGATAGTTTATAGTTATAGAAATTGAATCAAAGTTTGAATATGAGTATTACCTTGAATTAGAAAGATAACCTACTATAAGTAACAAAGGTTTCTTGATCTTAGATGATTACTTAGAATGGATTAGAAAGCTTGGTAGCAGACTTGCAAACTTGAAAGTATTCTTGATTTTATGAAACTAGAACTTATAGAATTTATGAAGAACACTTAGAACTTGAAGATAGAACTTGAGAGAGATTAATTAGATGAAGAAAATTGCAGAATGAAAGTATTTGTATGTATTTTTGGTCGTTGGTATATGGATTAGATATAAAGGATGTGTAAGTTTGTTTTCTTGTAAATAATTCATTAATGATTTATAATACTTTTGTAATTTTGTGAGATATTTCATGCTAGTTGCCAAATGATGGTTCCCACATGTGTTGGTGACTCACAAGGGCTGCTAAGAGCTGAATTATTATGTGTATATACCAATAGTATATACGTCTAAGAGATGGGTATTATACGAGTACGAATACGGGTGCATACGAGTAGAATTGTTGATGAAAATGAATGAGAATGCAATTGTAAGCATTTTTGTTAAATAGAAGTACTTTGATATGTGTCTTGAAGTCTTTCAAAAGTGTACTAATACATCTTAATATACTACATGTATATATACATTTTAACTGAGTCATTAAGTCATCGTTAGTCGTTACATGTAAGTGTTGTTTTGAAACCTTTAAGTTAACGATCTCATTTAATGTTGTTAACCCATTGTTTATTATATCTAATTAGATGTTAAATTATTACAGTATCATGATATTATGATGTATGAATATATCTTAATATGATATATACATTAAAGTGTCGTTACAACGATAATCGTTACATAAATGTCTCGTTTTGAAATCCTTAAGTTAGTAGTCTTGTTTTACATATGTAGTTTATTGTTAACATAATTAATGATATAAATAATTATCATTTTATCATGTTAAATATAGTGTAACAATATCTTCATATGATACATATGTACTTAGTAAGACGTTTTCATAACGATAATCGTTATATATATATATCGTTTTGAGTTTCTTAATTCAATAGTCTCATTTTATCTATATAACTCATTGTTAATATACCTAGTGAGATACTTGCTTATCATAATATCATGTTAACAATATATATATATATATATATATATATATATATATATATATATATATATATATATATATATATATATATATATATATATATATATAACATCATATAATTTTTACAAGTTTTAACGTTCGTGAATCGCCGGTCAACTTGGGTGGTCAATTGTCTATATGAAACCTATTTCAATTATTCAAGTCTTAACAAGTTTGATTGCTTAACATGTTGGAAACATTTAATCATGTAAATTATCAATTTCATTTAATATATATATATAAATATGGAAAAGTTCGGGTCACTACAAGCCCTACATATAAGAATAATACCGCACGTTTATCCTTACCAGCCCTCACAGCAACTCAAACATTTTCACCGACATCACCTTCAACAGTTGCTGCTGATGCTGATGCTGTTCATGGTTACACTTTGTTTCACCAACTGGGTCACCTTCTGGTGTTTCAAACAAATCTGGATTTAAATATCTCTCTGACAACGAGGTGGAGGAGCTATATCTTGCTGAATTTGCTAAACGAACTGATCTTGATGACGTTCGTGATACTATGATGATTTATCTTGAGCAAGCAAGAGTAGTTTATCCTTTATCTCTATGTAAGTCACCTGGACCAATTCATATGCCTGATCATCATGATTTCGATCCCGATAATCATCATGAGGGGGAGAATAGACATGGTTATGGGTCCAGTGGTTTTCAACTATCAACTTATGAAACTGGTTCTTCTAGCCAACATTGAGATCACGATGTAGTTGAAATATCTGATTCTGAAATTGATGAAATTGAGGAGATTTAATGTGACAGTTTTCTAGATGAATCGGAAGTTCAGAGAGAAGGTGACTCAGGGATGTTAATGATTATGGATTCAGCTGATCAAACAGAGAATAAGTCAGCTCCAGAGGACAATCGTAATTTTGATAATATTGAAAATATTTTGAGGGGGTCTAGTGTCTCTAATGAGTTTAGTGAACATCAATTTGTCAATATGACATCTCCAACCGATGAATTTGGGATACACTTTGATAAGGAGATTTTCTCAAATGGCAAAGAAGATACTACGACTGCTCCTGATCTTAATATTCCATTTTAAACTACAAAAATTTTTCTTGAGCGTGATGCTGACTATGAACTCGATGAGGATAAAGAGAAGTTGATTCTTCATTCACCATTCATAGAACAACAAGCTTATAAAATTTATGGTGATTCTGATCTCGTCCTTGCTGCCTCAATGAGTGTTATGGGTGCATGGAAATATCATAAGAAACTGGAATATCTCAAAGTTTATCTGAATGTTCGCGAAAAATTTAAATTGAAGAATGATGAGAAACTTCATTAATAGCGGAATTCAGAAATCAAAAGCATCAACAAGATTTTGATGATTAACAAGGTTGGAGTGAATATGCCACTATTTTATGTGACAAGAATGGATGATGAGGATTATCAGTTCTCAGATGCGGATCTTGATAGATTAAAGATGGATGACATTATCTACATCTACAATTACTTGATAAACTTGAATGAATCTACGACAATATATCATGCTACTGTGATGAAGGTGGTCTACAGATTTATTCTTGACTCAATGAGATGGATATCTGTTCACGACTTTCAAATGGGGATGGAATCTGGACACAAAAAGCTCGGAATCAAACCGCCAAATCAAGTGATTGAGGAGCTAGGATATATGTCCTTACTTAAAGTAAGTGACTGTCCATATGGGTTTGTGTTTGTCAATTCTCACTACAAAAAGATCTTTATCAGAGTTTCAGACTTCATAAGATACTCAGACGGAACGTTGATGTATGCTTTCAAATATTTGAGATGGACACTGATCAACAAATGCTATTCAACTGAAGATAATGAGATTGTCAAATATATTCTCACAAGATTAGAAGAGTCGTCTCAAAACAAGAGTGTACATAAGAAGATATGAGAGTCTCAAAGAATTCAAATCCAAAGTTCAGTTTAGAGGAACAAGGTTCCTTTAGATATCTCAATAGGATTACATTTGTAATTTTCACATTTAACACTAAGGGGAGATTGTTAGGACCCCAAAGTATGTATAGTGTTAATGTGAAATAAGTTTAAATGAAGGTTCCTTAGAAGAGATCTATATAAGGAACCTAAGTAGTCCTAATTAGATAACTATTGCATTGTAACTGAGTTCTAGAAGCTGCGGAATGTAATTTTACCGATTCTCTCTAATACCGAATCTGTTCTTCAGTTACCGAGTCTTACTCTAACTCATCACATCTTCTAATCTCACCATGATTTGACCTATCAACCTTTATCGAATCGGGTACAACAAGCACAAGTTGAACCAGCTGCGGTTCCAACCCAAGAGGTTAGAGAAGAACCTATTAGCCAACATGGACCAACTGAACCTTATCCTATGGAAAACCTCAAAAGACTTAGGGCAACTAGATCATCACAACCCATGAGGATCAGTGAGCCTAGTCAAACTATGGTTACACCTACCATATCGACACCTGAGGGTAGTGGAAACGATACATCAGAAACTGAATCCACTCCTGAACCAACAAAGAAGAAGATGTGTTACAAACCTGAAGAGATCTAGGACTTCGACTCCTATCATTCAGAACCTAACTGACACTGTTGTTGAAATAGACCAAGACCTAGAAACTTCTAGAACACCCTCACCGATCTCTATATCACATCCAACAATAACAGTAAGCCCTAAGCTAAATGAGGTGCAAGCTTCGGTAGATAAGAGATCTAAATTAAAGGATGGTAAAAAGGCCAATATGCGTATCCACCCTAAGCAGGACATAAGAATAAATCTTACTAAAAAAGATGTTTCTACATCTTCGAAGGAAGTAAAGTCTTCCTACGAAGTAAAGTCTTCGCAGACTCAATCGATTGAGGAAACAGTCATTGAAGTCCAGAACAGAAGAAGGGGAACCGAAAAATCTTGAACAGGCATCCTACGTATCGGCAGGAAGTCCTCCCAATATACTTCATCCAAAAGATGTTGTAGAACCTCAACATACAACAGGGCCTGGAGGTCCAATTTATCTTGATGAGGGAGATCTGTCGATGATATGGCCAAAACGGATGGTTTTATTTGTGCGGTGTCGTTAGGTCGCAATACGTCAGAATCAGCTACCAAAAGAGAGTAACGGTTTTATTATTTATATTTAGCTAGGGTTTCCTAGATATAACTCACCTACTTGTCTTCCTTTTAAGGAGTAAGTGGTAAATATAACTCAAGTTCGTATTTTTGTATGTTTGCTCAGTAACATAGGACAAAAGTGCCTAAATAGTTAACCCTAGTTGACAAGTTATGATAGATTAAGATTAACTACTAATACTATAACTATAAAGATAAAGACGGATAGGTATGAAGAATAGAATCCCGGTGGTAAATTATCACAAGAGTTTAACTTTCTAGAATAAACACTAAACCTCAATCAGCTGGGCTATGAACGTAACTGATTTGTCACTAAGAGTTTAGGCTTTGAAGATTCTGGCTAAGACAGATATCCCTACTCCTAACATTAACCTTAGAGGTTTTAAACGACCTTATGGATAGAATCTCAGGTACATGAACAAAGTGGTATATCCCTAAAGGAAAGTCTCAGCTTTTCTTAATCCTAGTTGGTCTAACTAAAGCAATATTCCACCACTTAATACTAAGTTATGCCTTAACATCAAAAGATGTGCAATCTAAGATATTCTAAGGTACTGCTAATTGGATTAGAAGTCTCTCCTTTGAGATCACTTACTCAATTCCGGATCATCTTACAACGTCTCAAGAACGTCGCTTCTGACGCGAATCATGCTTCTAAGCAAGCCAGTATTTACTGAACTCTATATTGCCTACTCTAATCATAACCTAAATAGGCAGCTCTTCTTTACCGAATAAATGGTTATTCGTACGTAGGTACTATATCCCTATTATGACGTTAATCACACATAACTACATACCTTGTATCCTAGGGTTGATCAAGTCCTAATAATAGGTTATAGCTACGTGAATATGCGGAAAGGGTGATCCATAAATTAAACCTCTAAATCGTCAAGGTTTCAGCATAACAATAGCATAAGTTTCAGATAAAGTATTCAACACATAATAAACATTTGCAACGGATAGATAAGCATGCAAGATGAAAGCAACTTAAGATAACAAGATAACTTTATTAGATTAAGGAAAGCGTTCATCCTTTACAGACGAGATCCGGGCCATTACAAGTGCGGACATCCTCTAGACCGTTCCTATTACAATCTTCGGCGTTCGCCTCCGGGTACTTAATTTCCCACTCGAAGGTGAGAAGGCCTTGAATGCTCTAGTGAGAGAAAGTGTATTGTAGTGAGAGAGTGAGGTGAAGTGTGTTGAAAATGAATGACAAAAAGCCTTTAAATAGAGGTGAAAATGGCCTACAAATGGCTGGCAGGCCATTTGGTAAGCCGTTTGGCAGGCCGTTTGGCAGGCCAGCCCGTTTGAAATGCCCATTTACCTTGGACGTGTGGCAGGCCATTAGCCATAGTGGCAAGCCGTTTGGCAGCCCGTTTGGCTTGCTGATTTGCGAGATTGTAACTTGTCTTTCACCATTTTTGCTCTAGAATCTTCGTTTTAGCTCTTATTCGCTTGATTCTTTTTGCATCATCTTTGTAATTACTTTATCTACAAATCTGATCGAAAGCGATTATTTTGCCGACTAAGTTTTGAACTTTAAGATTTTAGGACTCCATATCAGGGGTAAAAACGTGACTTTTTAGCGGATATCATATATCCCACACTTAGACTTTGCTTGTCCTCAAGCAAACCTTCGAGCTTATATCACCGAAGACTTTTATTTGTAGTGATCAAGCGGTCTTAGTTTCACAAGACGCAGGAGCAAAAACTTGGTTTTATTCTTTTTGTTATTCCCGAACCTTTTTTCCGCAAGCATGAGAGGAGGTTACATAACTGAGGCTATCTCACTCGGGTCACTCAATTCAATAACGTGTTTCGGGTGTCCTATAGTTCTAAGAAATGAAATCGCTTTTAGCCAGTCATGTTCACATTCTTCGTCATAGGCTTGATCTAGACTCAAATCTCCATCACTTATTTGGAGGTTTTGGGATGTGAAGGGTTTGATAGATAGGAGTTCTGTAAAAGATCAATTTTGGTGATCCTTTCAGCTATTTGTCGGGAATTTCTGGACGAGCATCCTTCTTTTTGACTGTCATGAGTTCTTTTCTCGAATCTTTCTGGTTCTGCTCCTTTTCTCAGAACCTTTATTCAACAATTTTTTTTTGGCAAGCATCTTTTGCTTTTCTCTTCGAGGTCTCCTTTTTATTGGCGGTCTCTTTGGTATTTGGCGTGGATGCTCGCATTTTCAAGTTGCATCTTTTTAGATGATTTTCTGCGATTTATGAATCGTTGGGATTTTATTTGTTTATTTATGAATGAAACGAGTAGGTAGTGATGGATTTGTGGTGGCTTGGAGTGAAAATGGAAATGAAGGTATTTTGATGGGGGTGTTTTTTCTTCACGAATAGCTGAGGTTTCTAACTTAGTAGTTCTCGTCAAAAGGTGTGATTCCGAAATGTAGATCAAGAGCAAGTTCTGATTCAGAGATGCTAATATCGACGCGCTCAACGGAAATATAGTGAAGCACTAAAAATGAGTGCTTATTAAGCCTTATTTGGGGGTACCTCACAACAATTATAATAGGTCGAATTGCGCCTTTCGTTATGTAATGCTATTTTGGAAAATTTGGTTTGGTTTTCGCAAAAAGTTTTGACTTTGTTTTACTCTTTTTGTCTATTTTTTAACGAAAACTTTTTGATCATTTATAGAATTTTGTAATCCTTGTTGTTTTATAGCTCAAAAGTTTTAAATTTTGCGAAAAAATTTGCTTATAAACACTTGAGGATTTTACGAGAATCGTTAGGTGCAATATTTGCTATCCCACACTTAAAAATAACATTGTCCTCAATGTTAAGGATATGGCGTATCCCACACTTAGGTTTTGAAAGAGGCATTTTGTTATTAAAAGTTTATTGTTGGTGGGGTTGCTAATCCCACACTTATTGTTTAAAGTGGTATAGTGTTTTGCATACATTCTATTGAAAAAGTAGTGAAGATGTAGTACTCCCATATGTTGCAAGGCGTGTAATGGATGGTTTTCCGATTATGGTTTCTTCTATTCTCGTGCTAGCACCATCCTTGCTCCAAGTTGTGCTCCTATCTTGTTTGGTCTCTATCGTCGTTTGTTTGTGACATTTTATTCATGCAATTTATTCTAATTATCATACAAACTTAAAAACATAAAAGTAGTTATGCCCAAAATTGGGCGTACAAGCATACATAATAATGTAATAATGTAATAATGTGTCATAAGATCACAAGCAATTATAAAATATAGCAGAGATAGGGAAAGTCAGGGCTGATCTGGATGGTGGGGGAGAGTAAATACGATCGTGCGGGGCCTCGTTGGGTTTCTTAAAGCTGATTGCCCCTCATCGGTCATCCCCTCATCGGTAGTGACCTGTCGTGCTAACTCTGATGTGTTCATGCCCGAAGATACCCTGAACTAGACCTCATCTGATCGTGCGATCAGTCCAGTGAGTGATGAGGTGCTCGTGTGAATCATAGGCCCTGTACGCTAACCCTGCCCTTCTTATAGATCTCTTCCCCAATTCGGTTTCATACCCATTCCACACATACCTTGTGTAACATCCTCAGCCATATACTGACTCGCAGCCTGGTCCCACGTACTGATCTGAACATCAGCGGATGTATCTCTGTGGGTGCTGACGCGGGTTGTACCAAAAATACTGGTAGCTAAATCCTCAGCCACTGTCCTCTGTTCCCTTAGAGGAGATTGAATGACTGTGTGCTGGGTGTAATGATACTGAGGCGGAGGGGATGGAGGATGTGGATACTGATGGCTAGGCCCTGCACTTCTGGGGTCTCTGTGGGCGAACATCAATGGATACTCGTGAGGATGTGGGGAACGTTAAGCTGCCTGCCCGCGTAGTGTGTGAAATGATCTAGATTCTGAAAAATAGCAGCCTCAGCGAACCACCTCTCCCGTCCAGGAAAATCCCCCATATAGTAATGGTAAGGCTCAAATCGTGGCCGATCTCCCTAGTCTACTGACGAGTGTCTGCGGGTGTCAGTGGGCCTTCCCTGCATGGTGGGATCATCCTCATCCCTTGGTTCCTGTGAACCTCGCCATCTCCTACCATCCCTAGTCCGCGTATCAGGCCTAAATCCCCTAACTCTCACCTAGGTACTGTTCGATCGTCCGAGTCTGGAATTGCCGGATTAGTTGCAACTATCAACTGCTCATCCTCTATCCGAATGTACTGCCAAGTGTGCAGTAATCTATACCCTATCTCTTCTGACTCAGTTGCCCTTATATAACCAAATCTTTCGATACTACCCAAAACATGCATCCAGCGAAGGAGTTTGGTGACAACGGCTTCCAAACCTGGCACAACTGTTCTCGGGTCAATCTTTTCATTAGTAAATGCTTGAGCTAGGAGGTGTGCGACTTGCATATTTTGGTTCTGAATCATAGCGTGCATTAGGCACATATCATTAACGATGACAGCACTGCCATTTTGGGTTTTTGGGTGAAGAGTTTTGGCGATGAGGTGGTGGAGAATGCGATGAACGGGGTTAGTGAAATTTGAGACCTTTTTACTTGACCTCCAGGCTTCAATATCGGAGGTATAGGTTTGCCAGAAAGCTTGATGATCGATTGGGTTCAGGATGGTGTATCCTCTTTTAAACACTGATCGATTAACGTGAGATCTCTTGTACAGTTCTAGATGAATTGCGAACTGCGTGAGAGTCAGGTGATGCATTTGGTTCTGGTGGTGGAAATGGATGCATCGATGACTATTGTATTCTTCCTGGTCAACATTTGATTCGAATCTCCATGTTGCCAATAATTCTGCATACGGTTCCTGATACACCCGTTCATTGATTTCAAACAGCTTTGCCACGCACTGTTTGTTTTTTCGTGTGCCGTAAATCTCAAGATCTGTCTCAGCTCATCGGCCCACCCACACTGCTCCATTATCTCCCAGTTTATGTACTTGTTGGCACCCTTTTGTCTGTTTATCCAGTTTCTCATGAATGGTTCGTAATCCGCCGGGTTATCTTGCCCGTGGATGGAGTGGAGCAACTCGTACTCTTCTGGTAGATAATTAGCCATCTGCGAGAGTCAAATAATGTAGGTTATGTTCCAAAATAATAAGACTTATAATAACACTTAGAAATGAAAAATCCTTATATTTTTAGAAAAAAATCGAAATGAGGGCTTTAAAATGGCATTTTCCAAATCCATGTTATAGTCAATTATAGCCAAAATTACCGCAAATAATATATAATCTTACAACAAATCTATTTTTAGACAACATTCAGAGCGTACTCGTGATTGCAATAAATAAGGCTAAAAATAATAATTATAGCTAGTTAGTCGTAATAAGCAATTTTGATCAAAGTAAGATGATTTTTAAGCATTCAATGATTATAATGACCATTTTTAATTACCTTAAATATTTTTAAACATTAAACTATACCTATAACGTCTTCAAGTCAAGATTTAAGACCATTTTTATCAAAAAATATTCATTTTAACTAAAACGTACAAAATAAGAAAAATCAAAGACTATGCTCAAATTTCATTTGCAAGTCAATGATATCTTAATTTAGGCTAATTTTCATGTTATCCTAAGTTTCAAAAAACACTTTAATTATACGAAATATCTATAGCCTAAATTTGTATAATTTTATCAAAACTTCAATTTTCAACCAAACAATCCTAAATTGTTCCAAAACTAGTTTCTAAGCATACTAGATGAATCACTAAGCCTATATGAGCAAGCAAAACAACAAATTTCCAAAAATTTCACCAATTTCTAACCTAAAACTTAAACTAACGAATCGAAAGCTAAAAGTGAACCAAAATGCCTCAATCGAACCTATAAACTAACACATATCAATCACATTGTCTAACTAAGCATATAGGAAATCAAAATTGGGTATAAAACACAAATTTTATCAAAAGTAAAAAATTTGACTTCGTGTAAAAAATCGATTTTTAACCATGAAAGAGTACCTTTTATGTAAAATGGATGATGGAAACGTGTTTAAGAGGCAGGAGAGACTCGGATTAGTGCTTTGAATCGTTGAATTTAATCAAGATTTGAAGTGTGTGTGTGTTTTGTTCGGCAGCCGAAGGGAAGGGGAGGGAAGAAGAAAAGAAAAAGGAAAGAAAAAAGGAAGAAGGAGAAAGGAAAAGGAAAAAAATGGGCCCGTGTGGTGCACGGGCTTATTTACCCGACCTGACTCGCGAATTTTTATATTTTTATATTTTAAAAATTATCACTAAATTAATAAAGGATATAAAATTTTTCTTCGGATCTTAATCCGGTTATTTTTACTAGAAATTAAAAGAAAAAGACAAATGGACGGAGTTAAAATAAAATTTTTATTTTAACACAAATTACACAGGTTCCACAACTGAGTTCCAGAAATGACGAGGAAAGAAAGATAAATTTAACGCCTCTTTCACCATGTAGAGTAAATCAGCGGAGTGTACTGAAAATATTTCAAAATCACTTAGCATTTTTCGCTCACGCTTTTGTAAATCTCCGATGTCATCCATAAGTTTAACCAAAGCCCTTCTAACTTTTTTAATGTTTGAAATTCCATCCCTAGGTCCAGTATCTCGATAATTAAGTTCGAAAAGAAGTTTTGACACTGTGTCTTGAAATAAAAGATCTTCCGCGCAGTCAAGATCACCGATAGTAAATTTAAAGTTTTCAGATATTTCTCAAATAATCTTTTTTTTGCGGAGTTGTAAATGGAAATTTTGAAAAAGTGAGGACTTGCACGAGTTCAGAATATAATTTTTTTTTTTTTGCGAAGAAATTTGGATGTATTCTTTCCTCGGTTGAATCCGGAAAAACTTCGATTAATCGTTTGATGAGAAATGAAGCTGGATCAATGTAAAATAAATCTCGATCTCCATATTTCGAAATAGGTTTAGGTTTTTTGCTTTCAATCCAAAATTCTAGTTCAGAAATCATTGCGGCGACATAAAGGTTGATATGAATTTGAGAAAATTCTTTATCACTAATGTGAGGGAGAAAACTGAGGAATGACTCTAAATCAAATTTGAAGTCGATTTCTGCATCCCGATACTTGACAAAAATATCAACCCCACATTCTTTTAACAGTTTGTGAAGAGAACGAACTTGAGAACGCAGCTCTTTTAATAGATTTATTTGAAATGTTGAGAACGTGAAGTCTGAGGAATAGAGGTGCCTAATGAATTCTCTATAGATGTCTAACCTTCTGCTAGCATTTAACAGATTTTCAGTAAACGGAGCTTTTGACTTATCAATGTGTCGTTTCTCTTTTGGATTAAATTCAAACAAGTATAGATATTTGAAAATAGTTGGGTATTCTTCCCGTATTTCATCTTCCATAATGAGGAGTTCGTTAAGACTGAGCCTCCCTTTTGGATCGTGAAGAGGGTCGAATCCTGGTTCATTTGAGTAAAACTTATCCAAAAGCAATGAAATCTCTAAGTCGGATGAAGTTATCCGGCTTCTTGGACTACAAGGATCAAGAATTAATTTTTGATGAGATTCATCAGGGTTTAGATTTGTTTTGGTTATATAAAGAAAAATTTCTCCGGTTTCCGAAGTTGTGGGATAGCAACTGTCTTTCACACTTTCTTCGTAATCGGTTAAGTTTGAACTGGAATCTACATAAATTAATACCATAATTAATATTTTGTTTTTATAGTTTTAAAAAGGGTTTACTATAATGGCAACTAGGGATGGCAATGGCACCCGATCTGGTGGATATCCACCCGATCCACCCTAGCTTCGTGATGGATATGGATGAACTTAAATGGATATGGATACGGATATGGATGAACCTAAATGGATATGGATATGGACATGGATGAAAAGTTTTATCAATGGATATATCCATTACCACCCGAAATACATATACGAATACATTAATATAGATATATACTTACATATTTTCCATTACAAGTTCATTTAACGTTAAATTTACATTTTGTTTTTAACCCTATAACAAATTAACTATAATATATTACAATAAAACACGTGTATCTAACAAAATAAACTTACACATTTCATTTTTCATTTTTCATAATCTATGTTTTATAATAAGTTTAACAAATATTGTTATATCTTGGACAAAGATTACACATTCTTATGGATATATTTTAATTATATCATGTTATATTTTATTTTACTATAATACGTTTTTATTTTAATCGCATATTAGAAAATATTATAACATTTTTTTAATATCCATTGGATATCCATTAACCCGCTCAATCCATTGGATATGGATACGGATGGATGACCTGAAACTAAATAGATATAGATAGGGATATAGATATGGATGTGTAAAAACTAAATGGATGTGGATATGGATACGGCATCGCCCGATCCATATCCGATCCATTGCCATCCCTAATGGCAACTTTAAATCCGATATCGACAAACTCCCTGTTTGTTAAGCATGTGTGTTCCTGATATGGCCAAAACGGACGATTTTATTTGTGTGGTGTCGTTAGGTCGCAACACGTCAGAATTAGCTACCAAAAGAGAGTAACGGTTTTATCATTTATATTTAGCTGGGGCTTCCTAACTATAACTCACCTACTTGTCTTCCTTTTAACGAGTAAGTAGTAAATAAAACTCAGGTTCGTATTTTTGTATGTTTGCTCAATAATGTGGGACAAAAGTGCCTATATAGTTAACCCTAGTGACAAGAGGTGATAGATTAAGATTAACTAATAATATGCTAATTTAACTATAAAGATAAAGACGGATAGGTATGAAGAACAGAATCCTGATGGGGAACTATCACAAGAGTTTAACTTCCTAGAATAAACACTAACCCTCAATCAGCTGGGCTATGGACCTAACTGATTTGTCACTAAGAATTTAGGCTTTGAAGATTTTGGCTAAGACGGATATCCCTACTCCCAACGTTAACCTTAGAGGGTTTAAACGACCTTATAGATAGAATCCTAGGTACATGAACAAAGTGGTGTATCCCTAAAGGAAAGTCTTAGCTTTTCTTAATCCTAGTTGGTCTAACTAATGCAATATTCCACCACTTAATACTACACTATGCCTTAACATTAACAGATGTGCAATCTTAGGTATTCTAAGGTACTGATAATTGGATTAGAAGCCTCTCCTTTGCGATCACTTAATCAACCCTGGATCATCTTACAACATCTCTAGAACATTGCTTCTGACGCGAATCATGCTTCTGAGCAAGCATGTGTTCACTGAACTCTATATTGCCTACTTTAATCACAACCTAAATGGGCAGCTCTTCTTTGACGAATAAATGGTTATCTGTACGTAGGTACTATATTCCTATTATGATGTTAAGCACACATAACTACTTACCTTGTATCCTAGGGTTGATCAGGTCCTAATACTAGGTTATAGCCACGTGAATAAGTGGAAATGGTGATCCATAAATTAAACTTCTAAACCATCAAGGTTTCAGCATAACAATAGGATAAGTTTCAGATAAATTATTCAACATATAATAAACATTTGCAATGGATAGATAAGCATGCAAGATGAAAGCAACTTAAAATAACAAGATAACTTTATTAAAGTAAGAAAGCGTTCACCGTTTAAAGATGAGATCCGGACCATTACAAGTGCTGACATCTCCTAGACCGCTCCTATTACAATCTTTGACGTTTGCCTCCGGGTACTTAGTTTTCCGCTCGGAGGTGACAAGGGCTTGAAAGCTCTAGTGAAAGAAATTGTATTGTGGTGAGAGATTGAGGAGAGGTGTGTTGAAAATGGATGACAAAAAGCCTTTAAATAGAAGTGAAAATGGCCTGCAAACGGCTGGCAGGCCGTTTGGCAAGCCGTTTGGCAATCCGTTTAGTAAGGCCGTTTGGCAGGCCAGCCCGTTTGCTGTACATGTTTGCCTTGGGCGTGTCGCAGGCCGTTTGACATAGTACAAGCCATTTGGCAGCCCGTTTGGCTTGCTGACTTGCTAGATCGTAACTTGATTTCTTATCTTTCACTGTTTTCGCTCTGGAATCTTCGTTTTAGCTCCAATTCTCTTGATTCTTTTTGCATCATCTTTGTAATTAGTTTATCTATAGATTTAACCGAAAAAGCGATTATTTTTCCAACAAAGTTGTGAACTTTATGCTTTTGGGACTCAATATCAGCGGTAAAAACGTGACTTTTTAGGCGATATTAGTCGCGCCCCACGAAAACGAGTCAACCTGACATTCCTTCGAGAAATTTAACGTACACCCCCGATAAAATTTGCCGGCACTTAATAGTTTCCCGTTGGCCACTTCTATGGTATAAGTAGTATCTAGTGGGAGTGGTGAAGTGCTAAAAGAATGAGTCAAAGTCTTGGATACAAAACTCTTATCGGCACCCGAATCGAATAAACAAGAGACATACGAGTTGTTGAAAAGAAACGTACCCGTGACTAGTTCATTGTCATCTCAGGCTTCCTCGGTGTTGATGTTGAAAACTAAGCCGTGTGCATTGGGGTTAGCTTTCTTCTTTGGGCACGCATTCCTATAATGACCCAGTTGGCCACATTCAAAACAAAAGCCCGGTCTTGGTGCGTTGGGCCCCTTTTGAGCAACGGGAGCGGCGTTTATACAATTGTTGGCCACATGGCCACTCCTTTGACATTTGTTGCAAAATGGCTTGCCACATTCACCATAATGACGTTTGTGGCACTTGTTGCAAAATGGTTTATTCCCGACATAACCTTTCTTGTCGACGGAGGTGAAAGGCTTTTTGGTGAAGGTGTTGTTGTGGTAGTTGCTTGATGGAGTGGCTTCCCATTTTCTTTTGTTGCCACCCGATTTATCCTCGGCCTTAGGTGCCGGTACTACGACTTCATCCACCGTTTCAATCAATTTGCGGGCCATATTCAAAGCTTCTTGATGACTAGTGGGTTTGGATGACATTACCCCGTGTTTGATGCTCTTTGGAAGACCATCCATGTAAATTTCAACCCTTAAAGACTCGGGGTTCACAAGGTTTGGGCACATCAAGGCTAGTTAAGAAAATAGTTGATTATAGGCCTTGAGATCGTTTCCGACCGCTTTTAAAGTTCTTAGCTCTTGTTCGAGCCTTCGGGTTTCTTCGCGAGGGAAATATTTAATGATCATATTTTCCCTTAACTCGGCCCAAGAGAGGGTGTGAGCTTCATCGGTACCCACCGATTGTACATAGGTGTTCCACCACGTAAGAGCGACGCTGGCTAAAGTGTGAATGGAGTATTTGACCTTGTCTTGGTCCCGACAACCGCTTATGCTAAAGACGACTTCCGTTTGCTCAAACCATCGGGTGAACACAACCGGTCCCCCGGTTCCATCGTAAGTGTGAGGTTTGCACCACATGAAAGCTTTATAGGAGCATCCCTCGTTTGAGTTATCGGCTCCATTGTTGTTGTTGTTGTTGTGATTGTTGTTATTGTTATTGTTGTTGGATGAGTGACCGGCCATGGCCGCATCCACGGCGGTGGCTATCATGCGTTGAAGAGCTTGTTCGGGAGTTTCGTTGCGTGGTACACGACGAGGAGGCATTTTCTTTAAAACACAAGAATATCGTTGATTAGTATTCTCAATAATACTAACCGTGATATGGAATGAGGATAAAGAGAAAATTTTCCTTGACTCGCCTTAAATTCTTTATGTCATAATGTCGGATCATTCATATGAGTCACCGTAATATAATCTCGGAAATTATATTACCCTAATTCATATGTGCATTCGACATTATTTCACTAAGTCAAGGTGGCGTGTCAATCAAATTAAACAACGTGAGATTAAGATGGAATAAAAGTTAGATATGAATAGAAGAGTTCAAGTATAAATGCACAAGTAGTCAAGTAATTCCTACTTCAAGTCTATATGCCGGTTGTAGTCTAGACTCACTAATGTACCGTATGACTCAGGGTTGACACCAATGAACTCTAAATCCCAACAACCAACGCTCTGATACCATCTGTAGCGTCCCGTTACATGGTCACAAGTCTTTAATATAACGTTTGACCAAAAATATGTGGCATTCATTTCAATTATAAAGATGTTTCAAAGTTTATAAAGTAGTTGAGCGTCTAAACATGTTACAATGTTTTAAGTACAATTGAAACCTATGCGACACAAATTAAGTTAAGTCCAAAGATGCTCCACGTATGCATGTATACTCGACATCCAAGCAAGTATCAAAAATAATGTACGAAAGCATGTATCACCTAGCGTTCAAGGACCTGAGAAAACATATAGAAAACTGTCAACGAATAACGTTGGTGAAATCATAGGTGTAATAGTAACGTTGTTTTTGAACCACAAGATTTAATATAGTTGATTATCCAAATCGTTTGTATTCCAAAAGTATGTTCGCGAGCACCTAATTATCAAGACTTAACTGTTTTGTACCCTGTTACGTAGTGTTAGAACATACACTATACTCGAAAATATATGTCATCCGCTAACGGTAGCGAACCATCCGAATGAGGGCTCGTCAAGCCCAATGTGATCACATAACATAAGTTCACGTTTACACCCTGCAAGTGTAACTAATGAAAATTGAATTGAGGCTTTTTGTTCTAACTTGCTGTGGAATGTTTGTTTTCGTACTTGTGTTCAAAGCATAAAAGTATGATACGTATATGTTTCTCATCCCATAGTTTAAAAGTAAAAGTTGTTGAAAAGGTGGGACTATGATCTCACCTTGGTTGCACGGATAGTAAAATGTACTTCACAAAGTAACGTGTGCAAGCACGAATGCTAGTCTTGACCTATTCAATTAGGTTGTATCAATAACGGTAAACACAATGGGTCAAAGTTGTTCATGCAAGATACAAAGATAAAAGCACGTTGGAATGATTGCATAAGTATTTGGTTAAGTTTGGATAAAGGTCAACTTTGGTCAAGTCTAAGTCAACGAAAAAGTCAACACATTCGGGTCGGGTCCTGAACTATTTTTCTGAGGTTTTTAATCATATATAAGCATGTTAGAACAAGTTACATGTGAATCGGAGGTGCGTAGCATAGTTAGAATTAAATGGTAAACGGCCAACCAAATCAGAACCTGGTAGTTCATCTGGACGGCGTCCAGATTGGCTGGATGGCGTCCAGATGTGAAGGCCTGGACGGTGTCTAGATGGTTGGATGGCGTCCAAATCAGTATACAGATCCTGCTTACAGAATTTACACAAGTGAGCGAACCAAAACTCAAACAAACACAATTTATGATCCTCAAATAATCAAAACATGTATCTTATATCGTTGGAAAGGTATTTTGATGAGGAAAACAACTAAGCACATTTCATCAATCAATTCAACATTTTCAACAACCAAGATCGCATTAAATGCTCACCATTTATTACATTCAAGTTCATTAAATGCGTTTCTTGATTCGGTGATCCAATTTACACATATGATATGCCATTTCGAAGGTAATTAAACACACATTGCAACTAAACACTTATCAACAACATTTCATAGCATTTAATGCATCAAAGTTCATAATCAAGCCTATCAAAAACTAACCCAAATCACCAAAACAATAATCATGTTAATGAAGTTTCCTTAATCAACCTACACATCAAAATGAAGCTAGTGATGCTAGTAACACATTTAACACATGAACTTTTAACATTTAACAACATTTAAGCAACCAAATGACAAGATCAAAAACACCAAATTTCAAGTTCATGCTAGTTACTTAAAATAACAAGATCGAGCATATAAATCACATATTCATGTTAGACTTGAGCCATAGACACAAATTAACACTTTTATAAGTTAAAAGCATCAAGAACACAAAATCTAGTATTTTTAGAAAGTTACCCAAATGTAATGAAGTTGATATGGATTCGAAGAGGAAGTTACAAGGATTCCAAATATGCAATTTGTTTTGAAGAAGGCTTGCTTGATTTAAAATGGATGATGATTCTTTGATTGAGGGTTTGAGAGTAAAAAATGGAAGTGTTAGAAAGTGAGGAGGTGGTGAATGAGTGGAGGAGGAAGAGTTGACCACTTGACCTAGTCAAGACTTTGGTCACTTGGCAAGTTTAGTCCCTCAAGTTTAAGAGCGGGTGCGTTAATTACCTAAACGACATATTTTAAAACGTGTATTAACGGAAGATGTTATATAACGGACTTTAAGATAATTAAACGGAAGTAAACGGAAAAAAGCGGGATGTTACATAATTAGATAGCCATTTCATTATATTGAGTTTAAGAAGCTGTGGAATCTCATTTTTATCCTAATTTCTCTCTTACCGAATCTGTTACTGTTCATCTGACTCTTACTCTTTCTCTTAATTTTTCAATATTCAATCATGAGCTAACCTATCACCCGTCTTAAGGCTGTGCAAGATAGAAAAACATCTTATATAGATAAGCGAGGACCACCGATCGAGTTTCACAAAGGTGATATGGTGATGCTTATGGTGTTGCCATGAGAGGTTGTGATTTGGTTCCAAAAATTGGGAAAGCTTGCTCCACGGTTTATTGGACCTTTTAGAATTTTGGCGCGTGTTGATGAAGTTACTTATCGGTTAAAGTGACCCAAAGAACTTGCATGGATCCATAACATATTCCATGTTTCCTACCTTCGTAAGTGCCTCAAGGATGACTCGGCATGGGTTCCATTGGACGAAATTACTCTAAATGACAAATTGGAGTATGGGGAAGAACCGGTAGTGATCCTTGACGAGAAGCCAAGGAAATGCGAAATAAGAGGGTTAGGATCTATAAGGTGCAATGGTGAAATAAGGAGCTTACTTGGGAAATAGAAGAGTTTATGCTAAAGTATCTTCTCACGTTATACGCGGCTTGGATCGCGGGGAGGCGATCCGATCAAGTCAAGACCCAATCTTATTCTAGTTACTTACTAGCCCCATTTCACTCTTGTGGTAACTTGATTTTAATTGTGTAAATTCAGATTATAATTAGGGTTTAGGTTTGAAATGTGTTGTAAACCTCTTTTCTTGAGAAAATTGGGGTGTTTGGGTTGAGATTGGGTGTATGAACCCTAGTGTGGGAGGTTAGGGTTTGGATGACGAATTTTTGTAAGTTCAAGTCATGTATTGTTGTTAAATCATCAGGACACTTAGTTTGCTAGTGATACTTTAGTTAAGGGATTATTACTTGTGGGAAGTCAATTTTGGATTTAAACCCTAACATGGTTCAAAATGGGTTTTCGTGTTAAAATGGGTCAAGAAGTGCTTCAAGCACTTGAACTTAGGTTATATTTTGGTAAGTTTGGGTGGTAATCATTAGTCACTAGTGATTAGAGGTGTTGAGGTCTTGTTTGACCTAGTTGGGTGATTAAAATGCAATTTGGGTCAAAATTGCACTTGTGTGTTTTGGGTCAAGCTATTGGTGATGATATCGGCTAAAACGTCACGTTTTCACCCGGTATTAAGGCC
This sequence comes from Rutidosis leptorrhynchoides, assembly GCF_046630445.1. NCBI lineage: Eukaryota > Viridiplantae > Streptophyta > Magnoliopsida > Asterales > Asteraceae > Rutidosis > Rutidosis leptorrhynchoides. The sequence goes on along the minus strand of NC_092334.1, from coordinate 313,679,241 downwards.
CAAAAACAATAAAGTTCCAAACTTTATAGCTAAAATACCCGCTTCGTCAGCTAAAATTGAAGAACAAGTGATTACAAAGACGGTGCAAGAAGAATCAAGTAAATCAGAGCTAAAATGAAGATTCTAGAGCGAAAAGGGTGAAAGACAAGAAATCAAGTTACGATCCAGCAAATCAGCGCGCCAAACGACTTGCCAAACGGGCTGCCAAACGGCCTGCCTGGCTTGTAAAAGGCCTGCCACACGCCCAGATCAAACGGGCACATTAAACGGCCTGGACTGGCAAACGGCCCCTGCAAACAGCCTGCGAAACGGCTTGCCAAACGGCATGCCAGCCGTTTGCAGGTAAATTTCAAGTTTATTTAAAGGGTCTTTGTCATTCATTCTAACACACACTTCAATTCACTTCTTTCTCTCTCTTGTACAATATTAGTCATACTCTCAAGATCTTCGACTCCGTGCGGAAAACCTAGTACCTGGAGAAGAAAGCCGAAGATTGTATCAGGAGCGATCTGGAGTTTGAAGTAGTCACTTTTGTATTCAGAACTCGTTTAATCTACTGATATTTCTATCCTTTATCTTTATATAATGTCTTTCATTATTATCCTTTGTGATACTGTTGCCATGATTAGCGAGTAGTTATCTTTAGTGTATGTTATGATGTAGTCAGTTATAATGCCGAAATATGGCTTGTGTATGTTGTCAAAATGCTTTCCAATTATGCTTTGAACTCAATCGCTTTTCCAACTAATAGAACGTAGTTATTGGCTCCGTTATTTGGAAGTCGCGAACCCCGATTCAGAGTACACTATCTGTGTCACCCCTTGGTAAGAGAAGTCTATCGGATACAACATGAGTTTGACTAAGGCACACCAGTTGTAGTAGGTCCATCAAGCCTTAGACTCCGACTGAGGACTCTTTCATAGTGAACCATCTAACTAGACCCCTAGTACATTGTCGGTCCTAGACTATGCTAGTGTAGTCACCAAGCATATAAATTTCATACGTGCACGCTGAAGCACAACGGTTGTTGTAAGCTGTACCTCTACAAAGTAAGGCCACGATACACGGTTAGTGCTGACTAGTACACTTCACCATAATGCAATCTTGAGCATTGCACCCCGCCTGAGGGATTCTTGGTTAATTAAGGAACTGTCTATTCGAACGCATAAAGGATTGGACCGTTAGGATAACCGAACGTGTTCATGGAAGTCACTAGACTTAGCCATGGTGTTCTTTATGGTTAAACTCTTTTTAAGGGCCTAACTATCTTTTAAAACCAATCATTAATGAAAGCATCGAGGCACATCACGTCTCTCGGATATGGAAAACCATATATCCCATTATGCTTAAGAAAGTTTAGACCATTGTGGAATGTTAATACGTCACCCAACTGAGTCGCTCAATTGGATGAGCCGTCTGAACGTCTATGCCTGTAGTCAGACTGCACGGGCATCAGGGGTAAGGAACATTGCTGTCTATTCAGAATCTTCAAGCCTATCGCAATACCCAGTGACATGTCTTATGACAGGGGCGTTTAGGACTAGTGTAATGAATACAAAGTCACTGCCTATCCATGAGCCAGCATTCCATAATCTCGGCAAAGTAACTGACGAAGTCAAAGCATTCACTTGTTTTAGCCTTAGCTGAATTACAAATTTTATCGTATTTACTTTACTTTATCTTACAAATTAGAAAACCCAAAATTAGGTAATAAACCACTACTCATGCACCTTAGAATTATCTTAAATTTTAGATATAGGTTCGATTCTACTGATATCTCAAAAATATGACTCTAGGTCATACATCCCTTACTCATAATAACGAGTAGTAAGATTTAGGCCCCGCTAAATATAAATTTAAAACCATTACCCCTTGTTGGTGGTTGATTCTGACGTCTTGCAGCCTAACGACACCGCATAAACAAAACCATCCGTTTCGGCCATATCATTGTGGTAACAAAGTTTTTTTGGCGCCGCTGCCGGGGAACTGGTATCAGATAATACTGCTTCTATCAAACTCATTCACAAGCATTTAGTGGTGTCTAAGAAAGACAATTATACACGGACTTGTTTGTTGGATTTTCCGAACAGTCTCCAATTATATTTGAACCAAAAGGATCCTGCCTCTTCGTAGTCGGCCTGGCCACATGGTTTGTTGAATAGTTCTTGCAAAGCTATGTTATCAAAATACCAGGGAATCAGTAGCAAGAACCAAAAACATATCTCTAATTAAGAATAATTAGAATACCTTAGATTAAGATTACCTTAGATTACCTTAGAATACCTTAGATTAAGATTACTTTAAATTACCTTAGATTACCTTTGATTACTCTAGATTAAAGATTACTTTAGGTTAAATTAAGAACTTAGCTTATCTTCTTAAAATTTAAATCAAAAAGGCATACCCAGTGTGTTACCCAAACCCGATCTAGACCACAGCCGTTGTTTTTCGTACCTGGTCCAGACACAATAATCTCTAAAGCAAGCAAGGAAGCACGAATCAGAAAACAAATGGCGTTACATGTTACTTTACCAGAAAACACTAAACCCTCGATTGAAGGTAGAGGAGGACCGATCAGATTCCCAGAGATTCAAGGACACTCATTCGAGTTAAAATATCACATTATACAGCTCATCCAAAATGGCTGTCAATTCCATGGATTACCGAATGATGATCCAAATTCTCACCTTGATAAATTCATATCTCTTTCGAACTCCAATAAACAGCCAGGGGTACGACAAGATATAGTCTGGCTATACTTGTTCCCCTATTCTCTCAGTCATCATGCACAAACATGGTTTGAAGGATTGGAAAAAGATTCCATTACATCTTGGACGGAGATGGCTACTCAATTCCTAACCAAATATTTCCCTCCTTCTAAACAAACCAAACTCAAGAATGACATCATTAACTTTAAACAAAGTTTTGATGAATCTCTTTACACTACATGGGAGCGATTCAAAACCCTGCTAAAGAAATGCCCTAATCACCAGTTAGAACGGTCAGCCCAAATCTGCACCTTCTACAATGGTCTTACGGTAAATCATAGGATGACGATCGATGCTGCCGCTCAAGGAAATCTGATGAACCAACCGCAGACGAAGCATGGGAGTTGCTCGAGAACATGACTATGCATCATCATGACTGGAACAGTGGTGAAACAACTTCATCATCTGCACCACTCTCTGCACTTAATAATCAAATGGAGGCCATCAAAACTCTCACGGACAAGATGGAATCTCTTGCAAAACAACTCGGAGAATTGAAGACGCAGCCGCAGCAGGTTAACCAGGTCCATGCCTGTGTTAATTGTACCAAACCGCAACCCATTAAAGAATATCAAGTTGAGTACGAGAACCCTGATGGTTCAGTCTGTTATTTTCAATACCCAGCTCTTCAATCAAATCCCGGATTCAATCAACAACCTAGGGTTAACCACCAAAGAAATAACCAAACTTTTCGTTATCGTTACCCACCTTATCCACATCAACAATCTCAATTGACCTACGATCAACCACTTCCACTCACTGGTCCGCCAGCTGAGGAAAATTCCCCAACCACCCAGATTACAAAAGTAACCAACCTTACTCTCGGAGCTGATGATCAATTGACATAGTTCATCCAAGGACGACAACAGTTAAATCAAAGAACTGCATCTAGACATGACCAGACAGAGATACTAATGAGAAATCAATTGGTTCTGCTCAATAGTCTAGAAACGCAACTCTGACAGTTATTACAACGCCTTGAAACCCGACCACAAGGAAGGTTACCTAGTAATACTATCCAAAATCCCCACATAGAAGAAGCTAAGCAAATGGATTCCGTAATCCCAGAGGAAGAACCACGGAGAAGGTCAGCTAGGCTCAAGAACAAATCGACATATACTCAGAAGCTGTCCACTGCAACTCCAGTGCGTGTACCCTACCCAGGAAGGCTACAGGAGGAACCATCCAAGCTTGATTCCTTCAAACTCGATGGAAGATTCCTGGACACCATATCCAAAGTTCCCAACCAGAAGAAATATATCCGAAGGCTTCTCTCTACAAAGGAAAGGATACTAGATTCTAACAAAATTCCGCTAAGTGAAGAATGCTCAGCAGTACTCAGAAACTCTATACCACAGAAGCTAGGAGATACGGGCCAATTCATTTTCCCGTGTTCAATCTACCAATCTGGAACCATTCATACGCTAGCTGATTTAGGAGCAAGTATCAACCTAATCCCCTACTCTCTCTACAAGAGATTAGAGTTAGGAGACTTGTCACCAACTAAAATGACAATCTAACTTTCCGATCACATAATCCGATATCCTAAAGGCATAGTTGAGAATGTCTTGGTGAAATTCGATAAATTATTGTACCCTACAGATTTCATAGTGATGGACATTCAGGAAGACCTAAACACACCAATAGTGGTGATGATATCGGCTAAAAAGTCAAGTTTTCACCCCAGTATTAAGGCCCAAAAACAATAAAGTTCCAAACTTTATCACCAAAATACCCGCTTCGTCAGTTAAAATTGAAGAACAAGTGATTATGAATACGGTGCAAGAAGAATCAAGTAAATCGAAGCTAAAATGAAGATTCTAGAGCGAAAACAGTGAAAGACAAGAAATCAAGTTACAATCCAGCAAATCAGCAAGCCAAACGGCCGGCCTGGCTTGCAAATGGCCTACCACATGCCCAGATAAAACGGGCATGTTAAACAGCCTGGCCTGGCAAACGGCCCCTGCAAACGGCCTGCCAAACGGCTTGCCAAATGGCCTGCCAGCTGTTTGCAGGCAAATTTCAAGCTTATTTAAAGGGTCTTTATCATTCATTCCAACACATAATTTAATTCACTTCTTTCTCTCTCTTGTACAATATTAGTCATACTCTCAATGTCTTCGACTCCACAAGGGAAACCTAGTACCTGGAGAAGAACGCCGAATATTGTATTAGGAGCGGTCTGGAGTTTAAGTTGTCACTTTTATATTCAGAACTCGTTTAATCTACTCGTACTTCTATCCTTTGTCTTTATATAATGTCTTTCATTATGATGTAGTCAGGTATAATTCCAAAATATGGCTTGTGTATGTTATCAAAATTCTTTCCGATTATGCTTTGAACTCGATCGCTTTTCCAACGAATAGAACGTAGTTATTGGCTCTGTTATTGGGAAGTCACGAAGCCCGATTCAGAGTACACTATCTGTATCACCCCTTGGTAAGAGAAGTCTATCGGATACAACATGAGTTTGACTGAGGCACACCGGTTGTAGTAAGTCTACCGAGCCTTGAACTCTGACTGAGGACTCTTTCGTAGTGAAACATCTAACTAGACCCCTAATACATTGTCGGTCCTAGACCATGCTAGTGTAGTCACCAAGCATATAAACTTCATACGTGCACGCTGAAGTACAACGGTTATTGTAAGTTGTACCCTGCTAAGTAAGGCCATGGAACATGGTTAGTGCAGACTAATACACTTCACCATAACGCGGTCTCGAGCATTACATCCCGCTTGAGGGATTCTTGGTTAATTAAGGAACAGTTTGTCCGAACGCATAAAGGATTGAACCGTTAGGATAACCGAATGTGTTCATGGAAGTCACGAGACTTGGCCATGGTGTACTTTATGGTTGAACTCTTTTTAAGGGCCTAACTATCTTTTAAAACTAATCATTAACGAAAGCATCGAGGTACATCACGTCTCTTGAATATGGAAAACCATGTATCCCATTATGCTTAAGAAAGTTTATAACATTGTGGAATGTTAATACGTCACCCAACTGAGTCGCTCAATTGGATGAGCCGTCTGAACGTGTATACCTGTAGTCAGACTGCACGGGCGTCTGGGGTAAGGGACGTTGCTGTCTATTCAGAATCTTCAAGCCTATCGCATTACCCAGTGACATGTATTATGACAGGGGCGTTTAGGAGTAGTATAATGAATACAAGGTCACTGCCTATCCATAAGCCAGCATTCCATAATCTCAGTAAAGTAACTGATGAAGTCATAGCATGCACTTTTTTTAGCCTTATCTGAATTACAAATTTTATCGTATTTACTTTACTTTATCTTATAAATTAGAAAACCCAAAATTAGGTAATAAACCACTACTCCTGCCCCTTATAATTATCTTAAGTTTTAGATATAGGTTTGATTCTACTGATATCTCAAAAATACGACTCTAGGTCATACTTCCCTTGCTCATAATAAGGAGTAGTAAGATTTAGGCCCCGCTAAATATAAATTTAAAACCATTACCCCTTGTTGGCGGTTGATTCTGATGCCTTGCGGCCTAACAACACCGCATAAACAAAACCGTCCGTTTCGGCCATATCAAGTGTTTATAGCTTGGTGATTTGAATGCTAGGTGAATTGCTTTCGGATTTTTCGTGAAAGTCTAGCACGTGTATAGCTCATCTAAGAGATCAAGGTGAGAGGAATCAGTATGCATGTATGTATATGATTTACTTGCTTGTGTGTGATGTGGGTCTAAGTCGGGTGTACGATACCATAACGTGTTAGACATGGGATGATTGTTTAAAGTTCGAGAGTCAATACCTCATCATCATGTGTGTCAGTTGGCATGTGATATGGGTTTAAAGTTCGGGAGTTGATACCATATCATCATGTGTGCGGGAGTGAAATGTGGGTTTAAAGTTCCGATCTACGATACCACATTGAGCGTGACGAGTGGGTGTGGAATATCTCATTTTCCACTTTAGTTTACGTGTTCGATACCACTCATGGGTTAGTGAAAATCGTTTGTTCATATCACTAATGGTTGTTGTGAATAACCAATGATTCATTTGTGAGATCCATTCCCTTGTACTTATGGTTAACCATGAAGTGATGTTGTATATTGATGTGTTTAGCATGCTACTCAATTAATTGTGCTATTCTTGTTGCAGTGCTTATTACACATTGGTTTGTGTGGAATGTGGGTGGGTAAGTTGTATGCATATACGTATAATTATTCTTCTCACTAAGATTTCTTACCTTCTTTGTTTTATTCTTTTTATAGATTTAAGCGCTGCAAGGGATGAGGGTAAGGCCTTGGAGTAGCTATTGAATGGGATTTCTTTCGGTAGTTGTGACAACCCGTCCTTATCTCCCTGGACGAAGTCATCAACATTTGGTCCCATTGCGATGATCGACTCCAAGTAATGTCCTTAAAATGAGCAAATGCACAGCGGAAGACTTAATTCGTACCTGAGAATAAACATGCTTAAAAGTGTCAACCAAAAGGTTGGTGAGTTCATAGGTTTATCGTAACAATTATTTCAATATGTTAATAGACCACAAGATTTCATAATCATAAACATAATACACTCGCAAGTGTATGTAAAGCATTCTAAGTGGTTGAGCACTTGGTAACCATACTTAACTATTAATCAACGTCGCATATTCCCTTTATTATGAAATCTCACTACACCGTAGCAAGTATAGCCTACAAAACGAAGTACTGTGCAACCGTTGAATACTGGTCGTCCAGTCCGGTTGGGGTTGTCAGGCCCGATAGATCTATCAACAGGATTCGCGTTTACAATACCACATGTAAATAGTAGTTACCAAGCTACAGGGAAGTATGCCAGTGGTACAACTCAACGTAGAATATATTTTTAAGTACTTGTGTCTATTTCGTAAACATTTATAAAAACAGCGCATGTATTCTCAGCCCAAAAATATATATTGCAAAAGCAATTAAAAAGGGAACAAATGAAACTCACCTAATGTATTTTGTAGTAAAAATACATATGACTATATTGAACAATGCAGGGTTGGCCTCGGATTCACGAACCTATTATTCAACAATGTATATTAATACATGTAATGGTAATCGAACAAATATATATATTTTTAGTGATTTTTATTTGTCATTTTATATCATGTGTTTTATTAATAGTTTAATTAGATATATTTATCTTTATCTAGAAAATTAACATTTGTTACAAAAGTATTAATATGGTTAGGTTTTATATCATAAATATATTTTATATTGAAAATCTTCATTTGATATATTAATAGTACTAATAATAATGATAAAAATAATACTAGTTATGAAAAAAAATTATGGTAATTCTAATAATTATGATAATTTTAATATTAATGATAAAGATGGTATTAATAATAATAATGTTTGTAATAATAATACGAATAACGTTTATTGAAAATACTAATAATTATGATATAATTTTGTTAATAATAATAAGTAATCTAATAATAATAATAATAATAATAATAATAATAATAATAATAATAATAATATTAATAATATTAATGATACTACTAATAATAAAAGTTATACCTAGTCCATTAAGATATAAAAGAGCCCAAGTAAACTAGCCCATGTGTGTTTTAAATTGGATTCCACAAGGCAGCCCATGTACTCTATCTTTCGCAATAACCCAGCCAGCTTTTAAATAAAAAAATACATATGCAGTCACGCCTAGTTTCGTACCCGCGACCTTTAGTTTAAACACAAACCCTCAAACCGTTGTACTGCCATCATCTTTCTGAAACAACCCTTCACTTAATTTCTTTTAACCCATTTTTGTTTATCTTCTTTTCTCTACTTAGCCAAAACCCATTTAACATTTTCGTTATCATAATATCATGATTATCTTCGTCATTCATCATCAACCCGATTCTTCCTCATTTAAACCGAATCATTTAAGCATCTTAATTAACATCTAATTAATTGTGTGTGGTTGTGTAGTTGTCGAGTAGAACACAGGGGATAGAATAGAAGGATTGCAAACTCGAGGCCCAATATTAAAACTGAAACATTGTGACCCAAAAACGAATCGATCCCTAAGGCAACTAAAAAGTTTACGGACCAAATAGAAATCCCATTTATAAACTATTACGGCCCAGCAGAAAATAGTAACTTGGCCTAATTCAGTTTGTTAAATGAATAAAGAAGTTGTTTCAAATAATTCGACCAACCATAAAATATATATACAGCTCCAGAAACATTTTTTTTTTTTTTTAAAAAACACCTGTGGCCCTACAACAAACCGATTTTTATGTTCTTTGCAAGCAAGTGGGGGTAACTTTGTTCAAGGGTGTCGGCCAATTAAGAAAAAAAAATAAACTCTGTAACCGTCCCACTTATGCTCACCTTCATCATCTTTATTTGTTATCACCATTAATTACCAAGGGTGTATTGAGGACTGCAGCAACTGCACAATTGAGTTTATTTGATGATGGTTTAAGGCAGTTTAAAACAGGAAGACAAACGCCATCCGTAGGGGTTTGATGGGGCTTCACGAAAAGAAAAAAAAATATAGAACTTGCAGGTTTAACTATTGTTTCATTGGTGATTGTCAATGGTACATGGTGGTGTTTTGGCTGGGACTGACCGAAACGTAGATATTAAAACAGCTGTGATTTATAAGAGTTGAGTTTGTTGATCGTTGGAGTTCAGAAATCACGAAAAGAAGTAGTTTTGTGAGTTTGTTGCAATGGGAAACAACATATTATTAGTAGCATAACGGTGTTGGTTGTGGTGGTGCATGTTGGGTTTTATGGCAGAGAAGTAGTAAGAAGGAGGTTAGTGGCGATGGTGGTCATGGTGGAACCATGGTGGCGGGTTATAATGGTTTCAATAAGAGAAAGAGAGAGAAGAAGAGAGAGGAGGAAGGAAGGTTAATCGGTGATGAAGTGGCGGGTGAGGGTGGTTCATGGTGTAATCAAAGTGGTGATCTCGGTGGTGGTTTGTTAATGGAGGTTGATTGTAAGTTGGCCGATGGTGGTGTAATGGTAGAATGAAAGGCAAGGTGATGATGGTTTGAATATTTATACCCACATATATGTATAGATATATAAGATGGTTCATGGTGGTTATAGGTGTGGATGGTGGCAGTAGGCAGCGGTATGGTTGCCGGGGAGGTTGGCGACTTACCAAAAAGAAACAAGGGGATATATAAGTACATCTATCTAATACTCATGTATGTATTTATATTGAATGAGTGAATGGTTAAAGTAAATAAACTGTGCACTTTCAATTCAATCATTAAAATAAAATCACGGACATAATAAAGTAATTCTCTGCCGACACCATATCATGGACTATTATCTCGTGTCCATTGCTAAACAGTTAACGTATAAAGTTGTTCTTAAAAATCCCAAATTTTTAGATTAAACATATTTAATTATTTCACTCATTACCTGTTTGAAACCTGGTAAAAAAGGTTCGAAAATTATTTATTTTCTGTTCCGATTTATATGTACGGAGTACTAATATTTAAACTTAAAAAGGTAAAAATACTTTTAACAAATCTAAAAGCTTCGTAATCGATTTACAGCTCAACTTTTATTTCAATCCGTCATAAACTTATATTAAATCTATATGAATGCTAACGAAATATCAACCGAGTATTACTGACGTTTACTAATTAAGCTCGAATTCATTAAATTTTAATATGTTCTCTTTCTATATATAAACAGTGTTAAATAACAAGTTTAACAACTAAAATAATATATTATATATTCCTAAACAAATAGATTATTTATATATTTACAAGTAATATTTATACACCTAATTATATATATATATATATATATATATATATATATATATATATATATATATATATATATATATATATATATATATATATATATATATTTATTTATATATTTATAATAATAGTTTTTATTATATCGCATAAAATTTTTACACATTTATTTCCAACAAATAAATCATATATTATTTCAAATAATATTTCAAATTATAATATTTAGATACATATGTATCTATTTACTAATAATTGCTCGTGAATCGTCGAGAATGGTCGAAAGTCAAACGAACATATAAAATAGTTCAAAATTTTTGTGACTCAACATTACAGACTTTGCTTATTGTGTTGAAACAATATAAAGATTAAGTTTAAATTTGATCGAAAATTTCCGGGTCGTGACAGTAGTTGTGTCGGATGATCATACTCTATTTTAGGTCATCAAAATGTATTTAGGTCAAAATGTACAATTGGTAAATTATGGGTCTTGAGTTACCCGGTATTATGAACACTTAAACTTGTTGTATTTTGGGTCGCACTTATTATTTGAGCAGGTTTATATGGATCAAGACTTGTGATGCTGGAATTAAATTGTGTTAAATCATGTTCTAAACTGCACTATCTGTCCCAGCGTTTGGTCACATCGTGACCTGCTAAAGCCGCATCGTGACTTATAGTGTAATTTAGATGCTGAGCATACAAATTGGTTCTAGGAATATGGCACAGGGGGAGATCGCGTCGCGGCCTGCAAAGCCGCGACGCGACTTAGTGCTAGAACTGATGGTCAGGTCTGGTTTTTAGCTTCGACATTATAAATACACTGCGGACTGCGTAGCGACCAGGATGAACCACGACGCAATGATGAACTATAAAAAATGTGTTTCATTTTTCGATAACAGGTTTGAGTCATTTCAATTGGAGTTACGGTAATTTTTCAAGAAAATAAAGAAGCTAATGCTCAAATGCTGAATATAAACCGTCGTTTTTGGCAAACGTTTTGTTTCTTAAAAATAATGGTTCGGGATTGAGACCTGAATATTTTCGTACATGTATATCACTTAAAACAAAGCTTTTTCAAGTGACTTTGCATCCTTTGGTGATTTGTTTATTAAATGGTATTTTTGTGTAAAAATGCACTGTTTAAACCATGTATTTTGTGAAACATTTGGAGTTTGACTTTTCTTTAGTCAAAGGACAAAAATTTTGAGTCAAGTAGTAACATGTAGTCAAAATGAATTATGTTACTTAGCTGTTGGTCAAACATATAAGTCTTGTGTATTCTTTATTAGTGTTGACATTCTAGTTTGTTAAAACGAGTAGTGACACTACTAAGCATTAATGTTTACTGATATATACTTAACATGTTATTCTAAAATTAAGTAGTGATCATCCATATCAGTTGAATTTTATTTTGGTCAACACTTGTGAGTCAAAATATTTAGTTAACTTTACACGTGACATTTATTACTTGAATGTTTTCTGAAATACATTTCAACTTGTAAATTTTATTAAATACATTTGAGTCGGACTCGAGCAATAGGATTATGACTATTATTACATTGTGAACCGACCTAGTATATTAGACATTGTTTGATTAACCTATATCTCTAGTTTGTGTACCTTTGACTGCTGTGATCTCTTTAGCTATCACTGTTGTTTAAGACTTTTGTTGTGCACTCAAGGTCACTTGTAGTCCCTCTTTTACTATTTTAAATCTTTTTGGTATGAGAATTGATAATGCTAAAAACGAACATATATTTCATAGCATTATTCCTCAAGAAAGACAAGCTTTTAGTTGCAATTGTTCTATTTACAAGTGATATTCGTTTAAATAATAAAAGGTGAAGACAAAAGACAGATTCGACGAATTGAAGACGCAAACGACCAAAAAGCTCCAAAGTACAAAAGACAATCAAAAAGGTTCCAATTATTGATAAGAAACGTCTCGAAATTACAAGAGTACAAGATTCAAAACGTAAAGTACAAGATATTAAATTGTACGCAAGGACGTTCGAAAATCCGGAACCGGGACCAGAGTCAACTCTTAACGCTCGACGCAACGGACTAAAAATTACAAGTTAACTATGTATATAAATATAATATAATATATAATTAATTATATTAATTATATATATATTATATTTATAAAAGGGTGAGCTGTAAAAACAAACTCCGCGACTCGCGGAGTTTGAAGGCCAAAAAGGCCGCGAGTCGCGGAGCCCCCAGTTTTGAAACTCCCTATAAAGCAAACCGAATTCTGATCATTTTCATCCATCTTTTTCTCCTTCTCCTCATACGTAAAATCTATATATATATATAATTTATATTTTAATTTTAATTATAATTCTAATAATAAGGGTATGTTAGCGAATGTTGTAAGAGTGTAAGTCGAAATTCTGTCCGTGTAACGCTACGGTATTTTTAATCATTGTAAGTTATGTTCAACCTTTTTACATTAATGTCTCGTAGCTAAGTTATTATTATGCTTATTTAAAACGAAGTAATCATGATGTTGGGCTAATTACTAAAATTGGGTAATTGGGCTTTGTACCATAATTGGGGTTTGGACAAAAGAACGACACTTGTGGAAATTAGACTATGGGCTATTAATGGGCTTTATATTTGTTTAACTAAATGATAGTTTGTTAATGTTAATATAAAGATTTACAATTGGGTGTCCCTATAAATTACCATATACACTCAATCGGACACGATGGGCGGGGTATTTATATGTACGAATAATCGTTCATTTAACCGAACACGGAAATGGATTAATAGTTAATAAACTTGTTGAAACAGGGGTGAATTACATTCAAGGTTAATTGGTGTAATTGTTAGCAAAGTAGTAAAACCTTGGTTTACACGCAGTCGATAACCTGGTGTATTCATTAAACAAAGTATTAAAACCTTGTTACAATTCGAATCCCCAATTAGTTGGAATATTTAACTTCGGGTATAAGGATAATTTGACGAGGACACTCGCATTTTATATTTATGACTGATGGACTGTTATGGACAAAAACCAGACGGACATATTAAATAATCCAGGACAAAGGACAATTAACCCATGGGCATAAAACTAAAATCAACACGTCAAATATCATGATTACGGAAGTTTAAATAAGCATAATTCTTTTATTTCATATTTAATTTCCTTTATTTTATATTTAATTGCACTTCTAATTATCGCACTTTTATTTATTGTTATTTAATCCCACTTTTAATTATCGTACTTTTTAATTATCGCAATTTTATTTTATCGCACTTTTATTGTAATTTCATTATCGTTATTTATTTTACGCTTTAAATTAAGTCTTTTATTTATTTAATATTTTACATTAGGTTTTAACTGCGACTAAAGTTTTAAAATCGACAAACCGGTCATTAAACGGTAAAAACCCCCCTTTATAATAATAATATTACTTATATATATGTTTGTATTTTTATAAAAGTAAATTAATATAGCGTTGAGCTTTATTTAAAAAAGATTCCCTGTGGAACGAACCGGACTTACTAAAAACTACACTACTGTACGATTAGGTACACTGCCTATAAGTGTTGTAGCAAGGTTTAGGTATATCCGTTCTCTAAATAAATAAATATCTTGTGTAAAAATGTATCGTATTTTATAGTATTTCCTGCTAAAATTAATAAGTATTTTATATACACCCCGCTGCACATCAAGTATTTTTGGCGCCGCTGCCGGGGAACTCTCTTAAACGCCGGAAGCGCAACGCTAATATAAAAAAAAAAGAGATTTTTAGTTTACTTCTATTAAAAGTCGCTTTTGTAAAAATACGTTTTAAATATTCGAAAATATAAAAAGAAAAACAAAAATATAAGTATTTTTAAGATTTTGTTAAATATTTAAGTTTTATAAGTTTCTTTATTTTTATTTTAGTTTATAAAAATATAAGTTTTATTTAAATAACTTTTATTTATATAAAAACAGAAAACAGAAAAAAAAAATAAATAAATAAAGAAAAACGCGTTGAAATTAAACCTGTCAGTTGAAATTCTGAACCCCGCGACTCGCGGGGTTTGAAGCATTAAATACCACAACTCGCGGAGGGGACCTGACACGCGACAGAAGCCCTAATCCTGCATTTATTACGGATTATTATTAATTATTATTATTATTAACCCTAATTATTATTATTATAATTAAGTTTATTTTTAATTTAAGTTTTATTTAATTTGTATATTTTGTTTAAATTAGTTTAATTAATTTGTAAAATTAGTAGTTTTATTAAATAAATAATATAAAAATAATATTTTTATAAAAATTGTAATTTTTACAACTTTTTGTATATTTTTATATTTTGTCCCTTTTTAATCGTTGTAGCGTAATATTTGTATTTTTTTCGCTCATATTTAATTTTAAACTTAGTTTTTGCCATAGTCATTTTTACTCCTAGATTTTTAGGCTTTGCCGTAAAACCTCTTAAGTGCTTTTTCTTTAGACTAAGATTTAGGTACTCTAGAATTTTGCGACGCCTTTTTAAGTTTTAGTTTCTTTTTAAGTTATTTCCATTTGGGATTTAGTTTTTCTTGTAAGCTTTAATATTTTTAGACACCTTTTTCCTATGTATCAATTATCATTCCAATTAGTAATTTCAATTTGCGATTATAATTTTAAGTTAGTTGTAGTAATAAGGTTAGGTTAGTCAAGTATTTTTAAGTTTTATAAGTTTCTTTTATTTTTCCGTCACCTTTTATTTTTCAACCATTTTTCTTTTTCAACCTTTTTCCGACGAACTCTTTTTCTTTCTTATTTCTCGCTATTCTAGTTTTTAGGACATAGATTTTTATTCTACTTCTTATCTAAATTTCTTAAAAT
Organism: Rutidosis leptorrhynchoides; assembly: GCF_046630445.1. Classification (NCBI taxonomy): domain Eukaryota; kingdom Viridiplantae; phylum Streptophyta; class Magnoliopsida; order Asterales; family Asteraceae; genus Rutidosis; species Rutidosis leptorrhynchoides. Next base: position 313,663,888 of record NC_092334.1, on the reverse strand, counting down.
TACGAAAATTTATTTTAAGTGGTTAAATTAATAGACATCAAAATTTTCTGGTTCGTAGTAATAGTTGGATTTGTACGTGGACCGGGTTATTGGAGCCAAACAGTCCTCAATTATATTGAGACCAAACGAATCCTGCCCCTCTGCTGCATCTTTTGGCTATTCGAAACGTGGGCAAAATCAGAAAAGTCTATTGATTGGATAACTTATTATAATTTTTCTTTCCTTTTTAAAACTAATAGGATATTCAGTGAATGCACCGAGCAAGACGTTCATCACCTTTTGTATGTTCACCACCTGTAACTAGATCAAGACATTTAGCAAATATAACCGCCGTTGATTTTTCTTTAGAATCGTCATCCAGTCGACCAAGTACTTCAGTTCAAATTTCCGATAATCCATTTTTTGAACCCGACCTCACAATTGAGAATCCGGAAAATATTCAGGAACGGTTCGTAGATCCTGAACCATTAAACTTTCCTCCGGAGCCACCAATCATTCAAACAGAGATTGTTGAGGAACGAACCATTAAATCAGAATCATCTAGTGATACCGATTCAACAAATTCAATTATGGAGAATCTGGAACCTTTAAGTATGGAAGACCGAATGAGAGCTAAACGCACTGGCCAAGGTCACGCAATTACTCATCCAGACATTAATGCGCCAGATTATGAAATCAAAGGACAAATTCTACACATGGTGACTAATCAATGCCAATTTAGTGGTGCGCCGAAGGAAGATCCAAATGAACATCTACGTACCTTTAATAGGATCTGCACACTATTTAAAATCCGAGAAGTGGAGGATGAACAGATATATCTCATGTTATTTCCCTGGACTTTAAAGGGAGAAGCCAAAGATTGGTTGGAATCGTTACCTGAAGGGGCGATCGATACATGGGATGTTTTAGTTGACAAATTTCTTAAACAATTCTTTCCTGCATCTAAAGCCGTAAGACTTCAAGCAGAAATTGTTACGTTTACACAGAAGCCAAATGAAACTCTATATGAGGCATGGACAAGATATGGAAAGTTGTTAAGAGGATGTCCGCAACATGGTTTAGACACCTGTCAAATAGTACAAATATTCTACCAAGGATGCGACATCACTACAAGAAAAGACATAGATATAGCAGCTGGTGGTTCTATTATGAAGAAAACCGAAACTGATGCTTACAAAATTATTGATAACACTGCTTCCCACTCATATGAGTGGCACCAAGAAAAAGATATCGTTAGATCATCTAAAGCAGCTAGAGCCGATTCTAGCCATGACTTAGATTCCATTTCCGCAAAGATAGATGCTGTGGAGAGACGAATGGAAAAGATGACTAAAGATATTCACTCAATACGAATTAGTTGTGAGCAGTGTGGAGGACCACATTTGACAAAAGATTGTCTCAGTATTGAATTAACAATGGAACAAAGAGAGAATATTTCATACATAAACCAAAGGCCTGGAAATAATTATCAGAATAATTATCAACTGCCAAGACCGATTTACAATCAAAACCAGAATTATAACCGAAATATTCCATACAACAACCAACAAGGTCCTAGCAATCAACAAGTATCCAATAATACTTATAATCAGCAAAGACCTAATTTTCAAAACAAACCACCACAACAAACCGATGATAAAAAGCCAAATTTAGAAGATATGATGACGAAGCTAGTTGAAACTCAAACGCAATTTTTCACATCTCAAAAACAAACCAATGAACAAAATGCTCAAGCATTTAGAAATCAACAAGCTTCTATTCAAAATCTGGAACAAGAAGTAAGTAACCTAGCAAGGTTAATAGGTGAAAGAAAACCGGGAAGTCTACCTAGTGATACAAATGCTAACCCCCGGAATGAAACAGCTAAAGCTATTACCACAAGAAGTGGTACAACACTTAAACCACCTGAAATACCTGTAACTTCTGATGAAGCTATTCCTACTCCACAAGAACCACAACCTGATCAAGATAAGGAAAAAGAACCGGTAGTTGAAAAGGTTAATGAAGATAACACAGTTAAGGATAAACCTTATGTTAAACCATACCAACCACCACTTCCTTACCCGAGCAAAATGAAGAAAGAGAAACTTGAAGCCGAGCAATCCAAATTCTTGGATATGTTTAAACAGATAAATGTAAATCTTCCTTTCATTGATGTGATTTCAGGAATGCCTAGATATGCTAAATTCTTGAAAGATCTAATCTCAAATAGAAAGAAAATGGAAGAACTCTCGGCTGTTACTATGAATGCTAATTGTTCAGCAGTGCTGTTGAATAAGATACCAGAAAAATTATCTGATCCAGGAAGTTTCACAATTCCATGTTTTCTGGGTAGTCTTAGTTCAATAGAAGCATTGGCAGACTTAGGTGCTAGTATAAATCTAATGCCGTATTCACTATACGCAAAACTAGACCTTGGAGAATTAAAACCAACCAGAATAAGCATACAACTAGCCGATAGATCAATAAAATATCCTAGAGGGATAATGGAGAACATGCTAGTTAAAGTTGGTACTTTAGTATTTCCAGTAGATTTTGTTGTTCTGGACATGGAAGAAGATTCTCAAGTTCCTCTCATATTAGGAAGAGCATTCTTAAACACGGCTAAAGCAATGATAGACGTGTTCGGTAAGAAACTGACCCTAAGTATAGAGGATGAGAGTGTTACCTTTTCAGTTGATAGAGCAATGCAACAACCACAATCTGCAGATGATACATGTTATTATATTCAAACTATAGATGCACATGCAGAATTATTAGAAGAATTTCCAGAATTACAAGGAACAGGAGAATGTTCTTTAGAAGAAGGTAATGAACCAATTGATGAAGCTGAAATGTTAGCTACACTTATAGCTAATGGATATGAACCAACAACAGAAGAAATTCAAATGCTAAAAGAAGAAGACAGATATCGATACAAATCATCGATAGAAGAACCTCCGAAATTAGAGTTAAAGCCACTTCCAAACCATTTCGAATACGCTTATTTACATGGTGAATCTGAATTACCTGTAATAATATCGTCTTCTCTTACTGAAAATGAGAAATCACAACTCATTTCTGTGTTGAAAGCTCATAAACCAGCCATTGCATGGAAGATTCATGATATTAAAGGAATAAGTCCTTCGTATTGCACACATAAAATCCTTATGGAAGAAGGTCATAAAACGTATGTGCAACGCCAACGAAGACTAAATCCTAATATGCAAGATGTAGTTAAGAAAGAGATTATTAAATTGCTAGACGCAGGTCTAATTTATCCAATCTCTGATAGTCCATGGGTAAGCCCAGTTCAATGCGTGCCTAAGAAGGGTGGCATGACTGTCATTACAAATGAGAAAAATGAGCTTATTCCTACTAGGACTGTAACATGATGGCGTGTATGTATTTATTATAGAAAATTAAATGACGCCACCAGAAAAGATCACTTTCCCTTACCTTTCATAGATCAAATGTTGGAAAGATTAGCCGGAAATAGTTACTATTGTTTTCTAGATGGATTTTCCGGATATTTTCAAATTCCAATAGCACCCGAGGACCAAGAGAAAACCACATTCACGTGCCCTTATGGTACTTTTGCTTACAAACGCATGCCATTTGGACTTTGTAACGCCCCTGCAACCTTTCAAAGGTGTATGATGGCGATTTTTCACGACATGATAGAAGAATGCATGGAAGTTTTCATGGATGACTTTTCAGTCTTCGGTGATACATTTGAATCATGTCTAGCTAATCTTGAACGAATGCTTCTTAGATGCGAACAATCAAATCTAGTACTTAATTGGGAGAAATGCCATTTCATGGTTAAAGAAGGCATCGTTCTTGGACATAAAATTTCAAAAGAAGGAATTGAAGTGGATAGAGCTAAAGTAGATGTAATTGCTAAACTTCCATATCCCACTAATGTTAGAGGAGTTAGGAGTTTTCTAGGGCATGCCGGTTTTTACCGACGTTTCATAAAAGATTTTTCTAAAATTGCCACTCCTATTAATAAACTCCTAGAAAAGGATGCTCCATTCATCTTTTCAGATGAGTGTATCAAATCTTTTAATATTCTTAAAGAGAAACTCACTAATGCACCGATCATGATAACACTAAATTGGAATCTACCATTTGAACTAATGTGCGATGCAAGTGATTTTGCAATGGGAGCCGTTTTAGGACAAAGGATTGAAAAACGATTTCAACCTATATATTATGCTAGTAAGACATTACAAGGAGCACAAACGAACTATACAACTACTGAAAAAGAACTCCTTGCTATTGTCTTTGCTTTTAACAAATTTCGATCATATCTCGTTCTAGCAAAAACGGTGGTCTATACCGACCATTCTGCTCTTAGATACCTATTTTCAAAACAAGATGCTAAACCAAGATTAATCCGTTGGATCTTACTCTTACAAGAGTTTGATATTGAAATCCGAGATAAAAGAGGAGCAGAAAATCTCGCCGCTGATCATCTTTCTCGTCTTGAAAATCCCGAATTAGAAGTTCTAAATGAATCGGCCATACAAGACAACTTTCCTGATGAATATCTATTGAAGATAGATTATAAAGAAATCCCATGGTTTGCAGACTATGCAAACTACTTAGTTTGTGGATTCCTTGAAAAAGGATTATCGTACCAAAGACGAAAGAAATTCTTCAGTGAAATAAAACACTATTTCTGGGAAGATCCACATCTGTTCAAAAGTTGTCCCGATGGAATAATACGCCGATGTGTATTTGGAGATGAAGCTAGTAAAATTTTAAACCATTGTCACACAGGACCAACAGGAGGGCATTATGGGCCTCAACTAACAGCTAGAAAAGTTTATGAAGCTGGATTCTATTGGCCTACAATTTACAAAGACGCACACCTTCTTTGCAAATCCTGTGATGCATGTCAAAAGGCCGAAAAAATAAGTCAACGTGATGAAATGCCACAAAATGTCATCCAAGTATGTGAAGTATTTGACATTTGGGGTATTGACTTTATGGGTCCATTTCCAAAATCTCATAATAATCTATATATACTCGTAGCCATTGATTATGTATCTAAATGGGCGGAAGCACAAGCTCTCCCAACTAACGATGCACGAGTTGTAGTCAATTTTTTAAAACGTCTTTTTGCAAGGTTTGGAACACCGAAAGCTTTAATAAGTGATCGGGGTACTCATTTCCGTAATAATCAACTTGAGAAAGTTCTTAAAAGATATGGAGTAACTCATAAAATCTCCACCGCATATCATCCACAAACAAATGGACAAGTTGAAAATACCAACCGAGCTTTAAAACGTATTCTAGAGAAAACCGTAGGATCAAATCCGAAGGAATGGTCCATTAAATTGGAGGATGCACTCTGGGCTTTTAGAACAGCCTACAAAACTCCAATTGGAACCACACCTTTTAGACTTATTTATGGAAAAGCATGTCATCTTCCAGTAGAAATTGAACACAAAGCATTTTGGGCTTTGAAGACATGTAATCTTGATTTACATGAAGCCGGACGTCTACGATTAAGTCAACTAAACGAATTAGAAGAATTAAGACATGAAGCATACGATAATTCGTTAATCTATAAAGAAAGAACGAAGAAATGGCATGATAAAAGAATCAGAAGTTCAAAAGAATTTAAAGAAGGAGACAGAGTTCTTCTTTTCAATTCACGGTTCAAGCTATTTCCAGGAAAATTGAAATCAAGATGGTCTGGACCATTCATAGTCAAAAGAGTTTTCCCATACGGAACGATAGAATTAATAAATTCAAATGGGATTGAATTTAAAGTTAATGGTCACAGAGTTAAACATTACATACATGGTCCGATGGAAGTCGACAACGAAGTTAATCACAATTTCGACACCACAGCTAACTAAGTGTGGGGAGAATCAAGTCTTTAAAGGATAATATGTATTTCTGTTAGAGTTAGATTGTCTGTTTTCGTGTAGTTCTCGAAAATGGAACCCGAATGGTCTTTCCCTAGCAGACCCTAAAGAACTAGTCTTCTCCCCCCATTATAAATTTTTATTTTTTTTAGGTTTTTACGAAATGAAGACTGCTTGTGAACTAAACCATGGTCTAATGCTACACGCTTTGATCACTAAACGTAATAATGACATACTCCCGAGTGAATTAGTATCAGTAATCAGAGAAAGAATGGACGGAGTTAGAAAAGAATCCAGATGCGAAGATAATAAGTTACAATTTGGTAAAGGAAAATCAAAATCCGCAGCGAAAAGAAGAGCACGACACCTAGAAAGATGTCACAAATGCGGAAAATGGTCACATGGAGGTAAATGTTCAAATAATCAAACCTATTCAAATACCGAATTTGTTACTTTATGCAGAGACGGACCGTTCATATGTTTAGAAGAAAAGACACTGAATGCTCGAGGTTACGCCTATGTAGCCATGGAAAACCAATTAAACCGACTATCTTATGAATGGGATAGATCATATAACTATGAAATCTATTCCACATGTATGTCTGTACAGTTTTTTTATTTTTTTTTATTTTTAACCTTTTGATAATAAACGCTAATTTGTTCGCTAAAAAGTATTAAATTGGTATTGAATAAACTTAGGTTTGGCGACCGAAATTATTGATATCATTCAAAAATTTATTACATCACTGCGAAATTTAACGTTTATTCTTAAGGTATAAATATCTTTAAACAATCAACCCAAAATATTTCAAAAATTCGTCATGAGTTAAATTAGGTCTTGGAACCGAAATTACTTTACCGAAAAGAGGGGCGCATATTTTTGATAATATTTGATTGATTAAAGTGGGATAAAAAGACAAAAAGATTTTTAATTTTATTTTTACCATGTTTTTAAAATTAATATTTGAACCCTTTATAAATATTGTAAACTTTGTAAAATCAATATTTTTAAAATTGTAAATATTTGAAAAATTAATATAAGTTTGGTATGAATTTATAATATGAATTTTTAAATTAAGTTTGGTGTGAATTTTTAATTTTTAAAATATGAATTTTTAATTTTATGCATTTCAAATTTTAAGTTTGGTGTGAATTTTTAATATTAATTTTGAATTTTATATTTAAGTTGTGTGAATTTAAAAACAAAAATTTACTTTATCTCATTAAGTTAAGAATATGATTTTTAAAATTCGTCGTAAGTTGAAGACTAGGTCTTTGAACCGAAATTGCTTTACCCGAGGGAGGGACGAGAACTTTTATTATCATCATTTTTAATCTTATTGAATTAAAGTATGCCAAAAACATTGAAAAAATCCAAAAATATTAGCTTTTAAAACAATCGATACAAAAAGACAAATTTTAAAATTTTGTCGAGGGACGGACTAGGACATCGATCCGAAACGACCTCGTCCTGAATAACAAAGGAAACAAAATTTTAAAATTAAGTACTTAATTGTTTTATAAGTTAATGATTATATAAAAAAAAAAATAGCAAACTCCTCGACTCGCGGAGTTTGAAGGGGAAATCTCCGCAAGTCGCGGGAGGACCAATTTACGGAAAAAAAATAAAACGCAAGAACAGCTCAAACCACACACCACAACTCAAAAATACTGCGAAAACTGCACGAAAAAAACCCGAGAAAAAACCCCCAAAATCACAATTTTTAACCGTTAATCACCAAATCTTTTACTAAAATCATGTTGAGAAGGATGCTATCTAGGAATTACTCAAGAAAAACGGTAAATTTCTACACCTAAACACCATTTAATCCGAAATTAGTGTTCTTGAGCCATTTTTTCCCCAATTTGATTTTGATGCTTTTTAGTGTAATTATGCTTAAATTGTTTATGTATTATGCATGTATAACCTAGATTGATGCTGTTTAACATGATTAGAAGCCTTAAACTTCAAATTTTGAATAATCTAGGGTTTGTGTTCTTGAGCAATTTGGGGCTTTTTGATATAAACAGGTTATGGCCGATTTTTGTCATGAATTGTTGCTAAATTGAGTAGTGTAACATGTCTAGGTAGTTAAATGATCCAAACTTTGAGCCTAAACATAATTTTGAGAATTAAAGTGGACTTTTTCAAGTCTAAAATTCATGAACTTGATTTTTGAAAGATAATGCCATTTGAGACTTGTTTAATCGCTAGTAATGATTATTTTGACATGTTATTTGAGTTAAATGCTTATGAACTTGGCGAACATTTTCGTATATGCTTATTTGAAAAAGTGTAGATTTGATGAAAATATGAAAATAAGCTTAAGTTTGATATAAATTGATCATGTCATTGTAATTATTTTGATTGATGATTTTGCTGACACTAATGCATATTTGGATGCACAAAATTTGTGTTTGATGTGTTTTGCAGACTGAAAGGGGTGAATCTTCATCCCAAGCCCGCAATGCTCCTGCTGAGAATTTGGAAAAACAGGAGGTGGATAACTACTACAAGCAGGATATACCTCATCCAGTCATGACCTTTTCCGATATGCACTTGGAAGAGTTGCACCCGAACCTGAGATTTGACAGACTTTGGATAGATTATCCAAAATACCAAAGGGGTTTGCATACTCTTCATTCTAAGGTTGTTGAGGTACCGAGGGTCATAGAATGGGGACCCTTAGAAGCTGTAGAATTGGCCAGGCCAATTAGGGAATTACTTGTACAGAGGTATGGTAATTCTACTTTTAATGACTGGGTACGTTTATTCACCATGCGTAGACCTGTATATAAAGTATGGTGTGAAGAATTGTTATGTAGTATAGAGTTGAATGATCGGGTAGCTAGTTTAACCGATCGTTCTTTTATTAGATTTTTGTTAGGCGGTTCAATGCGCCACATGTCTTTACTGGACATGGCTCAGGCTTTACGTATATATACGCCTGAGGAGTTAGCATCCGCTGATTGTAGAGGGTTGATACTAAACGGTAGAAAGATAGATGAAAATTTTGATACACACGGTGTGTGGAGTCAAATGACAAGCCATCACCGTTTCAATGGGGGAAATTACTCTTATTTGGATATAGATAGAGCCGAATTAAGAGTGATACATAGGTTTTTAGCTAATTCGATTACACAAAGGGGTAAAAACAAGGAAAAAGTAAATGAACAGGATTTGTTTTACCATATGTGTATTCGAGACCCACAAAGCGCTGTAAGTATACCATATTTTTTGGGTTATTATTTATCAGCTATGGTTCGGGGGATGCGACCGCATAGCATAATAGGAGGTGGTATTTTTATTACTTTGATTGGTGAATATATCGGTGTGGATATAAGTCGGGGGGGATTATTAGTAGAAGAACCAGAACCCCGCGATACTATAGGTTTAAATGTATACCATGGTGCGAAAGTTTTGAAGAGGCGAAATAACGCCGCAGTACGATACCATGGTAGACATCCACAGGTGGAGAGAAACCAACAGCAAGGTAATGTAGGAGGGGGGAATGAGATGCAAGAAATGCAAAGGTTTATAGCTTCTCAGGAATACGAAAATGCTAGACAGAGAGCATTTGAAGATTGGCAAGTTCATCAGAACCAAATCATAGCTCATTGCCAACATATAGGTAGAAACTATATTCCTACACCGAAACCCATCTTCCCTCCCTGGTCTATAGAGATGCAGCCACCATATCCTACGTATAACCCTGCCGAAGCATTCTATAGCACCTATGGTTATGCCTGGAACCCCTATTGGTACCAGTATCATCCCTAGTATACTTAGTTTTATTTTTTTTTGTAATTTGTAATTATTGATATGTTTAATACTTTTATTAATATTGTAATCATTTTTATAATTATCTAACTTTTATTCTTAGATTTTAATAATTTTTGAATGTGGGGTAATATACCAAACTTGGTTAGTGAGGCTAGCTGAACCCCAAGATGAATACCTTAGTGATTTCTGACAATAGAGTCACTGAACTAATTCAAAATTGGTTAGTGAGGCTAGCTGAACCCCAAGATGCTAGAATACGTTCTTATTTTGTTGTAGTAGGAATACCTCTTTCGAACCCAGTACAAAAGTACAAGTTGAACCAGCTGTGGTTCCAGCCCCAGAGGTTGTAGAGGAACCTATAGTTCAACCACCCGGGTCAGCTAATCCTCCATTCAGGATAAACCTTAAACGACCTAGGGTAGCTCAACAAGCTCAACCCGTGAGGATCAGGGAACATAGTTCACTTAGGATTAAACCAACCCTTTCCACAACACCTGAGAGCAGTGACACCGATTCATCAACAACTGAGTCATCTCCCGAATTACCGAAGAAGAGGACACATTATATCCCAGATGAGATGATTCAGACTCCGCCAACCAAATGTATAACAAGATCTAGGACTTCGACACCGATCGTCCACCAAACAGTTACTCAAACCATTGGTGATACGGACCAAGACATAGAACCTATTAGGTCACCATCACCCATCTCCGTATCAGATCCAATAATAACAGTAAGCCCTACACTAAATGAAGTGCAAGCTTTAGTAGGCAAGAGAGCTGAAAGCATGGATGGTAAAAATACCAATCAGCCCATCCAATCTAATCAGGATTCAACAATAAATCCTACCCAGCAAGATGCTTCGGCATCTGAGGAAGTAAAGTCTTCCTCTGCAGTAAAGTCTGCAATGACTTAATTGATTGAGGAAACTCAATCATTGAATTCTAGAAAGGCCGAAGGGGAGCCAAAAAATCTTGAAAAGGCACCCTACGTATTAGCTAGAAATCTTCTTGTGCCTCAATGTACAACAGGGTCTGGAGGGCCGGCTTATCTTGATGAGGGAGATATGCCGCGTCCCATGGAAACGAATCAACTTGACAATCCTTCGGGATGTTTATCAGACTTCCAGCAGACTGATCCTTTGGTTCAAGAAATTGATCCATTGGTTCAAACCACTTCTCTTTCGGATTCTGAATCTCAGGGTCTGGAGGATGAGTCTTTAACTGAAAGAGATGTGCCACCTCATGTTATATCAATGATTTCAGGAGTCGGAGATAGCGATATCTCTGCGAGAGCTAAACCGACGGGTAGTTCTACTATTCTGTCAGAGTCCCATGAGACTAAAGTCATAGAGGCGGGTGATTCGAAAGAATCTTCGCCGGCGACAACTCTAGTTGTTTCCAACCTCCATCAGAAAGGGATATCATGAATCTGACTAGTAGTATGTACAACTCTGAAATGTGCCGTTCATATTGATTATAAACGTTCCATATTAATTGATTTCGTTGCGAGGTTTTGACCTCTATATGAGACATTTTTCAAAGACTGCATTCGATTTTAAAACAAACCATAACCTTTAAAATATTACGACAATTATTAAAAATAATCTGAAATATAGCGTTTTCACACGACCATTACATAATGGTTTACAATAATATTACACATCAATATATGTCTTTGAATGCAGTTTTTAAACAATATTATACAAGCATGCTGACTCCAACTCTTGTCCATAAATTAGCATGCAACGGCGGAAGCTCTTAATAATCACCTGAGAATAAACATGCTTTAAAACGTCAACAAAAATGTTGGTGAGTTATAGGTTTAGCCTATATATTTATCAAATCGTAATAATAGACCACAAGATTTTCATTTCCATTTCTCAATAACATGTAAACTTCATAAAAATCATTCATATGATGAATACCTGGTAACCGACCTTAACAGGATACATATAGAATATCCCCATCATTCCAGGACTCTCATCGGACATGATAAATCGAAGTACTAAAGCATCCGTAACTCGGATGAGGCTTGTTGGGCCAAATAGATCTATCTTTAGGATTCGCGTCAATTGGTGGCAATTATAATAAACACCAATTCTTAGGCTACCAAGCTAAAAAGGGCATATTCAGTTCGATAATTCAACATAGAATGTAATTTTTGATTACTTGTGTCTATTTCGTAAAACATTTATAAAACTGCATTTATTCTCATCCCAAAAATAATAGATTTTTAAAAGTGGGACTATAACTCACTTTCACAGATTTTTACTTCGTCGGAAATTAAGACTTGGCCACGGATCGATTATCGAACCTATAACAAATATACAGATATATATATCAAAGTATGATCGAAATATATTCACAACATTTTTCATTACGTTTTAATGAATTAAGTTTGTTAAGTTAGCAGTCCAACGTTAGTAATCTACAACTAGTTGTCCACAGTTAGATGTACAGAAATAAATCAATATAAATTATCTCGAAACAATCCACGACCCAGTGTATACAAGTCTCAGGCTAGATCACAACTCAAAGTATATATATTATTTTGGAATCAACCTCAACCCTGTATAGCTAACTCAAGCATTACTGCATATAGAGTGTCTATGGTTGTTCCCAAATAATATATATAGATGGGTCGATATGATATGTTAAAACATTGTATACGTGTCTATGGTATCCTAAGATTACATAATATATGTTAGAATAAATGTATAATACAATATAAATTAGTTAAGTTATGATTTGTATAGATTTGTTACAAATTTCACGTTGCTACAACAAGTAAAATTATCCAATCTTGTTTTACCCATAACTTCTTCGTTTTAAATCCGTTTTGAGTTATTCAAGTTGCTATGGTTTCATAATGAACTGAAATTTATGAAACTAAACTGAAAAAGTATAAGTTTATAGTCAGAAATACAGGTTACAAGTCAATTTTTTAAGAGGTAGTCATTTTAGTCGAAAAATGACGTCTTGATGACCATTTTGAAAAAACATACTTCCACTTTGAGTTTAATCATGATTTTTGAATATAGTTTCACGTTCATAATAAAAATTATTTTCTCAAAAGAACAACTTTTAAAACAAAGTTTATCATAGTTTTTAATTATCAAACCCAAAACAGCCCCCGGTTTCACTACGACGGTGTATGTCCGATTTTACGGTGTTCTTCGTGTTTTCATGTTTTAAATCATTAAGTTAGCATATCATATAGATATAGAACATGTGTTTAGTTGATTTTAAAAGTTAAGTTAGAAGGATTAACTTTGTTTTCAAACAAGTTTAGAATTAACTAAACTATGTTCTAGTGATTACAAGTTTAAATCTTCGAATAAGATAGTTATATATATATATATATATATATATATATATATATATATATATATATATATATATATATATATATGAATCGAATGATGTTATGAACATGTGTTTAGTTGATTTTAAAAGTTAAGTTAGAAGGATTAACTTTGTTTGCAAACAAGTTTAGAATTAACTAAACTATGTTCTAGTGATTACAAGTTTAAATCTTCGAATAAGATAGTTATATATATATATATATATATATATATATATATATATATATATATATATATATATATATATATATATATATATATATATATATATATATATATATATATGAATCGAATGATGTTATGAACATCATTACTACCTCAAGTTTAGTAGGTAAACCTACTGGAAGTGACAAGAAATGATCTAGCTTCAAAGGATCTTGGATGGCTTGAAAGTTCTTGAAGTAGAATCATGACACGAAAAGAAGTTCAAGTAAGATTTTTACTCGAATTAAGATAGTTTATAGTTATAGAAATTGAATCAAAGTTTGAATATGAGTATTACCTTGAATTAGAAAGATAACCTACTGTAAGTAACAAAGGTTTCTTGATCTTAGATGATTACTTAGAATGGATTAGAAAGCTTGGTAGCAGACTTGCAAACTTGAAAGTATTCTTGATTTTATGAAACTAGAACTTATAGAATTTATGAAGAACACTTAGAACTTGAAGATAGAACTTGAGAGAGATTAATTAGATGAAGAAAATTGCAGAATGAAAGTATTTGTATGTATTTTTGGTCGTTGGTATATGGATTAGATATAAAGGATGTGTAAGTTTGTTTTCTTGTAAATAATTCATTAATGATTTATAATACTTTTGTAATTTTGTGAGATATTTCATGCTAGTTGCCAAATGATGGTTCCCACATGTGTTGGTGACTCACAAGGGCTGCTAAGAGCTGAATTATTATGTGTATATACCAATAGTATATACGTCTAAGAGATGGGTATTATACGAGTACGAATACGGGTGCATACGAGTAGAATTGTTGATGAAAATGAATGAGAATGCAATTGTAAGCATTTTTGTTAAATAGAAGTACTTTGATATGTGTCTTGAAGTCTTTCAAAAGTGTACTAATACATCTTAATATACTACATGTATATATACATTTTAACTGAGTCATTAAGTCATCGTTAGTCGTTACATGTAAGTGTTGTTTTGAAACCTTTAAGTTAACGATCTCATTTAATGTTGTTAACCCATTGTTTATTATATCTAATTAGATGTTAAATTATTACAGTATCATGATATTATGATGTATGAATATATCTTAATATGATATATACATTAAAGTGTCGTTACAACGATAATCGTTACATAAATGTCTCGTTTTGAAATCCTTAAGTTAGTAGTCTTGTTTTACATATGTAGTTCATTGTTAACATAATTAATGATATAAATAATTATCATTTTATCATGTTAAATATAGTGTAACAATATCTTCATATGATACATATGTACTTAGTAAGACGTTTTCATAACGATAATCGTTATATATATATATCGTTTTGAGTTTCTTAATTCAATAGTCTCATTTTATCTATATAACTCATTGTTAATATACCTAGTGAGATACTTGCTTATCATAATATCATGTTAACAATATATATATATATATATATATATATATATATATATATATATATATATATATATATATATATATATATATATATAACATCATATAATTTTTACAAGTTTTAACGTTCGTGAATCGCCGGTCAACTTGGGTGGTCAATTGTCTATATGAAACCTATTTCAATTATTCAAGTCTTAACAAGTTTGATTGCTTAACATGTTGGAAACATTTAATCATGTAAATTATCAATTTCATTTAATATATATATATATAAATATGGAAAAGTTCGGGTCACTACAAGCCCTACATATAAGAATAATACCGCACGTTTATCCTTACCAGCCCTCACAGCAACTCAAACATTTTCACCGACATCACCTTCAACAGTTGCTGCTGATGCTGATGCTGTTCATGGTTACACTTTGTTTCACCAACTGGGTCACCTTCTGGTGTTTCAAACAAATCTGGATTTAAATATCTCTCTGACAACGAGGTGGAGGAGCTATATCTTGCTGAATTTGCTAAACGAACTGATCTTGATGACGTTCGCGATACTATGATGATTTATCTTGAGCAAGCCAGAGTAGTTTATCCTTTATCTCTATGTAAGTCACCTGGACCAATTCATATGCCTGATCATCATGATTTCGATCCCGATAATCATCATGAGGGGGAGAATAGACATGGTTATGGGTCCAGTGGTTTTCAACTATCAACTTATGAAACTGGTTCTTCTAGCCAACATTGAGATCACGATGTAGTTGAAATATCTGATTCTGAAATTGATGAAATTGAGGAGATTTAATGTGACAGTTTTCTAGATGAATCGGAAGTTCAGAGAGAAGGTGACTCAGGGATGTTAATGATTATGGATTCAGCTGATCAAACAGAGAATAAGTCAGCTCCAGAGGACAATCATAATTTTGATAATATTGAAAATATTTTGAGGGGGTCTAGTGTCTCTAATGAGTTTAGTGAACATCAATTTGTCAATATGACATCTCCAACCGATGAATTTGGGATACACTTTGATAAGGAGATTTTCTCAAATGGCAAAGAAGATACTACGACTGCTCCTGATCTTAATATTCCATTTTAAACTACAAAAATTTTTCTTGAGCGTGATGCTGACTATGAACTCGATGAGGATAAAGAGAAGTTGATTCTTCATTCACCATTCATAGAACAACAAGCTTATAAAATTTATGGTGATTCTGATCTCGTCCTTGCTGCCTCAATGAGTGTTATGGGTGCATGGAAATATCATAAGAAACTGGAATATCTCAAAGTTTATCTGAATGTTCGCGAAAAATTTAAATTGAAGAATGATGAGAAACTTCATGAATAGCGGAATTCAGAAATCAAAAGCATCAACAAGATTTTGATGATTAACAAGGTTGGAGTGAATATGCCACTATTTTATGTGACAAGAATGGATGATGAGGATTATCAGTTCTCAGATGCGGATCTTGATAAATTAAAGATGGATGACATTATCTACATCTACAATTACTTGATAAACTTGAATGAATCTACGACAATATATCATGCTACTGTGATGAAGGTGGTCTACAGATTTATTCTTGACTCAATGAGATGGATATCTGTTCACAACTTTCAAATGGGGATGGAATCTGGACACAAAAAGCTCGGAATCAAACCGCCAAATCAAGTGATTGAGGAGCTAGGATATATGTCCTTACTTAAAGTAAGTGACTGTCCATATGGGTTTGTGTTTGTCAATTCTCACTATAAAAAGATCTTTATCAGAGTTTCAGACTTCATAAGATACTCAGACGGAATGTTGATGTATGCTTTCAAATATTTGAGATGGACACTGATCAACAAATGCTATTCAACTGAAGATAATGAGATTGTCAAATATATTCTCACAAGATTGAAGAGTCGTCTCAAAACAAGAGTGTACATAAGAAGATATGAGAGTCTCAAAGAATTCAAATCCAAAGTTCAGTTTAGAGGAACAAGGTTCCTTTAGATATCTCAATAGGATTACATTTGTAATTTTCACATTTAACACTAAGGGGAGATTGTTAGGACCCCAAAGTATGTATAGTGTTAATGTGAAATAAGTTTGCATTGTAACTGAGTTCTAGAACCTAAGTAGAGATCTATATAAGGAACCTAAGTAGTCCTAATTAGATAACTATTGCATTGTAACTGAGTTCTAGAAGCTGCGGAATGTAATTTTACCGATTCTCTCTAATACCGAATCTGTTCTTCAGTTACCGAGTCTTACTCTAACTCATCACATCTTCTAATCTCACCATGATTTGACCTATCAACCTTTATCGAATCGGGTACAACAAGCACAAGTTGAACCAGCTGCGGTTCCAACCCAAGAGGTTAGAGAAGAACCTATTAGCCAACATGGACCAACTGAACCTTATCCTATGGAAAACCTCAAAAGACTTAGGGCAACTAGATCATCACAACCCATGAGGATCAGTGAGCCTAGTCAAACTATGGTTACACCTACCATATCGACACCTGAGGGTAGTGGAAACGATACATCAGAAACTGAATCCACTCCTGAACCAACAAAGAAGAAGATGTGTTACAAACCTGAAGAGATCTAGGACTTCGACTCCTATCATTCAGAACCTAACTGACACTGTTGTTGAAATAGACCAAGACCTAGAAACTTCTAGAACACCCTCACCGATCTCTATATCACATCCAACAATAACAGTAAGCCCTAAGCTAAATGAGGTGCAAGCTTCGGTAGATAAGAGATCTAAATTAAAGGATGGTAAAAAGGCCAATATGCGTATCCACCCTAAGCAGGACATAAGAATAAATCTTACTAAAAAAGATGTTTCTACATCTTCGAAGGAAGTAAAGTCTTCCTACGAAGTAAAGTCTTCGCAGACTCAATCGATTGAGGAAACAGTCATTGAAGTCCAGAACAGAAGAAGGGGAACCGAAAAATCTTGAACAGGCATCCTACGTATCGGCAGGAAGTCCTCCCAATATACTTCATCCAAAAGATGTTGTAGAGCCTCAACATACAACAGGGCCTGGAGGTCCAATTTATCTTGATGAGGGAGATCTGTCGATGATATGGCCAAAACGAATGGTTTTATTTGTGCGGTGTCGTTAGGTCGCAATACGTCAGAATCAGCTACCAAAAGAGAGTAACAGTTTTATTATTTATATTTAGCTAGGGTTTCCTAGATATAACTCACCTACTTGTCTTCCTTTTAAGGAGTAAGTGGTAAATATAACTCAAGTTCGTATTTTTGTATGTTTGCTCAGTAACATAGGACAAAAGTGCCTAAATAGTTAACCCTAGTTGACAAGTTATGATAGATTAAGATTAACTACTAATACTATAACTATAAAGATAAAGACGGATAGGTATGAAGAATAGAATCCCGGTGGTAAATTATCACAAGAGTTTAACTTTCTAGAATAAACACTAAACCTCAATCAGCTGGGCTATGAACGTAACTGATTTGTCACTAAGAGTTTAGGCTTTGAAGATTCTGGCTAAGACAGATATCCCTACTCCTAACGTTAACCTTAGAGGGTTTAAACGACCTTATGGATAGAATCTCAGGTACATGAACAAAGTGGTATATCCCTAAAGGAAAGTCTCAGCTTTTCTTAATCCTAGTTGGTCTAACTAAAGCAATATTCCACCACTTAATACTAAGTTATGCCTTAACATCAAAAGATGTGCAATCTAAGATATTCTAAGGTACTGCTAATTGGATTAGAAGTCTCTCCTTTGAGATCACTTACTCAATTCCGGATCATCTTACAACGTCTCAAGAACGTCGCTTCTGACGCGAATCATGCTTCTAAGCAAGCCAGTATTTACTGAACTCTATATTGCCTACTCTAATCATAACCTAAATAGGCAGCTCTTCTTTACTGAATAAATGGTTATTCGTACGTAGGTACTATATCCCTATTATGACGTTAATCACACATAACTACATACCTTGTATCCTAGGGTTGATCAAGTCCTAATAATAGGTTATAGCTACGTGAATATGCGGAAAGGGTGATCCATAAATTAAACCTCTAAATCGTCAAGGTTTCAGCATAACAATAGCATAAGTTTCAGATAAAGTATTCAACACATAATAAACATTTGCAACGGATAGATAAGCATGCAAGATGAAAGCAACTTAAGATAACAAGATAACTTTATTAGATTAAGGAAAGCGTTCATCCTTTACAGACGAGATCCGGGCCATTACAAGTGCGGACATCCTCTAGACCGTTCCTATTACAATCTTCGGCGTTCGCCTCCGGGTACTTAATTTCCCACTCGAAGGTGAGAAGGCCTTGAATGCTCTAGTGAGAGAAAGTGTATTGTAGTGAGAGAGTGAGGTGAAGTGTGTTGAAAATGAATGACAAAAAGCCTTTAAATAGAGGTGAAAATGGCCTACAAATGGCTGGCAGGCCGTTTGGTAAGCCGTTTGGCAGGCCGTTTGGCAGGCCAGCCCGTTTGAAATGCCCATTTACCTTGGACGTGTGGCAGGCCATTAGCCATAGTGGCAAGCCGTTTGGCAGCCCGTTTGGCTTGCTGATTTGCGAGATTGTAACTTGTCTTTCACCATTTTTGCTCTAGAATCTTCGTTTTAGCTCTTATTCGCTTGATTCTTTTTGCATCATCTTTGTAATTACTTTATCTACAAATCTGATCGAAAGCGATTATTTTGCCGACTAAGTTTTGAACTTTAAGATTTTAGGACTCCATATCAGGGGTAAAAACGTGACTTTTTAGCCGATATCATATATCCCACACTTAGACTTTGCTTGTCCTCAAGCAAACCTTCGAGCTTATATCACCGAAGACTTTTATTCGTAGTGATCAAGCGGTCTTAGTTTCGCAAGACGCAGGAGCAAAAACTTGGTTTTATTCTTTTTGTTATTCCCGAACCTTTTTTCCGCAAGCATGAGAGGAGGTTACATAACTGAGGCTATCTCACTCGGGTCACTCAATTCAATAACGTGTTTCGGGTGTCCTATAGTTCTAAGAAATGAAATCGCTTTTAGCCAGTCATGTTCACATTCTTCGTCATAGGCTTGATCTAGACTCAAATCTCCATCACTTATTTGGAGGTTTTGGGATGTGAAGGGTTTGATAGATAGGAGTTCTGTAAAAGATCAATTTTGGTGATCCTTTCAGCTATTTGTCGGGAATTTCTGGACGAGCATCCTTCTTTTTGACTGTCATGAGTTCTTTTCTCGAATCTTTCTGGTTCTGCTCCTTTTCTCAGAACCTTTATTCAACAATTTTTTTTTTTGGCAAGCATCTTTTGCTTTTCTCTTCGAGGTCTCCTTTTTATTGGCGGTCTCTTTGGTATTTGGCGTGGATGCTCGCATTTTCAAGTTGCATCTTTTTAGATGATTTTCTGCGATTTATGAATCGTTGGGATTTTATTTGTTTATTTATGAATGAAACGAGTAGGTAGTGATGGATTTGTGGTGGCTTGGAGTGAAAATGGAAATGAAGGTATTTTGATGGGGGTGTTTTTTCTTCACGAATAGCTGAGGTTTCTAACTTAGTAGTTCTCGTCAAAAGGTGTGATTCCGAAATGTAGATCAAGAGCAAGTTCTGATTCAGAGATGCTAATATCGACGCGCTCAACGAAAATATAGTGAAGCACTAAAAATGAGTGCTTATTAAGCCTTATTTGGGGGTACCTCACAACAATTATAATAGGTCGAATTGCGCCTTTCGTTATGTAATGCTATTTTGGAAAATTTGGTTTGGTTTTCGCAAAAAGTTTTGACTTTGTTTTACTCTTTTTGTCTATTTTTTAACGAAAACTTTTTGATCATTTATAGAATTTTGTAATCCTTGTTGTTTTATAGCTCAAAAGTTTTAAATTTTGTGAAAAAATTTGCTTATAAACACTTGAGGATTTTACGAGAATCGTTAGGTGCAATATTTGCTATCCCACACTTAAAAATAACATTGTCCTCAATGTTAAGGTTATGGCGTATCCCACACTTAGGTTTTGAAAGAGGCATTTTATTATTAAAAGTTTATTGTTGGTGGGAATGCTAATCCCACACTTATTGTTTAAAGTGGTATAGTGTTTTGCATATATTCTATTGAAAAAGTAGTGAAGATGTAGTACTCCCATATGTTGCAAGGCGTGTAATGGATGGTTTTCCGATTATGGTTTCTTCTATTCTCGTGCTAGCACCATCCTAGCTCCAAGTTGTGCTCCTATCTTGTTTGGTCTCTATCGTCGTTTGTTTGTGACATTTTATTCATGCAATTTATTCTAATTATCATACAAACTTAAAAACATAAAAGTAGTTATGCCCAAAATTGGGCGTACAAGCATACATAATAATGTAATAATGTAATAATGTGTCATAAGATCACAAGCAATTATAAAATATAGCAGAGATAGGGAAAGTCAGGGCTGATCTGGATGGTGGGGGAGAGTAAATACGATCGTGCGGGGCCTCGTTGGGTTTCTTAAAGCTGATTGCCCCTCATCGGTCATCCCCTCATCGGTAATGACCTGTCGTGCTAACTCTGATGTGTTCATGCCCGAAGATACCCTGAACTAGACCTCATCTGATCGTGCGATCAGTCCAGTGAGTGATGAGGTGCTCGTGTGAATCATAGGCCCTGTACGCTAACCCTTCCCTTCTTATAGATCTCTTCCCCAATTCGGTTTCATACCCATTCCACACATACCTTGTGTAACATCCTCAGCCATATACTGACTCGCAGCCTGGTCCCACGTACTGATCTGAACATCAGCGGATGTATCTCTGTGGGTGCTGACGCGGGTTGTACCAAAAATACTGGTAGCTAAATCCTCAGCCACTGTCCTCTGTTCCCTTAGAGGAGATGGAATGACTGTGTGCTGGGTGTAATGATACTGAGGCGGAGGGGATGGAGGATGTGGATACTGATGGCTAGGCCCTGCACTTCTGGGGTCTCTGTGGGCGAACATCAATGGATACTCGTGAGGATGTGGGGAACGTTAAGCTGCCTGCCCGCGTAGTGTGTGAAATGATCTAGATTCTGAAAAATAACAGCCTCAGCGAACCACCTCTCCCGTCCAGGAAAATCCCCCATATAGTAATGGTAAGGCTCAAATCGTGGCCGATCTCCCTGGTCTACTGACGAGTGTCTGCGGGTGTCAGTGGGCCTTCCCTGCATGGTGGGATCATCCTCATCCCTTGGTTCCTGTGAACCTCGCCATCTCCTACCATCCCTAGTCCGCGTATCAGGCCTAAATCCCCTAACTCTCACCTAGGTACTGTTCGATCGTCCGAGTCTGGAATTGCCGGATTAGTTGCAACTATCAACTGCTCATCCTCTATCCGAATGTACTGCCAAGTGTGCAGTAATCTATACCCTATCTCTTCTGACTCAGTTGCCCTTATATAACCAAATCTTTCGATACTACCCAAAACATGCATCCAGCGAAGGAGTTTGGTGACAACGGCTTCCAAACCTGGCACAACTGTTCTCGGGTCAATCTTTTCATTAGTAAATGCTTGAGCTAGGAGGTGTGCGACTTGCATATTTTGGTTGTGAATCATAGCGTGCATTAGGCACATATCATTAACGATGACAGCACTGCCATTTTGGGTTTTTGGGTGAAGAGTTTTGGCGATGAGGTGGTGGAGAATGCGATGAACGGGGTTAGTGAAATTTGAGACCTTTTTACTTGACCTCCAGACTTCATTATCGGAGGTATAGGTTTGCCAGAAAGCTTGATGATCGATTGGGTTCAGGATGGTGTATCCTCTTTTAAACACTGATCGATTAACGTGAGATCTCTTGTACAGTTCTAGATGAATTGCGAACTGCGTGAGAGTCAGGTGATGCATTTGGTTCTGGTGGTGGAAATGGATGCATCGATGACTATTGTATTCTTCCTGGTCAACATTTGATTCGAATCTCCATGTTGCCAATAATTCTGCATACGGTTCCTGATACACCCGTTCATTGATTTCAAACAGCTTTGCCACGCACTGTTTGTTTTTTCGTGTGCCGTAAATCTCAAGATCTGTCTCAGCTCATCGGCCCACCCACACTGCTCCATTATCTCCCAGTTTATGTACTTGTTGGCACCCTTTTGTCTGTTTATCCAGTTTCTCATGAATGGTTCGTTATCCGCCGGGTTATCTTGCCCGTGGATGGAGTGGAGCAAATCGTACTCTTCTGGTAGATAATTTGCCATCTGCGAGAGTCAAATAATGTAGGTTATGTTCCAAAATAATAAGACTTATAATAACACTTAGAAATGAAAAATCCTTATATTTTTAGAAAAAAATCGAAATGAGGGCTTTAAAATGGCATTTTCCAAATCCATGTTATAGTCAATTATAGCCAAAATTACCGCAAATAATATATAATCTTACAACAAATCTATTTCTAGACAACATTCGGAGCGTACCCGTGATTGCAATAAATAAGGCTAAAAATAATAATTATAGCTAGTTAGTCGTAATAAGCAATTTTGATCAAAGTAAGATGATTTTTAAGCATTCAATGATTATAATGACCATTTTTAATTACCTTAAATATTTTTAAACATTAAACTATACCTATAACGTCTTCAAGTCAAGATTTAAGACCATTTTTATCAAAAAATATTCATTTTAACTAAAACGTACAAAATAAGAAAAATCAAAGACTATGCTCAAATTTCATTTGCAAGTCAATGATATCTTAATTTAGGCTAATTTTCATGTTATCCTAAGTTTCAAAAAACACTTTAATTATACGAAATATCTATAGCCTAAATTTGTATAATTTTATCAAAACTTCAATTTTCAACCAAACAATCCTAAATTGTTCCAAAACTAGTTTCTAAGCATACTAGATGAATCACTAAGCCTATATGAGCAAGCAAAACAACAAATTTCCAAAAATTTCACCAATTTCTAACCTAAAACTTAAACTAACGAATCGAAAGCTAAAAGTGAACCAAAATGCCTCAATCGAACCTATAAACTAACACATATCAATCACATTGTCTAACTAAGCATATAGGAAATCAAAATTGGGTATAAAACACAAATTTTATCAAAAGTAAAAAATTTGACTTCGTGTAAAAAATCGATTTTTAACCATGAAAGAGTACCTTTTATGTAAAATGGATGATGGAAACGTGTTTAAGAGGCAGGAGAGACTCGGATTAGTGCTTTGAATCGTTGAATTTAATCAAGATTTGAAGTGTGTGTGTGTTTTGTTCGGCAGCCGAAGTGAAGGGGAGGGAAGAAGAAAAGAAAAAGGAAAGAAAAAAGGAAGAAGGAGAAAGGAAAAGGAAAAAAATGGGCCCGTGTGGTGCACGGGCTTATTTACCCGACCTGACTCGCGAATTTTTATATTTTTATATTTTAAAAATTATCACTAAATTAATAAAGGATATAAAATTTTTCTTCGGATCTTTATCCGGTTATTTTTACTAGAAATTAAAAGAAAAAGACAAATGGACGGAGTTAAAATAAAATTTTTATTTTAACACAAATTACACAGGTTCCACAACTAAGTTCCAGAAATGACGAGGAAAGAAAGATAAATTTAACGCCTCTTTCACCATGTAGAGTAAATCAGCGGAGTGTACTGAAAATATTTCAAAATCACTTAGCATTTTTCGCTCACGCTTTTGTAAATCTCCGATGTCATCCATAAGTTTAACCAAAGCCCTTCTAACTTTTTTAATGTTTGAAATTCCATCCCTAGGTCCAGTATCTCGATAATTAAGTTCGAAAAGAAGTTTTGACACTGTGTCTTGAAATAAAAGATCTTCCGCGCAGTCAAGATCACCGATAGTAAATTTAAAGTTTTCAGATATTTCTCAAATAATCTTTTTTTGCGGAGTTGTAAATGAAAATTTTGAAAAAGTGAGGACTTGCACGAGTTCAGAATATATATTTTTTTTTTTGCGAAGAAATTTGGATGTATTCTTTCCTCGGTTGAATCCGGAAAAACTTCGATTAATCGTTTGATGAGAAATGAAGCTGGATCAATGTAAAATAAATCTCGATCTCCATATTTCGAAATAGGTTTAGGTTTTTTGCTTTCAATCCAAAATTCTAGTTCAGAAATCATTGCGGCGACATAAAGGTTGATATGAATTTGAGAAAATTCTTTATCACTAATGTGAGGGAGAAAACTGAGGAATGACTCTAAATCAAATTTGAAGTCGATTTCTGCATCCCGATACTTGACAAAAATATCAACCCCACATTCTTTTAACAGTTTGTGAAGAGAACGAACTTGAGAACGCAGCTCTTTTAATAGATTTATTTGAAATGTTGAGAACGTGAAGTCTGAGGAATAGAGGTGCCTAATGAATTCTCTATAGATGTCTAACCTTCTGATAGCATTTAACAGATTTTCAGTAAACGGAGCTTTTGACTTATCAATGTGTCGTTTCTCTTTTGGATTAAATTCAAACAAGTATAGATATTTGAAAATAGTTGGGTATTCTTCCCGTATTTCATCTTCCATAATGAGGAGTTCGTTAAGACTGAGCCTCCCTTTTGGATCGTGAAGAGGGTCGAATCCTGGTTCATTTGATTAAAACTTATCCAAAAGCAATGAAATCTCTAAGTCGGATGAAGTTATCCGGCTTCTTGGACTACAAGGATCAAGAATTAATTTTTGATGAGATTCATCAGGGTTTAGATTTGTTTTGGTTATATAAAGAAAAATTTCTCCGGTTTCCGAAGTTGTGGGATAGCAACTGTCTTTCACACTTTCTTCGTAATCGGTTAAGTTTGAACTGGAATCTACAGAAATTAATACCATAATTAATATTTTGTTTTTATAGTTTTAAAAAGGGTTTACTATAATGGCAACTAGGGATGGCAATGGCACCCGATCTGGTGGATATCCACCCGATCCACCCTAGCTTCGTGATGGATATGGATGAACTTAAATGGATATGGATACGGATATGGATGAACCTAAATGGATATGGATATGGACATGGATGAAAAGTTTTATCAATGGATATATCCATTACCACCCGAAATACATATACGAATACATTAATATTGATATATACTTACATATTTTCCATTACAAGTTCATTTAACGTTAAATTTACATTTTGTTTTTAACCCTATAACAAATTAACTATAATATATTACAATAAAACACGTGTATCTAACAAAATAAACTTACACATTTCATTTTTCATTTTTCATAATCTATGTTTTATAATAAGTTTAACAAATATTGTTATATCTTGGACAAAGATTACACATTCTTATGGATATATTTTAATTATATCATGTTATATTTTATTTTACTATAATACGTTTTTATTTTAATCGCATATTAGAAAATATTATAACATTTTTTAATATCCATTGGATATCCATTAACCCGCTCAATCCATTGGATATGGATACGGATGGATGACCTGAAACTAAATAGATATAGATAGGGATATAGATATGGATGTGTAAAAACTAAATGGATGTGGATATGGATACGGCATCGCCCGATCCATATCCGATCTATTGCCATCCCTAATGGCAACTTTAAATCCGATATCAACAAACTCCCTGTTTGTTAAGCATGTGTGTTCCTGATATGGCCAAAACGGACGATTTTATTTGTGTGGTGTCGTTAGGTCGCAACACGTCAGAATTAGCTACCAAAAGAGAGTAACGGTTTTATCATTTATATTTAGCTGGGGCTTCCTAACTATAACTCACCTACTTGTCTTCCTTTTAACGAGTAAGTAGTAAATAAAACTCAGGTTCGTATTTTTGTATGTTTGCTCAATAATGTGGGACAAAAGTGCCTATATAGTTAACCCTAGTGACAAGAGGTGATAGATTAAGATTAACTAATAATATGCTAATTTAACTATAAAGATAAAGACGGATAGGTATGAAGAACAGAATCCTGATGGGGAACTATCACAAGAGTTTAACTTCCTAGAATAAACACTAACCCTCAATCAGCTGGGCTATGGACCTAACTGATTTGTCACTAAGAATTTAGGCTTTGAAGATTTTGGCTAAGACGGATATCCCTACTCCCAACGTTAACCTTAGAGGGTTTAAACGACCTTATAGATAGAATCCTAGGTACATGAACAAAGTGGTGTATCCCTAAAGGAAAGTCTTAGCTTTTCTTAATCCTAGTTGGTCTAACTAATGCAATATTCCACCACTTAATACTACACTATGCCTTAACATTAACAGATGTGCAATCTTAGGTATTCTAAGGTACTGATAATTGGATTAGAAGCCTCTCCTTTGCGATCACTTAATCAACCCTGGATCATCTTACAACATCTCTAGAACATTGCTTCTGACGCGAATCATGCTTCTGAGCAAGCATGTGTTCACTGAACTCTATATTGCCTACTTTAATCACAACCTAAATGGGCAGCTCTTCTTTGACGAATAAATGGTTATCTGTACGTAGGTACTATATCCCTATTATGACGTTAAGCACACATAACTACTTACCTTGTATCCTAGGGTTGATCAGGTCCTAATACTAGGTTATAGCCACGTGAATAAGCAGAAATGGTGATCCATAAATTAAACTTCTAAACCATCAAGGTTTCAGCATAACAATAGGATAAGTTTCAGATAAATTATTCAACATATAATAAACATTTGCAATGGATAGATAAGCATGCAAGATGAAAGCAACTTAAAATAACAAGATAACTTTATTAAAGTAAGAAAGCGTTCACCGTTTAAAGATGAGATCCAGACCATTACAAGTGCTGACATCTCCTAGACCGCTCCTATTACAATCTTTGACGTTCGCCTCCGGGTACTTAGTTTTCCGCTCGGAGGTGACAAGGCCTTGAAAGCTCTAGTGAAAGAAATTGTATTGTGGTGAGAGATTGAGGAGAGGTGTGTTGAAAATGGATGACAAAAAGCCTTTAAATAGAAGTGAAAATGGCCTGCAAACGGCTGGCAGGCCGTTTGGCAAGCCGTTTGGCAATCCGTTTAGTAAGGCCGTTTGGCAGGCCAGCCCGTTTGCTGTACCTGTTTGCCTTGGGCGTGTCGCAGGCCATTTGACATAGTACAAGCCATTTGGTAGCCCGTTTGGCTTGCTGACTTGCTAGATCGTAACTTGATTTCTTATCTTTCACTGTTTTCGCTCTGGAATCTTCGTTTTAGCTCCAATTCTCTTGATTCTTTTTGCATCATCTTTGTAATTAGTTTATCTATAGATTTAACCAAAAAAGCGATTATTTTTCCAACAAAGTTGTGAACTTTATGCTTTTGGGACTCAATATCAGCGGTAAAAACGTGACTTTTTAGGCGATATTAGTCGCGCCCCACGAAAACGAGTCAACCTGACAGTCCTTCGAGAAATTTAACGCACACCCCCGATAAAATTTGTCGGCACTTAATAGTTTCCCGTTGGCCACTTCTATGGTATAAGTAGTATCTAGTGGGAGTGGTGAAGTGCTAAAAGAATGAGTCAAAGTCTTGGATACAAAACTCTTATCGGCACCCGAATCGAATAAACAAGAGACATACGAGTTGTTGAAAAGAAACGTACCCGTGACTAGTTCATTGTCATCTCAGGCTTCCTCGGTGTTGATGTTGAAAACTAAGCCGTGTGCATTGGGGTTAGCTTTCTTCTTTGGGCACGCATTCCTATAATGACCCAGTTGGCCACATTCAAAACAAAAGCCCGGTCTTGGTGCGTTGGGCCCCTTTTGAGCAACGGGAGCGGCGTTTATACAATTGTTGGCCACATGGCCACTCCTTTGACATTTGTTGAAAAATGGCTTGCCACATTCACCATAATGACGTTTGTGGCACTTGTTGCAAAATGGTTTATTCCCGACATAACCTTTCTTGTCGACGGAGGTGAAAGGCTTTTTGGTGAAGGTGTTGTTGTGGTAGTTGCTTGATGGAGTGGCTTCCCATTTTCTTTTGTTGCCACCCGATTTATCCTCGGCCTTAGGTGCCGGTACTACGACTTCATCCACCGTTTCAATCAATTTGCGAGCCATATTCAAAGCTTCTTGATGACTAGTGGGTTTGGATGACATTACCCCGTGTTTGATGCTCTTTGGAAGACCATCCATGTAAATTTCAACCCTTAAAGACTCGGGGTTCACAAGGTTTGGGCACATCAAGGCTAGTTAAGAAAATAGTTGATTATAGGCCTTGAGATCATTTCCGACCGCTTTTAAAGTTCTTAGCTCTTGTTCGAGCCTTCGGGTTTCTTCGCGAGGGAAATATTTAATGATCATATTTTCCCTTAACTCGGCCCAAGAGAGGGTGTGAGCTTCATCGGTACCCACCGATTGTACATAGGTGTTCCACCACGTAAGAGCGACACCGGCTAAAGTGTGAATGGAGTATTTGACCTTGTCTTGGTCCCGACAACCGCTTATGCTAAAGACGACTTCCGTTTGCTCAAACCATCGGGTGAGCACAACCGGTCCCCCGGTTCCATCGTAAGTGTGAGGTTTGCACCACATGAAAGCTTTATAGGAGCATCCCTCGTTTGAGTTATCGGCTCCATTGTTGTTGTTGTTGTTGTTGTGATTGTTGTTATTGTTATTGTTGTTGGATGAGTGACCGGCCATGGCCGCATCCACGGCGGTGGCTATCATGCGTTGAAGAGCTTGTTCGGGAGTTTCGTTGCGTGGGACACGACGAGGAGGCATTTTCTTTAAAACACAAGAATATCGTTGATTAGTATTCTCAATAATACTAACCGTGATATGGAATGAGGATAAAGAGAAAATTTTCCTTGACTCGCCTTAAATTCTTTATGTCATAATGTTGGATCATTCATATGAGTCACCGTAATATAATCTCGGAAATTATATTACCCTAATTCATATGTGCATTCGACATTATTTCACTAAGTCAAGGTGGCGTGTCAATCAAATTAAACAACGTGAGATTAAGATGGAATAAAAGTTAGATATGAATAGAAGAGTTCAAGTATAAATGCACAAGTAGTCAAGTAATTCCTACTTCAAGTCTATATGCCGGTTGTAGTCTAGACTCACTAATGTACCGTATGACTCAGGGTTGACACCAATGAACTCTAAATCCCTACAACCAACGCTCTGATACCATCTGTAGCGTCCCGTTACGTGGTCACAAGTCTTTAATATAACGTTTGACCAAAAATATGTGGCATTCATTTCAATTATAAAGATGTTTCAAAGTTTATAAAGTAGTTGAACGTCTAAACATGTTACAATGTTTTAAGTACAATTGAAACCTATGCGACACAAATTAAGTTAAGTCCAAAGACGCTCCACGTATGCATGTATACTCGACATCCAAGCAAGTATCAAAAATAATGTACGAAAGCATGTATCACCTAGCGATCAAGGACCTGAGAAAACATATAGAAAACTGTCAACGAATAACGTTGGTGAAATCATAGGTGTAATAGTAACGTTGTTTTTGAACCACAAGATTTAATATAGTTGATTATCCAAATCGTTTGTATTCCAAAAGTATGTTCGCGAGCACCTAATTATCAAGACTTAACTGTTTTGTACCCTGTTACGTAGTGTTAGAACATACACTATACTCGAAAATATATGTCATCCGCTAACGGTAGCGAACCATCCGAATGAGGGCTCGTCAAGCCCAATGTGATCACATAACATAAGTTCACGTTTACACCCTGCAAGTGTAACTAATGAAAATTGAATTGAGGCTTTTTGTTCTAACTTGCTGTGGAATGTTTGTTTTCGTACTTGTGTTCAAAGCATAAAAGTATGATACGTATATGTTTCTCATCCCATAGTTTAAAAGTAAAAGTTGTTGAAAAGGTGGGACTATGATCTCACCTTGGTTGCACGGATAGTAAAATGTACTTCACAAAGTAACGTGTGCAAGCACGAATGCTAGTCTTGACCTATTCAATTAGGTTGTATCAATAACGGTAAACACAATGGGTCAAAGTTGTTCATGCAAGATACAAAGATAAAAGCACGTTGGAATGATTGCATAAGTATTTGGTTAAGTTTGGATAAAGGTCAACTTTGGTCAAGTCTAAGTCAACAAAAAAGTCAACACATTCGGGTCGGGTCCTGAACTATTTTTCCGAGGTTTTTAATCATATATAAGCATGTTAGAACAAGTTACATGTGAATCGGAGGTGCGTAGCATAGTTAGAATTAAATGGTAAACGGCCAACCAAATCAGAACCTGGTAGTTCATCTGGACGGCGTCTAGATTGGCTGGATGGCGTCCAGATGTGAAGGCCTGGACGGTGTCTAGATGGTTGGATGGCGTCCAAATCAGTATACAGATCCTGCTTACAGAATTTACACAAGTGAGCGAACCAAAACTCAAACAAACACAATTTATGATCCTCAAATAATCAAAACATGTATCTTATATCATTGGAAAGGTATTTTGATGAGGAAAACAACTAAGCACATTTCATCAATCAATTCAACATTTTCAACAACCAAGATTGCATTAAATGCTCACCATTTATTACATTCAAGTTCATTAAATGCGTTTCTTGATTCGGTGATCCAATTTACACATATGATATGCCATTTCGAAGGTAATTAAACACACATTGCAACTAAACACTTATCAACAACATTTCATAGCATTTAATGCATCAAAGTTCATAATCAAGCCTATCAAAAACTAACCCAAATCACCAAAACAATAATCATGTTAATGAAGTTTCCTTAATCAACCTACACAACAAAATGAAGCTAGTGATGCTAGTAACACATTTAACACATGAACTTTTAACATTTAACAACATTTAAGCAACCAAATCACAAGATCAAAAACACCAAATTTCAAGTTCATGCTAGTTACTTAAAATAACAAGATCGAGCATATAAATCACATATTCATGTTAGACTTGAGCCATAGACACAAATTAACACTTTTATAAGTTAAAAGCATCAAGAACACAAAATCTAGTATTTTTAGAAAGTTACCCAAATGTAATGAAGTTGATATGGATTCGAAGAGGAAGTTACAAGGATTCCAAATATGCAATTTGTTTTGAAGAATGCTTGCTTGATTTAAAATGGATGATGATTCTTTGATTGAGGGTTTGAGAGTAAAAAATGGAAGTGTTAGAAAGTGAGGAGGTGGTGAATGAGTGGAGGAGGAAGAGTTGACCACTTGACCTAGTCAAGACTTTGGTCACTTGGCAAGTTTAGTCCCTCAAGTTTAAGAGCGGGTGCGTTAATTACCTAAACGACATATTTTAAAACGTGTATTAACGGAAGATGTTATATAACGGACTTTAAGATAATTAAACGGAAGTAAACGGAAAAAAGCGGGATGTTACATAATTAGATAGCCATTTCATTATATTGAGTTTAAGAAGCTGTGGAATCTCATTTTTATCCTAATTTCTCTCTTACCGAATCTGTTACTGTTCATCTGACTCTTACTCTTTCTCTTAATTTTTCAATATTCAATCATGAGCTAACCTATCACCCGTCTTAAGGCTGTGCAAGATAGAAAAACATCTTATATAGATAAGCGAGGACCACCGATCGAGTTTCACAAAGGTGATATGGTGATGCTTATGGTGTTGCCATGAGAGGTTGTGATTTGGTTCCAAAAATTGGGAAAGCTTGCTCCACGGTTTATTGGACCTTTTAGAATTTTGGCGCGTGTTGATGAAGTTACTTATCGGTTAAAGTGACCCAAAGAACTTGCATGGATCCATAACATATTCCATGTTTCCTACCTTCGTAAGTGCCTCAAGGATGACTCGGCATGGGTTCCATTGGACGAAATTACTCTAAATGACAAATTGGAGTATGGGGAAGAACCGGTAGTGATCCTTGACGAGAAGCCAAGGAAATGCGAAATAAGAGGGTTAGGATCTATAAGGTGCAATGGTGAAATAAGGAGCTTACTTGGGAAATAGAAGAGTTTATGCTAAAGTATCTTCTCACGTTATACGCGGCTTGGATCGCGGGGAGGCGATCCGATCAAGTCAAGACCCAATCTTATTCTAGTTACTTACTAGCCCCATTTCACTCTTGAGGTAACTTGATTTTAATTGTGTAAATTCAGATTATAATTAGGGTTTAGGTTTGAAATGGGTTGTAAACCTCTTTTCTTGAGAAAATTGGGGTGTTTGGGTTGAGATTGGGTGTATGAACCCTAGTGTGGGAGGTTAGGGTTTGGATGACGAATTTTTGTAAGTTCAAGTCATGTATTGTTGTTAAATCATCAGGACACTTAGTTTGTTAGTGATACTTTAGTTAAGGGATTATTACTTGTGGGAAGTCAATTTTGGATTTAAACCCTAACATGGTTCAAAATGGGTTTTCGTGTTAAAATGGGTTAAGAAGTGCTTCAAGCACTTGAACTTAGGTTACATTTTGGTAAGTTTGGGTGGTAATCATTAGTCACTAGTGATTAGAGGTGTTGAGGTCTTGTTTGACCTAGTTGGGTGATTAAAATGCAATTTGGGTCAAAATTGCACTTGTGTGTTTTGGGTCAAGCTATTGGTGATGATATCGGCTAAAACGTCACGTTTTCACCCGGTATTAAGGCCCAAAAACAATAAAGTTCCAAACTTTATAGCTAAAATACCCACTTCGTCAGCTAAAATTGAAGAACAAGTGATTACAAAGACGGTGCAAGAAGAATCAAGTAAATCAGAGCTAAAATGAAGATTCTAGAGCGAAAAGGGTGAAAGACAAGAAATCAAGTTACGATCCAGCAAATCAGCGCGCCAAACGACTTGCCAAACGGGCTGCCAAACGGCCTGCCTGGCTTGTAAAAGGCCTGCCACACGCCCAGATCAAACGGGCACATTAAACGGCCTGGACTGGCAAACCGCCCCTGCAAACAGCCTGCGAAACGGCTTGCCAAACGGCATGCCAGCCGTTTGCAGGTAAATTTCAAGTTTATTTAAAGGGTCTTTGTCATTCATTCTAACATACACTTCAATTCACTTCTTTCTCTCTCTTGTACAATATTAGTCATACTCTCAAGATCTTCGACTCCGTGCGGAAAACCTAGTACCTGGAGAAGAAAGCCGAAGATTGTATCAGGAGCGATCTGGAGTTTGAAGTAGTCACTTTTGTATTCAGAACTCGTTTAATCTACTGATATTTCTATCCTTTATCTTTATATAATGTCTTTCATTATTATCCTTTGTGATACTGTTGCCATGATTAGCGAGTAGTTATCTTTAGTGTATGTTATGATGTAGTCAGTTATAATGCCAAAATATGGCTTGTGTATGTTGTCAAAATGCTTTCCAATTATGCTTTGAACTTAATCGCTTTTCCAACTAATAGAACGTAGTTATTGGCTCCGTTATTTGGAAGTCGCGAACCCCGATTCAGAGTACACTATCTGTGTCACCCCTTGGTAAGAGAAGTCTATCGGATACAACATGAGTTTGACTAAGGCACACCGGTTGTAGTAGGTCCATCAAGCCTTAGACTCCGACTGAGGATTCTTTCATAGTGAAACATCTAACTAGACCCCTAGTACATTGTCGGTCCTAGACTATGCTAGTGTAGTCACCAAGCATATAAATTTCATACGTGCACGCTGAAGCACAACGGTTGTTGTAAGCTGTACCTCTACAAAGTAAGGCCACGATACACGGTTAGTGCTGACTAGTACACTTCACCATAATGCAATCTTGAGCATTGCACCCCGCCTGAGGGATTCTTGGTTAATTAAGGAACTGTCTATTCGAACGCATAAAGGATTGGACCGTTAGGATAACCGAACGTGTTCATGGAAGTCACTAGACTTAGCCATGGTGTTCTTTATGGTTAAACTCTTTTTAAGGGCCTAACTATCTTTTAAAACCAATCATTAACGAAAGCATCGAGGCACATCACGTCTCTCGGATATGGAAAACCATATATCCCATTATGCTTAAGAAAGTTTAGACCATTGTGGAATGTTAATACGTCACCCAACTGAGTCGCTCAATTGGATGAGCCGTCTGAACGTCTATGCCTGTAGTCAGACTGCACGGGCATCAGGGGTAAGGAACGTTGCTGTCTATTCAGAATCTTCAAGCCTATCGCAATACCCAGTGACATATCTTATGACAGGGGCGTTTAGGACTAGTGTAATGAATACAAAGTCACTGCCTATCCATGAGCCAGCATTCCATAATCTCGGCAAAGTAACTGACGAAGTCAAAGCATTCACTTGTTTTAGCCTTAGCTGAATTACAAATTTTATCGTATTTACTTTACTTTATCTTACAAATTAGAAAACCCAAAATTAGGTAATAAACCACTACTCATGCACCTTAGAATTATCTTAAATTTTAGATATAGGTTCGATTCTACTGATATCTCAAAAATATGACTCTAGGTCATACATCCCTTACTCATAATAACGAGTAGTAAGATTTAGGCCCCGCTAAATATAAATTTAAAACCATTACCCCTTGTTGGTGGTTGATTCTGACGTCTTGCAGCCTAACGACACCGCATAAACAAAACCATCCGTTTCGGCCATATCATTGTGGTAACAAAGTTTTTTTGCCGCCGCTGCCGGGGAACTGGTATCAGATAATACTGCTTCTATCAAACTCATTCACAAGCATTTAGTGGTGTCTAAGAAAGACAATTATACACGGACTTGTTTGTTGGATTTTCCGAACAGTCTCCAATTATATTTGAACCAAAAGGATCCTGCCTCTTCGTAGTCGGCCTGGCCACATGGTTTGTTGAATAGTTCTTGCAAAGCTATGTTATCAAAATACCAGGGAATCAGTAGCAAGAACCAAAAACATATCTCTAATTAAGAATAATTAGAATACCTTAGATTAAGATTACCTTAGATTACCTTAGAATACCTTCGATTAAGATTACTTTAAATTACCTTAGATTACCTTTGATTACTCTAGATTAAAGATTACTTTAGGTTAAATTAAGAACTTAGCTTATCTTCTTAAAATTTAAAACAAAAAGGCATACCCAGTGTGTTACCCAAACCCGATCTAGACCACAGCCGTTGTTTTTCGTACCTGGTCCAGACACAATAATCTCTAAAGCAAGCAAGGAAGCACGAATCAGAAAACAAATGGCGTTACATGTTACTTTACCAGAAAACACTAAACCCTCGATTGAAGGTAGAGGAGGACCGATCAGATTCCCAGAGATTCAAGGACACTCATTCGAGTTAAAATATCACATTATACAGCTCATCCAAAATGGCTGTCAATTCCATGGATTACCGAATGATGATCCAAATTCTCACCTTGATAAATTCATATCTCTTTCGAACTCCAATAAACAGCCAGGGGTACGACAAGATATAGTCTGGCTATACTTGTTCCCCTATTCTCTCACTCATCATGCACAAACATGGTTTGAAGGATTGGAAAAAGATTCCATTACATCTTGGACGGAGATGGCTACTCAATTCCTAACCAAATATTTCCCTCCTTCTAAACAAACCAAACTCAAGAATGACATCATTAACTTTAAACAAAGTTTTGATGAATCTCTTTACACTACATGGGAGCGATTCAAAACCCTGCTAAAGAAATGCCCTAATCACCAGTTAGAACGGTCAGCCCAAATCTGCACCTTCTACAATGGTCTTACGGTAAATCATAGGATGACGATCGATGCTGCCGCTCAAGGAAATCTGATGAACCAACCGCAGACGAAGCATGGGAGTTGCTCGAGAACATGACTATGCATCATCATGACTGGAACAGTGGTGAAACAACTTCATCATCTGCACCACTCTCTGCACTTAATAATCAAATGAAGGCCATCAAAACTCTCACGGACAAGATGGAATCTCTTGTAAAACAACTCAGAGAATTGAAGACGCAGCCGCAGCAGGTTAACCAGGTCCATGCCTGTGTTAATTGTACCAAACCGCAACCCATTAAAGAATATCAAGTTGAGTACGAGAACCCTGATGGTTCAGTCTGTTATTTTCAATACCCAGCTCTTCAATCAAATCCCGGATTCAATCAACAACCTAGGGTTAACCACCAAAGAAATAACCAAACTTTTCGTTATCGTTACCCACCTTATCCACATCAACAATCTCAATTGACCTACGATCAACCACTTCCACTCACTGGTCCGCCAGCTGAGGAAAATTCCCCAACCACCCAGATTACAAAAGTAACCAACCTTACTCTCGGAGCTGATGATCAATTGACATAGTTCATCCAAGGACGACAACAGTTAAATCAGAGAACTGCATCTAGACATGACCAGACAGAGATACTAATGAGAAATCAATTGGTTCTGCTCAATAGTCTAGAAACGCAGCTCTGACAGTTATTACAACGCCTTGAAACCCGACCACAAGGAAGGTTACCTAGTAATACTATCCAAAATCCCCACATAGAAGAAGCTAAGCAAATGGATTCCGTAATCCCAGAGGAAGAACCACGGAGAAGGTCAGCTAGGCTCAAGAACAAATCGACATATACTCAGAAGCTGTCCACTGCAACTCCAGTGCGTGTACCCTACCCAGGAAGGCTACAGGAGGAACCATCCAAGCTTGATTCCTTCAAACTCGATGGAAGATTCCTGGACACCATATCCAAAGTTCCCAACCAGAAGAAATATATCCGAAGGCTTCTCTCTACAAAGGAAAGGATACTAGATTCTAACAAAATTCCGCTAAGTGAAGAATGCTCAGCAGTACTCAGAAACTCTATACCACAGAAGCTAGGAGATACGGGCCAATTCATTTTCCCGTGTTCAATCTACCAATCTGGAACCATTCATACGCTAGCTGATTTAGGAGCAAGTATCAACCTAATCCCCTACTCTCTCTACAAGAGATTAGAGTTAGGAGACTTGTCACCAACTAAAATGACAATCTAACTTTCCGATCACATAATCCGATATCCTAAAGGCATAGTTGAGAATGTCTTGGTGAAATTCGATAAATTATTGTACCCTACAGATTTCATAGTGATGGACATTCAGGAAGACCTAAACACACCAATAGTGGTGATGATATCGGCTAAAAAGTCAAGTTTTCACCCCAGTATTAAGGCCCAAAAACAATAAAGTTCCAAACTTTATCACCAAAATACCCGCTTCGTCAGTTAAAATTGAAGAACAAGTGATTATGAATACGGTGCAAGAAGAATCAAGTAAATCGAAGCTAAAACGAAGATTCTAGAGCGAAAACGGTGAAAGACAAGAAATCAAGTTACAATCCAGCAAATCAGCAAGCCAAACGGCCGGCCTGGCTTGCAAATGGCCTACCACATGCCCAGATAAAACGGGCATGTTAAACAGCCTGGCCTGGCAAACGGCCCCTGCAAACGGCCTGCCAAACGGCTTGCCAAATGGCCTGGCAGCTGTTTGCAGGCAAATTTCAAGCTTATTTAAAGGGTCTTTATCATTCATTCCAACACATAATTTAATTCACTTCTTTCTCTCTCTTGTACAATATTAGTCATACTCTCAATGTCTTCGACTCCACAAGGGAAACCTAGTACCTGGAGAAGAACGCCGAATATTGTATTAGGAGCGGTCTGGAGTTTAAGTTGTCACTTTTATATTCAGAACTCGTTTAATCTACTGGTACTTCTATCCTTTGTCTTTATATAATGTCTTTCATTATGATGTAGTCAGGTATAATTCCAAAATATGGCTTGTGTATGTTATCAAAATTCTTTCCGATTATGCTTTGAACTCGATCGCTTTTCCAACGAATAGAACGTAGTTATTGGCTCTGTTATTGGGAAGTCACGAAGCCCGATTCAGAGTACACTATCTGTATCACCCCTTGGTAAGAGAAGTCTATCGGATACAACATGAGTTTGACTGAGGCACACCGGTTGTAGTAAGTCTACCGAGCCTTGAACTCTGACTGAGGACTCTTTCGTAGTGAAACATCTAACTAGACCCCTAATACATTGTCGGTCCTAGACCATGCTAGTGTAGTCACCAAGCATATAAACTTCATACGTGCACGCTGAAGCACAACGGTTATTGTAAGTTGTACCCTGCTAAGTAAGGCCATGGAACATGGTTAGTGCAGACTAATACACTTCACCATAACGCGGTCTCGAGCATTACATCCCGCTTGAGGGATTCTTGGTTAATTAAGGAACAGTTTGTCCAAACGCATAAAGGATTGAACCGTTAGGATAACCGAATGTGTTCATGGAAGTCACGAGACTTGGCCATGGTGTACTTTATGGTTGAACTCTTTTTAAGGGCCTAACTATCTTTTAAAACTAATCATTAACGAAAGCATCGAGGTACATCACGTCTCTTGAATATGGAAAACCATGTATCCCATTATGCTTAAGAAAGTTTATAACATTGTGGAATGTTAATACGTCACCCAACTGAGTCGCTCAATTGGATGAGCCGTCTGAACGTGTATACCTGTAGTCAGACTGCACGGGCATCGGGGGTAAGGGACGTTGCTGTCTATTCAGAATCTTCAAGCCTATCGCATTACCCAGTGACATGTATTATGACAGGGGCGTTTAGGAGTAGTGTAATGAATACAAGGTCACTGCCTATCCATAAGCCAACATTCCATAATCTCAGTAAAGTAACTGATGAAGTCATAGCATGCACTTTTTTTAGCATTATCTGAATTACAAATTTTATCGTATTTACTTTACTTTATCTTATAAATTAGAAAACCCAAAATTAGGTAATAAACCACTACTCCTGCCCCTTATAATTATCTTAAGTTTTAGATATAGGTTTGATTCTACTGATATCTCAAAAATACGACTCTAGGTCATACTTCCCTTGCTCATAATAAGGAGTAGTAAGATTTAGGCCCCGCTAAATATAAATTTAAAACCATTACCCCTTGTTGGCGGTTGATTCTGATGCCTTGCGGCCTAACAACACCGCATAAACAAAACCGTCCGTTTCGGCCATATTAAGTGTTTATAGCTTGGTGATTTGAATGCTAGGTGAATTGCTTTCGGATTTTTCGTGAAAGTCTAGCACGTGTATAGCTCATCTAAGAGATCAAGGTGAGAGGAATAAGTATGCATGTATGTATATGATTTACTTGCTTGTGTGTGATGTGGGTTTAAGTCGGGTGTACGATACCATAACGTGTTAGACATGGGATGATTGTTTAAAGTTCGAGAGTCAATACCTCATCATCATGTGTGTCAGTTGGCATGTGATATGGGTTTAAAGTTCGGGAGTTGATACCATATCATCATGTGTGCGGGAGTGAAATGTGGGTTTAAAGTTCCGATCTACGATACCACATTGAGCGTGACGAGTGGGTGTGGAATATCTCATTTTCCACTTTAGTTTACGTGTTCGATACCACTCATGGGTTAGTGAAAATCGTTTGTTCATATCACTAATGGTTGTTGTGAATAACCAATGATTCATTTGTGAGATCCATTCCCTTGTACTTATGGTTAACCATGAAGTGATGTTGTATATTGATGTGTTTAGCATGCTACTCAATTAATTGTGCTATTCTTGTTGCAGTGCTTATTACACATTGGTTTGTGTGGAATGTGGGTGGGTAAGTTGTATACATATACGTATAATTATTCTTCTCACTAAGATTTCTTACCTTCTTTGTTTTATTCTTTTTATAGATTTAAGCGCTGCAAGGGATGAGGGTAAGGCCTTGGAGTAGCTATTGAATGGGATTTCTTTCGGTAGTTGTGACAACCCGTCCTTATCTCCCTGGACGAAGTCATCAACATTTGGTCCCATTGCGATGATCGACTCCAAGTAATGTCCTTAAAATGAGCAAATGCACAGCGGAAGACTTAATTCGTACCTGAGAATAAACATGCTTAAAAGTGTCAACCAAAAGGTTGGTGAGTTCATAGGTTTATCGTAACAATTATTTCAATATGTTAATAGACCACAAGATTTCATAATCATAAACATAATACACTCGCAAGTGTATGTAAAGCATTCTAAGTGGTTGAGCACTTGGTAACCATACTTAACTATTAATCAACGTCGCATATTCCCTTTATTATGAAATCTCACTACACCGTACCAAGTATAGCCTACAAAACGAAGTACTGTGCAACCGTTGAATACTGGTCGTCCAGTCCGGTTGGGGTTGTCAGGCCCGATAGATCTATCAACAGGATTCGCGTTTACAATACCACATGTAAATAGTAGTTACCAAGCTACAGGGAAGTATGCCAGTGGTACAACTCAACGTAGAATATATTTTTAAGTACTTGTGTCTATTTCGTAAACATTTATAAAAACAGCGCATGTATTCTCAGCCCAAAAATATATATTGTAAAAGCAATTAAAAAGGGAACAAATGAAACTCACCTAATGTATTTTGTAGTAAAAATACATATGACTATATTGAACAATGCAGGGTTGGCCTCGGATTCACGAACCTATTATTCAACAATGTATATTAATACATGTAATGGTAATCGAACAAATATATATATTTTTAGTGATTTTTATTTGTCATTTTATATCATGTGTTTTATTAATAGTTTAATTAGATATATTTATCTTTATCTAGAAAATTAACATTTGTTACAAAAGTATTAATATGGTTAGGTTTTATGTCATAAATATATTTTATATTGAAAATCTTCATTTGATATATTAATAGTACTAATAATAATGATAAAAATAATACTAATTATGAAAAAAAATTATGGTAATTCTAATAATTATGATAATTTTAATATTAATGATAAAGATGGTATTAATAATAATAATGTTTGTAATAATAATACGAATAACGTTTATTGAAAATACTAATAATTATGATATAATTTTGTTAATAATAATAAGTAATCTAATAATAATAATAATAATAATAATAATAATAATAATAATAATAATAATAATAATAATAATAATAATAATAATAATATTAATAATATTAATGATACTACTAATAATAAAAGTTATACCTAGTCCATTAAGATATAAAAGAGCCCAAGTAAACTAGCCCATGTGTGTTTTAAATTGGATTCCACAAGGCAGCCCATGTACTCTATCTTTCGCAATAACCCAGCCAGCTTTTAAATAAAAAAATACATATGCAGTCACGCCTAGTTTCGTACCCGCGACCTTTAGTTTAAACACAAACCCTCAAACCGTTGTACTGCCATCATCTTTCTGAAACAACCCTTCACTTAATTTCTTTTAACCCATTTCTGTTTATCTTCTTTTCTCTACTTAGCCAAAACCCATTTAACATTTTCGTTATCATAATATCATGATTATCTTCGTCATTCATCATCAACCCGATTCTTCCTCATTTAAACCGAATCATTTAAGCATCTTAATTAACATCTACTTAATTGTGTGTGGTTGTGTAGTTGTCGAGTAGAACACAGGGGATAGAATAGAAGGATTGCAAACTCGAGGCCCAATATTAAAACTGAAACATTGTGACCCAAAAACGAATCGATCCCTAAGGCAACTAAAAAGTTTACGGACCAAATAGAAATCCCATTTATAAACTATTACGGCCCAGCAGAAAATAGTAACTTGGCCCGATTCAGTTTGTTAAATGAATAAAGAAGTTGTTTCAAATAATTCGACCAACCATAAAATATATATACAGCTCCAGAAACAATTTTTTTATTTTAAAAAAACACCTGTGGCCCTACAACAAACCGATTTTTATGTTCTTTGCAAGCAAGTGGGGGTAACTTTGTTCAAGGGTGTCGGCCAATTAAGAAAAAAAAAATAAACTCTGTAACCGTCCCACTTATGCTCACCTTCATCATCTTTATTTGTTATCACCATTAATTACCAAGGGTGTATTGAGGACTGCAGCAACTGCACAATTGAGTTTATTTGATGATGGTTTAAGGCAGTTTAAAACAGGAAGACAAACGCCATCCGTAGGGGTTTGATGGGGCTTCACGAAAAGAAAAAAAAATATAGAACTTGCAGGTTTAACTATTGTTTCATTGGTGATTGTCAATGGTACATGGTGGTGTTTTGGCTGGGACTGACCGAAACTTAGATATTAAAACAGCTGTGATTTATAAGAGTTGAGTTTGTTGATCGTTGGAGTTCAGAAATCACGAAAAGAAGTAGTTTTGTGAGTTTGTTGCAATGGGAAACAACATATTATTAGTAGCATAACGGTGTTAGTTGTGGTGGTGCATGTTGGGTTTTACGGCAGAGAAGTAGTAAGAAGGAGGTTAGTGGCGATGGTGGTCATGGTGGAACCATGGTGGCGGGTTATAATGGTTTCAATAAGAGAAAGAGAGAGAAGAAGAGAGAGGAGGAAGGAAGGTTAATCGGTGATGAAGTGGCAGGTGAGGGTGGTTCATGGTGTAATCAAAGTGGTGATCTCGGTGGTGGTTTGTTAATGGAGGTTGATTGTAAGTTGGCCGATGGTGGTGTAATGGTAGAATGAAAGGCAAGGTGATGATGGTTTGAATATTTATACCCACATATATGTATAGATATATAAGATGGTTCATGGTGGTTATAGGTGTGGATGGTGGCAGTAGGCAGCGGTATGGTTGCCGGGGAGGTTGGCGACTTACCAAAAAGAAACAAGGGGATATATAAGTACATCTATCTAATACTCATGTATGTATTTATATTGAATGAGTGAATGGTTAAAGTAAATAAACTGTGCACTTTCAATTCAATCATTAAAATAAAATCACGGACATAATAATGTAATTCTCTGCCGACACCATATCATGGACTATTATCTCGTGTCCATTGCTAAACAGTTAACGTATAAAGTTGTTCTTAAAAATCCCAAATTTTTAGATTAAACATATTTAATTATTTCACTCATTACCTG
Source organism: Rutidosis leptorrhynchoides (assembly GCF_046630445.1). Classification (NCBI taxonomy): domain Eukaryota; kingdom Viridiplantae; phylum Streptophyta; class Magnoliopsida; order Asterales; family Asteraceae; genus Rutidosis; species Rutidosis leptorrhynchoides. The sequence continues at coordinate 313,620,602 of NC_092334.1, read as the reverse complement.
TTTGAAACCTGGTAAAAAAGGTTCGAAAATTATTTATTTTCTGTTCCGATTTATATGTACGGAGTACTAATATTTAAACTTAAAAAGGTAAAAATACTTTTAACAAATCTAAAAGCTTCGTAATCGATTTACAGCTCAACTTTTATTTCAATCCGTCATAAACTTATATTAAATCTATATGAATGCTAACGAAATATCAACCGAGTATTACTGACGTTTACTAATTAAGCTCGAATTCATTAAATTTTAATATGTTCTCTTTCTATATATAAACAGTGTTAAATAACAAGTTTAACAACTAAAATAATATATTATATATTCCTAAACAAATAGATTATTTATATATTTACAAGTAATATTTATACACCTAATTATATATATATATATATATATATATATATATATATATATATATATATATATATTTATTTATTTATTTATATATTTATAATAATAGTTTTTATTATATCGCATAAAATTTTTACACATTTATTTCCAACAAATAAATCATATATTATTTCAAATAATATTTCAAATTATAATATTTAGATACATATGTATCTATTTACTAATAATTGCTCGTGAATCATCGAGAATGGTCGAAAGTCAAACGAACATATAAAATAGTTCAAAATTTTTGTGACTCAACATTACAGACATTGCTTATTGTGTTGAAACAATATAAAGATTAAGTTTAAATTTGATCGAAAATTTCCGGGTCGTGACAGTAGTTGTGTCGGATGATCATACTCTATTTTAGGTCATCAAAATGTATTTAGGTCAAAATGTACAATTGGTAAATTATGGGTCTTGAGTTACCCGGTATTATGAACACTTAAACTTGTTGTATTTTGGGTCGCACTTATTATTTGAGCAGGTTTATATGGATCAAGACTTGTGATGCTGGAATTAAATTGTGTTAAATCATGTTCTAAACTGCACTATCTGTCCCAGCGTTTGGTCACATCGTGACCTGCTAAAGCCGCATCGTGACTTATAGTGTAATTTAGATGCTGAGCATACAAATTGGTTCTAAGAATATGGCACAGGGGGAGATCGCGTCGCGGCCTGCAAAGCCGCGACGCGACTTAGTGCTAGAACTGATGGTCAGGTCTAGTTTTTAGCTTCGACATTATAAATACACTGCGGACTGCGTAGCGACCAGGATGAACCACGACGCAATGATGAACTATAAAAAATGTGTTTCATTTTTCGATAACAGGTTTGAGTCATTTCAATTGGAGTTACGGTAATTTTTCAAGAAAATAAAGAAGCTAATGCTCAAATGCTAAATATAAACCGTCGTTTTTGGCAAACGTTTTGTTTCTTAAAAATAATGGTTCGGGATTGAGACCTGAATATTTTCGTACATGTATATCACTTAAAACAAAGCTTTTTCAAGTGACTTTGCATCCTTTGGTGATTTGTTTATTAAATGGTATTTTTGTGTAAAAATGCACTGTTTAAACCATGTATTTTGTGAAACATTTGGAGTTTGACTTTTCTTTAGTCAAAGGACAAAAATTTTGAGTCAAGTAGTAACATGTAGTCAAAATGAATTATGTTACTTAGCTGTTGGTCAAACATATAAGTCTTGTGTATTATTTATTAGTGTTGACATTCTAGTTTGTTAAAACGAGTAGTGACACTACTAAGCATTAATGTTTACTGATATATACTTAACATGTTATTCTAAAATTAAGTAGTGATCATCCATATCAGTTGAATTTTATTTTGGTCAACACTTGTGAGTCAAAATATTTAGTTAACTTTACACGTGACATTTATTACTTGAATGTTTTCTGAAATACATTTCAACTTGTAAATTTTATTAAATACATTTGAGTCGGACTCGAGCAATAGGATTATGACTATTATTACATTGTGAACCGACCTAGTATATTAGACATTGTTTGATTAACCTATATCTCTAGTTTGTGTACCTTTGACTGCTGTGATCTCTTTAGCTATCACTGTTGTTTAAGACTTTTGTTGTGCACTCAAGGTAACTTGTAGTCCCTCTTTTACTATTTTAAATCTTTTTGGTATGAGAATTGATAATGCTAAAAACGAACATATATTTCATAGCATTATTCCTCAAGAAAGACAAGCTTTTAGTTGCAATTGTTCTATTTACAAGTGATATTCGTTTAAATAATAAAAGGTGAAGACAAAAGACAGATTCGACGAATTGAAGACGCAAACGACCAAAAAGCTCCAAAGTACAAAAGACAATCAAAAAGGTTCCAATTATTGATAAGAAACGTCTCGAAATTACAAGAGTACAAGATTCAAAACGCAAAGTACAAGATATTAAATTGTACGCAAGGACGTTCGAAAATCCGGAACCGGGACCAGAGTCAACTCTTAACGCTCGACGCAACGGACTAAAAATTACACGTTAACTATGTATATAAATATAATATAATATATAATTAATTATATTAATTATATATATATTATATTTATAAATAAAAACCGTCGGTAGAGAAAGACTCCAAAAGGGTGAGCTGTAAAAACAAACTCCGCGACTCGCGGAGTTTGAAGTCCAAAAAGGCCGCGAGTCGCGGAGCCCCCAGTTTTGAAACTCCCTATAAAGCAAACCGAATTCTGATCATTTTCATCCATCTTTTTCTTCTTCTCCTCATACGTAAAATCTATATATATATAATTTATATTTTAATTTTAATTATAATTCTAATAATAAGGGTATGTTAGCGAATGTTGTAAGAGTGTAAGTCGAAATTCTGTCCGTGTAACGCTACGCAATTTTTAATCATTGTAAGTTATGTTCAACCTTTTTACATTAATGTCTCGTAGCTAAGTTATTATTATGCTTATTTAAAACGAAGTAATCATGATGTTGGGCTAATTACTAAAATTGGGTAATTGGGCTTTGTACCATAATTGGGGTTTGGACAAAAGAACGTCACTTGTGGAAATTAGACTATGGGCTATTAATGGGCTTTATATTTGTTTAACTAAATGATAGTTTGTTAATGTTAATATAAAGATTTACAATTGGGCGTCCCTATAAATTACCATATACACTCAATCGGACACGATGGGCGGGGTATTTATATGTACGAATAATCGTTCATTTAACCGAACACGGAAATGGATTAATAGTTAATAAACTTGTTGAAACAGGGGTGAATTACATTCAAGGGTAATTGGTGTAATTGTTAGCAAAGTAGTAAAACCTTGGTTTACACGCAGTCGATAACCTGGTGTATTCATTAAACAAAGTATTAAAACCTTGTTACAATTCGAATCCCCAATTAGTTGGAATATTTAACTTCGGGTATAAGGATAATTTGACGAGGACACTCGCATTTTATATTTATGACTGATGGACTGTTATGGACAAAAACCAGACGGACATATTAAATAATCCAGGACAAAGGACAATTAACCCATGGGCATAAAACTAAAATCAACACGTCAAACATCATGATTACGGAAGTTTAAATAAGCATAATTCTTTTATTTCATATTTAATTTCCTTTATTTTATATTTAATTGCACTTCTAATTATCGCACTTTTATTTATTGTTATTTAATCGCACTTTTAATTATCGTAACTGCCTATAAGTGTTGTAGCAAGGTTTAGGTATATCCGTTCTCTAAATAAATAAATATCTTGTGTAAAAATGTATCGTATTTTATAGTATTTCCTGCTAAAATTAATAAGTATTTTATATACACCCCGCTGCACATCAAGTATTTTTGGCGCTGCTGCCGGGGAACTCTCTTAAACGCCGGAAGCGCAACGCTAATATAAAAAAAAAAAAAAAGAGATTTTTAGTTTACTTCTATTAAAAGTCGCTTTTGTAAAAATACGTTTTAAATATTCGAAAATATAAAAAGAAAAACAAAAATATAAGTATTTTTAAGATTTTGTTAAATATTTAAGTTTTATAAGTTTCTTTATTTTTATTTTAGTTTATAAAAATATAAGTTTTATTTAAATAACTTTTATTTATATAAAAACAGAAAACAGAAAAAAAAAATAAATAAATAAAGAAAAACGCGTTGAAATTAAACCTGTCAGTTGAAATTCTGAACCCCGCGACTCGCGGGGTTTGAAGCATTAAATACCGCAACTCGCGGAGGGGACCTGACACGCGACAGAAGCCCTAATCCTGCATTTATTACGGATTATTATTAATTATTATTATTATTAACCCTAATTATTATTATTATAATTAAGTTTATTTTTAATTTAAGTTTTATTTAATTTGTATATTTTGTTTAAATTAGTTTAATTAATTTGTAAAATTAGTAGTTTTATTAAATAAATAATATAAAAATAATATTTTTATAAAAATTGTAATTTTTACAACTTTTTGTATATTTTTATATTTTGTACCTTTTTAATCGTTGTAGCGTAATATTTGTATTTTTTTCGCTCATATTTAATTTTAAACTTAGTTTTTGCCATAGTCATTTTTACTCCTAGATTTTTAGGCTTTGCCGTAAAACCTCTTAAGTGCTTTTTCTTTAGACTAAGATTTAGGTACTCTAGAATTTTGCGACGCCTTTTTAAGTTTTAGTTTCTTTTTAAGTTATTTTCATTTGGGATTTAGTTTTTCTTGTAAGCTTTAATATTTTTAGACACCTTTTTCCTATGTATCAATTATCATTCCAATTAGTAATTTCAATTTGCGATTATAATTTTAAGTTAGTTGTAGTAATAAGGTTAGGTTAGTCAAGTATTTTTAAGTTTTATAAGTTTCTTTTATTTTTCCGTCACCTTTTATTTTTCAACCATTTTTCTTTTTCAACCTTTTTCCGACGAACTCTTTTTCTTTCTTATTTCTCGCTATTCTAGTTTTTAGGACATAGATTTTTATTCTACTTCTTATCTAAATTTCTTAAAATTACGAAAATTTATTTTAAGTGGTTAAATTAATAGACATCAAAATTTTCTGGTTCGTAGTAATAGTTGGATTTGTACGTGGACCGGGTTATTGGAGCCAAACAGTCCTCAATTATATTGAGACCAAACGAATCCTGCCCCTCTGCTGCATCTTTTGGCTATTCGAAACGTGGGCAAAATCAGAAAAGTCTATTGATTGGATAACTTATTATAATTTTTCTTTCCTTTTTAAAACTAATAGGATATTCATTGAATGCACCGAGCAAGACGTTCATCACCTTTTGTATGTTCACCACCTGTAACTAGATCAAGACATTTAGCAAATATAACCGCCGTTGATTTTTCTTTAGAATCGTCATCCAGTCGACCAAGTACTTCAGTTCAAATTTCCGATAATCCATTTTTTGAACCCGACCTCACAATTGAGAATCCGGAAAATATTCAGGAACGGTTCGTAGATCCTGAACCATTAAACTTTCCTCCGGAGCCACCAATCATTCAAACAGAGATTGTTGAGGAACGAACCATTAAATCAGAATCATCTAGTGATACCGATTCAACAAATTCAATTATGGAGAATCTGGAACCTTTAAGTATGGAAGACCGAATGAGAGCTAAACGCACTGGCCAAGGTCACGCAATTACTCATCCAGACATTAATGCGCCAGATTATGAAATCAAAGGACAAATTCTACACATGGTGACTAATCAATGCCAATTTAGCGGTGCGCCGAAGGAAGATCCAAATGAACATCTACGTACCTTTAATAGGATCTGCACACTATTTAAAATCCGAGAAGTGGAGGATGAACAGATATATCTCATGTTATTTCCCTGGACTTTAAAGGGAGAAGCCAAAGATTGGTTGGAATCGTTACCTGAAGGGGCGATCGATACATGGGATGTTTTAGTTCACAAATTTCTTAAACAATTCTTTCCTGCATCTAAAGCCGTAAGACTTCAAGCAGAAATTGTTACGTTTACACAGAAGCCAAATGAAACTCTATATGAGGCATGGACAAGATATGGAAAGTTGTTAAGAGGATGTCCGCAACATGGTTTAGACACCTGTCAAATAGTACAAATATTCTACCAAGGATGCGACATCACTACAAGAAAAGACATAGATATAGCAGCTGGTGGTTCTATTATGAAGAAAACCGAAACTGATGCTTACAAAATTATTGATAACACTGCTTCCCACTCACATGAGTGGCACCAAGAAAAAGATATCGTTAGATCATCTAAAGCAGCTAGAGCCGATTCTAGCCATGACTTAGATTCCATTTCCGCAAAGATAGATGCTGTGGAGAGACGAATGGAAAAGATGACTAAAGATATTCACTCAATACGAATTAGTTGTGAGCAGTGTGGAGGACCACATTTGACAAAAGATTGTCTCAGTATTGAATTAACAATGGAACAAAGAGAGAATATTTCATAGATAAACCAAAGGCCTGGAAATAATTATCAGAATAATTATCAACTGCCAAGACCGATTTACAATCAAAACCAGAATTATAACCGAAATATTCCATACAACAACCAACAAGGTCCTAGCAATCAACAAGTATCCAATAATACTTATAATCAGCAAAGACCTAATTTTCAAAACAAACCACCACAACAAACCGATGATAAAAAGCCAAATTTAGAAGATATGATGACGAAGCTAGTTGAAACTCAAACGCAATTTTTCACATCTCAAAAACAAACCAATGAACAAAATGCTCAAGCATTTAGAAATCAACAAGCTTCTATTCAAAATCTGGAACAAGAAGTAAGTAACCTAGCAAGGTTAATAGGTGAAAGAAAACCGGGAAGTCTACCTAGTGATACAAATGATAACCCCCGGAATGAAACAGCTAAAGCTATTACCACAAGAAGTGGTACAACACTTAAACCACCTGAAATACCTGTAACTTCTGATGAAGCTATTCCTACTCCACAAGAACCACAACCTGATCAAGATAAGGAAAAAGAACCGGTAGTTGAAAAGGTTAATGAAGATAACACAGTTAAGGATAAACCTTATGTTAAACCATACCAACCACCACTTCCTTACCCGAGCAAAATGAAGAAAGAGAAACTTGAAGCCGAGCAATCCAAATTCTTGGATATGTTTAAACAGATAAATGTAAATCTTCCTTTCATTGATGTGATTTCAGGAATGCCTAGATATGCTAAATTCTTGAAAGATCTAATCTCAAATAGAAAGAAAATGGAAGAACTCTCGGCTGTTACTATGAATGCTAATTGTTCAGCAGTGCTGTTGAATAAGATACCAGAAAAATTATCTGATCCAGGAAGTTTCACAATTCCATGTTTTCTGGGTAGTCTTAGTTCAATAGAAGCATTGGCAGACTTAGGTGCTAGTATAAATCTAATGCCGTATTCACTATACGCTAAACTAGACCTTGGAGAATTAAAACCAACCAGAATAAGCATACAACTAGCCGATAGATCAATAAAATATCCTAGAGGGATAATGGAGAACATGCTAGTTAAAGTTGGTACTTTAGTATTTCCAGTAGATTTTGTTGTTCTGGACATGGAAGAAGATTCTCAAGTTCCTCTCATATTAGGAAGAGCATTCTTAAACACGGCTAAAGCAATGATAGACGTGTTCGGTAAGAAACTGACCCTAAGTATAGAGGATGAGAGTGTTACCTTTTCAGTTGATAGAGCAATGCAACAACCACAATCTGTAGATGATACATGTTATTATATTCAAACTATAGATGCACATGCAGAATTATTAGAAGAATTTCCAGAATTACAAGGAACAGGAGAATGTTCTTTAGGAGAAGGTAATGAACCAATTGATGAAGCTGAAATGTTAGCTACACTTATAGCTAATGGATATGAACCAACAACAGAAGAAATTCAAATGCTAAAAGAAGAAGACAGATATCGATACAAATCATCGATAGAAGAACCTCCGAAATTAGAGTTAAAGCCACTTCCAAACCATTTGGAATACGCTTATTTACATGGTGAATCTGAATTACCTATAATAATATCGTCTTCTCTTACTGAAAATGAGAAATCACAACTCATTTCTGTGTTGAAAGCTCATAAACCAGCCATTGCATGGAAGATTCATGATATTAAAGGAATAAGTCCTTCGTATTGCACACATAAAATCCTTATGGAAGAAGGTCATAAAACGTATGTGCAACGCCAACGAAGACTAAATCCTAATATGCAAGATGTAGTTAAGAAAGAGATTATTAAATTGCTAGACGCAGGTCTAATTTATCCAATCTCTGATAGTCCATGGGTAAGCCCAGTTCAATGCGTGCCTAAGAAGGGTGGCATGACTGTCATTACAAATGAGAAAAATGAGCTTATTCTTACTAGGACTGTAACATGATGGCGTGTATGTATTGATTATAGAAAATTAAATGACGCCACCAGAAAAGATCACTTTCCCTTACCTTTCATAGATCAAATGTTGGAAAGATTAGCCGGAAATAGTTACTATTGTTTTCTAGATGGATTTTTCGGATATTTTCAAATTCCAATAGCACCCGAGGACCAAGAGAAAACCACATTCACGTGCCCTTATGGTACTTTTGCTTACAAACGCATGCCATTTGGACTTTGTAACTCCCCTGCAACCTTTCAAAGGTGTATGATGGCGATTTTTCACGACATGATAGAAGAATGCATGGAAGTTTTCATGGATGACTTTTCAGTCTTCGGTGATACATTTGAATCATGTCTAGCTAATCTTGAACGAATGCTTCTTAGATGCGAACAATCAAATCTAGTACTTAATTGGGAGAAATGCCATTTCATGGTTAAAGAAGGCATCGTTCTTGGACATAAAATTTCAAAAGAAGGAATTGAAGTGGATAGAGCTAAAGTAGATGTAATTGCTAAACTTCCATATCCCACCAATGTTAGAGGAGTTAGGAGTTTTCTAGGGCATGCCGGTTTTTACCGACGTTTCATAAAAGATTTTTCTAAAATTGCCACTCCTATGAATAAACTCCTAGAAAAGGATGCTCCATTCATCTTTTCAGATGAGCGTATCAAATCTTTTAATATTCTTAAAGAGAAACTCACTAATGCACCGATCATGATAACACCAAATTAGAATCTACCATTTGAACTAATGTGCGATGCAAGTGATTTTGCAATGGGAGCCGTTTTAGGACAAAGGATTGAAAAACGATTTCAACCTATATATTATGCTAGTAAGACATTACAAGGAGCACAAACGAACTATACAACTACTGAAAAAGAACTCCTTGCTATTGTCTTTGCTTTTAACAAATTTCGATCATATCTCGTTCTAGCAAAAACGGTGGTCTATACCGACCATTCTGCTCTTAGATACCTATTTTCAAAACAAGATGCTAAACCAAGATTAATCCGTTGGATCTTACTCTTACAAGAGTTTGATATTGAAATCCGAGATAAAAGAGGAGCAGAAAATCTCGCCGCTAATCATCTTTCTCGTCTTGAAAATCCCGAATTAGAAGTTCTAAATGAATCGGCCATACAAGACAACTTTCCTGATGAATATCTATTGAAGATAGATTATAAAGAAATCCCATGGTTTGCAGACTATGCAAACTACTTAGTTTGTGGATTCCTTGAAAAAGGATTATCGTACCAAAGACGAAAGAAATTCTTCAGTGAAATAAAACACTATTTCTGGGAAGATCCACATCTGTTCAAAAGTTGTCCCGATGGAATAATACGCCGATGTGTATTTGGAGATGAAGCTAGTAAAATTTTAAACCATTGTCACACAGGACCAACAGGAGGGCATTATGGGCCTCAACTAACAGCTAGAAGAGTTTATGAAGCTGGATTCTATTGGCCTACAATTTACAAAGACGCACACCTTCTTTGCAAATCCTGTGATGCATGTCAAAAGGCCGGAAAAATAAGTCAACGTGATGAAATGCCACAAAATGTCATCCAAGTATGTGAAGTATTTGACATTTGGGGTATTGACTTTATGGGTCCATTTCCAAAATCTCATAATAATCTATATATACTCGTAGCCATTGATTATGTATCTAAATGGGCGGAAGCACAAGCTCTCCCAACTAACGATGCACGAGTTGTAGTCAATTTTTTAAAACGTCTTTTTGCAAGGTTTGGAACACCGAAAGCTTTAATAAGTGATCGGGGTACTCATTTCTGTAATAATCAACTTGAGAAAGTTCTTAAAAGATATGGAGTAACTCATAAAATCTCCACCGCATATCATCCACAAACAAATGGACAAGTTGAAAATACCAACCGAGCTTTAAAACGTATTCTAGAGAAAACCGTAGGATCAAATCCGAAGGAATGGTCCATTAAATTGGAGGATGCACTCTGGGATTTTAGAACAGCCTACAAAACTCCAATTGGAACCACACCTTTTAGACTTGTTTATGGAAAAGCATGTCATCTTCCAGTAGAAATTGAACACAAAGCATTTTGGGCTTTGAAGACATGTAATCTTGATTTACATGAAGCCGGACGTCTACGATTAAGTCAACTAAACGAATTAGAAGAATTAAGACATGAAGCATACGATAATTCGTTAATCTATAAAGAAAGAACGAAGAAATGGCATGATAAAAGAATCAGAAGTTCAAAAGAATTTAAAGAAGGAGACAGAGTTCTTCTTTTCAATTCACGATTCAAGCTATTTCCAGGAAAATTGAAATCAAGATGGTCTGGACCATTCATAGTCAAAAGAGTTTTCCCATACGGAACGATAGAATTAATAAATTCAAATGGGATTGAATTTAAAGTTAATGGTCACAGAGTTAAACATTACATACATGGTCCGATGGAAGTCGACAACGAAGTTAATCACAATTTCGACACCACAGCTAACTAAGTGTGGGGAGAATCAAGTCTTTAAAGGATAATATGTATTTCTGTTAGAGTTAGATTGTCTGTTTTCGTGTAGTTCTCGAAAATGGAACCCGAATGGTCTTTCCCTAGCAGACCCTAAAGAACTAGTCTTCTCCCCCCATTATAAATTTTTATTTTTTTTAGGTTTTTACGAAATAAAGACTGCTTGTGAACTAAACCATGGTCTAATGCTACATGCTTTGATCACTAAACGTAATAATGACATACTCCCGAGTGAATTAGTATCAGTAATCAGAGAAAGAATGGACGGAGTTAGAAAAGAATCCAGATGCGAAGATAATAAGTTACAATTTGGTAAAGGAAAATCAAAATCCGCAGCGAAAAGAAGAGCACGACACCTAGAAAGATGTCACAAATGTGGAAAATGGTCACATGGAGGTAAATGTTCAAATAATCAAACCTATTCAAATACCGAATTTGTTACTTTATGCAGAGATGGACCGTTCATATGTTTAGAAGAAAAGACACTGAATGCTCGAGGTTACGCCTATGTAGCCATGGAAAACCAATTAAACCGACTATCTTATGAATGGGATAGATCATATAACTAAGAAATCTATTCCACATGTATGTCTGTACAGTTTTTTATTTTTTTTTATTTTTAACCTTTTGATAATAAACGCTAATTTGTTCGCTAAAAAGTATTAAATTGGTATTGAATAAAATTAGGTTTGGCGACCGAAATTATTGATATCATTCAAAAATTTATTACATCACTGCGAAATTTAACGTTTATTCTTAAGGTATAAATATCTTTAAACAATCAACCCAAAATATTTCAAAAATTCGTCATGAGTTAAATTAGGTCTTGGAACCGAAATTACTTTACCAAAAAGAGGGGCGCATATTTTTGATAATATTTGATTGATTAAAGTGGGATAAAAAGACAAAAAGATTTTTAATTTTATTTTTACCATGTTTTTAAAATTAATATTTGAACCCTTTATAAATATTGTAAACTTTGTAAAATCAATATTTTTAAAATTGTAAATATTTGAAAAATTAATATAAGTTTGGTATGAATTTATAATATGAATTTTTAAATTAAGTTTGGTGTGAATTTTTAATTTTTAAAATATGAATTTTTAATTTTATGCATTTCAAATTTTAAGTTTGGTGTGAATTTTTAATATTAATTTTGAATTTTATATTTAAGTTGTGTGAATTTAAAAACAAAAATTTACTTTATCTCATTAAGTTAAGAATTTGATTTTTAAAATTCGTCGTAAGTTGAAGACTAGGTCTTTGAACCGAAATTGCTTTACCCGAGGGAGGGACGAGAACTTTTATTATCATTATTTTTAATCTTATTGAATTAAAGTATGCCAAAAATATTGAAAAAATCCAAAAATATTAGCTTTTAAAACAATCGATACAAAAAGACAAATTTTAAAATTTTGTCGAGGGACGGACTAGGACATCGATCCGAAACGACCTCGTCCTGAATAACAAAGGAAACAAAATTTTAAAATTAAGTACTTAATTGTTTTATAAGTTAATGATTATATAAAAAAAATAGCAAACTCCGCGACTCGCGGAGTTTGAAGGGGAAATCTCCGCAAGTCGCGGGAGGACCAATTTACAGAAAAAAAATAAAACGCAAGAACAGCTCAAACCACACACCACAACTCAAAAATACTGCGAAAACTGCACGAAAAAAACCCGAGAAAAAACCCCCAAAATCACAATTTTTAACCGTTAATCACCAAATCTTTTACTAAAATCATGTTGAGAAGGATGCTATCTAGGAATTACTCAAGAAAAACGGTAAATTTCTACACCTAAACACCATTTAATCCGAAATTAGTGTTCTTGAGCCATTTTTTCCCCAATTTGATTTTGATGCTTTTTTGTGTAATTATGCTTAAATTGTTTATGTATTATGCTTGTATAACCTAGATTGATGCTGTTTAACATGATTAGAAGCCTTAAACTTCAAATTTTGAATAATCTAGGGTTTGTGTTCTTGAGCAATTTGGGGCTTTTTGATATAAACAGGTTATGGCCGATTTTTGTCATGAATTGTTGCTAAATTGAGTAGTGTAACATGTCTAGGTAGTTAAATGATCCAAACTTTGAGCCTAAACATAATTTTGAGAATTAAAGTGGACTTTTTCAAGTCTAAAATTCATGAACTTGATTTTTTAAAGATAATGCCATTTGAGACTTGTTTAATCGCTAGTAATGATTATTTTGACATGTTATTTGAGTTAAATGCTTATGAACTTGGCGAACATTTTCGTATATGCTTATTTGAAAAAGTGTAGATTTGATGAAAATATGAAAATAAGCTTAAGTTTGATATAAATTGATCATGTCATTGTAATTATTTTGATTGATGATTTTGCTGACACTAATGCATATTTGGATGCACAAAATTTGTGTTTGATGTGTTTTGCAGACTGAAAGGGGTGAATCTTCATCCCAAGCCCGCAATGCTCCTGCTGAGAATTTGGAACAACAGGAGGTGGATAACTACTACAAGCAGGATATACCTCATCCAGTCATGACCTTTTCCGATATGCACTTGGAAGAGTTGCACCCGAACCTGAGATTTGACAGACTTTGGATAGATTATCCAAAATACCAAAGGGGTTTGCATACTCTTCATTCTAAGGTTGTTGAGGTACCGAGGGTCATAGAATGGGGACCCTTAGAAGCTGTAGAATTGGCCAGGCCAATTAGGGAATTACTTGTACAGAGGTATGGTAATTCTACTTTTAATGACTGGGTACGTTTATTCACCATGCGTAGACCTGTATATAAAGTATGGTGTGAAGAATTGTTATGTAGTATAGAGTTGAATGATCGGGTAGCTAGTTTAACCGATCGTTCTTTTATTAGATTTTTGTTAGGCGGTTCAATGCGCCACATGTCTTTACTGGACATGGCTCAGGCTTTACGTATATATACGCCTGAGGAGTTAGCATCCGCTGATTGTAGAGGGTTGATACTAAACGGTAGAAAGATAGATGAAAATTTTGATACACACGGTGTGTGGAGTCAAATGACAAGCCATCACCGTTTCAATGGGGGAAATTACTCTTATTTGGATATAGATAGAGCCGAATTAAGAGTGATACATAGGTTTTTAGCTAATTCGATTACACAAAGGGGTAAAAACAAGGAAAAAGTAAATGAACAGGATTTGTTTTACCATATGTGTATTCGAGACCCACAAAGCGCTGTAAGTATACCATATTGTGTGGGTTATTATTTATCAGCTATGGTTCGGGGGATGCGACCGCATAGCATAATAGGAGGTGGTATTTTTATTACTTTGATTGGTGAATATCTCGGTGTGGATATAAGTCGGGGGGGATTATTAGTAGAAGAACCAGAACCCCGCGATACTATAGGTTTAAATGTATACCATGGTGCGAAAGTTTTGAAGAGGCGAAATAACGCCGCAGTACGATACCATGGTAGACATCCACAGGTGGAGAGAAACCAACAGCAAGGTAATGTAGGAGGGGGGAATGAGATGCAAGAAATGCAAAGGTTTATAGCTTCTCAGGAATACGAAAATGCTAGACAGAGAGCATTTGAAGATTGGCAAGTTCATCAGAACCAAATCATAGCTCATTGCCAACATATAGGTAGAAACTATATTCCTACACCGAAACCCATCTTCCCTCCCTGGTCTATAGAGATGCAGCCACCATATCCTACGTATAACCCTACCGAAGCATTCTATAGCACCTATGGTTATGCCTGGAACCCCCTATTGGTACCAGTATCATCCCTAGTATACTTAGTTTTATTTTTTTTGTAATTTGTAATTATTGATATGTTTAATACTTTTATTAATATTGTAATAATTTTTATAATTATCTAACTTTTATTCTTAGATTTTAATAATTTTTGAATGTGGGGTAATATACCAAACTTCAAAAATATGTATATATGTTTGCAGTTTATCTTATGTACACAACAGGGTAAAACAACGCATTCTCAAAGACTGGCATTAAGTTCAGCAAAAGCAACTAATTTTGACGACAAGATGCAAAATATATGTGAAATAACAACAAGACCGAATGAACAAATGATGTGCACCATTTATCATTCAGCAAACAAACGCCAATATATTTGGAAACTTTGGTAAAAATTTAATCATTTTCACACTAATCACCCTCAATAATTTAAATTGTTACTGATTTCTTGCAAATGAGGGCATTGCAAGATCTTAAGTGTGGGAAGGGGTTAAATTCTTTCGGATTTTAAAATTTTTATCTTAAACACTTGGTTACCATTAAAAATACTAGTAAAGCAGTAGTTGTATTAGAATCTAGTGCTCTCTGATAAAAAAGAACAGCCCTAGTCTTATATACTGACTACCCAATTCTAGTAAAATTTTTCAAAATTTTCAATTAAATGAACTAAAAATCATGTTTATACATATTTATGAACGATAAAACTAGGTTTTAACACCGAAATTATTGTTACCTCAAAAAGGACATAAATTGAGAAACAAACCAAAATGTTAAAATTCATTTAAAATGGAATAGAGGACGATAAAAAGGAAAATAAAAGCCAAGTGTGGGAAAATTTACCAAGTTATCTTAAACATATGTCACATATATCTGTAACAAATAACTGAAAATACTTCTGCTTTGGACTAAACTAAACTGTTTTACCCAATGAAAGAAAAGAAGAGATGGATCTACACGATGAATCAATTCCATCATTAAAAGGAAGTAAAGTCTTCCGAAAAAGAAACGCGCTTCTTGATTTAGGTCATGAAGTTGTCGTCCAGACCAGCTGTAGGTTGACGAAAAATCTAGAAAAGTCATCACTAAAATCAGCAGGAAATCCACGGACCTCAGCATTAAACAGGGTCGCCAAGTGGTCAGATTTATCCTAACCATGAGAAGGATTTATCTCGTACAATGGGGGGGCACCATGCAAATTAGCTGGATAAGACTAATGAATCAGATCCCCAGAAAGGATAATCTCCTTAAAGATTAAAAATCAGCTTTTAAGACTGATATTACTCAATCCTTGAGATTGACCTTAAAGATTGAGAATTACAAACTCATGGAATTCAATGATATCTAAACTCGAGCTTGAACGAGAAAATATTTTGATCAAAATTACAAACCGATTTGTTTTCTGAAAACCCTATTTTCAATGCGTTCATTACCATTGAACGTAAAATCCTAGGAATTCACCTAGAATTCATTAGGTCACCTGAACTAAATCGGGTGTCAACCGTAAGAACAGTGGTTGCATAGTGGTCAAAGACAGGACCTTGTGCCATACCGAAAAATTATAAGGGTGAGCTTTACTATTGCTCCTACCAAGGATAGTAATTGTGTCCGACACGTTATAGACCATAATTAAAAGCATGTCAGGGGACATTGCCTTAACAGTTGCTTGTTCAACGCTTTCCTTTACAACCGGACGGTAGTTTACCGAAAGGTAATATACAGGACAAGTAAACTGGACGTGTTGCTTTCCAAATACAAGGTTAGCAAGTGGGTGACACAAAACCATAAGTTTTGAGCTAAAATTTTCAAATCTGAAACCCACCAAACCCACAAAAATATTTTGCAAACACCGGTAAAGGGTTATCCCGGAAAACTTATCTAGGGTAAAAACTAGATTTAATTTTCAAAAGATCAAATGTTTTCATAAAGATCCAATTTCCTTAATGGATCTAAATTTTTATAGTCATGTGGGACTGTAAACCATATCGTTACTACCATTGTTTATACCGCCGTATAGAAATCACTGATGTACAAAGTGTGAAGAATAAAGAAGTGATTCTAGTATTTCAAGACGATATTGCTTGAGGACAAGCAACGCTCAAGTGTGGGAATATTTGATAAAGCTAAAAATGAACATATATTTCATAGCATTATTCCTCAAGAAAGACAAGCTTTTAGTTGCAATTGTTCTATTTACAAGTGATATTCGTTTAAATAATAAAAGGTGAAGACAAAAGACAGATTCGACGAATTGAAGACGCAAACGACCAAAAAGCTCCAAAGTACAAAAGACAATCAAAAAGGTTCCAATTATTGATAAGAAACGTCTCGAAATTACAAGAGTACAAGATTCAAAACGCAAAGTACAAGATATTAAATTGTACGCAAGGACGTTCGAAAATCCGGAATCGGGACCAGAGTCAACTCTTAACGCTCGACGCAACGGACTAAAAATTACAAGTTAACTATGTATATAAATATAATATAATATATAATTAATTATATTAATTATATATATATTATATTTATAAATAAAAACCGTCGGCAGAGAAAGACTCCAAAAGGGTGAGCTGTAAAAACAAACTCCGCGACTCGCGGAGTTTGAAGGCCAAAAAGGCCGCGAGTCGCGGAGCCCCCAGTTTTGAAACTCCCTATAAAGCAAACCGAATTCTGATCATTTTCATCCATCTTTTTCTTCTTCTCCTCATACGTAAAATCTATATATATATATAATTTATATTTTAATTTTAATTATAATTCTAATAATAAGGGTATGTTAGCGAATGTTGTAAGGGTGTAAGTCGAAATTCTGTCCGTGTAACGCTACGCTATTTTTAATCATTGTAAGTTATGTTCAACCTTTTTACATTAATGTCTCGTAGCTAAGTTATTATTATGCTTATTTAAAACGAAGTAATCATGATGTTGGGCTAATTACTAAAATTGGGTAATTGGGCTTTGTACCATAATTGGGGTTTGGACAAAAGAACGACACTTGTGGAAATTAGACTATGGGCTATTAATGGGCTTTATATTTGTTTAACTAAATAATAGTTTGTTAATGTTAATATAAAGATTTACAATTGGGCGTCCCTATAAATTACCATATACACTCAATCGGACACGATGGGCGGGGTATTTATATGTACGAATAATCGTTCATTTAACCGGACACGGAAATGGATTAATAGTTAATAAACTTGTTGAAACAGGGGTGAATTACATTCAAGGGTAATTGGTGTAATTGTTAACAAAGTAGTAAAACCTTGGTTTACACGCAGTCGATAACCTGGTGTATTCATTAAACAAAGTATTAAAACCTTGTTACAATTCGAATCCCCAATTAGTTGGAATATTTAACTTCGGGTATAAGGATAATTTGACGAGGACACTCGCATTTTATATTTATGACTGATGGACTGTTATGGACAAAAACCAGACGGACATATTAAATAATCCAGGACAAAGGACAATTAACCCATGGGCATAAAACTAAAATCAACACGTCAAACATCATGATTACGGAAGTTTAAATAAGCATAATTCTTTTATTTCATATTTAATTTCCTTTATTTTATATTTAATTGCACTTCTAATTATCGCACTTTTATTTATTGTTATTTAATCGCACTTTTAATTATCGTACATTTTAATTATCGCAATTTTATTTTATCGCACTTTTATTGCAATTTCATTATCGTTATTTATTTTACGCTTTAAATTAAGTCTTTTATTTATTTAATATTTTACATTAGGTTTTAACTGCGACTAAAGTTTTAAAATCGACAAACCGGTCATTAAACGGTAAAAACCCCCCTTTATAATAATAATATTACTTATATATATGTTTGTATTTTTATAAAAGTAAATTAATATAGCGTTGAGCTTTGTTTAAAAAAGATTCCCTGTGGAACGAACCAGACTTACTAAAAACTACACTACTGTACGATTAGGTACACTGCCTATAAGTGTTGTAGCAAGGTTTAGGTATATCCGTTCTCTAAATAAATAAATATCTTGTATAAAAATGTATCGTATTTAATAGTATTTCCTGCTAAAATTAATAAGTATTTTATATACACCCCGCTGCACATCAAGAATACAAGCAATTTTAGTTTTACGCCAATACGTATATATGAATATCCCTTAGCTTGGTAACTGTTAACTACTGGTTTTGAAACTAGTAGGTGCCAATACGTATATATGGATCCATAGGGTTTGATTTCCCCGTTCGGGTTAGTCATGCTAACAATAGTAGTTAGATTTTTTGGAGAGTACTCCAAGAGTCCCTACAATCTCGGGCGAAAGCTTTTTTACGCTGCACCTTTTCAGGTTTTAATCTAAAACGCTTATGTTTAAATAATGATTTGTTATTATCTGTGTTTTGATAGTATCATGCTGGCATAAATCTTTTGTATGTTGCCTTGTTAGAAACTTAGGCTAGTGTAGTTATGTAAATATAGTACGGTTACTATGTTATGTTGAATTTGTGAACCCGATAGTCTTGTATGCTAGTATCTAGAGAACTGACCAGCCTAATGTTGTAATTGAGACTTTTCCAACTATATGAAATTAGCTACTTCATAGGATCAAGACCCTTGTTTATACTATACCTAAAGAATTCTATGAACTCTGTATGGCCGGTGAAACTAAGAGGCATTTATTGTACTTATGGGACACAGAACTTAGGAATTGAGTCATAAATGACCTAGTATGCCTGATAACTGATCCAAAGAGACCTCTTAGGGGATTTTGTAACCTGCCTAGTCGCACCCAATTTTATGATATGACCTTATTGCATGTTCTTATTTGATTATTGCCTTAGGATTGATCATATTGTCTATTGTATGCTTCTGGTATGTTTAAATATGTTTTAATGTCAGCTTCAAACTGTAATGATGTATAACAATTAGGATAGTTTGATTTTGCGTAGTATGATCTATTGGCTATTTTGGTTAGGTCAGTTAGTCCGAATATCTATTTTGTCAATTTAACCCGACAGCCCGACAGGCTTCTCCTGTTGTGATTGTGTTCATTCAACATCACAGGTAGTTACTCTATCTCTGACAGATAACGAGGGTTAGGATTAGAGCTTAACTTCTGACAGCACATAGTTCTTAACCAAGGATAACATCTGAGGTTCTATCAATCTGAATGTGTAACCGCTATAACATACCTGCCTTTACTCAAAGAGAACTCTGAGAGGTCAAAGACCGGTAGGATTACAAAATCAGCTCATCTGATCAATCCATTATTATCTTAATTAAAGATTTATCTGTAACATAACTACTTTCCACTAGTCTAAGTGTATGTCTTGATCGGCATTTCCTTGATCTGCATACTCCGAGTATCTCTACAACCATTTTACTTTATTGCATCTAGGACTGTTAAAGCATCCAAAAATACGACCCTAGGTCAACTTACACTTTCTACCCTTAGAAAGCCAAAAGAAGATTTAGCATCATGATCGGCATTTCCTTGATCTGCATACTTCGAGTATCTCTCCAACCATTTTACTTTATTGCATCTAGGACTGTTAAAGCATTCAAAAATACGACCCTAGGTTAACTTACACTTTCTACCCTTAGAAAGCCAAAAGAAGATTTAGCGATATCAATGGGCGTATAGTATTTTTAGTGGTACATATCTATCAGTGGATGTTATTGCATAGGTTGAATTGTTATTTATGGTAAGCTTGGTTATTGGGTGCTCAAAGCCGTAGAAATTTTGAATGAACTTTTAATAGATTTTTAATGATGTTTTGAACATGAAATCTTGTGGTCTAAATTATTTACTATGCCCAACATTTAAACTTATAACTCACCAACATTTGTGTTGACTTTTTAATCATGTTTATTCTTAGGTGTGTAGTTGCTTCCGTTGTTGATGTTCAAGGTGTTGCATTGAAGTATTATGTGGCATGATTTCTAACTTTATTGCATTCAGACTTTATTACTTTATGTTGGATGACTTTGAAATCTGGTTAACTTACTATTTTCAGTAACATGTTATTGATGGAAACATTTTATTTTTGGAAACTCTTTTGAGCAACGAATGAATTGTTTATTAATATTTTACATATAGAAGACCTAACCTCGTCGTGGGGCCGTTTGTTAATGTACCGCGATAATAGCGATTTTGGCGGGTCGATACAGTTTGTTTCTTTGAAAATTAAGTATGTTTTTTATGAGCTGCAATAGAATATGCCTTAACGAATGATGGCATGTAGGGTAAATGCCATCAGATAAGTAATTGTAACTGACTGATGACCGGGCTACACGTAAGATGATGAATATGCCCTTAAATTTTTTTATGCGTTATTATATGCTTTTATTTTAATAATATGTGTATTATTAATTATATATTTGATTAAGACCAGTTTGTGACAAGGGTCACAGAAAAGTTTTGTTTGTTTAAATTGGACTCCGTTAAGGTTTCCTAACTTAGTACGAAAGATATCAGATAACTGGTAAATACCCGTGTGTTGTGGGGTATGGGTTCTAAACCCCTTAAAGTGTATGATATCATCTTGATATCTTCATTTCTGGAACTCTCTCAAATGAAAACTCGTACCTAGTTTGTATCACCTCAAACCCTAAGATCAAAGCTTGTTAGATTGTTGGAAATTGAGCTTGTAATATGTTTCTTGTGTGTTTCTGATCATCACAAGGTAAGTTTTACTTAGATTTATGCTTTCATTCTTATTAAATTGGGTTTTTGGGGTTTAAATGGGTTTTGCGGATTAACTAGCTTGAATCTTGTTGTTTTTGTGATATTTGTTTTGTTTATTGCTTGTTAGGTAATCAATATATGTTGTATATGCTTCATGAGCTAGCAATTCACCAGAAACATCACACATAGTGATTTTTGGGTTGAAACGCGTCAAATTAGCTACTATTGTTGGTCTTTGATTTGCAAAAGTGTGCAGTGCTTGATTTGCCTTTTCAAACTTTTTATATAACCTTTTAATTCACTTGTGGCACCCTAACGAGCAACAAGACCCGGTCAGATGTAGTATTTTCATTATCGTACCAAGGGAGCGTAGATGCAGTTTAAGTTGGTTTATTATATAGTCTAGTTCTTATTAAAGAACTAGAAGTATAGTTTTTAGGTTTTAGGTTGTTGTTTAGATTCGGAATATTATTTCTTAGGAAAGAGATAATTAGATGTACGTTCTAAATAAATTGAATAATAAACTATTAAGAAAAAAAGAATAAAGATTAAAATAAATAAATATAAATAAAAGCAGTTACATGAACAAATAACTTTTATGAGAATCATATTAGACAAGTTTCATAACTTATATTAACACAAAGAAAGATAATAATTATAGACCAACTATCATCCCTGAACGGCTAAGCTAAATGTTGCATATCATTCAATAAGCATGACTTAAAGCATACATTAGCTAAGTAATGCTCAAAACTAACATCTTAATTCTTAGTGTTCAATTCAATCACATAATACATATCAATTTAATCTTATGATGAGGATTAATTAACATGCAATTAGATTAACAAATAGATATACTATTAAGCTCAATTAGATCAATTCAAGTTACTAGCTGAAAGCCAATCTTTACCAAGTTCTCATGCAATCATTAACTAAACACATCCAAACAAAGGATCTTCGACTAAGCCTAACAATATCAAATTCTATTATATAAGCGTAACTCAAGTTCAACAAATTTATTACTACTAATGTTGTTTAACCTAGTTGCATGCAATCCAATTACCAAGTTTGATTGACTAGATCTAAACAAGTAAACTGAATCGGATACTAGATCATTGGATTAAGTGTTAATCAACCCTAAAATCATGTTATTTAATCATTAAGCATGACAAACATAGCAGATTTAAAATAGTTTAAATAATTATCACAAAAACTCAGTTTATACAGATCTGGAAAACCAGAAACTGCACAGAATTTTTTTTTGAATAAAGAACTGCACAGAATTAAGCATGAAGCCGGCGGCTTGGGTTCAGTCAAGCCGGCAGCTTGGACTGAGGAAGCCGACGGCTTCATCCGATTCTCAGACAAAGTTAGTTTTCGTCCACGCAATCACTATGAACGTTTAGTTCATAATGGTAAACGAATAATAATTAATAACAGTAAATAATACGAAAGAATAATAATAAAATAAGATAGACATGTACCTTAAAGGTAAATTGAAGATAAAACTTTAATTAAATTGATACTTAAAATATTGCACTTGAATTACAACTTGAAAACTTGAATAAAACCCTATTCTACTTGATTTTTCGAACTGGCTAAAGAAACCCTATAAAACTCTATTTTTTTGTACAATGAAAACTGTAAAAAAATGGCCTTTATTTATAATGTTCGGGATCGGTGGCCCAAGCAGGCGGCTTCAGTTTGAAGCAGGCGGCTTCCATTGGTCGGTTACTCCTCCTTCAAATTAAACATAATCCTCTAGCCCGAAAACACGTATATGTGCTTTCCAAGGCTTAAGTGACAAGATGGTGGCTTCACTTATACGTTATCTTTCTGATTTTTTGCCTTTTTAGCTATTTCTTGGGCATTAAGTACACGAAAACTGCTCTAGCCATCGGCTTTGATGTCAAGCAGGCGTCTTTGTCATCCTTTCTTTAAATCATTCGAATTTCTGTGTTTTTCTGGATATTTCTAGAATTCTTCCCCAAGCCGGCGGCTTTACTTGAACCATGCTGACGAATTCCCTTTCATTTTTGCAACTTTTATCTATTTTTTAATCCTCTTTAACACATTTCTCAAATAAAATATTAAAAATACCTTTGTCCCATTTTAATCCATTTTTGTGTGTTTAAGTATTCAATTTTTCTTTAAAATACCAAGATAAATGATATCGGCCAAAAAGTCACATTTTTACCCCAATATTAAGCCCTAAAACAATAAAGATTCGAACTTACTCGGCAAAATTTTTGCTTTTTCGGTTGATTTTGTAGATTAAGTAATTACGAAGGAGATGCAAAAATAATCAAGTAAAACGGAGCTAAAACTAAGATTCTAGAGCGAAAACGGTGAATGACAAGAAATCAAGTTACGATCCAGTGAATTTCAGCTGACCAAGCAGCCAAACGGCCTACCAAACGGCCTGCCTGGCTTGCAAACGGCCTATCACACGGCCTGATCAAATGGGTACCTTAAATGGGCAAACCTGGAAAACAGCCCCTGCAAACGGCCTGCCAAACGGCCTGCCAGCGTTTGCAGGCAAATTTCAAGTTTATTTAAAGGGCTCTCTCCATCCATTTCAACACACACTCAATTTGTAATTCACTTTATTTTTTCAAGCTTTTAGTTAGTTTTTAGTAGTAGTTAGCTTAGCTTTTATTTTCGAAGGATATCCCGGCGAGTCCCTGCGATCTCGGGCAGATTTCTTCAGCCTTTTCAGGTTTTTATCCGAAACGTTTGTCTTTTGTATTAAACATGTGTTCCTACTTTTTATGTTTAGTAATGCGTTCTGATATTACCATGATAGCTTAATTAATCTGTATGTTCCCAGATAGAAATTTGGGTTAGCGTAATTATGTTAATTTAGTACGATTACTGTCGTAATACTGAAATAGTAAGTATGATAAATTTGTATGCTAGTATCATAAGGATTGACCAACCTAGGTTGTGATCAGGACTTGTCCACCCATATGAACTTAGCAACTTCATAGGATTAACACCCCTTGTTATACTGTATCTGAAGATTCTATGAACTCGGTATGGCCGGAGTGCCCGAGAGGCATTTAATGCACTTTTAGGACACGGAACATAGGAATTGAGACATGAATGACCTAGTATGCATATTGAGAATTACAAAGAGACTTCTTAGGAGCTGTTAAGATCTAGTTAGTGCCTTCACTGTATGACAGAAGCATATTGCATGTTATTGTTTGATTGTTGCCTTAGGATTAAGTCATATCAACTGTTTAGGTATTTATTAGGTTTCTATCTGCTTTACTTTCATTATATCAACTGTAATGCTGTATAATGTTTGAACTGATATGATCTCATTAGTATTGAAAGGACCCGTCCTAATCCACCTGGACGAAGTCATCAACATTTGGTCCCATTGCGATGATCGGCTTAAAGTAATGCCCTTATTGAGCAAATGCACAGCGGAAGACTTAATTCGTACCTGAGAATAAACATGCTTTAAAGTGTCAACCAAAAGGTTGGTGAGTTCATAGGTTTATCATGACAATCATTTCAATATGTTAATAGACCACAAGATTTCCATTTATAAATATATGTACACTCACAAGTGTATAAAAGTATTCTATAAGTTGTAGGCACCCGTTAACAAGCCTTAACGTTCATGTTTTACTCTCTGAAGTACACCAGATCAGGTGTGTTTAAAATAACCTCGAAGTACTAAAGCATCCCATAGTCAGGATGGCGTTTGTCAGACCCAATAGATCTATCTTTAGGATTCGCGCCTACCGTACCTAGACAAGTAGTTTAATGTTACCAAGCTAAGGGTATATTTCTGGTTTAAACCCACATAGAATTAGTTTTAGTACTTGTGCCTATTTTGTAAAACATTTATAAAACAGCGCATCTATTCTCAGTCCAAAAATATATATTGCAAAAGCAATTAAAAAGGGAGCAAATGAAACTCACTTTTGCCTTGAAGGTATTTAATTCGACTTGGTCTCTGATAGATATCACGAACCTAACCATATATATAATATATCAACATATTTTCTTTTTAAGTAATCGTTACATATATATATATACTTTTAATACTTTTAATATTTTCTTAGTCCGTAGTTAGCAGTCCGATGTTAGTGGTCCACAATTAGTTGCTTAAATAAAATAAATAAAGACCCCATTGTATTCGTATTGATCAGAATTAATCTCGACCCATGGTACCATGTTGTCAAATGACGTGTTGCGTACATAAAGTACCGTGTTGTCAAATGACGTGCTGCGTACAATCATGAGGTCTTATGATTAATCTTCTCGTGTTGTTTACGGGTGGTCCTGAAATATATAAAATTAAATCATATGTAATTATATATAAAATATCATATTAATTAGAAAAGATATGATTAATTTACTTTTTCTCCAAATATTTTCGTAGCTAAACTAGCTTCGGATACCCAATCTTGTTTTAGTCGTAGTTTCTTCATTACAACTCCGTTTTTGTTGGTTCAACTTGCCACTTTCTTGGATCGAGTCAAATTTTAAGAATATGAACTGAAAATACCTTAGTTTGTATTCGAAATCATAGGTTATAGGTTAAAATTTGGTGAAACTTATGAAAGTGATCATTTTCCATCATAAAAACAACATTTAAAAATACTTACACTTTGAGTTAAACCATGAAATTTTTATGTGTTAACATATTCATAAGAAATATCATTTTTCCAAAACATGAACTTCCAATTCAAAGTTCAAGATGGTTTTTAATTATCCAACCCAAAACAGCCCCCAGTTGCACTCCGACGACGTAGATTCAGTTTTTATGATGTTCTTTGTAAAACCAAGTTATATCTTATTAGGTTAGCATATCATTATGATATATTACAGGTCTTGAAGTGTTTTAAAAGTCAAGTTAGAAGGATCTATTTAGTTTGCGAACAACTTTGAAATCATTCAAACTATGTTCTTGTTGTTAAAATTTTATACCACAAAATAAGATAGCTATATGAATATGAATTGAATAAGATTATGAAAAAGGTTACTACCTCAAGTTACTTGGACAAATTTACTACAAAAGATAAGAAATAATCTTGGAATCAAAGAGTGGTGGAGTTAGATCAAAAGGTTGGAAGTAAACTTCTTCAAATGGGTGGATATTTTGATATGTTCTTGAAAGAGTTTTCTTATGGTGTTTAAGGCTTATAATTGAAGCTAAATGATGGGGAAAATTCTTGGAGATGATCAAGTATGAAGTTAGGAGTATTTTGAGAGAGAAATGAGGGTGTAGGTATGAGAAAATGTAGTGAAGAAATGGTATTCATTTATAAAAACGTTTTTAGTTTATAAAGAAAGAAAAGGATTCCTAATTTTATTTTCTTACTAATAATTCATACTACTTGAAAAATCCTAGTTACCTCATATCTAGGGCAGTAATAATGTTGATTAGTATGTTGATTTGATGTGTATATACCAATAGTAAATACGTATAGAAGCTGGGTATGATACGGGTACATATATCCTAGATATACGTAAAGAAATCTTGAGGAAACGGAACGAGAATTCAAATATAGCTATCTTTTGTGAATATACTTATATTGTTTTATGTATTTAAGTCTTTAAAAAGTGATTAAATACTTTATATATACGATACATGTATAAGCATTATAGATTATAAGTATATATATCAAAGAATGTTACGTATAGTTATCGTTTTGAAAACTTAAGTTAGTAGTTTCAAAATATACTTATAACTCATTGTCATTAGTACACAATGAGATGTTAAACCATCCTTAGATCATGTTAAATATATATAAATACATATATATACACAAACGTATAATTATCGTATGTTATATAGTTCGTGATATCATCGGTCATATTGGACGGTCAAACGTTGTGTAAAACTCTTTTCAAAAACACAAGTCTCAACAATTTGGATTGCTTATCATGTTGGTATGGTTTAATTTATGTAAATATTAATCTCATAAGTATAATTTGATCGGAAAATTCCGGGTCATTACAATACCTACCCGTTAAAGAAATTTCGTCCTCGAAATTTGATAGAGGTTGTTATGGATAACAATAAGAAGATTTTCATGGCAAATATAAGGTGATAATGGAGTTTTATCATCATTGAGTAATGTAGATAAAACGATTTGATTATGTGAAGAATATAAATGAGACTATCGTAAAAGAGTGAGATGAGTAAAATATATTCGTCTTAACCGATGACGTAGTTATGATTGATTTTCGGGATTTAAGGGATTTGGTTCTTTGGTGATTAAGGAAATCAGGATCTTCTTTGATTATATGCAATAATCTGTTTCGATTGCTCTGTCGGATATTTCACTATAAATTCACCCCTTCGTTTCCTTATTTTCCACGACTCATACCTTCTATTCTTTCTCCCTTGATTCTTACTTTAAAGCATTCATCAATATGCTCCATCCAGTCCTGATTCTTGATATACTCCTAACTTTTATATCTGTCATTCTTCTTTTTCATCTACCACCAGAAGAATCTATTTACTTTTACTATACTCTTGTGTTTATAGTGTTTCTAATTCTCCCGTGTCTCTATATTGCTATCTGCATCGATATATACGGTTTGTAATTTCGGGGTTATTATCGGAGTTTATATTCTTCATTATTTTTCGGAGCTTCATGCTTTCGTTTTCTCTTCCCGACTTCGAGTCAAGCGAGTAATGGTCCGGAATTCGTAGATATGAAATTCAGAATGAACATAGCTAATGCTCTAAGAAGAAAATGATAATAGAACGATTTTGATTTGTTAAATTACCAGAATACCCTGGAGAAGACCGAGTCATCCAGAAAATATTCTCTTGATATGTTTAGAGATTAGATAGAATGTAAGAGTCGTGTAAATGGCACATGATGATGGTACTGTGAATCATCATGCTTCATTAGAAACTCAGCATGACTTACTGTAATATAATGACGTTGATCAAGTGTCATTATATTATACTAATCCATGCTTCAGTTCCCAACACTACTTCAAAACATTCATATTTTAAACTCGAAGTTTCAGAATTTAGAAACTAACACAGTTTCTTTTATGTTGCAGATATTACGGAGAGATAAATGATCTCAGATAAGAATAGTTGTGAAAATATCGCCAAAAATATGGAGGATATTTATAATAGAACATACGAGAATATCTTAGAATTTCTAATATCAATGGATGATGAAGAAGATTTGTCTGTGAAGGTTTAGAATGAGAAATAAGATGTTTGCTAACGATTTCAGCAGGCACAGAATCATTTGGATTCTTTGAAGGCAAACTTATTCTTTGTGATTTGTCCACGGCTTTCTTCATAGTTTCGCATAATCCGCTTTTCGGTACTAAATTTCTATCGAGCGTTCCTAACACTCCTTTCTTTATCATCAAACTTTTGGCCATTAAGATCATCTACAACATGCTGCTTCGTCAGCATTTTCAAAGTTAACTGATCTGGGTCATCGGTTATCAAACCGAGGTAGTTTCAGGAGAATTGTGTTTTTAGAATGATTAATCGCTGATGGTAATATTGTGGAATATAAAAGGTTCCCCAGTAACAATAAAGAGTACGCATATATATCGCTGTTATAATAAAGTTGTTTCGGATGAAAAGTCGGAGTTGACTTGCTGGAGCTGTGACAAAATTAGCTACTTTGGAAAGGGATTGCAAAATGATCTTCGGTAATAACAATGTCAAAGGAACTAGAAAAGATACGTGTCAAACGTTCACTCAGTTTCCGAGGGTTTTTCAGGTGCATAACTATATGCATCAATCTTTTCTTCCTTAGATGAAGTGCGGTTGGTTTATCCTCTCGATTGAGGTGTTTTTAAGAATCATGATAGATTTGAACGCTGATTGTAATCGTCGAGATACAATGAGGTTTAAGAAGAAATCAAGTGGCAATCTTGAAGAAATGTTTAGTTTCATATGTTATAATCAATATTTTAATTCATTTTAATTGTCCAATGTCATTAGTCCACAGTCGATAGTTCACAGTAACAGTCCAATAATTCATATATAGTTTAATATATAATATACGAATTAATTAATACGTGTCGTGACCCGTATACGTCTCAGACTCGATCACAACTCAAACTATATATATTATTGTAGAATCAACCTCAACCCTGTATAGAGAACTCGATCAGTACTGCATATAGAGTGTCTATGGTGATTCCAAATAATATATATAGATGCGTCGATATGATATGTCAAAACATTGTATACGTGTCCCGATATTTAAAGTGCGTAAAATAATTACAGAAATTAAATGACGATAAATAAAAGTGCGATAATTAAATTGCGATAAATAAACTGCGATAAATAAAATGTAATCAGTTAGCTAGGAACAGTTAGCTGGAACAGTTAGCATGGATTCTTAACAAAATTTTTCATAGTTAATTTGTTTATTTCTAACAGATTTTATTTTGTCATATGTTTTCTTCATATGCCACTCGTTGGATTCTGGGAAGTCAAAATCCAAATATGAAATTGAATGAAAATGGTTATTCTGCGGTGAACGAATACGTATATCGGTGGTTTTAAGTAGGATAGTAAATGACTGTTGAATCAGCTTCGACAAATGTACAATGTAACTTATTAAGATGAAATCTAATTATTCCTCAGGTATTACCTACCCGTTAAAAAAAATTTCACCATTAATATTTTATACAAAAGAACTTTTAATTACAATCTTTATGAAAACATATATACATATATATTTTCTTCGGATGAAATCATGAATTTAATGAGTTAATATGATATTAATCTCATTTGCTTTTCGGTTTGAGCTAGAATAAGAAATCTCTAAAACTTTTTGAAACCACATATTCTTCGCAGAATATCAATGAAGTTATGGATCAATACTTCATCGTTCATTATTGTTGGTACTCCTTGGTATCTATGGTGCGTATGATGTTGATGTTTGTGGGACAGATTATGATGTTGAGACATGTGATGCGGATGTTGTTTGTTAGTGGTGATGATGGTATT
Organism: Rutidosis leptorrhynchoides; assembly: GCF_046630445.1. Taxonomy (NCBI): domain Eukaryota; kingdom Viridiplantae; phylum Streptophyta; class Magnoliopsida; order Asterales; family Asteraceae; genus Rutidosis; species Rutidosis leptorrhynchoides. The sequence goes on along the minus strand of NC_092334.1, from coordinate 313,590,469 downwards.
GTTGATGTTATTGATGGTGGTGCTGATTATGCTGCTGGTGCTGCTGCTGGTGTTTGCAACCTTCGCACCATGTTCTCCAAAGCCGTCACGCGAGCGCGAAGTTCGTTAACTTCTGCTAGTACACCGGGATGATTGGCGGTTGGAGTGAGCGAATGAACAAGATTTGTAATATGGGATAGTATATAATCGTGACGAGATACTCTAGAAATGAGAGAGAAAATGGTGTTTCGAATAGGTTCGCCGGTAAGTGCTTCAGGTTCATCGCCAAGAGGGCAATTTGGTGGATGGAATGGATCACCTTCTTCTTGTCTCTAGTGATTTAGTATATTACGAACCCATCCCCAATTCATCCAGAATAGATGATGGAAAATTGGTTGATCCATTTCGGTGACGCTGCTTTCAGAGCCCGAATGGAAATCCATATCGGCATAACTGTCGGAATCTGAAGAATTCGAACTAGATGCGGAATCCATCTTGTATAATGGGGAAATGAATTTTTGGTATGGAATAGATTATAGGAGTTAGATTTGGTACTCTTCAATACATAATTTACATATGTATATATAATACCAAAATCCCGTAAATTACGGAGAATCTTTGAAAAGGTATCAGTCAAAGTTCGCAATAACAGATATGCTAAGATAAGAATTCGTCTATACACTATCAATGCAGTAAATGCAGTAAAACGTGTCTAGACATATGAATGATAAGCAGGTAATTTCCTAAGGATGATAAGCAGATGATTTCCGACTAGAAATGATAAGCAAAACTTTTGACATGTAGACACGGTCGAAGTCCAGACTCATTAATGCATCCTAACAACTACTAGTTAGACACACTAATGCAAGGCCTGGTTCGCTACAACCACCACTCTGATACCAACTGAAAGCACCCGTCCTAATCCACCTGGACGAAGTCATCAACATTTGGTCTCATTGCGATGATCGGCTCTAAGTAATGCCCTTATATTGAGCAAATGCACAGCGGAAGACTTAATTCGTACCTGAGAATAAACATGCTTTAAAGTGTCAACCAAAAGGTTGGTGAGTTCATAGGTTTTTCATGACAATCATTTCAATATGTTAATAGACCACAAGATTTCCATTTATAAATATATGTACACTCGCAAGTGTATAAAAGTATTCTATAAGTTGTAGGCACCCGGTAACAAGCCTTAACGTTCATGTTTTACCCTCTGAAGTACACCAGATTAGGTGTGTTTAAAATAACCTCGAAGTACTAAAGCATCCCATAGTCAGGATGGGGTTTGTCAGACCCAATAGATCTATCTTTAGGATTCGCGCCAACCGTACCTAGACAAGTAGTTTAATGTTACCAAGCTAAGGGTATATTTCTGGTTTAAACCCACATAGAATTAGTTTTAGTACTTGTGCCTATTTTGTAAAACATTTATAAAACAGCTCATGTATTCTCAGCCCAAAAATATATATTGCAAAAGCAATTAAAAAGGGAGCAAATAAAACTCACTTTTTCCTTGAAGGTATTTAATTCGACTTGATCTCCGATAGATATCACGAACCTAACTATATATATAATATATCAACATATTTTCTTTTTAAGTAATCGTTACATATATATATATATACTTTTAATACTTTTAATATTTTCTTAGTCCGTAGTTAGCAGTCCGATGTTAGTGGTCCACAATTAGTTGCTTAAATAAAATAAATAAAGACCCCATCATATTCGTATTGATCAGAATTAATCTCGACCCATGGTACCATGTTGTCAAATGACGTGTTGCGTACATAAAGTACCGTGTTGTCAAATGACGTGTTGCGTACAATCATGAGGTCTTATGATTAATCTTCTCGTGTTGTTTACGGGTGGTCCTGAAATATATAAAATCAAATCATATGTAATTATATATAAAATATCATATTAATTAGAAAAGATATGATTAATTTACTTTTTCTCCAAATATTTTCGTAGCTAAACTAGCTTCGGATACCCAATCTTGTTTTAGTCGTAGTTTCTTCATTGCAACTCCGTTTTTGTTGGTTCAACTTGTCACTTCCTTGGATTGAGTCAAAATTTAAGAATATGAACTGAAAATACCTTAGTTTGTATTCGAAATCATAGGTTATAGGTTAAACTTTGGTGAAACTTATGAAAGTGATCATTTTCCATCATAAAAACAACATTTAATGATCATTTTTCTAAAAATACTTACACTTTGAGTTAAACCATGTAATTTTTATGTGTTAACATATTCATAAGAAATATCATTTTTTCAGAACATGAACTTCCAATTCAAAGTTCAAGATGGTTTTTAATTATCCAACCCAAAACAGCCCCCGGTTACACTCCGACGACGTAGATTCAGATTTTAAGATGTTCTTTGTAAAACCAAGTTATATCTTATTAGGTTAGCATATCATTATGATATATTACAGGTCTTGAAGTGTTTTAAAAGTCAAGTTAGAAGGATCTATTTAGTTTGCGAACAAGTTTGAAATCATTCAAACTATGTTCTTGCTGTTAAAATTTTATACCACAAAATAAGATAGCTATATGAATATGAATTGAATAAGATTATGAACAAGGTTACTACCTCAAGTTACTTGGACAAAGTTACTGCAAAAGATAAGAAATAATCTTGGAATCAAAGAGTGGTGGAGTTAGATCAAAAGGTTGGAAGTAAACTTCTTCAAATGGGTGGGTATTTTGATATGTTCTTGAAAGAGTTTTCTTATGGTGTTTAAGGCTTATAATTGAAGCTAAATGATGGGAAAATTGCTTGGAGATGATCAAGTATGAAGTTAGGAGTATTTTGAGAGAGAAATGAGGGTGTAGGTATGAGAAAATGGAGTGAAGAAATGGTGTTCATTTATAAAAACGTTTTTAGTTTATAAAGAAAGAAAAGGATTCCTAATTTTGTTTTCTTACTAATAATTCATACTACTTGACAAATCCTAGTTACCTCATATCTAGGGCAGTAATAATGTTGATTAGGATGTTGATTTAATGTGTATATACCAATAGTAAATACGTATAGAAGCTGGGTATGATACGGGTACATATACCCTAGATATACGTATAGAAATCTTGAGGAAACGGAACGAGAATTCAAATATAGCTATCTTTTGTGAATATACTTATATTGTTTTATGTATTTAAGTCTTTAAAAAGTGATTAAATACTTTATATATACGATACATGTATAAGCATTATAGATTATAAGTATATATATCAAAGAATGTTACGTATAGTTATCGTTTTGAAAACTTAAGTTAGTAGTTTCAAAATATACTTATAACTCATTGTCATTAGTACACAATGAGATGTTAAACCATCCTTAGATCATGTTAAATATATATAAATACATATATATACACAAACGTATAATTATCGTATGTTATATAGTTCGTGATATCATCGGTCATATTGGACGGTCAAACGTTGTGTAAAACTCTTTTCAAAAACACAAGTCTCAACAATTTGGATTGCTTATCATGTTTGTATGGTTTAATTTATGTAAATATTAATCTCATAAGTATAATTTGGTCGGAAAATTCTGGGTCATTACAAGTATGATGAAATGGTTGTTAGTTTTCATTTAAGGTTTTGCAAACTTAAACCGATGGACTCCTTCTGTTTGTGATCAGTGTTCAATCAACACGGCACATTGTTATTCAGTTAACCAAACTGATAACGAGGCTTGGGATTAGAGCTCAACTCACTAATAAACCTAGTACTTTACTGAGGATAACCTCCAAGGTATGGTTACCTTTCAATTATACAACTAAGTGACATACTTCTCACTGCTCAAAGAGAACTTCGAGAGTTCAGAGACAAGTAGGTCTGTGGAATTGACTCATCCAACCAGATCTGCATCATTCCAAGCATAGTTTTAACATAAGCATAATTACCTTTTATCTAACCCAATACTAATATCTTGGTCAACTTACACCTTCTAGGTTAACTTACACCTTCTACACCTTAGAAAGTAAAAGTAAATTTAGGCTCCACATAATATAAATAAACAAAACCACTGTGTGCTACCTTGATCAACTGAATCTGACGTCAAGCGGCCTAATGACACCGCATGAATAAAACCGTCCGTTTCGGCCGTATCGTAAGTAGCACATCAAGTTTTCTGCCGCCGCTGCCGGGGATCGAATGTTTTGATTGAGAAAGATTTTGAACAGACAATAGTATTATTTGGTGGTGTCTATGAAAGACAATTATACACGGACTTGGTTATTGGATTTTTCGAACAGTCTCTAATTATATTGGAACCAAAAGGATCATGCCTCTCCGTAGCCGGCCTGGCCACCTAGATACAAAGTAATCTGTAAAAAAAATCCTATCAGTTAAGATATCCGATAAGGTTAGCGACCGAATTTCAAGAATAATTATTTTTATTAAATTATCGATCCTTTTAGTCAATTAATATTTTTTAAAAATTATTTTCAAGTCATATTAAACAGAAAATCTAAAAAAAAATGCAACAACAAAATACCCGTGCTTCTATGCATAAGTCATGCTTAGAGGGAAGAGGAGGACCAATCATCTTAGGAACCGAAGGAATTCCTGAAATCAGTTCACACATGATCAAGCTGGTCAGTATGATCTGTAAATTTCAAGAATTACCGACTGACGATCCAAACTTTCACTTAAACAAATTTATCAGTTTGGTTGACTCTTTTAAGAAGAAAGAAAACGAGAAAAACATTATGAAACTTCATCTTTTTCAATATTCACTGTCTACACACGCTTTGGCATGGTTTGACGAACTTAACCCAAATTCAATAAATTCATGGGAGGAACTAGCCACCAAATTTCTAAACAAATTTTATCCACCCTCCCAACAAACATGTTTAAAGAATGACATCACAAACTTTTCTCAAAAAGAAAACGAGTCATTGTGTATAGCATGGAATAGAATAAAGATGATGCTTAAAAGATGTTCGAATCATTCGTTAAGTCAGACACACATAATCTGTACGCTTTACAATTGTTTGACCAAGGATGATAAGTCTCTCCTAGACATAGCCTCAAAAGGCAATTTTATGTCCCGAACAACAGACGAAGCATGGAATCTCTTGGACACAATAGCTGCACAACAGGAAGATTGGAGCAATGAAGCTGTTGAGAAGGATGATGTCTTCGCTCATATGGTAAAAATGCTAGAAACCAGGTTACAAGATCTCACCCTCACTCTTCAAAATTTGCTCCTAAAAACTTCGATGTGTAACATCCTGCCTTTTTCCGTTTACTTATTTAAAGTCCGTTATATAATTTTAACATTTTTCGTTAATACGCGTTTAAAATATTTCGTTTAGGTAATTCACGCTCCCGCTTCAAACTTGAGGGACCAATGTTGTTATTTGACCAAACTCATGACTAGGTCAACGTGGTCAAGTCCATCCTCATCCATTCATTATCCTTTTTCTTTTTCCATTTTCCTTAATACTTTCAACATATTCTCTCAAACTCCAATTCAAAGATTCATCATCCATTTCCAATCTAGCAATCAAACATAAAAACAAATTACATATTTGGAATCCTTGCATCTTCCTCTTCGATTCCATCCCGATTTCATCAAGTTTGGGTAACTTTCTAAAATCACTAGATTCTTTGTTCTTGATGTTTTTAACTTATAAAAATGTTAATTAGTATCTATGGCTCAAGTCTAACATGAATATATGATTTGTATGTTTGATTTAGTTATTTTGAGTAACTAGCATGAAATTGTCAAATGGGTGTGTTTAATCTTGGGTTTTGGATGAGTATATGTTGTTAGATGTTAGAAGTGTATGTATTAAATTTGTTACTAGCATCACTAGCTTTAATTTGATGTCTAGGTTGATTAATAATACTTTATTAACATGATTATTGATTTTATGATTTTTGGTTAGGGTTTGGTAGCCTTAAATGTGATTTTTGATGCATTAAAAGCCTTGCAATGTTGTTTGTAAGTGTTTAATAGTATTGTGTGAGTAATTACCTACGAGACAGCGTATTATATGTGTGTATTAAGTACCCGAATCATTTTATACAATTTATGAACTTGAAACTTTGAAAATGGACTTTTAATGATCACTTAATGAGAAATTGGTTATTGTAAATGATGTTTTTGATTGATGAAATGTGTTTAGTTGTATTCCTCATTAAATTACCTTTCCAATGATATAAGATACGTGTTTTGAATGTTTTCGGATCATTAGTTATGGATGAATGAAGTTTGGCTCGACACTTAGAAAAATTCAGCATTTCAGCACCCGGAGGACCCAAATTGCGGCCGTAACCCAGGACATTGCGGCCGTAACCCAGGCCATTGCGGCCGTAACATTGCGGACTGTCCAAAATTGTGTTGTGTTTTTCACAATTCCATTCCCGCTTACTCGCAACTCCGATTAACATGAAACTTGGCCAACATGCTTATATATGACTACGTTTTTATGGAAAATAGTCGGAAACCCGACCCGACCCGTTGACTTTGACTATGACAAAGTTTGACTTTTAGTCAAACTTAACCAAATGTTTATGCAATCGTTCTAACATGCTTTTATACTTATATCTTGCATGAAACTTGACAATTTGACTCACATGCTATATTAATCGAGTCGTAACGAGCCATAGGACTAATTGAACAACTTTGACCTACCGTGTTTACCGTTATTGATACAACCTAATTGTTTAGGTCAAGACTAGCATTCGTTCTTGCACACGTTTACTTGTGAAGTACCTTTTATACTCTTGCACTCAAGGTGAGATCATAGTCCCACTTTTACTCTTTTAAACTTACATTTGGGATGAGAAAACATAAACGTTTCATTTTACAAAGTGAATACAAGTATGAAAACAAACATTCTACATACGAGTTAGAACAAAAATCCTCAATTCGATTATCATTAGTTACACTTGCCGGGTGTAAGTGAGAAGTTATGTTGTATAGCCATATGGGTTTGACAAACCCTCATTCGGACGGTTCGCTACCGTTATTCGGATGAAATATATTTTTGAAAAACAGCGTAGGTTCTAACACTATTGTGATGGGGTTCATGGTACGTTAAGCCTTGATAATTGGGTGCTCGTGATAACAACTTTTAGAATGGTTTACTATTATTACGGTGTTATAAATCTTGTGGTTCATTTGTACTTACTTACTTACTTAAACCTATGATTTCACCAACATTTTCGTTGACAGATTTCTATGTTTTTCTCAGGTCCTTGAATGTTATGTGATACATGCTTCCGCTCACTATTTTTGATACTTGCTTGGATGTCGAGAATACTTGCATATATGAAGCGTCTTTTGGCTTTACATTTAATTGTGTCGCATGGGTTTCAATTTTACCTTAACGTTGTAATGTAACTAGTCGTTGAACTACTTTTGTAAACTTGAAACATCCTTACTTTTTAAATGAATGCGACATATTTTCGGTCAAATGTTAATTTAAAGACGTATGACCACGTAACGGGACCTAAGTAGACGGCTCCGTCAATGAAGATTTTGTCGGGTCGCTACAGATGGTATCAGATCTGGTTTAACGTTAGCCGTAAAGGTAGTCACGCGCGCCGGCTGTGACGCCGGGCACCCAAACGGACTATGCTTTTTGGCGGGTTAATCATAGAGGGGGTTCTCACAGTGTAACATGTGACGAAGCATTGGCTCTTACCCCTTGCGGTCCCTTTGTAGGAGGGTTGGCAGTTTGGCCAAAATGCGGGCCGTAAAATCAGTGTCTGAGGTACGCTCAGTGGTCACCAAGCAGTTAGCTGGAAAGGCACTGGATGGGTTTCTACCCCATCTGTCGCTACAGTTGGTATCAAAGCGTTGGTTGTACGGATTTAGAGTTCATTGGTGTCAACCCCGAGTCATAGGGTACATTAGTGAGTCTAGACTACAACCGGCATATAGACTTGAAGTAGGAATTACTTGACTACTTGTGAATTTATACTCGAACGTTTCTACTCATATCTAACTCTTATTTCATCTTAATCTCATGATTTTTAATTTGATTGACACGCCACCTTGACTATATGAAATAATGTCGAATGCACATATGAATCTGGGTAATATAATTTCCGGGATTATATTACGGTGACTCATATGAACGTTCCGACATTATGACATAAAGAATTTAAGGCGAGTCAAGGAAAATTTTCTCTCTATCCTTATTCCATATCACGGTTAGTATTATTAAGAATACTAATCAACGATATTCTTGTGTTTTGAAGGAACAATGCCTCCTCGCCGTGTACCACGCCATGAGACACCCGAACAAGCTCTTCAACGTACGATAGCCACCACCGTGGATGCGGCCATGGCCGATCACTAATCCAACAACAACAATAACAACAACCACAATAACAATAATCAAGGAGCCGGAAACTCAAGAAAAGGGTGCTCCTACAAAGCCTTCATGGGGTGCAAACCTCACACTTTCGATAGAACCGGAGGAACGGTTGTGCTCACCCGATGGTTTGAGGAAACGGAAGCCGCCTTTAGCATAAGCGGTTGTGGGGACCAAGACAAGGTCAAATAATCCACTCACACTTTCGCCGGTGTCGCTCTTACGTGGTGGAACACCTATGTGCAATTGTTGGGTACCGATGAAGCTCACGCCCTCTCTTCGGCCGAATTAATGGAAAAGATGATCATCAAATAATTTCCTCGTGAAGAAACCCGAAGGCTCGAAAAAGAGCTAAGAACTTTAAAAGCGGTCGGAAATGATCTCAAGGCCTACAATCAACGATTCTTCGAACTAGCCTTGATGTGCCCAAACCTTGTGAACCCCGAGTCTTTAAGGGTTGAACTCTACATGGATGGTCTCCCAAAGAGCATCAAACACGGGGTAATGTCATCCAAACCCCCTAATCATCAAGAACTTTGAATATGGCCCGCAAATTGATTGAAACGGTGGACGAAAAAGTAGTACCGGCACCTAAAGTCGAGGATAAGTCGGGTAACGACAAAAGAAAATGGGAAGCCCCCAATCAAGCAACAACAACTTTGCCAAGAAGCCTTTCACCTCCGACGGCAAGAAGGGTTATGCCAGACACCTACCTCTTTGAAACAAATGCAACATGCATCACTTTAGTGAATGTGGCAAGCTAATTTGCCATCGGTGCAAAGGAATCGGTCATAAGGTCAACGATTGTAAAAGTGCCGCCCCCGTTGCTCGAAAGGGGCCCAATGCACTAAAGACAGTCACTTGTTACGAATGTGGCCAAACGGGTCATTAGAGAAATTCATGCCCAAAGAAGAAAGATAATCCCAATACGCGCGGCCGAGCTTTCAACATTAACATCGAGGAAGCCCGAGATGACAATGAACTAGTCACGGGTACGTTCCTTCTCAACAACTCTTATGTTACTTGCTTATTCGATTCAGGTGCTGATAAATGCTTTGTATCCAAGACTTCGGCTCATACTCTTTGCACTTCACCACTCCCCCTAGATACTACTTATGCCATTGAGGTGGCCAACGGGAACCTATTGAGTGCCGACACATATTACCGGGGGTGTACATTAAACATTTTGGGTAAGGAATTTGAAATTGACTTGATACCCATGGAACTAGGAAGCTTCGATGTAATAATCGGTAAGAATTGGTTAGTCAAAATGAAATCTCACATCCTTTGTGATCTTAACGCAATCCGAATTCCTATCGAGAATGGTGAACCCTTGATTGTTTATGGCGATAAGAGTTACACCAGACTCAACCTCTTTTTGTACTTTAAAGTTAGAAAACTACTCCTTAAGTGTAAGACCCGAATATTTTCCTTGTACAAATTCATAATTTAGGATACTTGAAGTGGGAATTTTGTTGTACATAAAAAAGGGGTCAGATTCTGACTCAGGGGTGTTGCGCACCGCGCGGGCACTTGGCGCACTGCACCATTTGCTGCTGACAGCTCACCTTGTTTTAATCAAGATATTTTGAGGGCTTTTTGGTAATTACACATGGGAGCCCGAATTAAAGGTTCTAGGTCAGTGTTGGAGCCTCATTAACTCCATTTCCATCTACTTCATCTCTTCCAAATTTATTTAGTGAGAGAAAGGGTTTTCTAGTGTGAGAGAGCTCCATTAAAGGAAGAAGGGGGTTGAATCGGGTCTTAGTGCGAGTTCTAAAGTTGTTCACCTAGTCGCTAGCTACGTGGTGATTGTGTTGGTAAGTTATAAAACCTAATTTCTTACTTTAATTGTATTAAGGGTTAGGGTTTGGGTTAAGGTTTCACATAAAACCCATTTTTGCTATTGACTTGGGGGTTTAGGGTGAATTTGGGTCATATAGACTCAAAAATGACTAACTAGGGTTTTCAAAGTATCAATTTATGTTTGTGAGCCTAAATTGATTAGTGAAATTACTAGCACACTTATATATATGTGAATGGGTGTTAAGTGGGTTAGTGGATGACCCGAAATGGGTGTGTTGACTTTAATTGGTCAAATGGGTCAAAATGGACCTAAATTAGTTAATGTTTGTGATTAATGGATAAACCTAGTGTCGAAATGCGTTTTAAACCTACCTTGGCTAATATTAGTGTTTTGAGTGTGAGTTGACCCACTTTTAGGGTTAAGTGTCCAAATGGGTCAAAATGACCTAGTGATGGTGAGTGTTGCGAGTTTAACCAACTTGAATGGATGTTGATTATGTATACATTGTAATAGGTGTGTTACCTTGAAGTTTCAAGCTTGGTTTATCGATTCACCGAAGGTGTAAGGTGAGTGGAACGATTATACATGTGTATATATAATGTATTTATTTGTAGGGCGGGGGATGGGGCCGGGTATACGTGTCTATACCACCAAGAGTTAGTGATATATTTCGTTGTACACTAACGATGGATATTTCATTGTCCAAATTGCCCAAGAGTTAGTGATATATTTCGTTGTACACTAACGATTCCTTGAACGGATATTTCGTTTTCCGTGTCGCCTAGGAGTTAGTGATATATTTCGTTGTACACTAACGGTTGTTACGAACACCGATGGGAAATTCGAAGTACCATTCCTTTGTGTTATTGGTTAACCATAATTACGCGTTGTATTGTAGTATATTATATTATTCGGGTTATATATATGATATTGTTGTGATAGCTTGTGATCTTGAAGGGTTTAGAGTTATACTTACGATGGTATGCTATGTAAATTGCTAGCATGTATGAGGTATTTGTATAAGTGCTTGCAAGTAGGTGTATTACATATGTATATGTATAATTATTGCATTCACTAAGCGTTAGCTTACCCTCTCGTTGTTTACCTTTTTAGGATCCGGCTTGGATAAGGGCAAAGGTATTCGCTTGGATTAGTGGCTCGGGGATTATCGATTTTTTTGGAAGTTCGACCGAGACTTGGGTAGTTTAACCCCAAACACCATGCTCGATGCGTCGTTTGGAATTTAAACTTTTTGGTGGTCGAAACTCTCGTTATGTATTAAACTCGTAAAACGGTCGATGTGGGCCCCGCTTCGTAAAACTAATTTTGTTAATGGAACGTGTTAGTTTTACATGTATGAGTATGTGGTTGAAAGCGTTTTGTCCAATTATGTCGGGAAAGGGTCAAACATTTTCGTGTAATTGACTTCCGGAGACAGTGGGCTGTCCAGGTGATTCTGCGCGCCGCGCCACTAATTAAACAGCTTAAAAAAATTTTTATTTCACATTTTTACGCGGGTTGTTCGTGGTTTGGTTTGGGTTGTTACAAGTGGTATCAGAGCATGGTCTAAGGGATTTAGGTGACTTAAGATAGGCGCCTAGACTTAGACTTTTGAGTCGTTGAACTATATGCGGGACTTGTAGGACTACGGGTCGGTGCAGGCTTTGATTAGTTCTTTAATGCATAGGTGGACTAACTATGCTATGATATGATATTACTAATCGTGTGTTATTGTTTTGAACATCGAGCGAGATGGTTGTGATACGTTTGAGCATGGCACGGCATGTGAGCGTAATATTGAGTCGCGACCACTATTACGGTTGCAAGTCAAGTCAAGCAAGGACGTGCGACAAGCATTGAGCTAGATGTGGGGTGTGTACGGTCATATGCATAGGTATTTATGTGTATTAATTCGTTGGTGATGTCTAATCCATTCTTTAATCTTTAGAATGAAGACGAGAAACGGAACGGATACTAATGGCAACGGTGGTCCTTCTCATGTGGAGGAAACGGACGAGATGACCACCAAAATAGAGGCCGCTCTAGAAAACTATGTTTCGGTTTTCTCTCGAAAGGTTAAGCAAATTCTCGAAGAGTCGGTTTCGAAACAAATTTTCGATATGATTCAAGAACGAATGACCAATGCCTTTAAAGAAGAAGTTGAAAGGAGGTTTCCTAGACCTCAAATTATGGGCGAGTTGGAATTTAGCTATAAGAACTTCTTGGCGACTAAGCCTCCTCACTTTCACGGGGATCCCGACCCCATGAAGAGTGCGGCTTGGATTTCCGATGTTGAAGGTAGTTTTTGCACGACCGAGTGCCCACCCGAGAAGAAGACAAGGCTTGCTACTAGTTTGTTGAGGGGCCATGCTAAAGATTGGCTCGATGGTAAAATTGATATGGTGGGTGATGCGGTTTTTGTGGGGTTGTCATGGGTGGAGTTCAAGAAGGTGTTTTTCCTCGAATATCGTACGCAAGCGGATCTTTCCAAATTGCGAAACGAATTAAGGAACATGCATCAAGGGTCTTTGGACCTAAACACTCTCAAAACCAACTTTCTCGCCAAAGCGCATTTTTGCCCTGAGTATGTGGGGAATGATCAATTATTAATGGAAGACTTTCATGCGACCCTTAGAGATGATTTGAAGGGTAAAATTAGTATTGGTCATGTTGAGACTTTTGCTAAGCTTTTGGCGGTGGCAAAAGGGTTTGAAGCGCAAGCTCCGAGTCCGGTTAGTTATGCGCCAAGTAAAAGGAAGTTTGAAACTTCTAGCTTTTCGAACAAGAAGACTAGGGGAGCATCTGAAAGTGTTGGTAGTGTGAAGAAATGTGCTTCTAGTATTCACGCGACCACATGCCACAATTGTGGGCAAAAAGGTCACTACTCTCGTGATTGCCCAAAACCGCGTACAAATGTGATCACGTGTTTTAATTGCCAACAAGAAGGGCACCGAAAGTCGGAGTGCCCCGATCTCCGAAATGATCAAGTTAAGAGGATAGAGAAGGCGGCAGGGTCGGCAAGGGGGCGTAATTATTTGATGACAAATGATGAAGCTAAGCAATCCAATGAAGTCGTCTCAGGTACATTCATGGTTAACTCTAATCCAGCAAGGATTATATTTGATAGCGGTGCAAACTTATCGTTTGTGTCTCCAAAATTTGTGCCTAAACTTAATAAACCGTTAGCTAAGTTAAGTCGTCCGGTAGAAGTCAAAATAGCGGATGGCAAGACTGTGCTAGTGGTTGATGTGCATAAAGATTGTAATGTTGTGTTTGGTTCCGAGAACTTTAAAATTGATCTCATCCCAATGACTTTGGGTGATTTTGATATCGTGGTTGGTATGGATTGGCTCGATCATAATAGAGCCGATATTGCATGCCATGAAAAATCTATTCGTGTAAAGACCCCAGGTGGGTGAGAGTTAATTATTCATGGCGATAAGCGTAGAGGACTTGTACCGATATGCACTTTTGCACGGGAACGTCGTTTCCTTGTTAGTGGTGGCATGGATTTTCTTGCCCATATTGTTGATACTCGTGATGAGCCACCATCCATTCGTAAAATTCCGGTGGTAAATGAGTTTGAAGACGTTTTTTCGGATGACTTACCGGGTGTTCCGGCGGAAAGACAAGTTGAATTTTGCATTGAGTTGGTTCCGGGAGCTACTCCCGTTGCTAAAACTCCTTATCGTTTAGCGTCGACGAAAATGCAAGAATTGTTAAATCAAACCCAAGAGTTACTTGAGAAGGGTTTTATTCGACCGAGTGCTTCGCCTTGGGGCGCTCCGGTTTTATTCGTGAAAAAGAAAGACGGAAGTATGCGTATGTGCATTGATTATCGGGAGTTGAACAAAGTGACAATCAAGAACCTTTATCCATTGCCTAGGATTGACGATTTATTTGATCAAGTCCAAGGTGCGACGTATTTCTCTAAAATTGACCTACGGTCCGGCTATCACCAAATGCGGGTCCGTGAGGAAGATATTGAGAAATCGGCTTTTCGTACGCATTACGGGCATTTCGAGTTTGTGGTTATGCCTTTTGGTCTTACGAATGCACTGGCGGCATTCATGGATCTTATGAATCGAGTGTGCCAACCTATGTTGGACAAGTCGGTAATTGTGTTCATTGACGACATACTAGTCTACTCGAAAAGTATGAACGAACATGAACGTCATTTGCGTGAAGTTTTGAAGACGCTACGAAGGGAGAAGTTGTATGCTAAGTTCTCGAAATGTGAATTTTGGCTAAGGGAAGTTCAATTCCTTGGCCATATTGTGAACAAAAACGGTATTTAAGTAGATCCGGGGAAGATAGAGACGGTAAAGAGTTGGGGACAACCGATTACGCCTACAGAAATCCGAAGTTTTCTCAGATTGGCCGGTTATTATCGTCGGTTTATCCAAGACTTTTCAAAGATTGGATCTCCATTAACTAAGTTGACAAGGAAGAATACGAGGTTCAACTGGGAGAACGAGCAAGAAATCGCTTTTCAATTGTTGAAAGAGAAATTGTGTCAAACTCCAGTCTTAGTTTTGCCAGAAGGTGTAGATGATATGACGGTTTATTGTGATGCTTCTTTGAATGGGCTCGGGTGTGTTCTAATGCAACGAGGTAAAGTCATCGCTTACGCCTCTCGCCAATTAAGGGAACATGAAAAGAAATACCTGACTCATGATCTCGAATTAGCGACGGTGGTCCATGCTTTGAAAATTTGGCGCCATTACTTGTATGGTGTCAAGTATACGATTTATTCGGATTACAAGAGTTTGAAACATCTTTTTGATCAACGGGATTTGAATTATCGTCAACGTAGGTGGATGGAAGTGGTGAAAGATTATGATTGTGAGATACTTTACCATCCGGGCAAGGTGAATGTAGTCGCGGATGCGTTGAGTCGAAAGAGTCAACATCCGGCGTTACGATTGGGATTGTTACGTATGATCATTACTAATGATTTTCTTGAAAAACTTGGTGTGATTCAAATAGAGGCTTACGTTCATAACAAGCATGCGGAACGAATTGTGGGGCAATCAGAATTCATTACTATGGGTTCGCGTGGTTTGTTGTCTTTTCAAGAAAGAGTGTGGGTGCCTAAGATGGGTGATTACCGAAAGGTGCTTCTTGATGAAGCGCACAAGTCAAAATATTCTATTCATCCGGGCGCGACAAAAATGTATCATGATTTGAGGAAAGATTATTGGTGGCCGGGCATGTAACGCGGCGTTGTTAAGTATGTTGAACAATGCGTCACGTGTTTGCAAGTTAAAGCCGAACACCAAAAGCCGTATGGTAAGTTGCAACCGCTAGAAATTTCGATGTGAAAGTGAGAGCATATTACCATGGATTTTATTACTATATTGCCAACGACAGCAAGAACCCAATTTGATACTATTTGGGTGATCGTTGATATATTGACAAAGAGTGCATTGTTTCTTCCGATTAAAGAAGCAATTACGTCAGAGGCACTCGCGAAGATGGTCATTAAAGAGGTGATATCGAGACATGGAGTTCCCGCGTCTATCGTTTCGGATCAGGACACGCGTTTTACTTCTCGATTTTGGAAGAAGTTTCATGAAGATATGGGTACGAGGGTGAATATGAGCACGGCCTACCATCCTCAAACGGACGGTCAAACCGAACGTACGAATCAAATGTTGGAAGATATGTTATGTGCGTGTATTATTGATTTCGGTGGTAGTTGGGATGAACATTTGCCTTTGGTGAAATTCTCGTACAATAATAGTTTTCACACTAGTATTGGAATGCCTCCATATGAGATGTTATATGGTAGAAGGTGTCGAACTCCAATTTTTTGGGGTGAAGTGGGTCAAAAGGAAATCGGAAGTACCGATTTGGTTTTGGAGACGAATAACAAGATTGATATTATTCGGGATCACTTGAAGAAGGCTCAAGATAGGCAAAAGTCGTATGCTGATAAACGTAGACGAACGATCGAATTTCAAGAAGGTGACATGGTGATGCTTAAGGTTTCGCCATGGAAAGGTATTATTCGATTTCGAAAACCGGGAAAGTTAGCTCCTCGGTTTACTGGGCCGTTTAAGATTTTAGCTCGTGTTGGTGAAGTTGCGTATCGTTTAGAACTACCCGAAGAACTTGCGGGGAACCATAATACATTTCATGTTTCCCATCTCCGTAAGTGTCTTACGGATGATTCGTCATGGATGCCACTAGATGAGATCGAGTTAAACAACAAGTTAGAGTATGTTGAAGAACCGATCACTATACTTGATGAAAAGGTGAAACTGTTGCGTAACAAAGAGGTGAGGAACTTTAAGGTCCAATGGCGTCGTAGTAAAGGTTCCGAGTTTACATGGGAACCCGAAGAATTCGTGTTGGTGTATCTTCATGCTTGTCATGCGGCTTGGATCGCGAGGACGCGCTCCGATTCAAGTGGGTGAGAGTTGTAAGACCCGAATATTTTCCTTATACAAATGCGTAATTTAGGATACTTGATATGGGAATTTTGTTATACATACAAAAGGGGTCAGATTCTGACTCAAGGGTGTTGCGCGCCACGCGGGCACTTGGCGCACCGCGCCATTTGCTGCTGACAGCTCACCTTCTTTTAATCAAGATATTTTGAGGGCTTTTTGGTAATTACACATGGGGGCCTGCACTAAAGGCTCTAGGTCAGTGTTGGAGGCTCATTAACTCCATTTCCATCTACTTCATCTCTTCCAAATTTATTTAGTGAGAGAAAGGGTTTTCTAGTGTGAGAGAGCTCCATTAAAGGAAGAAGGAGGTTGAATCGGGTCTTAGTGCGAGTTCTAAAGTTGTTCACCTAGTCGCTAGCTATGTGGTGATTGTGTTGGTAAGTTATAAAACCTAATTTATTACTTTAATTGTATTAAGGGTTAGGGTTTGGGTTAGGGTTTGGGTTAGGGTTTCACATAAAACCCATTTTTGCTAGTGACTTGGGGGTTTAGGGTGAATTTGGGTCATGTTGACTCAAAAATGACTAACTAGGGTTTTCAAAGTATCAATTTATGTTTGTGAGCCTAAATTGGTTAGTGAAATTACTAGCACACTTTATATATGTGAATGGGTGTTAAGTGGGTTAGTGGATGACCCACTATGGGTG
Source organism: Rutidosis leptorrhynchoides (assembly GCF_046630445.1). Classification (NCBI taxonomy): domain Eukaryota; kingdom Viridiplantae; phylum Streptophyta; class Magnoliopsida; order Asterales; family Asteraceae; genus Rutidosis; species Rutidosis leptorrhynchoides. Next base: position 313,573,233 of record NC_092334.1, on the reverse strand, counting down.
TGTTGACTTTAATTGGTCATATGGGTCAATATGGACCTAAGTTAGTTAATGTTTGTGATTAATACATAAACCTAGTGTCGAAATGCATTTTAAACCTACCTTGGCTAATATTAGGGTTTTGAGTGTTAGTTGACCCACTTTTAGGGTTAAGTGTCCAAATGGGTCAAAATGACCTAGTGATGGTGAGTGTTGCGAGTTTGACCAACTTGAATGGATGTTGATTATGTGTACATTGTAATAGGTGTGTTACCTTGAAGTTTCAAGCTTGGTTTATCGATTCACCGAAGGCGTAAGGTGAGTGGAATGATTATACATGTGTGTATATAATGTATCTATTTGTAGGGCGGGGGATGGGGCCGGGTATACGTGTCTATACCACCAAGAGTTAGTGATATATTTCGTTGTACACTAACGATGGATATTTCGTTGTCTAAATTTCCCAAGAGTTAGTGATATATTTCGTTGTACACTAACGATTGCTTGAACGGATATTTTGTTGTCCGTGTCGCCTAGGGGTTAGTGATATATTTCGTTGTACACTAACGGTTGTTACGAACACTGATGGGAAATTCGAAGTACCATTCCCTTGTGTTATTGGTTAACCATAATTACGCGTAGTATTGTAGTATATTATATTATTCGGGTTATATATATGATATTGTTGTGCTAGCTTGTGATCTTGAAGGGTTTAGAGTTATACTTGCAATGGTATGCTATGTAAATTGCTAGCGTGTATGAGGTATTTGTATAAATGCATGCGAGTAGGTGTATTATATATGTATATGTATAATTATTGCATTCACTAAGTGTTAGCTTACCCTCTCGTTGTTTACCTTTTTAGGATCCGGCTTGGATAAGGGCAAAGGTATTCGCTTGGATTAGTGGCTCGGGGAGTATAGCTTTTTTTGGAAGTCCGACCGAGACTTGGGTAGTTTAACCCCAAACATGATGCTCGATGAGTCATTTGGCATTTAAAATTTTTGGTGGTCGAAACTCTCGTTATGTATTAAACTCGAAAACGGCCGATGTGGGCCCCGCTTCGTAAAACTAATTTTATTAATGGAACGTGTTAGTTTTACATGTATGAGTATGTGGTTGAAAGCGTTTTGTCTAATTATGTCGGGAAAGGGTCAAACATTTTCGTGTAATTGACTTCCGGGGACAGCGGGCTGACCAGGTGATTCTGCGCACCGCGCGGATACCTGGCGCGCCGCGCCACTAACTGAATAGCTTAAAAATTTTTTATTTCACATTTTTACGCGGGTTGTTCGTGGTTTGGTTTGGGTTGTTACAGTAAGGGTTGTTTTGCTATCCTTGCCCACGTTAAGAAAGTCGAGTCCAATGAGAAGCATATCGATGATGTGCCAATTGTTAGTGACTTTTTCGATGAATTTCCCGACGAATTTCCAGGTCTTCCACCTCATCGACCGGTTGAATTCCAAATCGATCTTATTCCGGGAGCCGCACCCGTAGCACGTGCACCGTATAGACTTGCTCCATCCGAGATGCAAGAATTGCAAAGTCAAATCCAAGAACTACTTGACTGTGGTTTTATCCAACCTAGCCATTCACCATGGGGCGCTCCGATTTTGTTCGTTAAGAAGAAAGATGGATCCCTATGAATGTGCATTGATTATCGTGAACTAAACAAATTGACGGTTAAGAACCGATATCCTCTTCCGCGCATTGATGACCTCTTTGATCAACTACAAGGGTCTTGTGTATATTTAAAAATCGATCTCCGCTCGGGTTATCATCAACTAAGGGTTAACGGGGAAGATGTCTCCAAATCTGCTTTCCGAACTTGTTATGGTAGTTATGAATTTCTTGTAATGCCCTTTGGTCTCACTAACGCACCGGCGGTGTTCATGGACCTTATGAACCGCGTGTGCAAACCATACCTCGACAAATTTGTTATCGTGTTCATCGATGATATTTTGTTCTATTATAAAAGCGAAGAAGAACACGAACAACATCTCCGACTTGTGCTTGAACTCTTGAGACAAGAACGAGTCTATGCCAAATTCTCTAAGTATGAATTTTGGTTGAAGGAAGTTCAATTTCTTGGTCACGTTGTAAGTGATCAAGGTATTAAAGTCGATCCCGCAAAAATCGAAGCCATTAGTAAATGGGAGACTCCTACTACTCCTACTCACATTCGTCAATTATTGGGTGTTGCCGGATACTATCGTAGATTCATCAAAGATTTCTCTTTGGTTGCTCGTCCTCTAACCGCGTTAACTCACAAGGGAAAGAAATTTATTTGGGCAACCGAACAAGAGTCCGCGTTTCAAATCTTGAAGACAAAGCTAACCACTGCTCCTATCTTTTCACTCCCCGAACGCAATGATGATTTTGTTGTGTATTGCGATGCCTCAAAACATGTTTTTGGGTGTGTATTAATGCAAAGAAAGAAAGTCATTGCTTATGCCTCGCGACAACTAAAAATTCATGAACGAAACTACACGACACATGATCTCAAACTCGGAGCCGTTGTCTTTGCACTTAAAATGTGGAGACACTATCTTTATGGAACCAATAGTACTATCTTCACCGATCAAAAAAGCCTCCAACACATCTTCGACCAAAAGCAACTAAACATGAGACAACGAAGGAGGATTGAAACTTTAAATGATTATGATTGTGAGCTTCGTCACCATCCTGGAAAGGTAAATGTAGTAGCTGATGCCTTAAGTCGAAAGGAAAGAGCGGTGCCTCATCGCGTCCGAGCTTTAAACATCACCATTCACACCAACCTCAATAGTCAAATTCGGGTAGCGCAAGATGAGGCTCTCAAGGATGAAAACATTTCTCATGAACATTTGAACATTCTCGCCTCTTGATTCGAAGTTAAGGAGACCGGGCTCCGATAATTCGTCGGAAGAATTTGGGTGCCTAGTTATAGGGAGTTACGAAACCTTATTCTAGATGAAGCCCATAAGTCAAGATACTCGATTCATCCCAGTGCCAATAAGATGTACCATGACCTTAAAGAACAATATTGGTGGCCGAACATTAAAAGGGATGTTGCTACTTATGTTTCCAAGTGTTTGACTCATTCCAAGGTCAAAGCCGAACACCAAAGGCCATCCTGGTTACTTCAACAACCCGAAATCCCACAATGGAAGTGGGAAAGAATAACGATGGACATCATCACCAAGCTACCAAAAATGATGGGTTATTGTTGACCATCTTACCAAATCTGCCCACTTCCTAGCCATGAAGAAAACCGACAAAATGGAAAAACTTGCACAACTTTACATCAAAGAGATCATAGCCCGTCACGGTGTACCTTTATCGATTATTTCTGACCGAGATGGCCGTTTTGTTTCTAGATTTTGACGTACCTTACAAGAAGCATTGGGAACGCGTTTAGACATGAGCACCGCATATCACCCACAAATCGACTGTAATGACCCGGAAATTTCCGCCCAAATTTAAACCTTAATCTTTATATGATTCCGACACGACAAGCAAAATCTGTAATGTTGAGTTTAGGAAGTTTGAAATCTATATTTAGGTAATCAATTACCATTTGACCATGCCTGATGATTCACGAACAATTATGTGTATATAGATATGTATATATAATATATGCTTGTTAATTGAAAAACTAAATATTATATTACTAATTAGTAATTCATTAATATTAATATTGTATTAATATCAGTATTGTTGAAATTATTATATGCATAATTTTGGAAGTTGTTACATTTGATTTATTATATCATTATTAATATTATCATCATTGTTAAAATCATTATTATTATAACTAGTAATAAAAATTATAAATTTTGTTATTATTATTAGTATTAATATCATTATTTATTATAGAAATTATCAAAATTATTATAAGTATTGTTATACAATTTATTATTATCATTAATGTTATTATTATTATTAAGATTATTACTAAGATTATTATTGATAATTATTATTATCATTGTTATTTATGTCATTATTATTATAATTATTTTTATTTAGATTATTATTAATATAATTATTATTATTAATTAATAATTATAATCATAAAAATTATTCGTATAATTTCAAGATTCAATTTAGATTTCCATAACTATCAAACTGTATAAGAATTCGTTTTATAGTTGCAAGCTGGCACAATTGATTCCAATTAGTTACATTAACAGACAAATCCCGTACAAATCAGTGTCAATCGTTATTTTTTTTATGTTCTTTTACCTACTGCTCGCCATTTTTTTTTTCCAATCAAATTATATATATCAAGTGAACTACTCCAGTATTAGTATAAGTCATTCCATCTCATATGCTCAACTATCGCTTGCCATTACCTTCTATAACCTTTAATTAAATTTAATTTAATAGCAAAAACCAGAAAAACTGCTCGACGACTCTGTATCATCCTCATTTTGCTCATAATTTGAATTTGAATGAAATTTCGAAATCCTTAAATGTAGTTTTGTTAGATATCTCCTACCTAAACTTTCTGCAAAGTCTCAAATCTTAATTCCTAATAACGAACCTGAATTTATGAGTCAAAGTATCTAATTAAAAAAGTCAAACGAATTACTTTGTCAAAATTCGGATTTGTTTTGAGTTTTTCAGTTCAATTAAGGATTGAGATTGATTCTAAGGAAGATTTTGAACCCATTTCATATTGTAAAAATCTTCCAAAATGCTTTCAAAATCAAAATCAAATTTATAGGCTTTGGGTGTTCGTGAAATTGTTACAGCAGGCCATTTGATTCATTTTTTTTTTTTTATTGTTTGATTTAATAAAAGTATCCAACTTAGGTTAGGTATAAATCAATTTCAAGTTTAAAAATTCGAATTGTTAAGCTTCTGGTTTTGGGTCTGTCGATGGAAGCAAAGAAGAAAAAGGGGGATGATTAGATATGGGTTATAAAAATAGAGTATGGGTGTTAGTCAGATAAAACGAATCAGAGGAGTGGCGATGAGTGGTTCGAGACCCGCTGAGCCATTTCTTTTTATTCATAATATGGGAGGTAGTTCTCAAATTTAATTTGTTTATTATTATTATTATTATTTTTATTAGTTGTTATTATTACTGTTAGGTTAATTGTTATAAATACTATTATAAATTCAAATTATTATTAGTAATAAAGTTAAAGTCATTATATAAATATTAATATCATTATTATTAGTATTATTATTAATATTAGCTTTTTCATTAGTATAAGTATTATAAATGTTATTATTATTATTATTACTATTAAAATATGTATTAGTTATCATTTATTATTAGAATTTTTTTATAATAAATAATAATTACGTATCTAAAAGTATATAAAGTAAATATACTTAACTAAATTGTTAAGGAAATCTATAAATTACTAAATTTAATAATTATATCACTAAGAATAATACATAAATTTGTTCGATTACTACTATATGTGTTAATATACATATAAATGATATAGGTTCGTGAATCCGAGGCCAATGTTACACTTGTTCAATGATGTTATATGTATTTTTACTACAAAATACAGTATGGTGAGTATATAGTCCCCTTTTAAACTCTAAATATTTTGGGATGAGAATACATGCATTTTATGATTTACGATATGGACACAAGTGACTAAAATTACGTTCTACGTTGAGTTGTACCATGGCATATTTCTTTATACTTGGTAACTACTATTTACATGAGCCAGTGTAAACGCGAATCCTGTTGATAGATCTATCGGGTTTGACAACCCCAACCGAGCTGGACGACCATGCATTCAACGGTTGCACAATACTTCGTTTCGGTGGCTACACTTGGTACGGTGTAGCGATATTATATATAAGAATATGCGACGATGATTAAAAGTTAAGTATGGTTACCAAGTGCTCAACAAACTTAGAATGCTTTTCATACACTTGCGAGTGTATTATGTTTATATATGAAATCTTGTGGTCCATAATTATAACGCTGCTAGCATCAAATTTATATATCTCACCAACTTTATGTTGACGTTTTTAAGCATGTTATTCTCAGGTACGAATTAAGTCTTCCGCTGTGCATTAGCTCATATTAAGGATACTACTTGGGACCATTTGTGCTATAATTCAAAAGACGTTGCATTCGAGTCATTGAAGTTCTTTAGAGATTATTATTAAGTAAATGTCAGATTAGGTCATTTGGATATTATGAAGTGATAGGCGTACATGTCAATTTCTGATGTAATGAAAGGTTGTCTTTTAAGAATAAATGCAACGTTTGTAAAATGTATCATATAGAGGTTAAGTACCTCGCGATGTTATCAACTATTATAATTCATTTGTAATCGATATGGACTTCGTCCGGATGGATTAGGACGGGTTGTTTCAGTTGGTATCAGAGCGGTGGTCTGAGCGAACCAGGTCTTGCATGAGTGTGTCTAACTGGTAGTTGTTTAGATGCATTAGTAAGTCTGGACTTGGACCTAGTGTTGTTAGGTTATATTAGTTAGTCTGGATTAGAACCTGGTATACGTGTCAAAAGTTTTGCTTATCATTACTAGTCGGAAACCATGCTTATCATCTTAAGTCTAAATGCGTCTTATTGCATTCATTGCATAGATAGTGTATAGATAAAATTCATATCTTAGCTTATCTGTTACTGTAGACATTGCCTGACGCATTTCAAAGATTCACTGTAATTTATGGGATTTTGGTATTATATATACATATGTAAATTATGTAATGAAGAGTACCAAATCTAACTTCTATAATCTATTCCAAACCAAAAATTCATTTCCCCGACTATACAAGATGGATTCCGCATCTAGTTCGAATTCCTCCGATTCCGACAGTTATGCCGACATGGATTTCCATTCGGGCTCCAAAGGCAGCGTCACCGGAATGGATCAACCAATTTCCCATCATCTATTCTGGATGAATTGGGGGTGGGTCCGTAATATACTAAATCACTGGAGACAAGAAGAAGGTGATCCCTTCCACCCACCGAATTGCCCTATTGGCGATGAACCTGAAGCACTTACCGGTGAACCTGTTCGAGAAACCATCTTTTCTCTCATTTCTAGAGTATCTCGTCAAGATTATATACTTTCCCATATTTTGAATCTTGTTCATTCGCTCGCTCCAACCGCCAATCATCCCGGTGTACTAGCGGAAGTTAACGAACTTCGCGCTCGCGTGACGGCTTTGGAGAATATGGTGCGAAGGTTACAAACACCAGCAGCAGCACCAGCATCATAATTAGCACCACCATCATCAACGTCAACAGTACTCTTATCACCCCCAAATCACAACCGCACCGTAACTCTCAACATCACAATCTGTACCTCGGATATCAACATCACACGCCTCAATATCACCATCTGTACTTCGAGTATGATCTTCGTTGTTCTATATCGATTATCTTCGCTTCACGTATCGTTCTACCTCCTTTATCTTCGTTCGACATGGCGATTATGTAATATCTAATGTCCTAGAGACCATGTAATATAGTAATAACGATAAATCAAATGAGTTTAATATCTTATTGACTCATTAAATCCATGCTTACATCCGAAGAAAATATATATGCAAGTATATTTTCATAAAGATTGTAATTAAAAATTCTTTCGTACAAACTATTAATGATGAAAATATTTTAACGGGTAGTTAGTACCCGAGGAATATTTAGATTTCACATTAATAAGTTACACTCTACATCCTTCGAATCTGATTCAACGGTCATTTACTATCCTACTTACAACCATCGATATACGTATCCGTTCACCACAGAACAATCATTTCCATTCAAATTAAATATTTGGATTTTGACCTATCATAATCCAACAAGTGGCATAATGAAGAAAACATTGGACATAATAAAATTTGTTAGAAACAAACAAATTAATTATAAAGAATTTTGTTAAGAATCCACGCTAACTGTTCCTAGCTAACTGTTCCCAGCTAACTGTTAATTCCGTATTACATTTTATTTATCGTAATTTTATTTATCGTCATTTAATTTCTGTTATTTACTTTTACGCACTTTAAATCGGGATACATGTACACAATACGTCGGATTAATTCTGAGACAATACGTTGTACACGGGTCATGATATATATTTATTTATTTTACGCACTTTAAATAACGGGACACGTATACAAAGTTTCGACCTATCATATCGACCCATCTATATATATATTTCGGAACAACCATAGATACTCTATATGTGAATGTTGGAGTTGGCTATACAGGGTTGAGGTTGATTCCAAAATATATATATGGTTTGAGTTGTGATCAATACTGAGACCGGTACACGGGTCACGATACGTATTAATTAATTCGAATATTATATATTAAACTGTATACGAATCATTGGACTATTGGACTGCTAACTTTGGACAGTTAAAATGAATTAAAATATTGATTATAACATATGAAACTAAACAATTCTTCAAGTTTGCCACTTGATTTCTGATAATGCTAAAAACGAACATATATTTCATAGCATTATTCCTCAAGAAAGACAAGCTTTTAGTTGCAATTGTTCTATTTACAAGTGATATTCGTTTAAATAATAAAAGGTGAAGACAAAAGACAGATTCGACGAATTGAAGACGCAAACGACCAAAAAGCTCAAAAGTACAAAAGACAATCAAAGAGGTTCCAATTATTGATAAGAAACGTCTCGAAATTACAAGAGTACAAGATTCAAAACGCAAAATACAAAATATAAAATTGTACGCAAGGACGTTCGAAAATCCGGAAACGGGACCAGAGTCAACTCTTAACGCTCGACGCAACGGACTAAAAATTACAAGTTAACTATGTATATAAATATAATATAATATATAATTAATTATATTAATTATATATATATATTATATATATATATTAAAAACCGTCGGCAGAGAAAACTCCAAGGACTGAGCTGTAAAATTAACCTCCGCGACTCGCGGAGTTTGAAGAGCATTTTGCCGCGAGTCGCGGAGCCCCAAAAATCAACTCTGGCTATAAAGCCAACCGAATTCTGATCAAAATTATCATCTTTTTCTTCTCTTATCATACGTAAAACTTATATATATATATATATATAATTTATATTTTAATTTTAATTTTAATTCTAATAATAAGGGTATGTTAGCGAATGTTGTAAGGGTGTAAGTCGAAATTCTGTCCGTGTAACGCTACGCTATTTTTAATCATTGTAAGTTATGTTCAACCTTTTTACATTAATGTCTCGTAGCTAAGTTATTATTATGCTTATTTAAAATGAAGTAATCATGATGTTGGGCTAATTACTAAAATTGGGTAATTGGGCTTTGTACCATAATTGGGGTTTGGACAAAAGAACGACACTTGTGGAAATTAGACTATGGGCTATTAATGGGCTTTATATTTGTTTAACTAAATGAAAGTTTGTTAATGTTAATATAAAGATTTACAATTGGGCGTCCCTATAAATTACCATATACACTCGATCGGACACGATGGGCGGGGTATTTATATGTACGAATAATCGTTCATTTAACCGGACACGGGAATGGATTAATAGCCACTAGAATAATTAAAACAGGGGTGAAATTACATTCAAGGGTAATTGGTGTAATTGTTAACAAAGTAGTAAAACCTTGGTTTACACGCAGTCGATAACCTGGTGTATTCATTAAACAAAGTATTAAAACCTTGTTACAATTCGAATCCCCAATTAGTTGGAATATTTAACTTCGGGTATAATAATAATTTGACAAGGACACTTGCAATTTATATTTATGACTGATGGACTGTTATGGACAAAAACCAGACGGACATATTAAATAATCCAGGACAAAGGACAATTAACCCATGGGCATAAAACTAAAATCAACACGTCAAACATCATGATTACGGAAGTTTAAATAAGCATAATTCTTTTATTTCATATTTAATTTCCTTTATTTTATATTTAATTGCACTTCTAATTATCGCACTTTTATTGTTATTTAATCGCACTTTTAATTATCGTACTTTTTAATTATCGCAATTTTATTTTATCGCATTTTTATTATTCGCATTTTCATTATCGTTATTTACTTTACGCTTTAATTTAAGTCTTGTATTTATTTTATATTTTACATTAGGTTTTAACTGCGACTAAAGTCTTAAAATCGACAAACCGGTAATTAAACGGTAAAAACCCCCCTTTATAATAATAATATTACTTATATATATGTTTGTATTTTTATAAAAGTAAACTAATATAGCGTTGAGTTTTGTTTAAAGATTTCCCTGTGGAACGAACCGGACTTACTAAAAACTACACTACTGTACGATTAGGTACACTGCCTATAAGTGTTGTAGCAAGGTTTAAGTATATCCATTCTATAAATAAATAAATATCTTGTGTAAAATTGTATCGTATTTAATAGTTTTTCCTAGTAAAATATAAACTATTTTATATACACCTCGTACGACATCAAGTATTTTTGGCGCCGCTGCCGGGGATCATCTTAAACGCCGGAAGCGCAACGCTAATATAAAAAAAAAAAAAAAAAAAAGATTTTTAGTTACTTTTATTAAAAGTCGTTTTTGTAAAAATACGTTTTAAAAATTCGAAAATATAAAAAGAAAAACAAAAATATAAGTATTTTTTTTTTTGTTTTATAAGTTTCTTTATTTTTATTTTAGTTTATAAAAATATAAGTTTTATTAAACATCTTTTATTTATATAAAAATAGAAAACAGAAAATAAAAAATAAATAAATAAAGAAAAACGCGTCGAAAAATTCAAATCTGTCAGCTGAATTCTGGATCCCCGCGACTCGCGGGGTTTGATGCTTTAATTGCCGCGACTCGCGGAGTAACTCTGACACGCGACAAAGAACCCTAAATCTGCATTAATTACGGGATTTAATTAATTATTATTATTATTATTATTATTATTATTAGTTTTATTTTTATTTTTACTTTTTATTTAATGTATTTAGTATAAATTAGTTTTATTAAAATTGTAAAATTAATAGTTTAATAAAATAAATAATATAAAAATAATATTTTTATAAAAATTGTACTTTTTACAACTTTTTGTATATTTTTATATTTTGTCCCTTTTTAATCGTTGTAGCATAACTTTTGTATTTTTAGCTCATATTTAATTTTAAACTTAGTTTTTGCTATAGTTATTTTTACTCCTAGATTTTTAGGCTTTGCCGTAGAATTCCTTAAATGCTTTTTCTTTAGACTAAGATTTAGGTGCTTTAGAATTTTGCGACGCCTTTTTAAGTTTTAGTTTCTTTTTAAGTTATTTCCATTTGGGATTTAGTTTTTCCTGTAAGCTTTAATATTTTTTTTACTATGTATCAATTATCATTCCAATTAGTAATCTCAATTTGCGATTATAATTTTAAGTTAGTTGTAGTAATAAGGTTAGGTTAGTCAAGTATTTTTAAGTTTTTATAAGTTTCTTTTATTTTTCCGTCACCTTTTATTTTTCAACCATTTTTTTCTTTTTCAACCTTTTTCGACGAACTCTTTTTCTCTCTTATTTCTCGCTATTCTAGTTTTTAGGACTTAGAATTTTTTCTACTTCTTATCTAAATTTCTTAAAATTACGAAAATCTATTTTAAGTGGTTAAATTAATAGACATCAAAATTTTCTGGTTCGTAGTAATAGTTGGATTTGTACGTGGACCGGGTTATTGGAGCCAAACAGTCCTCAATTATATTGAGACCAAACGAATCCTGCCCCTCTGCTGCATCTTTTGGCTATTCGAAACGTGGATAAAATCAGAAAAGTCTATTGAATGGATAACTTATTATAATTTTTCTTTCATTTTAAAAACTAATAGGATATTCAGTGAATGCACCGAGCAAGACGTTCATCACCTTTTGTACGTTCACCACCTGTAACTAGATCAAGACATCGTTTAACAAATATAACCGCCGTTGATTTTTCTTTAGAATCGTCATCCAGTCGACCAAGTACTTCAGTTCAAATTTCCGATAATCCATTTTTTGAACCCAACCTCACAATTGAGAATCCGAAAAATATTCAGGAACGGTTCGTAGATCCTGAACCACTAAACTTTCCTCCGGAACCACCAATCATTCAAACAGAGATTGTTGAGGAACGAACCATTAAATCAGAATCATCTAGTGATTCCGATTCAACAAATTCAATTATGGAGAATCTGGAACCTTTAAGTATGGAAGACCGAATGAGAGCTAAACGCACTGGCCAAGGTCACGCAATTACTCATCCAGACATTAATGCGCCAGATTATGAAATCAAAGGACAAATTCTACACATGGTGACTAATCAATGCCAATTTAGTGGTGCGCCGAAGGAAGATCCAAATGAACATCTACGTACCTTTAATAGAATCTGCACACTATTTAAAATCCGAGAAGTGGAGGATGAACAGATATATCTCATGTTATTTCCCTGGACTTTAAAGGGAGAAGCCAAAGATTGGTTGGAATCGTTACCTGAAGGGGCGATCGATACATGGGATGTTTTAATTGACAAATTTCTTAAACAATTCTTTCCTGCATCTAAAGCCGTAAGACTTCAAGCAGAAATTGTTACGTTCACACAAAAGCCAAATGAAACTCTATATGAGGCGTGGACAAGATATGGAAAGTTGTTAAGAGGATGTCCGCAACATGGTTTAGACACCTGTCAAATAGTACAAATATTCTACCGAGGCTGCGACATCACTACAAGAAAAGACATAGATATAGCAGCTGGTGGTTCTATTATGAAGAAAACCGAAACTGATGCTTACAAAATTATTGATAATACTGCTTCCCACTCACATGAGTGGCACCAAGAAAAAGATATCATTAGATCATCTAAAGCAGCTAGAGCCGATTCTAGTCATGACTTAGATTCCATTTCCGCAAAGATAGATGCTGTGGAGAGACGAATGGAAAAGATGACTAAGGATATTCACTCAATACGAATTAGTTGTGAGCAGTGTGGAGGACCACATTTGACAAAAGATTGTCTCAGTATTGAATTAACAATGGAACAAAGAGAGAATATTTCATACATAAACCAAAGGCCTGGAAATAATTATCAGAATAATTATCAACCGCCAAGACCAATTTACATTCAAAACCAGAATTATAACCGAAATATTCCATACAACAACCAACAAGGTCCTAGCAATCAACAAGTATCCAATAATACTTACAATCAGCAAAGACCGAATTTTCAAAACAAACCACCACAACAAACCGATGATAAAAAGCCGAATTTAGAAGATATGATGACAAAGCTAGTTGAAACTCAAACGCAGTTTTTCACATCTCAAAAACAAACCAATGAACAAAATGCTCAAGCATTTAGAAATCAACAAGCTTCTATTCAAAATCTGGAACAAGAAGTAAGTAACCTAGCAAGGTTAATAGGTGAAAGAAAACCGGGAAGTCTACCTAGTGATACAAATGCTAACCCCCGGAATGAAACAGCTAAAGCCATTACCACAAGAAGTGGTACAACACTTAAACCACCTGAAATACCTGTAACTTCTGATGAAACTATTCCTACTCCACAAGAACCACAACCTGATCAAGATAAGGAAAAAGAACCGGTAGTTGAAAAGGTTAATGAAGATAACACAGTTAAGGATAAACCTTATGTTAAACCATACCAACCACCACTTCCTTACCCGAGTAAAATGAAGAAAGAAAAACTTGAAGCCGAGCAATCCAAATTCTTGGATATGTTTAAACAGATAAATGTAAATCTTCCTTTCATTGATGTGATTTCAGGAATGACAAGATATGCTAAATTCTTGAAAGATCTAATCTCAAATAGAAAGAAAATGGAAGAACTCTCGGCTGTTACTATGAATGCTAATTGTTCAGCAGTGCTGTTGAATAAGATACCAGAAAAACTATCTGATCCAGGAAGTTTCACAATTCCATGTTTTCTGGGTAGTCTTAGTTCAATAGAAGCATTGGCAGACTTAGGTGCTAGTATAAATCTAATGCCGTATTCACTATACGCTAAACTAGACCTTGGAGAATTAAAACCAACCAGAATAAGCATACAACTAGCCGATAGATCAATAAAATATCCTAGAGGGATAATGGAGAACATGCTAGTTAAAGTTGGTACTTTAGTATTTCCAGTAGATTTTGTTGTTTTGGACATGGAAGAAGATTCTCAAGTTCCTCTCATATTAGGAAGACCATTCTTAAACACGGCTAAAGCAATGATAGACGTGTTCGGTAAGAAACTGACCCTAAGTATAGAGGATGAGAGTGTTACCTTTTCAGTTGATAGAGCAATGCAACAACCACAATCTGCAGATGATACATGTTATTATATTCAAACTATAGATGCACATGCAGAATTATTAGAAGAATTTCCAGAATTACAAGGAACAGGAGAATGTTCTTTAGGAGAAGGTAATGAACCAATTGATGAAGCTGAAATGTTAGCTACACTTATAGCTAATGGATATGAACCAACAACAGAAGAAATTCAAATGCTAAAAGAAGAAGACAGATATCGATATAAATCATCGATAGAAGAACCTCCGAAATTAGAGTTAAAGCCACTTCCAACCCATTTGGAATACGCTTATTTACATGGTGAATCTGAATTACCTGTAATAATATCGTCTTCTCTTACTGAAAATGAGAAATCACAACTCATTTCTGTGTTGAAAGCTCATAAACCAGCCATTGCATGGAAGATTCATGATATTAAAGGAATAAGTCCTTCGTATTGCACACATAAAATCCTTATGGAAGAAGGTCATAAAACGTATGTGCAACGCCAACGAAGACTAAATCCTAATATGCAAGATGTAGTTAAGAAAGAGATTATTAAACTGCTAGATGCAGGTTTGATATATCCAATTTCTGATAGTCCATGGGTAAGCCCAGTTCAATGCGTGCCTAAGAAGGGTGGCATGACTGTCATTACAAATGAAAAAATGAGCTTATTCCTACTAGGACTGTAACAGGATGGCGTGTATGTATTGATTATAGAAAATTAAATGACGCCACCAGAAAAGATCACTTTCCCTTACCTTTCATAGATCAAATGTTGGAAAGATTAGCCGGAAATAGTTACTATTGTTTTCTAGATGGATTTTCCGGATATTTTCAAATTCCAATAGCACCCGAAGATCAAGAGAAAACCACATTCACGTGCCCTTATGGTACTTTTGCTTACAAACGCATGCCATTTGGACTTTGTAACGCCCCTGCAACCTTTCAAAGGTGTATGATGGTGATTTTTCACGACATGATAGAAGAATGCATGGAAGTTTTCATGGATGACTTTTCGGTCTTCGGTGATACATTTAAATCATGTCTAGTTAATCTGGAACGAATGCTAATTAGATGCGAAAAATCAAATCTAGTACTTAATTGGGAGAAATGCCATTTCATGGTTAAAGAAGGCATCGTTCTTGGACATAAAATTTCAAAAGAAGGAATTGAAGTGGATAGAGCTAAAGTAGATGTAATTGCTAAACTTCCACATCCCACCAATGTTAGAGGAGTTAGGAGTTTTCTAGGGCATGCCGGTTTTTACCGACGTTTCATAAAAGATTTTTCTAAAATTGCCACTCCTATGAATAAACTCCTAGAAAAGGATGCTCCATTCATATTTTCAGATGAGTGTATCAAATCTTTTAATATTCTTAAAGAGAAACTCACTAATGCACCGATCATGATAACACCAAATTGGAATCTACCATTTGAACTAATGTGCGATGCAAGTGATTTTGCAATGGGAGCCGTTTTAGGACAAAGGATTGAAAAACGATTTCAACCTATATATTATGCTAGTAAGACATTACAAGGAGCACAAACGAACTATACAACTACTGAAAAAGAACTCCTTGCTATTGTCTTTGCTTTTGACAAATTTCGATCATATCTCGTTCTAGCAAAAACGGTGGTCTATACCGACCATTCTGCTCTTAGATACCTATTTTCAAAACAAGATGCTAAACCAAGATTAATCCGTTGGATCTTACTCTTACAAGAGTTTGATATTGAAATCCGAGATAAAAAGGGAGCAGAAAATCTCGCCGCTGATCATCTTTCTCGTCTTGAAAATCCCGAATTAGAAGTTCTGAATGAATCGGCCATACAAGACAACTTTCCTGATGAATATCTATTGAAGATAGATTATAAAGAAATCCCATGGTTTGCAGACTATGCAAACTACTTAGTTTGTGGATTCCTTGAAAAAGGATTATCGTACCAAAGACGAAAGAAATTCTTCAGTGATATAAAACACTATTTCTGGGAAGATCCACATCTGTTTAAAAGTTGTCCCGATGGAATAATACGCCGATGTGTATTTGGAGATGAAGCTAGTAAAATTTTAAACCATTGTCACACAGGACCAAAAGGAGGGCATTATGGGCCTCAACTAACAGCAAGAAAAGTTTATGAAGCTGGATTCTATTGGCCTACAATTTACAAAGACGCACACCTTCTTTGCAAATCCTGTGATGCATGTCAAAGGGCCGGAAAAATAAGTCAACGTGATGAAATGCCACAAAATGTCATCCAAGTATGTGAAGTATTTGACATTTGGGGTATTGACTTTATGGGTCCATTTCCAAAATCTCATAATAATCTATATATACTCGTAGCCATTGATTATGTATCTAAATGGGCGGAAGCACAAGCTCTCCCAACTAACGATGCACGAGTTGTAGTCAACTTTTTAAAACGTCTTTTTGCAAGGTTTGGAACACCGAAAGCTTTAATAAGTGATCGGGGTACTCATTTCTGTAATAATCAACTTGAGAAAGTTCTTAAAAGATATGGAGTAACTCATAAAATCTCCACCGCATATCATCCACAAACAAGTGGACAAGTTGAAAATACCAACCGAGCTTTAAAACGTATTCTAGAGAAAACCGTAGGATCAAATCCGAAGGAATGGTCCATTAAATTGGAGGATGCACTCTGGGCTTTTAGAACAGCCTACAAAACTCCAATTGGAACCACACCTTTTAGACTTGTTTATGGAAAAGCATGTCATGTTCCAGTAGAAATTGAACACAAAGCATTTTGGGCTTTGAAGACATGTAATCTTGATTTACATGAAGCTGGACGTCTACGATTAAGTCAACTAAACGAATTAGAAGAATTAAGACATGAAGCATACGAAAATTCGTTAATCTATAAAGAAAGAACGAAGAAATGGCATGATAAAAGAATCAGAAGTTCAAAAGAATTTAAAGAAGGAGACAGAGTTCTTCTTTTCAATTCACGATTCAAGCTATTTCCTGGAAAATTGAAATCAAGATGGTCTGGACCATTCATAGTCAAAAGAGTTTTCCCATACGGAACGATAGAATTGATAAATTCAAATGGGATGGAATTTAAAGTTAATGGTCACAGAGTTAAACATTACATACATGGTCCGATGGAAGTCGACAACGAAGTTAATCACAATTTCGACACCACAGCTAACTAAGTGTGGGGAGAATCAAGTCTTTAAAGGATAATATGTATTTCTGTTAGAGTTAGATTGTCTGTTTTCGTGTAGTTCTCGAAAATGGAACACGTATGGTCTTTCCCTAGCAGACCCTAAAGAACTAGTCTTCTCCCCCCATTCTGAATTTTTATTTTTTTTAGGTTTTTACAAAATGAAGACTGCCTGTGAATTAAACCATGGTCTAATGCTACACGCTTTGATCACTAAAAGAAATAATGACATACTACCGAGCGAATTAGTATCAGTAATCAGAGAAAGAATGGACGGAGTTAGAAAAGAATCCAGATGCGAAGATAATAAGTTACAATTTGGTAAAGGAAAATCAAAATCCGCAGCGAAAAGAAGAGCACGACACCTAGAACGATGTCACAAATGCGGAAAATGGTCACATGGAGGTAAATGTTCAAATAATCAAACCTATTCAAATACCGAATTTGTTACTTTATGCAGAGACGGACCGTTCATATGTTTAGAAGAAAAGACACTGAATGCTCGAGGTTACGCTTATGTAGCAATGGAAAACCAATTAAACCAACTATCTTATGAATGGAATAGATCATATAACTAAGAAATCTATTTCACAGGTATGTCTGTACAGTTTATATTTTTATTTTTTTTTATTTTTAACCTTTTGATAATAAACGCTAATTTGTTCGCTAAAAAGTATTAAATTGGTATTGAATAAAATTAGGTTTGGCGACCGAAATTATTAATATCATTCAAAAATTTATTACATCACTGCGAAATTTAACGTTTATTCTTAAGGTATAAATATCTTTAATCAATCAACCCAAAATATTTCAAAAATTCGTCATGAGTCAAATTAGGTCTTGGAACCGAAATTACTTTACCGAAAAGAGGGGCGCATATTTTTGATAATATTTGATTGATTAAAGTGGGATAAAAAGACAAAAAGATTTTTAAATTTATTTTTACCATGTTTTTAAAATTAATATTTAAATCTTAAATTAATATTGTAAACTTTGTAAAAACAATATATTTAAAATTGTAAATATTTGAAAAAAAATTAATATAAGTTTGGTGTGAATTTATAATATGAATTTTAAAAAAATTAAGTTTGATATGAATTTATAAATTTTTAAATTAAGTTTGGTGTGAATTTTTAATTTTTAAAATATTAATTTTTAATTTTATGCATTTCAAATTTTAAGTTTGGTGTGAATTTTTAATATTAATTTTGAATTTTATATTTAAGTTGTGTGAATTTAAAAACATAAATTTACTTTATCTCATTAAGTTAAAAATATGATTTTTAAAATTCGTCGTAAGTTGAAGACTAGGTCTTTGAACCGAAATTGCTTTACCCGAGGGAGGGACGAGAACTTTTATTATCATTATTTTTAATCTTATTGATTTAAAGTATGCCAAAAACATTGAAAAAAAACCCAAAAATCTTAGCTTTTAAAACAATCGCTACAAAAAGACAAATTTTAAAATTTTGTCGAAGGACGGACTAGGACATCGATCCGAAACGACCTCGTCCTAAATAACAAGGGAAACAAAATTTTAAAATTAAATACTTAATTGTTTTATAAGTTAAAGATTAAAAAAAAAAAAAAAAAAAAAAAAAAAGAGCAAACTCCGCGACTCGCGGAGTTTGAAAGGGATATCTCCGCGACTCGCGGAGGGACCAAAACCCAGAAAAAAAAATAAAAAGAGCTGAACGATCAGTACACTCCCCACACAAAAACAACTCGAAAAATACTGCGAAAACAGACCCGAAAAACCCGAAAAACACCCCCAAAAATCCCAATTTTTAACCGTTAATCACCAAATTTTTTGCTAAAATCATGTTGAGAAGGATGCTATCTAAGAATTACTCAAGAAAAACGGTAAATTTCTACACCTAAACACCATTTAATTCGAAATTTGGTGTTCTTGAGTCATTTTTTCCCAAATTTGATTTTGATGCTTTTTAGTGTAATTAGACTTAAATTGTTTATGTATTATGCTTGTATAACCTAGATTGATGCTGTTTAACATGATTAGAAGCCTTAAACTTCAAATTTTGAATAATCTAGGGTTTGTGTTCTTGAGCAAATTTGGGGCTTTTTGATATAAACAGGTTATGGCCGATTTTTGTCATGAATTGTTGCTAAATTGAGTAGTGTAACATGTTTAGGTAGTTAAATGATCCAAACTTTGAGCCTAAACATGATTTTGAGAATTAAAGTGGACTTTTTCAAGTCTAAAATTCATGAACTTGATTTTTGAAAGATAATGCCATTTGAAACTTGTTTAATTGCTAGTAATGATTATTTTGACATGTTATTTGAGTTGAATGCTTATGAACTTGGCGAAAATTTTCGAATATGCTTATTTGAAAAAGTGTAGATTTGATAAAAATGTGAAAATAAGCTTAAGTTTGATATAAATTGATAATGTCATTGTAATTATTTTGATTGATGATTTTGCTGACACTAATGCATATTTGGATGCACAAAATTTGTGTTTGATGTGTTTTGCAGAATGAAAGGGGTGAATCTTCATCCCAAGCCCGCAATGCTCCTGCTGAGAATTTGGAACAACAGGAGGTAGATAACTACTACAAGCAGGATGTACCTCATCCAGTCATGACCTTTTCAGATATGCACTTGGAAGAGTTGCACCCGAACCTGAGATTTGACAGACTTTGGATAGATTATCCAAAATATCAACGGGGTTTGCATACTCTTCATTCCAAGGTTGTTGAGGTACCGAGGGTCATAGAATGGGGACCCTTAGAAGCTGTAGAATTGGCCGGGCCAATTAGGGAATTACTTGTACAGAGGTATGGTAATTCTTCTTTTAATGACTGGATATGTTTATTCACCATACGAAGACCTGTATATAAAGTATGGTGTGAAGAATTGTTATGTAGTATAGAGTTGAATGATCGGGTAGCTAGTTTAACCGATCGTTCTTTTATTAGATTTTTGTTAGGCGGTTCGATGCGCCACATGTCTTTACTGGACATGGCTCAGGCTTTACTTATATATACGCCTGAGGAGTTAGCGTCTGCCGATTGTAGAGGATTGATACTAAACGGTAGAAAAATAGATGAAAATTTTGATACACACGGTGTGTGGAGTCAAATGACAAGCCATCACCGTTTCAAAGGGGGAAACTACTCTTATTTGGATATAGATAGAGCCGAATTAAGAGTGATACATAGGTTTTTAGCTAATTCGATTACACAAAGGGGTAAGAACAAAGAAAAAGTAAATGAACAAGATTTGTTTTACCATATGTGTATTCGAGACCCACAAAGCGCTGTAAGTATACCATATTGTGTGGGTTATTATTTATCAGCTATGGTTCGGGGGATGCGTCCACATAGCATAATAGGAGGTGGAATTTTTATTACTTTGATTGGTGAATATCTCGGTGTGGATATAAGTCGGGGGGGATTATTAATAGAAGAACCAGAACCCCGCGATACTATAGGTTTAAATGTATACCATGGTGCGAAAGTTTTGAAGCGGCGAAATAACGCCGCAGTACGATACCATGGTAGACATCCACAGGTGGAGAGAAACCAGCAGCAAGGTAATGTAGGAGGGGGGAATGAGATGCAAGAAATGCATAGGTTTATAGCTTCTCAGGAATACGAAAATGCTAGACAGAGAGCATTTGAAGATTGGCAAGTTCATCAGAACCAGATCATAGCGCATTGCCAACATATAGGTATAAACTATATTCCTACACCGAAACCCGTCTTCCCTCCTTGGTCTATAGAGATGCAGCCACCATATCCTACGTATGATCCTGCCGAAGCATTCTATAGCACTTATGGTTATGCCTGGAACCCCTATTGGTACCAATATCATCCTTAGTTTACTTATTATTTTTTTTATTTTGTAATTTGTAATTATTGATACGTTTAATACTTTTGTTAATATTGTAATCATTTTTATAATTATCTAACTTTTATTCTTAGATTTTAATAATTTTTGAATGTGGGGTAATATACCAAACTTCAAAAATATGTATATATGTTTGCAGTTTATCTTATGTACACAACAGGGTAAAACAACGCATTTTCAAAGACTGGCATTAAGTTCAGCAAAAACAACTAATTTTGACGACAAGATGCAAAATATATGTGAAATAACAACAAGACGGAATGAACAAATGATGTGCACCATTTATCATTCAGCAAACAAACGCCAATATATTTGGAAACTTTGGTAAAATTTAATCATTTTCACACAAATCACCCTCAATAATTTAAATTGTTACTGATTTCTTGCAAATGAGGGCATTGCAAGATCTTAAGTGTGGGAAGGGATTAAATTCTTTCGGATTTTAAAATTTTTTACTTTATACACTTGGTTACCATTAAAAATACTAGTAAAGCAGTAGTTGTATTAGAATCTAGTGCTCTCTGATAAAAAAGAACAGCCCTAGTCTTATATACTGACTACCCAATTCTAGTAAAATTTTTCAATTAAATGAATTCAAATCATGTTTATACATATTTATGAACGATAAAACTAGGTTTTAACACCGAAATTATTGTTATCTCAGAAAGAACATAAATTAAGAAACAAACTAAAATGTCAAAATTCATTTAAAATGGAATAGAGGACGATAAAAAGGAAAATAAAAGCCAAGTGTGGGAAAATTTACCAAATTATTTTAAACATATGTCACATATATCTGTAACAAATAACTGAAAATACTTTTGCTTTGGACTAAACTAAACTGTTTTACCCGATGAAAGAAAAGAAGAGATGGATCTACACGATGAATCAATTCCATCATTAAAAGGAAGTAAAGTCTTCCGAAAAAGAAACGTGCTTCTTGATTTAGGTCATGAAGTTGTCGTTCAGACCAGCTGTAGGTTGACGAAAAATCTAGAAAAGTCATCACTAAAATCAGCAGGAAATCCACGGACCTCAGCATTAAACAGGGTTGCCAAGTGGTCAGATTTATCCTAACCATGAGAAGGATTTATCTCGTACAATGGGGGGGGCACCATGCAAATTAGCTGGATAAGACTAATGAATCAGATCCCCAGAAAGGATAATCTCCTTAAAGATTAAAAATCAGCTTTTAAGACTGATATTACTCAATCCTAGAGATTGACCTTAAAGATTGAGAATTACAAACTCATGGAATTCGATGATATCTAAACTCGAGCTTAAACGAGAAAATATTTTGATCAAAATTATAAACCAATTTGTTTTCTGAAAATCCATTTTCAATGCGTTCATTACCATTGAACGTAAAATCCTAGGAATTTACCTGGAATTCATTAGGTCACCTGAACTAAATCGGGTGTCAACCGTAAGAACGGTGGTTGCATAGTGGTCAAAGACAGGACCTTGTGCCATACCGAAAAATTATAAGGGTGAGCTTTACTATTGCTCCTACCAAGGATAGTAATTGCGTCCGACACGTTATAGACCATAATCAAAAGCGTGTCACGGGACATTGCCTTAACAGTTGCTTGTTCAACGCTTTCCTTTACAATCGGACGGTAGTTTACAGAAAGGTAATATACGGGACAAGTAAACTGGACGTGTTGCTTTCCAAATACAAGGTTAGCAAGTGGGTGACACAAAACCGCAAGTTTTGAGCTAAAATTTTCAATTCTGAAACCCACCAAACCCACAAAAATATTTTGCAAACACCGGTAAAGGGTTATTCTGGAAAACTTATCTAGGGTAAAAACTAGATTTCAAAAGATCAAATGTTTTCATAAAGATCCAATTTCCTTAATGGATCTAAATTTTTATAGTCATGTGGGACTGTAAACCATATCGTTACTACCATTGTTTATACCGCCGTATAGAAATCACTGATGTACAAAGTGTGAAGAATAAAGAAGTGATTCTAGTATTTCAAGACGATATTGCTTGAGGACAAGCAACGCTCAAGTGTGGGAATATTTGATAATGCTAAAAACGAACATATATTTCATAGCATTATTCCTCAAGAAAGACAAGCTTTTAGTTGCAATTGTTCTATTTACAAGTGATATTCGTTTAAATAATAAAAGGTGAAGACAAAAGACAGATTCGACGAATTGAAGACGCAAACGACCAAAAAGCTCAAAAGTACAAAAGACAATCAAAGAGGTTCCAATTATTGATAAGAAACGTCTCGAAATTACAAGAGTACAAGATTCAAAACGCAAAATACAAAATATAAAATTGTACGCAAGGACGTTCGAAAATCCGGAAACGGGACCAGAGTCAACTCTTAACGCTCGACGCAACGGACTAAAAATTACAAGTTAACTATGTATATAAATATAATATAATATATAATTAATTATATTAATTATATATATATTATATATATATATTAAAAACCGTCGGCAGAGAAAACTCCAAGGACTGAGCTGTAAAATTAACCTCCGCGACTCGCGGAGTTTGAAGAGCATTTTGCCGCGAGTCGCGGAGCCCCAAAAATCAACTCTGGCTATAAAGCCAACTGAATTCTGATCAAAATTATCATCTTTTTCTTCTCTTATCATACGTAAAACTTATATATATATATATATATATAATTTATATTTTAATTTTAATTTTAATTCTAATAATAAGGGTATGTTAGCGAATGTTGTAAGGGTGTAAGTCGAAATTCTGTCCGTGTAACGCTACGCTATTTTTAATCATTGTAAGTTATGTTCAACCTTTTTACATTAATGTCTCGTAGCTAAGTTATTATTATGCTTATTTAAAACGAAGTAATCATGATGTTGGGCTAATTACTAAAATTGGGTAATTGGGCTTTGTACCATAATTGGGGTTTGGACAAAAGAACGACACTTGTGGAAATTAGACTATGGGCTATTAATGGGCTTTATATTTGTTTAACTAAATGAAAGTTTGTTAATGTTAATATAAAGATTTACAATTTGGCGTCCCTATAAATTACCATATACACTCGATCGGACACGATGGGCGGGGTATTTATATGTACGAATAATCGTTCATTTAACCGGACACGGGAATGGATTAATAGCCACTAGAATAATTAAAACAGGGGTGAAATTACATTCAAGGGTAATTGGTGTAATTGTTAACAAAGTAGTAAAACCTTGGTTTACACGCAGTCGATAACCTGGTGTATTCATTAAACAAAGTATTAAAACCTTGTTACAATTCGAATCCCCAATTAGTTGGAATATTTAACTTCGGGTATAATAATAATTTGACAAGGACACTTGCAATTTATATTTATGACTGATGGACTGTTATGGACAAAAACCAGACGGACATATTAAATAATCCAGGACAAAGGACAATTAACCCATGGGCATAAAACTAAAATCAACACGTCAAACATCATGATTACGGAAGTTTAAATAAGCATAATTCTTTTATTTCATATTTAATTTCCTTTATTTTATATTTAATTGCACTTCTAATTATCGCACTTTTATTGTTATTTAATCGCACTTTTAATTATCGTACTTTTTAATTATCGCAATTTTATTTTATCGCATTTTTATTATTCGCATTTTCATTATCGTTATTTACTTTACGCTTTAATTTAA
Organism: Rutidosis leptorrhynchoides; assembly: GCF_046630445.1. Lineage (NCBI taxonomy): Eukaryota > Viridiplantae > Streptophyta > Magnoliopsida > Asterales > Asteraceae > Rutidosis > Rutidosis leptorrhynchoides. Next base: position 313,548,333 of record NC_092334.1, on the reverse strand, counting down.
GTCTTGTATTTATTTTATATTTTACATTAGGTTTTAACTACGACTAAAGTCTTAAAATCGACAAACCGGTCATTAAACGGTAAAAACCCCCCTTTATAATAATAATATTACTTATATATATGTTTGTATTTTTATAAAAGTAAACTAATATAGCGTTGAGTTTTGTTTAAAGATTTCCCTGTGGAACGAACCGGACTTACTAAAAACTACACTACTGTACGATTAGGTACACTGCCTATAAGTGTTGTAGCAAGGTTTAAGTATATCCATTCTATAAATAAATAAATATCTTGTGTAAAATTGTATCGTATTTAATTGTTTTTCCTAGTAAAATATAAACTATTTTATATACACCTCGTACGACATCAATTTCATCTTAAACCTCATTTGTACCTCGATAGTTACAATTTGCGTTCAAATCTTTTCATGATTCTTGAAAATACCTCAACCGAGAAGTTGAACCAACCGCACCTCGTCTATGGAGGAAAAGATCTTTGCATATATTTATGCACTTGAAAAACTCTCGAACCAAAGTCATAGTTTAACACGTACTCACATCAAATTCTTTGGCATTTATTAGCAAAAACAACCTTATGACTCCTTTTCAAAGTAGCAAATTTTGTCACAGCTCCAGCAAGCCAACTTTGACTCTTCGTTCGAATCAACCTTATTATAACTTTGATATATACGATTAGCTTTCCTCATTGTTACCGGAGAATCTTTTATATTCCACCATAGTACCATCAGCGTTTAATCATCTGAAAACACAATTCTCCCGAAACCACCTTGGTTTGATAACCGATGACCCAGATTCGTTAACTTTGAAAATGCTGACGAAGCAGCATGTTGTAGATGGTCTTAATGACCAAAAGTGGATGACAAAGAAGGAAGTGTTAGGAACACTCAATAGAAAATTTAGCACAGAAAAGTGAATTATGCGAAACTATGAAGGAAACCGTGAACAAATCACCAAGAATAAGTTTGACTTCAAAGAATCCTAATGATTCAGTGCCTGCTAAAATCATTAGCAAACACCTTACTCCTCATTCTAAACCTTCACAGACAAATCTTCCTCGAAAATCTAATACATCATCGTGCCTTTCATTATAAATATCCTCAATATTTCTGAAGATATTTTCATAGGTATTCTTATATGAGAATATTTATCTCCCCGAAATATCTGCATTACAACATAAAAGAAACTGTGTTAGTTTCTAAATTCTGAAACCTCCAAGTTTAAAATAGGAATGTTTTGAAGCAGTGTTGGGAACTGATGCATGAATTAGTATAATATAATGACACTTGATCAACGTCATTATACTGCAGTAAGTCATGTTGAGTTTCTAATGGAATGTGATGATTCACAGTACCATCATCATGTGCCATGTTACACGACTCTTACATTCTATTCAATTTTAAAATATCAAGAAAATATTTCTTGATGATTCGGTCTTTTCCAGGATATTCTGGTAATTTGACAAATCAAAAATCGTGCCATTACCATTTCTTTCTAAAAGCGTTAGCAATGTCCATTCCAAAATCCATATGTGCGAATTCCGGACCATTGCTCGCTTGACTCGAGGATGGGAAGAGGAAACGAAAGAATAAAGCTCCAAAAATAGAAATTGGAGTATAAATCGCAGCAAATAGGAGAGAGCATTAACTGTGGATGACAATGATTATAGAAGAAAGAAGCAGGGACATCGAGGTATAAGGGAAGATATAAAACCCAATAACTACCCAGAAACTACAAATCGTGTATATCAATGCATATAGCAATATAAAGACACGGGAGAACTAGAAACACTATAAACCCAAGAGGATAGTAGAAGTAAATAGATTCTTCCGGCAGTAGATGAAAAAGAAGAATTACAGATACGAAAGTTAGGAGTATATCAAGAATCAGGACTGGATGGAGCATATTGGCGAACGTCTTAAAGTAGGAATTAAGGAGAAAAAGTAGAAGATGTGAGTTGTGAAGGAGGCGAAGGGGTGGATTTATAGTAAAATATCCGACAAAGAAATCAAAACAGATTGCCACATTAAATCAAAGAAGATCCTGATCGCCGAAGAACCAAAGCTTATTACGTAAGATTTTCTTTAAATCCCTTAAATCCCGGAAGTCAATAGTAACTACGTCATCGGTTGAAACGAATATATTTATTTACTCAATACGCTCTTTTATGATAGCTTCACTTGTACGCTTCACATGATCGAATCATTTTATCTATATCTCTCAATGATGACAAAACTCCATTATCACCTCATATTCGTCATGAAAACATTCTTATTGTTATCCATAATGACCTCTATCAAATTTCGGGGACGAAATTTCTTTAACGGGTAGGTATTGTAATGACCCGGAAATTTCCGCCCAAATTTAAACCTTAATCTTTATATGATTCTGACACGACAAGCAAAATCTGTAATGTTGAGTTTAGGAAGTTTGAAATCTATATTTAGGTAATCAATTACCATTTGACCATGCCTGATGATTCGCGAACAATTATGTGTATATAGATATGTATATATAATATATGCTTGTTAATTGAAAAACTAAATATTATATTACTAATTAGTAATTCATTAATATTAATATTGTATTAATATCAGTATTGTTGAAATTATTATATGCATAATTTTGGAAGTTGTTACATTTGATTTATTATATTATTATTAATATTATCATCATTGTTAAAATCATTATTATTATAACTAGTAATAAAAATTATAATTTTTGTTATTATTATTAGTATTAATATCATTATTTATTATAGAAATTATCAAAATTATTATAAGTATTGTTATACAATTTATTATTATCATTAATGTTGTTATTATTATTAAGATTATTGCTAAGATTATTATTGATAATTATTATTATCATTGTTATTTATGTCATTATTATTATAATTATTTATATTTAGATTATTATTAATATAATTATTATTATTAATTAATAATTATAATCATAAAAATTATTCGTATAATTTCAAGATTAGATTTAGATTTCCATAACTATCAAACTGTATAAGAATTCGTTTTATAGTTGCAAGCTGGCATAATTGATTCTAATTAGTTACATTAACAGAAAAATCCTGTACAAATCAGTGTCAATCGTTATTTTTTTCTGTTCTTTTACCTACTGCTCGCCATTTTTTTTTCCAATCAAATTATATATATCAAGTGAACTACTACAGTATTAGTATAAGTCATTCCATCTCATATGCTCAACTATCGCTTGCCATTACCTTCTATAACCTTTAATTAAATTTAATTTAATAGCAAAAACCAGAAAAACTGCTCGACGACTCTGTATCATCCTCATTTTGCTCATGATTCGAATTTGAATGAAATTTCGAAATCCTTAAATGTAGTTTTGTTAGAAATCTCCTACCTAAACTTTCTGCAAACTCTCAAATCTTAATTCCTAATAACGAACCTGAATTTTTGAGTCAAAGTATCTAATTGAAAAAGTCAAACGAATTACTTTGTCAAAATTCTGATTTGTTTTGAGTTTTTCAGTTCAATTAAGGATTGAGATAGATTCTAAGGAAGATTTTGAACCCATTTCATATTGTAAAAATCTTCCAAAACGCTTTCAAAATCAAAATCAAATTTATAGGCTTTGGGTGTTGGTGAAACTGTTACAGCAGGCCATTTGATTCATTTTTTTTATTTATTGTTTGATTTAATAAAAGTATCCAACTTAGGTTAGGTATAAATCAATTTCGAGTTTAAAAATTCGAATTGTTAAGCTTCTGGTTTTGGGTCTGTCGATGGAAGCAAAGAAGAAAAAGGGGGATGATTAGAAATGGGTTATAAAAATAGAGTATGGGTGTTAGTCAGATAAAACGAATCAGAAGAGTGGCGATGAGTGTTGATGCGTGTTCTAGAGGTCGGGGGTTCGAGACCCGGCTGAGCCATTTCTTTTTATTCATAATATGGGAGGTAGTTCTCAAATTTAATTTGTTTATTATTATTATTATTTTTATTAGTTGTTATTATTACTGTTAGGTTAATTGTTATAAATACTATTATAAATTCAAATTATTATTAGTAATAAAGTTAAAGTCATTATTTAAATATTAATATCATTATTATTAGTATTATTATTAAATTATTAATATTAGCTTTTTCATTAGTATAAGTATTATAAATGTTATTATTATTATTATTAATATTAAAATATGTATTACTTATCATTTATTATTAGAATTTTTTTATAATAAATAATAATTACCTATCTAAAAGTATATAAAGTAAATATACTTAACTAAATTATTAAGGAAATCTATAAATTACTAAATTTAATAATTATATCACTACGAATAATACATAAATTTGTTCGCTTACTACTATATGTGTTAATATACATATAAATGATATAGGTTCGTGAATCCGAGGCCAACGTTACACTTGTTCAATGATGTTATATGTATTTTTACTACAAAATACAGTATGGTGAGTATATAGTCCCCTTTTAAACTCTAAATATTTTGGGATGAGAATACATGCATTTTATGATTTACGATATGAACACAAGTGACTAAAATTACGTTCTACGTTGAGTTGTACCATGGCATATTTCTTTATACTTGGTAACTACTATTTACATGGGCCAGTGTAAACGCGAATCCTGTTGATAGATCTATCGGGTTTGACAACCCCAACCGGGCTGGACGACCATGCATTCAACGGTTGAACAGTACTTCGTTTCGGTGGCTACACTTGGTACGGTGTAGCGATATTATATATAAGAATATGCGACGATGATTAAATGTTAAGTATGGTTGCCAAGTGCTCAACAAACTTAGAATGCTTTTCATACACTTGCGAGTGTATTATGTTTATATATGAAATCTTATGGTCCATAATTATAACACTGCTAGCATCAAACCTATATATCTCACCAACTTTATGTTGACGTTTTTAAGCATGTTATTCTCAGGTACGAATTAAGTCTTCCGCTGTGCATTAGCTCATATTAAGGATACTACTTGGGACCATTTGTGCTATAATTCAAAAGACGTTGCATTCGAGTCATTGAAGTTCTTTAGATATTATTATTAAGTAAATGTCAGATTAGGTCATTTGGATATTATGAAGTGATAGGCGTACATGTCAATTTCTGATGTAATGAAAGGTTGTCTTTTAAGAATAAATGCAACGTTTGTAAAATGTATCATATAGAGGTTAAGTACCTCGCGATGTTATCAACTATTATAATTCGTTTGTAATCGATATGGACTTCGTCCGGATGGATTAGGACGGGTTGTTTCATCGACGGACAAAGCTAATGCACAATTCAAACTTTGAAAGACATGCTACGAGCTTACGTTTTCAATTTTAGAAAAGCTTGGAACAAGCATTTGCCATTAGCCGAGTTCTCTTACAACAATAGTTATCACGCGAGTATTAAATCCGCACCTTTCGAAGCGTTATATGGCCGAAAATGTCGTTCTCCTCTTTGTTGGGCCGAAGTAGGTGACACACAAATCACCGGGCCCGAACTCATTTACGAAACCACCGAGAAGATCGTTAAAATCCGAGATTGGCTCCAGATGGCCCGTAGTCGTCAAAAGAGCTATACCGACAAAAGATGCAACGACCTCAAATTTCAAGTCGGTGATCGCGTAATGTTAAAGTCGCACCTTGGAAAGGTGTAATCAGTTTCAGGAAACGCAGGAAGCTAAACCCGCGGTATTTTTGTCTTTTCAAAATCGTGGAGCGTGTTGGAACCGTTGCTTATCGTTTAGCTCTTCCGCCTCAACTGAGCTCCGTTCATCCTACTTTCCATGTATCCAACTTGAAAAAGTGCCTTGCCGAACCCGATATTGTCATCCATCTCGAAGAGCTTACTATTGATGACAAACTTCATTTTGTGGAAGAACCGGTTGAAATTGATGATACCTCCGTCAAGACGCTAAAACAAAGCCGAATTCCAATTGTTAAGGTCCGTTGGAATGCCAAAAGGGGACCCGTGTTTACTTGGGAAAGACAAGATCAAATGCAAAAGAAATACCCTCATTTATTCGCGGGTTCGGAAACGCAAGATCTCGAGGAAGAAACAACGACTACTACGCCTACTTAAATTTCGGGACGAAATTTCTTTTAAGGAGTAGGTAATGTAACATCCCGCCTTTTTCCATTTACTTTTCCGCTTACTTATTTAAAGTCCATTATATAATTATAACATCTTCCGTTAATACGCGTTTAAAATATTTCGTTTAGGTAATTCACGCACCCGCTTCAAACTTGAGGGACCAATATTGTCATTTGACCAAACTCATGATTAGGTCAAAGTGGTCAACTCCATCCTCATCCATTCATTATCCTTTTTCTTTTTCCATTTTCCTTAATACTTTCAACATATTCTCTCAAACTCCAATTCAAAGATTCATCATCCATTTCCAATCTAGCAAACAAACATCAAAATAAATTACATATTTGGAATCCTTTCATCTTCCTCTTCGATTCCATACCGATTTCATCAAGTTTGGGTAACTTTCTAAAATCACTAGATTCTTTGTTCTTGATGTTTTTAACTTATAAAAGTATTAATTAGTGTCTATGGCTCAAGTCTAATATGAATATATAATTTGCATGTTTGATTTTGTTATTTTGAGTAACTAGCATGAACTTATCAAATGGTTGTGTTTAATCATGGGTTTTGGATGAGTATATGTTGTTAGATGTTAGAAGTGTATGTATTAAATGTGTTACTAGCATCACTAGCTTTAATTTGATGGGTAGGTTGATTAATAATGCTTCATTAACATGATTATTGATTTTATGATTTTTGGTTAGGGTTTGGTAGCCTTAAATGTGATTTTTGACGCATTAAAAGCCTTGTAATGTTGTTTGTAAGTGTTTAATAGTATTGTATGAGTAATTACCTACGAGACGGTGTATTATATGTGTGTATTAGGTTCCCGAATCATCTTATGCAATTTATGAACTTGAAACTTTGAAAATGACTTTTAATGATCACTTGATGAGAAATTGGTTATTGTAAATGATTATTTTGATTGATGAAATGTGTTTAGTTGTATTCTTCGTTAAATTACCTTTCCAACGATATAAGATACGTGTTTTGAATATTTTCGGATCATTAGTTATGGATGAATGAAGTTTGGCTCGACAATTAGAAAAATTCAGCATTTCAGCACCTGGAAGACCTAAATTGCGGCCGTAACCCAGGACATTGCGGCCGTAACCCAGGCCATTGCAGCCGTAACCCAGGCCATTGCGGCCGTAACAATTTGGAGTGTCCAAAATTGTTTTGTGTTTTTCACAATTCCATTCCCGCTTACTCGCAACTCCGATTAACATGAAACTTGGCTAACATGCTTATATATGACTACTTTTTTATGGACAATAGTCAGAAACCCGACTCGTTGACTTTGACTTTGACTTTGAACAAGTTTGACTTTTAGTCAAACTTAACCAAATGTTTATGCAATCGTTCTAACATGCTTTTATACTTATATCTTGCATGAAACTTGACAATTTGACTCACATGCTATATTAATCGAGTCGTAACGAGCCATAGGACTAATTGAACAACTTTGACCAACCATGTTTACCGTTATTGATACAACCTACTTGTTTAGGTCAAGACTAGCATTCGTTCTTGCACACGTTTACTTGTGAAGTACCTTTTATACTCTTGCACTCAAGGTGAGATCATAGTCCCACTTTTACTCTTTTAAACTTATATTTGGGATGAGAAAACATAAACATTTCATTTTACAAAGTGAACACAAGTAGGAAAACAAACATTCTACATACGAGTTAGAACAAAAATCCTCAATTCGATTATCATTAGTTACACTTGCCGAGTGTAAGCGAGAACTTATGTTGTATGGCCATATGGGTTTGACAAACCCTCATTCGGACGGTTCGCTACCGTTATTCGGATGAAATATATTTTTGAGAAACAATGTAGGTTCCAACACTATTGTGATGGGGTTCTTGGTACATTAAGCCTTGATTATTGGGTGCTCGTGATAACAACTTTTAGAATGGTTTACTATTATTACGGTGTTATAAATCTTGTGGTTCATTTGTACTTACTTACTTACTTACTTAAATCTATGATTTCACCAACGTTTTCGTTGACAGATTTCTATGTTTTTCTCAGGTCCTTGAACGTTATGTGATACATGCTTCCGCTCACTATTTTTGATACTTGCTTGGATGTCGAGTATACTTGCATATATGAAGCGTCTTTTGGTTTTACATTTAATTGTGTCGCATGGGTTTCAATTGTACCTTAACGTTGTAATGTAACTAGTCATTGAACTATTTTTGTAAACTTGAAACATCCTTACTTTTTAAATGAATGCGACATATTTTCGGTCAAACGTTAATTTAAAGACTTATGACCACGTAACGGGACCTAAGTAGACGGCGCCGTCAATGACGATTTTGTCGGGTCGCTACACGATGCTACTAGAACCAATCTAAGGTATCCTTACCCTAGATGGGCACATAAATAGTAAAATAGCTCGGATCATAATATAATCTTCCCATTACACAAACCTACTCTCCACTCTAAGGAAATTTTAGTTGAATTTATGAAAAAGCAATACATTATAAACCTTCAAGTCATAGAATGTCAAAATAAGTTCGACACTTTGATAAAGACTTTTGAAGAATTAATAACCAATTTTCAGCTTATGCCTAAACGTTTAACCACTAAAATTGATATATAGTGTAGTGAGTTTGATTCCCTAGTAATCGCTAGAGGTGGGAAAGAAACAACTGTTAATATACCCATACAAGATTTTTTCATTAAGGAACCTGTGTCAATTGACTCTGTTGTCAATCCACCGGAACCTATCTCTCCTAAGGCCCCAGAAATTATTCCGCGCGCCCGCATACCTTTCCCAGGTAGGCTTAGGAAGGAAAAACAAGAAGCGCAATTCGCTAAGTATTGGGATATTATCAAGAATTTTCATTTGAATGTACGACTAGTAGATGCTTTAGTAGAAATTCCAAATTGCGCTAAATTATTCAAAGAACTACTTTCAAACAAAGAGAGATAAAGAGAGATAGTAAGCTTGCCCTTAAGTGAAGAATGCTCATTAGTGTTACAACATGGTATTCCCCTAAGTTAGGAGATACAAGAAGATTTACGGTACCTTGCTACCTGCAAGATGTCCAAATTAGCAATGCGTTAGCAGACTTAGGACCTAGTGTAAACCTAATGTCCTATTGATTATTCAAAAAACTAGGATTAAATGTCTTAAGACCTACCAGAATGACTATCCAACTTGCGGACAGATCAGTAAAGATTCCTCGAGGAATAGCTGAAGATGTCCTAGTCATAGTGGATAAGTTCACATTTCCCGTTGATTTTGTCATTATGGATATTGAAGAAGACACGAAGGTCCCACTCATTCTTGGTGGACCATTCATGAATACTGCCAAGGCCGTAATTGATGTGCACGAGAAATCATTGAAATTAAGAGTGGCAAGTGAAGAAGTCACATTCAATGTTGACCGTCTCATTAACCATCCTCGCGAAGAACATGTGAATCTCTCTGATTCTTTTCAAGAACTCGTCAACGAATACCTGGAAGAAACCATGGCTATATGTAGTCAAGATCAAATTTCTAAGGATCTATTCTTTACACCTCCTAAAGAAAATTTCGACATCCATTCAGCCATAAGCCTTAGTCAACACAAATCTCCCCTCTCTGAAAGTAATTTCCTTGGCAAGAATATCCAAATAGCACCGCTAGGACAAGGTATTCCCCTACCTCTATTAAGGAGAAGACCGAATGAAGAAACAGATTTCATTCCGGTATTTCGGGAACTCTAGTCAAATGTGGACTGTGTTGAAATTCCTGAACCAACCTTCGAAACTAAGGAAGACGATTCTGAAGAGGAAGCATTAAGAAGGACAATTTTCAAAAACGAAGAACATATAGCATCAGTGACTGCTACTGAAGAATCAGAATTCCAGGAGAGATATGACTCCTTAGTCCGAAAGGAGATAGCTAGGATGAAGCCATCTATTGAGGAACCTCCAGAATTGGAATTAAAGAAGCTACCCGATAATCTGGAGTATGCATTCTTAGAAGGAGAATCGCAACTCCCCGTAATCATCTTAAAAGACCTCACACCATAAGAGAAGGCAAAATTGATTCAAGTTTTGAAATCACATAAGAAGGCAATTGCTTGGAAGATCTTCAACGTAAAAGGAATCAACCCCAACTATTTCACCCACAAGATCTTCATGGAAGATGATTTCAAACCATCAGTTCAGATGCAAAGAAAGGTCAACCATATGATTCAAAAATTCATCAAGAAAGAAGTAATTAAACTTCTGGACGTCGGTCTGATCTATCCCATTTCTGATTCACCATGGGTCAGTCCTATTTAAGTAGTACCCAAGAAGGGAGGGACAACCGTAATTCAAAATGAGAATAATGAGCTTATTCCAACATGTGAGGTCACCGGTTGGAGGGTCTGCATAGATTATCGTAAACTAAATGATGCAACTCGAAAAAATCATTTTCCAAAACCTTTCATCAACCAAATGTTGGAACGTCTATCAGGAAATGAGTACTATTGTTTCCTTGACGGTATTTTCGGCTACTTTCAGCTTCTCCTTGATCCAAAGGACCAAGAGAAGACAGCATTCACATGTCCTTATGAAACATTTTCCTATCGACGCATGCCCTTTGGGTTATGCAATGCACCAGCTACATTCCAGCGATGCATGGTAGTAATATTTCACGACATGATTGAACGTTGTATGGAAGTCTTCATGGACAACTTCTAAGTCTTTGGTAGTACCTTTGATTCGTGCCTTTCTAACCTTGAGAAGATGCTCACCCGGTGTGAAGATTCAAATTTAGTTCTGAACTGGAAAAAATGTCACTTCATGTTTAAAGAAGGGATAGTTTTAGGACATAAGATTTCAAAAGCAGGAATAGAAGTTGATAAGGCTAAGATTGAGACCATAACTAAACTTCCAGAACCTACCACAGTAAAAGCGGTAATGAGTTTCCTTGGAAACGCCAGTTTTTACCGATGTTTCATTAAAGATTTCTCAAAGGTCACACGACCTATCACTCATCTCCTCGAAAAGGAAGTTCCGTTTGTCTTTGACGAAGAATGTATTAAAGCATTCAACTATCTGAAGGAACAGCTAACACATGCACCTATCATGATAGCTCCTGATTGGAGTTTACCATTCAAAATCATGTGCAATACGAGTGACTTGGCAGTTGTAGCTGTACACGGACAACGGACAGATAAGCACTTTCATCCAATCTATTACTCCAGCAAAACCTTAACCAGAGCTCAAGAGAATTACACTGCAATGGAAAAGGAGCTGCTAGCTGTGGTATTCGCCTTCGAAAAATTCCGTTCCTATCTCATCCTGTCTAAAACTACGGTTTATACAGATCATTCAGCCCTTAAATATCTATTCACTAAGCAAGACGCTAAACCAAGACTCCTACGATGGATCTTACTCCTTCAATAATTCTATATTGAAATCAAAGATAAGAAAGGAGCAGAGAACGTTGCAGCAGACCATCTTAGTCGTTTGGAGAACCAAGTGATGGAACAACTTGCTGAACAAGATATCAGAGATAAATTTTTGGAAGAACAACTTATGAGTTTAGGACAAGCTAACATAGGATCACAATTCACTGATACTCCTTGGTATGCTGACATAGCCAACTACCTAGTAGCTGAAGAAGTGTAAAAGGGAATGAGCACATCCCGAAGAAGGAAGTTCTTCAGGGACGCTAAGTACTACTACTGGGAAGACCCTTACCTATTTAGAATTTGCCCTGATCAGATAATCAGGAGGTGCGTAGATGAGAAACAAGCAGCAAGGATTATTCACCAATGTCACCATGGACCAACCAGAGGTCATCATGGAGCAAACTTAACTGCAATAAAAGTCTACGAATCAGGATTTTATTGTCTGTCTATATTCCGAGATGCGCAAGAGCTTGTAAAGCGTTGCGACGCAAGCTAAAGGCTAGGTATTATCTCAATGAAGAATGAGATGCCTCGGACTAATATCCAAGCTTGTGAGATCTTCGATATATGGGGATAGGACTTCATGTGGCCATTTCCAAAGTCTAATGGGAAAGAATATGTCCTCGTAGCAGTAGATTACGTCTCCAGATGGGTCGAAGCCCAAGCATTTCCAACCAATGATGCCAAGGTCATCACCAACTTCCTGAAGAGACTCTTCTGCCGATTTGGAGCTCCCTGCGCTATAATAAGTGATAGAGGCACACACTTCTGCAATACCCAATTTATGAAGGTGATGTAACAATACGGAGTTACCCACAAAATGTCCACTGCCTATCATCCGCAGACTAATGGACAAGCAGAGGTCACCAACAGAGCACTCAAGAGAATCCTAGAACGCACCATCGGCCATCATGGAAATAAATGGGCCGAGAAACTAGACGATGCCCTGTGGGCATTCCGGACTTCTTACAAGAATCCTCTAGGAACTACACCCTACCGCATGATCTAGGGAAAAGCCTGTCACCTTCCGCTGGATCCATAATATAAAGCTCTTTGGGCACTGAAGACCTGCAACCTCGACCCCTCAGTAACCGCTAAGAATTGTAAGATGCAGATGAATGAACTCACTGAATTAAGAGACCAAGCGTATGAAACATCATATATCTACAAGGAACGAACGAAGCTGACACATGATGCAAAATTGATTCCTACAAAGTTCGCTCCTGGAGATAAAGTTCTACTCTTTAATTCTCGATTCAAGAAGTTCGCTGGAAAATTTAGATCAAAATGGAGTGGGCCATACAAAGTTATACATGCTTTTCCACACGGAGCCGTGAAATTAGAAAGACCTACTGGAAACTTCAAAATCAATGGCCACCAGCTAAAATCTTATCTAGAAGACCACGATAAGGAGGAGCACCTCTTCTCCTTTGATCCATTCTAAAGATCTGGTAACGAAAAGTTGAACTGTAATGACTTGATAAATAATGTGCTCTTAGGAGGCACCCCTTGCTTATCATTTTTATTTTCTTTATTTTTATTTCAATTATTTTCAGTCTACAAAAATATTATCTCTGTGTACTAAAAACTAAGCGCCATACTTGCGCTTAGTACTTACAAGTTTGTTGAATGTGTTAAGGCAAAAATGCCAAGTTCAGGAGCTTCAGTTTACATCCCAGTTCGTAGGAGGAGGACTCCTAGAGTTTACTTATCAAAAATCAGCGCTAATCAGAACAGGCCATCAACAGGGCAATTAGGCCCAAGGCGATTGATATTGGAGAGTGTTGATGAGGATATTAGTACAGCACCGCTAGCTCCTCCTGTTCGACGCTCCAGACGTTTAGCTAAGAGACCTACTGAGCATACACAACCATTAGAGACACATGAGCCAAAGACGATAATACACTATGGAACCACCTTGAATAACCCAGCTGTTGCATGGGCATTACTTGGAGACTAGTAGAGACTTTATCGAGCTCTTAGAGCATACCTTCAACGCGAGGGGATGTCACGCAGTACTCTGGGCCTGTCGTGATTCAGGCTAGCTCACTGTGTTCAGTTGTCATGACAAGCTACCCCCAGGTGTTCCACACTGGTCTCAGTTCTCTCAGTCGCTTCAGCTACCATCCCAGCACATGCAACTCTCGCTCCTATTATGAAGCTTGTCTTAGCCGTTTCACCTGCTCCAGTCACCAAGGCAGTCCCAGTCACTGAGCTACATGAAGGTTGTAACCTATTCACGATTCCCATATCAGTAGAGCCACCCACGGCCCAGGCCTTTGAAATTACTGGGAACATCCCTGATGAGGAGCCTTTCCCGAGCCTATCACACCTGAAGCTGCCATCAGACCTTTGTCTAGATTCACTACTAGGCCCTGAGTTGGATGTAGGGCAACCACTTGAGTATTTGCCGAGACTAGAGGATGATGATGATCCCTTCGGACTTCATGGATACTTTGCAGACACGACTCAGCACATTGATCCAGGATAGTATTCCTTAGACTACTTTACTTATTTTAATTTTCGTTTTATCTTTTTGAAGCATTGTACTAAAAAGTTATATATAGTGGAAATGCTTCCTTTCTCTTTTTGTTCTTCATGCAAAAATTTTATCAAAAGAGACTGGTCCTTTCCAGCAATTAGGAGACAAACCGTAGGATGTCCCAGCACTAGGAAAGTAACCTGACCATAGAGAAGTAATCCTTCCTTAAACCTATTTCAATTATTACGCACTAAAATCTCTAAGTGTGGGGTCACTCCGCAACCAACTTAGAAATTTTAGAAGACACTGTCCTTAATTTATAAAGTATTAAAATATTCTTTTTCAGAGAACATTAGGGACAATGTTTTTCTAAGTGTGGGATATTGGGTAAAGGTTTAAAGGACAAGTAACCGTAAAACGCCAAGTTTTGAAAAATTCTTTTGTCTAAAAAGTAATTAGCAATGAATATTGGGTGATTTTGAAAAATTCTTACCTTGTTTTGCCCAAAAGATCCAATAAAATTGCTAGAAATCGAATTTCAGAACATTCATTAGAACGGAATGATTAAGCTGGAAATTGTGTTTTATGTCAAAAGATATCTTTTAAGAAAATATGTAAAAGGCTACGCATGACCAAGCACGACCCCTACTCCCAAAAAGTGAGGACTTTTGGACCTAAAGTATCTGTACGACCCATCAAATCTACAGTACTTTGTCATTTCAATTGATGAACGTGCCGGTGTATGGTTCAAGTTAGAACTTGGTTTTGACATACGTTTCAAGGCCAATGGTTAGTAAGCACCATACGTGGTGCAGGTGCGATACTCCTTCCGAAATCATTCTGAATAGAGAAGACAAAAAGCCATCCGTTTCTGTTTCCACTCTACGCAATTTAAACCGACCAACTCACATAAAGAGTTGATGAATCAGAAATATTCACCCCAAATTCACGAGGTCAAGGTGAGCTTACGCTGGAGTGCATAATGGGGTTTAAGGACTAACAACATTAAGACCTCCGACGCGTAGTCGTGGATAACCCACATCGGTATCGTTTCGATTCCGATAGGGTGGCCGATTTAAGAGTCCACCAACAACCTAGCATACGAGCTTGAGTGGCCCAAAGACATGAAGGTTTTATAGTTTGAGACATACCTGAGAGTCTTTGAGATCGTAAGAAGCTTTGTTCGTACGAAGAAGATTTGTATGCTGTGGTTTACTATGAGTAAACGAATGAATGTATATCTTTTTAGGGTTTACGAGCTATGTATTTATAGGCTCATGAATTAGGGTTTCAATAGAATCTCTCCCCTAATTAAATGCAATCTTATCCAACTAACTTTCATTATTTAAGGAAAAGAATCTAAAATGAGTATACCGTACATTCTTCTAGAATATACTGGACCCTTATGCAAGTATACGAAACTCAAATCACATGGTATAGGCGCATAACGTGCAGCTATACCCGTGCCATATGTCTTACATGGTAATTTGCGTGCGGTTTAGGGTTTTGGATGCGCAATCCGCATATTCTTGCAGATATGCGTATCATTAAGTCCCCCCCAGTTCGATGTTATATACAATGCCAATAAGTGTATAGCGTCGAACTAATAAAATAATAGCACCGAATAATACCCAATGATTACATCGGATCATAGGAGTGTGTATTTAAACGTATTGTTGATACACATAGGACATTATATGCGTGTACGTGTAACCAACCGTCGTTTGCATTTAATGCCAAATATTCGTATAGTTGAAAAATCGTCCTTTCGACTGTAATTCCTATACTCGAGGTAACAACTGTCATTTCTTACCCTAGGGATAATGATGACAGTATATGCAACTGACTAGAGTTGCTATTGTACGTTGATTGTGAATTTTCGTAGATTGTTACACGTGTACGTTTAAGAATTACCCGTGTCATTTTCATTTACACTTGCCTATAAATAGCCATATTACCCTTTTTTGGGTTTTACACGCTCATCTCTATTTTCAAATTTTGCTCTTTTTTCGGCAGCCGTATACATTTCTGTTCGTATTCAGTTATCCGAAGGTCCGTGCTTTCTTTCCTTCTTTCTTTTATTTACGTTTTTAAATCTTGCATTGATCTGCCATGTATTTTGACAAGAACGTCAAAGATATAGAGTCGTCAATTACTGAATCGGAGATTCTCTGAATCGTGCAACAATATCCCCCAATCGATCAATATTCTCCGATTGCCCCTTTAAGCGGCCAACAGGCTAACGAACCACTGGAGCTAATGATTGCCATTTACGACAAGGTTATGGAGCTCGGTAACACCCGTATTCCTCCAACCCCTTTTTACGTGGAAGTGCTTCGTCATTACTCAATTGGTATTAGCTAACTTCACCTTTATGGTGCCAATCGCATTTCTGTGTTTGAGATGTGGTGTCGTGCTAATGGTCATAAGCCATCTTTATCCATTTTTACCAACCTGTTTCGTGCCTCGATGAGTGACGAGAGCTGGTATTCTTTCGATAATGTCACCAGGTTCTGTGTTACCCCTAAACAGGGTGTGAAGGGGGCATGGAAAAAATCATTTTCCTTTGTTAAAGCTACTTGCGTTTCTGAAGATTTCAATAGCATTCTTGTCTGGTATTCTGGCAAGAAGGGAGAGAAAAACAAACCTTTGTCGATTCTTCCTGAGGAAGACAAATTTTATAAGTCTTGCCTTAATCTTCAGCTTCCATCTCGCGTTTATCCCAATGTCCCCTTAGTTCTTGGATGCATTTCAACCCACTGGACGCATTCTGATAAGCGTCCTGTTATAATTAAGAACAAGAAGGGTATATCCCTTTTTTACTTGCATTACCTTCGGTGTGTGTTTAATTCCTTTTTTCTCATATTTATATATACTCGTGTATTTGCAGAGATGGATTTTAACAAGTTTATGATGTTAAAAATGTCTGATGGCGTTACTTTTGGACAGAAAGATCTGCATGATACTGACTCTGATGTTCAACCAGAAATAATCAAGGTGCCACCTAATCCAGCTACCCCAGCGACCTCGAAGCGAAGGACAACTAGTCTGCGTCAAGAGAGAGAAACTGACGCGTCTTCCTTCATTGAAATTCAGCGATCCCCTGTTGTTGAAACTTCTAAAGCGGCCGAAAAAAGGCCAATTATAGGTAAGCGGCGGCTATGATCTAATTAAGAACATTATTATTGACAACCGTGCCACTGCTCCAGAAACCCATGCATCCCAGATTGTTCCAAATTCTCCCATTCTTCGTCAATCAACTATAGATCCAAATCTTTCCTGCAAGCTTCCATCATTCCAAAGGCGCCCCGACTTGTATTCGGATACCCCTTCACTTGATACTAGCCGCAACAAGCGTGCTCGACTCAACATTCTGACCAGCTTTTCGTTATCCCCTGACATGGATCTGGATTATTTTGAGGAGTTTTTTAAGATATCTGTCCCCACTTTTACTCAACAATTTTCGCATCTTAGTGTATGCGCTCCTTCCAGTCTTGGTGCAAAGTTTGAGCATCTTTTACCTGAGCAAGACCTTTTCATTGATACCTAGGCCACGATGTTCAATCTTGCCAAAGATATTAGCCGTCTAAAACAAAAATCCAATTCCATAATTCTTGGTCATAAACATCTGTCGCGTGAGCAAAGGAATTTTGCCAAGCTTGATGCAAAGAAACAACCGATATCTGAACAACTTCATCAGGAGGTTGCTGCATGTTTAAAGGTGGAGGCTAGGAATACTCATCTTGAGGATGAATGCCAGCGTTTATTGAATGAAATTAAGCGTTCGGAAACTGTTCGTGTTGATCTTTAGTCTCAAGTGAATCACCTGTCCCTACAACTTAGTACTGCATCATTTGAGAACTGCCAGTTTAAAAAGTATCTTGAGGACTGAACGTGGAGCACCAAACAGTTATTAGTGAGTGTGATGGTCTGAAGTACAAATGCTCAAGCCTCTAAACTGAATGCTCAAGCCTCTAAACTGAATACTCCACCTTAAGATCTGGTCTTCCTGGGATATTATGAAGTCAAACCTTGCTGTACCGGATATTATTCCGAAACTAATTTTGGATGAACTTGTGGAGCATGCTGAAGGGAAGTGCACTGATGCCTGTGCGGCATTAGCAAATTTAAGGATTCCCCGTTTGGAGGAATTGGCTGAAAATGGGAACTTTTCATCCCGTGAAGTGGTTGATGATGTGCTTGTGTAGGTTGGCAAGTGGTTTGTGTTGGAGGGGCAGTGATTGTCTGCTTCAAAAGTTGTCATTTTTCGCTAGTGAGGGATGGGCCCGGCAGTTTAAGGGTTTCGCATCCCTATATCTATATTTATATTTATTGTTTTAAAAGCAGGATATATGTCTGATCGCTGCAGGCGAGGATTGTATATTCTCCTTAGTGTAGGGCACCATTCCAATTAAGCCACCCCTAGTATATTAGTATGTTCGTAGGAAATAATTATGTTAAACGACATGCGTAAGAGTAGAATTTTATCCTTTTTAGGTATTTGTCTTTTCTTATACGATGTTGCGGTATAAGAGATTTTTTGTTTGCTAAAGGCATTTTGATATAAGTATTCTTCTACCTTTCGTTAGACTTGTCGTACAGCTATTTTAATATATTTTACTATATGCTTTTTATACTTAGTTGCAAATTTATAAGAGGTTTATTTACACTTGTATACGCATTATAGCATATGAATAAATGTCATTCGCATATGACGGGAGTGACCCTTCTATATACGCATGATCCTTTTATTCGTTCATCTTATCAAAGCAAACCAATGCTTATACATATTATACTCTTGAGTTTTAAATTATTTGTACGCATTGATAAACCAATATCGAATCCGTCTATATAAGCAACCCAATGCTTATTTCTAGAGTCTTCCGGACAATTCATTGTCCGTGATACTAACAAGTAACCAAACTTGTATTTTATAGTCATGACTTTGCAAGTCTCCGTCTTGCGCGGTATACACGCGTTTGAAACAAACCAATGTTTTACTACTGTTACCATTAAAAATAGTATTAGTAACCAAACTAAACTATGCCACTTGAGACTCGGAGTGTGTCCCTGTGCAGCTTAAGGAGCATGCAATCAATCAAAATTTAAAAATGCACAAATTATGGGATTAAATTGCATGATTCAATTTATTATGAAAAATAATTCAAATGACAGAAATAGAAACATAACAAAATTTCAACAGATGTCTGGATGATCAATCCTACTGTTGCTATCTTTTGCTTTTTTATGCCGTTTATTTTTACGCACGCAAGGCGCATCCTGTCAGTTTATTTTCAAGCCCTTGTGCCCCTTTTCGTTACTTTTCCCATTAACCATATTTTCTGGGTCATTCCCCACGCAATAATTTTTTAGATTTTTATTACTCTTTTTCCTTACCACTTTTAACCTGGCAGTGCCATCACTTATTTGTACTTTAACCCAATGTTGCTTTCGTGGCATTTTCCCTTTTGACTCTCTTTTGCTTGCCTCAATCTTTTCAAGGACAATTTTCAGAGGTTTTTCGTTGGTATGGTGTTTATTCCACCCATCACTCGATTGTCATTGTCTTAAATGCCATAAACCTCCTCCTCCTGATGACCATGTTTGAATGATGTCAGTAGATGCTCGGGAGCGCACGCTTTGCTTTATAGCAAGTTCTTCAGGCGCATCGTTCTTTGCAGCTGTACTGATTTTTGACGTTGTTCGTAAGCTCTTTTTCGGCTCTATATGTGCGCGCACCCCTGCGTTTCGCTTTTGAATCACAAGCTGCTCTTCTTTGGCATTAGGTAGTTTTTCTACCCTTGCATGTGCTGCCTCTTTCTTATTCATTGGATTGCGCTTTTTTACTAAACCCATGATGCGAGTGCGGATCTTTTTTCCATGTTTTCTTTTGATTTCCTTGTTCATTTTAACACCTTTTCTAAGATTTTCAAAACCCTGCATCTGTGAGCATAGCGTTTCTTCGATTATCTTAGCCCTTCGCTATTTACTTGACTCTGCATCTTTGCATCCCCGCCTAATGCCTTTTTCTATCGTTCTTTCTTTCCTATCCACTTCCGATTTTATGGTTGTGACTCCCCACTTTGTTGGGAAACTCAATAGGCCACGTATTGTGGATGGTATGGCACCTAGCTTTTGCAAGGTGTTCCTGCTTAATAGTGCGTTATGCTCAGCTTTCGACTTGACTACAGCAAATTCAATCTCAACCTTCCTTTTCCTTTTACCACTGTTGTCGTCTCGTAATTCTAACCCAACTCTAACCGTCCCTAATGACGGGACCATTCCACCAGTAAAATCGAACAAAGTAACTGCTTTCTTTTGTAGCTGCAACTTAACTGATCTAGGCAGCGACATATAGCAATGTTCATACATGATATCTAAGTCACAGCCAGTGTCCACACACAACCCCTTAAGTTCCTGATTACAACCTTTGATGTATCCTTTAACTATCACGAGTTTGTTGAACCACTGCCTTTCACTTGCTTCAAATGAGATTTTTACCTTTTCCAAATCTTTGACTTCCCTTGTTTCTGTCGTTAAGCTCTCTCTCGCTACCATATTTATGGTTCTTTCTGCTTCTCCCGCTTTTGATTTGCTTTTCTTTTGCCACGAGCGTTCTTTCTCCTGTGTTGACCTATTGCCCTCTGCCTTAGCCGATTTCTTTAAGTGCTGCAACCTTCCCTTTTTAGCTCCGTAACCACCTTTTCAATTAACTTCCTACATTTGTTAGTTTCATGGCCAAAGTCGTCTTAAAATTTACAAAATTTTCTTTTATCTTTCTTCGCGTAATCGGGCAAGGGTGAAGGGGCTTCGAAAGTTTTGCACACTGGCTCGGTCGCTAATATCTCCTTTGGAGTTTTGCTGAGGTCCTTTATGATTGCGTAATTGTCATCATAAGCGCCCTTACTTTTATAACTGCCTCCTCCTCTGCTCTTATTGAACCTGCGATACTTGTTGTTACTGTTGTAACTTCCGCCTTTCAATGCGCTGTTATTGTTATACCTCTTTGCAGACCCGGAGCCTTTTCCCTGATCGCGATGGTGATCGTCATCGTTATTTCTTCCCATATAGCTTTTACCGCAATTTTGCGTTATATCTTCTTGCACCCGCATGTAATCATGTATTTCTTTTATTGCTTCCGCAAATGTTTGCGGAACTTTCCTTTGCAACCTCTGCCACAGGGACAGGTGTTTTTCTGTATCAAGGCAGTGTATAAATCCTGACACCTTTTGGCTCTCTGGTAGATCTGGTATTTTAGCCACCTCCTTTGTGTACCTATCAATAACCTTGCCCAAAGATTCTTTAGGTTTCTGTTTGATGTCGTGACATTCTACGCGCATTCTTCTTCGTGTACCCAGACTATGAAAATTAAGTAAGAAGCGAGATCTTAAATCTGCATAACCTGTTATGCTCCTGGGGGTTAGATTATTGAACCATTCCCATGCTGCTCCCTGCAACACAATTGCAACATATGACATGCTACCGCATCTCCCCAATTATGAGTTCTTGCAGTTCCTTCAAATCTTTGTAGGAAGCCATCAGGATCTGACAACCCATCATAGCTTCCTAATGTTAATGGAATTACAGGTGCTTCTGGAAACGGATGATTCGCTATGTGTGCGGCGAACTTTTCTGTAGTGGGAGCCACCTCTAGAGATTTCATTGCTTTATGCCCTTGCATTACTGCAAACCAATTTTGCATAAACTCCTGGAATCGCGCTGGCTCATTGAGTGCTTGCACTAGGTGTGGAGGTGCAACTTGCTGCAATTGTGAAATAAAATCATTCAAGCTGCTTGGCTCCAGCGGATTATAAGGCGCACTCCCTTGGTCGTACTGATGTTGAGTTTGCGATAACCCACCTATATTTGGTTAGGGTGGTGCATAGGTCATCTTTGCTTGTAGTGGTGCTACTGCAATATACAAACCATCTAGGTTTCTCAAACTCAATCTTCTAATTTCTTCCTGCGCGCTTACCGGGGTAACCCTCAAAGTTTGAGTTTCTGGTTCCACCGTTGTGATAATTAGGATGGTTCCTACATACGTAGTTTTTGCTATTAGCTTGACACCACTTGGCGGAGATTCATACCCATCCTCTGTTTCTTTAAAACGTATATAGTCAGTGCTGGCTGGAGATCCGAAACTTTTTTTTTCCGGAGACTTCATGCTTCTCGTTTCTATTTCTTTGAAACCTATATAGCTAGATTCTACTACTGGGGGCGTATCTTCCCCATCACTCTGCAGCCGTTCACTTTCTGTCCCTGCCGTGATTGGAGGAACCATTTTTTAGGTCACGCCGCCTGTCGGCCCCGTTAGGATAGCTTCTGTCGAAGGAGGTTTTGACACCTTTTTTCCTTCTACCACAGATGCCTGTTTTTATGTTTGTGATGGTGTTCGTTGACCTGTAAATTTCTGAAAAGTCAGCTTCGAACCTTTGTTGCCCGCCATTGATCTGAATTAGGTGAATTACCTGAAATTGACCGATTAGTGTGAACAAAAAATATTTTATGGAAAACACAAAAAACGAATTATATTCAATATGAATTTCCTTCTTGTTTGTTCGAGTAACCGCGTCCCACGGATGGCGCCAAATGATCAAGCATATTTTCACGAGGTCAAGGTGAACTTACGCTTGAGTGCATAATGGGGTTTAAGGACTAACAACATTCGGACCTCCGACGCGTAGTCGTGGATAACCCACATCGATATCATTTCGATTCCGACAGGGTGGTCGATTTGAGAGTCCACCAACAACCTAGCATACGAGGTTGAGTGGCCCAAAGACATGAAGGTTTTATAGTTTGAGACAAACTTGAAAGTCTTAGAGATCATAAGAAGCTTTGTTCGTACAAAGAAGATTTGTATGTTGTGGTTTACGTATGAGTAAACGAATGAATGTATATCTTTTTAGGGTTTATGAGCTATGTATTTATAGGCTCATGAATTAGGATTTTGATAGAATCTCTTCCCTAATTAAATGCAATCTTATCCCAACTAACTTTCGTTATTTAAGGAAAAGAATCTGAATTGATTATACCGTACATTCTTCTAGAATATACTGGACCCTTATGCAAGTATACGAAACTCACATGACATGGTATAGGCGCATAAGGTGCGGTTATACCCGTGTCATATGTCTTACATGGGAATTTGTGTGCGGTTTAGGGTTTTGGATGCGCAATCTGCATATTCTTGCGAATATGCGTATCATTAAAGGCGATGCAAAAAGAATCGAGTAAAACGGAGCTAAAACGAAGATTCTAGAGCGAAAACAGTGAAAGACACGAAATCAAGTTACGATCCAGTGAATTTCAGCTGACCAAACAGCCAAACGGCCAGCCAAATGGCCTGCCAAATGGCCTGCCTGGCTTGCAAACGGCCTGCCACACGGCCTGATCAAACGGGCACCTTAAACGGGCAAACCTGGCAAACGGCCCCTACAAACGGCCTGCCAAATAGCTTGCCAAACGGCCAGCCATTTGCAGGCAAATTTCAGGTCTATTTAAAGGGCTCTCTCCATCCATTTCAACACACACTCAATTTGTAATTTACTTTATATTTTCAAACTTTTAGTTTTTTTTAGTAGTAGTTAGCTTAGCTTTTATTTTCCGGAGGATATCCCGGCGAGTCCCTGCGATCTCGGGCAAATTTCTTCAGCCTTTTCAGGTTTTTATCCGAAACGCTTGTCTTTTGTATTAAACATGTGTTCCTAATTTTTATGTTTAGTAATGCGTTCCGATATTACCATGTTAGCTTAATTAATCTGTATGTTGCCATAATAGAAGTTTGGGTTAACGTAATTATGTTAATTTAGTACGATTACTGTCGTAATACTGAACTACTAAGTCTGATAGATTTGTATGCTAGCATCTTAAGGATTGACAAACCTAGGTTATGATCAGGACTTGTCCACCCATATGAACTTAGCTACTTCATAGGATTAACACCCCTGGTTATACTGTATCTGAAGATTCTATGAACTCGGTATGGCCGGAGTTCCCGAGAGGCATTTAATGCGCTTTTAGGACACGGAACTTAGGAATTGAGACATGAATAACCTAGTATGCATATTGACTCTTTCGAAGAGACTTCTTAGGAGCTGTTAAGATCTAATTAGTGCCTTCACTGTATGACCTAAGCCTATTGCATGTTCTTGTTTGATTGTTGCCTTAGGATTAAGTCATATCAACTGTTTAGGTATTTATTAGGTTTCTATCTACTTTACTTTCAATATATCAACTGTAATGCTGTATAATATTTGAACTGATATGATCTCATTAGTATGATGAAATGGTTGTTAGTTTTCATTTAAGGTTTTGCCAACTTAAACCAACCGACTCCTTCCATTTGTGATCAGTGTTCAATCAACACGACGCGTTGTTATTCAGTTAACCAAACTGATAACGAAGCTTAGGATTAGAGCTCAACTCACTAATAAACCTTGTACTTTACTGAGGATAACCTCCAAGGTATAGTTACCTTTCAATTATACAACCAAGCGACATACTTCTCACTGCTCAAAGAGAACTCCGAGTGTTCAGAGACAAGTAGGTATGTGTAATTGGCTCATCCAACTAGATCTACATTATTCCAAGCATAGCTTTAACATAAGCATAATTACCTTTCCCTAACCCAATACTAATATCTTGGTCAACATTTCCCTGATCTGCAGACTCCGGATATCCTTCCACTTATTTACTTTTCCGCACATAGGAGTTTTAGCTTAAACCAACTACTATCCTTTATCTAGGTAATTTAAATAAAAGACAATTATCCACTTGATTTTCAATTCGTTAATCTATTCAAAAATACGACACTAGGTTAACTTACACCTTCTACACCTTAGAAAGTAAAAGTAAATTTAGGCCCCGCATAATATAAATAAACAAAACCACTGTGTACTACCTTGATCAACTGAATCTGACGTCCTGCGGCCCGAGAGACATATTAAATTAATGTGGCTAATATGTTATGATCCAAGTCGGGTCATACCCAATAACAAACTTACCGACACCTTATACGTATTTGATCTTAACGATTGGATCATTAAGCAAATACGCGACACCTGAATTTTAGAAAATCGGGTTTCTAAAATATTATCACTTGAGATAAATTATTTGGATAATTTATATATAATTGTTTATGGGTTTAAATGATTATATTGTGTTATATTTTATAAAATGTTTTATAAAATATATAAGTAACAAAATAATACATAAGTTTTTACAAGTTTATAAACTTTTATAAACTTACAAGTATTATTATTAAACATTATAAGTGTGCAGATTTTGGGACTCCAAGGAGACACCCCATGCTTATTTTGGTTACTTTAAAGTTGACACAACTCCTAAGGAACATGCCTAACTAGTTTACCAAGGCTTGACTCAAGTGATACATAAAATACACAAAAAATAGCAAGTGTAAGGGAGCTCCTTTTGCTGAATTCTGGCCGATTTTTCTGATGTCCAAGAGGGAGTTCTTGAGCTTATTTGGAAGCTTATTTTCAAGTGTCAATAAATCCTAACCATTGTACAAGGTGTTGGTGTCAAGTTTGGGGTATAATCTCTTGAGGTTTCATCACTTTGAGGCTTGCATTCATCATCATCTTCATCATCATCATCTTGCAACTTTGAAAACAACCCTCAACTAGCTTGAGGAGGTATAATCTCTAAACCCACTCTTAGTTTGTAAGTATGTTTCACAACTTGATCCTATTTAGGATTTAACTTTAAATGGTTAAAGATTTACAAGTTTTAAAATGGTAATTTATACGCTTCCGCAAATCTTATTTCTTGAATGATTATATGTATTATGAAACTTGTTAAATCCCAACAAAAGTGTGCAGTGCTTAATTTTCCTTTTTAAACTTTTAAATTTATATAACCTTTTAATTTACATTTAACACCCTAACGAACAACAAGATCCGATCAAGATGCAGTATTTCAGGTTATCATCTCAAGAGAGTGTAGATGCGGTTTAAGTTGGTTTATTATATAGTCTAGTTCTTATTAAAGAACTAGAAGTATAGTTTTTAAGTTTTAGGTTGTTGTTTAGATTCCGAATATTATCTCTTAGGAAAGAGATAATTGGAGGTACCTTCTTAATGAATTGAATAATAAACTATTGAGAAAGAAAGAATAAAGATTAAGTTTTTAAACTAACGGATAAGGAAAGGATTTTCTACATCTCACCTCCCCCATACACCACTCATGTGGTATTGGGTTTTGATGTTGTTGTGTTGTTGTAATTATAATTAAAAGCAGTTACATGAAAGAATAACTTTTACAGGAATCATATTAGACAAGTTTCATAATTTATAGTAACACAAAGTAAGATAATAATCATAGACCAACTATTATCCCTAAACGATTAAGCTAAATGTTGCATATCACTCAATAAGCATAACTTAAAGCATACATTAGCTAAGTGATGTTCAAAGGTAACATCTTAATTCTTAGTGTTCAATTCAATCACATGATACATATCAATTTAATCTTATGATGGGGATTAATTAACATGGAAATAGATTAACAAATAGATATACTATTTAACTCAATTAGATCAACTCAAGTTACTACCTGAAAGCCAATCTATACCAAGTTCTCATGCAATCATTAACTAAACACATCTAAACAAAGGATCTTCGACTAAGCCTAACAATATTAAATTCTATTATATAATTGTGATTCAAGTTCAACAAATTTATTACTACTAATGTTGTTTAACCTAGTTGCATGCAATCTAATTACCTAGCTTGATTGACTAGATCTAAACAAGTAAATTGAATCGAATAGTAGATCGTTATATTATGTGTTAATAAATCCTAAAATCATGTTACTTAATCATTAAGCATGACAAACATAGAAGTTTTAAATTGTTTAAATAATCATCAAAAAAACTCAGTTTATACAGATCTGGAAAACCAAAAACTGCACAGAATTAAGCACAAAGCCGACGGCTTGGGCTCAGTCAAGCCGGCGCTTGGCTGAGGAAGCCGGCGGCTTCATCTGATTCCCAGAAAAAGTTAGTTTTCGTCCATGCAACCACTATGAACGTTTAGTTCATAATGGTAGACGAAAAGTAATTAAAACAGTAAATAAAATGAAAGAATAATAATAAAATAAGATAGACATGTACCTTAAAGGTAAATTGAAGATAAAACTTGAATTAAATTGATACTTGAAAGATTGTACTTGAATTACAACTTGAAAACTTGAATAAAACCCTATTCTACTTGATTTTTGGAACTGGCTAAAGACACCCTAAAAACTATATTTTTTTGTACATTGAAAACTGTAACAAATGGCCTTTATTTATAATGTTAAGAATCGGTGTCCCAAGCCGGCGACTTCAGTGTGAAGTCGGTAGCTTCTCTTGGTTGATTACTCATCCTTCAAGTTAAATGTAATCCTCAAGCCTGAAAACGCGTATCTATGTTGGCCAAGCCGGCAGCTTCAGTGATACGTTATCTTTCTGATTTTGTTGCCTTTTTAGCTATTTCTTGGGCTGTAAGTACACAAAAGCTGATCTAGCCGGCTGCTTCATTATCCTTTCTTAAAATCATTTAAATTTCTGTGTTTTGGGGGATTGTTCGGGAATTCTTCACCAAGTCGACGGCTTTACTTGAACCATGTTGGTGGCTTCTGATCAAGCATATTTTCACGAGGTCAAGGTAAACCTACGCTTGAGTGTATAATAGGGTTTAAGTACTAACAACATTCGGACCTCCGACACTTAGTCGTGGATAACCCACATATGTATCGTTTCGATTCCGACAGGGTGGTCGATTTGAGAGTCCACCAACAACCCAGCATACGGGGTTGAGTGGCCCAAAGACATGAAGGTTTTATGGTTCAAGACATACCTGAAAGTCTTTACTTATGAGATCGTATGAAGCTTTGTTCGTACGATGATGATGTGTATGCTTTTGTTATGTATCAGTAACCAAATATCTTTTTAGGGTTTATGAGCTATGTATTTATAAGCTCACAAATTAGGGTTTTGATAGAATCCTTTCCCTAATTAAATGCGATCTCTTCACAACAAACTTTCGTTATTTAAGGAAAAGAATCCGAATTACTTATATCGTACATTCTTCTAGAATGTACTGGACCCTCATGCAAGTATACGAAACTCGCATTTAATAGTATAGGCTCATAGAGTGCCACTATACCCGTTTCCTATGTCTTATGTGACAATTAATGTGCGGTTTGGGGCTTTGGATGCGTAATCCGCATAGTCTTGCGGATATGCGTATCATTAAGGCCCCCCAGTTCGATGTTATATACAATGCCAATGAGTGTATAGCGTCGAGCTAATTTAAAATAAAATAGTACCATAAAATAATGCCCAATGATTACATCGGATCATAGAATTGTAAATTTAAACGTATTTATAATACACATAGGACATTATATGCGTGTATGTGTAACCAACCGCCATTTGCATTTAATGCAATATATTCGTATAGTTGAAAAATCATCCTTTTGACTGTAATTCCTATACCTGAGGTGACAACTGTCATTATTTATCCTAGAGATAATGATGAAAACATATGCAACTGCCTAGAGTTGCTATCGTACGCCGACTGTCAATCAACTTTTTAGATTGATACACGTGTGCGCTCAGAAAATGACCGTGTCATTTTCAATTTTCTTTGCCTATAAGTAGTTAATTTACCCTTTTTGGGTTTTAAACGCTCCTCTCTTATTTCAAATTTTGGTCTCTGTCCAGCAGCCGTTTGCTTTTCCATTCATATTTATTTCTTCGAAGGTCCGTTTTCTTTTTCTTTCATCCTTTATATTTACATTTTAAATCTTGAATCGATCCACCATGTCTTCTGATAAGAACGTGAAAGATATAGAATGTTCTATTACTGAAACCGAGATTCGCCGAATCGTTGATGAATATCCCCCATTGAAAAATATTCTCCGATCGCCCCTTTAAGCGGCCAATGGGCTAACGAGCCACTGGAGCATATGATTTCTGTTTATAACAAGGTTATGGTGCTCGGCAATACCCGTATTCCTCCCACCCCTTTTTTAATGGAGGTTCTTCGTCACTACTCAATTGGTATTAGCCAACTACACCTTTATGGTGCCAATCGTATCTCTATTTTTGAAATGTGGTGTCGTATAAAGGGTCGCAAACCTTCTTTATCCATTTTTACCAAACTATTTAGTGCTTCGATGAGTGATGAGAGTTGGTATTCTTTCGATAATGTCTGCAAGTTTTGTGTTACCCCAAAACAGGGTGTGAAGGGAATGTGGAAAAAATCCTTTTTCTTTGTTAAACCTACTTGTGTTCCTGAAGAATACAACAGCATTCTTATCTGGTATTCTGGCAAAAAAGGAGAGAAAAATAAACCTCTGCCGACTCTTCCTAAGGAAGATAAATTTTACAAGTCCTGCATTAATCTACTGCTTCCATCTCGCGTTTATCCTAATGTGCCACTAGTTCTTGGCTGCATTTCGACCCACTGGACGCTCTCTGATAAGCGTCCCGTTATTATTATAAATAAATAAGAAGGGTATACCCCTTTTTTATTTTCATTACCTTGGGCGTATACTTAACCCCTTTTTTCTTATACTTAAATTCCGTCTTGTATTGTAGAAATGGATTTGAATGAGTTTATGATGTTGAAGGCGTTTGATAGCATTGTTTTTGGACAAAAAGATCTGCATGATACCGACCCCGATGTTCAACCAGAGATTATTAAGGTTCCAACTAATCCAGCTGCTCCTGCAACTTCAAAGCGCAAAACAACTAGCCTGCGTCAAGAAAGAGAGACTGATGTCTCCTCTTCTGTTGAAATTCAGCGGTCCTCTACTGTGGAAACTTTAAAAGCAGCCAGAAAGAGGCCAATTACCGGTAAGCATTCGTTATGCTTTCTTTATACATTCAATAACAATTACTTTGCATGCAAAGTTAAATGGTACTCCTGATTTTTGCAGATGTTAGCAAGCCGATTGAAATTGACCAGGAGGTTGTGTCTGACAATCGTGCCCTTGTTCTGGAGAACCAGGAATCTCAGACATGGGAGGATACTACCCCAAATTCTCCTGTTTGTCGTCAATCGATTGTTATTCCTAATCTTTCCCGTAAGCTTCCACCACTTCAAAGGCGCACCGATTTGTGTACTGATGCCCCTTTCCCACAAGCTTCCACCATTTTAAAGGTGCACCTATTTGTGTACTGATGCCCCTTCACTGGATACCAGTCGCAATAAGCGTGCCCGACTTAACATTCCTACTAGATTTTCTTTGTCTCCTGACATGAATCTGGACTATTTTGATGAGTTTTTAAGATATATGTGCCTACTTTACTCAGCAGTTTTCGCATCTTGGTGCATGCGCTCCTTCCAACCTTACTACAAAGTTTGAGCATCTGTCCCCCGAGCAAGACCTTCTTATTGACACGCAGGCCACGATGTCCAATCTTGCTAAAGATATTAGTCTTTTGAGACAGAAATCTAATTCCATAATTCTTGGCCACAACCGTCTATCGTGTGAACGAGGGGAGTTTGCCAAACTTGATGTCGAAAAGAAACAGTTATCTAAACAACTTCACCAGTCTATTGCAGCCCGTTTGAAGGCGGGGGAGAGGAGTTCTCATCTTGAGGGTGAATTTCAGCATTTGATGAATGAAATTAGGCGTTCGAAAACTATTCGAGCCGATCTTGAGACTCAAATGAATTATCTGTCTTTGCAACTTGGTACTGCGACTTTTGATAATTGCCAGCTTAAGAAGCAACTTGGTGAACAGGACATGAAGCACAAAGCAGTTGTTAGTGAGCGTGACAATCTTAAGGCTGAATGCTCAAGCCTTCAATCTGAATACTCAATTTTAAGATCTGGTCTTCCTGAAATTGCTAAACATATCATGGCATGTCCGAGTGTTTGTGTTCCTTTTGGTCATGCCATATTGCTGCATGTACCTATGAGCGATCTCTTTTCTGGGATGTTGTTAAATCAAACCTTGCTGTACCGGACATTATTCCAGTCCCCATTTTGAACGAGCTTATGGAAGATACTGTTGGGAGATGCAATGAGGCCTGTGCAGCTTTAGCGAGTTTGAGGATTCCTCGTTTGGAGGAATTAGCTAAAAACGGGGATTTTACGTCCCGCCAAGTGGTTGAGGACATGCTAGCTTAGGCTTGCATGTAATTTGAATTGGAAGGGTAATGGTTGTCTGCTTCCAAGTTGTTGTTTTGAGTCAGTGAGGGATGGGCCCAGCAGTTTAAGGGTTTCGCATCCCTATATCTATATTTATTTATTTTCTTTTTTTGTTTGAAAAAAGCAGGGTATGCGTCTGATCACTGCGGGCGAGGATTGTATATTCTCCTTAGTGTAGGGTACCGTTCCAATTAAGCCACCCCTAGTATATTAGTATGTTTGTAGGAAATAATTATCTTAACCGATATGCACAAGAGTAGAATTCTTATCTTTTTAGGTATCCGCCTTTTCTTATATGCCGTTGCAGTATAAGATATTTTCTTTTGCTAGAGGCATTTGATTTAAGTACTCTTGTGCATTGACATTAGGTGTATGTAACCTTTCCTTATGGATATTTTATTATATTTGTGCTACATGCTTTTATGCTTATTGCAAATTTATAAGCGCTTTTCTTTAAATACTTGCAATTGTATACACATTATAGCATATGAATAAATGTTATATGCATATGACGGGAGCGACCCCTCTATATACGTATAATCTTTTTATTCTTGCGTCTTAGCAAATTAATACTAAGTGTTAAAAAAGCAAACCAATGCTTATACATATTATACTCTTGACGGTTAAAAATTGTTTGCACGCATTGATAATCCAATATCGAATCCGTCTATATAAGCAACCCAATGCTTATCTCAAGAGTCTTCCGGACAATCCAATGTCCGTGTTATTAACAAGTAACCAAACTTGTATTTTATAGTCATGACTTTGCAAGTCTCCGTCTTGCGCGGCGTACAAGCGTTTGAAACAATCCAATGTTTTACTACTGTCACCATTGAAAATAGTATTAGTAACCAAACTAAACTATGCCACTTGGGATTCGGAGTGTATCCCTATGCAGCATGGGGCTCCATAATTAAATCTAAATGCAAGCATTATTGGCTTAAATTGATTGATTTAATTTTTTAAGAATAATTCAAACAACAAAAGTATTTAATAAAAGCATAACAATGATAACCAAATTTCAACAGATGTCCGGGTGATCAATCCTACTGTTGATATCTTTTGCTTTTTTGCACCTTCTAGATTTATGCATGCAAGGTGCATCCTGCCAGTTTATTTTCAAGCTATCGTGCCCCCTTTATTTTTTTCCCAGCAACCATACTATCTGGGTTATCCATCGTGCAGTAACTTCTGGGTATTTTATTGTTCACTGCCTTTACCGCTATTAATCTGGCAGATTCATCGCCTTCTTGTGTTTTAAACCGGTTACTCTTTTGTGGTAGATTTGTATTTTTCTTTGACTCTTTTCCACTTGCCTCGATCAATTCACAAACCATCTTCATAGGTTTATTATTGATTTGGTGTTTGTTCTACCTATCACTCGAGTGCCGTTGTTTTAAACGCCATAAACCTCTTGCTGATATATTGCCCGAAAATAAATTTCAGTTTAGCTAAGAGTAAAATATTTAACTTGGCTGTTATTTTAAATATGTAATTTACCTTCTCCCGACAACCATGTTTGAATGACGGCAGGAGATGTTCGAGTGCGCACACTTTGCTTTGTAACAAATTCTTCAGGCACATTATTTTTTGCATCCGCATGTATTTTTGGTGATACGCATACTCCTTTATTTGGTTTGATGTGTGCGTGTACGTGCGCGCTCCGCTTGTACATCATTAGTCGCGCTTCCTTTGCTTTCATCCAGAGTTTCTGAGTATCATCTTTTGCGTTGAGTAATTCCTCAACCATGCATGTGTTACTTTCCTCTTTTTTCCTGGTGTGCGCTTTTTTATTAAGCTTACGTTATGGATGCGGATCTCTTGATCGCTCTTTCTTGGGATCTCATTGCTTATCTCATAATTTTTTCTGAGATTTTCATAATCCTGCACCTTGTTTATTATGATAGTAGGTAATGTGTTAAAAAGAAATTATAACGAATTTTTATGCATTCACGCCATTCAGTTAAGCATTTGGCTTCATCGTTTACTCTTTTTACTAAGTTAGATTTTGATTATGTCGTGCATTTTAGCTTTTCTAAAAATTATAAATTGCTATTTTACACAACATCTATTACTAAATCAATATATTTGTACGTATGACATACCTGTGAGCAATGTGCATCTTCGAATGCCTGAACCATTTGATGTTCATCCGATTCTGCACTTTTGCTACCCTGCCTTATGCCCTTTTGTACCGTTCTCACTTTTCTATCCACTTCTGACTTTATAGTTGCGACTCCCCACTTTGATGGGAATCTTAATAAACCGTGTATTATGGTTGGTATAGCTCCTAATTTTTGCAAGGTTCTTCTGCTTATCAGCTCATTATACTCAGCTTTTGACTTGACTATAGCAAACGCAATGTCAACATCCCTTATCTTTTTTCATTGCTATCTTCTCGTACCTCTGATATCGGTCAAAAAGTCACATTTTTATCTCCAATATTAAGCCCTAGAACAATAAAGATTTAAACTTTGTCGGCAAAATTATCGCTTTTTCGGTTGATTTTGTAGATTAAGTTGTAACATCCCACCTTTTTCCGTTTACTTTCCGTTTAATTATTTAAAGTCCGTTATATGATTATAAAATCTTCCGTTAAAACGCATTTTAAATTATCTCTTTTAGGTAATTCACGCACTCGCTTTGAAACTTGAGGGACTAAACTTGCCAAAGGACAAAAGGTTTGACTAGGTCAACTAGTCAGACCCTTCTCCTCCACTCATCCATTCACCTCCCTTTCAAACTTTTGATACTTCCATTTTCTCTCAACTCACTCAACAAGATTCATCATCTATTCAAGATCTAGCAAGCATCAATTCAAACAAATTACATATTCGAATTCCTTGCATCTTCCTCTTCGAATCCATACCAACTTTATTGCATTTAGGTAACTTTTTAAAAACACTAGATTTTGTGTTCTTGATGATTTTAACTTATAAAAGTGTTAGTTAGTGTCTATGGCTCGAGTCTAACATGAATATGTGATTTATATGCTCGATCTTGTTATTTTGAGTAACTAGCATGAACTTGAATTTTGTTGTGTTTAATCTTGTGTTTTGATTGCTTAAATGTTGTTATATGCTAAAAGTGCATGTATTAAATGTGTTACTAACATCACTAGCTTCAATTTGATGTGTAGGTTGACTTAGAAAGACTCCATAAACTTAATTGCAAAAATTGTGATTTTGAATTAGGGTTTGATAGAAGTAAAATGGATTTTTGATACATTGAATGCTTTGCATTATTAATTGTAAGTGTTTAGTTGTATTGTATGAATAATTACCTACAAAACGGCGTATTATATGTGTGCATTTGGGTTCCGAATCATTGGTTGCATTTATGAGCTTGAATATCATTAATGATGAACATTTAATGTGGTTTTGATTGTTGTAAATGCAAAAGTTGATTGATGATATGTGTTTAGTTGTACTCCTCGTTAAATTACCTTTCCAACGATGTATGGCATGCATTTTGAATGTTTCCGGTCCATGAGTTATGTTAATTTGAGTTTTGGTTCGAGACTTAGCAAAAATACTGCAACCAGCTTTTGTTCAGGAATGCGCGCCGCGCACACTTTCGCGCGCCGCGCAAATGTGAAGCTTCAGATGCATACCCCCTTTAGACAAGTCCTGACCTGATTCCACACTTTAGTACACGCCGCGCATACCTGCGCGCGCCGCGCACTTTCCCTGGCCAAACTTTCTTTTTGTTTTATTTTTCATAAATTCTTTTATCGCTTAACCGCAACTCCGATTAACATAAAATTTGGATAACATGCTCATATATGACTTCTCATCATGGGAAAATTTTTGGATACCCGACCCGACCCCGTTGACTTTGACCAAGTTTGACTTTTAGTCAAACCTAACCAAATACGTACGCAATCGTTCTAACATGCTTTATTACTTGTACCATGCATGAAACTTGACAATTTGATTCACATGCTATATATTCTAGTCGTAACGAGCCATAGGACTAATTGAACAACTTTGACCAACTGTGTTTACCAATATTGATACGAACCTATTTGTTTAGGTCAAGACTAGCATTCGTTCTTGCAAACGTTACTTTGTGAAGTACAATTTACTATTCGTGCAACCAAGGTGAGATCATAGTCCCACCTTTTCAACAACTTTTACTTTTAAACTATGGGATGAGAAACATATACGTATCATACTTTTATGCTTTGAACACAAGTACGAAAATAAACATTCCACAGCGAGTTAGAACAAAAAGCCTCAATTCAATTATCATTAGTTACACTTGCAGGGTGTAAACGTGAACTTATGTTATGTGATCACATTGGGCTTGACGAGCCCTCATTCGGATGGTTCGCTACCGTCAGCAGATGAAACATATTTTCGAGTATAGTGTATGTTCTAACACTACGTAACAGGGTACAAAATAGTTAAGTTTTATAATTAGGTGCTCGTGAACATACTTTTGGAATATAAACGATTTGGATAATCAACTATATTAAATCTTGTGGTTCAAAAACAACGTTACTATTACACCTATGATTTCACCAACGTTTTTCGTTGACAGTTTTCTATATGTTTCTCAGGTCCTTGAACGCTAGGTGTTACATGCTTCCGCACATTACTTCTGATACTTGCTTGGATGTTGAGTATACATGCATACGAGGAGTGTCTTTTGACTTTACTTAATTTGTGTCGCATAGGTTTCAATTGTACTTAAAACGTTGCAACATGTTTCGAACTACTTTGTAAACTTTGAAACATCTTTATAATTGAAATGAATGCGACATATTTTTTGGTCAAACGTTGCTTTAATAACTTATGACCACGTGACGGGACCTAAGTAGATGGTGCCGTCAATGACGATTTTGTCGTGTCGCTACATAAGTAATTACGAAGGCAATGCAAAATGAATCGAGTAAAACGGAGCTAAAACGAAGATTCTAGAGCAAAAAGGTGAAAGGCACGAAATCAAGTTACGATCCAGCAAATCAGCAAGCCAATCAGCTTGCCAAACGGGCTGCCAAACGGGCTGTCAGTATGAAAAACGGCCTGCCAAACGCCCAGATCAAACGGCCTCGTTAAACATCTTGCCTTAGTAAACGGGCCCTGCAAACGGTTTGCCAAACGGCCTGCCAGCCGTTTGCAGGCAAATTCCAAGTCTATTTAAAGGGCTTTCTCCATCCATTTCAACACACACTCAATTTTTAATTCATTTCATATTTTCAAACTTTTAGTTATTTTTTAGTAGTAGTTAGCTTAGCTTTTATTTTCCGGAGGATATCCCGGCGAGTCCCTACGATCTCGGGCAGATTTCTTCGGCCTTTTCAGGTTTTTATCCGAAACGCTTGTCTTTTGTATCAAACATGTGTTCTTACTTTTTATGTTTAATGATGCATTCTGATATTACCATGATAGCTTAATTAATCTATATGTTGCCATGATAGAAGTTTGGGTTAGCGTAATTATGTTAAATTAGTACGATTACTGTTATAATATTGAACTAGGAAGTCTGATAGATTTGTATGCTAGCATCTTAAGGATTGACCAACCTAGGTAGTGATCAGGACTTGTCCACCCATATGAAATTAGCTACTTCATAGAATTAAGACCCCTGGTGAGTGTATCTGAAGATTCTATGAACTCGGTATGGCCGGAGTTCCCGAGAGGCATTTAATGCGCTTTTAGGACACGGAATTTAGGAATTGAGACATGAATGACCTAGTATGCCTATTGACTGTTCCAAAGAGACTTCTTAGGAGCTGTTAAGATCTAGTTAGTGCCTTCACTATGTGACCCAAGCCTATTGCATGTTCTTGTTTGATTGTTGCCCTAGGTCTTAGTCATATTAACTGTTTAGGTACTCATTAGGTTTCTATCTGCTTTACTATCAATATATCAATTGTGATGTTGTATAATGTTTGAATTGATATGATCTCATTAGTATGATGGAATGGTTGTTAGTTTTCATTTAAGGTTTTGCCAACTTAAACCGACGGATTCCTTCCTTTTGTGATCAGTGTTCAATCAACATGGCACGTTGTTATTTAGTTAACTAAACTAATAACGAAGGTTAGGATTAGAGCATAACTCACTAATAAACCTAGTACTTTACTGAGGATAACCTCCGAGGTATTGCTACCTTTCAATTATATGACCAAATGACATACTTCTCGCTGCTCAAAGAGAACTCCGAGAGTTCAGAGACAAGTAGCTCTGTGTAATTGGCTCATCCAACCAGATCTACATAATTCCAAGCATAGTCTTAACATAAGCATAATTACTTTTCCCTAACCCAACACTGATATCTTGGTCAACATTTCCCTGATCTGCATACTCCAGATATCCTTCCACTTATTTACTTTTCCGCACTTAGGAATTTTTGTGACGCCCCGTACAAAACCATCATGTATGAATCGTCAACAACAGGTCCATTACACGGTATAATACTATATGATGTTTTAAAACAAGTTTTGCATTCATGAAAAGGTAACGTTTTACAAAAGATAACGTGACACAAAGGTCGTTAGAAAGCCATTATTCAAAATAACATAAGTTGCGAACGAAAAATAAAAGTTCCATGATTGAGACATCTCTAAGTAATGCAGCGGAAGTCTAACACAGCGTGTCTGTAACAGCAAGTCTAAAACACCAAGACAGCAAGTCTAACAGCGGAAGCAACAACGTCTAAGCACCTGAGAAATACACACTTAAAAGTCAACACGAATGTTGGTGAGCTATAGTTTGTATTCAGTAATGTAATGTAGACCACGAGATTTCGTATTCAAAACAGTATGAAAAGTATATGCTTATCCGTGGGCACCCGGTAACTAAGTTAACGTAATAATAATATCACCCTCTAAAAGTACACGTGGCGAGTGTGTATGTTCTCGAAGTATCAAACATCCATTAAATACTAGCGCGACTAGCCCTAGTGGGGATGTCAAACCCTATGGATCCATATCTAATATTCGCGTTCACCAGTTCAAAAACCAATGATTAAACGTTACCGTGCTAAGGGGAATCTGTGTGCCGTTATATCACCCATATATATATATATATATATATATATATATATATATATATATATATATATATATATATATATATATATATATATATATATATATATATATATATATATATATATATATATATAAAGTTTAAGTCCTCATGTCTAGTATGTAAAAACATAAGTAGCGCATGTATTCTCAGTCCCAAAAATAGTTAAAGTAAAAAGGGAAGCTATAACTCACAGTGAATGTGCAGTAAAAGTTGATATGAAAAGTATGCAGGTAGTAAGTCGGTCTGAAAGGTCGTCAACCTAAGTCAAAGGTCACTAATTCAATATATTGTCCCCAAAAGTTTAAAAGTGAATAAATTAAGTCTTAAGTATCGTCATCATCATCATCATTATCATCATACGTAAAAGATAAAGTGAGGTTTTCAACAAGAATAAAGATCGAAACAAAAGGCTGACTTCGGACAGCTACTACGACCTCGATACAAAACGAAAAGATGCGTGGTCAGTGCCCAAGGCTCCGTATGTGAGTCCTCTAACAGCATTCCAAATATCAGATCCTAACTCGATGTCGTTTGACCGTGGAGACGGTTCAAGCGCGAGTAGGTCAGAATTTTTAGCACGTCGTTATAACGGTGTAGTGACTTTCGGAAGGTTATAAATCCTAAACCGTATATCAGATTTAGGCGAGTCCTAAACGAAAAGTTATCTACTCGAAACGAACTATCTGAAAATAAGTATTCCAGAAGTTCTAGGAATCTGATCAGACCCCGAAAAACAGCAAACAAGTGCTCCGGTGGGTTTCTTGGTGCTTGATGCTCATCACGATTCTCATCCTTGATGCGTGTAAGCTTCAAGTGTATAACTCTTTGAGGTTTTAGCATCACTTTGACCAAGTTTCAACCATAAACACACAACTAAGAGTAAAAGCTAACATTCTACAAGTTTTGAACATCAAGGTTGCCTCTTTATTGCATAAACCCAATAAAGCTTCAACCTTTGTCCTTTTTACACAAGTTTATGCATCTTCATCATATGAGATGATGAAGACTTGATCTTTATCATCACAACAATCACAAAAAGTTCCAAGTAAGTGAGATCTACAATGATAACTTAGATCTCAAGTATTAAGAAAACCGTAAGCTAGAAAGCTTGGATCTTTACAAGATTAATGGGACCATAAGCTAGAAAGCTAAGATCTAGTAAAATTAATGAGACCATAAGCTAAAAAGCTAAGATTGTTAACAAAATAATGAAACCCTAAGCCAAAAAGCTTGGATCTTTAATGTTCTTGAAGATCCTTAAAGCAAAAGGCTAGATCTTCAAGCTACATGAAGATCATAAACACAAGTTTTGATCTTTTTAACAAAATAAAGGAATCTTAAGCTAGAAAACTTAGATCCAACACAAGTAATGAAAATTCAAAGCTAGAAAGCTTGAATCTTTCATGTTCTTGAAGGATTCAAACCAAAAATTAAATCTACAAGATATAACAAGATCAAGAAGCTAAAAAGCTTGATCCTTGCATGATGATGATGATGTCAAAAATGAGAAGATAAGAAGAAGAAGAAGAAGAAGAAGAAGAAGAAGAAGAAGAAGAAGAAGAAGAAGAAGAAGAAGAAGAAGAAGAAGAAGAAGAAAATTTAAAACTTACACTTTTTAGAGTGAGAAAGACTAGAGAGAGAATTAGAGAGTAAGTGTGTGTAAAATGTGAATGAGATTAAGTGTGAAATGGGTGAGATTTGCTTGGTATTTATAGAGTGGTGAGGTGGTGGTGAGGAGGTGGTGGCCGTAGGTTTCAAGGGGGACAAGGGGGTGGGGACAAATTTTGCTTTTTGGTTAATGGTGGTCTAAAGTTGGTGCTTATATTAGAATCCCATGCAACATTTGTGATTATGGTTAACAAAAATGCTAGTATGTTCCCTCTAATAAATGGGTATTTGTATTACATTTATATGGGTCATAAACTTATTAATATTTGGCTAATTAAATAGTCCATTAGCTAGAGTAGGGTGGGCTTGAGTCCAACAAAGTAGAAAGTCCAACAAGACAACTAGTGAGCATAAGTAAATTACTAAGCGTAATTAAGCAACCAAAAGCCTAAGTAATTGTTATTAGAAAATAACAATTAGTATTTCATAGTCGTAATATTCCAATTACGACAAAAGTTAAACGTGTACCAAAACATATAGCTCGTTCTCAATGTCAAGTGACACTAACGGTCGTGAAAGAATTCGGGGATCAAGTTAAGTAACTAAGTACTTAATGGCACGTTGTATGTTATTAGAGAAAGTAATTAATCATGAAATAAGATCCCAAAATATAAAACAACATAGTACGCACAAATACGCAGTTTCGCAGAAAGTAACAAGCACAAAAGTAAGTCGAAAAAGTCAGGTCGTTACATTACCCACCTGTTAATGAAAATTTCGTCCCGAAATTTTAAGCTGAGGTAGACGGTAGAGTTGTGAAGAGGTGAGGATACTTCTGCATCATCTAATCCTCTTATTCCCAAGTAAACTCGGGTCCTCGTTTAGCATTCCAACGAACTCGGACGATTGAAATCTTGTTGCGTTTAAAGGTTTTGACCTCACGGTCCATAATTTCAACAGGTTCTTCCACGAAGTGGAGTTTGTCATCAATCGTAAGTTCCTCAAGTGGTATGA